>NC_058373.1:73342500-74542500 GCF_018350175.1 Felis catus | reverse complement strand
AAAGATGGGTGGAGAGTATATGAGGCAGCTAAGATGTGCCTGTACAAGATCATTCATTCAAACAAAAAATATGTATTGAAGTAAGTACCTTTATGTTCAGAGGCAGTTCTAGGCATTGAGTACCTATACTTATAAACCAAGCCCCCAAGATTTCCAGTTATTGTCAAGCTGGAAATATATTTCGTACTTGACATCTCCCTCTTCTTTGCTCCAATAACCGTAGAAAAGTATGTTTTTGTTTTTTAATTTTTTTAACGTTTATTCATTTTTGAGAGACAGAGTGTGAGCAGGGGAGAGGCAGAGAGAGAAGAAGACACAGAATCTGAAGCAGGCTCCAGACTCTGTCAGCACAGAGCCCGATGCGGGGCTCAAACCCATGAACCGTGTGATGGTGAGATCATGACCTGTGCTGAAGTCAGACACCCAACCAACCGAGCCACTCAGGTACCCCATAGAAAAGTATGTTTTATTCATGCAGTATCTACCTCCTTTTTATTCCCTTCATTGCTACCCCGGTTTAGACCTTGATTTTTTTCCTGACTGATTTTTCCTGACTGAGACTGTCAGTAACAACAAATACCTTACATATTTGACAACTGAAGTATATGATTTTCAAAGCCCATCTCTTCTGTAACAAAAGATTATTTTCAGTATCAATGATGATATGAAACATAATCATGACCAGAAAAGAAATACAGAGTACAAATTTTCTTTTACTGACCTAGTATGTTCATAACAATGCCAGTAACATATATATGTTACAGAACAAGAAAAGAAAAAGCAATGGGTTAATAATTATAATTATATACATATATTTTTTATCTTAAATAAAAAGGAAAAACATATTTACATATTGATCTGCCATAGGAATGAATTATGACACGACAATTTCTGTTCCAGGTCTTAATTTTTACAAATTTGTCAATGACTTTGTAAAAATTGATCTTCCCATATAGACAATAGAGCCAAATTTGTTCTTCTATTTCATTCATGATTGATCAAAGAAAAATTTTTAATAATTTTGCATGTTTTTGAAACATAATTCACTTACCACAAAATTCACTCTTTGAAAGCACACAACTCGGTAGATTTTAGTATATTCACAGAGTCGTGCAGCCTTCACCATATATATCTAATTCCAGGATATTTCCAACACCCCAAAAGGGCGGTTAGTAGCCATTCTCTATTCCCCCGTTCCCGTAATTGCTGGAAACCACTAATCAACTTCCTGTCTCCATAGATTGCCTATTCTGGACATTTCATATAAATGGAATAACATAATACGTCAACTTTTGTGCCTGTCTTCTTTTACTTAGCATAATGTTTTCAAGGTTCATCCATGTTGTAGATATCATTAAAAAGACCTGTTCTTTTTTATGGCTAAATGTCAATTTTAATTTTGAAATTTTTCTTCACACAAAGCAACAGATATATCAATAGCTAGAAAAAAACATTATTTCATTGGTTATTGTTAAACCCTTTTATTAGTATATAACTTTTCGCATGTTTACATCTTATCTCCCAATTAGATAATATATACCCAGAAGGAGCTACTAAGTTTTGGGAAGATTTGTTATGCAACATTTGCTCAGGCTTGAGGTCCAGGAGCTAGGATGAGATCTGGGCCCTTGCACCTGAGCTTTGTGCCATGATGGGATGAGACTTGAAGATTTTAAGGGCAGGGGATGAGTGTGGGAGGGATGTGAATTGCTATGACCAGTAGGCAGACTGTGATAGACTTTACCTTCTAAAGATGTAGGTATTTATCCCATTCAACATGCCCTTCTTACAGTGTAACTGCTAGTCCTACCACCCAGAGATGGGAGGTCTGTGTTCTCCCCCTTGATTGTAACCAGGGGCTTGTGACTGCCTTAACCAATGGCGTACAATAACTTTCGAGGCTAGGTCATAAAAAGAATATACATTCTGTCTGGAGTGTGCTCTCTTCCTTTCTCTCTCTCTCTCTCTCTCTCTCTCTCTCTCTCTCTCTCTGTGTCTCTCTTTCTCAATGCTTGCCATATTTCCAGGAAGCCCGAGACACATGGAGAAGTCACATGTATGTGGTACAGCCAGTTGCCCTAGCTAAAGTCTCAGCCAACAGTCAATATCAACTGCTACACATGTGAGGATTCTAGCTCCCAGCCTTCAAGTCCCCCACCAGACATTGTGGAGCAGATAGATAGGAGCCTTTATCAAACATCTATTATGTGTCAGAAACCATGCTAAGCTCTAGGATACATAGGTTCATAGGAGATAGTTGTTGACCAATTGAAGACTTGGTAAGGGATGGTGTTTAGATAACTAGGTGCATCCGTTAGAATTAGGCATGGGCCGTATATGACATAAAAACCTGACATAATGGTGGCTTAAATGAGATGGAAGTTTATTTTTCTCTCATATAAAAGCTCTACAGGTAGGCATGCAAAGTCTCAGTATGGCAGCTCCACAGCTATCTGGCTTCCAAGCTCCTTCTGTCTTCCTGTTTCACCATCCCTAGCATTCCACTTCACAGAAGATCCATAAAGGATCCAGCTCAAGATCCAACCATCATGTCCATATTTAAACAAACAAGAAAAAAGAAAAGCCAAAGAATACATACCCTCTCCCTACCCACATCATATATATTCCAATTGGCCAGAATTTAGTCATATGGCCACACACAGCTGTGAGGGAGGCTGGGAAATGTATTTATTCCAAGTGGACATAAGTCTAGCTAAAAATGTCATATTCTGTTACTAAGAAAGATAGGGAGAAAGACTACTGGGGCCAATTAGCAGCCTCTGCAAACTAAAGAAACGGATTCGGGGATTATCCATAAATTCCAGTTACACATGTTGTCTCTTTCCCCTAATATAAGATATTTTGGGGGTGCCTGGGTGGCTGTCAGTTAAGCATCTGACTTCAGCTCAGGTCATGATCTCACACCTTGTGAATTCAAGCCCCACATCAAGCTCTGTACTGACAGCTCAGAGCCTGAAGCCTGCTTCAGATTCTGTGTCTCCCTCTGTCTCTGCCCCTCCCCCAGCTCACACTCTGTCTCTCTCAAAAATAAATATTTTTTAAAAATTTTAAATAATATAGGATATTTTCTTGACTTACCACATAATTATCCTCATTAAGCATTATACAGAACAAATAAAGTTCATTTTATAGTTAAGAAGAAACAATTTTATGAGATTTCTGGTTATCCTATTTTAGGGATGCTATCCACGATGTTGTTTACAGCAACAGAGCCCTCATTCTACAACCAGGGACACTGTTCTCTCAAGTCTCAACAACAACTATGCTTCTCCTGAATCATCACGCAAAAGGCAAAACCATAGAGACATTTAAAATGGCCAATCCTGGGGCACCTGGGTCGCTCAGTTGGTTGAGCATCTTGACTTTGGCTCAGGTCATGATCTCCTGGTGCATGAGTTCAAGCCTCACATCACAGAGCCTGCTTCGGATCCTCTGTCCCTTCCTCTCTGCCCCTCCCCCACTTGTGCTCTCTCAAAAATAAACAAAACATTTTAAATAAGAAAAAAATGGCAGATGCTGAGCTTTTTGTGGGCTGCTAAGCACTCACAATATACATTGTAGATCATTACTTCAATTAATTTGGTCCAATCTAAAATTATCTTCTGCCATTTTTCTTTTTTTTAATTTTTTAAAAATTTATTTATTTTTATTTTTGAGAGACAGAGAGAGCAAGCTGGGGAGGGGCAGAGAGAGAATCCCAAGCAGGCTCCACACTGTTAGCACGGAGCCCGATGCAGGGCTGGGACTCATGAACCTTGTGATCATGACCTGAGCCGAAACCAAGAGTCAGTCACTTAACCGACTGAGCCACCCAGGTGCCCCCTGTCGTCTTTCACAAATTCATGATCACACGCATTAAATTTTATAATCACACGGAATCCCCCAGATTTTGCCCCAGAAATTTCCTGCAGCTTCTTATGAGTATCATTCCTATTTACTCTGGTATGTTATTGCTTCTCACTCTCTGCTTTATCCTGGTCACAGGACGAGTATAAGGACATGAGGCGTGGGGTAGAAAATAGTAAAGCACTCTCCCCTCTGTCAGAGGGACACAATGAAAAACTGTTTCAAAGGAGTCTGTGGGATTGGGTTTTTCCCAAGACCCCTAGTTCTTTTCTTATGGCCATATTTGGATTGTCAAGATCTTGATCTTTTTCCGGATCATTATTCTTACTTTCACTGCATAATCTTGATGAGGTTGTAAACTTATCTGCAGTTCAACAACGTGCAAGATCAGCTTCAGAATTCAGTTTATATCTGACATCTACAGGGAAAGATGCATACAGCTATGCTGTATTTTCTTCTGGGCTTTGAGATGGAATATTCTGTATTCTGAGATTTTTATTCTTCAACCTTTAGCTATCCCCCCCTTTAGCTACCATAGGAAGCAAAATCCAACCCTAAAATTGGATTCCTCATTACCATTTACCTTTAACTTGTTCTCATTACCTTTAACTTGTTCTATAGGAACTGCTACCTGGCCCCTTAGAATCATATCTAGCTTGCTTTACTATAGCATATGGAAGGAGCCTCATTTCCTTTTGCTCCGTCTTTACTCTATATCCAATTCCATATGTCCCACGTATTCTCTGCATACAGTCCTGCCTATAGATTAATGAAAAGACTTATTGAACAATCATCTCATTCGCCACTACTGAGATACAATATTGAAGTTAAGAGCTCTTTGTACTTTGACCTGGTGGCTAATATATGGTATTGTTCATCCAATACCAGAATAGATGGTTTTGAGAAACAAGATGTTGTAGGCAGAGTGATGGTCCCCAATTATTAGGTAAGGGTCTGAGAAGAAATTTCACCAGTCTCATGGTACCAAGAAAACAAATGTTGGAGTTCAAGACCTATTGAGAAGGAGGGCCCTGATTAACACTCCTGGATTTCAGTTAGGACCTCTGAAGAACTATACTCTCAGACTAAAGCTGTAATCAGTAAGGGTTCACACAAGAGACAGAAATCACACAAGAATTTGAACCAGGAAACTTGAATATAAAATATCAACTATAATGGGGTATTAGAGTACTGAGAGATTGGCTTGTAAGAAAAAAAGAGAACTCTAAAGAAGACAGGAATAACAGATACGAGAAAAACCACTACCTCAAGGCTAAAATAAAACACCAAGGAAGAGGGGCACCTGGGTGGCTCAGTCGGTTAAGCGACTCTTAATTTCAGCTCAGGTCATGATCTCATGGTTCATGAGTTCGAGCCCCACACTGGGCTCTACGCCGACTGCATGGAGCCTGCTTGGGATTCTCTCTCTCTCTCTCTCTCTCTCTCTCTCTCTCTCTCTCTCTCTCTCTCCTCCCCCCCCAATAAATAAACTTTAAAAAATAAATAAATAAAATAAAATGTCAGGGAAGACCACCTACCCTGTCTCAAACTCCCAGAGCTGAGATTCTGACCTAATTTAAGAGACCTGTGACTCACTGGCTGGTGGAGGAGTCACTGAGATACTGCACCTCAGAAATCACTGCAAAACTGTCCAAGGAGGCACCAAGGGAAGTCATTTAGGGGAAAGTGCCTCATCACCTACAATTCACCGAGAAGCCACCCAAGAAGGTGACAGGCGAGGCTGTTGGCCACTGGGCACCGCTGATTGCCTTACTTTGCAGGAGCCTGCACTGGAGAAGTTGTACATGCCACTAGAGCCTTGCCAAAGGAACACCAAAACTAGGAAGAGACTTCCTCCTCCTCCAGTGTTCCTCCAGCACCCTCTACTGACAATGCTTAACACTGTGCCAGCTGGCAAAAGAAACATTTACAAAATCTAGCTCCAATATTGCAAAACAGGAAGTGAAGCGTGGGTTTGGAGCTGAGAGTTCATTGATCATTGGCACAAAGGATAATTTAGAAATAGAAGAAATAGAAGAGCCCAGAGGAAGACTGAAACACAGTTTCAAATCAGCTAGCTACAGCCTACACTGGATGAAAGAGATTTTCCTCTATTCTAATTGCCTGTCAGAAATACAAGAACTATCCCTGGAGACAAACTGTCTCTACAATTTTTCATACAAATACCTGTCATTCAATCGAAACTTAACAAAGCATACCAGAAGATATCACCAAATGGCTGGAAACAAAGAGGAAAAAAAAAAAAACCTCAACAGAAACAGACCCACAGCTGAACAAGACATTAGAATTATAAGACGTGGATTTTGAAATAATTGCAACCAATAAGTTTGAGAAAATAGATGCTAGGATGGAAATTTTCAGCAGAGAAATGAAATCTATTAGCCAAATGTAAAATCTAGAACTGAAAAAATCCAATAAATGATCACCTTTATTCTCACTTCCCACAGGAACTGATCCATGACCAAGTCCCATTTAATTTTTCCCACTTAGAAAATTGCTTTACTTAACAATGATTATCTTTGAATGCCTATTATGTGTCAGGTACAATAACATATGCATCATATACTTCTATCCACCTGTTCACCTAGGTAAATACTAGTTTCCCCATTTTATACATAAGGAAATTGATACAGATTAAGGAGTTTTCCCAAAGACAAACAACTCGGAAATGGTGAAGCTTAAATCCCAGCCCAGATCTACCAGTCTGACTCCAAATCTGTGTTCTACCCACTACTCTACACTACGTCTCTCCTCCCTACTTATCTGAGCAGATAGAAATTACTTTCCTTTCTATCTCTTCAACACAATGTAATATCTTCACCTAATTCCTATTTGGTATTTCTCCTTTTTATAAAATTACATCTTTATCCCTGTGTGAACCTAATCCTTCTACCTGAGCCCCCGAAATCCATACTTAGTCCCGACTCAGGGTCCTTGTTCCCTCTCTTAGGCCTGTGACTCTTCCCTCCCTACTGCCATTCTCTCTTCTCCACAGCCCAAAGTCCTCCCCGCCTTGAAACAGAAAAGAATCCCTTGATACTCTGCTTGCTTAATCTAACATCTTCTCCTCTTTTCCTTCCTTCACTACCAAACTTCTCAACAGTCATGTCTGCTCTCTGCTTCTACTTCCTCAGATCCTTCACTCATTAACTCACTCAAAATGAAACCTAAAACTCCTCTCACAAAGATCACCAAAGTCCTCTTTGCTACCAAACCCGCAGGCTGTCTTCACCTTGTTTATCATTTCCAGCAGATGCCCCTGGTTGTGCTCATCACATCTCTGAGTTCAGCCACACCTATGGTGGACAGTCATGTGTGAGGCCAGACTCACCTTGCGCTGCCAGCATCCTATCTCGAGTCTGAACCCTGACTTACGTTCTGCTTCAGGGCCATATTAGTCATGGTTCTCCAGAGAAACAGAGCCAATAGGGTGTGTGTGCATGTGTGTATGTATGTAAATATAGGTTTTATTAGAGATTTATTACAAGGAAGTGGCTCACACAATTATGGAGACTGCCAAGTCCGGAATCTGCAGTGTGAGCCAGTCCAGAGGCCAATAGGTAGAGACCCAGGAGAGCTGAGATCCCAGTTCAGCCCAAAGGCCAACAGACTGAAGACCCAGGAGTGCTGATGAATTCCTGCTGTTGGGTAATTGCTTCAACTGATAAGATGACACCTACCCACATCATGAAGGCTGCCTTACTCAAAATTCACTGACTTCAATGTTAATCTCATCCAAAACACCCTCCAAGTTGACACATAAAATTAACCATCACTGGTCATTTTTCCACACGATGGGCTGGGCGCTTGCTCATCACCCCTCTCTTTGCCCACTCTGATGCAAACACAGCCAGGAAATGCAAGGTAATTAGTGCCCCCAGGTGCAATCTTCAACCAGTGGCTATAGACCTTGGTGGATGAATATTCCAGGCTCCCATCTTTCTTGTGGACAATCCTAGAGGCATTCTCTAAATTTGGAGGTTCTACTGAAATTCACCTTCCGTTGCCTTCGACTGCACTGACTTTTTTGTTTGTTTGTTTTGTTTTTAATGTTTAATATGTACTTACTTTTGAGATAGAGAGAGAGGGAGAGAGCATGAGTGCACAAGTGGGAGGGGGACAGAGAAAGAGAGGGAAACACAGAATCTGAAGCAGGATCCGGGCTCAAGCTGTCAGCACAGAGCCTGACATGGGGCTCGAACCCACAAACCGCGAGATCATGACCTGAGTTGAAGTTGGATGCTCAACTGACTGAGCCACCCAGGAGCCCCAACCTTCAACTGCAATCTCAATAAAACACCCTTCAGTTGGCTTTTCTTCCCTTCCTGTCTCACTCTCTGTTCCCTCACTCCTGCTTCCTGTGATCCCTCCTCAAAAATCTACCTGCACCTAAAACCATGCTCGGGGGCTTCTTCTGGGGAACCCCAAATTTAGATGCCTTCTCAATAAGCAGTGGATTAGGATTCTCTCCTGATTCTGCTTCTGCCTCTCTGATCCATTTCTCTTCTGTTGACCTGACCTTGACTATGCAGGTTTCGCTGTCCTTTGCCTTCTTCCTTTCTTCCTCCATCGACTCTCCTGGTTGATGCCTTCCATTTCAGCCTAGTACTTTCCTCCTTCCCTGCTTCAGTCTCATGTTTTCTTCTGCCTGCTGGGGATCCCCTGAGTCTGAAGCACAGGGCTCTCACCCAAATGTGCCCACAGCTGAACATAATCCATGCCCACTCAATTTGTGTCCCTTTTATGTTCCATATCTCAGTTCATGGCATTACAATTCTCTCAATGTCCCAGAATAGAAACTTCAAATATCCCTTCTCTCATCTCCCAGATCCTTCTACTAATACTTCAGAAAATATCTGCAGACTGGTTTCCCTCCTCTCCATCCCTACTGGCATTATCTCCATTCAGGTCCTCATCATCTACCTCTTAAATTGCTCTGTGATCTCCTGTTTTCTCTGCCTCCAGGCCTTCCCAGTTCAACCTATGCCCCAAGCAACCACTGGTCTTAGAGAATCCCAAGCAGGCTTGTGCTGTCAGCATGGAGCCCAAGGCAGGGCTACATCCCATGAACTGTGAGATCACGACCTGAGCTGAAACCAAGAGTCAGACACTTAACTGACAGAGCCACCCAGGTGCCCTGAACTTAACACTTTTTAAATGAATTTCCTTAGAAATAAGTGAAAAGGTCAAAGAAAAGAAACACACACACAAACTCAAATCAGGGATGTCTGAACTTTTTTATTTTATTTATTTTATTTTTTTTTAAGTTTATTCATTTATTTCTAGAGAGGAGAGAGACAGAGAGAGAGCGCATGAGCAGGGGAGGTGTTAGAGAGAGGCAGAGAGAGAATCCCAAGCAGGCTCTGCACTGTCAGTTCAGAGCCCAATGAAGGGCTTGAACTCATGAACCTTGAAATCATGACCTGGGCAACCAAGAGTCCAACAAATGGGACGCCTGGGTGGCTCAGTCAGTTAAGCCTTCTATTCTTGGTTTCGGCTCAGGTCGTGATCTCATGGTTTTGTGGGTTCAAGCCCCTGGGTTGATCTCTGTGCTGACCGTGTGGAGCCTGCTTGGGATTCTCTCTCTCCCTTTCTCTCTGCCCTTCCCCAACTTGTGATGTCTGTGTCTCAAAATAAATGAACTTAAAAAAAAAATTTTTTTAAAGGAAAAAAAAAAGTGTCCAATGCTTAACCAACTGAGCCAAACAGGCACCCCTGAACTTTTTTAAATTAATAGATCTATTTTAAAACAAAACAGAACAAAACAAAAGTAACAGATATAAATGTAAAACCTGAATTATAAAACTTGTAGAAGAAAACAAGAGAAAAATCATTGTGACCTTGGATTAGGCAAAGATTTCTTATTGATGACACCAAAAGCACAATCCACTAGAGAAACAAAAAGCAGAATACATAAATTTCAAAACTCAATAATTAGAAAACAAACAACCCAATAAAAGGTAGACAAAAACTTTAACAGATACTTCCTCTAAGAAGATTTACAAATGGCAAGTAAGTACATGAAAAGAGGCTCAATATCATTACTCATTAGGGAAATGGAAATTAAAATCCATTGTGCTTTGTGATACCATCAGAATAGCTAGTATTAAAAATACTTCAGGAGCACCTGGGTGGTTCAGTTAGTTAAGTGTCCCACTTCGGCTCTGGTCATGATCTCACAGCTGTGGGTTCGAGACTTGTAGCGGGCTTTGTGCTGACAGCTCAGGGCCTGGAGCCTGCTTCGGATTCTGTGTCTCCCTCTCTTTCTGCCCCTCCCCTGCTCACATTCTGTCTGTGTGTATGTCTCTCTCTCTCAAAAATAATAAAAACATTAAAAAAAAATTTTTTTAAATGGGGTGCCTGGGTGGCTCAGTCAGTTAAGTGTCCGACTTCGGCCTAGGTCAGGAGCTCGCAGTTCGTGAGTTTAAGCCCTGTGTCAGGCTTTGTGCTGACAGCTTACAGCCTGGAGTCTGCTTCGAATTCTGTGTCTCCCTCTGTCTCTGTTCCTCCCCTGCTCATGCTGTCTCTCTCTCTCTCTCTCCTTCAAAAATAAATGAAAACATTAAGAAAAATTTTTAATTAAAAAAATAAATAATAATAATAATAAATAAACATTAAAAAAAATTTTAAGGGGCACCTGGGTGGCTCAGTCAGATAAGCGTCCGACTATGGCTCAGGTCATGATCTCGCGGTTCGTGGGTTCGAGCCCCTTGTCAGGCTCTGTGCTGACAGCTCAGAGCCTGGAGCCTGCTTTGGATTCTGTGCCTGCGTCTCTTTCTCTCTGCCCCTGCCCCTCTTGTGCTCTGTTTCTCTCTGTCTCTCAAAAATAAATAAACATTAAAAAAAATTTTTTTAATTAAAAATAAATAAATAAATAAATAAATAAACACTTAAAAAATGTTTTAATGCTTCAATATAGCCAAATGGCTGGGTAGCTCAGTCGGTTAGGCATCTGACTCTTGATCTCAGCTCAGATCTTGATCTCAAGGTTGTTAGTTCAAGCCCAGCATTGGGCTCCTCCCTGGGCGTGACCTACTTAAAAAAAAAAAAAAAAAAAAAAGAGAAAGAAACAAAAAAGACTTCAATATACCAAATGCTGGAAAAGATACAGAAGAACGGGAGCTCTCACATTGCTAGTGGGAATGTAAAACAGTACAACCACTCTGGAAAACCATTTATCAATTTCTTCAGAAGTTAAATGTATACTACCATATGACTGAGTCATTCCACTCCTGGGTATTTATCCAAGAGAAGTGAAAGTATATACCCATACAAAGACTTGTTACATTAATATTCATAGAGGTTTTATTTGTAATAGCCAGAAATTTTGTCCAGGAACAGGTGGATGGATGAACAAATTGTGGTACAATGGAATACTACAAAGCAATAAAAAAGAATGAACCACTGGTACACCCAACAATATGGGTGAATCTCAAAATAATCACATTGAGTGAAAAGCCAGACAAAAATGAATGCAAATTATATGATCCACTTATATAAAATAGAAAATGCAGGGTGACTTGCTGGCTCAGTAGGTAGAGCATGCAGCTCTTGATCTTGGGGTTGTGAGTTCAAGACCCATGTTGGGCATAGAGCTTGGATAGATAGATAGATAGATAGATAGATGATAGATAGATAGATAGATAGATAGATAGATAGATAGATAGATAGAAAATGCACACCAAACTAATGTGACAGAAAGGAGATGAGTGGTTGCCAGGAAATAAGGAATGGCATAGAAGAGTGGAAGGAAAAAATTGAAAAGGAACTTTGTGGTGTGATAAATACATTCACCATCCTAATTATGGGGATGGATTCATGGACATATACATATGTCAAAATTCATCACATTGTACACCTTAAATAAGTACAGTTTATTGAATGTCAATTCTACATTGATAAAGCTGTTAAAATATTTAATTTAAAAACACTAATAGTCTCTGGGCATCTGGGTGGCTCAGTCGGTTAAACATCCAACTCTTGATCTCAGCTCAAGTCTTGAACTCGGATTTCGAGTTCAAGCTCTGCTACTAAAAAACAAAAACAAAAACAAAAACAAAAACAAATATATATATATAGACACACACACATATATGTATATGTATATATATACACATATATATGTATATATACATATACATATAAACATATATACATATATACGTATATGTATATATACACATATATATGTATATGTATATATGGGTGTATATATACATATATGTATATACGTATATATACACCCATATATACATATACGTATGTATATTATATATACATATATGTGTATATATATACGTACAATATACATATATACACATATATGTACATATATGTGTGTGTGTGTATATATATATATATATATACTAATAGTCTCACTTGATTCAAAGTTCTGCTTCCAGATTCTATCAAAGGACCTCCCTCAATAAGGCAAGTAGCTAAAAGAGCACAAATCTGGGTTTAACAGCCATAAAGTTGTTGTATGACATTAGGATGGTTATTTAAATTCTCACAGCCTCCTCAGCTTCTTCATCCATAAAATGGGTCTAATAATAATCTGCCTCACAGGTTGTTGCCTAAATCTGAGGGAGATGACAGAGAATCCCTAGCACATCCCAGATGCCAGAATACAATCAGGCCTTATCTCTGAGGTAAATAGATTCCTTCTGTTCCCTTTCTTTCCCCTTCTTTCCTCTTTCCTTACAGACAGGGAGGGATCCTAGTCTCAAAGACAATCAGAAGAGAAACAATGGGGAGGAAACAGGGCAGAGGGCTTGGATTGTGTTCTCTTGAAAACAACGCCTGAGGACAGAACTGGAGACTTCCTGGAGGGTGGTCCCAGGGATCAGGAGGGAAGGAGCAGAAAATGTGAGTCAGAGGAGAAAGGTACATATTGTGCTAGCTACTGATATGTAGCTCAGTCCAGCCAGAGACCCTCTGCAGAACTGTAGAACACACGCACCTCAGGATTGACCCTCCCAAGGACAGGAGGCTGGGGCACTGGCCCATGTCCTCTACTGCATGACCTCTGCCCTCAGCATTAGTTCCTCTCCTAGTTCCTCCCCTCTCCTCTCCTTGACTTCTGTCAACTGAGGGAGGCAAACAGAGAGTACCTTTGCTTGAGGCACTGGCAGGGTCATGGAACTATCCATACAACCTTAGCTCAAATCAAAGGTGGCCTGAAGACATGTGGCATGGGGCACCAAAAGTAGCTGCCTCAGGCCCAAAGCCCATCCTCAGGTCAACAATGTGAGATTTTCAACCTCGTTGAGCACCTCTGTGCCAGGCAGACAACTCAAGTACCAGAAACTAGAAACCCAGGATTAAAGTCCTCTCTCCCCAAGACTACAGGCCGGGACACAACTGACTTCCTCAATCACTCCCTCAGGACATTTGTCTGGGCAGAAGAGAGAATACCTGAAGGGTGAGTCAGTCATTAAAGGGGCCCTGGGAGGAAAGGGTGGGGCTGGGAATTTACCCGAAGAAGGAAAAGTTATTTCACTGAGCATGAGTTAAATCGTTTTTTTCTCTGCTCTACAAATACCTTGTGAACTGGAAATGTTCCTCAGGTTGGAAACACAATAATATTTATTGCATTAATGCCTATCACTAATGAAGCACATAATATGTGCTTGGAAATGTGTGGTGTTCTCTCATGCCTATTTCACTTCATCCTCACAGTCAATCCTAGCCAGTTAGTACTATAATTAACTGAAGCTCAGAGACATTGAGCAACTCATTGAATGTCAAACCATAACTTTCAGAGCCAGAATTCAATCCCACATAGTCTGACCTCAGAGCCTGTACTGTTGACCATTAGGCTATACTCAATTTCCCCATAATAAACAAACAAACGAACAAACAAACAAGGAGAACATCCAGCTAGAGAAGCAATTTGAAGCAGTGGCCTGTCCCCCCTGCCCTGCCTGGGATGAGTGGGGCTGGGAGAGTATCAAAATTAGATCTTAAGCATTAACTAGACACGGTAAGCAAAGAAGGACTCCACACTGATCGGGGTGCGTTATGATTGTTGCATGTGGGCGGATACTTATCATTGACGGCTGCTCAAAATCTTTTTCACCCCATCTCACTAAGGTAGAAAGAATAAAAAGAAGTTGTCCTTCCAAGGCTCCCCTGCCTTGAGGGTGCAGAACAGCAACTTACATTCTGCCAAGGGGACACCATTCCATGCCCTCTAGTAGGAACAGATGACAAATGAGCAGGTATTCCATTTTCCTGGGGCAGATGGCCCTAGGGGCAGCATGGCTCTTTGTGAAATCATCATTCTTTCAGCTTTGCTAAGGAAAAACAAGTTACAAGGGGCTTTTGACCTGCTTAGAATGCTAAAAGAGAAGAAGAGCGCATCCTGGGCACTGGAAGGGGCTCCCAAAACAAGAACCCCAAGGGTAGAGGGAAGCTGGGGCTACAGCAGGTGGGATCCTAAAGTTCTGGACCCATTTCCACCATGTGTGTAGCAAGATGAGGTTCCCACACCACCAAGAAATTCTTGGACACCAACAGTGTGTCTTACAACTCAACCCAATTCTGACACTATCTACCTGGAGACAGTATCAGATCTCACAGGTTACGGGCTCAGTCCCACAAGACTGACACACAACACACACCCTTCAAGACACCAATTGCAAATCCAGGTTGTCATTTGTGTTTCTGACTAGCTATAGATTGGAGGTTCCCGTGCACCCTACCTTGGGTTCAATTAATTTGCTCGAGCAGTTCACAGAGCATGGAGAAGCAGGTTACTTACTAGATTACCGTGTTTATTTTGTTGTTTGTTTTTTTAAAGAGAGAGACCACTCAAGAGTACACACACTCGAACAGGGGAGAGGGGAAGAAGGAGAGAGAATTTTAAGCAGGCTCCATGCTCTGCGCAGAGCCCAACATGGGGCTCAATTCCACAACCCTGGGATTATGACTTGAGCTGAAATCCAGAGTCAGATGGTCAACTGACTGAGCCACCCAGGCGCCCCTAGATTACTGGTTTATTATAAAGGATATAACTCAAGAACAGCCAGATAGAAGAGATACATAGGGCAGGTTATGTGGAAAAGGGCACAGAACCTCCGTGCACTGTGAGAGCACCACTATCCCAGCACCTCCTGTTCCCCAACGCAGAAGCTCTCCAAACTCCAACCTTTTAGGTTTTATGGGGCTTCATTACAGAGTCATGACTGAATTAAACAGGAGCTGGTAATTGATTCAACCTCCAGCTCATCTCCCCTCCCACAGAGGTCAGGGACGGGACGGGAAGTTTCAATGAATCCTTCAATTACAGGTTGGCAACTAGCTCCCCTCCTTAGGTTATCTCAGGGCTTTCCGAAGGTCACCTCATTAACATAACAAAAGGCACCTTTTCCGCTTTCCTCACAGGAAATTCCAAGGTTTTAGGAGCTCTGTTCCAGGAATGGGGTCGAATGTATTTTAATATATTTCTTATTGTAAATCACAATATCACGACCCTTTCCAAGTGGAACACTTTCCCCGTAACTCCGCTCAAATCCTGGGGTTTGCTTGTGACCTTTCCAAGCTGAGTGCAGCCCAGTCCCCAAAAGTTCAGTTGCCCATAGTTCACGCTTACCCTGCCATAAAGGTTTGTTTTTCAGCAGCTGGGAGCCGAGATAAGGGTCCCCTCCCCCCAACCAGGAGCTGGAGCAGCTTTGTGTCTGGGAGACTGGTCTGCACTGTCACTGTAAAAAGGTTTCTGATCCCTTTATGTTTGTTTTTCACATTCAGACAAAAAAGGAAGCCTTTTAATTTCTTTCATCTGAGCTTGACAATACGTCGAACCTCACAGAATTGCGGTGACTTTCAGTGAGTGCTTTGTGTACTATCAAGTGTAAAAAAGATCAGCTTTTATCGTCATTGATGACTTTGAACCTTTGCTCACAACATCCTCTCTGACTGGAATCCGCTCTCCCCAGGTTTACGTCTGTCAAAATCCTGCTCATCATTGGACTGCCAAGGGCTAACTTCAACCAGCTATCCAAGATTCAAGAGGGGCGCTTGGGTGGCTCAGTCGGTTAAGTGTCCGACTTCGGCTCAGGTCATGCGCTCACGATCTGGTCCGTGAGTTGGAGCCCTGCATGGTGCTCTGTGCTGACAGCTCAGAGCCTGGAGCCTGCTTCAGATTCTGTGTCTCCTTCTCTCTCTGCCCCTCCCCCGCTCGGGCTCTGTCTCTCAAAAAAAATGAATAAACATTAAAAAATTAAAAAAAAAAGAAAGATATTAAAAAAAAAATAGCTTCAAGAAACCAAGAGCGAGCTGCTCGCTGAGTAGATTTCCGGGTTAGGGTAGGAGGCAGGTGGCAGAGGGAAGTCTCCGCACCTCTGGTTGATGTCCTGAGGGGAAAAGAGACCGAAATGTAGTATCTGGGAATTCATTTTAGGAAAATTAGGAAATACAGATAAATAACACAAATATAAATGTTTATTTTGGGGAGAGAAAAAGTGCGTGAACGAAGGAGGGGCAGAGAGAGAGAGAGAAAGAGACAGAGGATCCGAAGCAGGCTGCTCTGAGAGCACAGAGCCTGAATGGGGCTCGAACCCACAAACTGTGAGATTATGACCTGAGCCAAAGTCAGATGCCTAACCGACTCAGCCACCCGGGTGCCCCCCAAAAATACAAATATTAAGACATAAGAAAATAAAAATCACCTGTAAACTTACCAGCCATAACTTAAATTAGTTTTTTATTTGTCCATTTAGGTATTTTTCTAAATATGTATTATATATTATAATATATAAAATGTATACATATTATATTTTTTAAAATATACATTAAATATTTTTTTAATTTTTAAAAATTTTTATCCACTTCTGAGAGAAAAAGAGAGAGACAGAGTGTGACCAGGGGAGAGCCAGAGAGAGAGGGAGACACAGAATCTGAAGCAGGCTCCAAGCTCTGAACTGTTAACACAGAGCCCAATACGGGGCTCGAACCCACGACTGTGAGGTCATGACCTGAGCAGAAGTCAGATGCCTAGCCCACTGAGACA
Source organism: Felis catus (assembly GCF_018350175.1). NCBI lineage: Eukaryota > Metazoa > Chordata > Mammalia > Carnivora > Felidae > Felis > Felis catus. Next base: position 74,525,600 of record NC_058373.1, on the reverse strand, counting down.
CCCAGGCACCCCTACATTAAATATTTTTTAGTGTTTATTTATTTTTGAGAGAGAGAGGGAGAGCGCAAGAAGGGGAAGGGCAGGGAGAAAGGGGGACAGAAGATAAGAAGTGGACTTGAACTCTAGGGGCTTGAACTCTCAAACTGTGAGATCATGACCTGAGCTGAAGTCAGATGCTTAACAAACTGAGCCACCCAGGAGCCCCTCTAAATATATATTATATATAAATATTTATTTTTCTTTTTCCCCAGTAAAATTTAATGTTCAAATCAAATAACTAAATGTTTATTAACATAAACCTTCACATCTCTCTATCTAAAACATGGAATCATAATCTTAGCAGGTCTTTGTTGTGGTAAAACACACATGACATAAAATCTGCCACTTTAATAATTTTCAAGTGTACAGTTCAATGGCATTAAGTATATTCACATTGCTGTGCCACCATCACCGTCTCCAGAACTTTTTCATCTTCCCAACCTAAAACTCTGTACTCATTAAATGGTAACTCCCCCTTCCCTCCCCACCCTACAGAGAATCCCAAGCAGGCTCCATGCTGTCAGCACAGAGCCCGATGCAGGGCTGGATCTTACACTCAATCAAACTATGAGATCATGACCTGAACCCACATCGAGAGTCAGATGCTCGATGGACTGAGACACCCAGGGGCCCCTCAGCTGTGTTTTCTATTTAACCAAGTGTTGCAATTTCAACTTAAACGTTACATACTTTTTTTCTCTCTTGATATTCTTTTTTTTTTTTTTTCTAAATCTATCTGGGCATTTTTTATAATCACTTATTCCTTGCTTAATTTTTTCTATTCCATCTTTTATTTCTTTAAACAGTTCACAGAAGCACCTTTAGATCCTTCATATGATTATTCCAAACTCTGAAGTCCTTAAAAAAAAATCAACAAACCTGTTGATTTTTGTTCTTGCTGATTCTCTCTCATGGTGCTTTGAATCCTTACATATTTAAAATTCTTTTTGTGGGGTGCCTGGGTGGCTCAGTTGGTTGAGCATGCGACTTCAACTTTGCTCAGGTCATGATTTTGAGGTCCATGAGTTCGAGCCCTGCGTCAGGCTCTGTGCTGACAGCTCAGAGCCTGCAGCCTGCTTCAGATTCTGTGTCTCGCTCTTCTGCCCACACTCTGTCTCTCTGTCAAAAATAAATAAACACTAAAAAATAAAATAGGGGTGCCTGGGTAGCTTAGTCGGTTAGGCATCTGACTTCGGCTTAGGTCATAATCTCACAGTTTGTGGGCTGGAGCCCCACTTTGGGCTCTGTGCTGCCAGCTCAGAGCCTGGAGCCTGCTTCGGATTCTGTGTCTCCCTCTCTCTCTGCCCCTCCCCTGCTCGTGCTCTCTCTCTTTCTCAAAAATAAATAAAAATTAAAAAAAATAAATTAAAATTATTTTTGTGTAAGTCTATATTTGGCAGAATTTAATCTAGAAGCTTGGGTGGATGATGCTTTCCTCTAAGAAGGATTCAGTTTCCTTCTGTTGGATTCCAGAGGGCATTAATAATCTGGGGGCAGTTAAAATTTTCAGCTTATGGTTTATTGATCAAAGGGAAAGTAAAAATTCCAACCATAGATCCTTGTTAGAGCAGATCTCACATGGAAACTAACATTTTTATTAATTTTAACATCTGCAGCCTAGACAATTTTCCCTGTAAGATCCCTCTGTAAGCAGATAATATTTTTTCCTTTCCACTGATAATGTAGCCTAGTTGAGGGTCCTAGCTTTGTGGGGAATAGGGGTGTCTCACATTTTAGCTTTCATCTTCCTAGGCCTTAGGGCTCACTCTGTGGTTCTCTCCCAACCTTCCATACCCCCTTCCCACTCCCCAAAACTCTAGGCTTCAAGTTAGTTGACTCTCTGTTTACTTACTGTTTACTTTTTGATTTGTATTGTTTTATTTTATTAGTCTCAGGGGAAGCCATTGGGAGGTTACCTTTCTTTTCTTGGGAGCTCACTAAGGAATTTTTAAAATGTGTTCGTTATGGGGCGCCTGGGTGGCTCAGTGGGTTAAGGGTCTGACTTCAGCCCAGGTCATGATCTCAAGGTCCGTGAGTTCCCAGAGCATCAGACTCTGTGCTGACATCTCGGAGCCTGGAGCCTGCTTTAGATTCTATGTCTCCCTCTGTCTCTGTCCCACCCACGCTCATGCTCTGCCTCTCTCTTTCTCTCTCTCTCTCTCTCTCTCTCTCTCTTTCTCTCAAAAATAAATAAACATTTTAAAAGAAAAAAATGTGTTCGTTATGCTTTACATAGCATTTAGCTATCCTGTTATGGGAACTCTGTCACACTACTGGAGTAGATAGAATTTCCGAAACAATCAAACAAAAATGTGATTGTATGGTACCTATTGCCTTATAAGCTGCTTTTTTCCCCACTTGATATATGATAGACACCTGCCATGATAATAAATATGGGTCTAGAGCACCATTTTAATGGCTACATAGTCATCCACTGCATAATTTATTTATAATCTTTGTAATATATATTTATTTATGTATAACCTTTTCATGTTATGGGATATTTAGGGTTCTGTTTTCATCACTATGTCAGACAACACTTCAGTGAATATCCTTACAGCTGAGTTATTGCATACACATGATCTTCTTCCTTCTTTAACTGTTTATAAAAGTAATATACGCTAACATAAACTGTTCAAACACTAAGGAAAATGAAAATTCTCCATAATCCTTTTTACCATCCCCTCAATTAATACCATTTGATCTATAACTGGAATCTCTTCATCAAACAACAGATCAGAATTAGTTCTGGCTAGAATATGTAAGAAGAGAAACCACACCCTCTGCCCTCCCACCCCCACAACTAAGGATAGGGAACCAGAGCAGGTACTAGGAATGTGCTGAAGGTGACCAAAGACCATCAGGAGCAAAAACTGAAGAGATGAGAAACACCCAAATTCTCCAAAAGCCTGGGACAGGGGCAGAGGCTCTGTTAGGGGTCAGCAGCACTAGGCCTCAGGAAAGGCCACAGCTCCAAAATCTAGGGATCAGCTCTGTTTTGCCAGGCCCCCCCACCTAGAAGCAGAGGGTCTTCTCAGGCACTCACTCCAGGCTCCTCTCCCTGCTCCTCCTTCTTTTAAAGGGGTTTGGTTTGTTTTGAGTCAAAAAGTAGTACAGGCTATGACACTATCCCCAAATCCACACTTTATAGTGGCTTACCCCCCGAGTCTCAGGGCCTTAGCCCAATCTAAACATATTCGGCCATAAAAAGGTCTTTAAGCACCCTTCTAATGCCTTTCTGCCTGCTTCCCCTCAAGGGGAGCCTGGGGTCTTCTCCCAAAAGACTCATGAACAAGATGGCTGCCCTCTCTGGTGGCTCTTGACTCCTGACTAGACTTTTTTGAGGACCTGCTGCACTTGCCTTTATATTCTGTGAAATGCCATCCTGTCTCAACAATAAAGTCGATTTCATGTGGGTTCTGTCAGCCATGAAGGTGCAGGTGGGAGCCCCCAAACCTTAACAAAGTGCAACCTCCTTTTTTCCTCCCAATGAATTTGGAGCTCCAGCAGGAGTGATCAAAGTTGTAAGGAATCCCCAAAAGTCTTCGTTGTTCACTTAATTCAATTCAACAAATATTTACTGGGTGCCTACCATGTACTGGTTTTTTAAAGAGACTACAGGGGCACCTGGGTGGCTCTGTCTTTTAAGCATCTGACTCTTTTTTTTTTTTTTCTAATGTTTATTTATTTTTGAGAGATGGAGGGTGAGTGGGGGAACGGCGCAGAAAGAGAGAGAGAGACAGACAGACAGACAGACAGAATCTGAAGCAGGCTCCAGGCTCTGAGCTGTCAGCACAGAGCCCGATGCAGGGCTTGAACTCATGAACCATGAGATCATGACCTGAGCCGAAGTCAACTGAGCCACCCAGGCACCCCAAGCATCTAACTCTTGATTTCAGCTCAGGTCATGATCTCACGGTTCATGAGTTCAAGCCTCTTATTGGGCTCTGCACTGACAGCATGGAGCCTGTTTGGGATTCTCTCTCTCCCTCTCTCTCTGCTCCTCCCCCACTTGCATGTGTGCACCACATCAGAGCACACACACAGACACACACACTCTCTCTCTCTCTCTCTCTCTGTCTCTCAAAATGAATAAACTTGAAAAAAAAATAAAGAGACTACAGTCCTAGAATTCCCTAAATAGCTCAAAAAAAAGCACAAACTGACTCTACCAGAATTCATGGTATGGATCTAAAAATCACAGTTAACTGCTGGCCATGTTTGCTCCATCCAGCAGAGTGCATGGACCACTGGACAGAATGGAAAGTGCATACCAAGGTGAGCACCTTCCAGTGAGAGTCAGGTCTCCCCATAAAGGACTGAGTGCTAGGACTGGCCACATATAGTTTCCACAGCCTCCAGCCACGGTGAGGCCTTCGGTATCCAGCTCAAGAGTGGAGAGTAAGGAGTGGGTATGTCTTCATAGACACCTTTTGTCTACCCTAAATCCTTAAGGCTCCCCAAATTCCTGCATTTCCAAAGGCCCTCGTCCAGAATACATGCTTGCTGGGCACATGTGTTAACCAGGGAATTTGTGTGGAGGTATTGGTGTGGTGGGGAGAGGGCAAGGATGTGTTTCCCCTCCAATGTCCACCACAATGTCAGTTGCCCTTGGCTGGGTCAATTCATCTAGCTGACCACCACGCCCTGAGAGTCAAATCACTACCAATGCCAAGGGCTTGCCTCAGCAAGAGCAGCTGTCAGGGACTGGGCAGAAATACAGACAGGGACCCTTCACTACGCTATTAGATGCTTCACACCTTCTTTAGCCACATTCACAACCAGTTAAGAGGTACAGACTGATGGTTCAGTCAGTCCGTCAAACCTGATGGTTCTGAGCTAGGCCTGAAGTCAGCTCCATACTGGCTTGGGCAAGGTATTTAAGCTACCTGTGCCTGTTTCCTCATCCACAAAGAAGTAATAAAAGTAGTACCAATCCCCCTAGGGTGGATGTGAGAATTAAATAAGCTAATACATGTACCTGGCACATTCGAGCTTTACAGAATTGTTAGCGGTGATCGTAGGGCATTTGGGGGAGGGCTAAATGCTTGGACCATAAAATCCTCCTCAGCCTCATCCCCTCCCCACAGCAGGCCTGGTAGGTGGTGGAGACGGAAATCCTTTGGGAGAAGGGAGAGACACAGGCTGCAGGAGTGGATTGTGGGTCCCTGAAAGATGAGGATTACTTGTGTGGCACCCTAAGGTCTCAGTGACACCTAACCTGGCTGTGACACGCCGCAGGTGCTCAGGAAATATGAGTTAGGAAGGAAAAAGACTAACTTTCGGTTTTGCCTCCCTGCCTCCTTGGGGCGGCACCCTAGACACGCGCCCCTGGGGCGGGACCCTAGATGTACCAGCGAATGAAGGAAGTGGTTTAGTCACTCCGGGTAGAGGAGGAGCAAACCCGGAAGTGGAATCCTTGCAGTGACCCCTCTCGCGACCCCCTGTCTCTCTCTGCCACAACCCCAACCCCCCCCCCCCCCCGCTCCCAGAAGTCACTCCATCCGTGTGGACTCCCACCTTCCAGCCTGATGTCTGATGTTGGCATCAAGTTATGGTCAGTGGAGAGCAGGATACGGATACGGATATGCAGCCTGACACACGCAGCCATGCAGCCCTCCCCTCTCCTCCCCTCCCCTCCGCAGACTAGCTCCGGGAATGCCATTGATCCCCTTACTGAGGCCGGAGCACAGTGGGACCCTGGGGGTGGGCAGGGGTGGGAGCTGGGATTTGAAGTGAACGTGCAGAGTCACTGGTGTCACGGGGCAGGGGAAGGGGTGCGGTCTGGAAGACCAGGCCCCCTCTTTCAGGCCCAGCGGTACCCCAGCCTCCCTGGTTCCCCTCGAGGAATTGGAGAACCTGAAGTTCATCGGTGAAGGTGGGTTCGGGGCGGTGTTCTGGGCGCGACACAGGACATGGGATTTAGATGTGGCAGTCAAGATCATGAACAGGTGAGTGACCTGAGCAGCGGGGCTGGGGCTTCCTGGGGTCTGGCCCAGAAGGAGGGGCCGCTGTGCTGTGGGCCTGATTGGGTAAAAGAGGGATCTTCCAAGAGCAGAACCCCACTCCAACTCTTTCCTGGAATGTAGGGAGACGATATCCAGGGAGGTGAAGGCCATGGCAAGTCTGCGGGGCCAGCATGTACTGCACCTGCTGGGGGTCACCGGGAAGCTAGAATGGGAACATGTGCGTGGGCCGGCTCTGGTGACTCAGTTCATGGAAAACGGTTCCCTGGTGGGGCTGCTGCAGCCCCACTGTCCTCGGCCCTGGCCGTTCCTCTGTCGCCTGCTGCAGGAGTTGGTGCTGGGGATGTGTTACCTGCATAGCCAGAATCCAGTGCTTCTGCACCGGAACCTCAAGCCCTCCAACGTCCTGCTGGACTCAGACCTGCACGCCAAGGTCAGCCCACCCATAGCCCAGCCCAGCCTCTGGACACAGTCCTGTCTCAGAACTGTTCTAGCCCCACCCACTAGACACAGAAACTGCTTCAGCTCTGTCTGCTGCATACTCTCAGCATTTCCCTTGGGACACAGGTGTCAAAGCCCACCCAGGAGCCATGGCCCCTACCATACCAGGTGTTTGAGACCCTGACCAACACGGTCAGTTCCACAGGCCCACCCACCAGTCCATCAAAAGCCTCATGGCTGACCTAGCTGAGGAGACTCAGACTTTGACCCAGCCCCATGAGAGGGTACCCAGACCTCCAACCCAAGGGCCCTACTGGTCCTCCCATTCCCCTAACCCTCAAAACCCCCTTTACAAGGCTGGACCTGCACCTTGTGGTGGGAGAGGGAATTCTGAAAGTCGCCTTACCTGTCCATCCCCAACCTTCTCCTTCCTCCCTCCCTTTCCAGCTGGCAGATTTTGGCCTATTCACATTTCAAGGAGGCTCAACGTCACTGGCAAGATCTGAGGAGTTAGCCCTAGCCTACTTGGCCCCAGAACTGTTGGCTGATGGAAACCGGAGAGCCTCCATGGCTAGCGATGTCTACAGGTAAGGTACCCACTCTAAACACACATTCCAAATTTCTATACCTCTCTGGACCCTTCTAGGGGCCGGTATATGGGAAAGTAGTCTTGCCAGCAGTTTGCTCAGGTCTCAGCTTTGTGTCTCCTGCAGCTTCGGGATCCTAATGTGGGCAGTGCTAGCTGGAAGAGAAGCTGAGAGTAAGACTCTAGGCAGACACTGGGATCCTTAACTCCAGGTGCCCTCCTCCTGCAAGCCTCCAAACCCTCTTCTTCCAGCTTACCTGCTCAGACTGCCTGACTTTCTCCTCACCTTGCCTTGGACTACACTCCTTTCCCCTTCCCATGGTGGAGCAAGTGGCCCCTCATACCCTGAATGTCTTTTCTTCACATCCTCCACCCCCACTCCAGTAGTGGCCCAGAAATCAGCAGTACAGGAAGCAGTGTGTGAGAGGCAGATCCGGCCCCCATTGACCAAGCTGCCTCAGCCCAGCCCGGAGACTCCTGGTTTGGAAGGACTGAAGAGGTTAATGCAGCACTGCTGGAGCCCTGAGCCCAAGGACAGGCCCTCCTTCCAAGGTGAACTGGCCATTTAGCCGTCAGCCAGGGTAGGCCTGGATCTGTCAGCAGGGGGCTTCTCCCTGGGAAGGTTTGGCTCATCTGCCACCCCACTCTGCTTGTTTCCAGAATGCCGACCAAATACCGAGGAAGCCCTCATTCTGGTAAACAAGGAGATGGATGCCGCAGTCTCCATGGTGAGTGTCCAATGCCACCCCCAACCCCAGAGCGGAGCAAGGATGGCACAACATGACTCTCTTGGCCACCCAATGACTCCCCACTGACCACTGTTCTTTATGCATGCCTTAATCTTTGGCCCCACTCTCCCCACCTCACCGCTGAGTTCCCAGGTAATGGATTATGGACCAAGAGATTCTTTCCTTGGGTTTACACTGGCTCTCCCACTTCCATGCCCAGAACGCTCCTTTTATCCTTGCAGGTGAAGAAGTTCCTGTCTGAGCACAGGGGTAGCAACAGGATGTTGTCTGCCCCCAAGCCAGGCCCAGGAGGGACAGAAATGGATGAGCCTAGGGGAACCACAGGAAGCCATGATTCTATAGCCTCTGAAATGTTGAACAAACTAAATCTGAAGGAGGCCCCCGGCTGTGTTCCTAAGAAATGTACAAATCTTCCTGAGAGGATCAGGACACAGGGAGACAAGGTTCAGCCTTCCCGGAGAGCAGGGATACCTTCAGCCTCAACAGCCCCATCTCCCCAAACTCCAGAGACCTCACCTTTCAGAAATCATACCCACAGCCCCAAGTTGGCTTGGACCCCAGGTCCTGGGCCCAAAGGGAATCGGGTGAGACCCTGGCAGAACTAGAGGATGCACTAGGAATCCTGTGAATCCTGTCCCCCTCGCCAGGGAAAATTTGGGGCTGAAGGGGATGCAGCAGGGGAATAGGCCCCAGGACAGGGAGCCTAAGAGAGCTGTGTTGTTCGCAGGGGGCTAAGAGACATGGCACCAACCAGCCAACCAGGGCACCAGGGCTTAATCCAATACCAGGTACCCACTCCCCACTCCTTCCTTTCTCCTGCTTAATTCTTCCACTGGCTTCTTCCTCAAGACCATATATAGATCCAGGGTACCTTGGGTAGCAGGGGAGAGAAAGGGCTAGTGGCCAACTACCCCAAACTTCTCGTTTCATATAATGAAGAAACTGACACCCACTGGGACTAGATCCCACTGAGGTCACACAGCAAAGCCTGGATTTGCCCTGAGCTTCCTGACTTTCCCCGGCACCAGCTCTGTGAACCCCTAACTTCCGTTGTTGCTATACTGGTCCAGAGGGGCTCCTGGAAGAAAAGACCCAAATATCAGGGTCTCAGACATTAGTTGCCACTCCTTTTGAATTTCTGCAAATGGGTTCTGAAGGGGCAACAGGAAGGGGAAGGCCAAGGCATGCCTTGACCCAGCCACAGGCCAGCCTAGAGACCCCATACTTGCAATTCCCCAGGATGGACACAAGGTGCCGCTGCCCCTCCACCCTGCTGCTCCTCCTAATTTTGAGGTCCTCACTACTTACCCCTTCCACTAACCCTGCAAATTTCTCTTAAAGGGCCGCCATCTGTTATCATAAGTGACAGCCATGCGGTACAGGTGGGAGACAACAACTACTTGATTATACAAGGAGGAACTGCCTTATCCACACAGGGCCAGGCACCTTGGGGCATGGGTAGAGGCTGGCAGCGTGCTCCCCACAAGTAGGTGGGGAAGAAGGGCCACAAGAACCAAGAAGCCTGGAGTGGGCTGCAGGGCCAGTACAAAGCAGGTTCTGAGCTACCTTTTGGACTTGAAGCAATTAACTGAGACTTTCTTTAAGGGCCATCTGGCCTGCAGCCAAACTGACTTTGTGCAAAGAGGAGTCAATAAACGTGGTGAATTTTTTTTAAGTTTATTTATTTTAAGAGAGAGAACACGTGAGGAGGGGAGGGGCAGAGACAGAAGGAGAGAGAGAATCCCAAGCAGGCTCTGTGCTGTCCGCGCTGAGGGGGGGCTCCATCTCACAAGGTCATGACCTGAGCAGCAATCAAGAATCAGAAGCTTAACCAACTGAACCAGCCAGGCACCCCCACACATGGTGGATTTTTAACCAAAGCGTCATACTTGGGAGGCTAATGCTTAGGCCACGCCCTGGCAGCTGAAATGTGGCTGGGAGATCTGGGAGTTGACAGAGAGGGAACCCAAGGCACTGCTGTCTAGCAGAGGCCGGAAGCGGGATGCTCAGGGCTGGGGGTGGGCAGTGTCATGGCACACAAGGTCAGGGCCCAGCTGGCGGCAGGAAGGAATCCCGGTAGCCTGGCTCCTGGGGCTGCTCTAATCTCTGGGTGGAGCACTTCCTCTACATCAGGCAAGAGCCCACCCTAAACCAAAATTCTGGTGATAGTCTCCCTGCCTACTTTTCTTCTGGGCTATGGAGACTCCGCACTGGGGTCTTGGGAAGAGGGCTCTCTACGGGCATCCGCAGACCCAGGCACATCTCTTGCCCTGCAAGAAACCCCCCAGACTCTTGGAGGTCAGCCACCGTACTTATTTGCCTCCAACACAATTACTCACCACCTACACTCACCTGCTCCTTGCTTCCGAGCCCTTTGACTCCCAGCTGGTGTCAGGAGTAGAAAGCCATGACTCCACAAAGCTACACACAGACGTGCCTCCTCCCATGGAGCTGGACTCCATGGGAGCATGGACAGTTCAGACTCCACCACAGCAGCTCATACAGGCAGGAGGAGAGGAGAATGGGAACACCCTTCCATCCTGACCTGAATCCTACCCCCCATTCGCCCCCACATTCTTCCTTACATTCTTGCCAGCTTTCACTCCAGCTGTCCTGCATTCTCCCCACGTCCAAGGGTTCCGCTCCGATTTCCACACTTGCTCTTCAGCCCGGCCTACGCCACCCCATCGCATCTCCCACGGTCTGCATTCCCTTCTTGAGACGGCAGAAGGGGGAAGGTGACAGTGTTAGGGGAGACAATGAGGGAGGGAGGAGGCCTGAGGAGTCCGACTCGACTCGGCACGGGAAGGGGCCGGGCAGTCGCATCGGGGGAAGTGGGAGGGGTCCCCAGGCGCCGGGAGGGAAGCGCCTGCCGCCCGGGGCTCTGAGCCACTAGCTTCTCAGGGATCGGGACTCCGCGACCAGCTGCCCGAGCTCTCTCCTCGGGCGTAACCCATTCAGCTGCGGCAGCATCGCGGGCAGTGAGTTTGGGGAAAGGGGGAACCCGAGGCTCCTTTGCTTCAACCGCAAATCCCGTCCCACCCGGCCATGAGGCTTTTGCTAGGGCACCTCAGGCAGTCTGGGTTCGAGGGAGGGGGAGCGAGGGATGGGGCAGTCCCCTCACCGCCAACTGGGAAAAGGCTGAGAGGCCACAGGGAGTGCCTGGAAGGTGGGATTGCCGCGAGGTTGGGGAAACGGGATGGAAGTGGCTTGGACCCAGTGAGAGGGGCACAGTTGGGGCCGGCTGGGGCCGCAGGCGGTAACGCGGCCCCTGGCCCTCCCCAGCCCCGGGGCTCGCCCTCCACCCGGGCGACGAGGCGGGGGGCAGGGAAGACCATGGCCCGCCTCTTCAGCCCCCGGCCGCCCCCCAGCGAAGACCTCTTCTACGAAACCTACTACAGCCTGAGCCAGCAGTACCCGCTGCTGCTACTGCTGCTGGTGATCGTGCTCTGCGCGCTCCTGGCGCTGCTGGCTGTCGCCTCCGCCAGCGGCCGGGTGAGCGGGGAGGGGGGCGGCTCTGGTGAGGGGCGCCTTCTGGAGGGTGGTGGGAGGGTCACTGCCTAGGGGGCGTTTTCGGAGTTAGGGCTCGGGAGGGGCCTGCTTTTCCATATGCCTTTTTTGCTGGAACCCAGGAAAGCCTTACTAGGAAATGTAGTGACCCTGGACAAGTCACTCCACCTCTGGGGCCACATTCGCTGGGCTGCTGGGAGAAGGCTGAGCCCTGGGGGTGCTTCTAATTTCTCTCAGGGTACTGACAGGCCTTCTGAGCTTCTGTGATCTACTGGTTCTAGAGTAAATGCAACACCGGATTTTCCAATTTTCCAGAGGGGAAATTACACTGGGCCCTGTGGGAATCCGTTTCCTGGTTTTCTTTCTTTCATAGGGGTTGTGGGGCAGTTGTACCCATAGTCTCCCAGAAGGCACCCTCCCTCCCGCTCACATTTAGTCCCAAAATAAACCCATTTCCAGTTTCTTTTTCTTTCTTTCTTTTTTTTTTTTTTTTTTTTTTTTTTTGAGAAAGGGGGTCTTCAATTCCATTTCTGGAAATATCCTGCTCCAAGTTTTCTTTTCACTTTTTGGAGGCAAGTTGGGAAAGCCAATAAACAGACCAATTCTTGCTGGTCCTCGAAGTCCAGGAAGAGGTGGGGACACAGGGCAGGGACAGTGGTGGGAGGCCTACACCCAGAGGTGGGTGGCAAAAGTGTAGTGCTCCCCCCTAGCCTGACAGGAGGGAGGTTCCAGGCGCCCCTTGCTGCTGGAGCACTTCTTGGGTGGGTGGATGGGGATCAACTCCCAGACTTGTCCCCAGGGCAGGGAATCTCCTGAGCAAACTGGTTCATTCCTAAGTGCCTTCTGTAAGGTAGGATTCTTTGGTTGCTTCAGGACCCCTGGCTGGTGCTGGAATTCCTATTTGACAGACGAGAAAGCTGAAGTTCAGAAAGGTCATAGATTCACAAATGGGCAGTATGGGTTCTGAGCCAGGGACTCTGGATAGATGGCCTAAGGCTCAACCACCCCTGCAGCATGCAAGTGAGATATTAGGTTGAACCCTATGAGACCCCAGGCTCTGTAGATTAAAAACAGATTATTAGTGACTTCCTATGGTTCAACCTACTACGAATGGCAAGTCGAGGTGCCCTGTCTCCTTTTGCTACTTGAGTTTGAGACACATTTCAGAAGTGGCCTGGGGGGACTGCCTGTTCTTCTTCAGCTTGGAGGCGCTCCCCCATACTCCACACTCCAGTCTTGCTGCAAGCACCCTCTCCTCGCAGGAGCTAGCTTCAGACCCAGGCTTCCTGACCACTGTGCTGTGTGCGCTGGGTGGCTTCTCGCTGCTCCTGGGCCTGGCTTCCCGGGAGCAACGACTGCAGCGCTGGACACGTCCCCTGTCGGGCCTCGTATGGGCAGCGCTACTCGGGCTAGGCCACGGCTTCCTGTTCACTGGGGGCCTGGTGAGCGCCTGGGACCAGGTGAGAGGAGCGGCAGGTGGAGCAAGGGGCAGCAGGACAGCCAGGCCAAGAGGAGGGAGCAGCCCAGTTGCTGGGCTGGCCCAAGCCAGCAGCTTCCTGTGCCCTCCCGCCCCCAGGTGTCCTTTTTCCTCTTTGTCATCTTCACCGTGTACGCCATGTTGCCCTTGGGCATGCGGGATGCCGCTGCTGCGGGCCTTGCCTCATCGCTCTCCCACTTGCTGGTCCTTGGGCTGTACCTTGGGCCTCAGCCGGACTCAAAGCCGGCGCTGCTGCCACAGGTGAGCACACCCATAGTACCTGCTGCGCAGCGGGGGGAGGAGGGCGGGGGGGGGGGAGGGGGCGGCCCGCTGCGCGCGCGCCGTTAGTTCCTCTGAGCGTCCACCAACTTCTTGCTGAGCTGGGACTCCAGGGTGAGGCGCCCGCTAAGCACAGAGGACAAACACATACACACCCAGACAGTGCGCTCATGGGGCTGGTACACCAGGGCAGCCCGATGCCTGCAGAAACCAGAAGAGGCCCCTGGGTCCATGGGCAAGTGAGCTCACCTGGGGACCAGGGTAGTGGGGACAGATGCGGATGATGGAACCTTCACAGAGAATGTAAAAGTCGGAGATTGAGTGGTTTTGCGCTGCGAGGGGCGGGGGGGGGGGGGGGGGTGTAAGTACTGGAGTAGTATTCCAGGCAGAGGAAACATAAGTGAACGATTTCTAGACCTAAGAGGCCATGTTGGTGCACAGCCAAGTCTAGAGCAGGGGTATTGGGGGAGGAGAAGCGCCCCCTAAGGACCCCACAGTGTAGCACAGATTGCCTGGAAATTCTTGGGTCTCTAACTGTGGAGTCCTCCTCAAGCATCTTGGAGACCAACTCCAGGTATGCACTTAATCACCCCCACCGCCACCCATGGCCAGCATCCTCTGAGGCTGACCCTCACCCACAGCTGGCAGCGAACGCGGTGTTGTTCCTGTGCGGGAACGTGGCGGGAGCGTATCACAAGGCGCTGATGGAACGCGCGCTGCGCGCCACGTTCCGCGAGGCACTTAGCTCCCTGCACTCGCGCCGGCGGCTGGACACCGAGAAGAAGCACCAGGTTCGCTGGGCCTGGGAGGCTGGGCCAGACTGTGGTGTGAAAAGGGGTTGTTTATATCATTCAGCCGGGCCCCTTTGCAAGCCGAATGACTTTCGGCAGGTCACTTACCCTTCTCTTTCCTCCTTTGTAAAATGTGGCTACCGCCCACCTTGGAAAGTTGTGTTAAGTCTCAAACTGAAGCCTATGAAAGCACTTTTATGATAGTAAACAAAGAACTCTTAATTCTGGCATTGGTTCTGGGAGTTCAGTCCCCAAAGGTGATTAGTGCAGGGTGGGATGTTGGAGCCCCAGCTCTATGTGATGGGAAGGATCTTGGGGGAGTACTTTGGGGAACACCTAGTGGGACTGGGGAAGTGCTGGGTTCCTAGTTCGTTGGGAGGCTGGGACTTCTGGCTGCAGGTTGCAGGAGGGTTGGTGTTCATTGTGACCTCCTCCAGGAACACCTTCTCTTGTCCATCCTTCCTGCCTACTTGGCCCGAGAGATGAAGGCAGAGATCATGGCACGACTGCAGGCTGGACAGGGGTCACGGCCAGAAAGCACCAACAACTTCCACAGCCTCTATGTCAAGAGGCACCAGGGAGTCAGGTATGAGAAAGGATGGCCCAGGGAAGGGGGCTGTGGGCTGAGATTCTGGCCCCACCGACACAGTCTGCCCTGCCCAGTGTGCTGTATGCTGACATCGTGGGCTTCACCCGGCTGGCCAGTGAGTGCTCTCCTAAGGAGTTGGTGCTCATGCTCAACGAGCTCTTTGGCAAGTTCGACCAGATCGCCAAGGTCAGAGGGGGCCTCCCTCCCCACCCAGGGATCTTCAAGTGCCCCACCCTGGAGAGCCCCTTCCAAGGGAAACACCTGCCTCCTCAGATCCTAGTCCCACTTCAGAGCCCATGTATTCCAATGGAAGATATTCCAATGGAAGTAGGAAACCCTCTCAAACAACCCCAGCTGTGGAGCTGCTCACCACACACCTCAAACCTGGAAGAGACTTGTCAACAACTCCACAAATGTCCCAACCACAACACCCCCAGATATGCTCAGAGCCCCGATGTAGGTGTCTCTGGACACCACAGCCAAATCTAGGGGGATGTTCAGATGTTCTAACCTTAGGGAGCCCTTCCAAGGGAAATGTCTGCCCTGTGTAACCTCAGCCCAGTCCAGCCACCTGTTCAGACCCCCAGGGATGCCCCCAACAAACCTAATCTTGGGTGTCACCCAGAAAACCTCAGTCTTGAGGCTACTTTCATATGCTCAAATCTGAATACACCCTCCACATGCCAGAGCTGGGGGAGAGCCACAGACCTCAGCCAGTCCCATAGCAAGTTGAGAGAGTCCCTAGATCTGACCCAGAGACTTCCGGCCTCAGAGGTTCTTCAGGAATGCCACATTTGCTCCCACTCCTCCCAGCTCCCTCGTACCTCTGGCCTCTAACCAGGTGCCCCCCTTCCCCTGCACACACACACACACTCCCAGGAGCATGAATGCATGCGGATCAAGATCCTGGGAGACTGTTACTACTGTGTCTCTGGGCTACCGCTCTCCCTGCCAGACCACGCCATCAACTGCGTGCGCATGGGGCTGGACATGTGCCGGGCCATCAGGTCAGCTCAGGTGGACGGGCAGGAGGGGTAACAAGGGATGGATATTGGGGAGGAGCAGACAGGGTAGTGGAAGTCCTCTTAGAGGGAGGGAGGGGTGTGGCATGGGTAGGGATGAAGGCAGCATTCAGATTGTCCCCTACATACCCTGCTCAGGAAGCTCCGGGCAGCCACTGGCGTGGACATCAACATGCGTGTGGGCGTGCATTCGGGCAGTGTGCTCTGCGGAGTCATTGGGCTGCAGAAGTGGCAGTATGATGTCTGGTCCCATGATGTCACACTGGCCAACCACATGGAGGCGGGTGGCGTGCCAGGGTGAGATGTGGGGCTGCAGGAGGCCACAGGAGGAAACCAACCGGGCCTCCCACATGCTGTCATCCTGTTCATAGTTTCCTAAAATGAGCACAATCCCACGTGGGGCTTAGGGAGATCCTGGCATGCAGGGAGTGGGGTCGGGAGACACCTCTGGTAGCACAGGGCCTTGCTTAAAGTCAGACCTCCAGGAAGGCTCCTTGAAAGAAAGGAGAGGTTTGCACGCCCTCCGTCCTGACTCCCATTGCCCCCTCCTTCCAGACGAGTGCATATTACAGGGGCTACCCTGGCCCTGCTGGCAGGGGCTTATGCTGTGGAGGATGCAGCCATGGAACACCGGGACCCATACCTTCGGGAGCTAGGGGAGCCTACCTACCTAGTCATCGATCCCCGGGTAAAAGCCCAGCCTGGACCCCATGGGCTGGCCCATCCTAACCACCCACAGCCAACAGGCCTGATCTCTTTTCCTACACCAGAGACTGAATTCCTGGGTCCCAGTGTGTGCGTCAAGGGGGAGGTGACACAACCTTCCAAGAGGTGTGGGGAGAATGTGGAAAGCATTTGTGAAATTGACTTTCAGCCCTCCTATGCCCCAGGCTGAGGAGGAGGATGAGAAGGGCACTGCAGGAGGGTTGCTGTCCTCTCTCGAGGGCCCCAAGATGCGTCCGTCGCTGCTGATGACCCGCTACCTGGAGTCCTGGGGCGCCGCCAAGCCTTTTGCCCATCTGAGCCACCTAGAGAGCCCTGTGTCCACCTCTACCCCTCTCCCGGTAAGTGTACTCCACTGCGAGCCCTAGCACTTACATAACCCCACCCCACTGCCTCTCCCAACCTCCCCCCACCCATCCAGTGAGTCACTTGATGACATCCTAAGGTCCTGAACTGTCTGGTTGCCCCAGTCACTGGTTCAGGCTTTTCCTTACCCTTCTTTCCAGAAAGGGCAAAGGTCACTGCCCTCTGAGCTCACTTGAGATGCAAAATCCTATAGGCACCATGTTCACTGTTCCCCAAACTCCACTCAGGAAGCCTTCCCTCAGTACCCCAAAAGTATAGACCATACTTCCTCTTGGCTCTAAAGCCAGCGCTCACACTCAGTCCCACCAGGAAATGTCTCTGTTGAATTCCCTTCCTGAAACTGCACACTCTCTTTTTTAATCCCCACTAGAATTGGGAAGGTGGGGGCAAATCAGTTGTTGCCCCTACTCTCAGCGTTTATACAAGGATTAAATGAGGTGACAGTGAAAATCGCATGTGGTCTTGAAAGAAGTCACTCTGAGCAGGCAGGGATTGAGGAGGGAGGGAAGAGAGGTAACCAGGGCTTGGTTGGCTGACCTTGTGCATAGCACCTTCTGGTAATCATGACCCACTAGCTGGTGGAGGAGCCTGGATCTCTCCCACCAGCTGGCTCTTCGTGTTGGTGCTTGGTGACAAGCAGCCAGAACACCCATGCATACAGTTACTGAGGCTGTGTCCCCAAAGGCTTGCCCCAAGATTAGGGTCCTCAGCCTGCTCTTCTCCATTTTATCTGATCTTCTCCAAACTTTCCCAGCCACCTTTCTGCAGATCTTACTCTCTGAATCTTCTCTGCCAGACCCAGTTGGATATATGGGATGACTTCAGAGCACCCTTTCTGTGTTCCATCTCCCCTCCCCACCCACCCAGCAGGAAAGCAGGCCAGAGATCCGTGAAACACTGTGGTATGGGGGGACATTGGCAGCAGTGGTTTAGGAGAGTACCTAATTCCAATCCTTAACACGGGGTAGGGGAGACGTCAGAAGGGTTAAGCGGGCAGGAGGGAGAAGAAGAAAGAATCCAAGACTCTGCTGACTATTGCAGGATAGAGTCTCCAGCATGGAGGCAGAGTAGAGGGTGGGCTTTGCTGGGAGCCCAGGAATTGTGAGACAATGTTAGGTGTAAGTGCAATCCCCATGGTGAGAGGCCCCCTAGAACCCATGCCAAACCTCCCTGAAACCCCACTCGTGTGCAGGCTAAGAAGTGTCAGGGTGAAGAAGTAGGAACTCCTGGTTCGAGGGTAGCTCCCAAGGCAGGACCTCACCAGCCCAGAAATTCACTTCCAAGCCCGTGAAGTAACCAGGCCCTCAGTCAAATGTTAGAAATCCTGAGAATCACATCAGCTTACATTTAAACAATGGGGAACCTTGGGGTGGTGGGGCAGTGTTGGTGCTAGTATATAACATCCATCCATCCATCCATCCATCCCCACGTGGGTAGAACCCACGAACCACAAGATCATGACCTGAGCTGAAGTCAGTCGTTCAACTGACTGAGCCACCCAGGCACCCTGTTCCTTCTACACTCTTAAAGCACCTACAATGTGGCAGGCACTAGGCTAGTTCTAGAGAAGACAGAAATGAATAAATTGTTTTCCCTGTTTTCAAGAAACAGTCATTGAGCAAGGTGGAGAGGCAGGTAGGTAGTTTGAAGAACGTTAGGCTCAGTCCTGGATGCATAGATGGGCTCATACCTAGAACACACCCCTTAATCTCCCTCCCCCCCCCCCATACACCGGGTTTTGATTTGGGGGGATGATGTGGCCCCCTGTGACCCTGCTTCCTCCGCATGAGCCAGGGGAGCAGAAAAGAACAGTCACAGACTCCTGGCCCTGGGCAGTGGCCGTTGGCTTCGTTCTCTTCTTTGGGGCTTTTCTCACCTGCTTTACTTGCCTGCTTATTTTCATATGTTTGCTCACGGTGCGCATTTGTTTTGGTGCAGGAAAGAATGACTGTGACCAGGTTTGTCTCTCTTCCTTTCTCTTTCCCTTTCTTCTAGACTTTTTGTCTTCTGCCCCCACCACTTCTCAGCTCAGCCTGACCACAAGCAAGTCAGAACTTTCTCACTGTCACTTCAGTTTAAACCAAGGACTTTTGGGATTTGTTCAGTCCTTAGGGAAGATGACAGCCACTCAAGCTTACAGAAGATACAGGGTTGCCTCACAAGGGGTAGAGACTGAGGAAATAAAAGTATAAAGAGCCTGGGTGTCTAAAGAGTCCAGAAGAAACTGTTTTTTAAAGTTTATTTATTTATTTATTTATTTATTTATTTATTTATTTATTTATTTATTTATTTATTTATTTATTTATTTATTTATTTATTTAGAGAGACAGAGAGGAGTGCAGGCAGGGAGGGGCAGAGAGAGAGGGGGACAGAGAATCCAAAGCAGACTCCACACTGACAGCACAGAGCCCGATGCGGGGCTCGAACCCACGAACTGTGAGATCATGACCTGGGCTGAAGTCAGACTCTTAAATGACTGAGCCACCCAGGCACCCCAAGTCCACAAGAAATTTAAAGAATAAATGTGGTTTGATCCTTCCCTTAAGGGCAGATGGGATTTGATGGAGAGAGGAAGTCATTAGAGGCAGGGAAAACACTCATGCCAAATGCTCAAGGCCAAGGACATGTGTAGATATGGAACCCCTCACTGCAGAGAGGCTTCAGGGATGCTCAGCATCACCTCATCCCCCTCTTTGCTGTGTTCTCCCAACAGGAGAAGGCCCTGGCTTCCTTCAGCCCCCAGTGGAGCCTGGACCGGTGAGGAGTCCCTGGGGTGACCTGCCCCCATCCTTCCTGGGGGTGGGGGGGCTGTACCTGCTTCACCCAGATATGTTGAGGGCCTCCTGTGGTGACAGGCTGGGCTGTCACTCTGCAGGAGCCGTACCCCCCGGGGGCTAGATGATGACCTGGACACTGGGGATGCCAAGTTCTTCCAGGTCATCGAACAGCTCAACTCTCAGAAGTATGGAGAACAGAAGAGGACTGGGAGGGGTTGGGAGCTGGGCTTCTGTGGTACAGGAGGGATGTGCTCCCCTAATGACCCAGAGGGAAGTGGGGGGGGCTTCCCTACTCTACTCCAGGGAAACATGCACCTGACCACCCCTCCACCCACCCTGCCCTGCCCTTTCCTCTCCGGGGCTCATGGCCCCCCACCTCCTACCAGACAGTGGAGGCAGTCAAAGGACTTCAACCCACTGACACTGTACTTCAGAAAGAAGGAACTGGAGAAAGAGGTGGGCTGGGGTGGGTGGGGGGTGACACAAGGTTAGAGAATTTTCCAACCTTAGTGCCTTGGCCTTGGGAAGGGGGCAAGCCCTGTGGTCCCACCTCACCTCCAAGGTCTGCTCAGTTTGTGATCCTGGGGTGAGGGGCTTGTACCTCTCTCCAAATGGCTGTCACCCTATAGATTGAGTTTCTAGGTGGGGATGGGAGGGAGGAGGGCAGTTCCTTGGAGAACCAGTAGGGGCTACCTGAGACTGAACTGGAGGGTGGGTGGGGAGGCTGAGACACCTGTTCTTGCCTGGAATTGACACCTCCGAGATGATGGGCAGCCCTAGTGGCCCCTGTCTCCACACTGACCCCCCCTTCCCTTCCAGTACCGACTCTCTGCCCTCCCCGCCTTCAAATACTATGCAGCCTGCACCTTCCTGGTTTTCCTTTCCAATTTCATCATCCAGATGCTGGTGACAAACAGGTGAGAGCCCCAGGCAAGAGGGGCCCTGATTCCCATGTATAGACTTTTTGATCCTTGACCCACATTTTCTTCTTTACCGACTTTCCCTTAGTTTCGGACACTGACCCACAGAGGAAACATGTGTTCTGGGGAAACAGTGATAATCATAGCCCTCATTTTACTATCGTACATCTCGTGGGCTTTCTATATAACCCAAGCACTTTCACAAGCCTGTCTCTCAATTCAAACAACTTTTCAATGAAGCAGGTTCTATTTTCATTGAGAAGCCCAAATCTCACAGGAAATGAGCTTAGAAAGTAGGTCCTTGTTTTTAGTCCATGGCTAGGAGGGTCTGCAGGGACTTGTCCAGAACTCAGCCAGGTAGAAGAAGAGCTTTGCCCTGAAGGCCCAGAGACTGGCCTGATGTAGCCTTGGCCCCTTTGTGAGCCTCCTGCCCCCTTCCACTATTGTCCCCACCTTATAGTTCCTGCCCTACCCCACCACTGCCCTAGACCCCTCAACTTTCCCAGAGCATCAGCAGGCAATGCCTTTCATCAGCCCAGTCCCCACTGGTAGCCAGTTCAGATCCCCAGGACTCCTCCTCCCCACATCTCCCAACTGGGTGGCACAGCACCCTCCCAGCACACAGAGCTGATTCTGACTTTCAAAGCCTCACTCTTATCTCCCTTTAGGCCCCCAGCTCTGGCCATCACCTATAGCATCACCTTCCTCCTCTTCCTCCTCCTCCTCTTCGTCTGCTTCTCAGAGCACCTGACGGTGAGGTGGGCTGGGGGGTGGAAGTGGTGAGCTGGGCCCTCACTGTGACCTGGGTGTCCCAGCCCCACGGCTAAGATTCCTGTGCTCCTTCTGCAGAGGTGTGTCTTGAAAGGCCCCAAGATGCTGCACTGGCTGCCGGCACTGTCTGGCTTGGTGGCCACACGGCCCGGACTGCGAGTTGCCCTGGGCACAGCTACCATCCTCCTGGTTTTTGTGATGGCCATTCCCAGCCTGGTGAGGGCAGTGGGGGGGCCCTACGTACCCCCATCAGGGCCTGTTTGAGCTGTCAGAAGCTGAAAGGGGACCCCTGGGATTTGGGAGGACAGCCGGAATAAGGCCAACATTCTGGCAATGTTGGACAAGTATAAAAGAAAAAAATTAATCTGCCACCTGAGCATATCTATTCTGTGGAGGCAGATCTTCACTGTTTAGCTTGCTCATTATGACCTTGTAGCTGAGTTTGGCTGAGTTTTCAGACTTTGTTTTGTTTTGATTATTTTGAACATTTATTATTTTTGAGAGACAGAGTATGGGTGGGGGAGGGGCAGAGAGCGAGAAAGGGAGGCAGAATCCGAGCTGTGCTGACAGCTCAGAGCCTGACGCAGGACTCAGTCCCACGAACCGTGAGATCATTACCTGAGCTGAAGTCAGACACTTAACTGACTGAGCCACCCAGGCGCCCCTGAGTTTTCAGAATTTATAGTCATTCCTAGAATTCTATCCCTGAAAGACACCTTAGGAATCACACCCCCCCCCCGCCAGCCAAGTAACAGAAGAGGAACCTGAGGCCCAGAGAGGCTAAGTGGCTGGCAAGAGATCACACAGTGGATCCGTGGCAGACTCATGCTCAGGACACCTGCTCTTCCCATCCCTGACCCCCCAGTGAGGACCCCTGCGCTAAGCCTCCCTCACCAGCCAGGAATAGCATAATCCCCCTCTTTGGAGGGGTCTGGCTCTGACCCATCCCTAAGTCAGCTGAACCCCAGCACAAGCCACCATCGTGCCCAGGGAGCTGCCTGCCCACCTCAGCTCTTCACTTCCTTCTGCAGTTCTTCTTACCGGCAGCATCAAACTGCCCTTTTGGGACTCTCAATGTGTCCTCCATGGCTTTCAACATCTCCTGGGAGCTCCCTGGGTCCCTGCCTCTCATCAGCGTCCCCGTGAGTATTCCTCACAGCCCTGAAACTCTCTCTCCAGAGCCTTCCTTGGCCCCTCCCCCACCTCCTTGGTTGAACGTTCCATGCTGTGGATTGGGACAGACGTAAATTACACTCGGTGTGTGTTTGTATGTATGACACCGCCTACTCCCCAGATAGGTCGTGGGCCCGGGGAGGGGCAGGCCAGGAGCCCCGGGATATTCTCCCACCCCTACCTGTGGGATATGCCCCGCCTCTTGACCACCCTACTTGGCCCCACAGTACTCTATGCACTGCTGCGTGCTGGGGTTCCTGTCCTGCTCCCTCTTTTTGCACATGAGCTTCGAGCTGAAGTTGCTGCTGCTCCTGCTATGGCTGGGGGCCTCCTGCTCCCTCTTCCTGCACTCCCACGCCTGGCTGTCCGACTGCCTCATCGCCCGCCTCTATCCGGATCCCTCGGACTCCAGGTGTGCACGGCCACTGGACAGAGGTGCTCAGGCCCCCTGGGAGCGGAGCAGAGCTGTCCTTACCTCCCTGACCTGAACCATCCACCCACAGGGCAAAGGGGGAGGGTGACTGTGGGCTACATGGGCACTGAGGGTAGGGAGGAGGCCATCGGGAAGGTGCAGGGCAGGGGCAATCCTGATCCGTGGCCTCCTCAGGCCAGGGGTGCTGAAGGAGCCCAAACTGATGGGAGCTATCTCCTTCTTCATCTTCTTCTTCACCCTCCTGGTCCTGGCTCGGCAGGTAAGTCACCCATCTCAGCCCTCCAGGGCCTCCTTTTGAAGGGTGAGGTGGGGGTCCCCATATTTGTGACTTGGTCTCTCTCTCACTCTTTCCCTCAAATCTTATGCCTTCGGGGTTGAGGCGAAATAGTGTGCCCATTGGAAGCTTCTAAGTGAACCTTCCTGCTCCGTTTCTTTCTCCTTCACCTCCCCCCCCCAAGGGAGGTGCCTTCAAATTCTCCCTCCCTCATCCCTCCCACCCCAACCTAGGAAAACCCACCTATAAGAAAGAATCTGCTGCCAATTCTGTCTACCCTAGTTTGAATCTATTTTCAAGGTAGCCTCCCCAGGGATAGTTGCACCTTGAGGCTTCTCTCTAGACTCGGGGGAGGGGGTGTGGTTTAAGCATCAAGGAATGGGGGAAGGGGGAGCACACAGGAGCTGAGGTTTCCCGTGCACTGTGTCTCCCCTTGGGCCCCTGCTGACCCTGCCAGAATGAGTATTACTGCCGGCTGGACTTCCTGTGGAAGAAGAAGCTGCGGCAGGAGCAGGAGGAGACAGAGACCATGGAGAACCTAACTCGGCTGCTGTTGGAGAATGTGCTCCCTGCACATGTGGCCCCCCAGTTCATTGGCCAGAACCGGCGCAACGAGGTGACTCCCCGCCCCTGACTCCTCAGCCTCAGATGCCATAGGGACCAATTTTGGATGAAAACCTTGGCCCTTAGCCCATCCTCTTTGGACTCCCCCACAGTAGTTAAGTGGTCACCCAAGTCTCTGTCCCTGTCACATAGGCGCCTGACATTTTCATAGGCTCTTAGTCTTTGTCTGCTGAGCACAGAGCCTCTGTTCCAAGTTCTTACTTAGAAGGAGCGTCCTCTCCAACTCATGACCACTCCACGCCTTCCAGAAGCTTCTTCAAGTGTTGATGGGAGTTGTGTGGAGGACACAGTCCATCCATCTCTCTGGGCCTGCACTATCCGGGATGGTAGCCATTAGCCATGTGTGGCCCTTTAAATTTAAATGAATTAAAATGGAAAATTCAATTCCTCTGTCTCACTGGCCACATTTCAAGGATCTAACAGCTGCCTATGGCTAGTAGATGCCGTATTGGGCATCCCATATGTAGAACTTTCCATCAGCACAGGGTTTCCCATTGGAAGATGCTAATCTATATCCGTAAACATCTTGCCATAGACCATCAGAAGGTCACCCACATAGTTGCACCATTTTATTTTTGCCACCACTACTTCACCGTATCTGCTGTGGAAATGCTCTTGGTCCATCTTGAGGAATGTTAAAAGAAACAGGCCAGGGGCTACTTCACAGCTTCCTGCCCCCACCACTTGCTCTCTGCTCTCAAGATCAGCAGTAGGTCTACATCTCCTGCCTCCTTCTCTTACAGACACTGGGAATCTTGTCATTGCTCCTGTTTCTAGCTTCACATTGGCTACTAGAAAGCTCAGAGCCAGAATCTAGGACTCACAGGGACCTTATGGCACCCATTTTGTGAACCGACTTCAAATCTTACCTTTATTTTCTTACCTTTTCTTACCTTATCTTACCTTTATTTTCCTTTTGGCCCCTTTTCCCTATTACTTTATCTTCCAAGTTGTAGCTATCTTTGTAAGCTGACTTAGTTGACTTAACACCTTTCGGCAATGAGATATGATAGAAAGATGATTCCCGCTGACAGGATCCCAGCTCTTGAAGAGACTCCCTTCACGTGGCTATGAGGTGATCCTGACTCCAAACCCCTGTCTCTCCTGGAATCATAATGAGACCCAATCTTTGACTCCCAAGTCATACATCCCTGGGGTAACCTGGCCCTACCCCTCTCCCTCCTTTCCGATCCTTCTTAAATAGAGGGGTAGGAGTACGGACACAGGGAGGAGGGCCCATGCAGGCTCAGAAGGGGGAAGACCATGACTTGCTCCCTCAACCCAGCATCCCACCCTCCAGGACCTCTACCACCAGTCCTATGAGTGTGTCTGTGTCCTGTTCGCCTCAGTTCCAGACTTCAAGGAGTTTTACTCTGAGTCCAACATAAACCACGAGGGTCTAGAGTGTCTGCGGCTGCTCAATGAGATAATTGCTGATTTTGATGAGGTGACAACTCCAAGCTTCCCCTGGACCCTTTGTCCTGGATGCTAGAATTTCCCACCAGTCCCTCCTGCCAATTTAGTTTCCAGCCAGGGGTCCATCCCCCTCTCCCCGGCCCTGCCACTCCTCCTCCAATCCCCTAGCTCTCTGGAAACTCTGCTCACTATCCACTCTCCCTCCTGCCACCATCCCTGTCCTCACAACCTGGTCCTTTAGTCTCCAAAGGCCTGGGGCTGGGCCTCTGAGAGGGAGGCAGGAGAGAGCAAGAAAGACTGGGGACACAGCTTCCTTTCTATACAGCTGCTCTCAAAGCCCAAGTTTAGCGGGGTGGAGAAGATCAAAACCATCGGTAGCACCTACATGGCAGCTACAGGCTTAAATGCCACCTCCGGACAGGACGCACAGCAGGTACAGAATCCCTTCTTTACCTACCAACCTTCGTCTGGGCTCTCACTGGGGGGTCCTCATTGACCCATCCTGGTGGGCCGGCCCCGTTGCTAGGACGCTGAGCGCAGCTGCAGCCACCTTGGCACCATGGTGGAGTTTGCGGTGGCTCTTGGATCAAAGCTGGACGTCATCAATAAGCACTCTTTCAACAACTTCCGCTTGCGTGTGGGTGAGGACCCTCCCTCGCTAGGGCAGTCTGGAACCTCCTCCTCACCTTCCCAAGCTCTGGCTCCCTCAGGCTCTTTGTTAGCTACTCCCCAGCTCACCCTGGACCCCCTCCAGCCTCATCCCTGGGGATGGAGCATGAAGCTGCTGGGCCAGGAGCTCTGAGGCTCAGCCACCCCTTCCCTAAGCCACACCCCTCCAGGCCCTTTCCTCTAAGGCCTCCAGGCCCTTCACCCTAATTCCTGGAGTGTCCTCTTCCCCTCTCCCTCCTCAAATCCACCCACCCAGGGCTCCTCTCTACCATACCTCTTGTCAGGGTTGAATCACGGACCTGTAGTGGCTGGAGTGATCGGGGCCCAGAAGCCGCAGTATGACATCTGGGGCAACACAGTGAACGTGGCCAGCCGCATGGAGAGTACAGGAGTCCTGGGCAAGATCCAGGTGAGGAGGCTGCATTGGAGGCATGGGGTAGGGGGATAAGGATAGGGCCTCCCCCACACTTCTGACTCACACCCTTTCAATCCCAGGTGACTGAAGAGACGGCCCGGGTGCTGCAGTCCTTAGGCTACACCTGCTACAGCCGGGGTATCATCAAGGTCAAAGGCAAAGGGCAGCTCTGCACCTACTTTCTGAACACAGATTTGGCACGAACTGGACCTCCCTCGGCCACCCTAGGCTGAGACCCCCATCATCCTAAGATCCTCAATAAAAAGACTCTGGTATGATGGGAGCCAATTGGTGTCAGAAGCTTCTGGTATAGCTGCAGATCACCTTCTCCTTGCCTCTCAGCAAGCTAAACTTGCTTCTTCCCAAGCTAAAGTGAGTGTTTGTGTATATGCAAGGGTGATCATGAGTGTGCTGGAGAGGAGTGATTCTTTTTCACAAGCTCAAGAAGAGGACTGCCTCAGCCTCCCTGCCTGATTCCAGTATTTTGTACACCTTGGAAGCATAAAGAAATTTAGCCACATGGCTCAAAATAGGGATTTGTCTTTTCCTGCTCCCCACCCACAAATATTGGAAAGGAATAGCTGAGAATGTCATTTGACCTTTATTCATTCTCTATATACTAAATAAGCACCTATTATGTGCTTACTATACAGCATGGATGAAAGGCTTAGGAGATGATCTATCAGGTCCCTCCCTGTTTCAGCTGCTGTCGTCAAGTTGGCGCATACTTTCCAGCCAAGACCTGTAGACGGTTTTGGGATTCTCTTGTTCACAGATCCCTCAAATGCCCTCTTGCTTCCTTCTGCATCCTTCTGTGCAGATGCTGATACTATGTAGGTCTTGAAGCATCCAAGGTTCACGCCTACCTCCTATTTGTCGTAGACTCTGGGTCTGGAGTTCTCTCTTGTCCAGTAAGAGAGAGGATGCAGAATTAAAATGTGAGAGAGGCTAATGTTGGGGAGGAGACAAGAGCCTCCTTGCCCCGTTTTTATTAGGATCAGAAGGCTTACAAACGTGATGGACGTGCACAAAGAGACAATGAAACCGTGAACATTAATTCATATGTGTGAGAGAAAAGGGGTTTTTGAGGATATGCGGTGTTAGGGTTTGGGTCAATACAAAACAAAATCCCAGAGCCGGGCAGATGGTTGTTTATGGCAGGCACAAGGCAACGTGTCTGTTTATCTTAGCTTGCCTGGGGGATAAGACAGAGCAGGCTACCTCAGGGTCAACAAGGCTCCTTTCTTTTGCTAATTAGCTCCGCTCCAGGCAACTTCGCCCTGCTGAGGTCTATAACCTTGTTTACTTGCTTACCTATTCTGGTCCTTCCCTCCTGTGAAAGCAGCTTTCTGCTATTGCACTATTTTGGGGCACTTCCGCCCTGATTGCCTAATGTTGGATGCTTTCATCCTGTGGCTTCCTATTCCTCTATGCCTTTGTTCTATACTGGGGGCGCTTTTGCCCTGTTTACCTAATCTTGGATGCTTTCCTCCTGTGACTTTGTTAACCCATAGGTGCAAGCTCAGGGAATTCCTAAGCTTATTCCCCACACATTTTTAGCAGTCTGTGGGAGGTATCTTGACACCCTAGGTTTGTTACAGATACTGCACATTTTGGATTTTTGGTCTTTCTCCTAGTTGGTCTTTGTTTATGGGAGAGATTCAAAAAGTACTCCGCTGCCATTTCTGCTACCATCTTTCTAAAATGCTGTCAGGACAGAGCCAGTCCAAGGCTCTCTAAAACAGTCATCCCTCGGAAAGAATGACTCATCCCTCTCACTTACAGGAATCTTAATTTCCTAAGAATGATGACTGGCACAGAGGGCCCTCAGCCTCAACCTGCTTCTGAGTGTATTTTAGGGGCTGGCAGAATGTTAATGTCCAGAATTCCAGGGGCTAAGATCCGATGACTTGGTTCTTAAGTGAGGCCTCCTTGGGAGATGAGGGGAGGGCAGGCAGTGCCCTAGAACATTGCCCACTGAAAGGACAAAGCTGAGTGGCAGGAAGTTGGAGTTATGGTAACAGCGATACCTATCATAAGCTTCAGGGTAAAGGTCCCAGAGCTGTGCTATTTTCTCAGCTCATCTGCTGATTCAGGGAGTCTGGCATGATAAGCCCACATGGGTGGCCTTCTTCCATCTGCTCCTTCAGGAGTCTGTAGGACCTGTGCTCTAAGTATGATGGGCAGGGCACCTGCCTCAGAATGGGGGAGGAGAGGGGATTCTGGTTTCTGTATCTTTGTGTCCCTTCCAAAACTGAAAAGCACAGGATGCGATGTGCCTCTCAACTGTTGAGAAGGATCCCCAGAAGAGCGCCCAGCAGCAACCCTAATTCCCCATTATACACACACGCCCCACACACAGGGTTGACCCAATTTGAGGCTTCAGTTTTAATAGCAAAGCTGCCCCAGGCTTTCACTGGGCCCTTACCTGCCCCGCCCCTCCCTCCTCTTCTGCTCCACCCCACTGGCGTTCTCCTCCTAGGGGTACAGCACTGGGCCAGGCCAACGTGGGGGCATTCCGCCAGGAGGAAAGCCGACCTTCCACCAACAGCGGCAGCACCACCACCACCACCACCCAGACCTAGTTCAGTTCGCTTCACTGGAGAGGGTTGGAGACGGTGAGGCTCTCGGTGGTGCCATTCTCGGGAGTGGCGGGGGCGCCCCTCACCGTCTGGGCCAGGGTGCCCCCGCGGCGGGTGCTGGACGCCTCGGAGCCGGTGGCCTCCAACAGCTTGGCGACGAAGCCCACGCCGGCCGAGCGCAGCAGGCCACCGCCGGCGCACGCGTACAGCACGGGGTTCACGCTACTGCTCAGGAAGGCCAGCGCGATGAACACGTAGCGCGCCAGGAGCAGCCGGTTCCGCAACGGCCCCGCCTCTCCGCCGGCCAGCAACCGTCCCGCCTCGGCCAAGTTCACCACGTGGTAGGGCAGCCAGAAGGCGGCGAAGGTCAGGATGATGAGCGCCACCAGGCGGCCGGTGCGGCGGCTGCGGCGGAAGCGCCGGGCCTGCAGCCTGCGGCCGATGTCGGAGTAGCTGGCCACCACCACCAGGAAGGGCAGCAGGAAGCCGGTGAGGGCCTCGAAGAGTAGATGGAAGGCGTTGAGTCGTTCGCTGGGGTACTTCAGGAAGCACACCAGGCTCCAGTTGTTCGGTGCCAAGGTCACCGTGCGGTACACGACGACGGGCGTGGCCAGCAGAAGGGACATCACCCAGATGCCTGCCAGCACCCACCAGGCAACGGCCTTGGTACGAACCTTCTGGGACACAAAGGGGAGGGCCACCGCCAGCGAGCGGTCCAGACTCATGGTCGTGATCAGCAGGACGCTGGCGTACATGCTGACTCCGCAGACATAGTGAAACAGGCGGCAGCCAGCCAGTCCGAACACCCAGGTGCGTTGGGCCACGTTGTGGAGGAAAAAGGGGGCAGTAAGCAATACAGCCAAGTCCGCCAGGGCCAAGTTCAGCACCAACAAGGCAGTGACAGAGCGCTTCTGCATCTTTACCAGGATGCTCCACACCACAAAGCTGTTGCCGGGAAGCCCCACAACCAGTGCCACTGACAGGAGGATGATCGTCAGCAGAGCGATGAACATGACACCTAGTGAGGAGGTGCTGCAGAAGATGTAGCGTCCGGGGCCACTGCAAGGACCTGGAAGGTGAGGGTGAACACAGGCATGAGGGTGGGGAACCAAGGTTTCCCGACACTCTGGACACACCTAGCCTGATGGCTGTAGCCATCTCCAAATCAGCAGCATCAGTTGCACCTCTGCAATATACTATCCTCACCACTGTCAACAGACCTGTCTTAAGGGGATCTGGCTGAGTAGAAACACTGATTTCCTAACTAGGCCCCGGGGCTCCTTCCTGCCCACAGACCCATTTGCAAAATACAGAGCAACAACAGCAGACCCTTTCTGCCTCCTTCCCTTCTGAAACCCAGAACCAAATGGCGGGGGGGGGGGGGGGGGGGGGGGGGGGGGGATGCTTTCCTTAACAAGGACACACCCTTCAAAAGGCTAGCTTCTCGGTCACCTGCCAGGCCCCGAGCCCCCTCAGTTCCAATGATTTCCACCAATCACCTCACTCTCTCCAGAGGTGCCCAGGGCCCACCAGGAATAACAGGGATGGGGAGGAGTTTGTGGATAGGAGACAGGAACAAATCCTCCCCAGCCAGGCTTTCTTTGGAAATTCCTTTGCCCTTTCGATCGCTGTAACCTGCCCCACCACTACCTCCCTACTCCCAGGGTACTTACTTACAGATTTTGCCACGTACTGGTTGGAAGCTGGTGCCAATCCCAAGGCCAGGGCAGAGTGGCGTAGCCTATGACCAGATCTGTCCCAGTTCCAGGCTCCTGGCCCAGGTCTGGGTGCTGTCAGCTACGTTGGCCAGAGAGGAAGTACCAAGAAGCAGAGGAGGGGGAAGACACATCTTCCTGAGGGTGGGGCTGAAACTCCTAGCCCTCCCTTCACTGGGGAGGGGGGAGGGATGGTCTTTGTGTTCCAGAAGAGCCTAGCAGGGAGGAGGACTCCTCAGGGGTGGGACCAGATGAGAAGAGCCCAAGAAGGTGCAGGGAGAGGAAAGAGGGGTGAGGGGAGTGAGTAGGCTGGGGTGTGGCCTCAGATGCAGGTCTAGACTGGAGAACTGCACTGGGTCATACAGGAGAAGGAGGGAAGGAAGCTGGAGAAGGGAAATGGGCTCATATTGAGAGGCCAGAATGTTGGATATCT
Organism: Felis catus; assembly: GCF_018350175.1. Taxonomy (NCBI): domain Eukaryota; kingdom Metazoa; phylum Chordata; class Mammalia; order Carnivora; family Felidae; genus Felis; species Felis catus. Next base: position 74,494,860 of record NC_058373.1, on the reverse strand, counting down.
TTACATGTCACGTAAATAATATCATGTAATAATTTTTAGATTAATAGGAAGTGAGCAACAACTAACAGTCTTGGGAGGCATCAAGACTTGGCAGAGAGACAAAGGAGAGATGCCACCTCCCTGGGAACTTCCTGTCCTCCAGGAAGATGTGGCTAGGTTATGGCTTTGGGTTTAGGTAACATCAGGACTTGAAGAGGACAGCACTCTGTCCTTGGCTTGGGTTCAAGCCATGAGCAGAGTTGGGGGTGGGGCTCTTCCAGAACCCCCCCCCCCCATCCCTTCCCTCATGTAAAAAGATTGGTTCAATTCTTCTTCTTGGCAGAAGCCAAAGTCCAAAGGACCTCCTTTGTATTACACAGAATGCCAATTTCTTCCCCTTGCCCAACCACTTCCCTTGTGCTTGGACATGTGGCTACCCTGCCACATGAATTTGGATTGAAGATCTGGGCGCTGGGCAAGGAGGTCAGCATCACCTCTTTCCTACCTTCTCATAGTTGGCTGTCCAGTCCCACCTCAGACACACAGAGAAGTGGAGGCTGAGCATAGGGAGAGGAAGTAGGGGCAGTGATGCGTTATGCTTGCCCTGCCAGGAGGGGAAACCAGGAATGTACAGGGAGGAACAGCCCCAAGAATGGTCACTCTTCGGGGCGCCTGGGTGGCTCAGTTGGTTGAGCGTCCGACTTCGGCTCAGGTCATGATCTCGCAGTTCGTGGGTTCGAGCCCCGCATCGGGCTCTGTGCTGACGGCTTGGAGCCTGGAGCCTGCTTCGGATTCCGTGTCTCCCTCTCTCTCTGCCCCTTCCCCACTCATGCTCTGTCTTTCTCTGTCTCTCAAAAATGAATAAACGTTAAAAAAATATTTTTAATAAAAAAAAAGAATGGTCACTCTTCTCCCTTCCTGGAAGGAGTGCAGTCTCTCCCTTTGACCTCTTCTGCAGGGACTGAGAACTGAAAAGTCTTTCCTTCAATTTGACCATGAGCCTTTCTGCTTCCTTTCCAACTCTGTCACTTCCCAGGAAAGATGCACTTTGGTCCATCTTTGGTGGTCACTGAGGTCCTTTACCCTCTCTACTTTGAGAAGGGCCAGTGCAGAGCTGACCCAGTAGCTGTGAGACAGAGGATGTGATGCAAAGAAATGGGCTGAAACCACAGCAAGAAGGCAGAGTTGAGGAAGGGCTTTCTGACCACAGAGGTTGTAAGACAGGGACTATGGAAGGGAGGAAGTTAGGGAGCTTCTGCCCTGACACATGAGAACAGGAAGAAGTTCCCGCTGTCAGTGTCAGAGGATGCAAGTTCTGGCCCAGAGCTCAGGGGTCAACCAGAGGCCCCTGCTGACAGAAACTGGGTTGTCTTCGCCTCCTCTCCCAAACTGCTCCCCACTTCCATGTCTCTCAATAGCCTTTCTTCCTCCACCCCAGGCTAGATACTCTAAGCATACTTCCTGCCCCCCAGATGCAGAGCTCCACCCTGCCCCAGTTTGGGTGCCCCTGGCGTGACCCTGCAGACTGAATTTCCTTTACTCTTTCTTGGCCTCTGTCTGAGTGATGTGAACAGTCACTAAAGCAGAACCCGGGATGGTGGTCCGGGTGAGCACTCAGGTCACCAGCCATCTAGGTTTGCCAGAGACTGAGGATTGGGACAAGAAACTGTTGGTGGTGAAACTGGGAAAGTCTTGGGCAAACGGGGATGTTAGTCACCCTAGCGACCACATGTGTGTGCATGTAGACATCCTCTGAACTCCATCCTACATCCTCAAACTCAAAAGCGTCAGGATTCAGAACAGTTTGGGGACCTAGCGATAGAGAGATTCCAAAAGATGGGGACCAAGGGGTATGGGGGGGGGGCAGTGAGTCTTGGGAGGAGTCAAGACTTGGCAGAGAGAAAAAGGAGACCAAGGAGAGATGTCACCTCCCTGAGAACTTCCTGTCCTCCAGTCATCCACACAATCCCCATACCCCTCACCCCAAGCCCCAAATGTCCCCTGGGTGAGCCTGTGCCTGCTCCTGGGCTCCTTTTTGAGTCAGGTGACCTTCGGGGGGAAGAGTTGGATTCAGAGAGGAAGACAGGGCTCCCAGCCTCCCTCCCCACACTGCACCAACCACAAGACAGGAAAATTTTCCTTTCTAACCCCACACATTGTCTTTCCCCTTCCAGAGCTGGCTCTTTCTCCACTCAACTCTTTCAGACTGCAGAAAGTGGCTCCCATCCCCATTTTCTCATTCAAGCCCCCATACCTTTCCTTCCTCTTTCTCCCTTTATTTCCGGAGCGGTCTATGGCTTGGCTGAAGGGAACCAGGCCACCCAGACTCGGGAGGACAAGTCAAGATGCCACTGAAGGCTGGCAGCACCCAGCCTTGGACTGACCCAGCAGAGAACCAGGTGGCTTCAGTACAACTCAGGCATAATGAACTACCAGTGTGGGCATGCTTAACCCATCATGTAATGCCCCCCTCCTCAGTGTATTTCACAGTAGCTATTGGCAACAAGTAAGCAGTTCTGGCATGTAGGTCCATGCCTACCTGCAGGCACACAATATTCACTAACAAGGACCACCACCACTTGCAATCCCTCAGTTTGGAGGAACCTGGGCCTGCCCAGAAAGATCCAAACTGTGGCCAGAGAAGGCTCCCCAAACGCTCCAGTTGTTCCCTGAGTTCTGGGGGAAGGACGACGGAAGGGGATAGGGAAGAGCAGGCTGGGTTGGTAGGGTTTGGTGTCAAGGGTCCCATCCCTGACTGTCCTTCTCCACCCCGCCCCCAGGGTCTCCATCGCCCCGGCCCTGCCCCACCACTTTGAGCCGAGGGGTAGTTCGGAGCTCCATGGTCCCCTCCCTAGAGCGGCCCCCGCCTCGGGCCTCTCCAGAGCCCTCAAAGAGTCTTGTAAGGAAGCGGGGACCTGCCCGGGGCAGCAGATCCCCTGCGGTGAAGACGTAGAGCACCGGGTTGACGCTGGAGCTGAAGAAGGCCAAAGCTGTAGTTCCAGCTCTCGCTGCCTGGCCCGCCCCGCCCAGCCTGGCCAAGGCCCCTTCCGGCGGAGCCAGCGCGGCGACCACCTGCAGAATGTTGACCACGTGGTAGGGCGCCCAGAGCAAGCCGAAGGCGAGCACGATGGCGCTCACCAGCCGGCCCACCCGCGTCCTGCGCCGCCCGGCGCCCCAGCGGGCGCCCCGCAGCCGCGCCAGCGTCAAGCCGTAGCAGCCGAGCACCAGCCCAAAAGGAAGCACGAAGGCGGTCAGCGTCTCCAGGCTCAGGTGGGCCGCGGCGTGGGCCGGCGACGGGTGGCACAGCTGGCACACGCGGTCTCCCCACAGGTGGCGGTAGACGGCGGCCGGGGCGGCGAGCAGCAGAGCGGCCAGCCAGACGGCCAGCAGCAAGCGGCGGGCCAGGGCCGGACTGCGCAGCCGGGGCGCCAGGAAAGGGCGGGTGACGGCGAGGCAGCGCTGCAGGCTGAGCAGGCTGGTGAGCAGGACGCTGGCGTACATGCTGAGCGCGCACACGTAGTACACCGCCTTGCAGCCCGCCTGGCCCAGCGGCCACGCCTGCCCCGCCAGGAAGGTCGCGAAGAGAGGCGTGAGCAGCAGCACCGCGCCGTCGGCCAGCGCCAGGTGCAGCACCAGCGTGGCCGCCAGCGGTCGCCCCCTTGCGGGCCGCCAGCCCGCCAAGCTCCACACTACGAAGCCATTGCCGGCAGTCCCAGCAGCGCCGCCAGCAGCAGGAAGGCGGTGCCTGTGACCCGCGAGGCCTTCCAGCTCAGCAGCGTCTCGTTCCCCGGGGGTCGGTAACAGGCCAGCATTCTGTGCCTACCGGGAGATGGAAAAGGCCATGGAGGGCATTTAGGGGGTGGGGCAAAAGCCCGGGGTACCCCTCATGCCAGGTGAGAAGGGACTGCGTTTCCTCCCACTTTCCTCTCTTCTAAGAGCCTTGACTGACTTCCTGACCTACCCTGGCCCCTACTCAATCACTACTTCTTGGAACCCAAATCCCCTGCTGTCAGTCAGCCGACCTCCCCAGTCCTGACTCCCAGGCTGCCACTACCTCCACCTCTACCCCTTTAGCTGGGCTTCTTCTCTGTCCAGCCCCATTCCTTATACCTTAGGGCAAAATGAGTGGTGGGAAGTAAAGGTGCATGCGCAGATCTACTTACCCACCTGGGAGCTAGTAGGATCAGGCCCACGAGGGGGCTGGAGAAGCTGAAAGGCACAGCAGCAGTGAGTGAGGTGCCTACTCCTGTCCTCTGCCAGTTAGATTTGCAGTGTGAGACTAGGAATAGGGAGGGACGAGGTGGAGTTCTTCTCAGGCCTTTCCTGGGGCTCCTCCCACACTCTACCCTTTCCCATCACTAACAGGTCCAGGCATGTGACAGGCTGCTTCCCTAGGAAACAGGACTATCTGCAGGTATACAGATAAAGTTCCCTGATCGAGTAGGTGAGTAGGGACACTACAAAATCCTGGGTCCTGCATCTGCCCTCATCCCTCGGGCAGTTCTGGCCCCAGTTGTTGGGACAGTTGTCACCACGTGCTGAGGCTTCCCTGGCCTACACTCAGCAGAGAAGGTGACCCAAACTACTCGTTCCCCCAACTGCTCTATTTTGACCTATTTCCTGACTTCTGATTCTGCTGAGCCCTCTTTTTCTTCAGCCTGCTACCTACTCCTCTTGATGAGGTTTTGAGGTTATGGGGTGATGTCCAGAGCCGACGGCCAAGAAAGAATTCTTGAAGATGTCCTTGGTACAAAAAGGTGACTTTATTAAAGCATGGGGACAGAACCTGTGGGCAGGAAGAGCAGTTTATAAGTGTGAGGGGGTGATCCTTTATATACTGTGGAGCTGAAGGAGATAAAGTCAAGAGGAAGTTTCTTGAAGGGATTTCCATATGCTAAAGAGGAGTTACAGATTGTTGGGGGCCTAGCTATTGCCAAGCTAAGGCTGTTTTGCCCTCTAGCAAAGTATTATCATTAAGACAGTAGGGAGCTCCTGGAGATTGGACTATTGATGAGATTGCCCTTTTCTTGTAATTTACTAAGATATTTGTAAACTGATGGAGACTCAGGTCCTGTGATCTCTATCAGTTTAACCATTGTTTTCTGTTCTTATCTTTGTTCTTGCACAGCTAGGAGTGCCTGAGGAATATCACACATATCCCACCTGGGGGCAGGGGAGTTGTTAGTTTGTGCTCTGCCTTTAGCTTGCCTTATGCACCCACATCACTCTCATCTCTTACCTTATGCCCTGCTCCATTCTTTCTACTCCCAGGGCTCTCAAAGGGCTACCAATGACAGCTTTCAGTCACAGTGCTGAGTTCTGGGGGATGCATTGGAGGTACAAGGGACTTATCAGCTCTTTGAGGAATCATAACACACAACCACAAAGAGACCATCCTACGGAGCTACGAGATAAGAAGGTAGGAAAGGATGCGTTGGTAGAGACATACTGAAAAGAAGCCTTCTCTGGGTGAAGAGATCAGGCAAAGCCTGGAAATGCAGAAATTTGAGGGGGACCTAGTACACTGATAAAGTTGAGCTCAGGGGAAAGGCCCCTGCCCAGTTACCAGCTAAACTGGGCACTCCTTGGGAGCCAGGACACCAGTATTGTCTCAGTTTGGGTTACTTCCAAAGCACAGCCTGAATTAGCATGGGTACAGGTAATTCTGCATCTGGGAAGTCAGCTCAGGAAGTAGAAGTGAGGGAGCAGGGGAGGAGAGGGAAAAAGAGAGCCAAATAAGTGTGTTATTGAGTCTCTTCAGTAGGGATTAGGAAGCTCTCAGAATTACACAGAATGCCTTCCAGAAAGACAGAAGACTGGGGCACTGATGCCCAGCTTCCCTTCTTCACTGTTTGAGGGCTGTCCTAGAGGCATTATACACACTTGCAGCCTATACGTGTCAGGAGGCTGAGTGGGCTGCCGCAGCCTCAAACACCTAGGCAGGAAAGCAGAGATTTACACTCATGTGAGGGGTTCAGTCTTAGTGAGAGTCTGAGCTGCCATACAAACTATCCACAACTATAGCTGAAATCAGAGATGGGACTCAGGGCACCCAAAGCCAGTCTTGATGCCATCAAAAGACAACCCCCTTCCCCTTCACATCTCCTTCACGCCCATTCAGTGGCCAAAAGAGAAAGGTGAGAGAGAAAGTGACTAATGTAGTGTAGCTGAAGTGAGCAGTTCTGGAGATTGAAGCCAGAGAAATGTTGAGCCGGCCCCTCCCCTAGACGGAGGAAGAAGCAGGAAAGCAGGAAGGCCAGGGTCGCAGACAGGATCCTGGTGATCCTGGATCCAGGGAGCAGGATCCATCCTCTCCTCACACGCCACCCTGGCACACTGTCTCACCCTTCATTTCCTCCGAGCTCTGCCCATGATCCCACCCGCAGCCTGGCTTCCCCTTTCCTAATGCTGCAGTTTATGGCTTTCACAGTAGGTGGCAGCAAGTACAGTGCAAATCATGTATAACGCAGCTTCTCTAGGGTTGGGAGCCAGGAACTATTCCTAGAAATTCTCTCCATAGAAAGAAAAACACCAGAGACCACATTCCATCCTTACATAGTTCCCATTTATCTTCAGCACACACTGCCATCAGACAGACAGACAGACACACACACACGCACGCACGCACAAAAGCCTCATGACTTTTGTGGGCAACTCTGGGCCTCAATCTCTCCTCCACTCTCCCATCTAGGCCCCTCCTTCTCTCCCTCCCCTTGGACTTTGCCCTTCTTACTGGCCAGGCAGGGGGGACCAGAGTCCGGGTTGACTCATCTCCCACCTCACTGGAGCTGAGATCCCAGCTGTGTAGCTGAAAACACCACCATTTCAGCCCCAGCACAGCAGAGAACCACACAGCCCAGAACTCAGTGGGAGAGGCAACTCCCCTGCTCCTTCCCTCCACCATGGAGTACCTCTCAGCCCTGAACCCCAGCGGCCTGCTCAGGTGATTTTTAACCCTCCTTTCTACCCTCCAACTCTGAGGATAGGGCATGGCAACAAAATTCCATTCGGCCCCAGGAGACTCTGATACTCACCCCTTCTCTTCCCTGCCCCCACTTTCCACAACGGGCTTGTCCAGCTATGGAACCACCACTCACCACCCCCACTCCATGGTCTCTCCCTAGGCTACTCTGATCTGCAAACCTACATCCCTCCCTAACTCCCCAGGCACCCCACCCCATCATCCCTACTGCATTCACCAAACTTCTCACTTCTTGACCTTTCTTCCCAACTACCAGGTCAGTATCCAGTATGAGCTCTGAGTTTGGCAGGAAAGTCTGGACTTCACCTCCACCACCCCAGCGACCTTTCCGTGTCTGTGATCACAAGCGAACCACCCGGAAAGGTTTGACAGCTGCCACCCGCCAGGAACTGCTAGACAAGGTAAGTGAGCCAAATCCCTAAGTTCCTACTGCAGGGGCTAGAGAAGAGTGAGAACTTACGGTGAGTGAGCAGAAAGGCTGAGGTTAGTTACATGGCTGCTCCTCCCTCTGAGGGCTAAAGTAGTGGGGGGGGGGGGGGGGCGCGGTTCAGCCCAATGACCAATGCTGTATTTAGGTTATTTCTTTTCCAGGGGGTAGGAGGAGGAATAGCTAGGGAGGGTTGGGGGAATGGCATTCAGAAGTCAGTATGGAATGGTGACTCATATGACAAGTCAAGTTCAAGTCCAGATCCTACCACTTGCTAGTGTCACACTGTAGGAAGTTGTTCAGCCTATCAAAACTTTAGTTTCTTGATCTACAAAAAGGGAATAATGTTACACCTTTCTCCTAGGGTTGTGGAAAGGAGTCAAAGAGGACATGTATGTAAAGTCTACATAGATACCTGGCACTAGTGAAGACTCAAAAAGGCTAAGGGTCATTGTTACTGAAAACAGTTCTCTGAGAGTGGGGGACAGTGAGGTAAGACACTGGAGAGAAGACAGAAGGATGGACCTCAAGAGAACCTGACTAGTTTTTCAATTCCAAACCACTAGGATTGGCTCAGAGGGTAACAGGGAAAGAGGACAATGACAGAGGAGCAACTAGGTTAAAAAAAGTCAGCCCTTAGCGAGGGTCCCCCAGCAACTAAGCACCAAGAGCTGGAGCCATTTGAAGAAGGGCAGTTTCCCAGGAAGTAGAGTTGGGGTGTCAACCAGCATCCAGAGCCAACCAGTGGATGTGGGGCAGCTGGAGAGGGAGGGGCATGGATAAGCCCTGCCCCTTCCCTCCTGCTTCCTGTGGCTGGGCAGGCACTGGAGGCCCTGCTGCTGAGTGGAATGCTAACACTGGTGCTGGAGGAGGATGGGACCGCCGTGGAGAGTGAGGACTTCTTCCAGCTTTTGGAGGATGACACGTGCCTGATGGTGCTGGAGTATGGGCAGAGCTGGACCCCCAGCAGGGTGAGAGGCCCATAGTGGGGCTTGCTGTAGGCCACCAATCCTTTATATCTCTCCCAAGCTTCTCTAGCCCAACCGTGATCTTGGGGGCAGAGACGCTGGGAGAGGTAAGGGGTTGCCAAGGACACCATACAGGGGACAAAGAGTCCAGGCAAGGGTGGGTCTGACCCAGTGCTGGTGGGGAACTGTGTGCCCAGTGCACACCGTGGGTGTCAGGGTGTGAGGGTGCGTGGCACTGATGAGTGTACCCTACAGAGTGGGGTGCTGTCATACGGCCTGGGCCGGGAGAAGCCCAAGCACAGCAAGGACATCGCCCGTATCACCTTTGATGTATACAAGCAAAACCCTCGAGACCTCTTTGGCAGCCTCAATATCAAAGCCACATTCTATGGGCTCTACTCCATGAGTTGTGACTTTCAAGGACTCGGCCCAAAGAAAGTACTCAGGTCAGAGACCAACATATCGTATTTCCTCATCCCCTTACAGTTGCAGCGCCCTTAATTCCTTCTTCTATACTCCCTATCCATAATCTCTCCCTTGTGGAAAACCCCCTCTATAGCCTCCTCCCACGTTCCCCCACCCATCCGACTTCATCTTGTCTCTGCCCTTCAGGGAGCTCCTCCGTTGGACCTCTGCACTGCTGCAAGGGCTGGGCCATATGTTGCTGGGAATTTCCTCCAGCCTTCGCCATTTAATAGAAGGGGCCGAACAATGGCACTGGCAGCGGCAGGGTCGCCTTCATCCCTACTGATAAGGGGCTCCAAGCTGCTTTCTGCCCCTAGATTCATTTCAAGAGACACACTGTGAGGATTGTGACAGCATCAGCTTTGGAGATCTGAAGACAGTGCAGATTAGGTAACTCACCTGATTTCCCCAATGCCTTCTGACCCCATTGTGACAGGCCTCATCAGCATAACGCCTTACACCCCTAGCCTATACCCTTTCCTGAAGAATGCTGTCCCTTCCTAGCCATCTTTCCAGCATCCCACTTACCTGGAAAGGCCACAAGCCTGTCCCCAAGTATGTCGACCCCACCCTGATCATTGCTACATCTAGATTCCTTGCAACTCCTCCTGTCCCTAAGCTTCCTAGTGCACTGAATTCAGCCCTTTCTGATTTTACCTTGAGATCTCTATTTCTTTATACCCTTTTCCCCAAAATAACAAAAACATTTCCAATAAAAATATAAAAATGTTTATTAATAAGACTTTTGATTCCAACTTAAACTAAGAAGGGGACAGGACAGATACTCCCACTACCCTCCCCATCACCCAGTCCCAGGTCCAAAGGCCTCAGTCTTCAAGTATTGAGTTCAAAGCCCTCCTCCGCTTGGCCACTGCCCCCTGCTGCTGTTCCCAAGCCTCTCGGCGCTTCAGGAAAGTAGTCAGAGCCACATTTCGAGCCACATGGTGGCCAAAAGGGTCTCTTATCAGCTCCTGGTTCCGCTCCCCTGCAAAGGGAATCACTCATGTTCAGTATCATCATGCAGTCACCCCCCGTGCTCAAAGCGACACTCCCTGGGTGAAGGTCCCTCCATTTTCCCTGGGCCCTGGGTTGGCCTCAGGGATAATACCTCAGTCTCCAAAGAACGGAAGCCAGGAGAGGGCGGGAGCACAGGGCTGCATAATCAGCAGAGGAAAGGAGGGCAGACTGCTAAGAACCCATGGCCAACACCACCCTTTTGAACTGAAGCCTCTGCTGTATTTAAGTCCCCCCCCCCAGCCACTCAGCCATCTGGAGTGAGGGAAGTTTGGAAAGGTTAGAGAGAGGTGCAGGTACTCACCCAGCTCGGCAGCAATTTCCTTCCGGGCCCCCAAGGCTGCTCCACTCCAGATGGCATCTAGCACTCGGCTGCCATGACGACTACAGGCCAGAGCCACGTATTGTCCCTGCAGTGAAACAAGCAAGGTAGGTCCCTCTAGGGCATTCCACAAAAGTGCACTGGGGAGGGAAACGGGGAAGTGAAGTTTCAGAAGCTTATGGGCTGAGTCGAAAGAGTCTGGGAACGATATATCCTCTCTGATTCTGAAGGACAGTCTCAGGGCAAGCTCATGTTCTCTTAAATGGATGTTGGTGGGGGAATCAAAGCAGAAACCAGAACCTTTAGGGTCTTCAGCACGCGGCGACGCTGCTTGCGCGTCACGGAGGGGCTGGTCAGGACGGCATCCAGCACGTGGGAGCCAGCAGGGTTCTGGGCGAGAGTCAGAAGTTGTGGTCCCGTCAAGGCACCCAGACTTCGAAGTACGATACCAGGGCTAGAGAAGTGCAGCAGATGCTGAAGCAGAAGAGACCCAAGGACTGTCACTTCCCCCAGAGCTCTGGCCGTGGCCATTTCCACCTGGTAGGACAGAAACAGGATTTAGGAGGCAGCCACCAAAGTGCCACCCCCACCTGGATGAAGCCAGAGATCCCCACACCCTCACCACAAGGGTGAAGGACTTTTTAAACCCTGGCCCCAATTAGTCACTGACTTGGCCCCTCTCCTACCTCACCTGGTGCTCTGCGGGCACTGCCCCTTCCTCCTCTGCCAGTCTATAGTATACCTCATAAGCCGTCAAAGTGGCAAAGAGAGGCACACAAGCCACTTGCCGGGAAGGGGGCTCCGCACAGTGGAATGCCTAGAGGAGAAGACAAAACACGATGAATCGGAGAGCTACCTCATCCCGAACCCCGACTCTCTAGACAGAGGAAAGCATTCAGGAGATGTGAGAATGTAAGCTGAATAAGGGCAGGATCTCAACTGCCTTGCTGTATCCCCAGCCCCTATACACGTAACAGGGGTTGAATAAACATTTATTCCTTAAATAAACTGCTCTCTTAGTTCTGGGAGACAATTTTCATTCCAGGGCTATGAGATGGGTTTGGCCTCATTTCTCCCTGGATCTGTGAGCTCCTTGGACATTAGGCCTCTTGAGTCCAGAGATACAACCACTGAAGATTAGAGAGGTCCTAACAGGTGGAATTTGAACTGAGGGCATAAACAGGTCGGGGGCAACACCTACTCACCTCCAACAACAGCTGTAGGACCCGGGCTTGGTGGGCCCCAACTCTGCGGCAGGCCCCCACCAGGGCAATGACCACCCCCGGGTGACCTTGAGCCAGCACAGCTTCCAGGGCAGGGCTCAGCTCCTCAAACACGGGGGACAGCTGAGGGGAGGCACAGAATGAGGAATCTTTGGCATTCTGTAACAGTGGACTGAGTTATTCAGAGAAATCTTCCTGCTGAAAACAACTAGAAGTGCTAGATAAGCACGGCCAATATCAGGATTTGGGTTTGGCCAGATGAAGTCTAGGACAAGGGGCAGTCTTAGAGGTGCTGCCTCACATGAGGGAAGCAGCAATACTTTAAATGGCCACACTCTCAAGATAAGGGGATACTGGAATTAAATCTGCCCTTCTAGGGGCACCTAGCTATCTCCGTCAGCAGAGCACACAGCTCTTGATCTGGGGTTGTGAGTTCAAGCCCCACATTTGGTGTAGAGATTACTTAAAAATAAAATCTTAAAAAAAAAAAAATCTACCCTTCTACCCCAACTCCCAACTCTGTATTGCTACAGATAGTTCACCACAAACACGGGTCATGGAACCTCAAGCTGCATATTTGGATTAAGCCAGTCGCTTGCTGGTATTGGAACCCGAGAAGCCAAAACAAATCCTTTCTGAGAAGGCACTTTCGTCATAAGCTCTGAGTAACCCCCAGGAATAACTTCAAGGGGAATGGCCAGCACACACTCAGAGATGCAGAGGCAGGCACACAATAAAATAAGGCACAATGAACAAAAACTAGCAGAAATAACAGAGCACAGAAACAGATCCGGCCCCACTCTCAACTCACCAGCTCAGGGGTAGTAACAGCATCCAGTAAACGCTGCAAAGGGAAGTTGGCAATGGGGTGTGCGGCCAGGGTCTGCAGCTGCCCTTGGAAGTGATCCTCAAAGAGGCTCTGGAGCCTCGGGGGCTCCAGCACCAGCAGCACTTGCTCCAGGAGTCTGGAGCTCGTCTGATCCCGCAGAAATAGCAGTAGGGGGCTAGGGACAAGGAGAAGGTGATCAAGCAGCCTTTATTGCATCTAAAATATCCATATCACTTCATTCACTCCACACAGCCTCATCAACTTTGGTGGACTCTGAGGCCTAGACCATACCTGCCATCTGCTGAGGAATTGCGGCTACTCAGATAGCCAATCACAGCACTGCAGAGCTGAGCACAAAACTGGGGCAGTTTGCGGTGTAAGATTTGTAAGGCCACTTGAAGGCAGAAGCTGGAGATCTTGTCAGTGATAAATACTGAGGGAGAGGGCAGAAATAATAAAAGCAGCTCTTCCAAAATCCAGACAACCTGTACAACCTCAAACCTCAAGCAAAAGATATCAGGGACTTTGGACGTAAAAGCTCTATACAGAGTCTTTGCAATATCAAACCCGATCAGATTTGAAAAGGAATAAGACTGATCGAAGTAAGGGCCTCAGATGATGACAGTTCACCTCCAGAAAAGCAGGTCCTAGACCCTCCTCCTTTTTCCCTTCTTACCAGCAATGTCCTTCAGAAAGCAGGAGCTCAGGTCCTGAAGGCGATTCAAGAAGGTTTCAGGGACCTCAAAATCAGATGGCTTACCTTCCCGAGCTGGGGCCCTTTGTGCTTCTGAAAGAAGACCAAGAACACGTGCAGTGCTGGGATCACAAACTACCATCCAGGAGGGAGAATAATCCCATAGATGAGCAAGGATTCAGCTTGGAGATGCAGAACACATATGAATACCTCTTCTCATCTGGATGACTAAACAGAGACTACGTTTCTGTTTTAATTTTTCTAAGAAATTTCAACAGCTCCCCAGTGGTCCGTAGAAGATAGGCCAAACTCTCAGGACTTCAAGGCCTCATCTGAACTCTCTAACCTTATTTCCCAGAGTTTTTCAAACTGTAGGTCGCTGCCTACAAATGCATCATAAAATCACTTTAGTGGATCTTAACCAGCAATTTTTCAATAGAATAGAATAGAATAAAACAGAAAAGAAAGTATCAGAATGGGTTGTATATATATTAACTTCTCAAAGTTCTACTTGAGTCCAATATATGTATACACAGACAGACGCATGTTCAGTGATGTTTAAAACAAACAAACAAAAAAAAAATCTGTGAGTTGTGGTTTAAAAAAAATTTGACACCCATTCCTCATGAATCACCTCTTACCCCTGGCCTATTCTACTAGCTGTCCCCCAAACACACCTATGCATCCTCACGTCTGGGCCTCTGTGTGCACTAATCTTTGGCCTGTTAAGTCTTGTCCTAATTTCTCTGCTAATTCTTTAAGGTCAGCAAGAATTACTCTTCTGCTTACTCTCTTCTACTGGACTTCCTAAACTCTCCTCTCCTCTACATCCACTTCCCTCTTGTAATACTTACCAGGTGACTGAGAGCCACGGTGCCTGGCTCTCTCAGACTCCAGAAGAGTCCCTCCCAACACCTGTAGCAGAGTTCTGACCACGAAGCTGCCATGTGTGTCTCCACAGTAGAAAAGAAAATCATCACACACCTCGGAGGCTAGTCCCAAAACCAGCTCCTCCAGAGTCTCCAAGGGACCATCCTTGCCATCCTCCTCCTCTTCCACGTCCTCCTCCTCTTTCTCTGCAGGGCTCCCCAGCAATCGAGGCAGCTGCAGCAAAGCACTTTGCAATACATGCACCCCGCATCGATGACAGGCCACAAAGCGGAAGTTGGAGCGCAAAGTAGCCCATACTCGACACAGCGGTTTCAGGGGACTAAATCCCAGCAGTTCCTGCATAATCTCACTGCCAGTCCTGTTTGTGGCCAAGGCTAGGGCGTCAGCTTCCACTTCCTTCAAAACATTGTGCACCATCAGTTCTGAACAGACAAGAAAAGAAATATTTTAGAGACTAAGAGGAGGATGGTTAGGTTCCATTAGTTAACTAAAGGAGGGAGAGGGGAGCAATGAAGAGGATATGGGAGACACAGACTAAGTCCCTATGCCCTGGGGACCCATGAAAATTCTCCTGCCTATCCCAGAACTTATGTCCAGCGAATCCCTCTCTTGGTCTCACCCTGAAGTCTCCCCACCTCGCTCTTCTCCGGTCTCAGGAGCCTCTTTCAGGGCTGACAGCGCCTGGCGGAAATACCCCAGAGCTTCGGGGCTCAGGTGAGGGTGCGCGTCTGGGGCTGGCTCCGAGCTCCTGTCCGGAGGCCGCTGGCGGCCTGGTGGGGGGCGCCCCGACCCCTTGGCCCCGCGCCCCCGTTTGTCACCAGCTGGAAACCGGCGCCCAGCCTTGTGGAGGGAGCGCGGACCCAGTCCCATGAGTGCTCAAGGCCGTGTCCGTCCGCGAAAGCGTCTCCAGTCGCAGAGGAACGTCACGCACGTAGGAGCGTGCCGGGTCCGGACGGAGTTTAGGAAGGCCGGCGTGCTCGGCGCGCAGCATATACGTCACGGTATTGGCGACAGCCCCTAGCCGGGTGACTGTGTGTGTCCCCAGGTCGCCCCGCCTCCAGTCGCCAGTCCTGGCCCCAGCACCGCCTCCCGTGCTCTCTGACCCTCTCCTCCAAGCCCTCCGCTGATCCCGGACGGGAACGCGGGCTGGCACCCCAGCCTCACACTCTGATCCAGTTGCAGTCACCTGGTCCCGCCCCCGCAGCCAGAATCAAAGTCCTAGAGTCCAAGGACTTCGCCAGCTAGACGGCGCCGGGACTGCAGGAGCGCAGGTAAAGGGCGCGAGCTCCCTCCTGCGTGCCCGGTCCCCGCTCTCACCCCCGACCCGGAAGCCGCCCCTCCGGGCTCAGCCCGACAGGGCCACGCCAGAG
Source organism: Felis catus (assembly GCF_018350175.1). Taxonomy (NCBI): domain Eukaryota; kingdom Metazoa; phylum Chordata; class Mammalia; order Carnivora; family Felidae; genus Felis; species Felis catus. The sequence continues at coordinate 74,479,696 of NC_058373.1, read as the reverse complement.
GCCAGAGCTCCGGATAGCCCAGGACGCTGCGTGGACCCGCCGTTGAGGGGCTGCCGCGCTGAGCGCCCCCCACCCGGTCAACCCCTTTCAGAGAGTCCTTATAGGTGGGTAGCCCTGGACAGTCCCACCGAGCCCCCTTATTTACTTCTTGGCCTGCCAAAAAGGACGAACAGCCTTGCCCTGGGGTTTGCACCGTTGTCCCGCTCTGAAACTTCTCTCTTCTCAGAGGATCCCAACCTTGGCTCCTCTTCCCTCCCGCTATCCGGGTCCCCCTTCCACACATACACAAGATGCAGGCTTCCCTCAGAGCAAGTCTTTGCTTCCACAGATTTTACCCCCTTTGCATGTGAGTCATGGCAGCTCCCATGAAGGGCCAAGTGTGCGTGGTGACCGGTGCTTCCAGAGGTATTGGCCGCGGCATCGCCTTGCAACTCTGCCAGGCAGGTGCCACAGTTTACATCACTGGCCGCCATATGGACACGCTACGGGCCACTGCTGAGGAGGTGGGTGCTTCCTTTGGAACAAGTGGGACACACACCACCTGAGGTAGCCCTTCCCATTAACCACTCCTTCCACTAATCCCTTACCTGAAACCATTATATTCCTCCACGAAATGTGAATATTTATTCAGACTGGAATAAATGAAGCCCATAAATGACTTCAGATCAGGTCAAATTTTGCCAATAAGTGAGTTTTATGAAAAAAAAAAAAAAAAACAACCCTTCTGTTTGAAACCTTCAGGGATTTTGGAATTGCAGCTGAAGGGTTGTGGACCTGTGCTTTCCTTTATTTTAGGAAAGACTTTATTGAGCTGTACACTTTCACTTGACTTTTTTTTTTTTTTTTTTTTTTTTTTTACTGGATTTCAGTTAAAAAAATATATTTGGTTTGCTAGGCACTGGGTGAAGCACTGGGGTTACCAAGATAAATAAGATGTCACTTCTGCTTTGGAAAGATAGGACCCAGCAGGAAATCAGAGGTAGACACAGAATGCTCTGGGAGCACGGGGGAGCAGTTAGGAGACAAGAAGGTAAGAGGGTGGGAACTAGGGCATGGATCTGGAGAATAGGATTGGTCCTGAATAAGGTATTTCTTCTTCCTTTGAAGTTAGAGGATGGGGACTCATTTGTGAAGGGTGAGGTAGAACGGAAAGTAGAAATAGTTCATGCCTGAGAGTTTTTGATTTTTCAGTAACTAGGCAGGAGCATTGGTGATGTGAGGGTAAGAGGGCCGGGACAGAGGAGAGGTTACACGTGAGCGGTGAAGAGTGGGAGCTTAGGGTGTGAACGTTGGAAATGACCAAGTATGAGGAAGAAGAGAGATATTCCTTTCCCAGGAGCATCCCCCCTTCCCTATTTGTCCCTTGCCTTCCACTAAGAGTGTACAACTACTTGCACCTGGTAGGCCTCCGTAAATGTAGATTTTAAGCTTGAGATCCCAATCTGTTTCCCTCTATAGAGAAAGGACCTAGCATTCCTGAAACTCCTCAAACAGACACCAGAGGGCGGTATTGCTCACCATATTCCCTCAGCTGCTGGCTTTGAGTCCTACTTTTGCCTTCTCAGTGTCCCCTCCCCTTCTCAGCTCCTCCCAAGCTGGGAGTTGAAGAGGGTTGCCTTATGTCTCACACTCATGTGCAACTATAAGCTCATATCCCCTCTGTCTCTCCAGGCACAGTCTCGAGGGGGCCAGTGTGTGCCTGTGGTATGCGATTCAAGCCAGGAGAGTGAAGTGCAAAGCCTGTTTGAGCAAGTGGATCGGGAACAGCAGGGGCGTCTGGATGTGCTGGTCAACAACGCCTACGCTGGGGTCCTGGTACCCTATACACTTTGATTCCAGCTCCACATCCCTAACCTCCCCCTCTGACCCCTGAGTCCTGAGTCCTTATCCCCACTCATGTCCCTTTCATTATCCAGCCCCTCATACCTGCCTGCCTTTAGATCATCCAATTTACAACACTCCCTTTGCCTTCCAGGCAATTATAAAGAACACTAAGAAGGCATTCTGGGAAAGCCCTGCCTCCATCTGGGATGATATCAACAATGTTGGACTCAGGTAAGTGTTCCCTTTGTCCCAGGGTCTGGGTTCCCCTCATTCACTCAGCTGAGGGCCTGGACCGTTCCTCATATGCCCGCCCTTGTTCTCTGACCTCCCCATCTCTTTTGTCTCCTTTTTGTCCCGTTTGTCTCACACCTCTGGAAAATTTCCATCCGGGTGGATCTGTACCTGGGAACATTGACTTTTACCTTGTTTCTGTCAGAACTGACACAACTGAACTTGCTCTTGGCCTCTCTCCGGCCTCACTCTGCACATCCAAGTGCGTGATCGGAAGGAAGCCTCCCTCTTTGAATAATGCACACCACCTGTAGTTGATATTAACAAAAAAAAGAAATTCTTTTGTCTTAGATCAAGAGAAGGTCAGTGAGGGTGAGTGCCAGCCATGTTAGCCTCCACATCCTCACTCCAGATCCACAGGCAAGGGCACTCCAACATCAGAGTTACACATACATCTGCATGGGAGTGAGATGAAACACAGCACGAAGAGTTCACCTAGCATGACGCACCACTTGTGTCTCTTTTTTATTGTTGGAACGGTAGTGCCCTCTCAGAAACTGCATTCCATGGGGGTGTGATCAGCCACCTGTGGGAGTAACTAAGAGATTATCTTAAAATCTGTGCCTAAAGCATTTTAAGAACACCCACAGCTTCTTGTGGAAATACCAAGGAAGCAGGATTAGAATCCAGTTGTGATTTCCAAGGCAGAAGAAAGATTATGAGGACAGAGAGGGATGGTCAGCCAAGAGGCAAGAAAAGAAAACCTAAAATGCTGATAATTGGCAATTATGGCCCACATGCTTAGCCTTCCAAAGAGAGGCCTTCCACTCCCTCATCTCTTGCAGGTCAGAGTTTTGAGCCTGGGCAGAGGCCCAGGCCTTGGTCCCTGAGCCATGATGAATTTTCCAAGATAAAGGCCATTTTGTGAGCCTCTGGGAAGCCCACCAACATGTCCTCACCTCTCCCCCCACTCACGTACACATTTACTGTGCCTTTCCTTTGCATTACCTTAGATTGGGCTTTCCTTTTGAAACTATAATTCTCTCTACCTGTTTTCACTTGGAGGATCCTGTTTCCCATGCAAATGAAATGTTTTTCTGGTTACCGAGTATATGTGTGCTGGGTTTTCCCTACATAGGAGAATGGAAAACTGAGTTTTTCCTTTACACGCATCCATTGGTGGTTCCTTTTACCACTGTTGCTCTCAGGAAGTGGCCTCTAGCCCTAGAGGGCAGAGGAAGCTGCCAGGGCTACAGCAGCCAGGCCAGCAGTGAACGTAATGTATTCCTTCTCCTTCCTTGCCCCACCTTCTAGAGGTCACTACTTGTGCTCAGTGTATGGAGCACGGCTCATGGTACCAGCTGGCCGGGGACTCATCGTGGTCATCTCCTCCATTGGGGGGCTGCAGTATCTCTTCAATGTCCCCTATGGTGTTGGCAAAGCTGCGGTGAGGACCCAGGAGCACAGGGGTTAGGGAGGCATCAGACAGTGATGGTACCCATAGCTCAGGAGATCTGATCCCCAATGATCAGAGTAGTAAGGCCCACTGGCCCCCACCTCTCCCTCTGCCCCTTCATAAACAGTTCCTTTGCCTGGGCTCCCCTTGGGTGGCAAGCTGAGACACTGGGGAAGGTGGACAGCTGAGACAGGGCTCCTGAGAAGGGCTGGGGCATCCTCAGCAGAAGCAAGGAAGGCAGGGGAGTAAGGTGATGTGGCCGGGCGCCCTGGCTCTCCCCTGCCTTCTGTCCTTCTACAGTGCGACAGGCTGGCTGCTGACTGTGCCCAGGAGCTGCGGCGCCACGGGGTCAGCTATGTGTCTCTGTGGCCAGGGTTGGTGCAGACAGAACTACTGAAGGAGGTTGTGATGAAAAACAACAATGCTGATGATCCCCTGTTGAAGCAGGTTGGCAGGGGGAGGGCGAGGGAGGCAGGGAACACAAAGGAATCAGCCTCTCCATCCTCAATGACAAGACACTAACAAAGAGGAAATACCCAGGTGCCTACTGTGGCAGGAGCAGGGCCGAGCAGCATACATACATTATGTCCTTTCATCCAGCAAAGGAGATATTATCTCCATTTTGCAGATGGCAATTCTGAAACCTGGAAAGGTTAGAAACTTGCTCAAGGTCATGTATGCCATAAATGGAAAAGCTTCCTTCCCCGAAGCCCATGCTGTTGACCCCTGCCCTGAACTAACCTAGAAGGTCCAGACATAGTTGACATCCCAAGATCCTTCCACTTAGGAAAGGCAGTGGGTCCTGGTGCCAGGGTACAGGATGTACCTGGATGTAGGGAAGAGTGGCTCAAGCATCTTCTAAGATTCTGGGTCCTGCAGGTGCAGTGATGAGGGCCTGTCTCTCTTGGAATAGAAGCTAAAAGTGGGAAAGAAATTCGGGCAGTTCTCTTGGAAATTAACCCTTCACTTCTCTGCCCCTGTGTTTCAGTTCAGATCTGATTTCAGCTCTGCAGAGACCACAGAAATGAGTGGCAAATGTGTGGTGGCTTTGGCAACAGGTAAAGCAGTTGGGGGCAGGTGGTAACAAGAAAGGGCATGGAGAATCTGCAGGGTGGTGGTAGCCAGTTCTGGGTCCTGGCTCAGGAGGTGGTTGAGGAATATGCCCTTCTTTTCTCCGGCTTCTGGAGACCCTATGTGGGCCCAGTTTGAGGTTTGGGAGCCGCAGGAAGTATAGCCAGGAGTCAGAGGCCTAGGAATAGAAAGAAAGAATTCTGGGCACCGAAGCCTGTTTCAGTGGTGCCCTGTCCCACTGGGCCCAAACCTTGTCACACTGCATCACTGCCATGCCTTCTCAGCTGTACTTGTGCCCACAGACCCCAATATCCTGAGCCTGAGTGGGAAGGTGCTGCCATCTTGTGACCTTGCTCGACGCTATGGCCTTCGGGATGTGGATGGTAAGAGCTCTGGCCCAGCAGCCGGCCTGGACCTCCCTTCCTCCGTTCCCTGCTCACTTCACCTTCTCCCACCCTTTCTCCCCATTCCTCCCTCACATCCCACTCAGGCTCTTCAGCCTAGGCGGAGGTGTCTGAGGAGTGGGAAATGACAGTGTAACCCTTCTCTTCTTCCTGTGGTCCACAGGCCGCCCCATCCAAGACTATTTGTCTTTGAGCTCAGTTCTCTCTCATGTCTCCACCATGGGCTGGCTGGCCTCCTACTTGCCTGGCTTCCTCCGTATGCCCAAGTGGATTATGACCCTCTACACTAGCAAATTCTAACCCTCCTGGCCTGACCTCACAACTGTTCTCCCTTGGGCTATGTGGTAGGGCCTGACTCCGTGAAACAAGTCAGCCTCTCCTGCCTACCTCATACCCTTGATATGAAGAGAAGACCTCCACTGTATGTCCTGGGTGAGCCCTCGGGGCCCTTAGATACTTCTTTATGCCTTAATTTTACTTGCCCCTACATTTTACTTTTTGCCTTAGTATTGAAAAACATCCTGCAGGCTAATAAAAGTCTCATTTCTCTTTCAACAAATTTTTGACTGCTGGTTCTGTCTGTGCTTAGCCAGTGTTAAGTACTTGAGAGAAAGACTCCAAGACATACATCCAAGCTGTTTAGGTCCTCAAGGAGCTTGCTAGGACAAGGCCCCTTTCCTCCACATCTGTTCCTACTCTTCCCTCTAGAGCTGCCCAGCCCAAGGGCACCTGCTCTTCAGCTGCGAGGCCAGTTTCCACACCTCAGCTGGGGAGCAGGGTCCCTCCCCAACCAGAAGCTGGCACACCCTTATCTCTCAGTACTTTTCCACCCCCTCATTCCACCATCTCTTTAGGGATGCCTGCTGCCTTCCAGCTGGGCCTGCTTTTGGCACAGCAAGAGCAGATTCCTTGGTATTTATGATTTCCTGGAATTTGGGAGGAAAGTACTGGCTGAATCCAAGTGAGAGGCAGAGGCTGATGGCACCGACACACCCATCCTTCCTTGCAGGATGGTTCCACCTGAAGTGCTCCCTGAGGAATTGACTGCAAGGACTAGCCTTGCCTGCTCCAGGGGCTGTCCCAGCCTGAGGCAAGGCAACAGGGGGTGTGTTCCAAAGGGGAGCCCAGGACCGTTCTGAGGGAGACTTCCTGGCAGCAGCCTAGAGGGCCATCCACGTAATGGGACAGCTGCTGTCAGTCTAGTCTTTCTAATCTTTGAAAAAGGCAAAGTGAGAGCTGACATTTCCCAAAGCTGCCCATAGCGTGTGCAGAAGCCATGACCTTCCTGTAGCTTTCTGGGGACAGCACTGCTTACTGTTACAGTTGTGTGCGAAGGGCAGCTCACTGGCTTGCAAAAGAGCTGACTATGTGCTTCTCTTCCAGCTCTGCAGTCAGTGGTGACTTCATATTTGTTGCTTGAATTTAGCCACAGTGAGAGTGTATATGCCGTAGAAACCAACAAAAGCTACTAATTAGGGCTTTTTGTTTTGTTTTGTTTTGTTTTTTAGAGAGAGCTGGCTTAGCAGGTGACTGGAACTAACCAAACACCCATCTATTATTTTTTTCAATGCTTATTTATTTTTGAGAGAAAGTGTGAGTGGGGGAGATGCAGGGCGTGGGGGGCGGGCAGAGGCTCCAAAGCAGGCTCCACGCTGACAGCAGTGAGACTGATGTGGGGCTTGAACCCCCCAACTGCGAGATCACAACCCGTGCCGAAGTCGGTTGCCCAACTGACAGCCATCCAGACACCCCGCAAGCACCCCATTTAGATGACAGTGATCAGATAGCCTCACCACCCTCTCACCCTCTTCCACTTACCACCCTAAGTTCCTATTATCTCCTAAGGTCTGCGAGGGGCAGAGGCATTGCCTATATGCTATGATAAGAATAAGGGCCTCCAGATCTCCTGCAGCCTTTCACAGCCATCATTAGAACAAATCCTTGTGCAATGGTATCGTCTCCTAAAGGCCGCAAAGTATTATGGGAAGAGTATGGGCTTCAGAGTCATGCAAATGTATATACAAATTTTAACTCCATCACTCTGGGAATGAAATGAAATAACATGTATAAAACGCCAGGCACTAGGTAGCCATCGAAGTTGTCAGTTCCTTCTCACAACAAATATTTAAGAGCGTGCTCTGCACCAGTCACCATTCTTGGCTCTGGGGGCACAGAGCATAAGACAAACCAGGTCCTGGCCCACAAAGGACTTCCACTTCAGCCCTGGAAGACGTTAGAAGTCATCTAGACCTTCCACTGATGGGAGGAAGTGAGTGAACTGAGGCCCCAAGGGTCCACACTGTGTGGAGTTAGACCTCAGTCCTGGTATCCCCAGAAAACAGAGGGTACAGTGTTCTCTCCAGAACACCACCCTGCTTCTCTCCAACAAGCTTGGAAACATAAGCAAGAGTACAGAGCTCTGAGGGAATGAAACGTGGACAGTGAGTTTTGATTGGAGGTAGAAGAGAAACAAGATCTAAGAAACTGAATAGTAGAGAGGCTCAGGACATTGAGGGGGGATCAATGTTCATTCAAAAAAAAAGTTTATTTAATGCCCATCCTCTTCCCAGCACCATGCCAGGCACCAGGGAAGACTATTTAAGTCTGTGAGAACAGTGCTATAGCCAAGTTTACACAGAGTACCCCGAAAATACAGGAAGAAGCAACTAGAGAACTGGAAGGAAGTGAAATTGGCCAGAGACTTCCTCCAGCAAGGGCTGGACCAAGGGGTGGATTCCAGCTTTCAGGACAAGTCACTGAGGAAGAGTTCCCATCAACCCTTAAAGGCCCCTTTGGGTGACGTGAGAGTGGGGTGGGGATCCAGGCAAGGTGAAAGAAAAGCCCACATGAGGGCCCCACAGGAGCCCAAGCTCAGTGGACAAATCAAGATGAGGTGGTTGGGCCCAGGCCTGCCCTTTTTCCTTCCTCATCCTGGTTCCTACCCACCCTGTCCTAACCAGAGGCCTTGACACTCTCTCTGAGACATTTCCTGAGGCCCTTCAGTTCCCTGGCCCCCCCCCCCATCCCTGGGCAGAGCCCCCACAGTGAGCTCAGAAATTGCTTCATTGCAGCCTGCCCCCCATCCCATCTGGTTCCTGGTCCTTGTCCCCTTGGCTGGTCTACCCCTCCACAAAGCCCCTCTCCTGGGTCCCTCTGCCTATGCCCTCTCAGCCCCCCACCCCATCCTTCCACTGCTCCTGCTGTCCCTCCGGCCCATCCTCCCCGGCCCTCTCCCTGGGCCCTGTGCTGAGTCTTCTCCCTACCCTTCCATCTCCCAGGCAGCTGGTGTCGATTGCAGCCTCCTCCGTGCCCTGCCCTGGGCAGGGAAGGGCAGATGGGTACAGGCAGGCCTGTAACACACAGGTCTGGCTCTCAAAGTGCTTTTGGTTATCATCAGGAGACAATCAGACAACCACGGGGAGCCCCAGAGTGGGGACTCAAAGAAGCAGGAGGGGTCAGCATAGCCAGCTGCCCCCGCGAGGCCACACCCAACTCCAATTCCTTTCAGGTTTCACCTTCTGGGGAGTATTACAACATTGTCATCCCTGCCTTTCCCTGCAAAACCTCATCTCTGTCTCAGTTCCTGCCACCAGGTATCCAGGGGCACCGTTGCTCATCTCAGCCCTGATCCCTTCCTGACTTATGCCTCAGCCAGCCGCCCACGCCACACGCAATCCCGGGTGCCCCTGCCCAGGGACCTTCACAGAGCCTTGGGGCTTACTGTTTGACCAGGCTGACCTGGCCCATGTTAAGCTCATGTTGAGCTGCAGAGACAGAATCTGCCCTGAGCGGGGCCTGAGGACGGGAACAGGCTGGCCCTTCTCTGGGTGAGTTCCACTGGCCTTGTACCAAGGTGCCCCAGGGTGCTTAGAAGTAGGCCGGCTTGCTTGGAGTAAGGTCAAGGGGTCCAGGGTCTGCCTCGACTTGTGTGCCAGAAGAGCAGAGGAACTGGAAGCTGCTTGTGCTTACCTTGATAATGGGAGAATCTAGGCAAGAAAAGGGCGCCTTTTTAGGCCCTTGGACATGGAGGAGCCTGTGAGAAACGTTGTGTAAGAGGCAGAGGGAGGAAGTAGGGTCAGCTTGGTGCAGTTTCTGTTAGCAACTACAGACACGTATGCACCTGTACTCCAGTGAGCAGATCTTGGCTCCCCCCTTCTTGAAGAGGTGGTTCCAGAAGAAACAAGCAAAGCCAGAACTCCATAAACAAACAGCGCCCGGCATCCCCAGAGGGGTTCGTGTAGGAGGGAGCAAAGGTGACTCAGCTCTGGACCTTCACTGTCCCTTTAACACAGCTGAGACAGCCAGAGACTTGTGTTATTGTTGGGGCTGAGAGAATTCGTGTTTGTTGAGCACCAGCTAACTGCTCTGCCTAAGTCTTACTTAATCTTTCCACATCTGCCATATGAGGTAAGTATTCTCTTACAGCTTTAGAAACTGAGGCTCAGAAAAGTTGAGGTACTTGTCCAGATTACAAGGTTTTTTTGTTTTTTGTTTTTTTAAGATTATTTATTTCAAGAGAGAGAGAAGGCAGGAGAGGGGCAGAGAGAGAGAATCCCAAGCAGGGTCCTCACTGTCAGGGTGGAGTTTAACATGGGGCTCAAACCCATGACCTGAGCCGAAGTCAAGAGTCAGACACTTTGGGGCCCCTGGGTGGCTCAGCTGGTTAGGCGTCCAACTCTTGATTTCAACTCAGGTCATGATCTCACAGTTCGTGAGTTCAAGCCCCACATCAGGCTCCATGCTGACAGTGTGGAGCCTGCTTGGAATTCTCTCTCTCCCTCTCTCTCTCTGCCCCTCCTCCGCTCATGCTATCTCTTGCAAATAAATAAACTTTCTTTATAAGAGAGAGAGGGGCGCCTGGGTGGCTCAGTTGGTTAAGCGTCTGACCGGCTCAGGTCATGATATTACGGTCCGTGAGTTCAAGCCCCGCATTGGGCTCTGTGCTAACAGCTCAGAGCCTGGAGCCTGCTTTGGATTCTGTGTCTCCATCTCTCCATGACCCTCCCCCATTCATGCTTTGTCTCTCTCTGTCTCAAAAATAAACATTAAAAATTTTTTTTTAAAGAGAGAGAGAGAGAGAGAGAAAGAGCCGACTGAGCCACCCAGGCACCTTGGGTTGCAAGTCTTTATAGGAAAAGAGTCTGGCTTCAACGTATGACTCTAGAGGGCGAGGTCTTTCCCCCACATTCCCCTGTCTCTGCTGCTTCATTTTTTTGGGAGTTGGTTTCATTTTGGTTTTGGAGGACCTTTTCTTTTTGGCAAAGAGGGTTGGAGATTGGGCAGAATGGTGAAAGCGTTCCCAAGTTCACTCAACCCAAAGGTGTCCTGGCCAAATTTAGAGTTGCCCTTCTCTCATTTTGACTATATTTCCTTCCATGCCTCTGCTCCAGCTGTTCTGGTCCCTGAGGTGTCTCCTCCCCCCAACCCCAGCCCCATTTCTACCTGCCAGAATTTTTTCTCACGAGGCTCGTCTCAACCTCCTAGAAACTTCTACCCTCTTCCATTGCTCCTGCCCTTTTCTGGGGGACCTATGACAATCACTTGCCTCTTGACTAGTGTCAGAGCCATAGATGTCCTCATACAATCCCCTAGATAAGGCTGACAGCCCCCCAGGTCAGGGGTTGGGTCTTAGACACTTCACATCTCCTACACACACACACACACACACACACACACACACACACACACACACACATACATTCACAGAATGTTTGAACCCTGCAGACAGAACAGAACAGCGCCTGGAGTGTCCACACCACCCAGTGTGTGGCTGAGCTCACAAGCCTGATGGGAGCCACAGGTGAGGGCCCCACTTCCCTACCTGGAGTCAGGTGGACTGGGCCAGCCTATGTGCCCAGGACCGACCCTCCCCAGACTGCTGCTCTCTAGTATTCCTCAGCACTTGGCCTCGTCCCACTCACAACACACACCTCAGCCTCCATGCCCTGTGCTCAGGACTGCCAGCTGGGGAGGTCCTGGGGACCTCTGCGGGGGCAGGCCCCTTGGAGGCTGGCCAACCCAAGTCAAGTTCCCAAAACCTCTACTCCAGGACCTCCCTGCCCTCCGCACCCCTCCCCCGCCCGCCCCCCACTGAACTCAAACCTGAGTCATGATTGAGTGCACAAGGGGACTGGCACACAATACTGCTCCTGTCAGCAATTCCACGTATTCTCTTTCCTTGCTTGAAATTCTGAGGTTCCACAGCACTCCCTGTCCATTTCCTGCCCTGTCACTCAGACCTGCCCATGAGGCCTGAAGTGCAGCCATCCCTGACCACCCCTCCCTACCACCTTGCCCTAAGCTCCCCACCCTGGGATCTAAGAGTCTTGGCTCCTCTCCTAATCCCTGCCCCAGCCCAGTGAGGTTCAGTGTGCTTGATCTGACCTTCACTGCTCACCATTCATTCATTCAGTCATTCATTCTCTCCCAGGATTCCCATCACCACCACCAACTCTAGGTCAATACCTTGTTTAATTCTCCTTGGGGCACTTATGACTGGTTAAAATCATCTCTTGTATGTATTTGCCTCTACAGGGTTTGTCTCCCAGATTCAAGTATAAGCTCAGTGAAAGCAGGGGCCTTGGCAGTCTTGGTCACTGCTATGGGGTAAGTTGTTCTGAGGCTCCGTGATTATTGCTTCATTATTGGCTGGATTATGTAAATGTTGAGCAACCACTGTGGCACCAGGCTAGGAGAGGGGACATGCAGTCCAACTATCCTCCTTGGGTAGTTCACAGTGAGAGTAGAAATGGGGTTGTTTCACCCCACAGAATGAGCTAGAATGCAGGCACCACAGGCCCCACTGCTAGAGAAGCATAGAGGAAGTGTGCCGCCAGCCCCAAGCCAGGGCTCCTGCCCCACACCAACAGCCCCAGCTCTAAGCTCACTCCCCTGGGAAATCTTACCCCCTTCCCTGGATAGGGCAGGTTCCCCCACCCATGGGACATACCCAGCACTACATCCCTCTCTTTAAGGGCATAACTGTAGCCTTACACTTGTTTATACAGTTACGTGACTGCCTCTCTACACCATTTCCATCATCCAGAAAGTTTTACCGGACAGCCCTACTCTGGGCCATTAACTCCATGAGGGTAGGGGCTGGGCCTGTGTTTGCCTCACCGCCACGGCCCCCATGCCTATCATTGTGTCCAGCACAGAGGGCACTCAGTTGCTATCTGTTGAATGAATGAATGGGACAGGGAAGGATTAAGGGTTGGATCTACCCCAAGGTCCCCCCACCACCTTCTTTCTGGGACTACTTGTTCACCCTCTGTATTCATTTACCAATCACCCCTTCTTGGTCCAGACACTCACAGTCAAGGCTTCTGTTTCTCACATTGGCATAGAACCTCAGGGCTGCTGCCTCCTGGCACTACTCACATTTCCTATGCCCTACACCCAAAGCACCCCCTGGAGTTGTGCAGTGATGGTTGCCACTTGCAACTTCTTGGCCATATTCCCAACTCCACCCATGCTCTTGACATAGGCATGCCGGGTCCCAGGACCCAGAGGGGGTTCCACAGGACCAGCTAAGAGGGTCCTTGGCCTCACATAGGATTGAATTCAAAGTTGAGCCTGGAGGAGGTAAGAGCAGAGTTTACTGAACAGTGTAAGTGATAGAGTATAGCAGATGGGGTATCTGTGAGACTCAGAAAAGAAGAAGTGAGTCTCTCCATCGCCTGGGCTTAGGGGTTTATATTGGAAAGGGGTCCAAGGGACATGTTCTTTCAGGCCTCCAGGGTAGGGGCCCATCAAAGGCAAGTGTCAGGCGTTATTCCATAAACCACAGAAGGTAGCAAGAATTGACGCCAGTGTCCGTGGAAGTTTGTTTGAAGCTAATGTCCTGGAACATGTTTAGGATCTGGTTCTTCTCAGATGTTATCAGGTGTGCAGGGGTCTAGGATGAAAGTCAAAGAATGATTAACTTTCTAGCCTCCCTCTTGGAAAGGGAGCACAGCGTCTTCGGTTTACTCAGATGCAAGGGGAAATATAGAGCATGAGTAAGTGGGGTCTAGCACAGAAACAGCAGAAATGGAGCCTTTCTAAAGTGGAGTCCTTTCAGCTTCCCTATCTCACTCTGAGCAATTTTAAGGCAATGCTGTCCTCTTCACCAAACCTGTGCAGTGCCTGGCTCCTGTAAGAAAGAAAGGCTCCAGTTCTGGCTCAGGGAGTTTTTCCAGCTTTTCAGCCCCACTTCCTGGTTGCTTTCCCTGCATCTCTTTCCCCCATAAAACACCAACATGAGTCAGCATCCACTGTGCCCTGGCTCTATCATAGGGACTTTCCCTTGGAGGCCATTCTGTCTTTTGGGCCTGCTCTCCCTTCTCATCAGCTAGCTGGTTCCCTCCTTTCCCCCAGCCCAGAAGTGTGCTATGGGCATATGGTGGCACTGCTGGCCATTGAGGAATTCTCCCAGCCTGGCAGAAGCAACTAGGGAAGAGGGAAAAGAGAAAAAAATCCAACCGCTCAGACCAAGTGCCCAAGGAAACCCAGGACTCTGGGGGAATGGGCAGTATAGAGGATCTTCTTGGGTTTTGAATCATCTGATCCCTGCTCCATCCCAAGGGTCAGAACCTTTCAGAACTTTGGGGCGGGTCCTTGAATGCCCTCTACTACATTGTCAAAAAGTGGTTGAACAACATATGCTTGATTATCTCCCATGATGGTAAGCTCACAACTCACTCCATTTTTGGAAAGTTTTAATTATTAGAAAGTCCTTCCTTATAACGAGTCTATATCCACTCATTGACCCCTCCTCACAGTCCTCTCTACTCCCTGTATTTCTAGGAGATGATAACCTCCTTCCCCGTACCTGTGGCTGGAGAGTTTAAAGTAGGAAGATCAAAGCTGTACGCTTTTAGTATACATGTTGTGCTTCATTGACAAGTTTTACAAGAAGAAAAAAGAAACATTAGGAGTTTAAGAAAAGAAATTGTAAAACGTTATATATCACCAGATCTAGAACAAACTCCCCTTGACCTCAATCTGAGTCAATGTCCCTTCTGTGGGCCCCTGGGCCCCTATCCTACTTTAGCTTACATACTGGCATGTCTGTCTCACCCATGAGAACTGTTCTGTCCAGTACTAGCCACTAGCCCCATGTGGCTGTTTAAATGGAAATAAATTAAAATTGAATTAGATTAAAAATGTGTTTCCACAGTTGCACTAGCCACATTTCAAGGGCTCACTAGCTACATAGGGCTAGTGGTGACCACACTGGATGGCACAGACATTGAACGTTTCAACACGGCAGAAAGTTGTCTAGTCTAGCCCAGCACTGCATTAAGTCTAGCTCCTAGCCAAGATTTAAATGGGGCCCCGACCCAGGGCTCATGGTCTGCTTCCTCCCTCCAAACCATCTCTGGTCCATGACTGGCTCAGGGTTCTAGGGACATTGTAAATATGTGTGTGTGTGTGTGTGTGTGTGTGTGTGTGTGTGTGTGTGTGTGTGCGCGCGCGCGCGCATTGGGGAGTGGTTGCAGAGGAATAATCGGCAGGGGAAGAGGTGGTCAGCATGAAGAGAACCAGGCTTCCAGGCCTCAAGAAGCTGAAATTTGAGCTTCTGGTAATGCCCACTACATAGGTGGGAGCAGCCATCCAGGCTTTGGGTTGAATTCTGGCTGTGTTTCCTCCCAGCTGTATGACCTTGGGCAAGCCTCTTAACCTCTGTGAAACCACTGTATGCATTCTTTTCTCGTTATAAAATATGGATACTAATACCAACTTCATATAGGTAGTGATTACATTAAATAAGATGTCTAAGGGTTCAGTTGGTATTCAATTATTGCTTATTCCTTTTTCTACATGGAGGACAGTAAAATCTCTTCCTTAAACATCATTCAGATCATAACCCTCAGGCACCTGTGTGGTTCCCACTTATCACACACAGGAGACCAAATATAACTCCTGACAGCTCCCTTTGCCTTAAAGCAAGAGGCCTGTCATTCATTCCATTGCTCTTATCTCCAAAGGCACCTGGCTCTACTGCTATCTGCCAGCTGGCCAAGTCTGTTCTCCCCCTCCTTCACGTCACAGTGCATGCCTGAAATGCCCTTCCTGCCCTCTCTTTCCTAAACCAGGCCCTACCTTCTCAGAAGCAGATTCTGTCATGAGACTCACTTCCTCTCTTAAGCCTACTTGATTCAACCTTCCCAGTTTCAAGATTGCTAATCACTAAGAAGTATTTCGTGCCTACTTTGGCTTTCAACCATCCCCTTTCCTCCTCCCTTGGTGACTAGGATATAAGACTGGCAAATCTGTGTCTGTGGGCATCTGTGTTCCCAGCTGTCTGGTTGCACATGTGAGTGTGTACAGAAGCAAACAAAGGGCTAGTGAGGTGGGAGAGCTGGACCAGACCAGACACAGGTCCCGTTTGGCCACTTACGACATGGATGGCCCTTAGCAAGTTACTTAGTCTTTCTGAGCCTCAATGTCCTGAATATTTATCATAAAAATTAGAAATAATAATAATAATATTACTACTATTACTATTTACTGAGCCCTTACTCGGTATAGACACTGTTCTAAGCTAAGCATTCACATTAAGTCCTTTTATCTAATCTTCACTTGAACTGTCACCGGTAGTGATATTTTTTCTATGTTACTACTGAAGAAACGGAGACACAAGGGAAACTCAACACAGAGGGTTAAGTACCTTTCCCAGATCACACAGCTAGTAAGTGGCCAAACCAGGATCTGCACCCAGGTACCCAACAGTCCATGTTTATAAGCACTCTGCTTACTGCCTCCACATGTGATCCTTTGTGCATGCAAAACTCATGCACAAAGACAACCAAGAAGTGGTGGGACTCTTTCCTCACTGGGACCACAAGTACACGAGGCCAGTAAAAGTGTCTCTTCTCCTCTGTCATTTGTTACAGAGCCCAGGAAAGGACAGACTATATAGTGGGCAGTTTGTATACATTTCCAGGACCTGAGAAAAATGTGGAAGAAATATAAAGAATTTAAAGCCATGCATTCTTAAATATGAGCTATGAACACATGCCACATGGACACACACTTCTCACAAATACATCACATATGCTCACTCATGCATATGCACTCACTGGCCACCTTGAACCCCATGAAGGCTCTCCAGGAAACCTTTCTGAGCTGGCCCAGGAGCCACAGAAGGCTTTTAGGCAGAGATTTGATATAATCAAACCTGCATTCTAGGAAAGTTGATCCAACAGCACAGAGAATGAACTCATAATGGAGAGGACAGAGTGGAGACGGGGGACATTGAAAAGACTTTCAACAATCTGGGAAGAAATGAGCTTAAATTCTAGTGCAGTGGGAATGGAAAGAGTATTTAAGAGATACTAAGGAAAAATGGGGAGGGAGTAGTGCCATTCACTACAATAGGAAAACATAAAGGCCAAAGTTTAAGAATGAATGGAAGACATACCCTACGACCCAGCAATTGCACTACTAGGCATTTATCCACAGGATACAGGTGTGCTGTTTCGAAGGGGCACATGCACCCCCATGTTTTAGCAGCACTTTCAACAATAGCCAAAGTATGAAAAGAGCCCAAATGTCCATTGATGGATGAATGGATGAAGAAAAGGTGATATATATATATACAATGGAGTATTACTTGGTAATCCAAAGAATGAAATCTTGCCATTTACAACTACATGGATGAAACTAGAGGGTATTATGCGAAGCGAAATTAGTCAAAGAAAGACAAATACCATATGACTTCATTCATATGAGGGCTTTAAGACACAGAACAGATGAACATAGGGAAGGGAAGCAAAAATAATATAAAAACAGGGAGAGGGACAAAACGTAAGACACTTTTAAATATGGAGAACAGAGGGTTACCGGAGGGGTTGTGAGACGGGGGATGTGGGTAAGGGGCATCAAGGAATCTACCCCTGAAATGATTGTTGCACTATATGCTAACTAACTTGGATATAAATTTTGAAAAATAATTAATTTTTTAGAAAAGAATGAATGGGAGACAACGATACCTCTTTACTTTCGGAGTTTGAGGTGTCTCTGGAACACCCAGGTGATATCCAATAGGCTTTTGAATAGGTGTGCACATATATATGTTTATTATTACAGCTCGCGAGACATCTGGGCTGGAGACACAAGTTTGAGTGTTATCAACTCCCAGGTGGTAATTAAAACTATGAGTGTGTATGACTTCACCCAGAGAAAGTGTGGGGCCGGAAAATCTGTGGGCCCAGGACAGAGCTCTGGGGAGCTCCAACTCCAAGCAGGAGAAGGCTTGGATTTGTAAATGTTCTCCCAGGAACAATGTGTGATGTGAAAGAGGGTGGTGAAAGGGCCCTGGACATCACCAACATTTAGGGGAGAAGAAGGTGAACAGATGAGAAGATTGGGGCAGAGGCGCAGGGGAAGCCAGGAAAGGGTGTCAAGTGTAAAGAAGTCGGCTACATGAAAGCTTCAGGGATCAGTGGAGATAAGGACAGGAAACTCCACCAGTTAAATGTGGCAACTAGATGGCCAGTGGCCAGAATGAGGTCAGCAGGATGGCTAGTGCGTGAGTTCCCGGCTGTACAAAAAACTTATGCAACTAGACTGCAGTTCTACCAGCTGACTGAAATTGCAGCCCCGACTGCTTGCGCGCGCCACTGCGCACGCGCACTCGTAAACACAAGAAGTAAAACAGGGATTTGGCCTTTCTACAGAGTACCGGCGCACGCGTCTACCGAGCCCGCCTACTCTGCCGCCGGCCCCTCTCCACACCTGCAGAGGGCGCTGCGCCTTGAAGAGACCGGGCGTGGCGTCGCTCTAGCCTGCGCCCGGACTCCGTGGCAGGCGCGGCAGCTTAGCGTCCCCCACGCCTCCCCTCGGCGCAGGTGGGTCGGCCCGCGCGGGGCGGGAGTGTCTGGGATCTGTGGGGTGGGCGGGTAGCGGCAGTCTCTAGGCGCGGAGTCGTCCCTATTGCTTCAGTGCCCTGGATCGGGTCCGGTCCCGGAAGATCGGGCTGTGGGCAGGGCGGCACGGGTACGAATCCCAGTGTGGGTGAGCGCTCCTCCAAGACGGGCGCTGCTCTTCCTCGACCCTTTCACACCGCAGGGGTCTCCTCCGAGGCTCGCGTGCGGCTTCCGGGGAACAGCTGGGGGCGGGGCTAGCGGGGGCGGGGCTCCCATGATTGACACTTTTTTCCCAGGTTTCTCAGGCTTCCAAGGGACCCCTCCCCGGTCCTGAACCCTGAGCCGGCACCATGGTGAGAACTGTGAGCAAAGCCCCTCACCTCCCCATGCCCATGCCCCGCGTGGCGTTGCCTCCGTTGCCCTGTATAAACCTGGGGTTCCGCATTGGGGGTTTCGGTGGGTCAGCCCCTGCAAGGCAGCCTGCGCCCTTCCAACCCGTTCATCCCTGTAGCACGGGCGCCTGAAGGTGAAGACATCGGAAGAGCAGGCGGAGGCCAAAAGGCTAGAGCGGGAGCAGAAGCTGAAGCTATACCAGTCAGCCACCCAGACTGTCTTCCAGAAGGTGGGGCCCTCAGAGGTAGCCCCTTTGCCAAGTGGCCCTCTTAGGATAGCACAGAGGCCAAGAGCTGGGCCTTAGAGTTGGACTGCCTGGCTGCATATGTGGGTTCTGTCACTTACAAGCTATGTGATCTTGGGCAAGTTACTGAATTTCTTTAAGTTTCAGTTTGTTCATCTGTAAAATGGGGCTTACTGCATAAGGTTGTTGTGAAAATTAAATGAGAGAATACACGTAAACCCATAAAGCGTTCTGCATGCTACCTATTGTATAGAAAGGCATTCCGAGAATATTCAGTAGTTCTATTTGTTATTTGCCTATGACCTCTGACCCTGCTACCTGCCTTCTAAGCGCCAGGCTGGTGAGCTGGATGAGTCTGTCCTGGAACTGACAAGCCAGATTCTGGGAGCCAATCCTGACTTTGCCACCCTCTGGAACTGTCGACGAGAGGTGCTTCAGCAGCTGGAGGCCCAAAAGTGCGTAGGAGTTAAGGGCCCAGGAAGATGGCATTAGCCCTCTCCTGCCCAGGTCCAGTGATGGAGGAAGAATGGAACAGCGAGGAGCATAGGCAGAGGGGAGTGGAGGGCTGAGCGCAGAAAGTCAGGAGTGAGCTGAGATTGGGTGTTGTAGGGCCCTGAGCCCCATTTCCCTTTGAGTGCAGGTCCCCTGAGGAGTTGGCTTCTCTGGTGAAAACAGAACTGGGCTTCCTGGAGAGTTGCCTGCGGGTGAACCCCAAGTCCTATGGTACCTGGCACCACCGCTGCTGGCTGCTGGGCCGCCTGCCAGAGCCCAACTGGGCCCGGGAGCTGGAGTTATGTGCCCGCTTCCTCGAGGTCGATGAGCGGAACTGTATGTGCCTACTGGTTGTGTCCCACCTCGTGGTCCTGGGGCCTCAGTAAAGCCCAGAGTTGGGAGGGATGACCAGGACAGGCCCACTGAGCTGATGGCAGAAGGGATGCTGGAGACAAATGCATGCTCTGTAGAACACACAGAGGTGTTTTTAAGGGCCTCCAAGGGAACTCGGGATTCTAGCTATGAAGCTCCTCTTGCCCGACTTCTGAGATGTGCTGTCACCCTTCTTTCTAGTTCACTGCTGGGACTACCGGCGGTTTGTGGCTGCACAGGCAGCCGTACCCCCTGCAGAGGAGCTAGCCTTCACTGACAGTCTCATCACCCGAAACTTTTCCAACTACTCCTCTTGGCATTACCGCTCCTGTCTCTTGCCCCAGCTGCACCCCACGCCGGACTCTGGACCACAGGGACGCCTCCCTGAGGATGTGCTACTCAAAGGTAAGGAGGGTCAGAGGGTGCTGGGGAGGACTCTGCAGTGATTCCTTTCCAGCCTTGATGCCTAACCCTGTTCCTGAACCTGCTACTTGGGCTTACTGAGTACCTACTATGTGCCTGGCTTTGGGGGTACATAAGAGTCAATCCCTCTGGAGTGGGAAAGATACAGCTGATATATGTAGCCGCTGTGCAAGGCCCACAGATAGATGAAACTGAGGGCTGGAGGTACTCCTGGGTGAGGGTGGGATGTTGGGGCGGCCAGGAGCCCACCAGGATCCTGTGCCTCCTTGGCCCCTGCAGAGCTGGAGCTGGTACAGAATGCCTTTTTCACCGACCCCAATGATCAGAGTGCCTGGTTCTATCACCGCTGGCTCCTGGGACGAGGTGAGCAGTGGGGAAAGAGGCTGGGTGTTTAAGGCTTGGAAGGAATGGAAGAGGATTTAAGGAGACCTGAGGTTGTGTCTCCCCCCCAGCTGACCCCCAGGATGCCCTGCGCTGCCTGCACGTGAGCCGGGATGAGGCCTGTCTGACTGTCTCCTTCTCTCGGCCCCTCCTAGTGAGTCCTGCAGCTTTTGCCGGAGAGCATCATGGATGTGGGCCCGGTGCTGTTGGGGCTGATGGGTCTCTCTTTGTCTCCTGGGCCAGGTGGGGTCCAGGACAGAGACCTTGCTGCTCTTGGTTGATGAGTCACCCCTGGCTGTGGAGTGGAGGACCCCAGATGGCAGGAACCGGCCTAGCCACGTCTGGGTATCCCAGGATTGATGGGGCAGAGTGGGGGACTGGGGTGGGGCTGGAGTGGGACAGTCAGAAAAGTGGTGAGGCTCGAGCATTTCCTTAACCTGGTGCTCCCAGCTCTGTGACTTGCCTGCTGCCTCCCTCAATGACCAATTGCCCCAGCATACATTTCGTGTCATTTGGACAGAAGGCGATGCCCACAAGGAGTGTGTGCTTTTAAAAGGTGACACAAGCTCTACGTTTTTATCCCCTCGCAGCAGTATCCCTGTCCCTCTCCTCCTCTCATGGTTGCCCCCTTCTACCACCCATTCCTTCTCTCAGGCCGTCAGGAGGGCTGGTGCCGGGACTCGGCCACGGATGAGCAGCTCTTCAGGTGATGACAGGGAAGCACACAGACAAGGAGAGGGGGTCTGGACTCTGGGGCGGGAGGCTGGAGGCTCGGGCATATGGTCTCAGACTGGATACTGGGGGTGACTAGCACCCTGAGTGGACGCCATCCCATCCCCCGCCTTGCTCATCCTCAGGTGTGAGCTGTCGGTGGAGAAGTCCACGGTGCTACAGTCCGAACTTGAATCCTGTAAGGAGCTGCAAGAGCTGGAGCCGGAGAATAAGTGTGAGGCCCCATTCCCCAAAGTCCTGCTCCTCTAAGGAGGCCCCTTTCCAGGAAGGCCTCTTGGGGAGAGCAGGAAGGGTCTCAAGAGATGGGAGCAGGGGATCTAGAAGAGACAGTCCTCCCCCCTCCTCTCCTCAGGGTGCCTGCTCACTATCATCCTGCTGATGCGGGCACTGGATCCTCTGCTGTATGAGAAAGAGACGCTCCAGTACTTCCAGACCCTCAAGGCAAGTTGGACCTGGAGGAACAGGTAAGGGGGAGGCCTGGTGGGCCGCAGGAAGACAACTGACGGGCCTTGCTCGCCTTCCCCGTCCCCACCAGGCCGTGGACCCGATGCGGGCAGCGTACTTGGATGACCTACGCAGCAAGTTCTTGCTGGAGAACAGTGTGCTCAAGATGGAGTATGCTGAGGTGCGCGTGCTGCACCTGGGTCACAAGGTAGGGACTGCTGTGCACACCTTCCCCGGGCCCTCGCCCTGCTGGCCCTCCCTTCCTCCTCATCCCCTGGCCAGCTCTTGTGTCTTCTCCATGGGCTCAGCTGAGGCCCTCAGTCTGGTCTCACCAAACCCATGGCTTTGGCCCCAGTCTCAGGTGCCTTTCTGGACTTTTTTCTTAGCCGAGATTGAACTCCTCTTCCTTCAAGCCTGTTCTTCCTGGCCTTGTTTTCCGTCACTTGCCCCATCATTCTTTTTTTTTTTTTTTTTTTAATTTTTTTTTTTTGTTTCAACGTTTATTTATTTCTGGGACAGAGAGAGACAGAGCATGAACGGGGGAGGGGCAGAGAGAGAGGGAGACACAGAATCGGAAACAGGCTCCAGGCTCTGAGCCATCAGCCCAGAGCCCGACGCGGGGCTCGAACTCCCGGACCGCGAGATCGTGACCTGGCTGAAGTCGGACGCTTAACCGACTGCGCCACCCAGGCGCCCTACTTGCCCCATCATTCTTGTTACGCAGTTTCAAATCCTGAGTCATCAGGGCCTCTTCGTGCCGTCCCTTCTTCGGGACCGGTCACATCTTCCTTCTTCCCTCAGAGCGAGCCCTCACTCACCCCCACTCACTCCGATGCTTCCCTCCCTGGAGCAGGCCGTGGCACCTAAAGCCTGAGTAGTTTCTGGAGATGTTTGACAAACTTCCCAGACTCTGTGTTTCCTCTCCTTGGGGTCTTTCCCAGCCAGTATTCCCAACACAGCGGCTTCAGCATGTCCTCGCAGCCCGCCTCCCCTGCCACCAGACTGATCCCCCAGCCGCAGCAGTCCCGCTCCTGCCAGTGTCTGTGCCCACCCCAGCACCCTCCTGCATTTCCTGTCCCTGCCGGAGGCTGCCTCCTCCCCATCCACTCACTGGCCACCCCACCCCTGCACCCCTGTCTGTCCCATGTGCTTGATGGGCAGTGTATACTGTCGGGGTGGGGGGGGTGGTTGTAAGGTAAGCTTACCCGTCCTCTCCTCGCCAGGGGCCTGTGTGGAGCACAGAGGGTCGGTGCCTCGTGACCGATGGCTGAGGCCCCTCCCCCAAGCCTCATCGGGTATCTCATTCCCCTCCTCAGGATCTGACAGTACTCTGCCATCTGGAACAGCTGCTCTTGGTCACTCATCTTGACCTGTCACACAATCGTCTCCGAGCCCTGCCCCCTGCCCTGGCTGCCCTGCGCTGCCTTGAGGTAAAGCACTCCGTCACCACTGTCCTGGGTGGCCCTCTTCCCTTTTCTCCACCTCAGAAGTCTTCCCACCCTACAAAGAGGTGTCCAGATCCTCCCAGCCCCTGCAAATGACCCTGTGCCTTTTCTGCCTCGGTCACCTAGACTTCCCCAGGAGCCTTTCCTTGCACTGTAAGCCGATCACCCCAGGCTCCCTACTTGCTTGTACCAGTCCCAGGCTGACAGCTGCCTGCCCGGCCTTGTCTTCCCTGCCCTCCCTGCTCCCCAGGTCCTTCAGGCCAATGATAATGCCATAGAGTCCCTGGATGGTGTCACCAACCTGCCCCGACTACAGGAGCTCTCACTGTGCAACAACCGTATCCTTCTTTCTGGGTGCCTTTCAGACAGCGGGTAGGGTGAGCTGCCGGGCTGGGAAGGGACAGACAGCAAGCAGGGTGGGTGGGAGAGGGGCCACTGGTGGTCTAAGCTAAGGAGAGAGGATAGCTTGGGGCTGTGTGGGCCATCATTGACTTGCACTGGTCGTTTTGCAGGGTAGAAGTGACTTCCTCAAGCCAGAGTTCATAAATCAGCAGCCTCCAGATGTTCTTGGGTACCCCATGGTACTTTAAAAATCAGGAAGCTTCATATTTAAAAACTTGAGAATTCTGATTCTACTTAAAAACTGGAAGTTAGGGGCACCTGGCTGGCTCAGTTGGTAGAGCACGAGACACTTGATCTTGGGGTCATGAGTTTCAAGCCCCACGTTGGGTGTGGAGCCTAATTTTTAAAAAATTGGAAGTTAAAGCAACCCTTGGCCTGCATTTCCACTCAGCAACCCTTGGCTGTTGTTGAGTCATGGATGTCCCTGGAGCCAGAGCTAGCTTTCTTGTTGCCCATAGCCCACCGCTCCTTCTCGTACCACATCCGGCCTGCTTCTTGGGCTTCCGGCCTGGCCCCATGGGCAGGTGTTTGCAGTCTATAGTCTTATTCCCTCCAGGGAAGTGTGCAAGATGCCTGCCAGCCAGACCACCAGGCAGCAGCCCCTGGTCTTGAGGGAGAACAGGAATAGATACACGGGAGCTCGTGGATCTGGGGGAACGTACCTCATTTTCCTTGACTCTTCTGCCCAAGGCCTCCAGCAGCCCACAGCGCTCCAGCCTCTTGCCTCCTGCCCCAGGCTGGTCCTCCTTGACCTGCAGGGCAACCCCCTGTGCCAAGCAGCGGGCATCTCTGAGCACCTGGCCGAGCTGTTGCCTTCAGTTAACAGCATCCTCACCTAGGAGATCCTTCCCCACCCCTGTTCTTTTAACTTATTGGGACTGAATAAACAATGGAGAGGCCCCCCAGGCTGCTATGCTGCCGCCACCGCCACCACCGCCGCCACCATTACTACTGCCACCTATTTTGGAAGAGGAAAGGAGAGAGTTAGGGTGTGTCACCTCATCCTCGCCCTTTCATTTCATGCTCGGTCCTGCTGTTTCCTCCCATGGGGAACCAGAGTCTCTGTTCTGGGGCAGAATTTGCCCCAGATGCCTTAAATGCAAGGGCTGTATTAGAGTTTACCTTCTGGTTGGGGCTGGGGCTGCAATCGAGTTTGGGTCCAGGTTCTGGTTGGGGCTGGGCTACAAAGCAGCCATAAGTCGCCAACTAGAAGGACTCATAAAAGTTTCTCCCATGACTCCTGCCCCTTCCAGATGCCCTCTGTGCCCCGGCTCATTCACTACAGCTGAGAGGGCTGTTCCCACGAGGAGCTGGTCAGGGTGCCTTTGCTCCGCCCTCTGGTGACTATAGTATCGATCCTCATGAGTAGCATTCTGCGGTTGAACAGCCCTCGAAAGTACTATATCTCAGCTGACCCTCACAAGTGCTTAGGGATGAGATGGTGAGGCCCATTGTACTGATGAGGAAACTGCACCAAAGCCGTCTCTGCACCTTGGTCTGGGATTCTGCTTGTGTCCGTTCTTCTGTATTGATATGGGATGATAGGTCAAGACTGGTCTCAGCTCCCGAGGTACCGAACTGGGTATCTGTTCCCATGGTGCCCTGCTATACACACCCCTTGTCCTGACTTTAGAGCCCCAAGGCACTTGAGCCTCCTAGAGGGAGGAGAGGGGAGCGGCTCAGGGGTTAGGGCACTGAGTCAAATCTGGCTAGGTGGGGAAGAAGACCAAAACAAAAGAGAGAGTGACAAGGTACTTTTCTGGTTCCCTGGGAAATGTTCACACACATCCGGTCCCTTAGGGCCCTGCCCTTTCCCATGTTCATGGTGATACATACAAAGCCCTTTGGCTAACCTGCCTGCCTGGGATTTTGATTTTTACTTGTGTGTCCTTTGCGGGTGTTAGAGGTGGGGACAGACCCTCTGCCAGGTCAGGGGTTTGGAGCTAGACAGGGAAAGGTCACTGTGGGTGTGGAGAGCTCCCTGCCAGGTCCTGGAGTCTCAGTCCCCATTCCCCAAGACCCCTCCCTGTCTGATGCATCACCAAGTTCAGCCTCTCCTCTAGTCGGTTTCCATGTGTCTTCTTGCCAACCCTGTTTTCACTGTCTTCTCTTCAGTGGCCTATGGGCAGAGCAAGGACAACAGCAGGATGGAGGGAAGAGACCCCAAGAAATGGCCCCAACCTTCCTAAAGAACTTTCAGGAGAGCCTCCCAGAGATGTCTGACCTCCTCTTTGCCTTAGGGTTCCCTCAGTGGCATCCCTGGTGTTCCTCCAGTGCCAGGGTGGAGTTGGGATACACACAGGGCAGGTGCCTGGAGCCGGTCGGTCAGGATTTCTGGGAAGAATTCCAAGTTGGAGAATCCTGGACTCCAGCTGACCAGCCACCCCTCTCTGAGAGAAAAGGGGTAGTCTGCAGCCTGGGGAGAGGGCCTCACTTCCCACCTGAGCCTCAGAGCGAGGGCCCAAACTTTCCCCAAGCTCCCAGGCTGGGGGCAGAAAACAAGAAATTGCTCCTACTCTGACCCTCACTCCCCACCCCACCCCCCCGCCCCTGCCAATCCCAAGCTTGTAGGGACACAGGAAGCTGGGGGCAGTTCATTCATGCCAAGGGTTGTGAAGCAGCTGGAGGAAGAAGGAAGGACAGATGGGTGGGGGGGATCAGAGGATCTGGTAGAGCCGGCAGGTCAGGGGCTGGCTGGTGGAGCCAGTCTGAGGGCCTGGCTGCTGATGTCACCAGTCTGCAGCTTCGGATCCCAGGACCTCCCTGGGCAGGACCAGGCCCATGGGCCAGTTTCACAGGGCTGAGCCTGGCCCAGGCTGTACCAGACCCTGGCAGAGGCAGAGGGACCCGGGGTCTTATGGGAGCAGAGGCAGGCAATGTGAGCTTGGGAACAGGGGGCCCGCTGCCTAGGGGCTTGGGTGAAGGGACACTCTGCCCCACAGCTGTGGGGTCTTCTCACCCAGGAGAGGGGGCTCCTTGTGCACCGGTCTGGCAGGAACCAGCCTGGAGTGGGGTCTGTCCGTGGGGGCAGTCTCACAAGGCCTTCCACTTTCACCACAGCTTTGAATCCTGACAGACCCCGGCCCCACCCCGCTTTGGCTCATTTCCACAGTTCCTCGAAAGGGGAAAGGGGATGCGGCCAGGTCTCCTTTCCCGCCCCTACCTCTGGAGACAGCCCCCAGAGGCCGGGCCTCTTCCGCAGAGTGAGGGGATGAAGCAATCAGGCTTCCCCTTCCCTGCAGCTTGGCTCCGCCCTCCCCCCTCATAAACCACTTACCTGCCCGTCCCACACCTTCCACTCGTGCCTCCTCGACCGTCCTGGGTCCCAGCAGTCCCAACCTGTCCCAGCCCGGCTGCCGGACTCAGCCCTGCTGTCGCCACCACCGCCGCCAGGTGAGGCTCTGGCAGGCCCCGGCAAGGTGGGGTGTGGGCCAGCCAGAGCCTGCCAGCCCAGGTCAGGCTGCCCCGGACGCCCAGGCTCTGCACCCCAGGGACGTCGGGCTCCCGAACCCACAGCGCCCGCCACTCCGCGTGGGTGTTTGACCTAACGTGGGAATGCCAAGGACCCCAGATCCTGCATATCACCTGCCCATCTCCTACAAGGAGCCTTGGGTGGGGGATCTCTGCCAAGAATGGGTTCTAGAGGCAGGCAGCTTCGTGGACCTCTAGGCAGAGTAGCTGGCAGGTGGGAGGGAGCGGGTTTCGGGGATGGTCTGTGCCCTGGGTCCCGAGGCTGTGACAAGTGTCTACTCATTTCTGGGATGGGCCCTTAAGAGCAGGTTTCTCAGTGGGTCATCTAGTTTGGTGGATGTGGCTGTGGGGGTAAGAGGGGGAAGATTTCTCTGCAGTGTGGGAAGTTTCTCTAGGTGAGTTTGAAGGGAGTCTTTGGGGAGGGTCCCTGGATGGGTCTGGGGGAATCTCTGGGGCAAGATCAGATCATCTCAGTCATCTGGTTGGGCTCTCCAACCAGCTCTCCAGGTGGAGGGCTTCTGGGTGGGCCAGCTGGGGCGTTCTGAGTACAGGAAGTCTGAGTGGGTGATAAGAGCCTCCTTACCTCTTCCACACAGGCATGATGGACGGTCCTCGTTCAGATGTGGGCCGCTGGGGCGGGAACCCTTGGCAGCCCCCCACCACACCTTCCCCGGAGCCGGAGCCGGAGCCGGACAGACGATCTCGTCGAGGAGGCCGTTCCTTCTGGGCTCGCTGCTGCGGCTGCTGCTCATGCCGAAATGAAACAGATGCTGACTGGGGACCTGAGCCCCACGGAGACCGAGGGTCTGGCAGGGGTCGAGGGTCCAGCTCTGGGGGTCGAAGACCAGACTCCCGGGGCTCAGATTCCCGCCGGCCTGGCTCCCGGGCCAGTGGTGTGAACGCAGCTGGAGACGGCACCATCAGAGGTGAGGCTCTCCTAGCCACCTTATCTGAGAGCTGAAAGGCCTTAATGGGGCCTGAGACTCATCCTGACATCTCTGGGGGCCTGGGCTTCCCATGGGGCCTCGCTGACCCAGAGCTGTGGCCTTGCAGAGGGCATGCTGGTGGTGACCGGTGTGGATCTGCTGAGTTCACGCTCGGACCAGAATCGCCGAGAGCACCACACAGATGAGTTTGAGTACGACGAGCTGATTTTACGCCGTGGGCAGCCTTTCGACATGGTCCTCCACCTCTCTCGGCCCTATGAGTCCTCTGATCATGTTGCCCTGGAGCTGCTTATCGGTCAGTGGGGCCTGCAGTGGGGAGGGTGAAAGCCCAAGAATTGGGGAGTGCTGGCTAGCAGGGCCTCCAGCCCTGGTATTAGGATCAGAGGGACATCTTTAAGCTCCTACCCTCACCCCACTTCTCACCTCTGCCAGACAAGACAGGTGCAAGCACAGGAGTGTGTCTCAGGGAGGGTCTTGGTGTCCCATGTTCCTAAGCTCACCCTCTTCAGGGCTCCTGGGGCATCTGTCTCAAAATACTTTCTCTTCAGGTGCTTGCTTTAGCTACTCCTTCGTTGCTGCTGCCTCTGTGTGTCTTTCTTTCTGGGTCTGTTCTCCGTCCCCAGGGTGTGGCTGGCTCTCTCCTCTCTGTCCAACTCTGTCTCTCTGTCCCCATGACCCAGGGCAGGTGCCTTTCTCACCGCGTTGCTTAGTGGCCGTTGACTGCCCAGGCTGGTGATTATGCTGCTGCCGGGGGCGGGCGACTCCTCATACCCTTTGATTAAGGCCTAGCCGTGCCCACCCCAGCCTCTAATTTCCCAGGTACCCCCACCACTGCCACCAGGGATGTTCAAGGCTCTGGAAGCTTCAGCCCCAGGGGGTAGGCAGGGTTGGCCTTCAGGATCTGGGCTGCCCTTTCACCAGGGGGTAGGGGCATCCGGACCCAGCCAGGGCAGCTCTGCCCCTCCAGCCCAGGCACTGGGACAGGCAGGCAGGCAGGCAGGCAGGCAGACGGTGACGGTGGCTTTGTCTTTTCTACCCATCTCTGAGTTCAGGGTCAGGGGAACAGGTTTGGGATGTTGGACTGCTCTGCCCTGGCATGTGGGCAAGCATCGGGTGGGGACAGAGCTGCTTTCAGAGTCTGTCACAGACTAAGGTGATGGCCCAACTCAGGGACACACACACACACCGATGTGTGTCATACACATTCTGGGTTGGGCTGGGAGAAGTCCAAGGCTCTATCTCCCCTCAGAGAAGCCTCACCAGCTAATTGCTGCTTCTCCTGCTCCAGGAAACAGCCCCGAGGTGGGGAAGGGCACGCACGTGATCATCCCAGTGGGGAAGGGGGGCAGCGGAGGCTGGAAAGCCCAGGTGACCAAGGCCAGTGGGCAGAATCTGGACCTACGTGTCCACACCTCCCCCAACGCCATCATCGGCAAGTTTCAGTTCACGGTCCGCACACGTTCAGAGGCTGGCGAGTTCCTGTTGCCTTTTGACCCCCACAACGAGATCTACATCCTCTTCAATCCATGGTGTCCAGGTGAGCCTGCTGGAGTCAGGAGCAGGGCGTGGACAGGAAGGAGGGGGGCTCAGAGCTCCCCTTCCTCGAATCTGGCTAGGTGCCTATGTGCCTAGTAGAAGCCGGCCTTCTATTGTTCAGGTGAGGGGACCTAGCTCCAGTGTAGAATGGTGGCCGCCCAAGGTCACATGGCCTCACCTCTCCAGGGCCCTGGTTACAGCCACCTTCCTCCCACCATTTCTGTCATACTCCCTCTGACCTTCCAGGGAGAAGTGCTGTTGGGCTAGGGGTGTCCCCACTCCTGCTCTGTGTACAGGAGTCCTCTAGAGTTGGCCCAGGGGCAGGTGGGGCCCAGGGAAAGGTCTAGAGGGGACCAGGCATATGTGTTTTGGGGACACAGAGGACATCGTGTACGTGGAGCATGAGGATTGGCGACAGGAGTACGTGCTTAATGAATCCGGGAGAATTTACTATGGGACTGAAGCGCAGATTGGCGAGCGGACCTGGAACTATGGGCAGGTATGGCTGGCCAGGGCCACGTGCACTTGGGGAAGTAAGAGGCAGGTGGGGTGGGGTGAGGAAGCGTGTGCTGACCTAAGGGTCACCTCTGCCTTCCCTCCCTCCAGTTTGACCATGGAGTGCTGGATGCCTGCCTGTACATCCTAGACAGGCGGGGCATGCCATATGGAGGCCGCGGGGACCCGGTCAGTGTCTCCCGGGTCATCTCTGCCATGGTGAGCACCCGCACGTCTCTGAGTGCTATGACGTGTCTGCCTCCTGCCTCCCACCTTCCCTGCCCCCTGCTCCTGCCCTTTCTGATTCTCCAGGAACTCAGCCCTGTCCTGCCCTTGCAAAGGGTATTGTAGGAGGGGTCTCACTCCCTCTCTTCTCCTTGCCTGGCCCCACCCTACCCTTTCTGGCTTCTGTCCCAGCTCTTGTGGAATGTAGGGCCAAACCCAAAACTTGGCACACCCAGGATTCACATTACTGTGTCAGATCCGGCAGTGGGGGGGTAGGGAGTGGAGGGGGGGGGCAGATGTCTTTGGGAGGCCTGGGCGGGGCTCAGGTTGGCTAGATTCTGAGGCATTTAGGGGTAAGGGGTGGTGGCAGGGGTAGGGCTGGGGACTACATGGAAGGTCCTGAGCCTCTCCCTCAACTCCACCCAACTCCATCCTGTCCTGGGCAGGTGAACTCCTTGGATGACAATGGGGTCCTGATTGGAAACTGGTCTGGTGATTACTCCCGAGGCACCAACCCATCAGCTTGGGTGGGCAGCGTGGAGATCCTACTCAGCTACCTACGCACCGGCTATTCCGTCCCCTATGGCCAGTGCTGGGTCTTCGCCGGTGTGACCACAACAGGTAGTGGAGGGACTGGGACAGGAGCTGCCTGGGCCCTACAAGGAAGAGGGAAGGAAACCAGAACCCCACCCAGCAGTGGCTACAGTGCAGGGACAGGTGGGGGGGTGGATGGTAGGCTGACCTTAATTAGCATTAATTAGTGTTAACTACCTAGGGAGGCCTAGGGGAGAGGAGGGAGAAGCACTGGGCAGGGACAAGGCCAGTCAGGTGGCCTGGCTTCCCCTAACCCCCAACGCTCCCTGGCCCAAAGGCCTCCTGAGCCCTGACCCAGCTTGGCAACCCAGTAGCCCTTGTCCCCCTGCTATTCCTCACGTGATACCTCACCTGCCCACCACCCCACTCCTACCGGGGCCCTGACCTCTAACCCTGGCTCCTCCATAGTGCTGCGTTGCTTGGGCCTGGCTACCCGCACTGTCACCAATTTCAACTCGGCACATGACACAGACACATCCCTCACCATGGACATCTACTTTGACGAGAATATGAAGCCTCTCGAGCACCTGAACCATGATTCTGTTTGGTGAGGCTGGGGCCAGGGCTGGGCTGCCCATCCTTGGTGACCAAGGGATGGTGACCAAGACTTGGACACTGAGGGCACAGGGAGGCCCTGGGCAGGCTGCTCAGACCCAGCCCTCCCTCTGTGTCCATCCAGGAACTTCCACGTGTGGAACGACTGCTGGATGAAGAGGCCAGATCTGCCCTCTGGCTTTGGTGGGTGGCAGGTGGTGGATGCCACACCCCAGGAAACCAGCAGCGGTGAGATGGGCCCCACCTGGCTCCTGTGCCCCCCTTGGCCCCATCCCCATCTCCCAACCTGGGTAACAAGCCCCAAGTGTCAGCACCATCTGGGCGGTAGAACCTGGCCCTTTAACCCCCATGTTTCTTTTCTTCTTCTTCTTTTTTTTTTTTTTTAGAGATGTTACACATTCAGTTTATTTTCTTGAAGTTTATTATAGATCCCAGTGTTTCTTTAAACAGGCTCACCAATGGGATCACTGTCCAGCCTTTCACTATTTTTGCCTTTCCACATAACTCTCTATTTGCCTAAATCTTCTTTATTTACAATGACTAATATATTCAGATGGCTCAAAAGGCAAAAGATGTAGGAAAATTTGGTGAGAGCTTTTCCTCCCTAGCACACCTGCTCTTCTCCTTTGCTCTTTTACTTACACATCCTGGGGGTAATTAATCGAAGGACCATTTTATTTATCTATCTTGTTTAAGTTAAAAAAGGTCATTATCATAAGTAGTACATGTTTGGAAGTTGGGGGGAAGTATAGAATTGAATAAGATAAAATATAAAATTTCCCTATTCTCTCTCAGGATGTTTCTGGTTTTATTTCTTTCTTTCTTTTTTTAAATATTTATTTATTTATTTATATGTTTATTTTGGGGGGAGAGAGAGAGACAGAGTGTGAGTGGGGGAGGGACAAGAGAGAGGGGACACAGAATCCAAAGCAGGCTCCAGGCTCTGAGCTGTCAGCACAGAGCCCAACCTGGGGCTCGAACCCACAAATTGGGGGATCATGAATGACCTGAGCTGAAATTGGATGCATAACTGACTAAGCCGCCCAGATGCCCCTAAATGCTTATTTATTTTTGAGAGAGAGATAAGCAGGGAGGGGCAGGGAGAGAGGGAGAGAGAGTCCCAAGCAGGCTCTGCTCTATCAGCCCAGAGCGTGACACAGGGCTCAAAACTCACAAACAGTGAGATCATGACCTGAGCTGAAATCAAGAGTCAGACACTTAATTGACTGAGCCACCTAGACGTCCCCGTTTTTGTTTTGTTTGAGTAAATGTCTAGGTCCCACCCCAGACCTGACATTTCAGACATTCCAGGGATAGATGTACTTATTTATTTATTTATTTATTTATTTATTTATTTATTTATTTTGAGAGAGAGTATGAGCAGGGGAAGGGCAGAGAGAGAGAGAGAGAGAGAGAGAGAGAGAGAGAATCCCAAGCAGGCTCCACACTGTCAGCACAGAGCTCAATGCAGGGCTTGAACTCATCAACCGGAAGATTACGACCTGTGCCAAACTCAAGAGTTGGACACTTAACCGAGTGAGCCACACCCAGGCGCCCCTAGATCTACATTTTTGAAAGCTCCCTTGGTGACGCTGAAGATGAGCTGGGTTTAGGACCACTGCAGGCCCTTGTGGGACACATGAGAAGGGGTGGCCCAGAGAGGTAGAGTGACTTTCTCCAGGGCAAGGGGCATCAGGTTAGCAGCAGAGTCTCACCAGGCCTTGACTCCCTTTATGCATTCTGACTTTCACCAAGTTCTTCTCTTGTCTGTTCTGTTGCTCATTATGAGTTGTGTGTACAGGATGGAAAATGCCAGAGTTCGGATAGGTCAGAGGAAGAAACTAGGCCCCATAACCAAGCCCTAAGAGATCATCACTGATGGCATGACCTGCTGATGTCTTTTCCACAGCACACACATTCCCTCGAACACCAGACCTGCTGTACGCACTGTTCTCAAACAGCTGTCCACGTCCACCTTTACATTCCAGCACCAGGCAGCTGGGCCTGCCCCTCCTGCTGCCTTCCTCCCCACCTCTCCCTTCCTCACCCCACGCCAGATAGCCCTTGCCTCGCCTGCATTCCTCCCTCTCAATCATCTCTGTGAACAGTGCCCCCTGCCTTGTGCAGCCAGGCACTGCCCATGATGCTGGAACAGCCTGGCCCGGGATACTGGGGGATCTGAGCTCCTGTCCCCACTCTGGGAAGTAACGGGGTGGACAGCAGGCAGGGGTTCTGAGGCCAGCCAGACCCAGGTCTGATTCTAGCTTGATCACTTCTCTATAATATGGGGATAATGTATACCAGATGGGGTTGTTGGGGGAATTAAGTGAGATCATCATATATCAGAGAGGATAGCAGCATGCCTGGTACAGAGTAGCTCTTCAGTAAATAGTAGCTTCTTCCATTCTTTCTTTGTCTGACTGTCTTGCAGATCTTGACATCTATTTGGCTTCCGTGAGCCTATGTCCCTATCTGTAAAAGGAAACCATAGTTAGGTGTTTTCTAAGAATCTTTCCTGTTGGGTGGCCCTCACTTCCTGTTTTGTGCCCTCTCTTGTCAAGCCTTTTCCTTGTCAGCCCATCTCCTCCAGAAAACCCTCCAAGCATGCCAAGAGAAGAATCTATTTCCCACCAGCTCCCCTCTCACCTCCCCACAGAGAGGACACACTGCAGGCTGTAGAGCTGAGGGTTTGTTCTGGATCTTTCTGGAATGGTGGCTGCTTTCCCAGCCAGTAAAGAGAGTCACCCTGGGGTCTGGGTTTGTCTTGATGCAGGATGGGTTTCCTGACTTCTAGGGGTCACAGTTGATATCCAGCTTCGCCCAGTAGAGGAAAGATGTGTTGATAACTTGGTTATCAAGGCCAGCTTGTCCCGCGTTTGGCCTCACCCTTGTTGACTGAAGCCAAATGGAACTGTGCTTTTCTTTGTGTTCCTTCCCTGGGTTGGACCAGGTGGCAGCTGACCTAAGGCACCAGGGTCTGGGTGGGTGGGCCTCTCCCTAGGATCAGAGGATCCCCTCAGCCTCCTGGGATCTCTCACCTCTGTCCTGGTCCCCTAGGCATCTTCTGCTGCGGCCCATGCTCTGTGGAGTCCATCAAGAATGGCCTGGTATACATGAAATACGACACACCCTTCATTTTTGCCGAGGTGAGGACTGTGTTCCAGGTGCCTTCTTGGGTGGTCTGGAGAGACCAGAGCACAAGTGTCAGGCCTCGGTTCTCTGGTCCTGACTTCACCGCTGACCGAGTAGCTGTGTGACCTTGGGAAAGTCACTCATTTAGAGTCTAGGTTTCCTCAACTGTAAAAGGGTGATAATAATGGCCGCTGTGCTTCCTGTACTCAGGATCAAAAGAAATAATGGGTATGAATCTGCTTTATAAGTCATAAAGTCCGTGAATGAGCATAAGGGATTACTGTTATTAATGCCAAAATGCACTGCAAGGAGCCTCCCAACTTCTTCCCTTCTCTCTGGCCTCATCTGGCTCAGCTTGGAAAGTCTCCCAGGTTGGCTGTGCCAGGAAGTTCCTAACCCTTGGATCCAGCCCTCCCTGCAGCTCCTAGGTTCAGGGGAAGGCATTGGGTGGAGGGGGGGGGGGTTAGTGGTGGGGGAGGGGGGAGCAGGGGGTCAGGCCCAGCCTCAGACCCTCTGGTTATCTCATTCTTGGCTCACACCCCCCACAATCCCCCAACAGGTCAACAGTGACAAAGTTTACTGGCAGCGACAGGATGATGGCAGCTTTAAGATCGTGTATGTGGAAGAGAAGGCCATTGGTACGCTCATCATAACAAAGGCCATTGGATCCAACATGCGAGATGATGTCACCCACATTTATAAACACCCAGAAGGTACCGTTCCCCGAACCTGGCCAGCTCTGGCCCACACCAAGTGTTCCCACTGAGCACTTGCCCGCTCCGGCAGTGACTGTAACCTCACCCTTACCCTCAACCCTCAGGCTCGGAAGCAGAGCGGAAGGCAGTGGAGACAGCAGCCGCCCATGGCAGCAAACCCAACGTGTACTCCACGCGTGACTCAGCAGAGGATGTGGCGATGCAGGTGGAGGCACAGGACGCGGTGATGGGGCAGGACCTGACCGTCTGCGTGGTGCTGACCAATCGCAGCAGCAGCCGCCGCACCGTGAAGCTGCACCTCTACCTCTCGGTCACCTTCTACACCGGTGTCACGGGGTCTGTCTTCAAGGAGAGCAAGAAAGAAGTGGTGCTGGCGCCAGGGGCCTGTGAGTGCTCCTTTCCCACCCTGCCCCGCTGATGGCCAGGCACCCCGGGCTGTGGACACGGAGGCCCCAGGAGGCCGTGTCTGGGCGAGCGGGCCTAGGTGACACCTTGCCTCTTCTCCCCAGCGGACCGCGTGTCCATGCCCGTGGCCTACAAGGAATACCGGCCCCACCTCGTAGATCAGGGGTCCATGCTGCTCAACGTCTCGGGCCACGTCAAGGAGAACGGGCAGGTGCTGGCCAAGCAGCACACCTTCCGTCTGCGCACCCCTGACCTTTCCCTCACCGTGAGTGCAGCCTGCTGGGCTGGGCACGAGGGATGCCCTGGGGCTAAGGGAAGTCGGAGGGGGAGGGGAGAGGACGCTAAGCCTGGCCACCAGTTCCGGAGAAGGTCAGGGACTGGCTGTGGGCTCTTGGGCCCCAATGTCCTCCCCTGTAAAATCAGATCTCCTATTCCCAATCCTGCAGATGCTTCAGTGGGGGAGTGGGTGGGAGTTTCTTCTCTGGCATCCGCGGAGCCCCATTCTTCTCCGGGGTGCCCATGTGGGGCTTGGGGGGAGGTTTTGATTCTGGAATTTTCCCCTTTCTGGTGGAGTGTATGATTCCCTTGTATTTGGCCAGGGTCTCTGATGCGGAGGGGGGTGTCTCTTTTTCTCTTAGTTGTTGGGGGCAGCCGTGGTTGGTCAGGAGTGCGAAGTACAGATTGTCTTCAAGAACCCGCTGCCTATAACCCTCACCAATGTCGTCTTCCGGCTTGAGGGCTCCGGGCTACAGAGACCCAAGATCCTCAATGTGGGGTGAGTCTGGCCTCTCCCCGCCCCCACCCCTGCCCTTTTCTGCTCTCCCAGACTGCCAGGGGTCCCACATTGCTTCCTGTCTTGGGTCAGGACAGTAGTCAGGACCCAACACAGCAGCCTGGAGCCAGCCAGCTTCTAACTTAGTTCAGTGGGAGCAGCATTTAACACCCACCATGTGCCTAGTGCGGGGCCTGTCCTTCCTCACTGTCCCTCTGCGGAACCAACACTTCACCTAGGAATCCGTAGCAGCTCATCACTAACATGCGCCCGCCACTCAGGAATTGAGCAGGCACTTCAGGATTATTATCCCATTTGCAGACCACAAAAAACCCTTTAAAGTACATTAGAGAGCATCGTATGATTAAAAGCAAAGCTTTGGGATCCTGAAAACTTAGGCTCAAGTCTCAGCTCCAACATTCACTAGCTATGTGCCCTTGGGCAAGTGACTTATCTCCTTTAAGCCTGTTTTCTCAGCTGGAAAGTGGGGATAGCAACCGTCCCTGGCTCCAAGGGCGGTTGTGAGAATTCGGTGAGCTATGCACATAAAGCATCTGGTGTTGGGCTTGGCACAACGTGAGGCTCTGTTGGTAGTTCTTACTTTGATTATTGCTGCCGTCACCTCCGCTTTATGACAGGGAAGCTGGTGGCCGTGTCTCATGAGGTCTCCCAGCCCATAAGGGGCACACTCTGCTCTTCCCACCATGGCCCACCCAACACGGAGGCTCTCAGGCCTGTGGCTTCGTTTGTGCCAAGAGGGCTCGAGCAGCGGTTCCCAAGGAGAGGGCCCTGTCCCGTAGGTCCTCTGCCAGCCCACCTGGGCCTCACCCTGGGCTCAGAGAGGCTCTGCACCCAGGGAGGGCACACCCAGCGCTTGTGTGCCTAGGCCTGGGCTGTCATCTCTGACACAGAGCCACACATGCTGCTGTGACCCTCCCTGGAATAGCACAGAGGGAAAGCAGAGAAGGCCAGAGGCTGGCTGACCTTTAAGATCAGACTTCTGGTGACGGGGGCAGGTGTTTTCCTCTTTTGACAAAGAGTGCCTGAGGGAAAGGGATGGCCCCTGTGGAGGGGTTGGGTGGGGGAAGCAGAGGGTCCCTGCCCGCCCTGCCTCTTCCTTCCCCGGACATATAGCAGGCTCCGCCCGGTGGTGGCCCCCGCTTTTGCCAATAGGTCAAAGCTGAAAGGTTGCTATCCTGAGCCTTGCCCCACCTTGACCCTGCGTGACGTGATATGCCACAAAGGAGTGCCTTCCCCATTTCACCTTGCAAGAGTGTCCAGCAGCTTAGACTGTGCACCTTGGGGCTCCCAGTGAGCTCACTCTGTGGCCATCTCTCACCTGCAGATGACGAGGGTTTCCCCTGTTCAGAGGGCTCCCCGGAGCTGGACTGTCCTCAGCAACTCCACCACATCTTTGATTCTTGCCCCTGCCTGGGAGTAAAAAGAGGACCCCTGTGCTGAGCATGGGGAGGTCCAGCCCCGCTCTGTAGCTGTGGGGCTTGTGTGACACCCCACCCCTCACCCCCCACCCCCCACCTTAAAGGCCCTAGTCTTCTCTCCAGTAAATGAGTAGGTTGGATGATGGTTTCCCAAGGGAGGTCCTCCTTAGACATTCTGTGGCTCTTCTCTGCTGCAAGCCCGGTGGGGGGGGGGGGGGTCTACAGAGCAATGGAGAAGGGGGAAGTCCCTGGGCTGTTGGTTCAGATATATTAGATTCCAAGACAGATATTACTTTGCTCTCGTTTGCACATCAAAGGCTGTGGTATGGAAACCCCATTAAGCATAGGTGTGCCACCCAGTGGGGTGACTGGCCACTTAATAAACATTCCAAACTTACTCCTCCAGATGGCTGTTGTCACTCACCGCCAAGCCAGTCACCAGGGGAGGCTGAAGTCTATTCCAAACCCTTCTGGGGAATTTGCTCCACAGCCTGAATCATATTCTCT
The DNA here is from genome assembly GCF_018350175.1 of Felis catus. Lineage (NCBI taxonomy): Eukaryota > Metazoa > Chordata > Mammalia > Carnivora > Felidae > Felis > Felis catus. Next base: position 74,441,734 of record NC_058373.1, on the reverse strand, counting down.
AGAATGTCCTTAAGGGTGGCCTTCTGGGGTAGACTTGACTTTGGAGAAACAGCCTGAAGCCATTCAAAGCTAAGACTAATTAAGAAGGTAGGTGGAAAAGGTGGGTAGTGTGCCCTTTTCCATCAGAAATGAGGTTCGGCTGTGAGGGAGGAACAGGATGCACCCGGCGCGTGTCAGGGAGAGGGAGAGAGAGACAGACGTGGTGTACGTGTGGTTTTCCGTGGCTCTGAAGACAAATCTGAGAGGAGTTTTTAAATTCGTTTCAAGGCTTGATAACGTGATTGAACCAATCCATAAGTGAAGCACAATGCTCATTTGGATGTCTAATTTCTGGTGTCCTTGTCAGAGAGCCGGTTTCATTACCTGCACTGTTTCAGGCCCATTCCAGCTGTAGCAGCTGATGCGCTCAACTTCAACCAGCAGACCTGGGTGTGTCAGGTCTTGCCTGACACTGAGGCCGGGGCTGGGAGAGATCTTGACATTCCTAGCTGGAAGCTGAAAAGCAATTTCTCTTAGAAATAACGTTTACAAGTAAAGGCTGTATTCCGATCTAGTACAGTTCAATTCTAGTATGAGTTAAGTACAGTGTTGAAGGCTGACCTGAGCCTAAACAGCTTGAAGTTTGTATCTCTGGAAAAATGGGCATGAGTTAAAAATGCGAATTTGTAACCGGCCACAGTATAGCCTACCTGTTAAGTTATAGACTTAATGTCTAGTTATATATTATAATAAGTCTAGAAATTAGGTCTGTAACTTAATGGGGAGACCATCTATATCTCCCTGCCTTCCACTTATTCCCTCCTTTGTGGAGCTTAGAGTCACCTTCAAGGCCATCTGATTCCACCCCCTCATTTTATATTCATTCCCATTTTACAGACCAAAAAGTGAGAGTCAGAAGTTTAATAATTTGTCCTAAACCACACAGCTAACAGCGGTAGAAGAAAGAGTCCAATGTGGTCCAGGGCAGCCCTTTGGAAGCAGGCTCCAAGCTAAATGTTTTGCCCCAAGGAGAGCCCATCTTTGAAGTTGGGGTGTTGGCTCTTCCCCTTAGAAGACTGAGATGTCTGCACAAAGTCCGGCTCCAGAGTGGATCCCCCAAGGCAGGCTTGGATTGAAGAGGGGGCCAGAGGCAAGGGTTCAGGCAGAGGCAGGAAAGGACAGATGCTAACAGGCACAAGCAGGTGTGATAGAAATGCAATCGTGTTCAGTGTATACAGTGCACAGGCTGATTACTGCAGGAGCTCAGAGCAGGACAAGGTTCACTTCCCTGAGGGCAGGAGGTGCCCAAGGGGTGGTGTGAGCTGGGCCTGGAGCCAGCCCAGGAGCAAAGCATGAAAACAGAGGTGAGTTCGGGGAGGGGAAGGAGCTCATTGTTGGGGCTGGTGGGCAGGAGGAATGGTGGGGGATGATGAGGCCTTGCAGGCGGGGCTGAGTCAGAGTGAGCCTGCGTGTCGGGTTAGGGAGCTGCCGTCTCATCCCAGAAGCACCGAGGAAGCCAAACCCTTGACGGATTCAGTTCACCTCCAAGTGACTAGAAACTAGAGTGGGAAAATAAGATAGGACATTAGGAGGCAAGGAGGCCAGTTGAAAGGCTAGTGAAATTGTGATTCCCAGAGGGAGGGTCTGGGACTAAATTTCCAGAGGTCCATGGAGAAGGGGGGAAATGAAGACACCATAGTATGTATGTGTGCACATGTACACATGTATCTCTCTTTCTCTCTCTCTCTCTCTCTCTCTCTCTCACACACACACACACACACACACACACACACACACGTTGTCCCTTTAAAGATGCTAATTGTCTATTCTTGGGAAGGACTTTCCTTTTTCTCTGAGATAACATCTTTCCAGTGTTTGGAGGTATTAAAGATGCTCCTTCCTCTTTGGTAAGATGATTATATTGCAGAGGCTGATTAATTATCTTCCACTTTCTTTCTTGGCAAAACTGAAATTATTTGGCAACACTGCGTTGAGCCCCGAAGTCTCATTTTAAAGTTTCCTTGGTCCTGGAACCCCCAGATGAGATGGGGTGGCTGGTCTGGTTAGGGCAGGAGCATTGGCGATGGAGAGGTGGGGGACACAACGTGCAGTCTTTGTCCAGGTGTTTGTGGGGGTGGGGAGGGAGGGATGGATCCCTGGATGACAGATGACGGGAAGATTTCCAGCTCAGGCAGCTCGGTGGGTGGCCACTGACCTGGCTATGCAGAGGCGAGGGCAAGGAGGCCTTGGGGCTCCGGCTTCGTCCTGGCCGCTGGTGTGGAGATTCCAGCTGAGTCCAGAAATGCCCAAAGGGCTCCACCTTCTGCTCCTTCCTTCCTGGCAGCCCCATCAGTCCTTCCTCCCCACTCCACCCCCAGTCACCCAGGTCCATGACTCTATCTTTGCCCATAGGGACATTGGGGGCAACGAGACAGTGACGCTGCACCAGAAGTTTGTGCCTGTGCGACCAGGCCCCCGCCAGCTCATCGCCAGCTTGGACAGCCCCCAGCTCTCCCAGGTGCATGGTGTCATCCAGGTGGACGTGGCTCCTGCCCCTGGGAGCGGAGGCTTCTTCTCAGATGCTGGAGGCGACAGTCACTCAGGGGAGACCATCCCTATGGCATCTCGAGGTGGAGCTTAACCCCTGGCTAGGAGCAATGGGACTGGAGTCAGAGGAGCAAGGACATTGCCTCGCAGGGACCCAGCGCAGAGCTGCTCTCCGTAGGTTCAGGTGGGGAGGCCGGGGCACCTGGGAAGGGGGCCGCTCTTCACTTGCACTGGGCAGCACAGATGCTAATAAACTGTTTTTTAATGAACCGTTTTTAATGAAACCGTTCTGTCCATCTACTAGTTCGTCTGTCCCTGCTGCCAGCGCAGCAGCTCTTGAGATAGGGCCTGCTTGGCGTCAGGACGACCTTGAACATTTGACTGGTCTTTCCCCACTCCAAGATGCTTCTAACTGACCAAAAACCCTTCTGAAGGCCCCCGGAGTGAGGCGGGACTGCCTCCCTTCCATGGCACCCACGGTGGGTGAGAAGGATCGAAGTGTCCTCTTGTAGGCACACGTTTGAGGTAGAACTAGGCTGGAGTCCTCTCTGAGCAGCAAAAACCACTTTCCAATATTTGTTTTCAAATGTGTTTGGCTGAGAATATTTATAAAAGCAACACATGTTCAATGTTGAGAATTCAGAAGACACGGAAAACTGTAAAGGAGAAAAGAACAATAAGCTTCAACTACCACCGGGTACAGAAAACAGACAGCCGTTAACATTGTGTTTCACATGCTGATCCCCCCTCACCCCCCACACGGTGTAACCTGTGGTGAGCATTTTCTCACAGCATTAAATAATCTTTGAAACCATCATGTTTACAGACTAGGCAGTAGTCTTGACTTCCAGGCCATCCTCCTGGTCCTCCTGAAGCCCCTGCTCAGCCTTGGGGTGTCAGAGTGACTCAGGCCTCCAGCCAGGCGCTCCCCCAACCAGCTACACTCTGCCTAGGTGAGTCCTGCCAGTCACGTGGTCTTAAGGACCACTGGCTCCCCAAATTGCATCTGTTTTCCTTGAACTTTAAACTCCCTTATCTATTGCCTTCTTAGCGCGTCTGCTGGAGACTCACAGATGCCCCCCATGTACTGTCTGAGATCAAACTCCTGACCTCCTCCAGCATATCCCACGGCCTCCCCATATCAGTAAATGGCAACTCCATCTTTCCAAGTTTCATGGGCCCCAAAGCATGAAGTCACTCTTGGCTTCTTTCCTTCTCTCATATCCCACTTCTGGTCTATCAGCCAGTCTTTTAATGTTATTCTCTCTCTCTCCTTTTTTTTTAATGTTTACTTATATTTGAGAGAAAGAGAGCATGAGCAGAGGAGGGGCAGAGAGAGGGAGACACAGAATCCAAAGCAGGCTCCAGGCTCTGAGCTGTCAGCACAGAGCCCGATGTGGGGCTCGAACTCACCAACCGTGAGATCGTGACCTGAGCTGAAGCCGGACGCTTGACTGACTGAGCCACCCAGGCGCCCCTCCCAGCAAGTCTTGATGGTCTGTCTTCCATATACAGATGTCCAGAGTCTGACCACCTATCACCTCTTCATCTCCCAGAACTCCCTTCATCTCTCACCTGGATTGTTGCCCCAGTCTCCTAATCATTTCCCCCACTTCGTTCATGCCCTCTGATACTCTGCTGTGCAGAATGGGTGGGTGAATCCAATCGTGTCAGTCCTCTGCTCAAAACATTTGCGGGGGCGGGGGGTAGAACCTGGGTAGCTCAGTCAGTTAAGCATCTGACTCTTGATTTTAGCTCAGGTCATGATCTCAAGGTTTGTGAGACCCATCCCCATGTTGGGCTCTGTGCTAACAGCGTAGAGCCTGCTTAGAATTCTATCTCCCTCTCTCTGCCCCTCTCCCGCACTGGCACTCTCTCTCAAAATAAATAAACATTAAAAACAAACAAAACCCAACAACCTTCTACGGGCCTGGCCCCTGACTTTCCTTCTGGAAGAACACTGCCCCCAGGTTGCAAGCCCAGTCCCCTCCTGTTATTCAGGCCTCAGCTCACAGGTCCATCTCCTCAGGGAGCTCTTCCCTGACCTTCAATCTAATTTGTTTTCCTGCCCCCTGGTCTCTTTAGCATATCACCCAATTTTATTTCATGTCCTGCCAAGCACTTCTTGGCATTAGCATGTTTGTTTATTTATTAAATTGTCTCTTTTCTCTGAAATGTGAGTTTAGTAAGAACAGAGACTTTATCTGTCTGGTTCACACCCCTGTCCCAGGACTTATAACAGGGCCAATCACAGGACTGCACAAGAGATATTTGCTCCTTGCCATTTAAAAGCAACAACTTGCCATTAATAATAATAATAATAATAATAATAATAATAATAATAAAAGGGGGCGCCTGGGTGGCTCAGTCTGTTGAGCATCTGACTTCAGTTCAGGTCGTGATCTCACAGCTCATGACTTTGAGCCCCACATTGGACTCTGTGCTGACAAGGTCAGAGCCTGGAACCTGCTTTGGATTCTGTGTCTCCCTCTCTGTCTCTGTTCCCCTCCAGCCTGTGCTCTGTCTCTCAAAAATAAACATTAAAAAAAAATGTTTTTTATGTTTATTTATTTTTGAGAGAAAGAGAGAGTATGTGTGTGTGTGAGCAAGGGGAGGAGCAGAGAGAGAGGGAGACACAGAATCCAAAGCAGGCTGTAGGCTCTGAGCTGTCAGCACAGACCCCAATGCAGGACTCCAACCCACAAACCAGAACATCATGATGTGAGCTGAAGTTGGATGCTTAACCCACCGAGACACCCAGGCACCACCCCCCTCCAAAAAAAATTTTTTTTTTTTAATTTTTTTTTCAACGTTTTTTATTTATTTTTGGGACAGAGAGAGACAGAGCATGAACGGGGGAGGGGCAGAGAGAGAGGGAGACACAGAATCGGAAACAGGCTCCAGGCTCTGAGCCATCAGCCCAGAGCCCGACGCGGGGCTCGAACTCACGGACCGCGAGATCCTGACCTGGCTGAAGTCGGACGCTTAACTGACTGCACCACCCAGGCGCCCCCAAAATTTTTTTTTAAAGTAACAACTTGCAAGATGTGATCTTTAATTGTTCTTTGAATTTATGGAGCAAACTCCAGTGGTATCCCTACATTTTTAATAACAAATGAACAAACACTGTCTACCATAGAGTGCCATGATTTATTTGATTAATCCCTCCTTGCTGGAAATTTCAGTCTTCCCAATGTTCTGCTCTTACATGCAGAGCTGGGATAAATATCCTTGTACAAGTGCATGTATCTTTGTGCTCATTTTTTATTTCCCTAAAATAACTTCTTAAAGTGAGAGTTATTGGGGGAAAGGGATTGAGCATCTGTAAGGTGGTCAAAACATTTTGTTAATTGGTTTCCAGAAAGAACAGCAACACAATAGTATCTCTTTTTATTGAACACCTGGCCAGCTTAAGATTTCTAACAACTTTGTAACTTGCTTCACATTTGTTCATTTTACCCTGGTCCCCTGTGGTTTGTTAGAGCTGAAACATACTTGAAATCCTCAAAAAGGAAAACACAAACACAAAAAAAGGGGGAGGGCCAGCTGTTCTCCAAACACTTGGGGGAAGGAAGCGAATACATACCTACCGAGGTCCTACTGTGAGTTAAGTTCAAATTGGGTGCTTGATAGGGGCATCTCCTTTAATTCTGTGGAGTTAGGCATTAGAATCCCTAGTGTCTTGGCTTACTGTGCTCTGGCCCTGGACCTTTAGCTCTCCTCCACTGGAATGTAAGTCCCTGAGGACAGGGACCACCTCTCTCTTACTTACGGGAGATTCACACAGTCTGTGACATGCGGCAGGTGCTCCATAAATATCTGTCGAATGGAGGATGAACTAAATTTGACGGTGATGGGGAGTCTGAGGGCTTGGGGGAGCAGTGGAGGATTGTGTTTTGGAGCATTTGTTGGAAGAATGCATGGTGCATGACTGGACCAGCTCTAGAAAAGCAAGATCAGTGGGCACCTGGGGAGCTGAGTAATAACCATCAGTACAGACTCCTACTGAGACTGTACCTCAGAAAATTGTACTAGGGAACCCTGTTTCCTGCTAGTTTATATTCGTTTATATGATTATTTCCTTGACATCATCCTCTGTATTACAGAGTGTCTTGTTTTGTTTTTAAATAACAAGAAGGTGTTATGAGTCTTGGTTTTACAAAATCCACTAGAGTTGCCCTCTTAGTTGGTGCCCCAGCACCGATGAGGCAGGTCATTGTCTCGGAGTCTTTGTGACCTGTTTTGGTTCTCCTGGGACACCTGGTATACAAAGTTGATCACTAGGGAGGAGGTGGATTCTTTGCATCAGTAACCCAGTGTAAAGAACCAGTATTCTCTTTAATTCCTTCTGCCCTAACATTTACAGCTGGAAACATTAATGTGGACTGTGGTAGCTTCAACTGAGGCCTAAAAGCAGGGAGGGGACCATCCCAGGCTTGGAGAACCAAGCTTGATATCAGGGTCCCTGAATCCCAGCTGAGTGGGTTTGATTTGGCAAGGCTGATGGCTAATGCTAGAAGCTCCTACAGCCCCCTGGCCCAGGGAGCAAAGTCCGGACCTCGGTGTTGAAGCCTGAGAGTACATGTACCAACCTCTGTACTTGATTTTGTAAGAGGCCATTGAGGAGATAGAAGTATGGCAGACCCTGTGGACAGCAGGGCTCTCCCCAGATAAACATGGAGGCTAGAAGGCTGGGCCTTTTGGACGGAGTGCTTGGAAAATTCTAAAAGAAGTAAAAACACCAAAAGGAAGATTTTATTTTCTGGATAGTAAGCCAGGTGGAGCTAATTACAAATACAAAAGCAAAAATTTACAAGATGTGACTTATAAATGTTTCCCAGATTTATGGATAAGACCATAATGGTTGCTCTTCTTCCCTCCCTCCCTCCCTTCCTACCTTTTTCTTTCTTTTTTGTTAAAGCTTATTTATTTATTTTGAGAGAGAGGGAGAGAGAGAGAATCCCAAGCAGGCTCCCTGCTGTCAGCAGAAGCCTGACACAGGGCTCGAATCTCACAAACCGTGGGATCATGACCTGAGCTGAAATCAAGAGAGGCTTTAACTGACTGAGCCACCCAGTTGCCCCTGCACTTTTATTTTATTTTTAAACGTTTATTTATTTATTTTGAGAAAGAGAGACAGAGAGCAAGCAGGGGAGGGAGACAGAGAATCCCAAGCAGGCTCTGTGGCTGTCAGTTCAGAGCCCGACTTGGGGGCTCGAACTCACAAACTGTGAGATCATGACCTGAGCCAAAACCAAGAGTCACTTAACTGACTGTGAGCCACCCAGACACCCCTGAACTTTATTTAAAATAAAGTTAATTTTTTAAAATAATGGCTACCTTCAACTGTTCTAAGGTCTACCCTGGAAAGGGAATGTTTGTCCACATTTGGACCCGAGTTTTACAGGTGACATTGACTGGCAGGGTCCAGCCATGGTGGTGGCTAATGGACCCATTCCTTCACTTATTAAACAAACATTTAATGATGTGTGTCAAGCAATTAACTAAGTGGTGGCGCACAGGACAACCCTAGTTCTTGCCCTGTGGAGCTTGCAGTCTGAGAAAGAAACAGATGAACTGAATAACTGCATGAGACAAAGTAAGTAGCTCTAAAGTTTATAGTAAAGGCATGTGACCTAGCCTGGTTGTGGTGGTTAGGAAAGCCTTCCCTAAATAGGTGACCCTGGACCATATTTAGGCAGAAAGGGAAGGGAGATCACTACAGACAAAAGGAATAGCCTCTGCAAAGATCCCGTGGTGGGAGGGAGTCTGGAAGAGTAAGCAAGACTCAAAGAAGGATAATGTGGCCAAGGCAGAGGAGCAAAGGGCAGAGTGGAGGAGGTGGAGTTGAGGAGTTGAGGGGCGCAGGGCCACACAAGGCGCCTCATAGGTCAGATTCAGGATCTTTGTCTTCCCTGGAGCAGTAAGAAACCTTTGAAAGCTTTAAGGAATTGGAGATGACATGGCCAGGTTGTGTTTTGAACAGATTGCTCTGCTTGTAGTGTCAAGAATAGATTGGAGCAGGGTTAGTGTGGAAGCAGAGACACAGACTGGAAGGCAACTCTAGTTGTTTATGCTAGAGATGGTAGTTTGGGCCAGCGTGGTGGTGCTGGAGACAGAGTGGAAAGCTTGCAGGAGTCCCTAGGAGATCGAATTTACACGACTTGGGGAAGGATGGGATGTAGCTGTGTGGAGGGTGGAGAGGAGCAGTAATAAGAAAACCCCCGGGTTTCAGGTTTGTGGAAGAGGACCAACTGAGTGCCAGCCACTGATACAGGGACAGGTGTCCCTCATCAGAGACAGGAAACTGCAGGGGAAGTTGAGGTTCGGAGATACAGAGTCAATACCCTTTGTATAGCTCTCTTCTACCTGGAAATTTTCCTTCAGGTGACTTGGAAGATTTGGTTTTGGTTTGAATGAAACTGTTCCCTTACCCCGGGGTTCTTTGAGCATAGTCTCTAGACCACTTATATTAGAATCAACTGAGACATTAATCAAGAATTCAGATTTCTGGGTGCCAGCATAAACCTCATGAACCCGCATCCCTGGAGCAGAGGCCAAGAAGTCTGTATTTTAACAAGATCACGAAGAGGTTGACTCCTATGCACGGTAAGGACTGAGAACAATCACCTTCTCTTTTTCTTCTCTGCTGTACTGTTCTCCCTGCCCACACCCTTCTGGGGCCAGCAGTAGCCATGAGACTATGTGCCCAAAGTTCTCAGTTCTGACCACTTGTCTTCTTGAACCTTCAAATTTAAGAAGACTTGTAAGACAAGGGGTTTTCTAAGGCAGTAAAAGAGAAGGCTAAAAAAGAAGCTGTTTGTATTAGCTGTAAACATACAAACAAGGTGCTGTATGTACAAGAAAGAAACAAGGTCTTCCCTCAAGAGGCTCCCACCCAGTGGGGGTGACGGACATGTAAACATTCAGAATACAATGCATATGTAGTACTTACTATGAGCCGGCACTGTTTCCTTTCTTTTCTTTTCTTTTCTTTTTTCTTTTCTTTTCTTTTTTTTCTTTTTTAATTGTTTTTTTGTTTAACATTTATTTATTTTTGAGAGACAGAGAGAGACAGTGTGAGTGGGGGAAAGGCAGAGAGAGAGGGAAACACAGAACCCGAAGCAGGCTCCAGACTCCGAGTTGTCAGCACAGAGCCCGATGTGGGGCTCAAACCCACGGAGAGATCATGACCTGAGCTGAAGCCGGGCGCTTAACTGACTGATCCACCCAGGCGCCCCAAGGAACTGTTTCGAGTGCTTTATATTTACTAATTTATTTAATCCTTACAACAACCTTCCAAGATAGGTTCTGTGTGACAATGGTGGTGATAAAAAGATGTATTGAGGATCCCAAGAAGAGGACTATGATGGGCTTCATGGAGGTGGATGAACCACAAAAGATGAGAAAAAGTGAAGTCCAAGAGGCATGGAGGACAGAGGAATCATCCAGTATGCACCATGCACAGAAATGTAAGACAACACGGTATATTTGGAAAATGAAAACAATTTGATGAAGTCTGGCATATAGGTGCATAAGGGCAAAGTGGCAAGGAGTATGGATGAAGAGAAGTTTGGCCGGATCATTAAAAATCCTTTTGCCATATTTCGGAGCTTGGGCTTTCTTTTGAATGTAAGAGAGGGCTTTCAGTTAGGAATGATATGATCAGTTTTGCATTTCACAAGATTCATGATGAAAGCAACGTGGAAAAGAAATAAGAAAAGAGTTGGACTGAAGATGAGAGGTTGGTGAGAGACAGGAAAACTTGAAATAGGAAAGAGGGAGTGAGAATGAAAATGGGGGTGGGTTGGAAGTTTCCATAGGAAGTAGAACTGATTAGACTTGATGATGGATTGGATGTGGAGAGGAGGGAGGAATGAGTTAAGGGCTATGGTCTGGGTTTCTAACCCACAGGTGAGGAGAGGTGCCCGGAACAGAAATATAAAGCCCAGGAGGAAGAGCAGAATTTAAAAGGGAAGATAATGTCCAGTGTTCTGTCCAGAAATCTCTGTGGATCACCTCAGCAGAATGACCTTGGGTGGCTCAAGGAGGGATCCTGCAGGTACTACCTCTAAGAGAGGAGATGGTCCAAGACAAGGGTAGTTCCACTAAATCCCTACAATGTAGTCAGGGAAGGTAATTCATTCAACCAACTTTTTTTTTTTTTTTTAAGAAAAAATGTTAATGTTTATTTATTTTTGAGAAAGAGAGTGTGACGGGGAAGGGGCAGAGAGAGAGAGAGAGACAGATCCCAAGCAGGCTCCGTGCGGACAGCAGAGAGCCCAATATGGGGCTGGAACTCACAAACTGTGAGATTATGACCTGAGCAGAAGTCAGACGCTTAACGGAATGAGCCACCCAGGTGCATCTCATTCAACCAACATTTAAAGAATACAACCTGTGTGCCGGGTTCTGTACTTGGTGATGAAAATAAAGGAGAGGCACCAGGAAGAGTGACAAGGAGACAGACAAGTAAGTCGATCACATTGAGGGGCTGACTGGAGTAAGCCAACAACAGAAATCCGAAAAAGGAAAACTAATTTTTCATTTATTTTAAAATTACAGGGTACAAAAAAAAAAAAAAAAGAAAGATATCAAACACAGAAAAGCACAGTCTGACCATCCAGAGAAAACCAAGTTAACAACCTGATGTATCTTTTCAAACTTTGCTCAGTACTTTATTTTTTAAAGACGGGCGCCCTCTCCTGTTTTGTGAAAGAAACAGTCGAATTTTTTACTGGAGGTGGCTCGTCGCCGGGAAGGCTTTGCTGGCGCTGCTTTGAGGCCAGGATTTGAAGAATCGTATTTCAATGGAGAAGACGACGGGGAAGGGCAAGGCATGATCCTCGCTTTCCACACAACCAAGCCACGCCTTGCCGAAGGACGTGACTTTGTACGCTCCGCGAAGAACGGCGGGGGTCCGGAGAGCCACGATCGGCTGTGGCACCGGACGGAGATAGCGGGGGCGGAAGGGACGCCCTATCTGTTGGGGCGTGGCCTTATGACGCGATGTCACGTCTCCCTGTGTGATGTCCTATTGGTTCTCCATTACCGCCCTTTTCCGGGGCCGATAGACTGGCCGCAGGGGCCGGAAGTGGGGTAGCCCTCGGCTGCAGGGGCGGCGGTGTGGAAAACAGCGAATCTGGTGCTATTGTAGCTGGCCAGCTTCTTCATTCAGGCTCCATCCCGAGTTGAAGACCTCCAGGATTCTGGTGACCTATGGAAGGGATCGGATCGTGAATTATCCGGCGCAGATCCAAATAGCCTAGCCGCTGAGAGGCACCGGAAGCTTCGCCTCTAGGAGGAGTGGAGAAGGCTCGCCTTGGAAGAAGGAACCCATAGGGACTGCCCCCGGGGCGGAGCCCGCCGACCATGGCCACGCCCCCGGGGGCCGGTCCCGCGGCTCTGCGCTTCGCAGCCGCGGCCACCTGGCAAGTGGTGCGGGGACGCCGCGTGGAGCATTTCCCCCGGGTGTTAGAGTTTTTGCGATCACTGCGCGCTGCTGCCCCTGGCTTGGTTCGCTACCGCCACCATGAACGCCTGTGTATGGGCCTAAAGGCCAAGGTATTGGAGCCATTAGGAACTGGAAGACGGGAAAGGGGCGGGATGCGAGGGGACCAGACAGGGCCGACTGCTTGGCGTTGGGACTGGTTGGAAAAGGGCAGCTTGCCCTGAGATTCTGAGTTTAGTACCCTTCACAGGTAGTGGTGGAGCTGATCTTGCAGGGCCGGCCGTGGGCCCAAGTTCTGAATGCTCTACATCACCACTTCCCAGAGTCTGGACCTGTAGTGCGGGACCCGAAAGCTGTGAGTAATCCCTGGTACGAGCCCTTTCCCGTTAACACGGTGCCACAAAGTGGCTTCTCCCGGCCACTGGATCCTGGTGACCCTAAGTTTTCTGCTTTTCCTTATCCTCAACAGACAAAGCAGGATCTGAGGAAGATCTCAGAGGCACAGAAAACCTTTTGCCAACAGGTGAAGCAACTAGCAGAGACCCCAGTGGACTTGGCTTCCAAGCTGCAGGTGAGACTGGCTGGTTTGGAAGCTGTTATGTGGCTGATTTCCCTAGCCCTCTTCTGACTTGCTTCTCTCCTCACTGCAGGAACTTGAACAAGAGTATGGGGAACCCTTTTTGGCTGCCATGGAAAAGCTGTTTTTTGAATACCTGTGTCAGCTGGAAAAAGCACTGCCTGCATTGCAGGCACAGCAGGTTTTGTTGGGGCCAAATAAGGGCAGAGTGTGGGATGGTTGTATCAAGGACTGTGGTCTTCATGCCTCTCACCCTCTGCCCACAGCTTCAAGATGTGCTGAGCTGGATGCAGCCTGGAGTTTCTATCACGTCTTCTTTTGCCTTGAGCCAATATGGTGTGGACATGGGGTGGCCACTTCCAGGTACTAGGACCATCTGGGAGAACTAGGAACTTGGGGGTAGACTGGCCGGAGACCTTTTGAGATGGGCTGTTTGAAGGGTTACATGGGCCTGAGGCATAAGAAACCAGATGGAGCTGTGCTACTATCTCTTATTTATAAGGAGCTTCATTTTCTTTTTCAGAGCGCTTGGTTACTGATTCAGTGAGCGTGACAGAGCCCATGGAGCAGAGTCCTCCTCAGCAACCAAAGCTAGTACTTCATGATCCATCGCCAAAAGCCAGGCCTAGCTCATACCTTTCTCGGGGACTAGCCTCAAGGAAGAACCCAGAACCTTTGGCTGGCCACCACTTCAATCTGGCCCCTCTAGGCCGGCGAAGAATCCAGTCCCGATGGGCATCCACTAAGGGAGACCATAAGGAGCGCCCTACAGTCATGCTGTTCCCCTTTAGGAATCTGGGTTCACCAAGCCAGATCATATCTGAGCCTGAGAGCAGGGAAGAACGTGAAACACACACGTCAGATCTGGCAGGTGCTGCGGGCATGAGAGCAGCTTCCACTGGAAAGTCTAAGAGTCCATCCCAGACCCTGGGGGGAAGAGCTCTGAAGGAGAACCCAGTTGACTTGTTTGCTTCAGAGAAAGAAGAGTGAGTGGAACAGTTGCTTCTCCCTGCAAACAGCCCATTCTTTGCCTGTTTTTCCGTTACCTTATCTTCTTTGCTTGCTCCCACTTCAGGAATTGCTTGGTTTGCCCCATGGACCCCCTGAGACTGTCATTATCACCTCCTAAGGCTAGGAAGCCAGGTAAGTGTCTTGGGTCAGGAGCCAGCCTCCTCTCCTGGGGATTCTTCAGGGCCTGTTCACCTAAAAGGGTACTTTGACTCTGGTTTCCTTCTTGCAGTGTGTCCCCCATCTCTGTGCAGCTCTGTCATTACCATAGGGGACTTGGTTTTGGACTCTGATGAAGAAGAAAATGACCAGAGGGAAGGAAGGGTGAGTAGGAAGGAACAGAAAGCTGGGGAAGAGGATGAGCAGAACAAGACAGAAACCCCACATGCTCCAGAATATGGAGGGCTCAGGGAATAAGACGATGATAGGATCTCCCTGCTCCCTTCTCTGCAGGAGTCTCTGGAAAACTATCAGAAGACAAAGTTTGACACCTTGATCCCCACCTTCTATGAATACCTCCCTACTTCTGGCCCCAGTGCTGTGTCTGTCCCTTCCATGACCATGCAGACAGGTCTAGACACTTATGATAGGACTGGAATTCTCTCTGCACTCCACCTGTCTCCCTGAGCTCTACATACAGTTTAGTGGAAATAAAGTGGAAGCCCAGGTTTGGGTTCCCTGACTGCCTTGCTAAAATTACTTTGTAATACTTGTTAATTAAGATTTGGATTTATTAAAATACTGTCTTGGTGTGAGAAAGGGGAATTAAGGCTTCTATAAAGTCAGTGTAGGTCATTCCTTAGAACTGGCTTCTCCAGGGCTGGAGGAATTCCTTTGCCTTTTTATTTCCGATGGAAAATGTTGTTCAGATGTGCCAAGAAGGGTTGATAGCCTGGAAGAGAAATTTCCCTTTGCTATTCTAAAAATATCTATGTGCCCTGATACCAGAATGTACTTTGTAAATTCTCATGCTGCCAGGTTACCTGGGGGTGGTGGCACTGAAATGGAGATACTTCATGGAAAAATACTGTCTTTGACTCTACTGGGTCAGTGCCAACTCCACTTCCACTTGTCCCGGAGCAGCACCCAGATGCCAGCCTTGTGCAGAAAGATACAGAATCTCTTATAGTCATTGAGATCTCTTTATTGAGATACTTAAAACACATCAACATTTCTGAGCTTTTTAGGTGTTCAAAGATACTATTTAATGAAGTTCATTAACAAAACATGATATCAGGAGAGTAACTCATCCAGACCAAGGCCATATTAAACACTTAGGCAGGAGTCATTATCTTTTCCTTTCCATAATCTTCCAGATGCTGCGTCCCCAGATTTGCATTTGATTACCTTACTTCATTTTCTCAGCCTGCTTTCCTTGCTTCCTCCCCAGTGAGTACCCTGGGCATTTTGTGCATACAGAGTACAGATTTATTGCAGAAGCCCTCAGGAGTAAGGCAACAGGAAATAACCGAGTGATAAATAGCCATAGTAGCTGGCGTGTGTGAGGAGCCCATCAGGAGGCCCTGTGCTAGGCTGCTAGTGCTTTGAGAGGGCACTGCTGCTCAGGTCTAGCTGTCATCACTGAAGATTGGATTCACCTGCTGGGTGACTCGGATAAAGGTGGTTCTCCGGCTCAACTCCTTCAGTTTAGCTGCTCCCACGTAGGTACATGTGGAACGGATGCCTCCAAGGATGTCTCGGATGGTATGGTCCACATCCCCTTTAAAGGGCACCTCCACTGTCTTTCCCTCTGAGGCCCTTAGAGGAGGAAAAATTTTCTAACCTTTTCTTTTTGGATTTCTTAACCCCGACAGCACCTCCCCAGTCTCTAGCATTTAGCCCCAGTTCACCACTTTTCCTCCAAGGATGTATCAAGCATTTCCCAGCAGCCAGAGTTCTGCCACCACCCTGCTTAGTCACAATTTCCAGGAACCCTCAGCTCCTGGACCTCTGCACATACCTGTATTCAGCCACGCCCCCAGCATACTTCTTCATGGCCATTTCAGAACTCATCCCATAGAAGAGCTTGTACTTCTTGCCATCCCTCTCGATGAGCTCACCACCTGACTCATTGTGCCCAGCCAGCATGCCACCCAGCATCACAAAGTCAGCTCCTGCCCCTGCCAGCATCAACAAGGGGAAAAGAGAATTGAATCTGGCCCACGCGCCCATATGCCCACCCCTGGAAGCAACTCATGCCAAATTCTCAGTCCTGACAATGATTCTAACATCTTCCTGGTTTTGTTTCCCTAGCTGACCCACAACCCACACAGGCCTGCTCTGCTCTGGCCTCTACTCCTGAGTAAGCCTGATTTCCCCAAGAATTTAAAAAGAGCCTCTGGAGATTCCTTGCCTGGGTTTTGCTCTTTTTTTTTTTTTTTTTTTTTTTTTTGCTGCTTTTACCATCTGGTCATTTCTTTGTACTATGTGCAGCTAAACAAGAGACTCCAAGTGTCCTAGGGGCAAAGGTCTCTAACTTTAGTCCAACAGTCTGAGGGATGCTACAGATGGAGCTGGCATGCTGTGCAGTCTGTATCAGAGTCTCAGGGTTTCCCCTGCTGGCTTGCCCCAGGTGACACCACGGGCTTCAGGGTCATTAGTTCATATTGTCAAAAAATCTGAACGGCTTTCTCAGTCTTTCCAAGCCTGATCCTTGGCCCTCAGAGGTGACTTATCCTCTTCTACAGGACCCTCCGTCCACACTCTCCCAGCACCCTTACCGAAAGCCTTGGCCACATCCCCTGGACAGCTGCAGCCTCCATCCTGCAAAGTGAAGAGCACTGTGAAGAGATAACGTGGATTTCCCAAGTACTAGGAGCGATGTCCCCACGGCCCACCTCAAAGCTGACGGGAACCCGGGAGTTCTGATCCACCGCTACCACAGCCTCCACACCCAGAACACTCAGCTGTCTGGCAGCCTCATTCCCTCCCCTGCCCTTGGCCTTACTGAAATGATGTGGCCTTTGAGGCCATGAGCAGCATCTGCACACTCCATCACTGCACTGAGCTGTGGATACCCCACTCCAGTTTTCTTCCGAGTGGTGCACACGGAACCTGAGAAGAACACAATGAAAAGAGTAGCATGCTCCACAGGCGTTCGCCACTGGAGAGGTAGCCAGTGGCCCCCCGTAAACCAACTTACCTGGTCCTATTCCTACTTTGATGATGTCAGCCCCAGAGAGGATCAGCTCTTCCACCATCTCTCCTGTTACCACATTCCCTGCCTGAGACAGAGCAATCAAAACAGAGCACTCTTGGGGTTGGAAACGAGAGGAGGCTGCACGCTTTCATATACGGTATGCCTGGACCATGACCTTCCAACAGTATTACAAAGAGGGTACCTAGGGTCCCTCTACTGGGAACGAACTCTGCTTCCCAAGCTGAGGTAAGGAGGTGAGTGGCCAGTGGCGCTGTTGCACTAAGGTGAAGTTGGGGTACAAGTGGACCAAGGCCAAAGCTGATTTACAGTAGATTTATCTCCCCGTCCCTGCCAAGAGACCCAAACATATCCTGTCCTTCATCTGTTATATCATAAAATCTCTGGCTTCAGGCAAAGGGGAAAACGTGGTAATATAAGCTAAATACCCATTTGCACAGCTCTATTTATTTTTGGTGGACAGTACAGAGACCCCTTGATGCTGTGGAGAAAATAAGGCCTTATCACTCCCCAAAACTTGTAAAAAAATAAATAAATAAAACTTATTTTCATGCGACTCCTTTAATACGATTCTAGTACGTGTCCACTTCAGTGGACACCATAGGTGGGCACAAGGCATGTGAAAAGGGACAGAGATAACTGCACTAACCAATCTATATATTTTAAGTATGGGACCATGGATGATCACCCAGAGCCATGATTAAGCGGTCTAGGAAAATCAAAATGCAACGGAGGAGAAATGATGTAACAAAATGGGAGTGTCAGGAAAGAGTGGGAGGAAGAGGAACATACCAACTACAGAGTAATAGAAACATACCATAATAGTGTGTTTGGGGAAGCGCTTCCGTACATCCTTTACAAACTCCACAAAGTGCTCAGAGTAGCCATTTGCCACGTCCAGGCATATATATTTCACTTGGGGAACAGCTTCCAGGATCTGTTCCAGTTGCTCAAAGTCAGAAGAGCCCATGCCTGAGCTGGCAGCCAAATGCTGTGAGAGAAACAGAGCCATTGGCATGGGAGGCATGAGACAGTCTGTGGCATGTCACAAAAGACCCAGTGAGGAGCCGGCAGGCTAGGAAGGTGAGGGTTAGTCCTCAGAAAGCCAAACAGAGATTCCTAGAAGGGCTCCTGGGTGGCTCAGTCGGTTAAATGTCCACCTCTTGATTTTGGCTCGGGTCATGATCTCATGGTTTGTCAAATCAAGCCCCACGTTGGGCCCTGCATTGACAACGTGGAGCCTGCTTGGGATTCTCTCTCTCTCTCTGCCCCTCCCCGACTCATGCACACCCATGTGCTCTCTCAAACAAACAAAGATTCCGGGAAAACTGGGATGAAGAAGGGACCAGGAAAAGACTAAGATTACCTGAAGACAGTCAGGATTCTGGCTAGCAAAGTCTTTCCACTGCTCGAGGCTGTAGTGTTTATGGACAGCTGTGAAGAGGGAGAACTGGGGAGAAGAAAGAGTCATCAAAAAGGAGAGAACTAACAACTCTTTTTCTAGACATAGACCTTTATAGTAAGTATTCTCTCTGAGGAAGAAAATGAACTTTGGAAAGCAACTTGAAGAAGCCACTGGTTGAGTTGGGTTTAGTTTAGCCCTTATTCTCCCTATAAATAACCAGTAGGGCATTCTGTCATAAGCTAGTGCTTGTCCGACACCCTGACCCAAGTACTAAGTCATCTGGACTGGATTTCACCTGTCAGAAGATACAGGGGCTTCTGACTTAAAAGGTGACAGAGACGAGCTCCTGCTGCAGTGGGACAAGCAGCAGACAAGAACATAACCATGAAGAGGGTGGACAGAGCCAGTGTCTGCCTGCACAGACTCAGCCCCTCCTCCTATGGTAACCCAGTACTGAATCAACCTAGTTTTTGGTATCTTCTGGTCCAATAATTCAGTGAGTCTAAATGTTCACAAGAGGTCAGACCTTAATGGAGCCAGTAAACTGCTACCCCATTCTTTCTCCATCTCCACTGGAGTAAAGGACAAATTTTCTGGAGACATGGACCAACCTAAAAAGTCTATTTCATTCCATCTATTTCGGTCAACCAAGTTTAAGGATACAATTAACTCCTCAGACTTGAATTCCCTAGGTCATCAAATTGCAAACAATATCCCAATGCTTTGAGAAAGGCATTCAAAGACAGCTGTGAATACTGGTACTTGTGCTTTAAAAGTCCAGACATGCAAATAGACAAGAGAGCAGTTGGCAGAGACAACCCAAATCTTGCAACTGATAAGAAATCCAAGGAAGTCATGTATCAGCCAGCAGTAAGGACATATTATTGCTATACTTAACTCATCAACACTACCTCGCTTAATCTGGTATTGAATTCCGCTTTCTCAGCAACACTCTGCTATCCACATGCTGATACATAAAGAAAAATCACCCTAGAAGGTCAGTAGACCTTGGAGATATACTGATATAGTGTGACATGATGAGTACATCCAATTATGTACCGAGCTAGAGACCTAGAAGAAAGACGCTTATATCCAGCTTTATGATTACTGTGAAACTTGGCTCTGTCGCTAAAACCTGATTTCTTTAGCACTCATCAGCAGTACTGAAAAGCCAGTCTCAACATAAAGCATTAAAACAGTCCCCACAAAGTCCATGTATTATAGCATGTCTGTTAATGCTGAAGTCAGAGTCACTATTCCTCAACTCTACTGGGCAGAGCAGGCGGACAATGGACAAGAAGATTCCTAAGCAGTTAGTGAATGACAACAGCAAAAAAGTACTAAAACTGTGTAACTATCAACTTCAGAGAAGTGACAACAGACATTCCACAAAGACTTACAGCAATCAAAAATAGACAAAGGGAGATGAAGTCCTTAAGGCTAACAGAGCCACAAGCAGCAGCAGAATCCATCAATCAGGGCTACATAGATTAACCAGAAGAATGCATATGTTCCTTGAGTGCCCAGAATAACTATCTACCTTTTCAGCTACAAGTATAGAGGCAGGTAATATTACTGATGGGA
The DNA here is from genome assembly GCF_018350175.1 of Felis catus. NCBI lineage: Eukaryota > Metazoa > Chordata > Mammalia > Carnivora > Felidae > Felis > Felis catus. Next base: position 74,422,026 of record NC_058373.1, on the reverse strand, counting down.
GCAGCATCTTCTATTTTCAAAGTGAACAATAACCTGTGTGTAAGAAAAACACATTAAAAAAAAAAAAAAACAAAACACATTCCATTTTGAGCACAGGAATTCCCAGGAACCTAGGATTCAAAGAAGAGGAAGATTAAAAAATAAAAATTAAAAAAGTATAGCATATATAAAAGAAAGAAAATTAGTAAGCTGCTTCTCTAGGATCTTCTAGCTAGGAATTTTTGAATGCTCACACTGTATTTAGTTTCTGGACTAAAACAGTGAATATTTAGTGTCCTGAACGATGGTGTAACTGGAAGGATGAATGTGATTTGGAGCGGGTGACCTGGGTGGTGGAAAAAGTTGGCAGGGTGTATATAAACTGCTGGTCAGAACAAAAGTGAAAGTTATCTATCAGAAAAATGGGGGGAAACTTAGCTTTGAATCTTACTATTTCAGGCATGCCTTTGAACTTATCATATAAAGAGCATTAGTATTGGAGAAAATGGATAAAATAGTAAGTTGAAACATCCTGTTACTTGCCGGAGAGCTGACTTGGGGTGGGGGTGGGGATGGGGATGCAGGTACCTCTGCAGTCAGCCCATATAACTGGACACCAGTGAGGAACCTGCATGAGGGAAGTCCTACCTTACAGAGAACCTTGGCCATCTCAAAGGTGCCCACAGTATCCATATTAGCAGCAATGATGGGGATCCCAGTATACATCTGCTTTGAGTTCCGAAATGAAAAGGATCTTGTGAGATCCACCTGCAGATATGAACAGGAAACTGAGCATTTTATTCGTCAGGTGAATGAGTACTGCAGGAGGACAAGAACTAGGACTCTTTCTCAGTACTGGCCCATCAGGAGCTTGGGGTCAAGTGCAACTAGGAAAGCAGTCTCACCTCACTTCGAGACTTAAGGGTACTGCGTTTGGGCCTCAACAAGACATCCTTGAAGTCCAGTTTGACGTCGTTATCGATGTGAGGCATGGCAGGGACCTCGGGATAGCGACCAATCTGAGAGCTGGAAGGTAGGGAAAGTCAGGAGGGGGGAGCTGAACCAATTTCCCCATAGGCCTTAATGCCCTCTTAGAGCTAACTGCATAACTCATCTCTCTCCTTGCTTAAATTGTGGAAGGTCAGGGCACTGGCTGAAGCTCATTGACTGTCATCTCATCTGTCTCATGGTTACAATTACCCGGTATCTCCATCCCAGGTACCAGTTGTTGGGGAGAAGAATTGGGATGGAGTCTTGAGAGACCCTAAAAATGTGTATTCCTTCCCCCCACTACTCTTCCTTCTCCCACCCTTGCAAAGAGCAATTTGGGGTAAGAGACTGATTTGCGGGTAAGAAGAAATAGGGGGTTCCCACAACTAGTTTCCGGAATAGGGGTACTCACTTCCTGTCGCCGTGGCACAGGTGGCAGTTGACCAAAGTCGCCCTTGCTTAGCAACTAGGCTCGTGAAGCCCCGCTGAGCCTTGTGGGCCACGCCAACAGGTTCCGCTAATTGCCGGCGAAAAGAATTAACTGAGGCATTCTATTTTCGGCGGTGGCCGTGCGAGGCCTTCTGGGTAACAGAGTTCACACACCGAGGTTGCCGTTGGACCCTAGGGGCGGGAGACTACGATTCCCAGGATGGGACGCGCGGAGCTGTCCCCCGGCATGATGGGAGTAGTTCGTTCCGCCCACCGCTTTCCAAGCCCTGGCTCGCTAGGGACTCTAAGTATCGCGGAGGTATCATCTCTGCCGTAACGAAACCACCGCCTTCTTTTTATTTACGACACCACAAAAACGAAACGCAGGAGCATTCTTGAGCCTTTCGGCAACCCGATGAAAGGAAGGAGGCGGGGTGAGAGGGGTGGAGCCAGGCAGTGACCCGGAAGCAGAAGTGACTCCCAGAGGCGATTGCTGGGGAGCGGCAGCGGCGACCGCAGCGGTAGAAGCATCAAGTTATCTGTGTGCAGCTCCAAACTGGGAAGAAGATGCTAATTAAAGTGAAGGTGGGAGCACCTCCGGCCTTGCCAAGACGCTGTGGTACTGGGCTGGCCGTTGTGCCTTACGGGAGAAGCGGGGAAGGAAAACCACGCCTTTCCCTAGCCTGGAGGGTGCTGACAGCCTCAGGGCTCCGCGCGAGGGGTGATGGGAAGTGGGGGGCCCCAAGAAGGGTTTGAGAGCTGGGCACTGGCCCCGCCAGATCACCCCAGGGTCTCTGCTTGTCTTGGTTTCTCGGCCAAGACTGTGCCGTGACTCAGAAGGAAGCTGCCTTTGTCCGGGGTATCGCTGTATGCGAACCCCCGCGGTCATAGAGAAGGCCTAGCAGCAGCTTGGCTCCCCTTCTCGGATTCTTGGAATAAGCTGTGATCTCCATTTTGCACTGCCCAGCTTACCTGCTTCTCCAAGCACAGTACAAAAACGTTAGCTTGGGGAACCGAGGGCCTCCTAGGAGCTAGACTGTAAGCCTTTCTGGTTGTCGCCAGTGTGACAGCCGGCCTTCAGGAACCAAAGCTGGGAGTGTGTTCAGCCAGCACCTGCCTTTCTGAGCCGGGCCTCCTGGACCAGCCTCACTTCTGTGACTGAGGCAGGTTAGTTATCATTGCCCTAGTTCTTGGTACTGGTGGTGTTTTCCTTCATCCCTGTCTCTCCCGTGGTTTTTATACCAATTGCCAACACTCATTAGTCCTATCTGCTATTGCTTCTTTCGTACCTTCAGACAGAGAGACAGAAACTAAAAACTGACGCAGTGCAACGTTAGTTTGGCCTTTTCCTGCTGAGTAAGTCTGTTCTTTCATCAGCTTTTTAGTGAATTTACCGTGCTTACCAGCCATTGTTAACCTCTTCATTCTTTCCAAACCACTTCTTGGCTGAGGATGGAGGCCAGCTTGTTGAAAATCTTTGTTTTTCAAACCTTTAGTAGTGGCTACAAGAGTCACTAATTATAAAATCCATTTAATGGGTCGCAAACAACGTTAACATAGAAATATCAGGGTATACTGCTGGATTAGAGTATTTCACGAATTTTGGTTTTCGTTTTATATGTATGTTAAACACATGTATGTATTACTAGTACATATGTATTATTGTGAGTCACTGTCAAAGTCTGAGAAACACTAAAATGCTTTTTGGATACGAATTCTCACATCCTCTTAGTCAAAGAAGAGGTTACTTTGTACAATGTTTTGTAAACTTCTTAAAAAATCTCAACCTACTCTAAAAATGTTTACCTCACGTGCCTTACAAACACAAAAAACTTACCATGTGTGATATGCTTTGATATTTCCAGTTTTGTTCTGTGTTGATTTCGTAACCCACCAATGGGTTGAGACCTGCAGTTTAAGAAAATACTGTGTTCTGGTTGGGCTTCTCAATTTAAAAGTGCATGAGAATCACCTGGGGATCTTGTTATGCGGATTCTAATTCAGTGGGTCTGGGATGAGACCTGAGATTCTGTATTTCCAGCATACTCCCGGGTGATGCTGATGCTGCTTGTCAGGGACTACCCGGAGTAGCAGGGTTCTAGATTTTCTCTTTGAATCCATTTTTGTTTAGTGTTTCTCTAAAATTGTTAGTCTCCTTTCCTGAAATGCTTTTCTTTGTGCCTCCACAAACAGGTTCCTATGCCTTTCATCTTTCTCTTTCTTTTTTGTTAGCTGCATTTTTTAATATATTAAGTATATACAAAAGCAATTAGCTCTTAGTGTACAAATGGTAGGTTTTATTTAGCAGGGTTCCTTTGCGAATTCAACTGTCTTCTCCCCGTAGCTGACTTTTTCTATATCTCTTTTTGCAGTCCTTTACAGTGAATGCCTCCTGATTTAAATCTTGTCTTGATGCCTCGTCTCTGTCTTTCTAAAATTAAATACATCATTTTCTGCTTTAGGTCATCTTCCCAGTACTCATCTCATGTATCGATCCCATCAATCTAGCAGGTATCTGGAATGTAATTCTTTAGAATCATTGTTTGCTTATAGAACCAAATTTTTCCTTCGATAACCTCTTTTTTGCCTGATTTTCTTTCCATTCCCATTATCCTTATCCTGGTCCGAAGTCTCATTAATTTATGTCTTTATTTCTCTGTAATACTTCTAACCAGATTTTCCTACCACATACCCCCTCTAAAGTTTAGTCTAAGCCATGACATGGCGTACAAAAAAAATCATAGTGTACAGGTTTTCTTTATAGTTCTTTCTCATTATAGTACTCCCTAACCCCAGATTCTGCATTAGTGTCTTCTTTACTATCTAAGCCCCAGTTTTCTCATTCATGGTTTGTTTGTTTTTTTAAACACATTTGTGTTTTTAACTTTAAACCAACGGAGTTCTTAAGGGTTCAGTTGAATGAGTTTTTAACAACAGTTATACATCCATGTAACAAGATCTAGAACATTTTCACCCCTTCCCTATGAAATTTCCATAGGTTAGTTTTGCTTGTTTTAGAATTTCATATAAAGGGAGTTAAAGAATATATAATTTTGTGTCTGGCTTCTTTCACTTAGCATTGTGTCTGTTATATCTGTGTAGTTCCTTCTTATTACTGTGTAATATTTAATTGAATGACTGTATCAGTTTGTTTATCCATTCTCCTGTTGATGGACTTTTGGATTGTTTCAGTTTCTGGCTATTATAAATAAGGCTTCCATGAACATTGTTATACAAGTCTTTTTGTAGACCTATGTTTTCATTTCCTTTGGTTATAAATCTAGCAACAAAATTACTGGGATCATGTAGTAAATGTATGCAAGTTTAAAAGAAGCTGCCAGTTTTCCAAGGGGTTGTATCATTTTACATTCCCAGTTGCAGTGAATAAGCAGTCCAGCTGTTCTGTACCCTAGCTAACTTTTAGTCCTATCAGTCATTTTTATTTTAGCTATTATAATGGGTGTGAAATGTTAATTTCATTCAGGTTTAAATTGATGTTGATTTCACCCACCATAGCACTTTGTCGTCATACCTTGTGTTTGGATAGTCCTATTCAATATGGCATTTCCTTTTATATTAGTTCTATTAATTATATGTCTCGTCGTTTCTTGGTAGTAAATCTTGACTTGAAAAACATTGTTGGCAAAGGCTGGATCCCTTAATTTCTTTTTATATCCCCTCAAGTGCCTAAAGCAAGCAGTATGTTGAGTTTAGGTTCAAACATCATTGAATGTATTCCCAGGTGACAATGACCAGATTTGGAGGAAGAAACACAATATGAGATATCAAGAATATCTTTTAAAATTGTTCAGTTACTCTGATTTTTTTTAAACCCGAACATATTTTTTATTTGAATAGCATTTCAGTGTTTACAAGCACTTTTCTCCATTTCAAGCCACTTCATTCATGACAACCAATAAAGAATAAAACAATGGGGTCCATCACCTACACTGCCAATTGATACATTGTGTTATAAGAATGAAAAAATGGGATTGATATTTCCAGTTTGAAAGGTTGATGCTTATTTTACAGGACTTTGAATTTTAGTTATGAACTGTTTCAAACATACACAACAGGAGAGAGAAGGATATAATGCACCCCATATCCAGCTTCAAGTGCTGTCACCTCATGGCCAATCTTACTTATATTCACCAACTCTCGTTACCTTATGTTTTAAGAAGCAAATCCCAGATAGCATATGTTATTTGTATGTGTTTCAGTATATATCTGTAAAAAACGATTCTTTTTTTCCTAATGGAACTGTAATTATCATATCTAAAAAATTAACAGTGATTTATCACTGTCATCAAATTTTTCCCATTCTCTCTTTTGTTTTACACAGTTTGTTTGAATGTGAGTCCAACTAAGAGCCATACATTGCAGTTGGTTGATACGGATTTTAAGCCTCTTTAAAAAAAACCTGTAATTCCCCTTTTTTCCCCCTTTTCATGTTGAATAAACTAGGTGGTTTTTCCAGTGGAGTCTCCCACAGTTTGGATTTTGCTGATTATATTCCCATGTTTCCCCGTATTTCATGTCGATTGGCATATAAGATCTAGAGGCTTGATTAGTCTTTTGTATGTGTACTTGTGAGAATAAGTCATAGATGGTGTATGGTATGTAATTCTGTCACCTTTTTTGCTTTCTATGATGTTATAGACCTATTATTGCCTAGATCTATTATTTCATTGGAGGTTACAAAATGGGTATATCTAATTTTATTTTTGCTTGATATATTAGCTGGAACGCTCCAACAGTAGCTATTAGCCACGTGAGCTATTGAACACTTGACATGTGGCTAATAAGACTGAGGAATTAAGTTTATGAATTATCTATTTGTGTTTAATTTTACTTAATTTAAATATAAAGCCTGAGACTTTATTCAGTTATCGGGAAAACTTTTAAGTCTGCTTGGAACAGTTTAGGTATGTAAGTCTACTTTTTCAACTGTAAGTTATGAAATTTAAACACAGTATAAATACAGTACATCAGATGGAAATCTACCATCTGAATTGAGATGTGCTATAAGTATGAAATGCACACAAGATTTTGAACATTTGGTTAGAACAAAGGAATGTAAAATACTAATTTTTATATTGATTATACATTGAAGTAATAATATTTTGAATATATTGGGTTTAAGAGTGTTAAAATTAATTTCACTTTTAAAATATGTGGCTGTTGGGGCGCCTGGGTGGCGCAGTCGGTTAAGCGTCCGACTTCAGCCAGGTCACGATCTCGCGGTCCGTGAGTTCGAGCCCCGCGTCGGGCTCTGGGCTGATGGCTCAGAGCCTGGAGCCTGTTTCCGATTCTGTGTCTCCCTCTCTCTCTGCCCCTCCCCCGTTCATGCTCTGTCTCTCTCTGTCCCAAAAATAAAATAAAAAACGTTGAAAAAAAAAAATTTAAAATATGTGGCTGCTAGTATATTTTAAATTGTAATGTGGTTTGCATTACATTTATATCTTTTGGACAGTGCTGCTTTACAAAATCATTTCCTTATACTCCCATCAAGAACATTATTTTAAAAATAATGTTTTTCTCATTACAGTGTATTCACGGTATAAAAAATGGAAAATACAGAAAAGCATAAATAATGTAATTAAAAGCATCCATAATGTCATAACTCAAAAACATTCACGTATATACCCTTCTACACTCGTTTGAAAGCGTATAAATACACGTATGTGTTTTGTGGTGTTGTTTGTTTTTTTTTTTTAACAAAACTGGAATTATACCATTATTCCACAGATTATTTGAGGGCTACGTAATTTTTCTTCTATGTTTGTGTCATAATTTATTTAACCCACTATTTAATACTTAGATTGCTTGTAATTTTTGAGTGTCAAAAGACTGTAATGACCATTATCATAGGTATATTTTTTAGCGTAGTCATGATTATCTTCCCAGAAGTGATGCTGCTGGGACACCGCTTTACCAGATTGTTCTCTGGATACATTCATGGGTTTCTACAGTCAGAAACAAAGGGCCAGTCTTAGAGTTTTAAATTTTACAAGCCAGTAATTTTTTTTTACTGTCATTAGATCCAAGCACCTTACCCTTGGGGGAGCAGTTCTAGGCCTTCTCTAAGGGTCTTTTTTACTCTTTAAAATTTTTTATTAAATCAGAATGAATATTTGTTTTATTATTATTCATGTGATAAAGGGGTATATTTTTATTAGAAACTTTAATAGTGCAGATAAAGGGAGAGTTACCCTTGATAAACCCTTCCCTTAGTCCTATTCTCCTTCTCAAAGATAATCACTACTATAGGAGATATGTATGCTTTTAATCATTTTTTCTATACATATACATATGTGTATTGCTATATATGGAAAATGACATATAATTATACATTCTTTAGATCTTTCCACATTAGTGTATAAATTGTTGCATAGTAAGTGTATCAGTCTATGGATGTACCATAGTTTTAATAGTTTTCTTATTGACAGGCATTAAGCTTTTCCTAATGTTTTACAGTAAACCTGTTCTGTTGAGTAAACACATGTTTCTCTTTGAATACATTGCTCAGGTTTCAAGTTTTTCCTCCAAGTTAGTTAACCTAGAAATAGATTATCTGCTTGAAGAATCTTTGCATTTAAAGTATTAAGATCAGTAAAGTGAAATAATTTATGGATGACACAGAATTGCTAACTTTTCATTTTGTTAGGAAAGGGCTTTAAAAAAGCACCATATATTGTTTCTGTCATTTCATAAAAGGACATTTTAAAAAAAATTTCTTGGGATGCCTGGGTGGCTCAGTCGGTTGAGTGTCCGACTTTGGCTCAGGTCATGATCTCATGGTTCATGAGTTCGAGCCCCACGTCGGGCTCTATGCTGACAGCCTGGAGCCTGCTTCGGATTCTGTGTCTCCCTCTCTCTCTGCTCCTCCCCCACTCATTCTCTGTCTCTCTGCTTCAAAAATAAATAAAAACAATTTTTAAAAAATTAAAAAAATTTCTTAAGTAGCCTCTACACTCAACATGGGGCTCAAACTCAAAATTCCGAGATTAAGAGTCACATGTTCCACCAGCTAAGCCAGCCAGGCACCCCTTCATGAAAGGATATTTTAGCAGCTGAATATATTTAGCTTTATGAAAATCTCACTATTGTCATTATTTTTTCCATTTTACCATAAATTTTCACAAGCCAGCTTGGATTGGGGTAGAAACTTGGGAATCACTGTTGTGATGTATTCTTTTTCACCCAAAGAGGTAACTCTAAAAGAACTACTCTTATATTTTTTTAAATATTCTTAGTACTGAACTGATTCTCATAGTTGAGAAATTAGGTCCTAAGTACTGTCATCATTCTGGTCTATGTGAATACCATAAGTAGAGACCATTTGTTGTTTTGTGAACCTATTACAATCCTATACATTGGATTTTAATATCAGACCAGAGACACTTAGGCGGTACTGAGTACAGAGCTGGAAAAGAAACAAACAAAACCTCAGGCTCTGTGGCCAGAGAGTCTGTGTTTGGGTCCACACTCTCCTTTTGACTTCATGGATATGCTTTTTAATCTATCCAAACCCCATTTTCCTCATCTGTAAAATGGTGATAGCAATAATACATATATCTCCTAACTTAGTTGCAATGATTAAATGTGTTGGTGCACTCAGTGTAGTTTCTGACTGTTGGAAAGTGTTAAACGTTGGCTATGATTGGGGCCCCCGGGTGGCTCAGTCAGTTGAGCGACCGACTTCGGCTCAGGTTATGATCTTGCAGTCTGTGAGTTCGAGCCCCATGTCAGGCTCTGTGCTGATGGCTCAGAGCCTGGAGCCTACCTCCGATTCTGTGTCTCCCTCTCTCTGCCCCTTCCCCGCTCATGCTGTATGTCTCTCTGTCTCTCAAAAATGAATAAACGTTAAAAAAAAATTTTTTTTTTTAACGTTGGCTATGACAGGGCACCTGGGTGGCTCAGTTGGTTAAGGATTTGACTTCGGCTCTATGATCTCACAGTTCATGAGTTTGAGTCCCCCTTCGGGTGAGCTCCACTTCTCTCTCTCTTTCTCATTCTCGATGGGATGAAGTACATTTGTAAGTGTATGATCAGTGTAATTATTATGTGTATTATCAGCAGCCCTGAGCCTGTGGAAGAGGTCAAGAAGCTACAGCTGAAATTTAGTATTTAGGTAGAAGTCTGGAGAAGTTACAGAATAGAATGTTGAATTTTAGTGTTAATTGAAAAAACTTGTCATAAGTGGTCTCTGGGGTCCTTGAGAATTCTTTGAATTATCTGAATGTTAATTTCTAACTTTGATACAGGGAACAAAGGCATGCTTTCCTTAGGACGTCTCTTATTGCTATCTCATCCAAGGGAATGCCAGTATTCTCATGGATTCTAATGGGGTGGGCGTGGGAAGATGGGTAAAATGACGTGTGGGATTAAGAGAGTCAAATGGTCAAATGCCCTCTCAAAGCTGTCTACTGCCTAAAAGTGTTTGATAAATACGGATATGGTCAAAGCCTTCTGATTCTTCAAAGCAGCTTTGCTGACAATGTGCTTCTTTCAGAAGATGTAGATTCCCCAGAGATTAAGACAGGGTGTTTTACCTAGAAAACCAGTTGTATATTAGGCTGTAGGACTCATGAAACCCTTGCCTGTTGCAGACGCTGACCGGAAAGGAGATTGAGATTGACATTGAACCCACAGACAAGGTAATGTATGGCCAATACTTTTTCATGCGTGTCTCCCTACATGCACATTTGTTTGGATGTGCTGATGAACTTAGTCCTTTCACTCTCATGCTATCTGCATAGCTCTTGTTCTTTCCACTTCCATGGTTCTACCCCTTAGCAGCCCCTGACTACTTGTACCCCTAAAGGTGGAGCGAATCAAGGAGCGTGTGGAGGAGAAAGAGGGAATTCCCCCACAGCAGCAGCGGCTCATCTACAGTGGAAAACAGATGTAAGTTGGACATAGTTGTGAGGTTGAGGGAGCAAATACTGGAGGAGGAGCCTGAGATCCTTTGGTGATTTGGTGAATCCTATGAACTCCTTCTCGGATAAGATTTTTGCACACATAAAATAAAATACATAGATTTACAAAGGAAACAATGATAATGAGATACGGTTCTCAAGATACTAAAAACAAATTTGTGAAAAAATAACATATGTGGTTTATTAATACATTAAGATCTAATGGTAGGAATAATTACCATAATTTTGATATATTTTCAAAATACTTGCAAACAGTTATGTTATGAAATTTCTGTCCACAGGTCACCCATGTTGCTAATACCACTGTGGGTTTTTTGTCTATGTTCAAAATTAAATATAGGGGTGCCAGAGTGGCTCAGTCGGTTAAGCTTCCAACTTCAGCTCGGGTCATGATCTCACGGTTCGTGAGTTCGAGCCCTGCATCAGGCTCTGTGCTGACAGCTCAGAGCTTGGAGCCCGCTTCAGATTCTGTGTCGCCCTCTGTCTGCCCCTCCGCCGCTTGCACTCTATTTCCCACATTGTCTCAAAAATAAACATTTAAAAAAATTTATCAAATTTCATTTAAGGGGTTAGTAAAAATAAAGATGTAAATTCTTTCTGCATTCATAGACCCCCCAGAAAGACTCAAAAAACTAAGCATAAGAATCTTGTTCTAGATGGTATTTCTAATCCCCCCCCCCCTTTTTTTTTTGCCGCCTTTTCCTGCAGGAATGATGAGAAGACAGCAGCTGATTACAAGATCCTAGGTGGTTCAGTCCTTCACCTGGTGTTGGCTCTGAGAGGAGGAGGTGGCCTTAGGCAGTGATGGACCCTCCCTCCATTTTACCTCCTTACCCTGTCGCTCCTAATGAGGCATCATATGCCCTCTCACTCTGTGGGACACCAGAGCCACTGCCCCCTCTCCTGGATGCCCAGTCTTGTTTGGCGGAAGACCGTGAGGACCCCAGGATGCGGTGTTCCTGACCCAAAGGGCCCTTGGTGGCCATTGGGTTTTAGTTTGCAGTCCTGTGTGCTTCCCTCTCTTATGGCTATGTCCCTAGTTGCCAATAAAATATTTCCTGACCTCCTGGAATCTTTCTTGTATTGCACAAAAGTGCACATCACAGTATATACTCTTTTACATTTCTGAAGGACAACGGAAGGGAATGTGCCCTTAGGGGGATTATCAGACTGTAGGAAAGTCAGCTCTAAGTGGTGTGGAGCCAGTTCTTATCAGCTCAGGAGATCTAATTATTGTCATCTCTTCCCAACCCCATAATTGGTTTCGTGCTTGTAGCTTGAAATTGGCCATGATAGGAATATTTATAGAAGCCAAACAATACAAATCAGCCCCTCCCCCCAAACTGGTTGTTACACATTTACCGGTGTACTACTGATGTAGGTAGTAGAAACCAGGAGAGTGAATTCTCTCCCATTGTAGCCCTACTGGCCATTTGGGCCCGATTCAAGAAAGGCCTCAAGGGCTTCACAGACACTACGATGTTTATGGCTGGAATGCGGGGGAGGGCTCTGGGTTCTGGAGAGAGGCGGATTCGGAGAAAGGTTGAGTGAAGAGTGAGTGACAAAGCTACGGATAACTTGGGTCTCAGCTGGTAAGATAACATGAGAGAGGTGTCGGATGAAAGGGCTCCCTTCCCTGGCGTCTCTAGCCGATTCCCGCCACGCTTGGTGGAGAAGAAAGGGAAGAAGGTGTCTCGGAGAGATGGACCACTGCGGTGCCGTGGGTGGTGGCGTGGGCACTTAGCTACAGTCCTTCCCCCGCTCCGCCGTCAGGAGGCGCTCTTGCGCGGCCTCCAGACCCACGGCCGCAGCTCCACACGGCGACGCTCTAGTCGCTGTTTCTCTAAGGCAGGAGGGGCGGTTTGCAGCCGCAAGGCCTCGCCTCGCATCGCGCAGCCTGCCAGCGCCGGTCATGACGCGGCTCCCAAAGCTGGTGGTTTTCGATCTGGGTGAGGAACCGGCCCGGGGAGATTTGCGGCGTGCTCTCCTTTTCCAAAGCCCCGCTGCAGTTCTCGGGGCCCTGCGCGCTCCGAGCCTGAGCCCTCCCTCCGTCCTCCTGCAGATTACACGCTCTGGCCGTTCTGGGTGGATACGCACGTAGACCCCCCGTTCCACAAGGGCAGGTGAGGCGGCGCCGGGGAGGCCGGGTCCGGGCGGGGCCGGCCTCCGCTGAGCGCGCTTTCGCCCTCCAGCGACGGGGCCGTCCGGGATAGGCGGGGCCAGACAGTCCGACTGTATCCAGAGGTGCGTGACGTCCTGGAAAGGTTGCAGGGCCTTGAGGTACCCGTCGCGGCCGCTTCACGGTAAGGAGAGCGACTGAAAAAAAGCTGTCGGTCTCATGCTGAGAGACGCATGCATGAGGAGGCGTCTCGTGTAACCCCTTGGCTACAAAAACTTTGGCGGTGCAGATTTGCACGTATTTGCATATTTTTCTAATTGTACCCTTTCCTGTGCCTTTTATTTATTAAACCTTGACTGGCTTAGCGCCGCCTGTGTCAGACGGGAAGCCTAGGGAATCGAATAAGGACCGAGGGTGCCTACTTATCCTGGAAAAACAGCAAGTTGATTTCCCCTTGGTTAAACATAACTTGGCTTGCAGCCCCTGGCCCTGCTGATCCCATCTATTATTACACCTTTTTGCAGAACAGGGGAGATTGAAGGGGCCAACCAGCTACTGGAGCTCTTTGACCTTGACAGATACTTTGTTCATCGGGAAATCTACCCAGGCAGCAAGGTCACCCACTTTGAGAGGTATGCAGAGATAAGGTAGAAGCTGGGAGGCCAGAGAGGCTGCAGGAGCTAAGAAGCCAGTGTGGTCACCCCCTGCCCTGCCTTGCACAGGTTGCAGCAGAAGACAGGAGTTGTCTTCTCCCAGATGATCTTCTTTGATGACGAGAAGCGGAATATCCTAGACGTCAGCAAATTGGGTACAGAGTGGTGAGATTAGCCTTTTGGGGAATGAGGAGAAAGTTCCTAGGAGCGGTTAGATAGGCCCAGGATGGGTAGCTTGCATGCAATTTTAGGGTGCACCCAAAAAAGGTGAGAGTAACAACAGGCCTGATGAAACGTGGCTTCTTTTCTTTCTAGGAGTTACCTGCATTCATGTTCAGAATGGAATGAATCTTCAAACCCTAAGTCAGGGACTGGAGACATTTGCAAAGGCCCAAGCTGGGCCCTGAGGTCCAGTCCTGTGGATGAGCCTCATTTGAAGCATAAAACTGAAAGGAAATCATGAAGGCATTTTCAGGTGTATTTGTAAATTATTAAAGTATGTTTGTGTGTGACAGAAATCTTCTGGCTGGTTTTTGTTTTCCTAGCTTTGTAGCCGGCATTGGCTTTTCGGAGGTGCCAAGACCAGAGCGAGTGGAATTAGACTTCATCCGGCTCTGCCAAAGAAACTTGTGGCACACCCGACTGTGGCCCCCTTGTGCTCACACCATCCGCGCCCCAATTCCTGAACTCTGTCAAGGGCCAGGAGAACTCTTCCACTGGCCCCAAGAAGTGGGATGTAAGGCCCTGCACATTCCCTTTCAGGAAAACAAATACTGTGCTTTTGGGGGGGGGGGGCGGCCTTTTTAAAGAATCAAAAACGGAGCGGCCGCTTTAAGAGGAGCGAATGGGTTGGGGGCTGGTGGCTCGGGTCACGTGGCAGAAGTGGCCTCGTTGGCTCATGTTGATGATGTCGCCGCGGTGCCCCATGGAGGGATTGGCCCAGGCCGGTCTCTGAGCGATGAGACCGCACCCGCCCGGGAGCCAGGCGGAAGTTGCAAGAAGCCGCGGAGAGGAGGCAGGAGAGGCAAGGGTGGTGGAGATGAGTGGTCTCGGCAGACTCTTCGGGAGGGGTGAGCCCGGGTGAGCCCGGTGGGCTGGTGGTGCTGGCCAAGGGGGTGTGGGGAAGGCCATGGCCCCCGGCTGTTGCGAAAACCCCGTCCAGGGCCCAGGCCTCCTCACGTGCCAGGAGGCCCCGCCTTGTCGGGCTGTCTGGCTCTGGCTGTCTTCCTTCCCCCGCCCCAGGGAGAAGAGCTCGGGGTCGGGCCGGAACGTGAATGGAGGGTCTCCACTGTTTAGGCTGGGGAGTTGAGTTTCCGACTGTCATCATCTAGTCCTTTCCAAAACACTGGTGCTTCCTCTATGCTGGCCAAGGGGGGAATCCGAGGTGATGAAAAAAGACTGTCTACTTAAAACTCCCATCTGGTGGGGGGAGACCAGCAAAAACTGGTAATAGTGTAGTGTGGGAACTCCATGATGGAGATGTTCCTTCCTAAAAACTAGGGGGAGCACAGAAGAGGCGTGAGGGGTTGTGATCCAGAGGGCTAAGGTATGCCAGGTGGAGAATTGAGGTACTCCAGGGGGGAGGTAACTGTGTGCAAAACAGGCAGGAACGAGTATGGTAGTAATACTTAGGGGAAAGAGGAGTTCTGGCTGGTGGGTGTGCGCGCGCGCGCACATACCCACGCCAGCTGAAGAAGAGGAAAGTAGAAGTGTGGATGGAGAGGTGAACAAGGGCCAGGTCAAGAAGGGCCTTGTATGTCTCATTAAAGTTTTAGATTTTATCTTGCAGGCAATGGAGAGTGTGAAAGGATTTTAAGCAGGCAAGGGCCTGCCTTATTAATTTTAATTACTGTCAGAAGTGCAGAAGATGAAGGGGAAAATGGAGATCAGATTTTTTTTTTTTCTCTACCCCCTGTACTTCATTCATTTTGAGGGTGTGGAGTTAGGACCTTGGGCATCTCCTAGGACAGCAAGTGGAACAGCGATTATAAAAAGTGACCAAACTCCAGTGGGGATGTGCTCATAGGAGGGCCATGCATATGTGGCAGCAGGGGGTATATGGGAACTTTGTATCTTCCACTCAGATTTGCTGTGAACCTAAAACTTCTCGGGGGCGGGGGTTGGGGGGGAAGCCTGGGAATGACTTGAAAGGCAATTTGTTTTTTGTTTTTTGGGTTTTTATTTATTTTTTTTTTATTTTTTAAAATTTTTTTTAACGTTCATTTATTTTTGAGACAGAAAGAGACAGAGCATGAATGGGGGAGGGTCAGAGAGAGGGAGACACAGACTCTGAAACAGGCTCCAGGCTCTGAGCTGTCAGCACAGAGCCTGACGCGGGACTTGAACTCACGGACCACGAGATCATGACCTGAGCCGAAGTCGGCCGCTTAACCGACTGAGCCACCCAGGCGCCCCGCAAGGCAATTTGAAATAGCAAAGAATACTGGATTTGGAAGTCATGCTGCCACATTTCAATTCCTGCTCAATTCTCTCTAGCTGTGATTTTAAACAAATGATTATTTAACACATATATGCCTGTTTTTCACATTTGTAAAGTGAAGATAGTGTATTCATTATAGAGAGTCATTTTGGGATTAAGAGTAAGACAGGTGCCTAGCACACACTCTGCTCTCGGTGATTGGTGGCTAATATATTTCCTCCACACGATATGGGCCTGCTTGATTGCACTTCCAGGGAAGAAGGAGAAGGGGCCAACCCCTGAAGAGGCAATACAGAAACTGAAGGAGACAGAGAAGATATTGATCAAGAAACAAGAGTTTCTGGAGCAGAAGATTCAACAGGAGCTACAAATGGCCAAGAAGCATGGGACCAAGAATAAGAGAGGTAATGGGGGAGAGGTGCCAACTGGGCGGGCCCAGGTGGGAAGCATAAGGGCTTCTGGCTCTGATGCTCAGGGTGTGGGCTGGGTCAGCTGCCCTACAGGCTTTGCGGAGGAAGAAAAGATTCGAACAGCAGCTGGCACAAACCGATGGGACATTATCTACCCTGGAGTTTCAGCGTGAGGCCATTGAGAATGCCACCACCAATGCAGAAGTGCTTCGGACCATGGAGCTTGCTGCCCAAGGCATGAAGAAGGCCTACCAGGACATGTGGGTACGGGGGGAGGGAAGCAGGGGGCCCAGGCACTGGGGAAAGTAGCTTGGTATTTTCTCTTGAATCTTAAAACCTCTCAGAATGTAAATTTATAGATGTCTGTGACAGCTAGACCTCTGTCAGTCTCCTTGCTTCTTGGAAGATCTCTTTGCTGGCTGAAGCATTCTAGGGAGGAAAGAGGATTTTCCTAATTAAAAACAAGTTTTTTTAAATGTTTATTTATTTTTGAGAGAAAGAAACAGTGTGAGTGGGAGAGGGGCAGAGAGAGAAGGAGACACAGAATCGGAAGCAGGCTCCAGGCTCTGAGCTGTCAGCACAGAGCCCGACGCAGGGCTCAAACTCAAAAGCAGTAAGATCATGACCTGAGCCGAAGTCAGACATTCAACTGACTGAGCCATCCAGGTGCTCCTTTTTTTTTTTTTTTTTAATTTTTTTTTAATGTTTATTTATTTTTGAGAGAAAGAAAGAGTGTGAGTTGGAGAAGAGCAGAGAGAGAAGGAGGGATTTTCCTAATTTTTAAAGATCCTTCAGGAAGAGGAGTACAGCCTATTCTCCCCAAAGTGGCTTCTTGCCAATTCTCAGCCCAGACTTGCTTCCACATAATTTCCCAGGGATCTCTTCTGATAGCCATGGATTTATCAGTCTGAGGCCACAGACAGGAGGGTTTTCATCCATGCAAGATGGGAAAGTCAGGAGCGTTGTTGCCTGATTTCATAGCTATGTATCTTGTTCTCAGGGACATTGACAAGGTGGATGAACTGATGGCCGACATTACAGAACAACAGGAGGTGGCCCAGCAGATCTCAGATGCCATTTCTCGGCCTGTGGGCTTTGATATGGATGAGGTGAGTGGAGCAAGGGGTCAGGGAATTATGGAGAAAGCATGACACTAGCCGGAAGGAATGCCCAAGAGAATCGTGGGGCAAATTTGGGAGGGGGGATTCAAAAATGGTATGTTTTTGGAAGTAGACATTTCCTTTCTTCATTTTTAACAGTCTTCTTGTCCCATGTCCAGGATGAACTGTTGGAGGAGCTAGAGAAGCTGGAGCAGGAGGAATTGGCCCGGGAGTTGTTACATGTAGGCGACAAGGAGGAAGAACCCCCCATCAAACTGCCTGGTGTACCTTCCACACATCTACCTGAAGAGCCAGGTACTCAGGGTTATTCTCTTGTCTCAAGGACTTGAGAGGGTGGGATAGATATGGGGAAAGATTATATTCTTCTTACATCCTGCCTCAAAGGAGCCAGGCAGAGAGGGCTGCTACTACAGTTGCACAGGTTGTTGACTGCATAAGGGTACCTGGCTGAGGGGGAATGAAGACTAAGTCCAGCCTCTGCCTCACTCAGCAAGCTGTGTACCCTGGTGTGGGGCTGCAAGTGCTGGGAGAAAGAAGCACATCTTCCCAATTTGTACAGAGCTGCTCTAGGAATTTGCAGCAGCCCAGCGAGAAGGACCACACCTTTACGTTCTTTGCTGAGGGAGAGATGTTTCAGCAGACTCTCAGTGTCACAGCAGGGGATTATTGACGTTGCCAAAGCCCTAATACTTCTTTCTTTCTCCGGGTATCCTTGTCCCCCAAGCTCCCAAAGCGGATGAAGATGAAGAAGCACTAAAGCAGTTGGCCGAGTGGGTGTCCTGATGTGTCTGGGCTTGTTTTCCTGGCGCTGACTTCATTGGTCTCTTTTCCTTAAGTGCCAAGTGCTAAGCAAAGGAACGTAGCCTTTTGGGGGGGTCCTGCTGAGGGTGATAGTGACCCTGCCTGAAAAAGGGTTGTTGCCCTCCCCTCCCTGGCTCAACTCTGAAAGAGAATGTTGGTGCAAGAGGAGCCCCTTGGCTTCCTTCTCTTTGATAACAGTTACAGTGCCCTTGTTCCCAATAAAATCAGGCAGATGGAACCCTAGTGTTTATACTGCCTCATCTACACCTGAAACTCTTCCCTGGTCTTTGGAGCTTTGTTTCAAGCGATGAATCATAGTGGGAGTAAGAAGGGGCATTGGAACATAGAGAAAGTGGGCACTGACAATATCTTGACCTACTGTGTTCCAGGCATGTACTGTTTCATCTTTCACATTGGTTTGCCCTAGAGTTGCCTGGTGCTGAGGTTAAGGTTAAACTGCCACCTATTATTTATCTTGGGACCATGTGGAGCTGTCTCTGAGTCTTCTCTCATTGCTTTCCCCCAGTCATGCCTCTGCTAAGACAGCCCCATGACTTACTACTCATTTTCCCTTTGCAAAGCCCATTTTCAAGGGCAGGGAGGGAGAATACAGGGATAAAGGAGCAAGGAGCTTTCCATTATTCAGAACCCATAGCCAACAGGCTTGGTTTGAACTGTCATTTCTGTTTCTAAGAGCAATAGTGTGCATGATTCACTTGGATCGTTTCAGTCGTGGTTAAGGTGGCATTTGAAGGAAGGAGAAGAAACCAGGCATTTCACACACCCTGATACCCATTTCTAAGAGAGAAAATAATGCCATCCCTTTGGTTATAAACAGGGAGAGCCATGGCCAAACAGCAACCAGGGCCTCTGCCCCACTGCTTGAACATTTAGAATGCACAGAGATGTGTAATAATAAGCATTTACTTAGAATAATGAAACTTCCCGAAAGGGATGTTCATCTGAGCACCCTCTCCCCCTGAGCCACATGTGAGCTATATACTGAATTACAGTGTTGACTTTAATAGGTGTCAAGATGACCAGTTACAGACTGGTTAGAAATCCACCTCTTGGACTCAGTAGTGTTCCCTGCTAGTTCCCTTGAGGAAAGAGTGTCTTTGACTCCAGCTGATGAAACTAAATCAGGTATAGATTTATTTTTGGTAGAAAAGATCGTTAGCCCCAGACCCTCCTGCTTTGCTCCTCTCTCAACTCCCTCCCTTAACCACTTTTAGGTATTGATTTCCAAGGACTGGTGCCGATTAGTGGTGCTGGGGGGTTGGCACATGGCCTCAAGCAGCCTGATCTCATGGGTGGGTTGCTCAGGCTGGAACTTGAGCACCCAAGGATCCTTGATGATGTCCAGGATGGTGGCACGCTTGGTGGCTTGGCATAGCGTCTGGAAGACCAGGTTCTAGGGCAGGGGAGAGAGAGGTCTTGGCTGAGCTTGCCTCCCATTGTGCCACACAGGCAATGAGCAGTTGGACCTGAGAGAGAAGCAGGATAGCCCATCACACCACTCTGGTAAAAGGGGGTGTGGCCCTGATTTTATCCTGATGAGCCTGGCATGTAACTCCCTGGAGCAGAAGGGAAGGAAGGGTTCCTTGGGGGGAAATCCTTGCCTTATCCTGCTGAAACCAGCTCATCACTCACATCTAAGGTGTGGAGCCCAGGAATGGCCCTTTAAGCTCCCTCCCCACCAACTACTCTGGGGCAGGGGCTACAGTGTGAGACAGTGATGGTGGGGAAGAGCCTCCCCCAGGGTGGGGAGGCCTACATTAGGTATTCCCTCCCTGTGGGTCATCCCTGAGGCCTCAGCCCTCCTGGGGGAGCCAGCACCTTGCACTCCTGGGAGATGGAGTAGTTAGGTGGAAAAGTGACCTCCTTTTGAGTCTCTTTCAGCAGCTTTAAGAGATTGGTGTCATCAAAGGGCAGCCGGGCCACCACTAGAGTGTAGAGGATGACGCCCATGCTCCAGGTGTCAGACAGGAAAGGGTTGTAGGGCAAGCCCAGCAAGATCTCCGGGCAGGCATAAGCAAAGCTGCCACAGTAGGTCCGGCTGAGGTGGGTAAAGCAGTTCATATGGCGGTAAGAAGAGCTACCACGCACAGTCTGGTTAGAAGGCACCATCTTGGCGAAGCCAAAGTCCGATATCTTCACGTTCTCCCACTTGTCCAGCAACAGGTTCTCCAACTTTAAGTCCCTACCAGCAGCAGAAAGGCTGGGGGTCAGGCTGGGGAGAGGGCTTAGTATTAGACCAGGAGCTGAAGGGCCAGGGGTCAGAGGCTAGAGATAGAAAAGGCAAAGTGGGAGACAGGTGCCGTTATGAGGACACAAGGTTGAGAGGACGGAACCATGGAGTTAATGAACAGAGCCCAAAGGTGAGAGAGGATGGTACCTGGGGACCAGCGAGGGCTCATCATTGTAGTTCACAGAGTGCTGTGTTCACGGTGGGTACTACATAAATGTTCTTGACCAGACAATTAAAATAGAGGGGATGGATGGGCCTAGATAACTGAGGAAGGCCAAGGGAGGGAAAAAGAGGGCAGAAAATGGAAAATATGCATAAAACCCCCTTGAGAGCCCAAAGGCCCCAGCCTGGGTGGCAGCGCCCTCACCGGTGCACGATGCCCTTGCTGTGCAGGTAGGCGATGCCCAGGGTCATCTGGGAGAACCACTTGCCAGCATGGGGCTCAGAGCAAGCCCCATAGTGCTGGATCCATTCAAGGACGTCACCACCCTGAGCCAGCTCCAGAATGATGTATACTCGGGATGTGGTTTCGATGGCCTGATAGAAGTTGATGAGGTACTTGTGCCGCAGGACCTTCATTACCTGGCCCCGGAAGAGGGACCCATCAAACCTGGGAAGGGAGAACCCTGGCTGTGCTCCCAGCCCTCCTACTGTCCTGCTGCTAACCTACTTAGAACTTTGCAGCAGGATTAAACCCCAGAGGGCTGGTGGTTTGTGGGCAGACCCTATGCTTTGTACTTTTACTTTGTGAGGCTGGAGGTGAGTGGGTGGGTGGAAAGAGGTTGAATTTGTATCAAGTCATCTTCCTGCTGCATAGTAAGACATTCACTGATTTGGGGTTGGGGGTGGGGTTCTGGCTCTATCCCCTCCAGACCATGCCCAGAAGTCTTAATGAGCTTGGTACCAGTTCCCTCTTCTAGCCCCCTTTCCAACCTGTATCTCACGGGGCAGGAACTTGTTAAGGTAGTCCTCAGAGGCCTTCTTCTTTGAGATGATCTTGACAGCCACCATGATCTTCTGCTTTGTGTAGTAAGCCTCATAAACCGTCCCATAGGAGCCATTGCCAATGACCTTGCCCACCTCGTAACCATACTCCTCCATGACAGAGCGGTAGGCTGAGGTGGGTGGTGCTACCTCCAGGGTGTCTCCCTTCCGCATGGTGTTGGGCTTTCTGAGAGCAGGGAAAAAGCCTATTATCTGCTCAGAAAGCCATGAGGGCTAGGGTACCAAAGTAAAGTTAGTCTTTGAAAGCTTGCCTATATAGTCACACAAGTCTGGGATGCTGGGCTCAACTCTCACTAGAAACGTGGAGGGGGAAGAAGGGAGAAGCAGTTCTTTTTGTCTCCACTAGCTGTTGTTACTTCTTTCTCCTCCTGGTTACGGAACTCCTCAAGGTCCCATGTTCCACATACATCACAATTCACCTTCTTTCCACCACTGGCCATAAGACTTGAGAATGAAGTGCACTTTGGAACATATTCCTAGAGGCAACTTCTGCAATTTGGTGAGACTCCCCCCACCCTGCCTGCCCCCACCATAGATCTAATCCCTTCAACCATTCATGTTTATTGAGCACCCACTATGTACCAGGCTGAGTACTGGGATAAAATAAGAAGACCAATAGAGACCCTAGGCTCCTAGAGTTTTATTATCCAGCATGAGAAACCCACGTGTGAGAATATTACAGAGCATTATAAGGTGTTGTAGAAACATATTCTAAGGAATCTTAACCTTAAAATGTTTTTCTGGCTTAAAACAACCACCTTTTTTTTTTTTTTTGCAAGTTGAGCTGGGCTCAGTTGGGTGGTTCTTCCAGCGGTCTCATCTTTGCTGGGATCGTTTGTTTCTGCTGCATATGGTCTCACTATCCAGCAGACTAGCCAGAGTTCCTTCACACAGTAGCACTGAATTTCAAGAGAAAAAAAAAAATCAGAAATTGTATGATCAATTGAAACCTAGGCTCCAAAACCACAAAGCATCACTTCCATAGCTTTACACCAGTAAAGATGGTTGCAAGATTACAAGGATCACTCGGATTGAAAGGGTGGAATAGATTCCACCTGATTCCACCTCTGAACCTTGAAATGCATTCTTATCTTGCTTTCCATGACCTTAAATTCTGTAGGATTCCTCCTATCCCTCTGGCCACTCCTCACACTTCACTGGAGCCTTATCTTCTCTGTCTGTCCCTTAATCATACCGCAAAGTTTCTACCATAGGTCTTATGTCCTCATCCTTTAGGATCTCCCCCATTCCCAACACCTTATTTATTACATCCATTCTGACTGCTCCTAATCTTGTCTATCTCAGATGTCTCTGGAGTTCCAGATCCAGCATCCAACTGCTTGCTGGATTCACATGGACATGTTTGTATCTTCAACGTGCCATGTCCAAAACTGAAGTCTGTATGTTCTTGCCCTAGGTTTCCTCTTTCTGTAAGTTCTATACTAGTTGTTTTCAGTTCACACACCCAAATGTCACCTGGACCCTTCCCTCTACCTCAGCCCCTACATCCAATCTGTCACCAAATTCTGTCTCTTCTACCTCCTAAGTATTTTTAACAGTATGTTTCAGGCTCCCCGGAGCAGCTGTCACTGCCTTAGCTGAAGCCTCTTTCAGTTCTCAACTGATCGCTCTGGCAAGCTTTCTGCTCCCCTCCAGTCTTCACCCTCAACTCCAAGGTGTAAATCTGATTTTATGCCCACTTAAAACAATTCAGTGTCTCCCCATTCTCCTCAGGATCAAGTCCAAATTTATATATATATATATATATATATATATATATATATATATATTTATATTTATATTTATATTTATATTTATATTTATATATTTATATATCTGACCCTGCTTACTTCTCCAATTTTATCTTTTAACCTACATGCAATGCTACAGTCAAACAGAATTACTTTTCTTTCATTGCTTTCTCTGTCTGGCAAACCCCTACTCTCCCTTCAGGACTTAGCTCATAAGCTGTTTTAAGGACACCTTTACCAACTGCTCAAGAGCAAATTGGATGTTCCTCCCTCCTGGGTGCTCCCAGAGCCCCAATACTTTCTCTGTCACAGTGCCTGTAACTGTGTTTTTTTTTCTGCTTGCATCTCCCACTAGGCTGTCAGGGAGGTCAACTGGCAAGAAGAGGGAGATGAAGTCAGAGGTTTGAGAAGAATGGGTTGTGCAGAATAAGAGAGCTGATCTGGAAAATGAACAGGATCACTGAGCAGCACTGGGGGTCCAACTGAGGTTAAAAACACAATTTATAGACACACGATTTTAACACAATGTTAAGATTCATCTTGGGTATAGGTGCTTGAATACTGACAGTTCTTGAATATGAACCCAAGATTAAGGTTTCACTTGGCAGCTGGAATGAAACAATAATGGAAGAGAGGCATCAAGAACACAGTCAAGAATGTGGCTGAAATGATGGAATGCCAAATCTAAGCTGCATGGGTAAGGAAGACAAGCTAGAAAAAAGCAGGTTGCAGGGAATGACAGAGATTGTGGTCATTGAAGGGTTAACCTGGATTTAAGACTGTGGGGGGGGGATGGGGGGGTGGGGGTGGGGAGTGACACTCAGGGAAGAATCACATTTCTATCTTCCAAAGCAAAACAACTCCCAACAAAAGATTATGCCATAGACTACTGGTAAATTCCTATTTACTGACAGCCTGCTGATCCTGCTGGCAGGATGGTTCCAAAGTTTGTTGGAAGCCTAATCTACATCCTCGATCTACCAAGATGAGTTGTCCAGGGCACACCATGGTAAGGAGAGCCACACAGCCCCACCCTCTGGATGGTTTGCTGGCCCTTGGATGGGCAGCCTGGTGGCAGCTGTGTTATCATTGTGCAGGGGGTAAACCAGTTCATTTGAAAAACATGTATTAAGCTGCCGACTTTATACAAAAGCACTGCCAAGGATATCAAGATGTATAACTTAGTCTTCCTGTGAGTAGTTAGCAATTAACAAGGAAGACAGACACAGAAGTAAAATAACAGTCCAGTGAGGTAAAGTGCTATAATCAAAGACTGGAAGATGTAAAAGCAGGCTTTATAGGGGAAGCATTTGCACTGTTAGAAGTCTCCAGGCAGGTAAGTAGGGAATGGTAGACTGGGCAGTCTAGGCAAAAGGAGCTACATAAGCTTGTAGACTTGAGAGAACACGACATTCAAGATTCCAGTTTGAACACAGGACAGGGTTCCAAAAGGGTAATGTACCTGGAGAAGTAAAGATCCAGGTCTGACAGGTCTCATATGCCAAGCTTTTAAGAATTTATCCTATGTACTCATGGTCAAATTTTAGTCAAAATCAAAGCCTGTTAAAAAATAATGACCAGTCACCCCCTCCTCTAAGATCCTGATTTGGTGGGACCCAGGTCTCTATGTTTTAAATAAGCTTTTGGTTCAATCTGATGAGCACCAAGATTTCAGAACCACTGTTGCTGGAAATAGGACACATATTTTTAAAAAAATCTTTATAGCAGCAGTATGGAAAATGGATCCAAGTTGGGAGGTGACCAGGACACTAGCAAGGTGGCTATCATGGTAATTTAGGTGAGAGAGGGTGGGACCTGAACCAAGGCAGCTGCAACGAGGGCAAGTATTGGAAAATATTCAGGAAATAAGCAGGGGGGCTTGGTGGCACTGATCTGAAGAGGATGTCCCCTGGGGACAGGG
The DNA here is from genome assembly GCF_018350175.1 of Felis catus. Taxonomy (NCBI): domain Eukaryota; kingdom Metazoa; phylum Chordata; class Mammalia; order Carnivora; family Felidae; genus Felis; species Felis catus. The sequence continues at coordinate 74,397,214 of NC_058373.1, read as the reverse complement.
GAGTGAGAGAGTCGCAGGTTTCTGGCTTCTCTAAATTACTTTTCTAATTACAAAATCCACTGATTATCTAAAAAACTCAATCCCCTACTTCCTGGAACCTCACCTCCTCCTACAGGGAGGTGAGGCACTACTTCTTTACCCAGGGAAAGGGAACCTTAAATCTGCATCCTTACATGTTGCCCCCAAGTGGCCAAACGGAAGTCACTGCCCCTGGGTCTGAGCTTCAAAACTCTCCCAATGGCAGATACCCTTAAAATAGCCAAGACAGGCAAGGGTAAACTTTTCCAGAGTAATCTGCAATATAAAATTGAGAAGCCCAAACGCATGCGCGCGCGCGTACACACACACACACACACACACACACACACACACACACACACACGTAAATAACAAGAACACCGAAAGAGTCGAACATATACCAAGATTCTTTGCCTGCAGGTTAACAATAACCCTGCCAGGCTGCCCAACTCACCCGATAAAAGGGCTGACACCCTGTCTCTTTGCGTGTCTCTGCACCAGACCTGCCTCAGGCTTGCCTGTCTTCGAACATGGGACTGTCATTATTTGGCCGGGAGGCTTCCAGCACAGCCTCCGGAAGACATTTTTACTTATGTATTTATTTTTTGGCGGGAGGCCACTCGTGACGGGTTGGAAGAGGAGCAGTGAGATGAGATGCAGATTCCAGGACACGTGCACGTACTGTGCCCTCGATGTCCCAGCACAGCGACGCCCAAAGTCTCACCTTCGCCCGGGTTGGGGGCCATCAACCGCCTCTCTGAGCTCGCCCTCTGCATTCGGTGGCGAGACCCACCGGTTCAGCCGGCAAATGCTCCTGGGCGTCTACCAACCGGGCTCCTTTTCCTGGACAGTTACTGGGCGCGTGCGGCGGGCACGGCTCTCCGGCCTCTGCCGGCAGGTGCCCCCAAGTCTTCCCTGGGACGGGCGAGAGGCCCGGCAGCGACTCTTACCCCAAAGTGGCGTCCGCGTCCCCGCAGCCAGGCCTCAGCCTCAGTCCCTGCCCGAAAGACCGTCGGCGGAGGAGCGCACCGGCCGCAGCATCGGGGGCGTGGTCCCCACTAGGCTCCAGAAAAGGAGCTTTCCGCCCGGCTGAGGTCCCCGCGGGTGAGGCGGAAGTGGTAAGACTGACGTGTCTCGGGCTGCTCTCCAGATCGCCGGGAGGGCCCACCGCCGGGGGACGGGCTAGCCGGGCCTTGCGGGCTCTCCAGAGCTGGGCCGGGCTCCCGACTGGAGAAAGCTAGTCGGCGAACACTTAACTGAACTCAGTGCGGTCTACCGTATGGTGTGGCAACAGCCGCTGCAATCAGGCACCGCGGCGGCCAACCCCGTGGAGGTCGGTCGTCAGGTCCTTCCCGGGCCGCCGCTAGCGCGCCGCTCAGGGGGGGAGACCCCGGCAGGAACCCAAGGGCAGCTACGGGGCCGCAGAGGCCGCGGGCGCCGCCTCGGCCAGCCCTTCCCGTGCGGTGAGGACCCCGCGGGGGCCGCGGGAAGGTGCCTGAGGTGCGAGGCCGCGTGGCGTTGCCATGGAAACGGGCTGGGGCGCGGGGAGGTCCCGGGCAGGCGGGCTGCGGGAGGGGGGCCCCAGACTGAGAGAACAGGAGAGCAAAGGAGGACAGTGTGACAGTGTTGTCTGGGGGTCGGGAGGCGGCCTCCCGAAGGAGGGTTGGAGAACCCAAGGGGAGGAATTGGAGCGGTTCGAACGACTTGACCTGGGGCGTCAGGAATTGGTTTCCATAACTGCAGGACTCCCCCAAACAGGTACTGCTGCCTTAAGGATGACAGTCCTAGGGCACCCGCGGAGTTGGAGCTACCAGTGGTTGTCACTTCTGATGCTGCTGCTGGGCACAGGCCATGAGCCTGGGGTGGAAGGTGTGACACACTACAAGGCCGGTGACCCCGTCATTCTATATGTCAACAAAGTGGGACCCTACCACAACCCTCAGGAGACTTACCACTACTATCAGCTTCCGGTCTGCTGCCCTGAGAAGATACGACACAAAAGCCTTAGCCTGGGTGAAGTGTTGGATGGGGACCGAATGGCTGAGTCTTTGTACGAGATACGTTTTCGGGAGAATGTGGAGAAGAGAATCCTGTGCCACATGCAGCTCAGTTCTGCACAGGTCAGCCTCTCCACATTGGCTAGAAGTCAGCCCTCCCTCCCAGGGACTAAACGGTGTCTTACAATTTATGGTCTTATAGCACCTTTATGGAAATGATCTGACTTAACTCTAACTACAATCCCACCAGGTAGTCAGGACAGGTGGTATTATTTGCATTCAGTTGAGGAAGAAACGTACTTGCTCAAAAGTGACTTTCCAAGACCACATGGATACTGAATTGCAGAGGTGGTATTAGAGCCCAGGGCTCCGGACTCCAGGCTGCTCTGTTGGTAACAAGGTCCCAACTATCACTCCTATATAGTTGTTTCCTTCCATACTTAACCTCTTGGCTTTCTTAACTGGCTCCTTTACACTCTACTCTTTCCTGTGATGCTTTTTTTTCTTTAGCAAATCCTATCTTAGGGCACTTTTCTTTAGTCTACTCCAGACCTTCTGACACCTTGCCTTTCTCCTTTTTCTACACCTTAACCCTGTCAAGTCACATTGCTCGTTTTGGAGAATCCCAGCATACTAGGTTCTAACCTAGTGGTTCTCAGCAGGGGGCAATTTTGTCTCCCAAGGTATATTTGGCAATGTCCAGAGATAATTTTGGTTGTCACTGCCAGGAGGGGGGCTGGGGGGGGGTGCTACTGACACCTAGTGGGAAGAAGCCAGGGATGGTACATATTACAGTGCACAGGACAGCTCCCCACAATAAAAATTATCCAGCCCAGAATGTCAGAAGTGTCCAGGCTGTGGAACCTTGCTCTAACGCTATGCCTGGGGAGGCCGTATCTGACTCCTGACTTGCTCTTTGTAGGTGGAGCAACTGCGCCAGGCCATTGAGGAACTGTATTACTTTGAATTTGTAGTGGATGATTTGCCAATCCGTGGCTTTGTGGGCTACATGGAGGAGAGTGGCTTCCTGCCTCACAGCCACAAGATAGGGCTTTGGACCCATCTGGACTTCCACCTAGAATTCCACGGAGACCGAATTATATTTGCCAATGTCTCTGTGCGGGATGTCAAGCCCCACAGCTTAGATGGGTTACGACCTGATGAGTTCTTAGGCCTCACCCACACCTACAGCGTGCGCTGGTCTGAGACTTCAGTGGAACGTCGGAGTGACAGGCGCCGTGGCGATGACAGTGGTTTCTTTCCCCGAACACTGGAAATCCATTGGTTGTCCATCATCAATTCCATGGTGCTTGTGTTTTTACTGGTGGGTTTTGTGGCTGTCATTCTCATGCGTGTGCTTCGAAACGACCTGGCTCGATACAACTTGGATGAGGAGACTACCTCTGCAGGTTCTGGTGATGACTTTGATCAAGGTGACAATGGCTGGAAAATTATCCATACAGATGTCTTCCGCTTCCCTCCATACCGTGGTCTGCTCTGTGCTGTGCTTGGTGTGGGTGCCCAGTTCCTGGCCCTTGGCACTGGTGAGGTGATAAAAATTAATCAGGGATTTCTCTCAAGGGGTAGAACTAAGTTGGTGGTTTGTTCTGGAAAGATCTGCAGATCTTCTCTTCTTTCCAAGGTGAGAGGCAAACCTAAGGGGTGGGTGGCTTTAACAAGCATGTGTATATTCAGTTGTAGGTTTGCTGAACAACAGAATTAGGGGATATTGTTTTCCTTGGGTCTGGGAGAAAGGGGGATGATTCCTCTGAAGTTGTCAGAAAAGGGACAGGGGAGACCTGACACAGGCTTTCCACTACTACCCTACAGGCATTATTGTCATGGCACTGCTGGGCATGTTCAATGTGCACCGTCATGGGGCCATTAACTCGGCAGCCATCTTGTTGTATGCCCTGACCTGCTGCATCTCTGGCTACGTGTCCAGCCACTTCTACCGGCAAATTGGAGGCGAGCGTTGGGTGTGGAACATCATTCTCACCACCAGCCTCTTCTCTGGTGAGGACTGCCCTTTCCCTGGTGGGCTGGCCTGGCGACTGAGGGTTTAGGAACTTACAACACATCATGGAACCTGGGATAGAGTTAGAGCTAAGGCCTTAAGGGAATGAAAATGGGCAAAAGAAACAAGAAAACCATTCAAAAGACAAGACTGCATTTCTTTTGCATAGTTTAAAAATTAAGTCCTTAAAATATTCTAGGCAGCATGGTAAGCACTCTGCATGCCTTCATCGATTTAATCTCCACAATAGCCCTATGCGGGAGTTAATATTGTCCCCATTTTTACAGATGAGGAAATTGAAGGCTGGTTAAGCAATTTGCCTGAAATTACACTCCTAAGAGGAAGCAAACCAGGTTTTAGATGCAGGCAGTCTGACTCTAGAGCCTGTATTCTTAACCATTATGTTAAGAGTGAAATAACACTCTTTCTTGAACATATTTCTTGATAGTCCCTTTTTAAAAGTTTTTTGGGGGGCACCTGGATGGCTCAGTCGGTTAGGTGTCCCCCTCTTGATCTTGGTTCAGGTCATGATCTCAGGGTTGTGAGTTCAAGCCCCACATTGGGCTCTGCGCTGGGCTTAGAGCCTACTTAAAAAAAAAAAAATTTTTTTTAACGTTTATTTTTGAGAGAGAACATGTGCACGCATCAGTGGGGGAGGGGTAGAGAGAGGAGGACAGAGGATCTGAAGTGGGCTTTGCACTGAGTAGAGAGCCTAATATGGGGCTTGAACCCACAAAGCATGAGATCATGACCTGAGCCAAAGTCGGACGCTTAACTGACTGAGTCACCCAGGTGTCCCCGCCAAAATAAGTTTGTTTTTTTTTATTTGCAGGCGGCTACCCCACTCTAGCCTTACAAGCCAGCTTGTCCTTTCAAAGGCAGCAGTAGTAGTATGCATTTTGAACCTTTCGTGTTCCCAATCTTGAGTGTCTGATTTATACTCCGTCACATTTATGTTTGAAGAGGATTTTCTGAAAATAGGGCCTTAAGCCAAAGGAATGGGTCATGCTAGGAATCACCAATGCTACAGCAGAACAAGCCCTGGGAGGCAGGTGGATTGTGTTTCTCTTTGATCATTATGTAACAGCTGCCTTGACCCTTAATGATAATGGATGGGGGAAGGGATGTTGGTAAGATAAGGAACTGAGAACTATGGGATGTGAAAAGGGGAGGTCAGCCTGGGAGCAGGATGCTTCACCTCTCTCCCTGTTAGGTCTAGTCAGAGTGGGTGGCCCCAGGGATGTTCCTACAGCTGACCCTCCTTCTGGGGGCCCATCCCTGCAGTGCCTTTCTTCCTGACGTGGAGTGTGGTGAACTCAGTGCACTGGGCTAATGGTTCGACACAGGCTCTGCCAGCCACCACCATCCTGCTGCTTCTGACGGTTTGGCTGCTGGTGGGCTTCCCCCTTACTGTCATTGGAGGCATCTTCGGGAAGAACAACGCTAGCTCCTTTGATGCACCTTGTCGCACCAAGAACATCGCCCGGGAAATCCCGCCCCAGCCCTGGTACAAGTCTACGCTCATCCACATGACGGTTGGAGGCTTCCTGCCTTTCAGGTATCCTCCCTTTATGCTCTGGCCATCATTCTCAGGTTCCCGACTTTAACTGCCTTTCTCAGTACCCTGACCCAACAAGAGTGATGATCCCTGGTTCAGGTGCACAATTAAGAGATCATTAAATAGTTCCTCCTGTATCCAAGCAGGACTCAGCTTAAATCAACTCAAAGATGAGGGTGGCTCACTTATAAAGCTCTCCAAAGACATTTCTCCATTCACTGCCTTCCTGGTTTCTGACTTTAGTGTCCACAGGCACCAGCTGGGGCTTAAAGCCCATGTGATTGTCTGTCCAATTTTTTGAGTACCTCTAGTGCCAGGCAGATAATATAGAGCAGAAAATAAAACAGACAGGATCCTTGCTCTCAACCTATCAGGGAAGCTGTTCTTGAAATGAGCACAGCTAGTCATGGGTAAAAGAGTCCCCACGGAGCCAGGAACTGTAGGGCAGGGAGTGGAGTGGACCCACTTTCCACAGTGACCCGGTAACATGGAGGGGGGTGGCTGGATTTTGACCTGGCCACTGTGCTGGCAGTGCACAGCCCTTTAATGCTGTGTATCCTCTCTTCTCTTCACAGTGCCATCTCTGTGGAGCTGTACTACATCTTTGCCACAGTATGGGGTCGGGAACAGTACACTTTGTATGGCATCCTCTTCTTTGTCTTCGCCATCCTGCTGAGTGTGGGGGCTTGCATCTCCATTGCACTCACCTACTTCCAGTTGTCTGGGGAGGATTACCGCTGGTGGTGGCGATCTGTGCTGAGTGTTGGCTCCACTGGGCTCTTCATCTTCCTCTACTCGGTTTTCTACTATGCTCGGCGCTCCAACATGTCAGGGGCAGTACAGACAGTAGAGTTTTTTGGCTACTCCTTACTCACTGGTTATGTCTTCTTCCTCATGCTAGGCACCATCTCCTTTTTTTCTTCCCTAAAGTTCATCCGTTATATCTATGTTAACCTCAAGATGGACTAAGTTTTGGGTGGCAAAACTATTGATCTTTTCTCCCATTCTTCACGTCCAGAGACCCACTGATCTCTTACCAACGTCTCTTCTGATTGACTGAATTGTGTGATGGCATTATCTACTTCCCCTTTGCCCTTTGGGCCCCTCTTCCCCCAGAGGGCCTGGAAATTACAAATCTCTATTATATAAGGAGTATATATTTGAACTTTTTAAGTTGCCTTTAGTTTTGGTCCTGATTTTTCTTTTTACAATTATCAAAATAAAATTTATTAAGAAAAAGGATCCTGTAGTTGGAGGGTTTGGTCTGGATATAGGAACTCGAGCCCTGCGGTTAAGGGTAGTGTCCCTTTAGAAAACCGGGTCGGCCCGGCACGCACGGAACTCGAGTTTTACGCGGAGCTTGGGAACTCTCGACTGGGGGAACCTTCACTGCCAGGGCCTGTTTCCGCGGCTCAGCCGGCGCTGAGGCCAACGGAAGTGGCAAAGAGAGCTCCGGGTGGGAAGCGAGTTGAATCACCCTGGTGACGGGAGGGGCTCGGAGCAACGCCCTTTCCGCCGGAAATGGGTTTCGGGGCCTCCACGTGCTGTCCCTCCCCCCTCCCCACCCAGTAGCGGCTCCTCGGCTGCTGCCATGGAGCCCGCCGGCCTGGAGCAGATCCTGCGGGAGCTGCTGCTGCCGGACACCGAGCGTATCCGCCGGGTACGGACAGGGTAGACCCGGCCGGGGCGAGCGGGAGGTTGCGGGAAAAGCCCTACTCTGACCCCCAAACTATCCGCCAGGCCACTGAGCAGCTCCAGACCGTTCTTCGGGACCCGGCCGCCCTGCCCGCGCTCTGCGACCTGCTGGCCTCCGCGGCCGATCCTCAGGTGAGGCTCCTGCCCCTTCCCGCTGAGCGTCCCATAGTGCGCCACTGGTCACGCCCCCAGCTTGCCCCCTGCGGCCCGTTCAGCACCTTCCTGCCCAAACCCTCACGTGCGTGCTTCCTTGTCCCAGATCCGCCAGTTCTCGGCAGTGCTGACCCGTAGACGACTGAGCACCCACTGGCGACGGCTGACAGCTGAGCATCGGGAGAGGTGGGCAGGGCCAGGGGCGGGGCGGGGCCAGGCGGAGGCGGCTCCTGGGCCGGCCAAGTGCCAACACCTGCCACCTGTGTTCCAGCCTCAAGTCCCTGGTCCTGTCGGCCTTCCAGAGAGAGACCCAGTAAGTTCCTACCTGCCTCCTCTTGGGATCCTGACTGACCCCCTAATGAGACCCTCTTTGGGTTTCTGCCTTGTCTTTCAGCTCCAGGCAGGGCCTGGGGCAGGGAGAAGGGAAGATTTCAGTTCTAGACCAAGGGTGGAGCAAGGGTTCTCAGGCCGTGTTGAAGACTAAACTTCATAAGAATGGGCTGTGAAGGTCTGCCATATCCTATTCAGAAGAACAGAACTGAAATTCAGTCTGCATGAAACGAGGCTCACCAGATCACATACCCACCATGCTGCTGGTCTCCCTGTTAGCCACTAGTGGTCTTATGTGTCCCAACTTGGCAAACACTCTGCCCACACTTGAAGGTTTCTTTCCTGGACAGACCATTGAGGCAGGCCCAGCGTGTGCTGGGGAGGGTACTGGAGGATGATTGGGGGTGGCGGGGGAATCTCTCCTGTTTGCAGGCACTCTGTGAGCCTTAGCCTGGCCCAGCTCTCAGCCACCATTTTTCGAAAGGAAGGCCTGGAGGCCTGGCCTCAGCTCATGCAACTTCTTCAGCACAGTACCCACAGCCCTCACATACCAGAGAGAGAGGTATTAGCACATTGTCGGTGGGAGGGAGGGATGGAGGGACCAAGAAGCTGGATAGACCATGTAAGCTTTCCTCTCGTCCCCTACTCCTGAACAGATGGGGCTTTTGCTGCTAAGTGTGGTGGTGACCTCCCGGCCTGAGGCCTTCCAACCCCACCACCGGGAGCTTCTTCGGCTTCTGAATGAGACTCTTGGTGAGGTGGGCTCTCCTGGGCTCCTCTTTTACTCCCTGCGCACGCTGACCACCATGGCCCCTTACCTGGGCACCGATGACGTGGTAAGATGTGGGTCCTCACCTTTCTTGGTTCCCTATTCTTGGGTCTTCATATTCTCATTCTTGCAGGATGCAGAACTACTTCAGGTTCTCTGCCATTTGTGCTTCCTAACACTTGAGAGGGGATACTGTGGGTGGCTGTACCTGGGCTCATCTTGTGCCCAGGCTTTGAGGAAGCTGCCAGCTTCTGGGGCCTGAGATGAGCCCGTATTATGCTTTCTGTCCTCTAGCCTCTTGCGCGGATGTTGGTGCCCAAGCTCATTGTGGCCATGCAGACTCTGATCCCTGTAGATGAGGTGAGGACATGTGGGCAAGAGGTCTATTGGAAGGAGAGTGTAGGAGCACCCAGCCTGGTCCACTGAAGAAGAGCATGGTAACCCTATGACTTGTTTGTCTGGCAGGCAAAGGCCTGTGAGGCTGTGGAGGCCCTGGATGAATTGCTAGAGTCAGAGGTGCCCATCATCACCTCCCACCTCTCTGAGGTCCTCACATTTTGCCTGGAGGTGAGCTGGGGACAGGCACAGCCTCTGCTGCTTATATTGCTGGGAGTTTCTTTGCCTGTCTCTGATTCAAGTTAGTCTCTGGGCAGGTGGCTAAAAACGTGGCTCTGGGTGATGCAATACGTGTTCGTATTCTCTGCTGCCTCACTTTCTTGGTTAAAGTCAAGAGCAAGGTGAGTACTCTGTGACGCACATTAGTGCACCCCCATTTCCATCCCTTACCTCACTGCTGGGGCTTTCTGTCTATCTCCGGGTATCTTTAGATATTTAAAATTGATCTGGCCTCACCCCAGCTCCTAGCTGGGAGTTTGGGAATCTTCTGTTAGACCCTTTATGGCCTAGAAGGCTAGAATTTTTAATGTGAGTCCATCTTGAGAGCAGATACTCAGGGACGCCATTCCACCTTCCTTTCAAGGCTTTGTTGAAGAATCATCTTCTGCCACCCTTACTACACACCCTTTTCCCCATTATGGCTGCCGAGCCCCCACTGGGCCAGCTGGATCCTGAAGACCAGGATTCAGAAGAGGAAGAGGTGGAGATTGGGCTGGTGGGGGAGACTCCCAAGCACTTTGCTGTACAGGTGAGATATTCTACAGGGGTAGTAACAGGGTGTTAGGTAGCTGTGGGGCAGAGATGGAGTCCAGCAAAGTCTTCTGTCCATTTTCAGGTCGTGGACATGCTGGCACTACATTTGCCCCCTGAGAAGCTCTGTCCCTTGTTGGTAAGTGTGGCTCTGCCTTTCTGGCGCCCCTACCCCCAGGTGTGCCTAGTCTCCCATTGCTGAAGATGTTTGGGCCCTAGTAGGTGTGGAGGGCCAGTTGCCGGAGGAATGGCAGGCTTATGCCAGGGTTTCTGGAGAGTACCATTTGCTCCCTTAGATGCCCATGCTGGAAGAGGCCTTGCGGAGTGAGAGACCGTACCAGCGCAAGGCCGGGCTCCTGGTGCTGGCCGTACTGTCCGATGGAGCTGGTGACCACATCAGACAGAGGTAGGTGTCTATTCCTTTTTCCTAGAGGGAGGCTGGGCAGTGGAGAGAACCACCACACAGCACGTGGCAGTCCTGGTCTGTGCTCATTGTTGGAGCTTAATTATCAGTAGTGCTTTCCGCCACTCTAAAAGGCGTCCTGATTTGGAAAATAATTTAAATGGCTTCCCCAGCTATAGGGACCAGGGGTGGCGCCTACTGTCTGGTGACAGAGAAAGACTTTTTCCCAGGGGAAATGAGAATGGCCCAGCCTAGGGCTTTCTGGTGTTGCCCCTCAGACTACATTCTCTTGTTCTGCCCCACCCAGACTGCTGTCCCCACTGCTGCAGATCGTGTGCAAGGGCCTGGAGGACCCATCACAAGTTGTACGCAATGCTGCATTGTTTGCCCTGGGCCAGTTCTCAGAGAACCTACAGGTCAGCAAGGCTGAATGGGCAGTCAGCATTTCAGAGTCCCCACCCCTCCCAGGGGCCAGCCTCCCCTCCTCAGGCATCCCTGCTGCCATTGGCACTTAGGTGTGTGCTTTGAGGTCATACCCGCGGTTGAGCTGACTCGGGATCTCCTTTCCCCTTCTTTCAGCCCCATATCAGCAGCTATTCAGGGGAGGTGATGCCACTGCTCCTCGCCTACCTGAAATCGGTGCCTTCTGGGCACACAAACCACCTAGCCAAGGCCTGTTATGCCCTGGAGAATTTCGTGGAGAACCTGGGTAGGTGATGGCAATCGGGTATGTGAGGGAGGGGACGGAGCTGTAGCTTTGGATGAAGGCGACGGGATGTGCAACTCCCTGAACCACTGTCGGCGGCAGAGAAAGGGGTGTGGCAGGCACCCAAAGAGGTCTGGGCTAGATGTTAGAGGTCAGCCTAGAGGGAAGTGGGCCCCCAGAAAGTAGGAGACCTGGCCTGGGTGTTAGAGGAATGCTTTTTCCTACAGGGCCTAAAGTGCAGCCCTACCTTCCGGAGCTGATGGAATGTATGCTGCAGCCTCTGAGGAATCCCAGCAGCTCCCGGGCCAAGGAGCTGGCTGTGAGCGCCCTGGGGGCCATTGGTGAGGACAAGGAGGCAGGAGGCAGGGCACAGGGTTTCCCTAGGGTGTCCGTGACAGATGGACCGGTGGTCCTCCCTCCAGCTCTGATACTGGCCTTCCATTCCCCAGCCACAGCTGCCCAGGCCTCCCTGCTGCCCTACTTCCCCACCATTATGGAGCACCTGCGGGAATTCCTGTTAACTGGCCATGAGGACCTTCAGCCTGTGCAGATCCAGAGCCTGGGTGAGTAAGGGGCTCTCAGGCAAGGTTCCCAGTGCAGGGGAAGGGCCAAGGTGTTCACAGAGATCTCCCCCCGGGTAACACAGGCTTTTTCCTTTTCATCGAAGGAAGCACCCTTCCTACTGTGCCTAGAAACACAACTGGGATTCCTGAATCACCCCCCAGCTGCCATCTTTGGTCCCCTAGGTCTTGGCCTCGCACACCTCTGACCCATCTTCACATCCTAGTGTTAACCAAGTCCTTGTCCCCACAGAGACACTGGGGGTGCTGGCTCGAGCAGTGGGGGAGCCCATGAGGCCCCTGGCTGAGGAATGCTGCCAGCTAGGGCTGGGCCTGTGTGACCAGGTAGACGACCCTGACTTGCGGCGCTGCACGTGAGTGAGCCCTCACCCCACCCCTGTCCCATGTCTCCTGCCCACCCACTGGATCCACAGCCCTGACCTGAGAACCCTGTCCTCTCTGTTTCTGGATCAGGGGTTTTCCTGGGCTTCCCCATTCTGCCTGTACAGCTTCTGCCTGCCTCCCCCAGGTACAGCCTGTTTGCAGCCTTATCAGGGCTCATGGGTGAGGGCCTGGCGCCACACCTGCCACAAATCACCACACTTATGCTGTTGTCACTGCGTTCCACTGAAGGCATTGTGGTGAGCAGAGAACGGGTGGGCTGGGCCAGTTGGGGAAGGGCAGCCCGGGACTGGCATTTGTCTCCCAGGCTCAGCTAAGCTCGAGTCCCTGCTGTGCCTCCTCTGTCCAGCCTCAGTACGATGGAAGTGCCTCCTTCCTTTTGTTTGACGAGAGCGATGGGGAGGAAGAGGAGGAGCTCATGGACAAGGATGAGGAAGAGGAGGAGGACTCAGAGATCTCAGGGTGCGGAGGGCTGCCATTCTGGTCAGAGGAATCCTGGCTTTGCAAGGGCCCAGTGCCAGATCTGCCCCTCCTGGTGCCTGATGGCTGCTGCCTCCCCACCTGACCCTAGGTACAGCGTGGAAAATGCCTTTTTCGATGAGAAGGAAGACACCTGTGCTGCTCTGGGGGAGATCTCCGTGAACACCAGGTGAGCCTTGGCCTTCCCCAGCACTGGGAACCCTGCCTGGGAATTCCTTCCCCAATGGCCATATGTTTGTCCACAGTGTGGCCTTCCTTCCCTACATGGAGACTGTCTTTGAAGAAGTGTTCAAGCTGCTAGAGGTGAGAGGGCTGGTAGAGTGGGTGGGATCCAAGGGCTCAGGGCCCAGCGTTGGCCATGAACACAGCAGGCACATCCTGCCCCTCCTCACCCTGCAGTGCCCTCACCTGAATGTGCGGAAGGCAGCCCACGAGGCACTGGGTCAGTTCTGCTGCGCACTGCACAAGGCCTGTCAGAGCTGCCCCTCAGAACCCAACACTGCAGGTGAGCAGGGGAGGCTAGGGCCCCTGGAAGCAGGGGGCGATTGGAGGGAGGGACAGGGTCTGATCGGGGCTTCAGCTAATAATGTCCCCAGCTCTGCAGACTGCCCTCGCCCGGGTGGTGCCATCCTACATGCAGGCAGTGAATGTGGAGCGGGAGCGCCAGGTGGTGATGGCCGTGTTGGAGGCGCTGACGGGGGTGCTGCGCGGCTGCGGGCCCCTCGCGTTGCAGCCCCCTGGGCGTCTTGCTGAGCTCTGCAACATGCTCAAGGCGGTGCTGCAAAGGAAGGTGAGCAGGATGGGTGGACTGTGGGCTGAGGAGATGGCTCAGCCCTAAGTGGGGATAGTCTGAGGGTACTACAGGTCCAGGTTTCCCTATCTCCCCTCCATGGAAAGGGGAAGGGGCAGGAGATCCAGGCTGAGCTGAACTCTCTTCCTGCAGATAGCTTGTCAGGACACCGACGAGGAGGAAGAAGAGGAGGACCAGGTAAGGGCCATGGATGCAAACTGGGACCAGGCTGTCCGGGTAGTCTGCACAGGGCAGAGATGGACAGTGCACCTGGGCTTGGCCTAGGGAGGCCAGGGGCACTAAACGGCTGGTAATGGCTCCAAATGATGCAGCCCTGCTCCCACTAAGGCATTGGAGGTTCAGGAAAGGCTGCTGGCAGGTGGGGATTGGGGTGGGCTTGGATCGATAGCTAAAAGTAGGTGTACCAGGAGAAAAAGCTGTGTTTCAAACATGGCCAGCTTGGAAGGGGCATTGTGGGAGGCACCCACGGCTACAGAACTAGCTCTGGTGCTCTAGCCCCTGACCTGGTTCCGCAGGCTGAGTATGATGCCATGTTGCTGGAGCACGCGGGAGAGGCCATCCCAGCCCTGGCAGCTGCAGCCGGGGGAGATGCCTTCGCCCCCTTCTTTGCTGGCTTCTTGCCACTGCTGCTGTGCAAGACGGTGAGTGCTCTGTGTTCTGGCTTCGAAACCCGTTCTATCCGTGCACCTTGTGTCCAGCCCCTCACTCTGTCCCTGCTGACTTCACTCCTCCCCCCACCAGAAGCAGGGCTGCACAGTGGCAGAGAAGTCTTTTGCAGTGGGGACCCTGGCGGAGTCTATTCAGGGCCTGGGTGGCGCCTCAGCCCAGTTTGTGTCTCGGCTGCTCCCTGTGCTGTTGAGCACCGCCCGGGAGGCAGACCCTGAGGTGCGGAGCAATGCCATCTTTGGGCTGGGGGTGCTGGCAGAACATGGGGGCCGCCCCGCTCAGGAGTATCCTTAGTTTGCAGAAAGGGCCTGGGTGGGGTTGGGAGCATCCCTGGAACTCGAGGATGGGAGAGGTCTGCCCGCGTGCCTCTTCCTTGACTGTGGAACCAGACACTTCCCCAAGCTGCTGGGGCTTCTGTTGCCCCTCCTGGCACGGGAGCGCCATGATCGCGTCCGTGACAACATCTGTGGGGCACTTGCCCGCCTGCTGATGGCCAGTCCCACAAGGAAACCGGAGCCCCAGGTGAGACCCAGGGGCATCAGGCACAGCCAGGAAGCTGAGGAGGGTGCGAGGGTGCGGAACAAGGGGCCTGAGGCATCTCTGTGTCCAGGTGCTGGCTGCCCTGCTGCATGCCCTGCCACTGAAGGAGGACTTGGAGGAATGGGTCACCATAGGGCACCTCTTCAGCTTCCTGTACCAAAGCAGCCCTGACCAGGTAATGCTGATGCTGGCGGCCCTCTGGGGAGCTTGCTGCTCGTCACAGGCAGAATTGGCCTCGCTTGTAGCTGACGCAGAGTAACAGTTTAAACTGTCCTGTGATGCTCCTTAGTGCTTTTTCCTAGGGAGGCTCCATCGTGCCTGGCCATTTGCACACTCTGGGGGGAGCTAGAAATCACAGCTTCCCTAGGCTAACTTCCTATACCAGGGTTCCTTCAGGATGCTCATGGGGCGTGGGTATCCCCGGGCTGCCCCACCATCCCTTCCAATTAGAGCAGCCCTGCTTCCTGAATTCGTCTGAACTGACCAGCTAGGTTTGGACTCCTGTTCCAGTGCTTCTGTAGAGACTGTTCTGTTGGTGGGGCTCCCAAGTGTCTGGGATTCTTTTGGTCTTTCTTTAAAATAAAAGGTGAAAGACTTAATAGATCTGAAGAGCAACCATGGGATTCTTTTGTTCTTAACTTCATTCCTCTTTGGTCACAATCCTGTCTCCTTCAAAAACGATTACTACTACCATGTTTCTTGGGTCCTTCTCATGTTTCACAGTTATCTTGGATGTGAATTGGTATCACACTCAAAGTATCCCTGGTGGGAGATTCTCCCTCTCTTTGGCCTCTACCACTGCCCCCCCTGGACCCGGGCCCAAAGGTGCCGCCACCCCTAAGTCAGCCTTTCTTTTCTCACAGGTTGTAGATGTGGCTCCTGAGCTCCTGCGCATCTGCAGCCTCATTCTGGCCGACAATAAGATCCCACCAGGTGAGGGTGGCAGTAGTGGGCAGGGCCAGGGGTCACAGGGCCTGGGGGTGGGGGAGGGCCAGTCCTTGCGGGATCTCTCCCTCTGCACTTTCCACCCAGATACCAAGGCCGCATTGCTGCTGCTCCTGACATTCTTGGCCAGACAGCACACCGACAGCTTCCACTCAGCACTGGGCTCCTTGCCTGGTGACAAAGCTCAGGAGCTCCAGGCCGTCCTGGGCCTCACCTAGACTGAGCTGCAGCCGGGCCAGAGAGAACAGAGCCTGCCCAGACCCCGAGAGCACCTCTCAGCCCAGTGCAGCTCATGCCTTACCAAAGATTCTGGGCCTCGTAGCCATTTGGAGTCTCAGCCCTGCCTGCTGCCCTGCAGAGGCGTCTCTGGATGTGTTCTGCTCTGGAACAACACGAATGGAGCCTTGACATCCTACCCTAAATAAAGGCAGTTCAATTTCTGCTTGAAAAACAGTAGCTCTGACAGCAGAAAGCACGGAGATAGATGTTCAGAAATGAGGCAGGCAAGACATATTTAATGTAACCAGTATCCTGGCATCTTGTGAATTAGTTCTAACCGCAGTGGAATCGGGGCCCCGGCTGCAGCAGGAGTCGCCCGTACGGCTTCTCTTGTTCCACGCGAAGGATCTGTTGTGCTGCAAGCACTGCTCAAGGGGAGAAGACAGGGCCAGTCAGGGGGAGTCCGCGTAGGGCCTGTGTGTCTTCGTCCCCCACATTGCACCTCGTGCCCACACTCACCTAGCAGCAGATAGAAGGCCCGGGCAGCCACCCTGCGAGGGCTGAGAGGGGACACCAGGCTGCTGAAATCGGGCTCCCTGTTGGCCTGCAGCTCCTGTGCCACTGCCCTGTAGGGATCAAGGACTGTCAGCTGAAGTCTCAGCCTGGGCCCGCCCCACCGAGACACCGTCTGTCTCCCTAATACCTATACACAGCCTCCAGCGACAGCAGCTCGGGCTCCAGGGGCAGCTCCAAAGGCAACTCCATAGGCACTTCAGGGAGTTCGGGTACCACAGGCAGTGCAGGGGCCTCTGGCTGTTCTGCCTCGGCCCAGGCCCTGGGAGAACATGGGAGTCAGGTGGAACAGGGAAGGTGGCAGCTGTGACAGCAACAAGGGGGAATATTTGAGTTCTCCGGGGCTGGTGGCTTACCACCGTTCTTCCGAAGGGATGAGGCTGATGCGGGTCTTCTCCTCCTCGGCCGCTTCTAGAGAGAGTTCTGTTGGGGGATGGGGAGGTCGTGAGTGGATCTGCTTAGATCTGAGCAAGCGGGACCTTGAGGCCACCTGGTTGACCCAGAAACCGTGGCTGTGCAGTGACTTATTAAAAGTGCCCAGTGGGAGAGCTGAAGAGATCTATGCTCCCTCATGTTAATCACTCCCTTCTAATAAGAGCATTGGGGTACCAGTTCTCCGGGACCGGGGCTGGGGTGGTGGTCCTCTCCCTTCTCCAGGTACCTACCTGAAGACAGCATGAGGGGCCCGCTGGGCTCCTGGGCCTCTCTCAGGACCTGGGGGTGGGAGAGCGAGAACTAAGACCCCGAGTGTCAGAAACATCTGGGGTAGGGTGAAGCAGTCCCAGCCCTGAACCGGCCTGCACTAGGGGATGGACCCAGCACCAATGGCTCCCATGGGGGTGCGGGGGCACGGGGGAGAAGGCAGCCTCTTGACGAAGGAGGAAGGGTGCAGTAACCTCAATATCGCTCAGAGCTTCAGTCCTCCTCCTTTCCTCCTCAGCCTCCTCTTCAGGCTCCAGGGGTGGCCTTCGCCTGAGTGCTTCTGGGGGTGGCTGGGCACAGCGGGTCCAGAAAGACAGCAGTTCTGGGGGTAACCAGCCAGCTGGGGAGGGGGTGGGCAGTGGGGATGGGGTCTGAGGTGTGAGGAACACCAAGTGAGGAATGTGGGTTCAGAAGATCCCACATGCCAACTCCCACCGCTCCTTACAGTGAGTTGGGGTTTGGAATAGCTCCGTGGGGCTTCTGATGGTCCTCTCAGGAGGCTGCACCTTTGGCTGCATGGCAGGGAGGGCCAGAAGCCCAGTTAGGAGGGAGCCACTCCTCACCGCCCCTCCTCCACTTCTTTGCAATACTTTGTTCCAAGGCCTCTGACCTTCCAACTCTCAGGTTCATGCCCCTGCTTGCCCCACTCACTACTAACTGGGGCCTGTGGATATGCTAGGTGGGGTCACTCAAGGAACACAGAGCTGTGTATGTTCAAACCCCCGGAACACGTGCACTTTGGGGATTGTTCCCTGTGTAACCCCCCCCATCCCCCCAGAGTTTAGAAGGCCCAGCATGCATTGCCCCAGGCCCGCCCTGCCTCCCTCCATCCCCAGCAGAGCCTACGCTGCACTCACACACTCCCAGCAGTGGGCTCTGGTTTGCAGTTGTTCCCGGAATTTCTCCCGGGAAATCTGAGTCTCCTTGTCCCAGAACAGTAACTGGCGGCGGCGACGGCGACGAGCAGGTGGGCTCACAGGATATGGGACAACTGGGGGCCTCCTCTGCTGAGTTGGAGGGGAAGTGGGGGCAAGGCTGCCCATGATTCCCTTTCCCACCACCTTAGTGGTACAAGCCCCATATCCCCACCCCAGAGGTGCCCCAGGAAAGAGCTGGACACGGCCTCTGAGTACATGCAGTTCCAACCTCATGTGAGGGGCCCAGCTGAGAAGGGCGGTCTAGATAAATGGAGTATGAGCAGGGGTACCTTTTACCCATTTGCCCAAAGGCCCAGGCAGGCTAGCAGTGGCCCAGGGCTTGGGGAAGCCGAATACAGATGAGCAGCTCTGGGAGGGGAAGAGACTTGGAAGGGGCACTACTCACCTCTGGGCTGGGAGGGGCTGGCAGACGCAGCTCTGGTGGAGGGGTCACCTCTGCAAAAACACTCTAGGTCCTGGCTCTGCCACACAGCCTTTGCCCTTACAGTCACCCAGCCACCAGCTAGAAGGCCTCCCTTCAGCAAGTTGGAATCCAGGACCCTTGTGTGCAGTAGCTGTACAGGCACGATGGGCACTCACCAGTAAGTAGGGCCTCAGGCTCCCAGCCTGCTGGCTTCGGTTCCTCGGGGACTGGGACCGGAAGTGGCTCTGCTGCCCCTTCCACCCTGAGGGAAAATGGGTGAGAAATGAAGACACCCCTCCCAGCACTGACCCCCTACCTGGCCCAGAGGGTCCTGCCCTTACTGTACAAGAGCTGGAGGTGAAAGCGAGGGTAATATGGCTTCTCCCTCCAGGGCCCGGGGCTCCTCCTTGTACTCTGCAGAGAGAAGATCAGGTCTCAGAGCACAGAAGAGAGGAGATGGGAGCACTGCCCAGGCCCAGACTGCCCATGTCAGGGCTCTGACCATCCATGCCGCACGGGCCGTACGCAGCCAGATAGGCCTACCTTCACGTTCCTCTAATAAGATAGCTTCTTCTTCCTCGGCAATCAGCAGCTCCAAGTCTCGCCGGCTGACCTCCGGAAGGTCCCGTTCACCCTGTCCAAAGAGGGAGAGTAAGGAGAGGGGAAAGAGGACACAGTTCCATTTCTGAAAAAGGCAAGTGGATCTAGGAGACTGGGTCTGAAAGACAGGCAGCAGGAGGCCCACGGGGCGCTCAAGGAACAGGGGCAGGGAGTGGTGAAATGGAAACAAGAAGGCAGGACTCGGGGCAGACAGGAGTGGATAAATGCAAGGTGGGCTGGGCCGCCAGAGGCAGGCCTCAGGCCCCACTGTAGGGGTACAACTCACCTCAATCTGCAGCATGCGTATGGGCTCTGCCTCTTGGAGGGTGATGGCCTCTGGGGACAGCACAGTGACTGGGATCCTGTCTGGAGGGGCAGGAAAGTCACCCCAGCCCCTCTACTTCTTTCCAGGTTCCCACCCCATGTGGTGAGGCAAAAACATGGACTCTACAATCAAGTCAATCTGGGTTCTGGTCAGGCCCAGGCCAGTCACTGCCAATCTGAACCTGACTATGCTGCTTAACCACTAGGGGCCTCACTTTCCTCCTCTGTAAAAAGGGGTAAGATTCTGATCTCATAGGACTCCTGTGAGGCAGAGATGAGGTTACACAAAGGGCATGGCCCTTAAGAGAAGCTCAATGATGGTCATTTCTTCAGTTTTGGGGCCTTCCTATGCCTTTCCCCGGAAAGAACCCTCTCTGCTCACCTGGCTTCGTTGGCTCCATAGGGACTTCAGGAGGGATCTCCTCAAGAAGTCTCTCTGGGGTTGCAGCCTCAAGAAGGTGTCGAATCTTTGGGGAGGATTGGGGACAAAAGGAAGGGTTCATCTTTAGCTGCTGTTTTCTCACTTCCACAGCCTTATTCAGACAATGGACGAAAATATTCCTTCATGCCTAAGCCCTGTGGCACTGACAGTCGTATGCGGTGAACTCACCATATGCACACCTTTCCTCCCATTCCTGCCATTATCTACTCTTTGTCCATCTGTCTGTACACGAAGCACTGCACCCTTATGTCAAGTGTTGTTGGGGACAGAGGAACAGAAAAGATTCCTGGTCTTAAGGAGCTTATGGTCCAACATGATGACAGGTTTGTATAGGACCTGGGCAAGAGTCAACACAAAGGGTGAAACAAGCCCCTTAGCGATGCGCTGAGTTCCAAAACATTTGGTTCTGGCCAGTGATAAAGTCTCATAGAAAAGGATAGTATTTGAGCCAGGTCTGTTAAGGATGTGTAAGACTTAACTAGTAGAAAATGAGGATGACCCTTATGGACTAGGGAAACAGCACAAGCAAAGAAGTGAACATGGCATCTTTGGGACATGGGGGCCAGACCAGTGTCTGGGAGCCAAAGATGCTTAAGGGATATGCTAAGAGACGGTAGCTAGTTCTAGATCTGGGCATGGAGAGCTCTAATGCTAGTACTCTATCTGCAGTGGGGAGCCACAGGAGGTGTTTGAAGGAAGTAGCATTGTATTAAGCTGTAGAGGTGTTAGAATGTGGATAGAGGAGGACATAGATAGGGAAACCCAGGGCTGAGAAATAATGAGGGCCTGGATTAGAGCCTTGGCAGTGGGAACTGTGTGGAAATAAGTTCGGATAAGAGCTGCTTCTAAGTTGGCCTTAAATAGACAAGTGGAATGGGTTTTGTCTGGGTGGGTCCACCACGACAGTCCCCCTGAGCTGTCTCTGGGGAGCCCTACCTGAGGGATACTGAAGGGGCTGGGAAGTGTGGGATCCACAGACATCATTCCAAAAAAGGGGTCTGGAGCATCTTCCAGGGTCTCCATCATGGCCAGGCGGTTAGGAAGCAGCAGGCTGGGTCTGAGAGAGAGTGTGGGCTGTCAGGTACTGAGGCAGAGGGCTAAGGTTGCCCTCTAAAGGCTGAAGGGCAGGGGTGGGGGGTGTCGGGTGGCTCAGTCAGTTAAGCCTCTGACTTCGGCTCAGGTCATGATCTCACAGCTGGTGAGTTTGAACCCCGTGTTGGCCTCTGTGCTGACAGCTCAGAGCCTGGAGCCTGCTTCAGATTCTGTGTGTGTGTCTCTCTCTGCCTGTCCCCTGCTCACGTGCTCTCTCAAAAAAGATTTTAAAAATTTAAGAAAAAAAAAAAAAAGCTTAACGGGCCGGTCCCAGGGGGGCACTCACAGCTCAGTCTCTACCATATCAATGCGGATCTGCAGCTGGGCACGGTGCAGGCGCTCCAGAATGTGCTGGATGTCCTCTGTGGGCAGGGAGGGCAAGGTAGAGGGCCCGCCTCGCCGAGGGCCACTCAGCTCTGCCCCATCTCCGAGCCTTCCCGGACTTACCTACGAGGTATTGGCATTGCTGGGAGTAGACCCGGATCACGCCAATCTGCAGCTGGGCTGAGAGATACAGGGAGAAGCGGGGCCGCGGTAGACCGGGCAGCGGGGGCTGCACTCGTACCAGCACGTAATCGAGGATTTCCTCGCTGGGGGTAAAAACGCCCTACTCACCCCTGCGCCAAGGACCAACCCCGTAGCCTGGCCAACCGGATCCATCCAGTTGCCCTGCCACCCTGCCCGCACAGGCCCGGCCGCTCCTCCCCTTCCTGGGCCTTACCAGGTCTTCACCACGTTCACCTTCAAGTACTCACGCTTCACCAGCCGGCTGCCACGCGTCGCTGCCAGCCTGGAGGGGTCGGGGGTGTGAATGGACGGTGGGGAGGGGGTGTCAGGCTGGGATCCCTGGGTGCCCCTCCCGGCGCGCAGGGCCCTGCCCTTACCAGATGGTGGCGAAGCAGCCGGTGTGGCGCTGAAGCACGTTGGGATAGTAGAACATTGTCCCACAGGGGTTTCACCCCCGTCTCCGCCACTCCTCCGTTCGGATCTCAATCGGAATTCTTTGCGGCGAGGGACTTCCCAACACCGTTGGAACGAAGGGTTTGGAGAGGTGGCACCGAGGTGGACCCCGAATGCCAAATAAAGGAGCCAATAATCGGTGGATAAAGGATTAAGGCGAGAAGCAAATGGAGGCGCGGACCGCACACACAACAGTTGGGATTCTCCTCTCCATCTGCCCAGAGCGGGTTCACACGCCGCGTGGGTGCTTCGAACTTACTGGGGCCTTTCGGGTTGGGTTCCAGGTTGGAGGTGCAGAGCTCCCCGAGGGCAGGTCCGGGCTGGGCTCCAGATCAGGTCCCGAGGGAGAACGGGGGTCCTCCGCAGGAGTGCCGGGCGCCTGAGTCTTGCACTCAGCTTCGGCACCTGTAGTCCCGGCAGGGTCGCCCTCCCGCGGGACTAGATCCTGCCGCAGGGAGCGCGCCCACGGGTGCTTTGCGCCTCCGTCATTAGATGGCGGCGGCCCCCACGACAGCCAATGGGGAACGGGGGTGGGCTTGGGAAGCGCTCTTTCCAGGGCGCCAAGGAAACTGCTGGGCGTCGAGGCAACAGGGGTCTCCCGAGGCAGACAGCGAACCAATCGGAAGAATCCTGTGCGCTGCCGGGGCCATTGTGAGGTGTCCTGACCAATGGGCTCTCGTTCTTGCCTCTGGCAACAAGGGTTCCTCGGTGGCACTTCTCTGCTGACCAATGAGAGTGGAGCAAGTCCCAGTCTCGCCCCCCCTCAGCAAGCTTGGTAACAAGGGCACTTCAACTACTAGACTAGGTCGGGTCATGCCGGGGGCAACTGCCCTACCCCACTCTGGGCGCCCGATCTGCAGTTAGAAGTTGCCCTTTCCCCCAAATCCAACCAGGCACCAACAAAATACCAAAAATTGGTCTGCCTTTTGTGCCCAGACTTGGGCCTGTCGTGAGCTGGGGAGGTGGAAACGGTGTGGGTGGCCTTGGAGGCGCCACAGACCGGTGAGGAAAAAGTCAGATCTCACAGGAAGCCCTGAGAGAACTTGCTGGGTCCTTTCCTAAATTTGAACAGTTTAGGCTCTGGGCCTGCCCCATCTGGCTATTTTCCAGTTGTGAATGTTCCCCTGGCTGGAATAGATTTCAGCTTTGTGGGATTCAGGGCATACCTCTCTGCATACAAAAGCCATTTGGCTCCAACAATTCTTTGTCTCCATGCCTCCTGCCTTTGTACAGCCATTTCTTTGGCTTAGAATGCCCTTCCCCAGGGCATGCTTCTCTGCCTCTTTAACACTCAATTATTGTGGCTGAGCTGACCCTATTTTGTTTTGTTCCTTCAGTCTGGGAGCTCTTGAGATTGAGATTTTTTTTTTTTCCCCCAACTAGTTCCTGGAACCCAGCTCAGTAAACATTTGTCAAGTGGTTGGGGCGCCTGGGTGACTCAGTTGGTTAAACATTTGACTTCAGCTCAGGTCCTGATCTTGTGGTTCAAGAGTTCGAGCCCTGAGTCAGGCTCTGTGCTGACTGTTCAGAGCCTTGAGCCTGCTTTGCATTCTGTGTCTCCCTCTCTCTCTGCCCCCCCCCTGCCTGCATTCTGTCTGTCTGTCTCTCTCTCTCAAAAATAAATATTTAAAAAAACCAAAAACATTTGTCAAGTGAATATGCAATTACCCTAAATTTACAACCACAAAAATTCAAGGCTGACTGGGATTTCAAAATCTAGTCTAAGACTTGCCTTTCAGATGAGAAACAGAGGCCCATATAAGACAGGTTTTCCCAGACCACACAGCTCTTTAATGACAGCCTGGCTGGGAACTCTGCTCTCTCGAATTCCAGCATTTCCAGTACCTAGTCAACTTGTGCTTGTTTAAGATGGTTTCTGCATAATACAAATTGTTTCAGTCACTGTACATATGTTGTCAGTGTTTATAAGTTCACATTAGAGCACAGAGATGATAAGGTGGGGGCATCTACCCTTAAGGTACTTAGAACCTAGTTTAGGAAATAAGCAATAGACTAATTTGTTCATCCATCCCTCCATTCAACAAGCATTTATGAGATGCCTACTACATGCCACACACTCCTCTATAGAGGCACTGGAGATAGAGCAGTGAACAAAACAAGTCCCTGTTCTAACGCATTAGGGTAAGAGAGATGATAAGCAAGGAGACAAACAGAAATATGTGAAATGGTGATCAGTGCTATGAGAATGAGGCCTCATAGGAGAATAGAGAGTAGTGAGGGCTGCTATTTAGGTAGAGTGCTTAGGGAAGCCCCCTCTGAAGAGAGGAGACAACATGCACCTACCTAAAGGAAGAATATTTTAGACCAAAGAACCAGCAAGTGCAAAGGTCCTGAGGCAGAAATGTGGTGGGTTCAAGAAGCCTGGAACAAGAATGGCAAGCGGTGAGGTTAGAGAGGTGGATAGGGGCCACACAGCACAAGGACCTTGGAGGCCACTTTAAGGATCTGGGCTTTAACTCTGAATGAGTTAAGAGCCAATGGAGGGTTTTGACTGACATGATGAGATTTATGTGTTAAGGGGATCTCTATTGTGTTGGAAATAGGCTGAAGGTGGACAAGAGTGGAGGAAGAAAAGAAGATGTGGAAGGAAGCAGAAAGAGGTGTGAGAGATGATAGTAGCTTGTTCCAACGTGTTAGTGGTAGGGGCATCTGGGTGGCTCAGTAGGTTAAGCATCTGACTCTTTAAAAAAAATTTTTACATGTTTATTTTTGAGAGAGAGAGACAGAGCATGGGCAGGGGAGGGGCAGAGAGGGAGATACAGAACCCGAAGCAGGCTCCAGGCTCTGAGCTGTCAGCACAGAACCCGATGTGGGGCTCGAACTCATGAACTGTGAAATCATGACCTGAGCCGAAGTCAGATGTTTAACCAACTGAGCCACTCTAGCACCCCATCGTCTGACTCTTGATTTCAGCTCAGGTCATGATCTCACAGTTTGTGAATTCAAGCCCTAATTTGGGCTCTGTGCTGATAGCACAGAGCCTACTTGGGATTCTCTCTCCCTCTCTGTCCCTCCCCTGCACTCTCACTATCTCAAAAATAAATAAGAAAACATTAAAAAAAAAAAGTGTTAGTGGTAGAAACAGAGAAAAGTGGTCAGATTCTGGAAAGATTCTAAAGGAATAATGATAGGATTTGCTGATGGCCTGGATGTGGGTTATGACAGAAAATGTAAGAGGACATGATATAATCATAAATCGGATAATGCAACCAGAAAATGTAACAATTATAAATATTGATGCACCTGGCATGCGAGGACCCAAGTACATAAAGCAGTTAATAACAAACATAAACGAAGTGATCAATAGTAATACAATAATAGTAGGGGACTTTAACCCTCACACCAATGGACAGATCATCTAAACAAAAAATCAATACGAAAACAGTGGCTTTGAATGACACACTGGACCAGATGGATTTAACAGGTCTAGTCAGAACATTCCATCCTAAAACAGCAGAATACATTCTTTTCAAGTGCACATGGAACATTCTCCAGAACAGATCACATATTAGGCCACAAAACAAGTCTCAACAAATTCGAAAACATCAAAGTCTTTTTAGTATCTTTTCTAACAACAACAACACTATGAAACTAGAAACCAACCACAAGAAAAAATCTGGAAGACCACAAATACATGGAGGTTAAATAACATGCTATTAAACAATGAATGGGTCAACTAAGAAATCAAAGAGGAAATTAAAAAAATACATGGAGACAATGAAAATGAAATATAAAGAACTGATACAACACCAAAAAAATAATCTGGTTAAAAAAATAGAAGACATGAGCAGACATTTCTCCAACGACATCCAGATGGTCAACAAATACATGAAAAGATGCTCAGCATCACTCATCATCAGGAAAATGCATATCAAAACCACAATGAGATCTCACCTCACACCTGTCAGTATTGCTAAAGTCAAAAACACAAGAAACAAGGAAAGGACGTAGAGGAAAAGGAACCCATCGTCCCTGTTGGTGAGAATGCAAACTCATGCAGCCACTGTGGAAAGCAGTATGGAAGTTCCTTAAAAAATTAAAAATAGGGGCGCCTGGGTGGCGCAGTCGGTTAAGCGTCCGACTTCAGCCAGGTCACGATCTCGCGGTCCGTGAGTTCGAGCCCCGCGTCAGGCTCTGGGCTGATGGCTCGGAGCCTGGAGCCTGTTTCCGATTCTGTGTCTCCCTCTCTCTCTGCCCCTCCCCCGTTCATGCTCTGTCTCTCTCTGTCCCAAAAAAAAAAAAAAAAAAGTTGAAAAAAAAAATTAAAAATAGAACTACTATATGATCCAGTAATTCCACTACTACAAAGAATACGAAAGCACTAATTCAAAAGGATGTGTGCACCCCTATGTTTACTGTAGCATTATTTACAATAGCCAAGATACGGAGCAGACTAGGTGTCCATCGATAGATGAATGGATAAAGAAGTGGTATACCTATTCATTGGTATATTATTCATCCAGAAAAAACAATGAAATCTTGCCATTTCCAACAACACACATGGATCTAGAATATATGCTAAATGAAATAAGTGAGTCAGAGAAAGACAAATATCATTTGATTTCACTCATATGTGCAATTTTGAGAAACAAATGAACAAAGGGGGAAAAAAAAGACAAACCAAAAAACAGACTCTTAACTATAGAGAACAGATGGTTCCCAGAGGGGAGGTGGGTGGGGGGGATGGGTGAACTAGGTGGAGATTAAGAGTACACTTATCACAGGGTGCCTGGGTGGCTCAGTCGGTTAAGCATCCGACTTCGGCTCAGGTCATGATCTCACAGTTTGTGGGTTCGAGCCCCGTGTCGGGCTCTGTGCTGACAGCTCAGAGCCTGCAGCCCGCTTTGGATTCTGTGTCTCCCTCTCTCTCTGCACTTCCTCCACTCATGCTCTGCCTCTCTCTCCTTCAAAAATAAACATCAAATTAAAAAAAAAAAAAGAGTACACTTATCACAGTGAGCACTGAGCAATGTATAGCACTGTTGAATCACTATATTGTACCCCTGAAACTAGTTTAACACTGTATGTTAACTAGACTAGAATTAAAATTATAAAGAAAAGAAATAAAATGGAAGTCAAGGAGACAGCAAGTGCAAAGAAGGCAGGCCAGGAGGAATCTTAGAAAATCAAGGGCACAATAAGGCTTGCGTACCTGTGCACCCAGTACCTGCTTTCTTCCCTGCTAATGCAGATTCCTGTTTGGACTCTTGGCTTCTCAGGAGGATGATGGGCAAGACTGAAGAGAACGAAGGTCCAAGGAGGCAGAAAGGCTCAAAAGCAGCACTGAAGTTTGTCAAGTGAGACAGCAAGAAGATCCTCGAGGATCTAGGCATCTAGGCTTGATCACACAGGTGAGCCAGGGAAGGCTTATAAGAGCGAAAGGACAGGAAAGTCTGGTCTGGGAGGCTCCTCCTCCTCCAAGCTGGTGTCACATATAGGAGGGGGGAAGCTGGATGCTGTGGCAGTTGGTTAAGTCGGACTTACGTCTGAACTAATCTGCTGGATGTGAATGGAGAGGTAAGATGACAAGTTGCCTGTAAAGGAAGAACTTCCAGTTTGGTGGCAAAATAAACACAGGGGGTATGGGAAAGAAGTGTCAGTTGCTTTAGGGCCCTCACATCTCAACGAACAGAGTGTTGGTGACATGGCAGTCTAGGCCACATGGTCTTTGGTGGGGTCTAGGTAGAGCAAGGAAACCAGTTTGGGAGTCCCCTTATGTTGGGGCGACAGTGCCCCATATACTGGGAGAAGAGATACCAGGGCCTGGTCTGCCCTCGGCACAGGAGGCACAGAAGCTCTTTCTTCCCTCTGATTTCCCCTCCCCTCCCAGACCCCAGCACCTCTAGTCCATAGTTTGAGGTCAACTTCAAGTTCTCCTGTTCATTTAGACCTCCAGCCAGAGTCCAACCCTAAGCCGCTTGTAAGGCCCGAATCAGAGGCCTCTAGCCAAGAACCGTGGAGCCCAGATTTTTCCATGTGAAGTTGGTGGCTACAGCAGCTGTAGGCTGTGCTCTTCTGGGTGGCTAACCTCAATCCTCTCCCCAAACTCAGAACCCACAGAGGCCAGACAGCTTCCTAGCCAGAAGCTGCGGGTGGAGGAGGGGAAAGGGGCCTGGAGAGGTCAGCAGGAAGAAAACCCAAGTACACCGCTCTGAAATTACATCTCTATCATTTCCCTGTGACCCCTGCTACCTACCTTTTCATCCCAACAAAGCAGATAATGACTCCTCTTTCAATAAAGTTTTATTTTAAATCCCCAGTGAACATCTAAGAAGAAAATATAAAGTGCTTGGCTTTAGGGTTGGGGGAAGCAGGAAAGGTCCTCTGAGTTCACACCATTTGGACTTTTCCCAATTCAGTTTCTCAGAAATGAAAGAGGGTATATCTCAAACTTAAAAAAAGGATAAAAATCATCCTTCAGTTCTCCACCAGCCAGGTACACGAGCAGTTCAAGGACACAACCATCACAGACAACCACCAAGAATGATCACCAAGGGAGCCAGGTCAACAGTGTGGAGAATGAGTTTCTTTCAAAGGAGATAGGAGGAACAGAGCGAAGAGGAGGAAGGCGGGTCTCCCAGGCTCTGCAGCAGGGAGAGAGCGGCTGCCTGCTCCTCAGGAGTCTCCTCCAGTAAACGTCGGGCAAAGGCCTGCTCCATCTGTGCCAGGAAAGGTGGGGGAGAGTATCATGAGCACAGCTGGGGCAGACATACCCCCAGGAGTTCCTCCCTGCCAACCAAAGGCCCTTCTCCACCTGGAACCCCCTACACCCCACTCACACAGGCAGGCTAGTCTTCCCTTGCCCTGAACTCACCTGCACTGTGATAAGACTCTTCGGGGTGTGGCTGGGGCCAGGGCTCTCCTCCCAGAAGTTCAGAGTCACCTGGAACTTGGGTGGGGGGCCCAGGCCCTGGAAGTACCTGGCCAGGTCTGATGAAAGAGAAAGGATCAAGGGTTGGAAGAAAGAAGGCAGAGGCCACAGGCAGGGAGGGAATAGAGAGGGACCCATCATGGAGAAAGAGGGGTGGGTGTGGGGCCAATCGGAGACCAAGGCCAGAGCAGGAGCTGCAGGGTCACGGCTGTTGCCTCATACCAGGAGGGATGCCAGCAACTAAGCTGCTACTCACCCATGTGCAAGTAGGAAAAGGTGCCCCTTTTTCAAGTAAGAAGTATTTAGAGGTAACCGATTTTTATACACCCTCAAAGCTCTCTGCTGGAAGAGCTTAGAGTCCTCAAGGCAGCAGCCTGGGCTGCTAACACAGAAGTGTCCCCACCTCTATTGTCTGCTCGCACCCTCCCTGCCGAGGGCATGCGTGGCCCTGCAACACTCCCACTCTGCGTCCCCTGTACTCCTGGCCTCCACTCCCAAGGTGAGATTTAGAGGTGAATGGAGGCAGGAAGTGGAATCTCAGGCAGGGGCGGACGGGAGAAGGACAACCCGAGGAGCAGCCTGGGGTGCAGCAGGGCTAGTGTGTGGGAGGTGTGCAAGCTCTCCCAAATATGGGGTCAGCTCGTGCAAGTGCATATGCAGGAGAGGGCCGCGAGGTACACCTTCCCTTTACTGCATGCTGCCATGTGGTGGCAGTCCCCAACATGTGACTCGTGTGCTGAGCTGCATCCGAGCCTCATCTTCCGAGACCTTGGCTGGGGAAGGCTGGCTGCCAGACAGCTGCCAGGGCTGAGCACAGGGCCCCACAGGATGTGTGTGCACCACTCAAGTGCAGGGTGCCATGCCTGGGCTGTAACGAAGGATCTACTGGAAGGAACACAGGGTGGTGGCAGAGCCTGCAAGGTCCCAGGGGGTCCTAAGAGAAGGGGGCAGGGGCTCAGCTCAACTGGAACAGGCTCACCTCTGCAGAAGTAGGTGGTTCTGAAGAGCTCCACGCACTCATTGCTGGGCAGCAGATGCGGGCCTGGACCGGGTGGCGCCTGGGGCGCGTTCCAGGAGATGGGGATGGGGCAGAGACGCTGCACAAAGAGGCCTCTGGAGTTGCTGGCCACTAGGACACCTCTCTCGATCTGGCTCAGCAGGCGCTGGGTGGGCTCTCGTGGGTCAGGCTTGGGAAACACCACCTGCTCCATCCCATACTGGGAGCCTGAGGGCTCAGCCACAAGGCGGCAGTCCAGGCTCTGCACCTGGGCTTCGCCCACCACGCGCCCACCGTAGATGAAGGTAAGCAGCAGCGAGTAGTCTGCGAACAGAGAATGGCCAGCTGCACCAGTGCTTCACCCCAGGGGTCCACCCGGCCAGCACCAGGTCCTGGGGAATGAGGAGGGGCCACCGGCAAACCCCACATCCTCATTTTGCTGGTGAGAAACGTGAGGCCCAGGGGAACACAAGCAAGGGCAGGGGTAGCAGTCTGACCTTCTGTGGTTAGAGAAGGCACTTCCCTCCCCATCTGCCCTCTCACCAACCCTACCAGCCAGGGGGCATCCTGTGAGGCTTTGCCATCACTCACAAGGGTAGCTGATGCCCACTGAGGCCTCAAGGCTTAATGCCCAGGGTCTTACGGTTTATAAGAAGGTCCCGAAGACTAGGTCTCCACTTGACCCACAGAAATGAATGTCTCAAAGTGAATTTCCAGGGAACAGAGTGCATAGGGGATACTTTTTAAAATGTTTATTTATTCATTTTGAGGGGGGCTGCAGAGAGAGAATCCCAAGCAGGCTAGACGCTCTCAACTCAGAGCCCAACGCCAGGCTCAATCCCACAAACCATGAGATCACGACCTGAGCCAAAACCAAGAGTGGGACGCTTAACCAACCGAGCCACCCAAGCGCTCCCTTCACCCATCCCCCCCCCTTTTTTAAGTTTATTTATTCATTTTGAGCAAAAAGGGGGGGGGGAGGGAGAGAGAGAGAGAGAGAGAGAACATGAGGAGTATTTTTGAGAAGTGAGCTGTTGGGAGGTTGGAGTCTGCCCAGGTGTCCCACCTGGAAAGCAATGCCTCTGTCTGGATAAGGTGGGCCCTGTTTCCTGCAAGCCCCGACATCCTTGATAATGCATGTGTAGCTACAGGGAGACAACCTGGGGGGACAGAGAGCAGAGAGGAGTCAGAAACACCACACACCTGAGTCTGGAGGAGGCAGACTCTCCAATGACACCTGATCTCCTTGGAAAGGGGCTTCTGTTGTGTCTGTACCTATAAGGGAAGCAGAGGCATGTCATTCAGATGGGGACTGGGGAATCCAAGGGCCAGAGGGAGTGGCTGTAGGGGAACAACACAGAGGCAGGGGAGGTGGTACCTTCCTGAGGCTCAGGGCTGTTGCTGCTGCTGCTGCTCCCAAATTCTGAATGGCCTGCTTCCCCACTGGCCCCCACCTCCTCCTGCAGACACAGTGTCTATTCGTTGGCTGACCTCTCCCCTAGTTTACTCTCCTGCCCTCAGGCCCACTCCGTTCCCTCCCCAGCTCTTACGTTTTTGAGGGGGTCCTCAATCAAAGAGGGACTGAGTATGCAGTTCTTTGTGGTACCCGCATCCTCTTCCCTCTCAGAGGACACAGAACTGTAATGTCGCTTTGATGGTGATTTCTGGGTCCCTGGCTGGGCTGTGGAATATTGTGGAGGGGGAGAAAGGTCAGAGCCTTAAGTGGGAACAGAGGGTAAAGGAGAGAGGAGACAGTGAAAGAATGTGCAGGACCAGGCAGGGGAACGTGGGTAGGAGTACCCCAGGGACAGGGCAGAACTCTGACTGAGGGGCCTGGAGGGAGGCCCACCACCCTCCCAGAAACCTCCTATCTCCATCCTCCCCCTGTCCACGTCTGCTGATTCTAGGAGCGGCTGGGCAAGGGGACACCCACCAGGGAGGGTCCCCGATGGCAGCAGCCGATACACCTTGTAGGGCTCAGCTCCATCCCTATGGCCATTTTCAGGAACCTCCTCAAATTCGGGGCTCTTGTTGAGAGCACAGCGCAGACGAGTCTTCCAGATAGCAGGGCCTTCTGTGTCTCCCTCCTTGTACTTCCCCTTAAATATCGCCCATGCCTGAGAAACACAGGAAGTAAAGAGGAGACAGCATGTTAACCTGCCCAGCTGACCCTCTCCTACAGCCGGCTGCGGGCACCTGCGGCCTGAGCACCTGCACAGAAGGCCCAGTGCTCAGGTCCCCGCTCTGCTGCTGCCGTCTTGAGATCCTTAACAATTTTTGAATTTTCATTTTGTCTTGGGCTGTGACAACAATGCGGCTGGCTCTACCCTCCCATCTCCCCTTTATCTGAAACCCAGGCAGACCTCTTGAGGGTGAGAGATTGTGTCTACTCCACCCCTCTTCGGAGGGGCTGGTTTCCAGGCCCATTCACCTTGAAGAAAGCGGCATCCTGGTCCTCCCGGAAGTCCTGCTTGCCTGCATGCTTCCAAGGAATCCGGAACATGGTCTTAGCTGCATCGTCCCAGCACACCCCCGGGAACTGCCCGCTCTCCACTTGCTCCACCACCCAGTTCCGCAGCTTTCGGGTGCAGCGTGCCCGGCCCGATGCCATCCTGGGGACAAGAGCAGCAGGCAGCATCAGTGGAACTGATACTTCAGGAGGGAACATTTGCAGAGATCCTGACCACTGGGGTTGGATTCTGGCAAGGGCCACCAGAGACCCCATCCACCTTTTGCCTGTGGACATTTCTCACAATTCCCTGAGGCCAAACCGTTTCTTTCTGCCATCACTAGTAACCAAAAAACACACCCTAACATCCCAAGCTCCAACAACTGGAAGGAAACCCTAGGCGCTGGTCTTAAAACTGTCTTAAAATTGACTTTTCAGGAATCTGTTGTCTGGAAGAGAACTCCCTTGGGGTGGTTCCTGGGGAGAGGCCCGGTCTCTGCCCCAAGCATCTGCGAAGGCAGTATCTGTTTGCAAGATGCTTCATAGATCCCTCACCCACCACCCCCACAACCTATCCTTTGACCCCCATCTGTCCCCTCCTCTTGCCTCTGGGGTAGGTGGGGCAGAGCTCCAGCGGAAGTGGGCAGGGCCAGAAAGCAAGAAAACAAACAGGGTCAGCTGGAGCCGGGGCTGACTTCCCTGAACAACCCACAGCAGGGACCTCCTGTTCTTTGCCTATAGGGCTGGGGACAGTGGTCCCCAGTCACTCTCTCACTCGGGCCAAACCCCCTATGTCCTGGCTCACAGGCGGTCTCTATATTCCTGTTTGGCAGAGGGGCCCCAGGAGCCCCCGCCCCCCCACCTCCAATCCGGCGGGGCCCTCTAGCTCTAGACCCACGCTGACATCCGGATGTCCGCTGATCTTACCTGAGCGGCTTGCTGGCTGTCCCAGGACCCAGCTGACCTCAGCTCGGCAGCCTTCTAGGCAGCTTCCTGATCTCTCCGCCCCTTTCTACAGTCCCCACCCTAAGTTTCAGTTCTCCTCCAGGAAGGGCCTTTTCTCAGAAATCACGTGGCTTGAGCTGCAGGGCAACGGCTTGCCGCCAGGGGGAAGCAGCATCTGAGAACCTCACTGTTGGAATCCCGCTGTCGGACACAAGAGGGCCCCCTTCCCGCTCAGGCTCAGTCCCCTACTCCCTTAGATGCTCTTTGATCTCTGTTAACACTACTGCTTCCCAGGGAGGCCAGTGTCGTGGAGTCTGGCCTGAGGCCTCTGGCTAGCTCTGTACTACCGGTGCATCTGTGTTCCCCCATCGTGCCTGCTTGGTGTCTATTAGGTGACCTCAAATATCAACTGAATTCCATGAAAGAACAAAGGAGGCAGGGGGGGAAAATGCCCAGGCCAAGGGGCTGGCTGGGGAGACGGGCTCCTTGGCCATCCATGGTGTCAATTCCTTCCTAGCCCTGAGTCCAAGAATGGTCAGGCGGTAGGCTGCAGGTGACCCTTTCGGCAAAGCTGTGTTCACCCCCCTCTTTCCCTGGTGCCCCAGATGGTGGGGCCAGGAAGAAGGACCACCAAGAAGCCTGGGCAAGGAGATGCCTCTTTATTGGTGCTGGAGCTGTTCCTGAGGAGGCTGGGCCATGAGACCTTCATGAGGATCCCTGCCCTCAGCTACTTCCTCCTGCGAGGGATACTTTGTCCCAAGGGCACTTCTTCCATCAGCTTCTGCAGAAGGAGAGAGATGATACTGGAAGTTTAAAACTCAGACACAAGCTGGACAAGGGACTTCTTTCTAGAGTGTGGGGTCAGAGGCGAGGCTGGAGGGAAGCCTTACCTGTAACAGGCGGGCGTGGTAGGCAGGGGCATCTTCCCCAGCTGCTGGCTGAGGGCGCACATGCAGGTAGCGCTCAGCAGCCGTCTCCAGCTCCTCCACCTCATACAGGGTGGCTGGGTCCAGTGAGTGGGCATTGATGAGACTCACAAGATACTCTTTGTAGTGTGCCCTGGGGAGATGACAGGATGGAATATTTGTTCTTCCATTTGGCTAGTATTAACTGAGTGTGCCCAACACCTTGCTGGGCACTGGCATACTCAGACGAACAAGACTGACAACTCTTCCCAGTTGCACTTGTAGGCACTGTCCCCCTGTGCACACTGCCTGCTATTACCCAGCCATGCCCTTGCCCAGAGAGCCCTTCCCTCACTTTCCCAGCAGGACCTACTACTCCCAGAGACCTCCTTTACTACCCATGTGTATCCTCAGCCCTCCTGCACGTCCCGCACCGCCCCTCAACACCGCCCCGCCCAACACTATGCTCCTGCTGATACTCACTGGCAAAGGCCAGCATGGCCAGCTGGAGTCTCCTTGCCACAGGCTTCATCCCGGAACCCATTAGGAACCTCCTTCTGCTCCATCACTCGGCAGCCACCTAAGGGTAAGGGAAGGAAGGGACCCTTTTGTTGAGAGGAGGTCACTGACCACAAAGCCCCGAGAGAACTGGGGTATCAATGGAGGCATGGGAGGCAGCCTCCAGGGAAGGGACTGCTTTAACAGTGGTAGTGGTGGGGAGGGATGCACTTAGAGATACCATCGCAACAGACCAAGTCTGATAACAGAAGCAGGGGCCTTGCTGGCCCTGCTTTTATCTAGGCTTGCTTTGGGTCCATAATCACATACTCCTCTCTTTTTTTTTATTATCACATACTCTCTTGGGACAACTCTTCTGGTTGCGATTTAGCTCTTGCCCAGTTAACTTAGTCTGTGAAGGTCTTACTTTATGGAAATAAGAGGTGGGGTAGGTTAGAACCATATGTAACATCTTTCTGTCACCCTCATGGAACCTAAAACAGTGCAACTAGCAAGTCTCATTAAATACTGCTTAACTAATGAATCATCATCCTTTGGGAATGGGAGAAGAAAATTAGTATCAACTGCTAGGCCCCCAGGTAAAATAGCTTAGCTGCAAAGGAGATATTACTCCCATGTCACAGAGGAAGAAACAAGGTCCAGAGAGGTTAACTCGCTAAGAAGCCCACAAGTAAGCACAGGATGGACTCTGACCACAGACCCAACTGTCCCCTTTACCCACCATACAGTCGAAGCCCAGCCCACCCTCACCCCTTTTCCAAGGCTTGTCCTGACACTCACCACCAGGAACTGCCCGGGCTCCTGCTGGGGGCTCTGTGTTGAACATGACATTATTGTCCTGAGGAGGGGCAGATGGATGGGCATTAGGATCCCCTTGATGCCAGCCCACTGAATTTCCCAGCACAGAACCTTTCCTTTCTTGCCACCCTGAGCCCTGCCTCCTACCCTGGGCAACTCACAAACCCAGCCAGGCTGGCCACCCCTGACCTGTAGCAGCTTCTGGAGCCGGAGAGCAGTCCAGTCCCGCAGGTAGAAGAGGCAGTCTCGTGGGTGGTGGCCATGTAGGGACTTTTTCACCCTGCAGTTAGGGTCTGGACATTTCTGGCGGAAACCCAGATGGGAGAGAGGAAGTTGGAGACTGTTGGGGTCCTGGCTTCTCAGAACCCCTGCATGAGGGGTGTAGGGATGGGGGAAGATGGAGACATTGGAGGGTCTGGAGCAAGCGAAAGGGGAGAGGGGACAGAGAGAGGTGCTTTACACCCCATTGGCTTCCTCTTCTCTTCCCCTAGGCGACTCCTCAATGTCTTTGCCCCTCACACCCAGTAGCAGCCTCCCACCCTTCTATCCCTTCCACCCCCATTCTCTGGGCTCACATTCTTGGCGTAAAAGGCATTGTAGCAGCCACTGCAGAACTGGTGGCGGCACTGGGTGCAGTGAAAGTGCATGCAGCCTCCTCGGGCCAGAGCGTACGAGAACTTGCACTTGGGGCAATCTGTAAGGTACAGCAGGTCAGGGCTGGGGCTGTCACTGCTCCGCAAGGTCCTCAGGAAGAGAGCCACTGGCAGTGACATATGAGTAGGCACACAGGCCTAACAGGACAACCTTACCAATGCCGTTCTCCTGAAGATACATGGCCAGGCCCTGGGCCTGGTACTCTGGGTCGTTGGTGCGTTTCCAGTTCTGGAAATCCTCACAGCTCCGGCCTCGGTGCTGCTCCTCCCACTGCAGGAGGGAAAGCAAGCTTCACATGAAAACCCCACCCCGGGCCCTTCTTAAGGGCCACCCCTGCCCTCAGATCTAGAGGTCCCTGGCTTCGTTTATGGCACTGCCATTCACCATTTGCTCCAATCTCAAACTGAGGGGCCAGCCTTGGTTCTTTGGCCTCCTCATACCAGCACATGTTCACCGGCAGGTCTTATTCCCACCACCCAGGCCTATCTCAACCCTGTCCCCTTTTTCTTCATCCCTCCTCTGGCCATTCTACTCCAGGCCAGGTCAGGTGTTGCCTCAATTAGTGGTCTCTCTTCCTCCATTCCTGCTCCCCTATGGTGCATGCTCCACCCTGCAGCCAAAATGTCTTTCAGAGTGTAAGGCAGGCAGCTTCAGCAGTACTGGGAGTGTTCTAGTTGCGTGTGTGGTTTGTTTGGGGTTTTTTTGGAGTGTTCTAGTCTTGAGGTCTAGTGGTAGGGTCTCAGGTGTTCATTTTATTAACGTGTTTTGTAATAGAACTTTTTGGTATCAAACATTAAACTTTTTAGAATATGTGCTGCCAAAGTGAGCACTCAAATATTAAACTTTTTTCAGATATTAAACTTTTTAACAGGTAAATGAAAGAGTATCACCCCTAGCTTCGTCTTAGAATAAAAGGCAAATACCTTTCTCACTTGGCCCCATGGCCTCTCCTGATCTGGCAGCTAGCTCCTGACCACCCACCACTCTCACCCTTGATCTTGGGGCTCCAACCACACACCACTTTTTCTGACTTTGGCCTTTCCATGTGTTGCTCTTTTTGTCCTGAATATCCTTTGCATAATTGGCTTCTTCTTAACTTTCAGGCCTGAGCTTAAATTAAACCATTTGAGAGAAGACCAGTGTGACCTCTCCATCCTAAGTAGGTCCATTCTGTTATTCCTAATCTCAGAGTCCTGTGTTTTCTTTGTAGAATTTAATGCCACGTGTACTTATGCTCTCTCCCTTCCTTCCTCCTTTACCTTACCTTTCTTTCACTGCCCCTCCTCCTCAGCCTCCCTCCCTCCTTTCCTGGAGTCTGTAAGCTCTTTGAGCCCGGAGTTCATGTCTGTTCTGTGCTTCAGCACACCCCAAGTCTGACATAGGACCTGCTAGCAGCTTTAGCAAGTTATTTCTGAAAGGATGAATGTGCCTCACCTGGCGCTTACAGCGCACACAGAAGGTCTGGTGACACTGGGGACATGTCGCCTCCAGCTGCTCTCGTTCATATATGAAGCCAAAGGAGCACTGTGGGTGCAAGAGCATAAAGCTATCTCAGGCCTGACCTGGCACCTCCATCCCTCCTCCATCCCTCCAGTCAGCTGCCCTGGGTAGGCCACTTACTTGGGCACACCACAAGAACTTGGGGTCTCGCATCAGCACACCCTCAGTCAGCTTCTTGTGAAATAGTGCATAGGCATCTGGCTCCAGGCTCTCCCGAAGCTGAGGACAGGATGCAGAAGTGGTGGATGGGCAGGGTTCCTGTTCAAAGCCCAGGGCACCCCAAGTCCTAGGGACTGAAGTACCTGAATGTCAAGGGTAGAGAAGTAGCTGAGCAACTGTGTGTCATCGGTGAGGTCAGGGCGGCCACAGGCAGGGCACACCATGTCTGTGATGTGCTTCTCCTTCAAGGCGATGGTGAAGTGCTGGCGAAAGCAGTCAGGACAGATGGTGCACTCACAGGAAGTCAGGGCCTGCATCTATAGGGTGAGGCAGGGAGAGGAGGGGGTCTGAAGCCATAGCCGCCAGACTGGGGAAGAGGCATTAGCCAGGTGTCCACTGAGAAACCAGGGTCTAATTAACAACCGGGCAAGGTAGCAACCCTTAATGCCAACAAGTGCCTGGCAGGCAATCCAAATGTCTAAAGACTGTCATTAGTTGGAAGAAAAGAGAATGGTGAGGCCTAAAGTAAATGGAAGACTGCCCTCCAAAGGCATTCACATTCAATTAAAAGGAAACAAACAAATAACATTTCTGAACTGACAAAACCATACAGATGGAGAACAGGCTAGATA
Source organism: Felis catus (assembly GCF_018350175.1). Taxonomy (NCBI): domain Eukaryota; kingdom Metazoa; phylum Chordata; class Mammalia; order Carnivora; family Felidae; genus Felis; species Felis catus. Next base: position 74,359,315 of record NC_058373.1, on the reverse strand, counting down.
TTGTCAGGTGATAGGAGAAAGGGAAGAAAGTTACAACTATAAAGAGGTTGCATGAGGGAGTTCCTTTGTGGTGATGGAACAATCTGTGTCTCAGTGGTTACATGAACCTGTAAGTGGAATAAAACTGCAGAGCCACACTCACACATCCATGTGAAAAATGAACAAGATCTGCAATCTTGCTAACATTGTGCCAATGTTTATTTCCTGGTCTTGATACAGTACAATAATTATATAAGATTATATATTTATATATATATATATATATATATATATATATATATATATATATATATATATATGTTATATAATTATATAAGATGTCATCATTGGGGGAAGGTGGGTAAAGAACACACAGGACTTGGGAAATAATGAACTATTGGGACCTCATCAAAATGAAAAGTTTTTGCACAGTGAAGGAAACAATCAGCAAAACTTAAAGGCAACCGATGGAATGGGAGAAGATATTTGCAAATGACAATTCAGATAAAGGGTTAGTATCCAAAATCTATAAAGAACTTATCAAACTCAACACTTGGTGAAGAAATGGGCAAAAGACATGAATAGATACTTCTCCAAAGACATCCAGATGGCCACCAACACATGAAAAAATGCTCAATATCACCCATCATCAGGGAAATACAAATCAAAACCAAATTAAGATACCACCTCAACCTACCAGAATGGCTAACATTAACAACTCAGGCAATAACAGATGTTAGAGAGGATGCAGAGAAAGAGGATCTCTTTGCACTGCTGGTGGGAATGCAGACTGGTGCAGCCACTCTGGAAAACAGTATGAAGTTTCCTCAAAAAATTAAAAATAGAACCACCCTATGACCCAGCAATTGCACTACTAGGTATTTATCCAAGGGATACAGGTATGCTGTTTCAAAGGGGCACATGCACTCCAATGTTTATAGCAGCACCATCAACAACACCCAAGGTATGGAAAGAGCCCAGATGTCCGTCAATGAATGAATGGATAAAGAAGATGTGGTATATATATACAATGGAGTATTACTCGGGAATCAAAAAGAATGAAATCTTGCCATTTGCAACTATTGGAGGGAACGAGAGGGCATTATGCTAAGTGAAATTAGAGAAAGAGAAAGACAAATATCATATGACTTCACTCATATGAGGACTTTAAGATACAGAACAGATGAGCATAAGGGAAGGGAAGCAAAAATAATATAACAGGGAGAGGGACAAAACGTAAGAGACTCTTAAATATGGAGAACAAATTGAGGGTTACTGGAGGGGTTGCGGGGAGGGGGGATGGGCTAAATGGGTAAGGGGCATTAAGGAATCTATTCCTGAAATCATTGTTGCGCTATATGCTACCTTGGATATAAATTAAAAAATAAATTATTAAAACACACACACACAGGACTCTACTATTTTTACAACTTCCTGTGGATCTACAATTATTTTATTTTATTATTATTGTTTTAAATATTTATTTCTGAGAGAGACAGAGCACGAGCAGGGGAGGGGCAGAGAGAGAGGGAGACACAGATCCAAAGCAGGCTCCAGGCTCCGAGCTGTCAGCACCCACCAACCTGACACACACCAACCACAAGATCATGACCTGAGCCAAAGTCGGATGCCTAACCAACTGAGCCAGCCCAGGCACCTCTACAATTATTTTAAAATAAAGAGTAAAGGGATGCCTGGGTGGCTCATTTGGTTAAGTATCCGACTCTTTTTTTTTTTTTTTAATTTTTTATTTTATTTATTTATAGTTTATTTATTTTTGGGACAGAGACAGAGCATGAACGGGGGAGGGTCAGAGAGAGGGAGACACAGAATCCGAAGTAGGCTCCAGGCTCCGAGCTGTCAGCACAGAGCCCGATGCGCGGCTCAAACTCATGAACTGTGAGATCATGACCTGAGCCAAAGTCAGATGCTTAACCGACTGAGCCACCCAGGTGCCCCAAAGTATCCAACTCTTGACTTCAGCTCATCACCCTTGACTTCACCCTGCATCGGGCTCTGCACTGACAATGGGATTCTCTCTCTCCTCTCTTGGCACCCCCTGCCTTTCTCTCAAGATTCATTAGTAAACTTTAAAAACAAAATTTTTTTAAGAAAGAAAAAAAAGAGTAAAACGATAACAAAAAACACACAAAGCCAGCATAAATAAATTGGTAATTAAAAAAATTATTGGTAATTTTTTTTGGTGTGCCAATGGTATCTGTGGGTATGTTTTCAAAGACTTTTACCTTTCAGAAATATATACTGAAGTATTTATAAATAGACTGTAAGAGTTGTTTCAAAATAATCTTCTGTGTAAGTGGAATAAAGACTGGCCATACACTGATAATTGCAGAATCTTAGTAATGATACATGGGGGCGGGGGGGTGGGCACGGAGAAGAAATATACTATTCTACGTATGAAACTTCCTATAGTGGAATAGTAAAAAAAAAAAAAAAAAAAAAGTGGGGGGGGGGGCGGGAGGTAGCCTATTCCTGCCCTCCCCTTCCTAGAAACTGCTGGGAGCACATGGGCAACTGCAGAGCAAAAGACAGGACAAGAGACAGGGGGGACAAGAGAAGTGGAGCAGGGCCCAAAGGGAAGAGTCATTCTAAGGCCGTCCCAGAGGGAAGAGGCTTACCCGGTTGCGAGGCAGTGTCCAGCCACACACAGCACACTCCTGGGCCAGCAAGCGGCGCAGGAAGGCCCGGTCCTGGCTGTGCCTCACAGCTTCCACCACATCGCCCAGCTCATAGTTCCTGGGTGTCTCCTGCAGCAGTGACAGTGCCAATTCTGCCCGACCCCAGCTGGGGAGCGCATAGACTGCCAAAAGCCGTCTGACCAGACTCTGCAAGGTGATTCAGGTGGAGAGGGAAGAAGTGGCTGTCAGGCCCCAGGAGTCCTACCCCTGGGCCTTTCCCCGGCTCCTCTAAGTGGATTCTTCACCTCCTCCCAGCACCTGCTTGTCTGGCCCATCCCAGGAAGGGGTGGGATCAGGGCCCTTGTCCCAGAGACGCTGATGGAAGGGCTCTAGGCGCTGGCGCTGTAGCTCAGTCAGGGCCCGTGCCACATCACCACCATGTTGGAACAATGCTTGAAGAGACCCCTCTTCAGGCCCAAAGCCCAGGGACCGGAGCTCCTGCACCTGAAAGTTGGGGGTAGAGAGAAGGAGTGAAGAGGGAAATGGCAAGCAAGAGAGTGTGAGAGGCTCTGAGACCCACAACCCTGCCTGCCCTGTCAGCACAGCCGGTACCTTCCTGCGCCGGGCCCTCACACACTCTTCCACAGCTTCATCAAGATTGCCATGACGATCCAACCAGGCTTTCCGGGCTTCCTGACAGGAAAAGGCACCCAGGCCCGGGTCCTGCTGTGCAGCCAGCTCGGCCACCATCTCCAGCACGTAGGGCAGCTCTGAGCGCAACCACTGCAGGGGCACCTCAGTGCCTGAGTACTGTAGAGCCGAGAAAACCTCCTCTGGACAGGCACCTGCAGCTTCCCCTTCCTAAGGCACAGTCCCACCCAGACAGATGGCCCATCAGGAAGGGCACCTTCCACCCACCCTCAGCCCAAACCAAAATGCTGACAGTGGTTGAGCTCAGACATATGGATCACGTGAGCACCGCACAGCATACGGGCGGTGTTCAATAAGAGGCAGCTGCTGCTAATGACTAGGTTTACAAGAACTTGTATTAATCAACTGCAGCCCCTCCTTTCCCCCATTAGTTCAACCCTACCTCATCCCAGGCCCAAATCCTCACCCGGATCTTGATCACTAGTTGGAGACCTTCCTCACGCATCTTGTCTTGACGCTGCTTCTCAGGGTCCCCACAGGAACTGGGCAGGGGGGCACTGAGGCGTCGTGGAGGCCCTGGCTCAGGGAGTTGCTCTTCCAAAGAGCTGGCCTGGGGCTGGGGGGCGTGCGGTACTGGGATGGGGCTGCTGGTCCGATTGCACATAGCACACACCCAGCCAGGGCCAGAGTTGCAGAAGGTACAGTGGATACAGTACCAGACTGGACTCTGGGCAGAGGAGAGCAAAGTATCCCCCTGCTGGGAAGGCAAAAAGAATTATCCAATTGAAAGCCGGTTGAGGCTCAAGATGGAAATACAGACAGGTTTAGGAGGGGGGAGGGTGGAAGATTCAGAAGAACTGAAGGAAAACAGGAGATGAAGAAGTCGAGAATGGCCTGTGGTAACAGGTGCAAATAAAGAACGGGGACGGCTGGGAAGGCCAGGAACAGGTTACCTGAAGGGGCTGCAGGCAAATGCCAGTATCCCGAGAATCCACCACCAAGCTAGGAGGCTGAGCCAGCCGAGGTCGCTCACATATGGCACACAGCACAGCTGCCGCCTCATTCTCAAAGGTGCAGCTTTGGCAGGCCCACCGACCCCGTGCAAGTTCAGATTCTAGGCCCCCAGCTCCTTGGGAACCCTCCATTGTCAGCCCCAACCCCTTACAGCCTCGGGGCCGATCACAGGCCACACAGAGCACTGCCCAAGATTCATTTAGCATGGCACAGGCAGCACAGTGCCAGGGCAGGCGGGCATTTGCAGGATCAGAGGAAGCTTTCAGGGGAAGCACGAGAGAGCTGTCTCCCAGGGCCAGCAAGGAGGCTGACTGAGGCCGTGGTGATGCTGAGGCAGGTAAGCTGTAACGAAAAAGCAGAGATGGTCTGCTGAGGGGGCCCTGGTGCCTGGGTCCCTTATTCCTAGGCATCCCTCATTCTCTGTGTGACAATACAAGCCCTGTCCTTTGTGCATGTTGTTCTCTGTCTGGAATGCTCCATACCCATAGACTGTTCAACATTTAATTATATCTTAGGGGCACCTGGGTGGCTCAGTTGGTTGAGCCTCGGACTCTTGATTTTGGCTCACAGTCTGTGAGTTTGAGCACCGTGTTGGGCTCTGTGTTGACAGCATGGAGCCTGCTTGAGATTCTCTCTTTCTCTCCCTCTCTCTCTGTCCCTCACCTGTTTGTGCTCTCTCAAAATAAATAAACTTAAAAAAAAAATTATATCTTAAAGTTCATATCTTGTGATAGCTATCCCCCTAACATAGGGCCTGACCCACACTAGGTGCTTAAAATCCTACTGATTGAGCTGATCCTTTAGGCTAGGTTCCTCCTCTTCCTACCTATTTGCACAACATCTGGCTGTGACTGCTACTTGCTTCATATGTATGTCTGTGACCTCTTGCAAAGCAGTAACTAACTGCCTTCTATGAAGCAGCTTTTAGCAGAGAAACTGACACATAGTACATAAGTAATTCTAAGTTCTCTTAACTTCATTCCCACTCAGAAGAGAAGATCTCTTACCTGGGGGTCAGGCAGGTGGTCTGTGAGGCCCCAGGCAGGGTCTGGCGGAGGTGATGGGCACGGGATGGGTGTCCATGGAATAGACGATCACAAGCCGGGCACAAGGCCTGTTTACAAGTTGAACAGTGCAGCGTGCCTGGCGCAGAGCCACAAAGGAAGCAGGGACCAGGAGTGGAGCCTGGAGAACAGGAGAGGAAAAACTGAACATCCTTTTGAAAGAGACCAAGTTAATCTGAATTTGCTGAAGGGAACAAATTACAGACTACTATTCAACATATCCAGACCCAAGGAAACAATTTTAATCTCTTTTTAAAGGCAAAAAGGATAAACAGAGGAGGGCCCCAAATTTCCATCAATATGGTCTACTAGAAACTGCCCCCCACCTCCCATTACAGGATGAATAATACCTGGGGCAGAGGGCGTGTTGAGGGGGCCAGGAGCAATCTCTCTCAGCAAGGGGGCAAACTCGGAGAGCTTCAGTATCTGAGAAATAAAGGGCAGGGAATGGGCAAGAGTTTGGGGACACACAGTCCCACAACCCCTATCCCCTTTGTTCGTCAGGTCTTAAGAGCCCCATCCCTACCTTTTTTACATCATCTTCAACCTTTTCTTCTAGCAGCTGCTCCAGTGCTTGTTGTCTTGGGTGAGTATTCTGCAAACAAGGTAAGAAGAGTTCCCACCTAGAGCCCTAGGACAAGGTCCTCCCTCAAAGCCCTGGTCTCCCAACATCCACAGGAAGAAGAGTATGGGGAGTTTCCAGGTTGCTATGTGGACTATGCCCATGGTTCAGCAGCATGAGGGTCCGCAAGACTGCTTGTGGAGTTAGGCTGGGCTCCCCAGGCCTGGTGTTTAAGTCCTCAGGACTAGAGACACCTCAACATCTCACCTGTAACAACAGGCTGAGCTCTGTCCGAAGCAGCAGTACTTCCAGTGTGACTGTAGCAACTTGATGCTCATCTGGCTCCTTCTGCCCCTCAGGGAAACTCAACCCATCTGGCTGCTCCTCAGTGTAGCCGTATAATCGCAGAACATCCCGGCCCCCCTACCACACATTCAAACCAGTCACCACCAGGCAGGCCCCCTTCCCACTAGGGCTGGAGCCCTCCCCATTAAGCACAGCGTCAGGCCCTTTCTTACCAACCCCCCCAGACCAGGCCAAGTCCCTTTCTCCCATAAGGGGCCCAGGGGCTTCACCTGAACAGCATCCACCGTACTGCGAAAGACAGGGTTATTAAACTTGACCCCGCGCCAGTACCGGGGCCGCTGAGGGCTGAGGAGGTTGCGGCCGTATTTCTCCAGGATGTTCAGGGCCGTGGACAGGGTGTTGAGGTAGTTTCGGGGCTGGGAGCAGTCAGAGAGCGGAGAGCTGTGAGCCCCGCCCAGGCCTCAAGTCCTACGTCCCCCTCCCGAGCGGGGGCCGGGCCTCACCTCCCCAAGAGCATTGCAGCGGACCAGGCGTGCGGCGTCCAGCTGCAGGTAACGGGCTGCTGGCGGTAAAGACGTGACCAGTAGCGGCTGGAGTTGCTCCAGGGAAAACACCTGCCCGGAATCCTTCCTCAGGGCGCTCGCCAGCTCCTCGCGGGCCGCCAGGAAGGCCCTCTCCTCCTCCTCCCCCGGCATCCTGAGACAGGAGTCAGCCCCAGCCCCGCCGCCCGCCAGGACCTGGCGCAGGCTGTGCGCTGCCTGAGCGCTGCCCCTCCCGCCCGGTGTCGGGCTTCGTGGCCTGACTAGGTCGACGAAGCCACCGCAGGTCACTCAGGCCACGGTCACTCTTCGGCCCCGGGCTCCGCGCCAGTGTTAGTCGGGAACAGGAAGTACTAGCAAAGAGGGCGGGATTGCAACCTGGTTTCAGGGGAAGGGGAGGGGTTTAAGTTTAGGACAGGCTGGGGTCAGGAAATCAGGGGGCGTGAGCAGGAGGGAAGTCAGGTCCCAGCCAATGAAAAGGGCAAATGGTCCCTGACTCCGCCCCCAGAGCATCTCGACCTTAAATTCCAAACTAGCGCCCCTCCCCGCCTTCCTCTAGGCTGGTTCCTCCCCTTTCCGGGTAGCCCTAGGCGAGGGGTTACCTTATTTCCCTCAAAGCCTTCTCTATTTAGACCAGTCGGCTTTGCTCTGGTCCCCACCGGGAAAGCCCCACTCTGTAGGGACTCCACTCTGGCCGGTCTGGGCCCCACTCAAGCGAGTCCTGCCCTTTCTCCAGCCGCCCTTCAAGGCAGGGAACCCTCCCGGAGGAATCCCCCGAGACTGCTCCCTTCTATATCCTGCTATCCCTCCCTTTTCAGCCCCAGGCCCGCCCTCCCACTTCTCCCATCCTGATCCCTCTCTGGGCCCTCCTTGCAGTTGAGCCTTCTAGAGGGAGCCCCACCACTGAACACCCCCTTTTCCCCACTCCTACCCATCCCACCTCAACCCTGGATTTTCCCCGGACCGCCCTTGCCCTTCCCTGCAAGCCCCTCCCCTTCTCCGAGGGACAGCCCCGGTACTGTCTCCGCGGTCCCACTTTTATACTAACCCCTCCCTCGGACAGCCCCTGGGCTTGTGACCGAGTCCGTACCGCCTTTACTAGTCGCAGCAGGCTGAGAATGACTGAGGGGCTCCCTACAGTTTGCAGACTGCCAGAGGGAGGGGGAAAAGAAGGAAGGGGGCGGGGCCGAGGGGGGCGGGCCTGGACGTGCGGAGTGAAAGCGAAAGGCCGGGCAGAGAGCCGGGAGACCGGAGATCTTGCAACTGGAGCAGCATGGCCAAGCCTTGTGGGGTGCGCCTGAGCGGGGAAGCCCGCAAACAGGTAATGGGGGATCGGGAAGCCAGGAAAGGGTCGGGGAGCCCTCCTGGCTGGAGGCCAGTCTGGGTGCTCCAGGGGACCAAGGCCGTGCCAGAGAACTCCCCCAACCTTTTCTTAGTGCTTTCACTTCTGCCGGGGGATTCCCAGATTCCTGTCCTCTGACCAGTCTCTGCACTGAGCATGAGCTTCCAGGGAAATCTGGCTTGTGGTAGGAAAGGCCTGAGCCAAGTTGGAGGGCATCCCTTTGTGGGTGGGATCTTACTCTTGACAACTGAGACCCTTAACCAACATCCGGGTACTGCTCTCTGTGCAGGTGGATATCTTCAGGCAAAATCTTTTTCAGGAGGTAAGTCTTCTAGATTCAAGCGGTTTGACTCGGAATCTTAGACCAGTACTTGAGGGCCGCAACCTCTCAGACTGACCCCCAGACCCACCCTGGGCCCTCCTTCCTTCCCTTCTCAAACCTTTACCTAAGGCTAATTATTCATCTCCCCCTTTAATTTGACCCCTCTTAATGTTCTCTCCACTTCTGCCACTTCCTCTCCCCTCTTTTAGTGTAGAAGGGAAAAGCTGTGGCCCCAAAGCCCTAACCTTGGTTCTGCCACTTCCCAGCTTGGGCAAGTCCCTTCACTTCTTATGGCTTCAGTTTCCTTATTTGTAATTATTGGAGTCAATGATTTACAAGGGCCCTTCCAGTCCTACTTCTCAGACATCTCTTGAGCATCTTCTGAGATTCCCCACCCTTGCAATGTAACCCACAGGCAGAGGAATTCCTCTACAGATTCTTACCACAGAAAATCATATACCTGAATCAACTCTTGCAAGTGAGTAGTGTGGGCCCTTCTCACTCCATCCCAAGGCCTCTCTCCTCTCCACCCAACCCCTCCAGCGAACAGCTGGGCTCAGCCTGCAGAGAACAGTTATGAGTAGTGGACTGGAAATGGTAGGATGGGGTGAGGCCTGAGCCTAGACAGTGGGTGGGTGGGCTGTGTGGAGGGAAGATTGTGACTCAGAATGAGGGGAATAGGCTGGGCAGCTGCTGACGCTGAGCTCTGTGCAGGAGGACTCCCTCAATGTGGCTGACCTGACCTCTCTCCGGGCCCCACTAGACATCCCCATCCCAGACCCCCCACCCAAGGATGATGAGGTGAGGCACTCAGTGTGCAGGGGTCAAACTATAATCCAGGTGGGGAGGATAACCCTGCAACCTCCAAGACATTTCTAAAGCTGCTGTCCCCCTTTTTACCTTAGATGGAAACAGATAAGCAGGAGAAGAAAGAAGGTAAGAGAGGAAGGGGTGGCTAGGGAAGAGGAAATGGCACATTGACTGTTGGATGAGAAGGGGCCTGAATGCCCTCTTTTTCACAGTCCCTAAGTGTGGCTTTCTCCCTGGAAATGAGAAGGTTCTCGCCCTACTTGCCCTGGTTAAGCCAGAAGTGTGGACTCTCAAAGAAAAATGCATTCTGGTAAGCCTGGGAACTGGGGAAAGAGAAAGGGAAGAAAAGCCAGGCTAGACCCTAGTCTTTAGAGATACAAGTCTCTCAACCAGTCCTTCAACCTTCCTCTTGCTGAAATAGGAAACTTCCTCTGTGCCTTGGGGTTAGATACTTTGTGTTCTCATTCTTCTAGACCTCTGATACCACAGTGGTGTCTCTGTAATCAGAGACTGTGCTGTATCCACCTCCATAGTGTCAGAACCCACCTCTGTACCAGGTACACCATGCAGGTGCTATGCCATAGTGAGTTGGGGGCTTGGGCCCTCGAGGGAGACTGCTTGGGTTCAAAGCCTGACTCTATCACTTACCTAGCTGGTGACCTTAAATAAGTTCCTTGGACATTTTGCAACTCAGCTTTTTCATCGGCTAAGCGGGTACAATAAGAATATTTTGGAAGACTGCTGTGAAGATTTTTTTTTTTAACTTTTTAATGTTTATTTATTTTGGGGAGGGAATGAGAGAGACACAGCATGAGTGGGGGAAGGGCAGAGAGAGAGGAGACAAAGAATCCCAAACAGCCTCCAAGCTGTCAGCACAGAGTCTGACACAAGGCTTGAACCCATGAACTGTGAGATGGTGACCTGAGCCGAAGTTGGACGCTCAACTGACTGAGCCATCCAGGCACCCCTGAATATTTTTTAATGTTTATTCATTTTTGAGATATAGAAAGAGTGGGGGAGGGGCAGAGAGAGAAGGGGAGAGGGGATCTGAAGCAGGCTCCACTCTGACAGCAGAGAGCCCAATAAAGGGCCCGAACTCACCAGCTGTGAGATCATGACCTGAGCCAAAGTCGGATGCTTAACTGAACCACCCAGGCATCCTAAGACTGCTGTGAAGATTAAATTACATATACATATATATATGTATATCACAGTAGCTGGCATATAATAAGTGTTCAATTAAATATAGCTGTTATTAGGAAGTGGCGGTAAAAGTAAGAACCCAGTACGTTTGTTGAATGATTCCTACATGATCATTAATATAGGTGATCACATGGATCCAGCACCTGATCCCCAAGATTGAGGATGGAAATGACTTTGGGGTGGCAATCCAGGTAAGAAAACTGTGTGTGAGGACACTGAGAGCAGGGAGAGACTTGGGGAGTGAGGGATAGGAGCTAGACATGAACTAGGAGGAGGAGGAAGATGGTGAATGAAGGACAGAGGAAATGAAGTGTTTTTCTTGCCTCCCATCTCTTTTGTTACCATAGGAGAAGGTGCTGGAGAGGGTGAATGCAGTCAAGACTAAAGTGGAAGCCTTCCAAACAACCATTTCCAAGTGAGGGCAGCTGGAGGGCCAGAAGAGGGGCTAAAGGAACATTTCTTTGGGATTGCCAAAGCTGGGCGGTTCCATCAGGATGATGGAGGGCTTTGGGAAGGTTCTGAGGGTATATCTCTCTCTCATTACCCATTCTTGTCATTATCCCCTTGCTTTTGACAGGTACTTCTCAGAACGCGGGGATGCTGTGGCCAAGGCCTCTAAGGAGACTCATGTAGTGAGTGGATAGTCCACCCGTCTTTTAGCTGAGGTGGGGCAAGGAAGAGGGGATAGAGGTCTTCCTTGTCTGTTTTCTGATCTTCCCAATGTAGAGAATATTAAACCAAGAGAATTGGCTAGAAAAACTGATTTGGCTTCAAAACCTTGACCCTTTTCTCTGCTTGATCCTGTGGGATTCCATTTCTTGGTGCTGAGAAGGGACTCATCCTCAAGTTACCTATTCCCTATATGGGGAAACCAGATTAATGTCCCAATCTCCCATGGGGCTGACTCAGCTTTGCCTCCCACATCCCAGATGGATTACCGGGCCCTGGTACATGAGCGAGATGAGGCAGCCTATGGGGAGCTCAGGGCCATGGTGCTGGACCTGAGGGCCTTCTACGTGAGTGTGGAGTAAGCCCCTAGGGGAGATGGTTGAAGGGGATAGGGGAAAGGCCAAGAACCTGACTGCCACCCTTCTGACCTTCTTCCAGGCTGAGCTTTATCATATCATCAGCAGCAACCTAGAGAAAATTATCAACCCAAAGGGTGAAGAGAAGCCATCTATGTACTGAGCCCAGGGCCAGAAGGGAAATAAATGATCTATGCTTTGTGTGGATTATCTCTGGTGTGTGTCATTCATTCAAAAAGCATTTATTGAGTGCCACCTATGCAGCCACTGGATGTGAATGTGGTGGTGGGAAAGAGAGGGGATGCCATAATGGCAAAGATGAATGGGAAGCCCATCCTGTTCTTAAGAAGTCATCCTAAAGAACAGAGTGGAAATTGTGACATGTCATGACAGCTACACAGATAGCCCGTATTTGGGGATTTCACAAGATTATTTCCATCTAGGGGGCTCATGAGTGCCTACTGGAAGAAATGGCTTTTGCGAAGACCCCTTATAGGAATAATCAGGCTTTGAACAGACAAGTAGAAAGCTCTGGCTGAGATCTGAGAATGAAGGAAGGAACAACACTTGTCATTAGCTCAGAGCAAGCCTGAAGAGGGGGTGCGTTTCACTGGGAGAATTAGGGGTGAATGGTGGGACTCCTCAAGGGATGACGGAGAAAAACGCTCCCAAGGCATTATGTTGAAGGAAATTATACTGCAGGACATTCATTAAGGGAAGGATGGGTCGGTAAATTTTCCTTTTTGTTCTCTTTCCCCCTTCCTTCAGCCGATTGCCGTCTTTATTTCTGCAGAGAATACATTAAGGAAACCAAGGGGCATATATCCTGTAGTGGCAAAGGTAACACGGGTCTTTGGTGAAGGAGCTGGTCTAGAGTACAAATCCATTCATTCCATAGTAGGAGCAAGGCAGTCCGCTTCGTGCCCACGTTCGGAGATCCAGCGCTCGGAGACACCCGACGCCGGGCACGCGCTCCACCCCCTCTGGCTTCGCGGGGTCTGTGGGGGAAGATGCACAGGTATCACACCCAGCCATCCTGCAATTCTGGGCCGAAGTCGAGTAGCCTAACCAATCAATGAGCGAGCAGGTCTCTTCAGTTTTCAGGTGTGGGTTCTTTCCAGTGCTCGGGCGACCAAGGTGGGGCAAAGTGTGGACGCGGCCGATGATTGGGCAAAATGAGAACCTCTAAGCCTATCAAAGGGCACCACGTGGGCGGGACTCCAGAAGCTGGTACTGCTCTCTGCAGCAGGCTCTGAGCCCCCAGACTGGCGGGGATCTGCGGCCTCCCGATGCGGGCGGGCGGAGGCGGAGCTCGGCTTTGCAGCGTGCAATTCCCACCGCCTGCGCCCCAGGCCAGGTGGGGACCGGGCGCTGGGACCCAAGTCCCCCAGAGCCGGCTGGCTGCCTTCGAGTCGAGTCAGCGTCACGGCCGAATCTAAGTGAGGAGGCAGAGGGAAGGGACAAGGAAGGCTTCGGGGCACTGGAGGGAGCTTCGCGGACGAGAGCTGGGACCCCGCTCGCCATGGGGGAGGTGGAGATTTCGGCTCGGGCCTACGTGAAGATGTGTCTCCACGCCGCCCGGTACCCGCACGCCGCTGTCAACGGGCTCTTGCTGGCGCCCGCGCCGCGGTCAGGAGAATGCCTGTGTCTCACCGACTGTGTGCCCCTGTTCCACAGCCACCTAGCCCTGTCCGTCATGCTGGAGGTCGCCCTCAACCAGGTGCCGTCGCTGGACTCCCACTGACCACCGGGAAACCCCCTAACACCCCTAGCCCAAGCCCATCCCCGGTCTCTGGGCAGCAGTGCGCAACTACAGGGCGGGCGGCACGATTGGGTTTCTGATGGCCCCTTTCCCACGGCAGGTGGATGTGTGGGGCGCGCAGGCCGGTCTGGTAGTGGCTGGGTACTACCATGCCAATGCAGCTCTGGACGATCAGAGGTGAGTGGAGTAGCCAGAGGCAGAAGGCTAAGGGTTATGGGATGAGGGATCAAGAGAACCCTTCTTGGTCGTTCCTCCCATCTGTCCTTCGTCGAATGCTTAGGAGCAGGTACTATATACACCAGGCACTAGGCTGAGTACTGGAGTGAAGGCATATGAAGAAATATGAAGGCGATCCCTGGAGGAGCTGTAGTGGGGGTTCGGGGGGATAGCTGTGTATAAGTAACAAGCTGACACCTGGCTTTAACTGAGGTGAACCCCCCTCCCCGCCGAGCGCTGGCAGAACACAGAGGAAGCCCAACCAGCAATTTCGGGGGGGGGGGGATTTCCTTATATATAGAAAAAGTTATATACTTACATATGAATCCCCTATCTGGATCAAATTATACACAGTTTTGTGATTTGCTTATCCCTCCTCACTTAGTAAATATGTGCCATCTTTCCATCTCTAAAGATTTACCTTAGCCTGGCAGCTATATAGTAGGAGTATGGATGGATATACCATGATTTGTTTCATGCCTTAAACATTGAGGTTGTTTCTATTTTTTTTGTTAATACACACACTGTCCAATTATTACAGTAAATTCTCTTAAGTGGAATTTCTGGGTCAGCATACGTATAGTATACTGCTTAAATCTGGGTGGTTATGCGAAATTACCCTACCAAAAGACCACCTTTGATTTTCACCTTGACCAGCAGTCTGAGCACCTGTTTTCCACAGCACCCAAGCATTAAGCAGTCTTGTATGAAGCTTCAAGCAGGCCTGACCCCTCAGACCAGTTACAGGGAAAGCCCACCACTGTGTCTTCATCTAGGAGACCTGTGAGGCCCACCTCAGATGGACAGGGTCTAACTCTAGTCACCTCCTCACTCCTCTGATCTTCCCTCTACACAGCCCTGGGCCCTTGGCCTTGAAAATCGCTGGGCGGATTGCAGAATTCTTCCCTGATGCAGTACTTATTATGGTGAGGCTTGGGTTTCAGGGTGGGGACTTGGTGAGAAAATAGGACGTGGGGTCCTTGAAACCCTCACCAGCCATTCCTTGTCCATACAGTTGGATAATCAGAAACTGGTGCCTCAGCCTCATGTGCCCCCAGTCATCGTCCTGGAAAACCATGGTCTCCGCTGGGTCCCCAAGGACAAGAACTTGTGAGTGCCCCACTCCCACCACCTCTTCTTGGAAACCCACAGCTCCTGGGCCTCCTTTGTCCTTGATCTTGCCCCAAGGGTCCTTCTCTAGACCCTAACCTCTGCCAAGTATCTGGCCCCACTGCCTACTGAGTTTGGGGGTTATTATTTCAGAGTGATGTGGAGGGACTGGGAAGAGTCACGGCAGATGGTGGGAGCACTATTGGAGGGCCGGGCCCACCAGCACCTTGTGGACTTTGACTGCCACCTTGACGACATCCGGCAGGACTGGACCAACCAACAGCTCAACACCCAAATCACCCAATGGGTTGGTCCCACCAATGGAAATACCTGAGTCAGGGCTGGGAGGTGGGAGGGAAAGGGTCAGGATCCAATAAAGATACTTGGGCTGAAGGGCAATGGTATGACTATTTATTGGGCCTGGGAGGCAGGGGAGGGAGAAACCTCAACAGGCTGAAGGTGGGGAAAGTCTGGAGTCCTGTGTAAAAGATAGGAAGGTCTCTGCTGGACCCATTACAGGACGAGAAGAGGCTCTCAATAAATCATTCCTTTTGTTTCTCCCCTCGGCTTCTTGAGCTTCTCGAAGTTCTTCAGGATGATGTCATATAACACAGCCTACAAGGCCAGAGAGGAGTGTGGGTAGCCACAGGCCCCTGGTGGCTCCTATACCCCATTTCTAGTCTTGTGGAGAGGCTAAGCTCTGTCACCCTTCACCCCCAGCCTGTAGGGTCAGGGAGTAGGTGGCCTGGGAAAGCTGCCTCTGCCCACCCCTGCCCCTGCTTCCTCACATAAGCATTGCGGATCTCCATGACCATCAACCTGATGTCCCGGTACTCTGCCTCATCCAGCTCATGCACCAGCTGTCGATAATCACCCTGTGGGAGACTTGGATCAGGTCTGACTTCAGATGTGTCCTTCCCCCACCATGCACCCTGACTTGGGCCTCACCTACCACATGGGGCTGCTTGGCTGCTTTGGTCACAGCATCGCCCCGCTCAGAGAAATACCTGTAGGAAGCAGAAGGGTTGGGAGCAGAAGGAAGAGAGGGAGCCCAAGCCTCTGTCCAAGGAAAAGGCAGGGTATGCATGCAGGTGCAAGTGGGCACTCACTTGGAGATTTGCGTGTGGAAGCCTTCCAGCTTCGTGTGAAGGGCAGTCATCAGCTCAAACACCTTCTCCTGGGGAAAGAATGCAAGGGGAAAAGTGGAAAACAGTGCGGACTGAAGCAGTAAGGAAGGCAGAGGAGTGGGGTAGTGCTCTCACCTGTACAGCCACTCCAAAATTGTTCCCATCTTCAATTCGAGGTATCTGAAGCTGTAACCAGGTGGTGACCTGGAAGGAGGAAATGGTATCAAAGCCACATCAGCTCCCAACCTAACTCTCTGTCCTTTGCTTCCCTGCCCATGGCGAGGGAAGGCATGCCAAGTCTGTCCTGAGCCCCAAGGCCTAAAATTCTGGCTTCACTTGCTGTGCCCTCTCCTGCTAAGACCTGGCAGGTGCCAAGTGCTACCTGGCCCAGACCAAAGAGGACAAAGGGTTAGATCTGAAGCCTGGGGGTGGGAGTGGGAGGGCTCACCAGGTTGAGCTGCTCAATGACATCCTTGATCTCAGGCTTTAGACGCTGAAGGAGGACTACGATCTTCTCATTGCAGTTCACTGGGCCACAGGGAGGACCTACGCAGTGGGCAACAGGTCAGTCACCAGGCTGGAACTGTGTGAGGAGCAGGAAAGAGGAATCCCTACAGAGGAGTTCCTGGGATGTGAGACTCAAGTCCCTTCATAGTGGTACCTTTGTCTTCATCTTCCTCTTTCTTCTTTCCATCTTTGTCTTCCTTCTGCAGGGAGATAGGGGCTCTTGGGAGTCAGGCCTAAGGCTTATTTTCCCCATGGTTGGGTCCCTCCTCCCAGCTCTTCCTGGCTTGCCTCCTGCTGCTTCTTTCGCTCCTCTTTCTCTTTCTCCTTGACTGGATCAGGCACTGGGATGTCCAATGGGGCCTTCAGATTGCTCAGGTTGGCTTCATTGAGAGCTGGCTCCTGGTGCAGGGTGGGAGGAGGGCTGGAGGCAAGGGCATCCCTCTCACCTCACTCTGATGGCCCCCCAGACTCTCCCCTCGATCCTTACTCTCTAGCTTCCTGCTGCCCCCAGTACCTTTAAAAATGCATCCAACTCAGAAATCTTCTTGGGGAAGTAGCTCCCCAGCAGGTTTTCTGTCTGTGTGAAGTGGGGGTGGGGGAAGATGGAGGTCAGAATAAAATGTTCTTCTGGCAGTGAAGCAGCGTTGACACTGCCCAGCAAGGAAGGGCTGAGTGGTGGGGGTTAGGTAGGAGTGGGGTGCTTATGGGCCAGGTTACCTACCTTGGTACACAGGTCTTCACGGAACACATCCACCTGTGGGACACAGGCAGCCCTTCACACACCTGGCTTTACGGCCAGTTCATTTGAGGACCGTTCCCTTAGGGTTGTATAGGGCCTGACATGGGGAAGGGGGTTGGGTTGGGGAGGGTGAAGTGGATTTCCTTGGGGCTGGATGCGGGGGATGAGAACATTCCTGGCCGTGAATGGCAGGTGGTCCAAGTGAGAACAGATCCCTCAGACTCAGAGCCCAGGTCTCCTGGGCTGTACAAGGAGGGGTCTAAGAGCCTCTGCGACTGGCACAGGGACGGCATGCTCTGTGGAGAGGGCCCGGGGCCCTCCGGTGGGAAAGGTCATGAGGTGGCAGGGCAGCTCCAGCATCCTGTCTGTATGTGGCCCCAGGCCCGCGCCAGCGGACTTCCCCTCCACGCCAGCTCTCCACTTCACCGCACCCCACTGAACCTCAGCCGCCTAGCTTATCCCGGCAGGTGGACCTCGCCCGTCTCCCTCCGGCACAGGTGCTCCTGGCACAGAGGCTCGCGTGGGCTCCATTCGACCTCCACTGGACTCGCGACGGGGGTTGGGGGGTGGGTCATGGACGCCTGCAGCCTTTCAGAGCCACGCCTCCTTAATGGGCCCTTCCTCAAACCCGCAGAGCTCACCTTGGCTTGGGCTTCAGGCTGGACCCTGAGCGTGGCCATTGCCGGGGCGGGGGGCCTAGCGCCGCACGAGAAGCGGAGTGCGCACAGGGAAGGAAAAGCGAAAGCAAACGCTCGCCCCCACCACTGCCTTCCTCGGTATCGGGGAGTGGAGGTACTGGAGGGGGCGGGGCCAGACGGGGAGAGGAGAGGGCGGAGCGGGGGAGGGCTGCAGCCGCGGCGGGGCTCCCCCTGGAGGCCGAGAGGAGCACTGCCACCGCCACCTCCGCGGGGCGACCAGCGCCAGCCCGTCTCCACCTCGCAACTCTGCCCCCCGACGCTCAGCCACTCCCACCCCGCCGCCTAGCTTCCCGCCTTTGGACTCGAAGCCTACTGCCACCGCCCCGCCCCCCGCTTTTTTTCAACTCCTCCTGTCCCCACGTACCGCGGGCCCTCCTCCCCGCCTCCCGGAGCCCATAGGCCGGCCAAGGCCAGTGCCCGCCTCCCATCTCCCTGCCTCCGCGTTCCGCTGGTTCTCTTCTGCTCCTGCTCTGCTGGGACCGTGATAAGCCTTATCTGGCGCTCTTTCGTCTTTTCTGGCCTCCCTACATAGCCCTGGCTCCATGGGTATCTGCTGGCCCATGCGGTGACATAAGACACTGTCACCACTCCAACCCAGGCCCCGGTCAACTCTCTCCTGGCCGTTGTTGTGGACTACACCCCTCGATACTCTCCGCACAGCGGTGGCATGAGACCCCTCTCTTGGCTTAAAGCCCTTTCTCAGCTTCCTGTTGACCTTAGAATGAAATCTAAAGGGCTTTCCTGGCTCATAAGGCTTGCCTGGCCTGCCAGTCACCTGTTTTTCAACTTCACTTTCCACTGCTTTCCCCTTTCATTACACTTGCAAATACCTGGGCCTTCCATTGTTGCTTAAATCTGTCTGGTGTTCATTCCTACCTCAGGGCCTTTGCCCTTACTATAATCCCTTTGCTTGACACACCCTTTCCCTGCCTTAGGTTCTCAGTTCAAATGTCACCTCTCCAGAAGGAACTCTCTCCAGTAAGTCTTTATTACAAACCAGCCTGTTTTAGTACATTCATAGCACTTAGCTCTCTGATATTAGCCAGTTTAAGAGATTTTTTTTTTAATGTTTATTTTTGAAAGAGAGAGAGAGAAAGAGAGCAAGCAGGGGAGGGGCAGAGAGAGAGGGAGGCACAGAATCTGAAGCAGGCTCAGGCTCTGAGTTGTCAGCACAGAGCCTGACACAGGACTCTAACCGACCAATGGTGAGATCGTGACCTGAGTCAAAGTTGGATGTTTAACTGACTCAGTCACCCAGGTGCTCCACGGATAGTGTGGTTTAGACCAGGAGTTGGCAAACTTTTTCTGTAAAAAGCCAGATAGTAAATAATTTAGGTTTTGTGGGTCAATGGTGTCTGTAGTAACGACTCAACTCTGCCATTGCAGCAGGTATGAATGAATGAATACCTAAATGAATTAGTATGTCTAGGTTCCAATAAAACTATCTATGGACAATGGACTTTGAATTCTGTGTAATTTTCTCATATCATGGAATATTCTTTTTTTCAATCATTAAAAACTTAAAAATCTGGGCGCCTGGGTGGCTCAGCTGGTTAAGCGTCAGACTTCAGCTCAGGTCATATCTCAGGGTTTGTGAGTTTGAGCCCCACGTCAGGCTCTGTGCTGACAGCTCAGAGCCTGGAGCCTGCTTTGGATTCTGTGTCTCCTCTATCTCCACCCCTTCCTCGCTTGTGTTCAATCTCTCTCTCTCAAAAATAAACTAAATAAAAATTTTTTTTAATGTAAAAACTTTTCTTAACTCTCAGGCCATACAAAAACTGGCCACAGGAGGGCTGTAGTTGCTGGTCCTCAGTTTAGAGCACAGACAATGGACCCACATTGTGTGGGTTTATAATCCTGACTTTGATATTTACTAGCTGTGAACAAGTTACTTAACCTCTGTATCTCAGTTTTCACAACTGTACAGTAGGAATACCACCAAACCTACCTGATAGTGTTGGTGTTGTTATGAGGGCTAAATGTCTTAATTTATATGAAGAACTTAGAAACACTTAGAACTGTGCCTGGCACATAGTAAGCACAATAGAAGCATTTGCTATTATTTGTGAGTTTATCATCTGCCTCCCCCATTAACCCATAAGCCTCCAAAGAGCAGAAACCTTGTCTTTTTTTTTTTTTTTTGCTTTTGACTTATAATTATTATTTTTAAATGTCTATTTATTTTGAGAGAGAGAGAATGTGAGCAGGGGAGGGGCAGAGACAGGGAGAGAGAGAGAATCCCAAGCAGGCTCTGTGTTGTCAGTGCAGAGCCTGACTCAGGGCTCCATCTCACAAACTGTGAGATCATGACCCGAGCTGAAGTCAAGTAGGATGCTTAACTGACCAAGCCACCCAGGTCCTCCAGAAACCTTGTCTCATTCATAAGGCATGGAACTCTGCTTGGGTCAATAAATACCTGTTAAATAAATGTGCCCAGATAGGCCCCCGAGGAAGGCGGAGGGTGGGATTCAGTGCAGGAGGCAGGAAAAACAAATCAGCCAGGCTAGAGATGAAGCACCTGCCCAGCAGGAGTGCTGCCCATACCTAAGGGCACTTTTACCTGCTCTAACATCACCATTCCTTGACAGCAAAACCCTCCATGTAGCTTGAAGTCTGCAAGGACTGGGAGACTAAAAGGACAGCAGGAGGGATGGAGATCAAGCATAAGGAAGGATATTCAAAGTCCATAACAGCAAGGAATGGTTGAGGAACGCGAGACTGCCTGATTCTTTTATCCTTCCCACCGTTTCTGAGTCCCCCCAACCAAATGATGAGAAGAGCCAGACCTAGGCCTGATTTGCCTTTATTTCTTTCAGTTATGCTTGCGGCTGGAGTGGGGCCGAGGGAAGAGCCCGTGGCCCGGGCTCCCTGGAGACCAGGGCTGATGATACCAGCTGCCATAGGTGAGGTACCAGGCAAAGGTCCCCACTGCAGCACCCACCACCTTGTGAGTATACTGGTGGAAATAGATGACGGTACAGAGCAGCAAGAAGTTCCAGAGGCCCAGCAGCAGCACGTTGAGCAGGAAGACTAGGCGTAGGGGCGCCCCGGCTGGCAGCCCATGGGCCAGGTACTTGGCGAACACAGCGGCTTCCTCAGCCATGAGCAGACAGCAGAAGGTGAGGAGGAAGGTGTGGGAGGAGACCGTGTAGCCCCGCCACTGGTGGCCGGCTGCCAGGCAGCTGCGGCGGTCGGGAAGCTCGTGCAGCAGCAGGCCCTGGGGCAGAGGCTCGAAGCAGGAACCAGTCAGGTCCTCGATGAGCAGGAAGGCCCTGCCGGCCCCCCGCCACACTGCGGCCCCCACCACCAGCCGGCTCAGGTGCCGGGCAGTCACCGCCACGCGCCGGGTAGCCAGGAACACCACCAGCAACACGAAGCCCCCCAGGAAGGTGCACGTCCAGCCCCATGCCGAATTCACAAACTTTCTGTGGGCACAGGAGAAGGGAGGCTATTGGGACCCCTCAAGCCCCATCTCCCACCCCATCTGTGTTCCCATCACTGCTGTTCCCAGCCCTGCATATCATCTCTGGTTCCATTTCCTCCCCCTACCCACCCCCATTCACTTAAACTTTGCCATCTCCTTAGAGGCCCATTCAGCCTTCTAGGACCCATATTTCCTCTTCAGCCCTGCTCCTGATTTCCCCTGTACCCCACAACTCTGTTCCCCTCCCCCTCCTCCCAATTTCTCCTCAACCTCCTAGCCTATTTTTAGTGTCCAGACTGGCAGGAGGACAGAAGCCTGGAGGAGGGAGCTGGGATCTCAGAGCACAGGGAGCCGGCGCCCACAGCCTCAAGTGGACTCACATGTTGAAGAAGTTGCCGTGGCTGGCGAAGATAGTCCGAGGGTTGACATGGAACTGCAGAAGGGGCCCAAAGATGACCACTGCTGCCAACCAGGCATGGTAGAGGCGCCGTAAGCAGGGGCTGCCCAGGAGCCGGGCAGCCTGTTCACTTCCAAAGTACAGCAAGGCAGAAGCCACCCAGAGCAGCACCTTGACCAGGCAGCCCAGCAGTGCCCGGATTCGGGCCCCGGCCCCCAGCCCTGCCCCCACCACCGGCCCCCGCTCCATGTTCCCTCCCCTCCCCACTAACTGCTTGCTCTGCTGGGCAGCTGAGGAGGGGCTGATGGGGCCCCCCCTGGACAAGGACAGGCAGTGACAGGTGTGGCAGACACAGGGCAGAGCCCTGTTGGCAGCTGGCAGGCGGGGGAGAGGGGCGGGGGGCAGCAAGGGGCCAGGGCGGAGGGCTGCCACGTCAGCAGGGTCCTAGCCTTAGATGTGTGTCCTGACAGTGGCCTGTGTCCTTTCCTGTTAGCCCTGTGTCCCCTTGACTCTCTAGGTCTGTGTCCCCAGCTCCAACCCTGTTCTAGTTCTTGTTGGAGGGTAAGGTCTACTGTTCAGTGTTGTCTTTGTCCACAGTCTGCCTGGGTCTGCCTGTCTTTGTTTGATCAGCCAGTCACCCCCACCCCACCCCAAACTTACTTTGTTTGCTCCACAGGGAAATCAGGGGTCATGAAGATTCAGATTAACTAAATTTTGGAAATCATTAAAAATATCTGTGTCTGGGGGCACCCCAGTGGCTCAGTCGGTTGAGCGTCTGACTCCTGATTGTGGTTCAGTCATGATCCCAGGGTTGTCGGATCAAGCCCTCCATCTAGCTCTGGCTTAGCTTGCATGATCTCTCTCTCTCTCAAAATGATAAAGTTTTTTTTTTTTTTTTAAACTAAAAAACAAACAAAAAACCCCCCACAAAGAATTGTCTCACCTTAGATCTGATGTCTGGTGCATTGCATAACCACCATGGTTTATGTAGGGCCAAACTAGCCCCTCAGAGCTCCTCACACCAGACAGGGGCTGGGTCTGGGTCAAGCCCCTCGGGTCATGGTGCACCTAAGTGGATACCCCTGCTGATGTGCCTCCTCTGCCTGAGTTGGACACCGTGCCGTGCACAGACATCTCATGCATCCTGATTCAGGATGAAACAGACCCAGATTTTTTTTTTTAATTTTACAGAGACTGTGAGCGGGGGGAGAGGGGCAGAGGGAGAGAGAATCTTGGAGTTTATTTATTTTGAGAGAGAGAGAGACAGCATGAGTGGGGGGGGGGGGCAGAGAGAAGGAGAGGGAGAATCCCATGCAGTTTCTGCACTGCCAGTGCAGAGCTGGATGCAGGGCTCAGACCCATGAAGCTGAGATCATGACCTGAGCCAAAATCAAGAGTCTGGCACTTGATGGACTGAGCCACCCAGGCACCCCCCATTCCTTGGTGTTTATTATGATGGCCAACACATGAAATCCAAATGTCTGATGAAAGGCGTACTGTATGAGAGATGGTGGCAGCCCCGGTTGGACTTTCAGAACTCCAAAGATTAGGCTTAGTACCATGTGATGGGGGTGGGAGTGGAGACCCTACAAAAATCCCCAGCTTGGAGTCCATCAAAACCTTAGGTTATGTCCACCTACCAGTTACCCTGGGTCCTAAGCCCCACACTGGCCTCCCAGCCTGACCCCTGGGGCTAGAACCACAAGGAGGAGAGCAACCTAACCAAGGGACATCCCTCTTATTCAGTAACTGTTTTGGGATACTTTTTTTGTCTGCCTTCCTCATTCCACAAAACTGTGGTGGGTTTTCAGAGCACAGTGGAGGCCCATGAAGTAGTGAAAAGAATGAGCAAGCAAGTACCCCTGGGTTCTGAACTGTGTGACTTTGGGAAAATCAACTAATCTTCCTTGGTCCTCCGTGCCCTCATTCATAAACTGACCAACATTGACTAATCAATCTGATTCCTTCCAGATCCTAAAGCCATACCTCGACATAGTTCCTGTTTATGGACCCCAATATGAAGACCTATAGAACCTCTCACACATTTTTAAGTTGACAAAAAAATTTTCATTGTAATTAAAAAAAATTTTTTTTTAATGTTTTATTTATTTTTGAGACAGAGAGAGACAGAGCATGAACGGGGGAGGGTCAGAGAGAGAGGGAGACACAGAATCAGGCTCCAGGCTCCAAGCTGTCAGCACAGAGCCCGACGCGGGGCTCAAACTCATGGACCGTGAGATCATGACCTAAGCCGAAGTCGGACGCTTAACCAACTGAGCCACCCAGGCGCCCCTCATTGTAACTTTAAATAGTTACACAGAACATAATTTCCAACGCATTTTCTATAGATCACTTTTAAATATACCCAATGGAATCGAAACCCTAGTGACTATATATCTTACCATTATCCACTTAAAAAAACACGTGACAAGATCTTAGTAGTCAGAAATCATATTTCTATTAGACGTCCCCTACAGAATTTATCCTAATGTTTTTGTGCCTGAAAGTTTATTTTTTATTAATTTTTTTAATGTTTATTTTTGAGAGAGAGAGAGAGACAGAATGAGAGATAGTTTCACATTGAGAGAGAGGGAGACAGAGAATCCGAAGCAGGTTCCAGGCTCCGAGCTGTCAGCACAGAGCCGGACACGGGGCTCAAACTCACGAGCTGTGAGATCATGACCTGAGCCAAAGTCAGATGCTCAACCGACTCAGTCATCCAGTCGCCCTCTAAAAGTCTTTTATTGATCACGTCTCTGCCAAAAAAAGTCTGTAACTTAAAACTTAATTTTTTTAAAGTTATTTTGAGAGCGAGACTCCCAAGCAGCCTCTGTGCTGCCAATGCAGAGCCCAATATGAGGCTCAATCCCATGAACTGTGAGATCATGACCTGAGCCGAAATCGAGTGAGACACTTCATCGACTGAGCCACCCAGGTGCCCTGAAAGTTAATTTTTAAATATTTCTTGTGTTCATAAGGCCCTGAAATTAAAACGTTTTTCTTCTGGATAAAGTTTTCATAATAATTGTTAGTAATATAAAATGTATAATTAGTACAGCAAAGATTTCACTTTTTTTTTGTAGCTTTGGTTTTTTTTAATTTAAACTTTAGTTAAAAAAATTTTTTTTAGGGGCGCCTGGGTGGCTTGGTCGGTTAAGCGTCCGACTTCGGCTCAGGTCATGATCTCACGGTCCGTGAGTTCGAGCCCCACGTCAGGCTCTGTGCTGACAGCTCAGAGCCTGGAGCCTGCTTCGGATTCTGTGTCTCCCTCTCTCTCTGCCCCTCCCCTGTTCATGCTCTCTCTCTGTCTCAAAAATAAATAAATGTTAAAAAAAATTTTTTTTTTTAAATTTTTTTTTAGTTAGTTAACATACAGTGCAATATTGGTTTCAGGAGAATTTGGTGAGTCGTCACTTCCATGCAACACCCAGTCCTCATCCCAACAAGTGCCCTCCTTAGTACCCATTACCCATCTAGCCCATCTCCCACCCACCTCCATCAATCCATAGTTTGTTCTCTATCATTAAGAGCCTCTTGTGGTTTCCCTCTCTTCTCTCCCCACCCCTTCCCCTATGTTCATGTTTTGTTTCTTAAATTCCACATATGAGTGAAACCATATATTTGTCTTTCTTTCTCTGACCAATTTATTTCACTTAGCGTAATACACTCTAGTTCCATCCACATCATTACAAATGGCAAGATTTCATTCTTTCTGATCGCCAAGTAATATTCCATTGTATATATATGTATACCTCTTCTTTATCCAATCATCAGTCAGATTTCACATATTTCTGATAATTAATAAGCTAAAATTGTATTGGAAATTCATCTCTTTTTTAAAAAAAATTTTAATGTTTATTTTTGAGAGAGAGAGAGAGGGGGAGAGAGAGAGAGAGGTGGATGGAGCACAAGTAGGAGAGTGGCAGAGAGAGAGGGAGACACAGAATCTGAAGCAGGCTCCAGGCTCTGAGCTGTCAGCACAGAGCCTGACACAGGGCTCAAACCCATGAACCATGAGATCATGACCTGAGCCGAAGTCAGATGCTTAACTGACTGAGCCACCCAGGTGCCCTGGAAATTCATCTCTTGATAAGAAGAATGGATGGTCCTTGAGGCCTTGATTAAAGGAGACTTTGAGGATATTAAAAATTGTAATTTGCTTCTAAGTTTTGGCGCTCTGGAGGTAATACAGGTTCTGCGTGAGATGGGTGGCATCTCTGGGGTGAAGTGACAGAAGGGGAATGAGGGGGGCCAGTAGGAAGGGAGACAGGCATGATAGTTCCACATTAGGCAGATCAGTCAGAGGAAAGAGATCACATGTGGGCCGAGCAGCTGGAGAATCTACTCTTTTAAAACTACCTGTTTTGCTGTGAAAGACGAATCCCTTTTACCCCTTGCTGTGTCTTTGAGAACACTTGGAGGTGTGTATGCTGGTTTGCAAATTGCAGTAGGGATAATGAAATATCACAAAGAAAGGTAGATCAGAGCTGGGTGTGGACCCTAACCAACTCTCCTTCTGACCATAAACCATGGGTTTGCTCTGTCCCACCCCAAAGATATCTTTGGCAATCTATTATATCTGGGGCATGTTGCCTGACCTCTTCACATTGCCATTTCCTCACCTGTACAAAGGGTGGCTGTGAGGGTGGATGAGGTCCTCGGTGTGAAGCACCCAGATGGGGCCTGGCATCAGTGCCCATCCAGTTCTCTCTGGCTCTGAGCTACTTCTCATAGACTGGACCAGCTCCAAGGACAGCCCCAGAACAAAGCTGATGTGGGTGTTCCAGGTTCTAATCTAAAATGCACTTACTTCCTGCTATCTCAATTTCTACTTGCTGGAAGTTTCTGAGTTCAGTGAGGGAGTTGCCTGTTGCAGAGCACAGTTAACAAATGATTTTGGCATTTCTCTTCATCTTGGGGGCATCAAAGGGGTGTTTTCTCCCACAGAGAAGCATATCTGAAGGCTTTGTGGATACTACTTTCTTGAAGTGAGAGGATAAAAGGCCTTAGACAGGAAAAAGAATGAGACAGAGACAGACACTGAGCCAGGTTCCCACAGAGAATTTATTGAGGGAGCCAAAGCCAGTGAGAGGACGAAGGAGTCCTACTTCAACATCCCTCCTTGAAGCTGCTGGCCTCCAGCATGATGGAAGTCTGGGAAGGGAGGGCCTGCCCTGTGTGGGGCCACATGGAGCCTCTCACACCACAACCTGTCCCACCTCAAAGACCCAGACATAGAGAGAGAAGATCTAATTCCCACCCAGGAGGGTGCTAATGATATGCCTTACTCATCCCACCCTCCCCTAAACGGCTAGAGCTCTAGCCTTCAGGACCTCTGGAAGAAGGGCCAGGATGCCTGGCCCTCGGATTGGCCAGTCTAATCCTCAACATGAAGGCCAGGGAAGGGTCTGGCTGACAGCTCAGTTCAGACCTGGCCCCGGGCATCTATTCTAGGAGCTAACACTTAACATCCAAACATGATTAAAAACACTCAGGACAGTTCTCCTGCTGACAAAGGCCACACCCCAGATAATGGCAGTCCTGCCAAACCCTGGCCAGAGATAGACACCCAAGCCACTGGGTGTGAGCACATGAGGAGACAGAGTTACTCTGCCCCTTGGGGAGGCCCTTCTAGGGCTCAGCTAGGGCCCCAAAGCCTGGGCTTGTGCTCCTCCCCATTCAATGCCAGGGATTCCCCCACAGATCTCCCGGAAGGGAGGAGGCAGAGAGCTTGTAAGAGGCTCACCGGTGTATGGGGCTGGAGATCAGGTCTACTGGGGTGAGGAAAAGGCTGCAGAGGGGTGGGGCACTGGGGCAGGGGCGCTGAGGGGCTCCTCAGATTCTGGCATGTCGTCCTGGAAGTACTCGGCCTGGCGGTACTGCCAGAGACGCAGGTTCCCATCCCACTGCAGGGCAGAAGGTGGCAAGTAGTCAGGGGGTGCTGCCCTGCCTAGGTCCAAGTCCCAGACATGCACTGGCCTCCCAATCCCTGCCACCTCACCGAGCTGCTGACAATCTTTTCCTCAAAGGGGTGCCAGCTGACGTCACGCACGCAGGCCTTGTGGTTGGTCAGCTTCTTCACGATGTGGCCGCTGAGGAGGTCGTACACTGTCCAAGGAAGGTCAGAGTGGAGACGGGGCTGCCAGAGTACCTTCTAAATACCCCTCACAGTTCCGGAACTGTACTGCTTACCTCTAGGGCAATTTCCCCACTTTCGCAGGGAGCAAAGCCCACACCAGAGGATGATGTAATTTCTCTTTCTTTTCCCTACCTCAGCTTGAGTGTGTGGTCTGGCAGAGCTTGGATACCTCTCCCTGGCCCTTACCTAAACTTCACAGGGCCAAAAGTTAAGAAAATGTAATGTGGCTTTAAAGCTCTTTACAACAATTTTCTATGAAACCCATAAGATATGGAAGGCACAACAAAAGTGAACAATGGGCTATCTGCACAGACACCCGAGTCTTTTGGAGTCTTCTGGACAGGGGTGCATCTTCCTTTCTGAGTGGGCCCCTGAGTGCCTCCCTAGGTATGGCACTGTCTTAGGCTCCTCATAGCTGTACATGTATTTGTGTCTTTCTGCACACTTTCTGCTTTAATGACTGCATGTCCTTTACTATGAGCTTGTCTTCTTGTGTCATCCTATTTGTCCCTGCCCTCCATTTCCCCCCCCCCCCCGCCCCGGCTTTTCATCTGCAATCTCTTTCTTTCCTTGACAGGCTAAAAAAATAGAACTAAGTATATTTTTGGCAATCTATTATTATATTTACTAAATAGAAGCCTATGTTTCTTCTTTTAATGTTTATTTGTTTTGAGAGAAACAGAAGGTGAGTGGGCAGGGGTAGAGAGAGAGGGAGACACAGAAGCTGAAGCAGGCTCGAGGCTCCGAGCTGTCAGCACAGAGCCTGATGTGGGGCTCGAACTCACGAACCATGAGATCATGACCTGAGCCGAAATCGAAAGTCAGACGCTTAACTGACTAAGCCACTCAGCTGCCCCTATGTTCCTTTTCCTAATTTAACATGTTAGGGTGTCTGGGTGGCTCAGTCGGTTAAGTGTCTGACTTTTGATTTCGGCTCACGTCATGATTCCAGGGTCATGGGATTGAGCCTGCGTCTGGCTCACGCTGGGCGTGGAGCCTGCTGGAGATTCTCTTTCTCCCTCTCCCTCTGCCCCTTCCACACTTGTACTCTCTCTTAAAAAAAAAAAAAAAAGTGCTAGTGAATACAATGTTTTCTACTTCCCTAAGCCTAACTTGCTCCAAACTGAATTAAATCTCACTTATAGTCACCATCAAGACATTTAAGGTGGTTACTGGTAACAGGTGAAATGCCAGAGAAATATTCCTGCCTTTCCCAAGGCCCCCTCTTCTGACACAATCCTTACCGACAACTTTGCCAGTAGAGCAGCCACTGTAGATGAACTGTTGGCCGGTGCTATGGGTGGGGGAGAATCGGCAACGGATAAGGGTATGCAGCACCCCATGGCCCCGGTAGGTCATCAAGGAGCTGTCTCCTGGGAGTTTCAGTTTCCGCCAGGCTGGGTAGGGATGCATGGAGAGCCCTAGGTTAGGGAGTCTGGATTCTCCTGTATCATCAGTCCTCAGCAAAGACTGATGCTTACAGATGACTGCCTTTCCAGACTCCGACTGGTGGCTCCTTCCCCACCTAATGTTCACCAATATGGCTCAGCATGCTGGTTGTGAAGATACTGAAATACTTTTTGTATTGGTTGTTTCTGAGTGAGCCCCAGCCCCGGGAACCCCAATTCTCCCCAGAGTTCAGCAAAGACTTCATGCCTAGCAAGAGGGAGTTGGGGGGAGGGACCCAGGCTACGGTCACATCCACTGTGCCCATGCCAGGCCTTACCAGGGGTTAATTATTTTAACTACCACCCCTGACTCTTTATTCTCCAGATCTCAGGTTCTACCTTCCACTCTCACCTTTTTTGGGTACCTGCTGCCAGCGGTAGTCCCAGTTTTGCTGTGTGGCAGCCTGCCGTGAGGCTTCCATACCTTCCCGACTAGAAAAGCGTCGGATATCCCAGAGCTTGATGGTCTGGTCTTTGGAGTTGGAGATGAGATACCGGGCATCACCCTGTGAATCCCCAGATGGGGAACAAGGTATCAGAGTTTGCAAATATCGGGGTCTGTCAGTCCAGCTCTGCTTCTCCAGGTGAGGGGGAAGAATGTCAGTCCTTTGACTTAGCTTGCCTCTTTCTTCATCCAGGTGAGCTCACCATTGGTATTCTAACACAGACCCGGCCCCCTGGCTAGCTTTCCCCTTCGTTGCCCAGGGACTGGCTGGGCCTCCTATTCTATCCTGGATTAATTGTCTTCTTTCCTTCCACAGAAAGCCCTGCCCTGCTCCTTGAGGACTGGTGAATACAGATGGAGCTCATGTTTCTTGGCTTAAGTCCCTTCCCTAAACTCCAGCTCTTGCAAACCTTAGCTAATAAGGAGCTTGGTGAGTTTCCATGCCAGTCCACTTTGACAACTGTAACCTGGCTGTGCGGTTCTGCTTCCCTGCCCACCTTGCTGTCAATGAAGGTGATGCCGTCCTGGTGTCCAGCCAGTGCACCCACGGGCTTAGGGTCATCCTCCCGCATGGTGCGTCGATCCCACACTTTGCAGATGGCATCATCACCCCCAGAGAACAGGATTTGGGAGCTTATGTCAGCAAAGGCCACTGCATTCACATCATCCTCATGGGACTCAATCTAGCGAAGAAGGAAGCCAGAACACCTAGGACCTCTTTCTAGGTCTTCTAATAGGCCAAAGACCAGGAAGCAGAGGCTCTAAGTTTCAAGGACATTACCTGAAGGGTGCGCCGGTTCTGTTCTCGATCAAAGACGTATAGGCAGCCATCATTGGCCCTGAAAGGGAAGGGATAAAGAGGGTCCTGGAGCCAGAACTGAGAGGACTTATGCTGTGTATGCTCTAGAGAGTCCCTGTTGTAAAGTCCTGCTGAGGGGCAAGCCCTGGTCTCTTCTTACACAGGAGGTGGGAAAAAAGTTAGCTGTGTTTTTGCAAGCAGGTTTGAGACGTCCCATCTCATGCTGGGGAAACAGTGAGCAAGAGGTGAAGCAACTCGTAAACCCTGACCTTGGAGAAGGGCTGGTTGTTTCTCTATAGTGGGGTCCAGTACAGTCTCTGGGAGAACTCCTACCTCATTAATTGAGGAGTGCATCCCCTACAAATACTCACCCTCCTAACACTTCCCGTCCATCTGAGGAGACAGCGATGGAAAAGACAGCAAAGCGACGCTCATCTGGCCTGAAAAGAGCATAGAAGGAACTGGGTTAAGTGGACTCCCCTCAGCCTTTGTTGATCTGCACAGAATCTGACGAGGATTATAAGGCACACTTCTAAGGGGAAAAGGAAGTCCGGCTAATGCGTGCCAGAATGTGGATCACCTCAGTGAGGACGCGGAAATAATCCCGCAACCATCTGTTTTACCCTGGTCCTCTGGCTGAAAAGGATGGGCGCTTCCCTCCCAGGAATCCGTACAGAGACACTTGCAACCAGTGTACTTTCTCCCTCTAAGGAGTTCCAGTTCAGGAGGTTTGCTCCTGGAGAGCCTTCCTCTTGAGAAGTTTCTGATGAGTCTGCCCAAGGAGGGAAGCCAGTACCTTAGATCCAGGGCAGTGTGTGTGTCTCCCTCCCCGTAGATGTTGCAGATATGAACTAAGAAAGGCAAGAGAGACAAGAATCTTTCAGAGCTGGGGGAAGGAGGGTGGAAGTGAAGCTGGGCAGGAGAGGAACAAAGGGCAAGGATGTCAGACCCTGGGAGTGATCCTCCCAGGAGAAGGGATAAAGTCCTGGCACAATGGACGTGG
The DNA here is from genome assembly GCF_018350175.1 of Felis catus. Lineage (NCBI taxonomy): Eukaryota > Metazoa > Chordata > Mammalia > Carnivora > Felidae > Felis > Felis catus. The sequence continues at coordinate 74,328,045 of NC_058373.1, read as the reverse complement.
GCATTCGGGAGACCTCGGGTCCTGGGCTGGAGAGCCAGTAGAAGTCTGGGGCATACTCACTGTAATCAGACCAGCTGGAATATAGGAAGTGGTTCCCATCAGGGGTGAAGGCCACGTCCAGTACGCTCCAGCCTACATCCCGGGCCTTGATGCTCTTGAATTTATGAAAGCGGCCATACCGGCAGTCATACAGTCGGATTGTCTGGTCTGGGTAAGTGGGGATCAGGCAGAATTAGGGAACCCTCTTCTTGCATCCTCTCTAGATCTGACCTCTCCTTCTCTGTACATCTGTGGAATCTTCCCTTGATCATGGGGAATGTGTTCTGGCTAAGCATCCTAACCCAGGGTCAGTGTTCCCTCAGTCTGGGGCTTTCTAGCCTCAGTCAGGGGGTATATTCCTTGTTTCAGGGTAGTTCGTAGGACCAGGGACTGGTACCTTGGCAAGCAGACATGAAGATCTGACCATCTTTGCTGTAGATGCCGCAGAAAGCTTTCTGAGAGTAGGTATCAGTGAAACCCAGATCGTTGGGCAAGAAGCTGGGGAGGGAGAGGGAAAGTGAAGGTAAAGGGAGCTGAGGATGAGGATTATCCCGGTTAGCAGAATCCTAACAGAGCTGGGTGTGAGTACGAGGGCGAACTTCCCTTTTGGCCTGGGGTATAATCCCTGTTCTTACATTCATTTGTTTGTCTTCTCAGTTCCTACGCTTTTCCAGTTTGTTTACTCTCAAACTTTGACCCCATTTAACTTTAATATCCCTGACCATCCTTTTATACCTGTCCCTTCAAAGTTTAGGGGATAAAACCTATCTGGCCCTTAGAGTCTCTCCACCAAGCCCCATACTCACTGAGACATCATTCGAGACCGTTCTCCAAGGGAGAAGCTTCCCCGGTGGCAGAGGCCCCGTTCTCTCTAAAGGAAGGGATTGGGGAATATTGCTAGCACAAACAGAGGGCCACTGCAGCCACACCAAGCCCCCTCCTCCAAAGAGATTGCTCTCGCTACAGAAATAGACACCACACACACTAGTGTGTCCCACCAAACTCCGACGTAGACTGGCTAAGAAGTCTCCAGCTCCAGCACTTGAGGCTTCCTTGGAAAGTTTATTTCCCTCTTCTCTGGGGCAGACAGAGCTTCTGGCTACCTCAGGAGGCCTGCTGCCAGGCTGGGTGGAGGTTGAGAGGCCTACCTGGTGCAGCATTTGAGGAAAGCTGTGCTCCCGGGCTGCCCGTCTAAGCCCCAGCCGCCCTGTGGCCAATTCCACTTGTGTCTTGATCTCATTGCATTCCAGCTCCCGGGTGTCAGGAGTTGCGTCCACTGTGAGTATCAAGGAGAAGTTTCATCCTAGGTTTTGCAGCCGCAGAACTGTGCTCCAGCCCACTCAATGTGGCCGAATATACTACAGCTGTGAAGTCTCCCTCATTCCCTGAGTTATCTCATCTTATTTCAGTTTAACATATGTTCTTACAAAAAAAAAAAAAAAAAAAAAGAAAAGAAAAGAAAAAGAAAAGAGAAAGGATTTTCTAATGAAAGTCTTCCAATGTTAGGGTCTCAGTCTGCCTTTCCTCTTACCAGGTGGGTTGTATCGGTCCCCAAGACGGCCATCCCAGGCACTGTCATGCTCTTCCTCCGAGTCTGAGAGGGCCTGGATGAGTTGTAAATTTGCTGCACCTCCTCCCTGCACCAACCTCACTTGGCCTCTATGGAGAGATGCCCATGATAAAAGGGAGGATCCCTTCCCCAAACCAACCAAATTCAGAGTCAGTGGCTATCCACCTACTACTCAAACCCTACACTGTCCCTGTTTTGAAGTTTGAGGCTGACTAGACCTTGGCTGTAATTTTCAGTCTCCTATAAGATACAGTAGGAAACGAATCTTCATGCTTACAGCAGGAGCGGAGAACCGCAACATTCCGTGGATGTTGACAAACCTACTAAACTGACTTCCTAGAGAGCTAAAAGTTCTAAGAGCATTTCCTTCTGAGCCTCTGGCCTGAGGAGTCCAGAATAGAACTAAAGGGATCCCCAGGCTTGTCTTCTTCCCAAGGAGCTACAGCTAAACAATAAAGCCAGTGGCAAACCTTTTTGGTTAAGTGCTGGTGGTCAATTTCCTCAAAGCATTCTTTCCTCAAGAACAGGGTTAGAGTTAGGTTAATTTAAACTTGTTTTTCAAGTAAGTCCACATGGCCTCATATCACATGTCAATAACTTCACAGAAGTTGAACACACACCTCCCCAGCTCTTCTCTTTACCCCTCACATCACTCCTCTTCCATCAGGGCCCCATTTTCATTTTATTTTTTACTTACTTGGAAAATAGCTTACATTTGTGTAGAAACAGCTAGAGAGGCTCCCCTGAACAGTTCCCTCAAACACAGAAGTGACTTTGTCTTCGTGACCCTCCCTAATTAAGAACTACTCTTGTTGTGTATTGAGATGAGTGCCATGAATGTCCAGAAGGGAAGCTCAAACAGAACAGCTGGTCTGGGCTAATCCCATTCCCTATCCTCTTTAACTTCACTGCCTGGAGTTGGGATCAAGGGACTGTGGTGGTCCCTGGTGGGGACACATCAGAGGGTAAGTTACCTGCGGAGGAGATAGGCCAGTACCTGGGCCAGATCCACATCTTCATCCTCCTCTTCCTCTTCCTCACTCCGACGCAGGCTAGCCCCTCTTCGGGGCAAGCCCTCGGAGGGGTCTCCGGACCCAGTTCCTGCGCTACTGCTGTTCCGTGATCCCATCTTCTGATCACAGCATCATTAGGTCCTGTGCAGGGACTCCTCGTGTCACCTCCTTGGGTTTGATGAAAGCAAAGCCTGCTCTAGAAACACCAGTGTCTCCTGAGATAGAGCGGTAGCTATCTCTAGGAGGGCGACCCTTCCTAGGGACTGAGATCCCTTCTCTTTAGCCTGTGACAACTCCCAAGGCTTCAGGACCACAAACCTTCCCCAATCCTGTGAAGCAAAAAAAAAAAAAAAAAAAAAAAAAAAAAAAAAATCAGAGAGTGAAGTCTAAGGAGCTACCCTAGCTCACCAATGAGAATCCTTTGAAGAGGAATTTCTCAGTTTTCTACCTCAAACTCACCTATCAAAGTCCCTGGGGGGAGTAGGTGGGTGAATTCCCAGGTAACCTCTCTGGCCGACCAATCAAAACCCCTCGCGGAAGAAAGCGCCTCATTAGCTTATCTCATGTAACCAATCAGAAGCCTTAAGGCTCTGAGACCCCCGACGCCCCCCTTACCGACCAATCAGAGCGCTTCTTTGCGAAAGCCGGCAGCAGCGACAACCAATGAAGTTAGAATTCAGCCTAACACCCCTTCCTTCCTCGCCTCACGCCCACGTGGTGTGCTGGGGGTGTGTACGCCAAGTGGGGGAGGCAGGGAGAAGCCGAGAAGCCCCTCCCACTGAAGCCGGCGGTTACTGCCGCGCGCGAAACCACCCACCAGCCGGGAGCGGTCGCAGGACCCGCAGCGGCGCGAGGCCTTGTTTACACCGACTGCGGCCGCAGCGTTGGCCAACTGCTCCTCCGTCACGCGCCTCCTCCGTCATGCATCTCCTGGCTTCCCGGCCGGAGGACTGCAGACGTCACGCGTTGCCCCTGACGGCCCCGCCCCCTTGGCCCGCCAACTGGACAGCTGAGCACAGTGATTGACAGGTGGGCGGGAGAAAGTGCGTGAAGGGTGGGAGGGGAGGAAAAGCGCGCGACCGAGGTGGGGCATTCGCTCTTCCTTGGGAGGAGTAGTGGGGAACCGGCTACTTCCTGATTCGGAGACAACGGAACTAGGCTTGATGGGTGAGGGGCGGGGCTTGCAATAAATTGGTGGTTCGCTACCTAGAGGTGTCTTACCGAGGGATACCATTTGCCGTCGGCCCCTAAAGTTCTTTTGCCTTCGCAATTTTCAGACGATCTCTAAGGGCCTCCCTTTCGCCTTCCTCCCGACCCGGCTCCAGCCTTATTTTGCTGGCTGTAGCTTCAGTCAGCCCGGCCCTGAGGGGTGACCGGTGCCTTTGGGGTGTGATCACGTCACACAAGGGGATCTAGGCCTCCCCACCCTCGCTTCCGGGTTTAGCTTCCGGAAGCCTTGTTTTGTGGGGACTACCCTTTCTAGACCACCCTTTAGTTGCTTTGGCAACTTTTCAGATGACTCCTGGCTTCCCTTCGCGGTCTTTGCAGACGCTCCCTAACACACCCGTGGGTTTCTAGGGGCCTTTCCGGTTCCGTCTGTTCCCCTTGGAAGCCTCTCGGCTCTCCGGGATTTGCAGACCTTCCCTAGACCCTAGGTCTCCGGCGTGCCGCCTCCGCTCTGGGAGTCCGGCGAGTGCGCGAGCGCCGCCTCCTACCCTTCCTCCGGGTTTATGAGTAAGCGGCTGAGTCCAAGGCCAGGACGTGCTACGTCTCGGGATCTTCTCCCAGGCTGGAAGTCGAGTGTCCTCGCCGCGCCAAGTGCAAAGGTCCGGAGTCCAAGCTGCACTTCAGCGCCTCTAGTCCGCGCTCTTTTATAAGTGTTAACTCTCCCTGGGCCCCTGAGGTCAGGAATGGGTGTGGTCAGACCCGAGGACGCCTCTAGGTCTCTAGACCGCTAGATGCAAGCTTATTGTTTCTGGTCGCTAGAGCCGGCATCTTAACGGGCGTGCATTCTGTACTGGACCCTACTCTTGGTTTAATGGTCTGCTCTCGCCGACTGAAATGCCTGCTTTTTGAACAAGCACCTCGCACTTTCATCTTGCTGTGGGCTGTACTAATGTAGTAGATTCTGCCGGTACCCCATCTCTGATTGTCAGGTAGCTTACTAACAGTTTCCCTGTAACGTTTATTGAGACCTTAGGATTGTGTCGTTTCTGGGCTGTCCAGCCTGGAAAATCTAAAATCATTAAAAGAAGAATTTATTTTCTGTTTGCCCTTTTAATACAGTTCTTCAATTCTTAAAGATTAGTTGAAGTTGTTTTCACCGTCACCACCCAAAATCAAAATTTCATTACTTCATGCCTCTCCTATTTGATCTGCTGGAAGTGTTTTTCTCTGATAGCATTTAGTTCTAAAGAACCTACAAGTGGTTCACTTTTGTTTATTGTTTCAGATACAAACTTCCAAATCTGGTTGTCTTATTTTTTTATCGGCCTTTTTACTGTAACTTCTGCCAAGCAATATGCCCATAAATTCTGTGCTGTTTCCACCTTTGCACCTTCCCAGGAGAATTTCTTACCTGGGGGAAACTTTGTAGACTCCCTTCCTCCTGACCCAATGGTACCACTTACAGGAATCTAGCTGGGACCTATATGCTAAATCTAGCCTTAAGATGTATGTTTGGGCTGCCTGGAATCAGTTAAGTCCATACTCTTGGGGCGCTTGGGTGGCTCAGTTGGTTAAGCAAAGGACTTCTGGCTCAGGTCATGATCTCCCATCCGTGGGTTTGAGCCCTGCATCTGGCTCTGTGCTGACAGTTCAGAGCCCGGAACCTTCTTCTGATTCTGTCTCTCTCTGCCCCTCGCCCGCTCACACTCTGTCTCTCTCAAAAATAAACATTAAAAAAAAAAGAGTCCGTACTCTTTTTAAAAATATTTTTAAACATTTATTTACTTTTGAAAGACAGAGACAGAGCATGAGCAGGGGAGGGGCAGAGAGAGCGGGAGACACAGAACCAGCACAGAGCCCCATGCAGGGCTCAAACCCACAAACTGTGAGATCATGACCTGAGCCGAAGCCAGATGCTTAACGGACTGAGCCACCCAGGCGCTCTGAGTCTGTACTCTTGATTTTGGCTCCCCACTTTGGGCTCTGTGCTGACATGGACCCTGCTTGGGATTCTCTCTCTTCCTCTCTCTGCTCCTCCCCTGCTTGCTTGCTCTCTCTCAAAAATAAATTAATTTAAAAGGATATGTTCAACACATCAATTAATGATAATAGTAAAACACTGGAAACAAAATAGTCTAAATATACTGTAATATGGGAGTATATTGGTTAAGCAAATTATGCTCCATGTGGTAGACACAGAAATATCAGGTAGTCATTAAAATGATGTAGTCTTTTTTTTTTGCTATGGGAAATTGTGCAAGTTATATTGTTAAGTGTTTTTTTAATTTTTTTTTTTTTTTGGCAAAGTGCAAGTGGGGAGGGGCAGAGAAAGGAGGACAGAGGATCCAAAAGTGGGCTCTGTGCTGACAGGCTCATGATGTGGGACTCGAACCCACCAACCATGAGATCATGACCTGAGCCAAAGTCAGATGCTCGAGCCACCCAGGTGCCCCAGGTTTGTGGGTTTTTTTTTTTTTTTTTTAATGTTTATTTTTTAGAGGGAGGGAGGGGCAGAGAGAGAGGGAGACAAAGAATCCAAAGTAGGCTCCAGGCCCTGAGCTATCAGCACAGAGCCCAAATCAGGGCTGGAACCCATGGACTCAGAGGTCATTACCAGAGTCAAAGTTGATGCTTCACCAACTGAGCCACCCAGGTGCCTTGGAATACCATCTTTTAAAAAAACCTAACTGTGGGGCACTTTGTCTCTGTCTCAAAAATAAACCTTAAAATTTTTTTTTAAATTCAGAACTTGTACATTATTGAACAAATCATTAAAAGTCATGTTAAATATTAAAAAAAAAAAATTTGAGGGGTGCCTGGGTGGCTCAGTTGGTTAAGTGGCTGACTTCAGCTCAGGTCACGACCTTGTGGCTCCCGAGTTTGAGCTCTTCATTGGGCTCTGCTGTCAGCACAGAGCCTGCTTTAGATCCTCTATCTCCTTTTTTCTCTGCCCCTCCCCTGTGCTTTCTTTCTCTCTCAAAAATAAATAGGGGCGCCTGGGTGGCTCAGTCGGTTGAGCATCCAACTTCAGCTCAGGTCATAATCTCGCGGTTCTTGAGTTCGAGCCCCACGTTGGGCTCTGTGCTGACAGCTCGGAGCATGGAGCCTGCTTCAGATTCTGTGTCTCCTCTCTCTCTGCCCCTCCCCTGCTTGAGCTCTGTCTCTCGCTCTCTCTTGAAGATAAATAAACAATATAAAAATTTTTTTAAAATAAATAAACATTTAAAAATATCTGAGATTCTGTGACCAAACTGAGTCTTAATATTAAGTCAGAGGTGCCTGGCTGGCTCAGTCAGAAGAGCATGTGAGTCTTGATCTTGGGGTTGTGAGTTCAAACCCCACATTGGGTGTAGAGATTACATAAATAAAATAAATAAATCTTTAAAAAAGTCAAGGGGCGCCTGGGTGGCTCAGTCGGTTAAGTGTCTGACTTTGGCTCAGATCATGATGCCACAGTTCCTGAGTTCGAGCCCTGCATCTGGCTCTGTACTGACAACTCAGAGCCTGGAGCCTGCTTCAAATTCTTTGTCTCCCCCCTCTCTCTGCCCCTCCCCCGCTCGTGCTCTGTCTCTCTCTCAAAAATAAACAAACATTAAAAAAATTAAGTCAAATACTAAAGGATATAGGATTTTATCTCTGGATCCATTGATAGATTTTTTTTTAGTTTATTTGGAGAGAGAGAGCTCCTGCGGGCGCCTGAGTGGGGGAGGGGCAGAGAGAGGGAGACAGAATCTCGAGAAGACTTGGCGCTGTCAGCACAGAGCTTGACACGGCTGGAAGGCTGGAATTCACAAACCGTGAGATCATGACCTGAGCCAAAACCATAACCAACTGAGCCACCCAGGTGCCCCGATTGATTGATTTTTGTATGTAAATATTAAGCTTTTGAATGTAATTGTCACTTGTGACTTACAATACCTTTATTTTTTATTTTAGAGAGAGCGTGCGAGTGGGGGAGAGGGGCAGAGGGAAAGAGAGAATCTTAGGCAGGCACCACACTCAGTGGGAGCTGGACTCAAGGCTCTACCCTATGACCCTGTGATCATGACCTGAACCAAAATCAAAGAGTTGGAGGCTCAACTGACTGAGCCACCCAGGCGCCCTTTATAATACTTTTTAAATGCATATGGACACTTATGTCTTAGGATATGCTATGTGTTCCATTGAAAGAAATATACCATTTCTTTTAAAACAATTAAGTCATTTTGAGAAACTATTGACCTTCCCTCTCATGATTTTGAAATTTGGTATGTTGCTTGGTGACATTTTGTGAAGTGCTTTTCATTGGGCAGCTTCGTGTTTTCCCAGCCACACTTGAAGCCGCTTAATGCCACAGAGAACTTTTCTACCTTCAGCACCCATTTTAGGACTTATTCTAGTGATTGCTAAGTAAATGTCAGCTAATTGACTTTCTTTGTGACCTGCCTTGTGCTATTTCCTGTTCATTAGCATCCCCACTAGAGGGCAGGCTGGGCTAGAGAGGAAGAAGGGGAGCAGATTTTTCTTTTCTGGCTAACCCTGGCCTCCCTCTCCCCCACCCCACCTTGCAGGCTGGCAACTGCAGAGTTTCTTGGACACGTGTACAGCTCTGGGCTACACAAGGGAAAGTTGTCTTCCTAAGCGACTGATTACATTATCTTCTTGTAGCATTCTGTGTAGAAGGAAAGGGGAAGTATGTTAATTTACCTAGGATTTAAATTCTGTTGACCAAAAAGCAATTGAGTAATTATGGGATTTCTAATACTCTCATGTCCTGTGACCTTGAGAATCAGAAATTTTTGTGTGGCAGAGAGGAGGTACAGATGTGATACAGAAGCTAAAAACCCTTTCTTTAGCCAGGAATTTGAATAGGAACTATCAGTGTGAACTCATGAAGTGTTTTATCTTACTATATCTGTTGAAAAGGTCTAGAAACAATGACCAATCGAGTAGTAGATCTTCTTTTTTTTTTTTTAATATTTTATTTATTTTTGAGTGAGAGAGAGAGAGAGAGAGAGAGAGAGAGAGAGAGAGAGAATGAGTGGGGGAGGGGCAGAGAGAGAGAGGGAGACACAGAAGCTGAAGCGGGCTCCAGGCTCCGAGCTGCCAGCACAGAGCCTGAGGCGGGGCTTGAACCCACAAACCCTGAGATCATGACCTGAGCCTAAGTCGGACGCTCAACCGACTGAGCCACCCAGGCGCCCCACCAGTAGTAGATCTTAAAATGCCATTTCCCATGGAAAGCCACCAGAGCTTAAAGAAATGGCTGATTCCAGGTCTGGGGCAGAAAATGTACGAGACAAACACAGAACAGCTTATTTTACCAGATAGCAAGAAGCCAGCAAACACTATCAGGGTAATGTCAAAAGGACTCAGTGGCTTGGTCGGTTAAGCATTCAACTCTTGATTTTGGCTCAGGTCATGATTTCACGGTTCATGGATTTGAGCCCTGTGTTGGCCTCTTCTCTCTGCCCATCCCCAACTGCTCTCTCTCAAAAATAAATAAATTAAAAAAAAAAAAAAAAAGGACTCAGGAGCCAAGTTCTCATGGTCAAAGATGGGATAATTTGAGCACTAAAAGGGTAACTTCATTGGGGCGCCTGGGTGGCTCAGTCGGTTAAGTGTCCACCTTTGGCTCAGGTCATGATCTTGCGGTTCATGAGTTTGAGCCCTGCGTTGGGCTCTGTGCTGACAGCTCAGAGCCTGGAGCCTGCTTCAAATTCTGTGTCTCCCTCTCACTCTGTTCCTCCCCCGCTCACGCTCTTTCTCTCTCTCTCTCCCTCAAAAATAAATAAAGCTTAAAAAAAAAATAAAAGGGTAACTTCATAAACATTAAGTATGTTTAAATCCATGAGTTCATAATGGTGTATGTGTGTGTAAGTAACTAATTGTTTGCCCTTTTGCAGGATGATAGAAAATTAAATCATATTGGAGATGGTAAATAAAGGAAAAGAATCAATTACTTTGTTGCTTCTCTATAAACTATACCTGGAGGTAATGAAATAGAATATAAAGGGAGTGTCCTTTTGTAAAACTTCCAACAATTATGACAGTTTGAATATAGCTGTCTTGAAATCCCTGGTAAATTAATGAATCTAGGCATTAAGCATCTAGGTCTGGATGCTTCAATGATTAAATTAAGGGAAAAGAAAGGAATGGAGGGGGAACTTCTATATTGATACTTAAAAGGCATATGAAATTCTTAAAAATGGGCAAAGCTGAACCATAATGTCTACAGATCCACACTTGGGTGATAAAACTACAAAAATAAACTTAAAGGACATAATTATCATGCATCACAATATCCATCTATGCCAGGAAGGAGGGGCTATGATGAAGGTGAAGAATGTAGGGAGGGGGTGGCTGGGCTTTGGGTGTCTGCAAAGTTCTGTTGTTTTCTCTGGATGATGGTTTACAAGTGTTCACTTTCTGTTAGTTTATTAAGCTATACCTTTGTTTTTCATGGTTTTCTGTATCTGTGTTTTAACGTAAAATAAAAAGATGAGGGATGCCTGGCTGGCTCAGTCATAAGAGCATGCGACTCGATCTTGGGGTTGTGAATTCAAGCGCCATGGTGGCTGTAGACATTACTTAAATAAATAAAAAACTTAAAGTAAAATAAAAAGATTAACTAAAATGTGTTAGGGACACCTTAGTGGCTCAGTCGGTTAAGTGCCGAACTCTTGATTTTGGCTCAGGTCATAACCTCACAGTTCAGTGAGATGGAGCCCTGGCATTGGTCTCTGTGCTTAATGTTGAGCTGGCTTGGGATTCTCTCTCCCTTTTCTTCTCTGCCCGTCTCTCCCTCTCTCAAAATAAACAAACTTAAAAAAAAATTAATAGTGTGTTAACTACATTTTATCATTTCTCTGCAGGGCATGTAGCCTAATTTTATTCTAATTGTCAAAATAATTTTTAAGGCTAATACCTTTAAATCACTGGGCATTTAGATACCTGGAGGGCTCTGGAACCCCAGTTCCCTGCCTCTTTCCTGGAGGGACTTATTTCCAAACCAATTTTCTTTCTCTTCTAAATTTTATTTACATTGCTCACTCTCCTCTTAAACTGTAGCATCAGCAATATATGACATAGGCTTACAGGACACACTCTAATCAATATAGAGTGGAAAGGTGAGAGCAGCTAACATACAGTCAGTGGTTACTCCATGCCAGGAACAGTTCTGAGTGCTGGCTCCACTGACCTTTAATCCTTCTAACAACACCGAGGTGCAGGCACATCCCGGTTTTACAGATGAAGAAACCCAGAGGCACCTGACTCTACCGTGTGCCTAACATCTCTGTTGTGCCGCCCTCTGATCATTTTCTCAGGTATTGCATGCCATTCATGAAGCTGAAGATTTGGCTGTATATTTTTAAGTATAATAGACTCCATTACTAATTATACATTAACACGTGATCCACTCTGACCTTAGCTTCTTCTCTGCTTACACATGATAGCTGGTTATTGGCTGTTCTCCCATCCAAGTACTAACCAGGCCCGACCCTGTTTGGTTATTGGCTGTTCTCTATGAAACACTTGGTGTTTCCTCCTCCAGTTTTTTCTTTTGCAGCAATTCCCAGAAACTCCATTTTATTTGTTGGAGTTTATTCTCATTTTCTGGGTGTGGACTTCCATCCTACCAGTCTGTTTATACATGCCCTCAGCCTGATTCAGATCAGAGGTGAAGTTATCCCTCAGCCAGTGCCCCTGATTTATGGAGGATCATCGCTCCCTTTGTGGTCTTCCTATAAAGCTGATTTCTGAGGATTTAGGCCAAGGCCTTGCTACTTAAACTATGGTCCTTGGACCAGTAGCATCAACATCAATTAGGAGCTTGTAAGAAAAATAATCTCCTGGCCACTCCAGACCTGCTGAATGAGCATTTTATCAAGATCCCCAGGTGATTCATATGCACTTTTAAGTCTGAGAAGCATGGAATAGGGGACATCTAAAATCCTTATAGTTCTCCAGTCTATGCTGCTATGAGAGATGTCTATGCCGTTATTGTCTATGCCGTTATTGTTTATCCTTGGTTCTCCTGTTTGCTGTGTGGGCTTGGGCAATTACTTGACCTCTGTATGCCTTTGTTTCTTCATCTGTAATGTGGTACTTGCTTCAAAGGGTTGTTTTGTAATGTGCTCAGAACAGTACCTGGCGCACAGAAGGTACTATAAGTGTTAGCTCTCTTAATATTGAATGAGCTTTCATGAATGCTTTGGCGTCCCAGTGTCAGGTCAAGCAGGAAGAAGAACAGGTTTGACGACTGACAATGGAACTGCTTCACTGGGGATGGGACTATAGAGGCTTCTGGTCTCCAAGTGGGAGGTCAGAAATTTAAGGCCTGGAGGCTATACGGAGTAGCTGGTAGAGGCCCCTGTCTTTTTAAGAACTGGGGACACACAGCAGATGTGCCTTCTCCCAGAAATTCCCACTTATATGGCCCAGTGGTAGCGCTGCCTGTGAGAGAGGTCCTGGATATCACCGGGCTGCGCCAGGCCAGGCTGCACCAGGGTGCTGGCTGCTTGGAGAGCTGCAAGAAGTCTACGAAATTGGTGTTAGAGAGAAGCCTGTGAAGACAGGCAGGAATGAAACAGCACAAAAGTTGTGTAAAATAAATGAGCATCTCTTATTATTAGCATGTTGGAGAAGGCCTGTGGCCTGGTCTCATGGCACCCAGATGTTAGTTCTATCCAATTGCTCATACTTTCTGCAAGCCTGGTGGCTCTCCTATCCCTAGATGGCGGCTGGGACAGATGGGGGGGTGCTCTGTTCTCCTGCTAGCCTGGAGCCTCAGGTCACATTCTGCGCACACGTCCCTCCAGGGCCTCCAGTTCAGCCAACACCTCCTTGGGCAGATCCTGATTGACTTGCTCTGTCAGGTAGCTCCGAATGTCACGCACCTCCTGTTCCCAGAAGTCTTTGGGGAGTGAGAACAGCTGTGTGGTATCTATGGCTCCCAGACCACTGAGATCCAAGGCACCTTCCTTTGGCACCAGCCCGATGGGCGTCTCTCGGGCACTGTCCTCCCCCTCTAGCCGCCGGCAGATCCAGTCTAGCACCCGAGCATTCTCTCCAAAGCCTGGCCACAGGAAGTGGCCCGCCTCATCCCGCCGGAACCAGTTGACGTGGAAGATGCGGGGTAGCCGGGCCCCCTTGCGCTCCTCCATGCTCAGCCAGTGTTCTAGGTAGCGCCCAAAGTTGTAGCCAAAAAAGGGCCGCATGGCAAATGGGTCGTGCATGATGACCTTCCCTGGGGAGGGGAGCAGGATGGGTAAGGAATCTTCCTCCTAACTGGAGAAGAGAAGGGCACCCTGCATCCAGCTGGAGGAAGTTGGGAAATGTTGGTGGCTCCAGAAGATCCTCAAGAGTAGGGTGAAGAGAAGGGATTGGGAAAAGAGACCCGTGGAAAGGGCAGGCAGGAGGAAGGGAGGAAGGTCTGGCTCAGGAAGGGAGAGAAGCAGCCATGTGGGTGTATAGGGATGGCACTCACCTTTGTGTTCAGCCGCAGCAGTGGACTCAGAGCGCATAGCACTGCCCACAAATACCCCGTGGCGCCAGTTGAAGGCCTCATATACCAAGGGTACTCCTAGAACACCAGTGAACAGGGTCACAGGCAGCTTTTGTCTGTGGGCCCTCACCTCCTCCCTCCTGGTGATCTTGATTCCTGGTCTCTCTCCTAGTATCTCTGCTTTCCCATTTTCAAACCCCATGCCTCCCCATATTTTGCATTCTCCAGGGGATAGTTCTAGAGACAGACAGCTACAGTTGGCAATCTAGGCTGAGCTTTAAGTATAAGAGGGAGGTAGGCCCTGAGATGGAGACAGACCTTTTACCAAGAAGGCATGGAGCCCACACAATGCTTACCTTTGGGTCTGCGGCCTCCAAAGATGATGGCATCAATGGGGACACCCTCGGGGGCCTCCCAGGCTGGGTCCATGATGGGGCACTGGCGAGCCGGGGCACAAAAGCGAGAGTTGGGATGTGCACAGGGCTCCTTGTCTCCTGGCAGGGGAAATACAAATACTTCCAGTTCCAAGGGCTTTTCCACCCCCAACACACACATATATTTGCATGCACTCTTGCAAAATTTCTGTTTGCGTCATCAACTCCCTGCAACCTTGTGTGGTAAGGAGCAGGGAGAAGGGAGCCAGGACATCTTTCCCAAAAGATCAGGTTATTTATCCATAATGGTGCTACCAGCTGTGCTATGTGAGAAAGAATGGGCAAGGAATTGGGGTTTAGCAGGACACTACTGTCTATGCCAAGCTGTAGCTACTTGGCATTGGCCAGTGCTCAAGAGAATGGGCTTAGATCTTGGCATAAGGTTTTCGCAGAAATTTTATCCCAGAAATGATTTATATATGGGATTAAAAAAAATTTTTTTTAATGTTTATTTATTATTGAGAGACAGAGACACAGAGCGTGAGCAGGGGAGGGGCAGAGAGAGGGGGAGACACAGACTCTGAAGCAGGCTCCAGACTCTGAGCTGTCAGCACAGAGTCTGATGTGAGGTTCAAACCCACGAACTGTGAGATCATGGCCTGAGCTGAAGTTGGTCACCCAACCAACTGAACCAGCCAGGCGCCCCACTGTGGGATTATTATTCAAACAAACATTCAAACCTAAAGCAAAAACTGAGGCTGTCAATGAGTACTTCAGACAATTGACTTTCCATCAGCAAATAGAGGAAGATGGGGTCTTCTGAGCTTTCAAAATGTAAACAGCAATCGATTTTGAAGCTAGAAGAATTTTGGTGATTTCCCTGGGTCTCCTTAGACCCAGAGGGAACAATATGTCTTGAAGACCTCACATATAACCTGGGCAGGTGAAACCTGAGGAGCATAGGACATTTGGTCCCTAGGGAGAGAATGGGACCAAGTCAGTGGCATGTGTATAAAACACCACCATGGGGGTCCTAAATGGACACAGAAGCTTCTCTGCTAGAGGTTGCTGGTTAGACCTGGGAAGGGGGGCAAGGGAGTTCTACAGCCAGCCCATCTCTCCCTGCCGCGCGCCCCCCCCCAACCTGCCCAGCTCCTGCTTCCACTTGCATATAAGAGCCTCTTGCACTTCCAGCAGCCCCCAATTTAGGACCCTGGCACAGGGTATTATTCTGGGAATAGCAGCTGGGCACAACATGCCCTAGTTATACCCGTGAATCTAGAGATGATGAAAGGGTTGGGGAACTAGCCTGCGGGGAAGTATGAAAGTTTCTTGGGTTTCTCAGTTGGGTGGGAAGGCCAAGGAGGGCTTAATGATGGTGGTGGAGAAAGCAAGGGGTGATTAGATAAGGAGGGAGAATGCTTGGTCAGTCTGGAAGACGTGAATGTAGGCTTCAGTGACCACAAGGCCACCCTCCCCAGCATGCCCTTCTTTGCTTCCATTCTTAGGTCTCTGGGCTAACTGCAGAAGGTCCAGAGTGCAGGGTTGGGGGAGGGGCAGGGCTGCTAGGCACCAGGGGCGATGACAGGGTTGAGAAACTAGCTGTTAGAAGAGGCTAAAGAGCTGGTCTGATTTCGCCTGGAAGGATTTGGGTGTGCGTGTTAGAGGGATAGAGAAGGGTGAGGGTAACAACGCTGACCTTTAGACAATAATTATTATACAAGGGATGGTGGGAGCCAAGTGGCAGGGGGAGGGGCAGGCTTCCTCCTCCCTAATGGGTCAAACTTTGTGGACTATGCTTTGAGCCCAAGTCCTTGTGTAAAAATTTTCAAAACAGTCCTTCCCTTTCCTTTTTAAAAAAATTCCAAGGGCACCTGGGTGGTTCAGTTAAGTGTCTGACTCTTGATTTCAGCTCAGGTCATGATCTCAGGGTTTGTGAGTTTGAGCCCTGCTTTGGGGTCTGTGCTTCAGTGCTTCCCCACTTGTTCTCTCTCTCTCTCAAATAAACTTAAAAAAAAAAAGCTCCAGCTTATTTTTACCAAAAATTTGCTATATATTCAGCACTATGCTGAACACTTTGCATGCATTATTATTTCTTAAGGTTTATTTATTTAGTTTGAGGGGGAAAGGGGCAGAGAGAGAGGGAAGAGAGAGAATCCCAAGCAGGGGCTCAAACTCACGATCTGTGAGATCATGACCTGAGCCAAAATCAAGACACGGACGCTTAACCAACGGCACTCCTGCATGCGTTATTTAATTTAACTCTCCAACAGCCAAGATAGGTACTTTGGTAACTGCCTCCATTTAGCTGATGGGGCAATTGAAGTTCATGAGGGTAAGCAGCTTAGCCAGGTCCCAAAGCCAATACCTGGAGTTGGGACTTGACCTGAGATCTCACCTGGGGTTAGAAACCGGGAATATTTATAACTTCCTGTGACTCCCAGAGGTCCTGGAGGACAGCCACAGGTTGTGGAGAAGCCTTTTACGTCATCAAGGTGCTGAGCCCTAGGGGCTGTATCACAACTCCCCCATCATACATACCAGGTTTCCAGGGTTTTCCCAGCCAGGAGGTCACAGTGACACCAGGTGGAAGAGGCTGGTCAATGCCCTCCCAGTACACTCCACCATCACTGGTCTCAGCCACATTGGTGAAAAGAGTGTTACTCTGGATTGTGGCCATGGCATTGGGATTAGTGGTGGCAGAGGTGCCAGGGGCCACGCCGAAGAAGCCATTCTCAGGGTTGATGGCCCGGAGTCGACCTGTCAGGAGCAGAAGTGAAGGAAAGGAAGGATCAACCAGTAAGAGTTGAGAGGTGCGTCCATGGAAGGTCCTATTCTGTTCCCTCTTGCCCTGAGCTGGCCCCCAGATCTTATGGAGAAAGCCCTTCTGTCTCTAGGGTGGGTAGACTGCCAGGAGGTATAGGGCAGGGTCCACCATGAGCAGTGAAGGGGAGACTCCTATGCTCTGGTATGAGCCAGAACTGAGTATGATCCATGGGCCTCTCACCGTCACTGTCAAATCTCATCCAGGCGATGTCATCCCCCACACACTCCACTTTCCAGCCTGGCAGTGCTGGCCGCATCATGGCCAGGTTAGTCTTGCCGCAGGCGCTGGGGAAGGCAGCTGCCACGTAGCGCTTCTTCCCTGCGGGGTTGGTGATACCCAGGATCTACGTGTCGAGGAGGGAGGGAACAAAGAGGAGGTCAGTTATGGTCTGCACAGAAAGGACAGCTAGGGGTTAACAGGGAGGACAAATAATTATTGTCTAAACAGGCGCACCACCTTGCCACAGGGCTGGTGTGGCAGCAAGTTGAAGCCCCCTCAATGTTCAGCAGCCTGGGGCCAAAGCTTTGGTCATTTGGGCAGAGTCCCTCCCAACCGGCCCGGCACCTGGCGGTGGGGAGGTGAGGCTGACCAGCCAGGCTCCACTCCTGCCCTGCTCCCTGCAGCTGCCTAGGTCCTCACCAGGCCCTCACCAGCATGTGCTCCGCCAGCCAGCCCTCATCCCGGGCCAGCCGAGAGGCGATGCGAAGGGCAAAGCACTTCTTGCCCAGCAAGGAGTTGCCGCCATAGCCGCTGCCGAAGGAGACGATCTCTCTCTGGTCAGGCACGTGGCCAATCAGGGTTTTCTCTGGGTTGCATGGCCAATGGCTCACCGGCTCCCCTGGGGACAATGGGGTTATGGGGTCATGGGGCCGGCTGTTGGTAGGGGCATGAGGAACTGGGGCATTAGGAGCTGGAGGGTATTGGGATTGGCAGGGGAGACACTGAGGAGCGGTGGTGGTGCCAATGAGTAGCTTAACACCCCCCCGCACCCCCAGTATCTATCAGCTCCTACGTCCCTGTTCTGGGACAGGACATGGATAAGTGACTTTTCTCAATCTTGTGCAAATTGCTCTGCCAACACAGCATTACCCCAGCCCAGACTGCTGCTTTAGATTTTGGGAATGAGGTGTTTCACTAATTCAGATGGGTAGGATTGAGGGTTTTCTCTGAATGCAAGCAGGTCTCTGTGGCCTCCCCTAGGCAGGGTAGGCGCTCACCTTGCCCAGTCAGGGGCTGGCCCACAGAGTGCAGACACTTGACAAAGTTGCCATCTCCCAGGGCCTGAAGCACAGGCGTCCCCAGCCGGGTCATGATGCGCATGCTTGCCACCACGTAGGCCGAATCAGTGAGCTGCACTCCGATTCGGGACAGTGGGGAGCCCACGGGACCCATGCTGAATGGAAGCACATACATGGTTCGGCCTGTGGAGGAAAAATACCACCAGGATGAAGGGTTCTAACCTGTTAATATCTTCAGTGCCCCTGCTTCTGTGTCCCTGCCCCGGTTACCCTGCATGCAGCCTGGAAACCTCTCATCCACAGCTTGCTGGAACTCAGCTGGGGACATCCAGTTGCCTAGCTGCCCACGGGCCCCACCAGCCGGGAGGGGCACTGTGTCCCGTTGAGAAGGAGTTACAATCACTGTCTTGCTCTCTACTCGTGCCACATCCTTGGGGTCTGTGCGGGCCAGCCAGCTGGGGGAGAAAGGATTATCAGGAAGACGTGGCCAGATGATCTCCCTCATCCCCAGACTCAATCTTTCAAGTCCAACTTTGACTCTACGTCTTTTGTGGGTCTTATTTTTGCCCATCCATTTGCACCTCAGTTGCTTGCTCCAGATTTTGTCCCATCTAAGGGGTAGTTCCTTTGGCCCAGCCTTCTAAAGGCCTCTGCCCTCGGCAAAAACTCTGAACTTGGAAGGGGGGGGGGGAAGCAAAGGTTTTTATTTGTATTAGCTTCTTTCCTTAACATAAAAAATATAGACCAATCTCACTAATTCCTGATTCTGTTTCCCCCAGAGCTCCCATTCTTGCTCATTCCATTGGGATGGTCTAGTAAATTTGATGTTTGTCTTGGTAAACCCAACGTGGCCTCTGTCCAATAAGCTGTTCCCATCCCATGGGTCACGGGGCTCAGGGCTTACCAGTTGTTGTACTTGGGGAGCTTTCGGATAAGTCCCTGCTTTTCCAGCAGGGCCAGTGTGGCAGTGTTCTCAGCCTCGGTGCCATCACAGATGTGGATGCCCTCTGGTTGGCACAGGCGGGCACTGCGCTCCACAAAGTCTCGAACTCCAGCGGGCAGCTGGCCCAGATCTCCACTGAGTACTCGTAGGGTCTGGATGCTGCGCCATGATGACCAGCCCCAGGGGCTCAGCCCAGGCCGGCTAAGCCTACGACAAAAAATAGGTAATGGGCTGGGTGTTCTCATGGAAGATGGGCAAGTCAAGGGGACAGAAAGCTTGGGCTGCCATGGAGCATGCTAAAACAGGTCTTGGCGCAGGCACCTTGAAGAGCAGGTGAGAGTAGGTGTGTGGGATAGGTTCAGACCACATGTACCTTGTGGCCTCCATGAGTCTCAGTGAGGGTGTTTTCTTGTCAGCAAGGGACGAATATTGCCAAAGGAGCATAAAGGCACATGCCTGGTGGCATGGAGGGTGTATGTTGGCATGCTGAGGTTATTGTAGTCTTAACCCATGCCCACGTTTAACTCTGTCTGGTCAAGGTTGGAAATGAGGAGGTGCCCTATGACCCAGTGTCGATAAACTGTGCCCTGGTGACAGCTTCATGGGTCTGGTAGTTAAAGCCCTCATCCCTGTTCTTTCCATTCTTAAGTATAGTTTTTATAAGTTAAAAAAGCAGCTGCTTTTACTTTTTTCTTCTGGTGTGTATAAGACTGTGAAAGCCTCAGCAAAGGACCCAGTCTTTGAGATGGTACAGTCCCAGGTTTCCAGATTAGGGCTCTTGCACAGAGAGTTAGTAACTGGGTATTGGGGTTCCAGGCATCAGAGCTAGGGCTGCCCACCTGGGCCAACAAGGGTTGCATAAGATATTGCTATTGGGTAGGTATCTTTGAGCTGGGTGGAAGGCTGACTGTTGGGGAATGTCAATGGCTGGGGTACATGCCCATTCCCATGAGGGCAGGGTCCCTGTTCTCTGTCCCTTCACACCCCTGGGAGAGGGAGAAGCAGGGTCTGCTCTGATTGGCCCGGACCCAGGGTGGAGTGACTCAGAGAGAGCAAAGGCCAAGAGAGGTAAGTTGCCCTTCTCTGATGCCAGGGCCTCGCCCACCAGAAACTGCTCCACACATCAGACTGCATGCCCCTGTTCCTCCCCTTAGAGGTCAAATGCCTAGAAAGTTTTGGGTGTTGGTGGTAGGTGGTAACATCAGACTGCAGAAAGCTCAGTTAAACTTAGGCTGTAAGCCTGGGGAAGGGAGACAGCTCGGACCATGGATATGGGAGTTGGAACCTGGCTAGAGTGGACCTGGGCTGGCAGGATTCAAACCCAGTGTGGCCTCAGGGGCAGAGGAAGAGGACTCCTGGGACCTGGCAGGTCCCTCTCCCTGCAGGGGGCCTGGCTCAGGAAGTCTCTGGTGATCCTCTCTGACTCTCTACCAGTGGGACCCTCTCCTTTTCGTCTGCTCCAGAGGCCACCCACATGGGCTGGCCAAGAGGAACCAGCTGTGGGAGAGACTTGGGGGTTAGCTCAGACTTTGGGACACATGCTGGGGAGAAGGGAGGCCACAGAGGAACGACAGGAAGCTGTGAAAAGGGAGCAGGGCCTAGGAGCTTCCGTCCCAGAGGACGACGCCAACCTATTAGAATTGAAGGCAACTTGTCCCCCTCCTCCACCTTGTTTCCCTCTTTCCCCTGGCCGCAGGTCCCTTGGCTGCGCCAGGCTTCCCTCCAGGTTCCAGTTCGCGGGAGGTCGGAAATGGAGGTTTACCTTGTGCCTTCTTTGGGGAGTTCTGAGCTTAATCCCCCAGGGGTTCATGCACCCTTGACCCCAGGGTCCTACCGCGCTTCTAATCGCAGCTGGGGCACAAGAGTTACATCTTAAAGAAAAGGAGGAGACGAGGAGACAGGGCTCTGTGGGGGCGAGCGAGGAGGGGAGGAAGTTGTGAGTGGCAGATCGAGACGGCGCGGTCAGAGATCAGCAAAGCAGGGACGGGGGAGGAGGGGACGGAAGCGGAGAGACTCGGAGCGGCGGCGGCCGCCCCAGATCTCCCGCGAGACACGGGCCGGAGAGGCTGGGGATGGAGACACACTCGCCCCGGGCCCGCCTCCTCCTCGGCTGAGAAAGCCGGCCGGAGGCTGGCGGGCAGGAGAGCGCCATTGGCAGCCCCGAGGGGGCGAGCGCGGCGGAAGGTGCGGGTCGGCCCCGGGCTAGGGCTCACTCACCGCAGGCCGGGGCGGTACACAGCGGCCATGGCACCTGGGGCTGCGGGGTGGCCACGAGAACCGAGCGGAGCCGGGGAGATAAGGAAGGCGGGGAAAGAGGGTGCGCTGCTAAGCGAGCGGGAGCGAAGGCTGGGCGGGAGGCGCTTAAAAAGGAGGCGGGCGGGAGGGCGCAGGGGCGGAACCTCGCTGGGCCCGCGCGACCCTCTCTACGCCCTAGCCGTACTGCCGCTCCCCCAGGGCACCAGGCCCCGGCCGGACCAGACGCCTCCCCTCCCCCAGCATCCTAGCCCCCACACCCATCTCTCTCATTGGACAGCTGGGCCCCCTACTCGTCTCCCCGCCTCCGCGAGGCTCCACCCCCCGCTCCGCCTCGCCCCCTGCACATGATGTAACTTTGAGGACTCTTGCTCCCGAGAGATAGCGACTGGGAGACAACGGGGTGGCAAACAAGCTAGGAACGAGGGGGGAGGCCAGGGCGAGGGCCCACGGAGGCTGGGAGTCCAGAAACCGAGGGTTGGGCATTGTCTTTTCTCTTCTCCTGGGGACTGGACACCGTAAGACCCATGTTTTTCTGTTTTCCAGGGTCCCAAAGCTAACGTTTTCTTTGTCCCCAACTCCTAAATACCTGTTTCTTCTCCCCCTGATGAGGGTTCCCTTCTGCCTTCCCATAAAATGATGGCGTCTCTCTACCCCCGAGTCTCTTCTTTGGGCCTCTGCCCTGGCTATTCTCTCCACATTCCCCTGAAGAACTAGTCTGTCCCACCCAACCACCACCATAAAGTCCTCAGGTAATTTGTCAAGTTATGTCTCCATCCAGACATCTCTCTTCAACTTGATACCATTGGGTACCACCCCAAATGCCATAGTACCCGAGACTCAACATGCCTGTAGTAGGCACCTGCCCAGCATCCACTCCCCCTTTCTGGTAATATCACCCTGATGTTCCTTTATGGAACTACCTCCTCAGTCCATGGAGGAAATCATATAGGTCTCCTGTGGGTAGGCTCTCAGTTTGACCAGTTTGTGTCTTCCTCACTTTGGCCACAGCAATTGGGAATGTTTAGGGATGGGCATGAGATCCCTCTCTAGAGCTTTTTCTGTAGACTTTCAAAATGAGCTCATTCTGCTGGGTTTGCTGAGCTGGTGGGATATAAGCATAGAGCTGCAGGGTATCAGCTCGGCACTGCAAAGCAGGAACCTGCCCTCAGTGAAAGCCAGCCCAAAGGAAGCAGCAGAGGAATGGAGAGCTACAGATTCCTGATTTTGATTATAGGACTCAACAAATTTCTTAATTTCTTCTCTCGCTCAAGCTAATTTTAAGTGGATTTCTGCCATTTGCAACAGAAATAATGCTGATTCTCAGGTTTCTCAAAGTTCTGTGCTAAAACAGCAGGAAAAGGAGAGCTGGCCTCAAGCCTTGGGCTTGCTATTGGCTCTCTATCTCTTCCACCCAGGCTCCATCCTGGACTCAACCTTATGTGTACGTGTTTGGATTCTTTCCTCCAGTTCCTACATTCAAACTCCGTCCACACCTATTCCACTTCAGACAACTGCCTCTTTGGCAACCCTTTGGGCCTAAAGGTGTGCATGCTGGTCGCAGCATGGATCTACTGAAGGTCATCTCTTCCCTAATGCTGCACCTGCTCTCATGGTTTCCTATCTCAGTGAATAGCACCAGCATCTAGGCAGCTGCTCCAGAGGAACCTGAATCAGTCTAGGCTATTCCTTTCTTCTCTTCCATAGCCAATCAGATGCTAGGACCTTTGGATTTGTACTTCATAATTAGCTCTCAAATCTGTGTCTATCCCCATGGCCACTGCCTTAGTTCAGGACTTACCTCTCACCTGGCTTCAAGTGATATCTTCCAAGCCACCTCTTGGGCTGCCACCATTCCAAATGCCACTCCTTCTCCCTCCCACCAAGCTACCCTCCAACTCTGCACAGAAGTTCACTTTGATGAGTTAAGAGAGAAAGGGGTAATTTTTATTGTGTGGACACTAGGCTGGGCTCTGTGTCAGCAGCTTTACATGCATTATTTCATTCAGATTCACAACCATCCTATTTTACAGATGTGGACACTGAGGCTTAGAGAGGTTAAGTCATTTGCTCAAACTTATATAGCTGGTCAGCAGGAGAAATGAAATCTGAATCCAAACCTGTCTGACTCTAATTACCAAGTTATTTCCCCCCTCCAATCCTATACTGTTCCCTTGATTTATCATTAAAAGAAAATGAGATCATATCACTCAGACTTAAAATCCCTCAAGGCTCCCTACCACATGGCAACTGATGTCCTTTATAATCTGACTCCTATTTATCCAAACTTTATCCCTGCCACCTTCTCTCCTATACACCAAACTGCAGTTTCCAGAGCACTTCTGTGAACCTTTTCTGCTCTTCAGACTTAAATTAAACATCACCTCCTTTGTGAAGTCCGTTTGATTCTTAGAATTAACATCTATCTCATCCGTGTTGGTTTTATACTGTGTACATATATATATATATATATATATATATATGTATATATACATATATACATATATATATATATAAATGTTTTTATTTATTTTTGAGAGACAGAGGACGAGTGGGGGAGGGGCAGAGAGAGAGGGAGACACAGAGTCTGAAGCAGGCTCCAGGCTCTGAGCTGTCAGCACAGAGCCCAATACGGGCTTGAACCCACGAACCATGAGATCATGACCTGAGCCAAAGTTGGATGCTCAGTCGACTGAGCCTCTCAGGCGCCCCTACATACCTATATTTTTTAACTTATCACACTTTATTATAGTTGTTTTTGTATCTTTATAATCCTCACTTAAGTGTTAGCTCCTTGAAAGGAGGGCCCAAATTTTAGTCTTGTTGTTATTTTATCTTAATTTGGCCTCATTTGGTCAGCTAATAAGTGCTGTTTGAATGAAGAATAAACAAGTCTCATGTTTCTGAACACTTCTCCCCCATTGTGTCCTTTCTTAGCTTAAGGGGCTCCCATGAGGATTTCCTTGTAGTGTCGATTCCCTTTATTCATTTATTTGCTACACTTTTATTCAGTTCCCTGGCCCTCCTCCCAGCCTCCCAGGTCTACCAGCTGGCCCAGTGTTCGAAGCACACCACCAGGGGGCAGGGTGTGACCAGCCTTGACCTGGTCTGCATTTTCTTCCCAAGGCCCTCTGGGTCTGGCCCTTGGACACCTTCCCGAGCTCCTGTAGTGGATGCTATGGTGTGTTGCCTAGATCCCTGCTTCAGGATCCAGGTTTTCATTGTCCCAGCCTCGGAGTGGTGGCTGCTAATGGCTCACAGCTGAATACTTCCCTGAGACCTACCTGTGGCTGAAGGGAGTGGTGTCACCAAACACAATACCCCTTTCCTGGGGCAGTGTGTATCCAGTGACTGATTGACGCAAGGGTACAAAGCCTGATCCCCTTTCCTCAATTTGGTCCATCTGAGCTCCAGAGCTCCTGTGGGATCGGCTGAAGTCTCTGTTCTAATGCAGTGTATTTCCACTTTTCCTCCTGCCCAGTCCTGCTTTTCTCACTCCTTTTGAAAATCCTCCTTGGTGAACCACCTGTATACAGGTTTCCATCTCAGAGTTTGTTTCCAGCTTAAGATATCCCCCAAACTCAACGTGGATACTGCATTAGCCCCCTAATCCCACTCTGATTCCATTTTGCCTTCTAGATCCAAAGTGATCTTTCCAAACAAAATCTGATCTCATCATGGCCCTGCCAAAAATTCTTTAGTAACTTCTCACTGTTCTTTGAATAAAGACCAAATCCTAACCTTGGACCATGAGGCTGTGCTGGATCTGGCCCCTGCTGACATTGCCACCGTCACCTACCACCATTCTTCCCACTTCCTTGGCTTCTTCTACTCTCTGGCTATATTGGTCTTTTTGTCTGTTTGTTTTGTACTCATGTCTCCTTCCTGCCTGAGCCTTTACATATATTGTTCTTGCAGCTTGGAATCCCCACCTTCTCCATACCTCCGGACATGGTCACTTCTTACTCACCTGGCTGGTCTCAGTTTAATGTGTCTTCCTTAGGCAAGCTGTCCCCTCAATGCTGCCCTTCATTAGATTAGGTCTTCATGAAATACAATTTCATAGTGCCTGCCCTTCTCCTTCATAGGACTCACCTCAGTTATAATAGTTTATTTTCACATAGGCTCCTGCCTAACATATGTGGGGCCTGGGGCAAGAGTACAAACAGAGGGTCACAAACCTTGTGTTTTAAATATTTAAAATGTAGAACTCATGCTAACAAACTATTAAATAAAATATGTTCTATTCTTATCCCTTGATAATATGTACACGATGGCCTGGAATTTGGTTCAAAATTGAATGCAGATTTGGATTTTATTTGGAGTCCTTGGGATTCTGCAGCAGAATGTGGTGGGTGGTATGGGGAGAGGATGCACTGGGCCACTGGCCTTTGGGCCCTCTTCTCTTCCCACCCCTGACACTGTCTTGTCCTGTGAGGGGCCTCATATGCATACCTGTGGACCTCCCTGTCTACACATCCCAATTCTGTCCATGACCTCCTATAAATAGTCACCCTTAGCCGGCTTTTGGGTCTAGGGATGTGTGTACTGTAGTGTGGTCCACTTCCGGAAGGGCCTACCTGGGGTAGGCCTAGAAGTGGGCTTGGAGCCCTTTGGACAGGGAATTCCTGGGTATCTGGAGTGTGGTCCAGAATGGGGTTGGGTGTGGGCAGAGGAGGCCTGAACTGCTCACCCCATGGGGTGGGACACAGCCAGAGGAGAGCCAGAATGGAGTCTTCCAAAAGCACAGGGCTTAGGGCAGGGGCTACTCTTGCCTGGGCCTAAGGGCAATAAATTGATGCTTCTCTGTTTCATCAGTCTGTATACTCCACGAAGGCGGGGCTGGTGTCAGTCTGATGTACCGAGGTATCGCTAAAGCCTAGCACAGTGCCTGGTGCTTAATAAACACTTGTCAAATGAACATACCAGGCAGGCCAGGAAGAGGTTTGAAGATTTGGATCCATTACCGAAGATCTGGACACCAAAGGCCAGAACTTCTAGGGCTTACAGTGAATTATGGGCTCCAAATATGGGACAAATATGGGAGTGCAGGACAGAGGAGATAGTGATGGCACCCTGAATTACTCCGTCTCCTGCCTTCCCTCTCATTTTATATCCCCATTCTCCCGGCCCTTTATCTGCCTGGCCCTTCTCCCCCATTGTCCAACATCCCACAGCCCGCTGTGTTTTCTCTATGGCCTGACCATCTATCTGTCTGTTCCTCTGCATCTGTTTCTAATTCTTGGGCCCCAGTCTTACTTTCCTCTGTCCCTTCCTTCTACTGCCTTTGTTCTTCTGGTCCCTTGTTCCTACCACCTCTCTTTTTACCCCTACTCCCTTCTTGGTGCTCTCCAGAAGACCTCCTCTCTCTTTTAGTTTGTCATGGCCCTTTGCCCACCTCTTCCATGTGCCTACATGCCTCCAACTCCTTTCGTACAAATCTGTGGGGAGCCACCGACTTGTTCTGCCTTCCATCCCAGGTCTATACCTACTGCCCCCTCAGCTAAGCCTTCTTGCCTCCCTTTCTCTGTTCTGTCATTTCTGAAGTCCACCTGCCTTCATCTTTTTCACTTTCATTTCCCGGTCCCCAGATGTCCTCGAGCCAGTCAGTCTCAGTACGCATCTCCCAGGCCCTGGTTCCACCCCCACCAAGGGGGCCCATTAACTACCTCTTGGGTCCCCACTGGCTGCCGTGGCCTCTCATCTCTGTGCCCTTGCCCATTTCCTCTGGCCTAGCCCTCACTTCCCGGACTCCTTTCCCTAGTCAGTGGCACCTGGTCTGAGCCCTGAGCGGCTCAGCTTGCCTGAGCTTGTTTAGTCTGACTCTTTTAGCCCGTTAGCAGCTTAGCCACCCCCTCCTCCAAACCTTTCCTTTGAGCCCTCCAGTAAACAAGAAGATCAGCACAGACCTGACAGCTGCTCGGGGGCAAGTGTCTGGACAGACCAGGCATGAGAAAGGGGCTGCACTCAACACTTCCTATTCTTTCTGCAGCACAGGAAGTTCTGGGGTCTCTTTCCTGGCTATGTGCCTCAAAGCCACATTCCATGGACATGTACGTGAGATTCCCTGGTCTCTATGATCCCCATTCCCATTAAGAGGCCTTGTTCCTAGGCTCTGTTCTTCTGCAAAAACAACTAGATCCAGGCAATCACACTGAGAAGCCTTACTACTTGAATAACGACCATGGTCTCTGCTCCACGAAATGCAGAACACATGTGGGAAAAGAATGATGTCATCTGATCTAGATCGTCTTATATGTGCGTACAGAGCATGATGGGAGAGACCATGCACACATACAGGGAAGCTGAATTGACTGTAGGTATTCTGTAGACCAGTGGTTCTCAAACTTCAGTGTTCATCAAAGTTGCCTAAAGCCTTATTAACACACAGATTTTTGAGGGCGGGGGTGGGGGGGGTCCCAAGACCAGAGTTTCTGATTCAGTAGGTTTGAGGTGAGGCCAGAGAATATGCATTTCTAGCAAGTTCCCAGGTAATGCTGCTGGTTGGGGCCCACACTTTGAGAACCATTGTTTTAGGCCATCTGAACCTATCAGCTTTTCACCCAACACCTAAGACTGGGACCGTGTTAATTTTTATAACTGATGATCTTTAGGGCTGATGGACACCCAGATCTCTGACTTGGGACAGAGGACTTGTGAACCCCACAGGAACATTTGGATATCTTCACCAGGTAGGGAATAAAGTTCTATTCTAGTACACACCTTGTTTTAAACAGCTTCAGACAGGTTTAAACACCTCCTTAGCTAATTCCTAGTATCCCTGTTCCAACTTCTACTCAGGGATAAGAGCTCTAAGAGGTGTTAGGGGATTAGGCTGAAAATGTAGGTCACCCCCTAGCCATCTGGGAACCAGGATGAGTGAGAGAGGAAGAGAGAGGGACAGAGACACACGCAGGGAAAAGGCGAGAGGAAGCAGAGGGCGTGTGAGGGCAGTTACAGAAGTCAGATGGATTGGTGGTGATTAGATTTCAGTGTCCCGAGGTGGCCCGGAAAGAAGGAGCAGAAATCCCCACTCTCCCTTCTCCTGCTCCTTCCCGCTGGCGTGCCTGTCCTGGGACTGGTCATCAAGAGTGGGAGAGGCTGCAGACTGGGTAGCCAAGTCCTAGCGATTCACCGTGGGGACAGTTGCCTGTCCTTCTGATAGGATAGCTGTGAGGAGTGTGTGGCCAGTCACAGTGGGAGTGAGGCAGGGGGCCAGAAATGTGAAGATTCCTGAAAGCAGAACCACTGACCCAACTGGCTAGGTGAAAGTGGGTTCAGACCGTTTGTATTCCCCAAAACAACTGCCAAGGCACTGTAGAGCATTGGAGGGTGAGGGCGCCGGGAGCTTCTCTGGGCCTTTTTTCCAGTCCCAGGTTCTCAATCACTGAGGGCTGCGGGTGGTATTCACATGAGGGTGGCTGACTGGGTCAATGCAGCTCTCTGTACCAGGGAACTGAGCACCTGTGAGATGGACCATCAATGAGGAACTTTATTGGGGAAAATGCCCCCTTTCCTTCCTTGAGAACAGGCATACTCATCGTCTTCCCTCTTCTCATTCCCCCCTCAACCCCCCAGGCCAATGAGATATGCAAATGATCCCCTTACCTCATTGGCTGCAGGCCTGAGGACCACAGATGACCTCAGAGAGCTGGCCCTTTAAGAGTGCCCTGTGGACTCAGTGCCCACAGCGCCTTGTTCTGAGCACAGAGGCACCAGGCCCTGATCAATGGGGTCTCCAGTCTCTGAGGAAACTGTGCCTGCCTGGCTCTGACACTGACCACATCATCTTTACCATCCCCCAAGTGAGTATATTTGGGGCCTACCTGGGTGCCAGGCCTCTCACCTATAGCCTCCGCCTCTGTCACCTGCTGTCTGCTCTCTGCTGTCTATTGTCAAGAATCCTCACACTTCTTTCCCCTGCCCCACTCCCACCCTGGCTGGCTTTATGTCCCTTACTGCTATCACATCAGAAAGATAAATAGCCCTCCTCACTTATCTCTTCGTTCAGTTCTCTCTGGACACCTCTCTCACTGTTTCACCATAGCCTTCCTGCCAAGGATCATTCCTTCAATCTGTGTCTTTGTTCCTACCACCCCTGTCCTCTCAAGGGTGAGGGGTTCAGTAGATAGGGCAACAACCCTTCCCTGGGACAGGAAGACACAAGGACTTGTCCTTCCTCTCACCTCTCTGGGCAGAGCCTGAGGGTATGAGATGTCTAGAGAGAGAGCTACGTAGGCTTGGGGTATCAAGATGGGACCAGATGCCAAGCACTGGGGATAAGCACTCCCTGCCTTGCCCCTTCGGGGGCTGGCAGTGGGGCTATTGGAACTGGAAGCTGGGCTAGAGTGTGAGACTTCTGGCTCAGGAAGGATTCCTGAGGTCATCTAGCCTGAGGTTCCTCAGGTGAGCACACACTCTGCATGATAACAGGGAGGAGAGCTCCTGGGTGACATTAAGTTTGGGATGCTCTGGGTTGAGGTTGAACAGATGGTTTACTGAAGGACTTCATAGATTAATATGTTGCTGTGCTTTGTGGATCTGCAAAACGTGGGGATAGGAGGTAGCATTTCTCAAATGTATCTGAGCATCGACTTCTTCTTGGGTATTTCTCACACTTGGTGTTTCCTGGAACACTCTTTGGGAAATGTGAAGGTCTAATTGCCTTTATTGAACAGAAGGGGAAACTGGGGTCAGGTGATCCGTCCAAGTTCATACAACATAGCAGGTTCTGAATAGAAGGAGGAAAACCAATCTTGGTTGGTTCTCTTTGGAGAGATTGGCTTGGGGAAAGATGGTCACCACTCAGTCCTGATCTTGCTAGAACTGACTCTAGGACCTTTCTTTTTCCCTTGGAAAGTCTCATGCTCCTATGAAAGGGATTAATTGATTGATTAACCCACAGAATAGATGTGCATTGAGGATCTTCTAGTGCAAGGCATTGGCCTAGGTATTCTGAGAGAGAGATATAACAATGTTATCCCTATATATTAAAATTCACCTCATACATACCTTCCCATTGTCCTAAAATAGACACCTACTCTATTACAGTTAATTAAGCAAAAATTTTTGATTGCTTGGAAATGGAATGATGTCTCTTGAGATGACAGAGCCTCTCAGTCTGTCCCAGCACTAGAGTTGGGAGTACTGCCATATTCCTCTTGTTTTTCAAAGCTCCCAGAGGCAACAGTGGGACCAGACTCCATGCTTTCATCTTCTTCAATCAGGCCTTTAAGCTGCTTGCTGGAGCCCCTGCCAACCTGAAAAGTTGCCTCAGTCCAGAGGTGACTATTTAGGGAACAGGGTTGCACCATCGCCCCTGCTTTCCAGAACTGTGGCTCTCCAGAACACTTGGACTTTGGAAGAAGGAGGTTCCCATAAGGAGGCTGGCAGGCAGCCTCCAGGTGCTCCAAATCTCTCTTCTTTTTTTGCAGGTGCACCCCTCCCAATCCAGCCCCAGAATGGCACTGCCTCCCAGCCCCCTGGCTATGGAATACGTCAATGACTTTGACTTGATGAAATTTGAGGTAAAGCGGGAACCCTCTGAGGGGCGATCTGGCCCCCCAACAGCCTCACTGGGCTCCACACCCTACAGCTCAGTGCCTCCTTCACCCACCTTCAGTGATCCAGGCATGGTGGGGGCCACTGAGGCCCCCCGGCCAGGCCTGGAGGAGCTGTACTGGCTGGCCACCTTGCAGCAGCAGCTGGGGGCTGGGGAGGCACTGGGCCTGAGTCCTGAAGAGGCTGTTGAGCTGCTGCAGGGTCAGGGGCCAGTCCCTGTTGAGGGGCCCCACAGCTACTACCCAGGAAGCCCGGAGGAGACAGGAGCCCAGCATGCCCAGGTGAGTGATCAGTGAGTTGGTTTGAGGGGAGGCAGGGTGAGGGAGGACAGCCCAAGAGAGGAAGGAGAATTCCTGAAGAGGGTTATGGATTGGACAAGAGACAGAGGGCAGGAGAAGACAAGGGCCCTTGAAAAAAATGAGAGAGAGAAAACTATCTTCTGCCCCCTCCCTTTTCCCCAAATGGAGAAAAATGAGTAGTCTAAACCAGGAGGAAGAGGGAGAAAAGATTAAAAGAGGACCAAAAGGGGAGAGTTGAGAATTAAAGGAGAGCCGTTGATTACGGGAGGCAAATATACTCCGTCTGTGGAAACCAGGGAAAGAGTTGCGCTTGGAATTGAGTGGAGTTGAGACAGCGGGCACGGGAATGAGGTTGGCCTTTTCAAGACATCGTGCTTCCCCAGCCCCCAACCTTCTCAGGAAGGATTGGGACTCATCCTATTAATTATAGACACAGATGGGGGTGTTGAGGGCATTAGGATGTAATCCAAATCCGTTGAGGGTCACAGGGTTGCGGCCTTCAGGACAGGGGAGCGAGGTGCATTGGCGGGGCGGGTTCCATCTGGGCCGTGTCCGCCGGACACCCGGTGAGCCTGGAGCAGGACGCTAAGGACCTCGCTGCAGCGGCGCGGATTTCAGGCGCGCGACCCGCTAGCCAGACCGTGGGAGGCGGGGCCTGCAGTGCGGGGCGGACCCAAAGGGGGAGCGCGCCCCTCGGGGAGGAGGGGCTTGTTGGGATCTGGGGCGGGGTCTGGACTGCGGGGTAGATTCTGAGGAAGGGCGGGCGAGCATCTGGTAAAGGTGGGGGCCGGGGGCGGAGCCTTCCCGGGGGCGGGGTAGTCTGGCTCGCGACCTAAGTGTGGAGCGGGGAGGGACCCAGCGCTGACCCGCTCTCTGCCCTCTCCCTCTGCAGCTGGCGGAGCGGTTTTCGGACGCGGCGCTGGTGTCGATGTCTGTGCGGGAGCTAAACCGGCAGCTGCGGGGCTGCGGGCGCGACGAGGCGCTGCGGCTGAAGCAGAGGCGCCGCACGCTGAAAAACCGCGGTTACGCGCAGGCCTGCCGCTCCAAGCGGCTGCAGCAGCGGCGGGGGCTAGAGGCTGAGCGCGCCCGCCTGGCCGCCCAGCTGGACGCGCTGCGGGCCGAGGTGGCCCGCCTGGCCAGGGAGCGCGACCTCTACAAGGCTCGCTGTGACCGGCTGACCTCGAGCGGCCCCGGGGCCGGGGACCACGCCCACTTCTTCCTCTGAGTTGCTAGGGGCCGCCGAGTGGTGTAGTAGGTGGGTGGGGGACACCACCTAGAAGGCCACTTTGCCATTCACTAGATGGTTACTAGCGCCTTCTGGTGCCAGACACTCTGTTGTATGACTACATAAATATGCCCGAACTTCCTGGACCCTCAAGGCATGCTCCGACGTTAGAGGCTGGTCATTTTCTGGGAGAGAGGTCTTCGCAGGCAGGCAGCATATACAGCCCTCCACCTCCTGTTCCGCCCCACTTGACCAGGACACTGAGATCTGGAGGAGCCGGTGCCCGGACTGTTGTGGTGGGGGGCGGGTAAGAAGAGGCGCGGATGATAGCTGGGTGACAGTGAATGGGAGGAGAGGGAGTGGTGTGACTTCCCCCTCAGTTTAGATTTTAATTCAAGGTTTTCAACCTGTAGTGCATTAAGGTGGTAATTAGCAATGAAGCAGTATTTTCATTCTGAGGCTTGTAAACACCCCATTTTAAGACTACTGCATTTTTCAAGATTTCAATCACCAACAAGACAGACTAGGAACTCTATCCATGAGGCTTTCATCCTATCCAACCCAGTGGCCTCCAGGGCCCAGAACAGCAAAGGCCTGAGGAACTGTAGGGGTGGTTGGTGCCGACTGGGAGAGAATTCTGGGCAGGAGTCTGGAGACCTGGGTGCTAGGCCCAGCTCTGCCACAGGATACCTCTGTCACCTTGAGAAAATCACTTGCTCCCTGGGTTTTGGTTACCTCATCTAATCCTGGATTGGATGACTTCTGACACCTTTCCAGTTCTGGCATCTCCTTGGTGTAGGAGCCCCAAGAGTCTTCCCAAGAACCCCCCAAGACAACCTCACCAAAGGGACTTCCTGTCCTGCTCCTGCTTCCTGATTGCAGCCTAGGCGGTGGATGAGCCCATTCGCTGCTCCTCTGCTGCTCTCTCCAAGCTGCCTTGGCCTCCAGACCTGCATAGGGTACCCTTGCTACCTCCTGCCTTGCTGAGGGCTGAGGTGAGCCTTTGCCCAGCATGACAAGATGCTGAAAGAGTGTGGTTTTTGTGAATTAAACTTGAAGTTCAGGCAGAACTTTACACTATTGGCTAAATGTTCTTGCAATTTAAGAAGTGTTCATTCTTTAGCCTGGCTCCTGGTTCCTGTGTGTGTGTGTGTGTGTGTGTGTGTGTGTGTGTGTGTGTCTGCGCGCGCGCACACACACGTGCGCGCACTGTGTCTCAGTTCTGGAGGCCCAATGAAAATGGGGTGGAAGCGTGGGGATTGGGCCAGATGGAGCCTCCTCCTCCCACCACCACTGCACAGAAGCCGAGGAGCATCAGTGACTGGGCCAGGCCTATGGCTATCCTGAGGTCCCACAGTTGCCATGGTTACCCAGCCCTTTGGTTCATCTGCCTACAGAGAGAGTAGGCGGGGGCTCTGGGCAGAGCAGAGGCATTGAGCTGGGAGCAGCTACCTCACCAGCCACTGTCGTAGGTCCTCTAAGGGACATAATAAATAGGGAGAAGCAGTCGAGGGTGGGGAAGAGGCTCCCATATGTCTCTCTTCCTTTCTGCCCCCTCTATCCACCCCCTCCCCAGCTGTCTCTTCCCATCACAGTTCTTGTTCTCTCCTCCCCCTCCTCTAGCCCAGCTCATCCCTCTTCCACTCAGGAGCCTGCAATGGGAGGCATCTCCTCCATCTCCCCCAGGATTTCTTTCTCTTTTCCTCTCCTTCTCTACCACTGGCCACCGGCCACCCTCTCTGGCTCTGGCACCTCTATCTGAGTGGCTCACAGAGCCTCTCCTCCTTCATCTCCTTCCACATGCATCATTGAAGAAAGAGGCTGGGGCAGGGAGGGTCCCTCCAGGGTCCCATCTCTTCTTCTCTTGCTCTGGATATCACCTGTGTCCTCGCCTGCTCTCTGGAGCTGCAGTCCAGACCCAACACTGCTCTTGCACACCTTCTTTAACTGGCTGGGTTCCTGCACAGCACACACATGGGCAGAAATGCCATTCACAGGCACCTACTCCCAGACACGCAATCAGCCCACATAAGCATACACCTGAATCTCAAGATGAGGCTCACATGGATACACTTCACAGAAGCTGCACACTAGTGATTAAGAGTGTGGGCACAGATGGGTTTGGGCTCAAGTTCCAGGCCCACCAGTTCTTTGATGATGGGTGAATTTAAATGGAACGTCACTTGATTTGTGAGAGTGGGTACATTTAAAGCACGTAGCACAAAGTTTAGCACATGCCAAACAATAACGTTTTACTGCTGTTGTTAATGTTATTAAGAGTACCCAGCCTGACTTCCTGAACCATTACATTAAGACCACACTCATGGACAGGCCGGGATGTGCAGTGCATGAGCACACACATTCGCACACCCAGGAAAACCAGCCTGCACAGACCTTAGATGCTCCCTTTATATTCATAATTCATGAACAGACCTGCTGCCCTCCTTCAGTCCCCGCCCAACACCCCTTCTCGGCCCGCCCCACAGCTGTGTGGGGGCTGGAGTTCAGCTCATGGGGGACTCAGCTGGGCTTCTCTGGAGGCAGCTGTAAGAGGGCATCAACCTGCCCCTTTGACAGCCCCTTATTACCCACCCCCCCCCATCTCTGGTAATTAACCTTCATGGTGCTGGGCCCCCTGGGGTTGGGAGGTGAGGGTAAGGGCTCATCAGATCCCACTGGCACACAGTTGGCGTGAAACTGCTGAGATACCAAGCTGCTGGGGAGCTCTGGCTCAGATTTTGAAAGGTGCTGGTCCTCATTTCTTAATGGCGTGTATGGTTGGGTGGGTGTTGGGCATCTGAGACATGATGGATAGAGGCTGAGGTGCTAGGAGTGGTTCCCTTTATTAATGGCCAGAAAGTCAGGATCACTGAAGAAAGTCACAAGGCTGAGGGGTATGGGGCCTGGAGAGATAGAGCAGGGCTCACCACACACTTCCAGGACCTAGGGGGCACAGCCGGTCCAAGAGGGAGAGGCACTGGTCACTCGAATCACAAGGGTCAGGACAGGCACCTGGGACAGGGGGGGATAGTCATAAGCACCTTCCTCTACACAACATTGAGCCCAGATGGGCTCCACCAAACACCACCTTGCACCCCTGTCCACCCCTTTGGGCCCCCAGGACTCACTGAGAGGCTGAGGGAGTGTCGGTCCGGTAGGAGGCAGTCACGGGCTAGGGCTGGGGGTCGTGGCCGGTGTGCAAGGCCTGGGAGCCCCTGGGCTGATGCCCTGGCTGGCGTAGTACTCCACCACCTGCCTGGGCACCTCAGCCAGGACACACTTAGCAAGCGCAGAGGGTGCGGCCTGGGAGTAGGGGCGGGGACGTGGTTGGGGTGGGGCGAAGATTGGGGGGGAGAGGCCAGGCGAGGGGGCGGGGCTTCGGGGTGGCCAGATGGGCTCCATCCAGCCTCCCTCACAAGCCTTCAACCCGGTTTGGGAGAGGCTGGTCAGATTGGAGGGCCTGAGGAGCTGGGGAGTCCTTTGGCCAGTGGGGGGCACCAGGCACTCACATCCTTGAAGTCCCGGAAGGGCACGAACTGGACGATGTCGCGGGCCGCGGGCACCCCTCGGGGGCAGCGCAAGGTACCGTCGTCGCCATCCAGCAGCCGCATGTCTGAGAAGTCCGCATTGCCCACACCCACAATGATGATGGACATGGGCAGGCGGGAGGCCCGCACGATAGCTGTGCGTGTCTCGGCCATGTCACTCACCACGCCGTCGGTGAGCACCAGCAGCACCGAGTACTTCTGAAAGCAGACAGAAGGGAGGAAGGGTAGGCTCTGTGTGTAAGGGCTTTGGCACCCACCCCAAGCCCGGCCCTGGCCCTGGCCCTGGGCCCACCAGGGGACACCCAGTGGGGTAGTGCCTGGTTGCCTGCTTCATCTCCTCACCGTGGCTTGGCCGGTGCTCTGCTCTCGCTGAGCTGGCTCTGCCACGCGGTTGATGATGGGGGCCACGTTGGTGGGGCCATAGAGCTGGATCTGGGGTAGGCACCGTCGGTAGGAGGCGATGACCCCCGAGATCTCTGTAGGCCAGGAGGTGAGACCAGCAGAGATTAGCAGGGAGCCCTTCCTGACACCCCTTCCAACCAAGGAGGTCCTTCCCTATCTCAGGACTGCCTGGCCCCTTAAGTTCCTCACTAAGCAGGAGAGTTGGATGGTCCAGGCTCTGGGAGAGGAGGGTGGGCAGATGCTGGGTCAGGAGCTGGGAGTCCCAAATGAAGACAGGAGCTGAGTGGGCCAAAGGGCAGGGGGCCGGCCCATGAGGATGGAATCTATCCCCCTGCATGGGGTGTATCAGTTGCGAATGGTGTATGGGGGGAGGCGGGGCTGGTGAAAATCTCCCCTCTTTACCTTCACATTCAGGGTTTTCCGGGTCAAAGTTGATAGCAAAGTCATGGGACACCTGTGAGGGTAAGGTGAGGGCAGTGAGAAGATGTCCTTTCCTTCCTTTCTGACTCTCCCACCAAATCCTCCCTTCCTCTCAAACCCAGCCTACCTCGAAGTTGGGGGGGATTCGAGCCCCAAAGCCAAATGCTGGAAACCGTTTATCACTGGGGAGAAGAAAAGCCGGGGGGGGGGCATTGGGCAAGGCCTCTGTGCCCATCACCCCCCTCCCCTACCTCCCCCCGCCTCCTACCTGTCGTAGTCTTGGCAGATGCCTCCCACTGCACGCAGGGCTTGCAGGTAGTGGTTGGGCTGGCGGGGGCTGAGGCAGTGTAGGGACTGACTGCTCCTTGGGTCCCCGTTGGAGGCCGTGAAGTCGATGGCCACCTAGTGGAGGTGGAAAAGGGTCTCAGTGCATCTATGAGAGCTAACAGAGGCTAGCCCAGAGCTAAGGTCTGTAGGGGAGGACCCAGGTAAGTCCAGTCAAGCCCACAGGTAGCTTCATCATGGAGTGGGGTGAGGAGTACAGGATGACAATGCTAAGGCTCATGAGCGGCCCCAGCAGGGGCAGTGGGGATTTGGGGCTCCTTCTGTTCATGATGTGCTTAGCCCCTTCCTCTTGCCTGTGTCCCCCGTCCCCTGGGTCTTTACCGTGAAGCTGATCTGGCAGCCGCCCATGATATAATCCAGGAAGGTGTGCACCTTCTCCACCTAGCAGGAGAGGGAAGAGGTAAAGTAGCAGGATGGTCCTTTGAGGAGGGAGCTGAGGGGGGCGGGCTTCTGTGGGGAAAGTGGAAGGGACAAAAGTGTTTGAGGTTGAAGTTCCCAGTGGGATAGGGCAAGCCTTCTCAGTTCCCAGAGGAGGAGACGCTGGTCTTTGTAAAAAGGATTGAATCTGCGCAGCCAGCTTGAGGCAGGCATTGGAATTTACCGTGCACTGGGCCAGTACCACGGTCCCCGAGCTCTTGTAGTTCTTCTTCTTGTCCCGGTACTTGGGGTTGATACAGTCCCACTGCATCTAGATCCCACACACCCCACAATTCTACAGTCACAATTCCATCAGGCAACCCCTGGTCTCCCTTCCAGAAGAGCCTCCCAGAGCAAGACCCCCATGGCTCAGTCCTTAGACCGAGCCTAGGAACTTTCCACCCCCTCGTCCTATTGCATGTAATGGGCTCTTCAGCACCCTTAGAATTCTCCCAGGGATCTGGGTGGGATTCTGGGAGCTAGGGTCTTTGTGGCACCTCCTGCCCAGGGTTTGCCGTTCCTTCCTGCATCTCCTGGAATGTGCTGGTGAACTCGCCAATGAAGTCATGCTTCCCGCTCGAGTCATAGTCATACACCAGGAACTGAGAAGGCAAGGAGGGGAGGTGAGAGGGTCAGGGTTGCTTTGCAGTGGTTCCTGGGGGCAGGGGATGGACTTAGGGAGGTAGGGGGCTAATAGTCCCTAGGCCCAAACAGATGTCCTTAAGCTGCCTAAAGAGGCTACCTGCTGAACTTTATTCTTTGGCTCAATCTGGCAGGGACTTTGGCCTTGATAAAAGGCACACATTGTAGGAACACTGAACTGTGACTGGGTCTTTACCCCACAGTGGGAAGGGCTTATCACATGAGGGAGGGGAAGGGGCTTGACACGCTCAGGAGGAATGTTTCAGACAGAGGCTAGATGCTCCAGTAGGCTGCCCTTGCTTGGCGGGGGGCCTCACCTTGAGAGGCCGGTGGACATCACAGCTGCATAGGGAGTGCAGGGACAGGCGGAATGGCTCCCAGCTGGGATTCAGGTTGTTCTTCACCACCTTGGAGAGGCACCCGAGAGCTGGTCACCTCCTCTCTAGGTTTCCCTGCTCTGCTCTTCCTCCCTCCTTCCCCACAGCTCCAGGCACCAACCTCCGTCCTCCAGACGAGCTGGTCACTCTGGTCCCCATTGGTCTTATAGATCTCCATGAAAGGGTCGGATTTGCTGAACAGATCCTAAACAGAGGAAAGGACCCATGGGCCTGATGAGGTCTGCAAGGGGAGGCAGCTAACACTGAGTAGGGAGCAGCACTGATTTATCTTGAGTGGGGGCCTCGGCTCTCTAACAGGGAAGATGAGGGCCTGGACCCTGGGTTTCCAACCTTGTTGTCCAGCTTGTGGGCTCTGAAGGTGAGTTGCACATAGTCATTGGTGCCAGATACCTCCTCAGCCACAATCTGCAAAGGGGAAACAAGTGCAGGATTCCCCCCTACCACACAAAGGGCCACCTTATGCCCTTTCCCTTAGGTGGAAGCCAGTCCTGGGCATGATGTTACCATGGATGTCCATGCAGGGGCATTGAATGACGTGCCCAAGGGTCAGTATAGGTGACCTTGCCTACCGTGATGGTGGACTTGCCCGCAGTCTTCCCATTCTTCAGCAGCAATGGCTTAGTGACCTTGGTTTGTGACACAATCTGGAGATGAAGGTAGAGGGAGATCCAGCTGTGACCCGCCCCCGTCCCCCCCCCCCCCCGCTTTGGCCAAGGAACAAGGGACAGGGTAAAAATATCCTTAGAGTGCTCACAGGGGCTATACTTGGGCTAGGGTTGGATGTAATTTCCACAGCAACATTAAGAGGTAGGCATACGACCCCCATTGTTTAGATGAGGAAACTAAGACTCAGAGAGGTTAAACATCTTGCCCAAGGCTGCACAGCCAGTGAATGGTGGAATGGGGTCCAAGCCCAGATTGAACTAGCTCCAGAGCTTATTCTCTGTTATTTTGGGGGTAGGGTGGATGAGAAGGCAAACCTGGCCCAAGGTGCATTCTGTAGAGCCGAGGAAGGTGTCATTGCGGGGGCTAGTGGCTCCATCCTCAGCGTCAAACACGTGGAACTGCAGGGGCTGCTTCTCCTCAAAAAAGTACTCGAGGGCCAGCACCCGAGAGAAGACAGGGCTGGAGCAGGAGCGTAGCACCTCTGTGTGCTCCACCTGCGGCAGGGGGCAAGGGCCCTCTGGGAACCCAGGCTACTTTTCCCTGCCCTGGACCACCCTGCTCATGCCAGGTTTCCTCAGGCTCCTGTATCCCCAGGGACGAGCTCTTCCCTTGTTAGGCTGACCCCCGAGCTCAGGCTGCTGCCAGCCCACTGGACCTTCAGTCCTTTGAGGCTCTGATAAGGCCTTTGGGAGCTGTGCCACAGCCGATACCAGGACCCTGTAGGACTCTGTGGCTCTAAAATGGTTTGTGTTTGTAATGATGACCCACCTGTCTCCAAGGTTACCCCCACAGCCTAGAATAGGCCCCTCAGAGTCCTTACATTCTCCTGTGAGGCTTTCCTTGCCCCTTCCCAGCCCCTCCTCCTTCCCAGGCTAGGAGGTTAGTTAAGATAAGACCCAGCCCATTCTCACCTCCACCCACTGCTCATCAGAGTAGAGCTTGAGCAGCACGCAGGGGTGGGGCTTGGTGAGTGTGTCTCGGTCCAAGAGGCCATGGCAGGACACCCGCAGCTCCACCCGCGAGGCCCCCAGCGTCATGGCTGGGGGCTCAGGCACCCATCCCATCTCAGGGTCCGACATGTCACTGTGGGGACAGAGCAGATGGCCTGGACACTGGAAAGGGAACATCTGCCAGGGGAGGGGTCTGTCTTCTGGGAACCTGGGCCCCATGCCCCACCTTGTCCTGCTTCCTGAGGCCCTGGGATCTTATGGATCTCCTGCTTCCCCCCTACCCACCCCCACCCCTGCCCTCAGCTTAGCTTCCTTGGCTGGAGCTGTGGACAAGGAGGGCAGAGGACCTGAGCTTCCCACTCTTGCACAGCCCTATGCCTCTGTCACCCCTGCTGACCTACTATGCATGGATGGGGTTGGAGAGGGCTGGGGATGTGGGGGGTTCCTGGCAGTCTTGGCTCCTAGGCCATCGATTGATCCATGCTTTCTGCTACCTCAGCACCTTCTGCTATTTCCCGACTGATGTTTGAGCCAGCACTGCACTCAGTCTTGGCACGAGGGAGCTGAACTGGGGCAAGGGGGTGGGGACATGGGTGGAGGAGCCCCTGGAAGTCTGAAGGGGATGGGCCGCAAGAATGGAGTCTGCAGTGGGCAGGAGGAGGCAGGTTGTAAGATGCCCTGCGGGGCTGTCCTTATCCACCTCCCCCTACTCATCTCCTGGGTGACTTACGGCAAGGGAGGGGTGGTGGGCTTGGGGAGTTAGAGACAGAGCCCCGTCCCCGCTGAGAGCTCCTCCAGGTTCCTGGCAGGGGCTCCCACTATGACAACTCCCGCTTCCCTCCCCACCTCCCCTGTTCTCACACTTCTTGGCAGCACTGGCACTGTCTCTTAGCGACAGGATTTTTGGGGAGCCACAACCCCCTCCATGCTGCCCGTGGGATGCACGCACGCCACCCTCCCCCAGCAGTGGTATCAAGCCTCGGGCAGCAGCAGGCAGGGGTATGCTGGCCCGAGTTCACGGCTGGTCAGTCCATCTATCTGTGTCTGTCCACATCTCAGGGTGAGGCTGTCTGATCCCATGTCGTGCTTCCCCCAAGCGAGTGTGCGTTGGTGTGTCTGAATGCCCCCACCCTGTGTGTCTGTGCCCTAGTCGTGTGTCTGTATCCAGGAGGGTGTGCCAGTTCCCGTACCTCCCTCAGAACCGGGACCCTTCTCTGGCTGGGTTCCCCCCTCCCCATAGCGCGTGCCTTTCTGGATATGTGAGGGAGGGTCTGGGTGGGCGGGTGGGGGTCTCTGCCTTCCTGCCACAAGTCTCCCAGTTCTCGCAGGGCCCCTGAGATGGGCAGGTGCATGTGGTGGTGAGGGGATCGGGCAGGACTGGAGACCTCTCTGGGGGCTGGGGGGAGATGTTGTTATGGAGACTGGGCCAGGCTGGGCCAGGCTGGGGCTGGGCTAGGGAGGAAGGGGAGGCTCACCTGGGCTCTAGTCGGGGGGCTCCTCTCTCCGGCTCTCTGGCCCTGGCCCTGACTCCCTTGCTTCTCCAGCCGCTGGCGCCGGCTCCGGCTCTGGCTCTGCTGCTATTTATGGGGCCTGGATGGGGAGGGGTGGGGGGGCCGCAGCACCAGCTCCCCCCCGCACAGACCGGTTGGGAGGGAGAAGAGGGGAGGGGCAGGGCCACTGCCTGGGAGGGAGCCACAGAGCCGGGGGAGGAGGGCGGGCCGGGGGTGGCTCAGAGGCAGGACCCCCACAGACACAGTGACACACATCTTACCCTTCACACCACGCCCATGCACACATTGTGGCAGTGTGTGCACGCACACACATTCACACCAGGAGACGATGGAGACACACGCACCCACGGCTCGTGGGCTCACACGTATCCTGACACACACAGGCGCCAGCACCATAAACTCACTGTGACACCACGACAGTTACAGCCCTACGGATACACAGAAGGAAACACACCCAGTCTCAGCACTCTCCACATCGCGCTTGTGAAGGATATTCACAGTAACTCATAAAAGAACACTG
Organism: Felis catus; assembly: GCF_018350175.1. NCBI lineage: Eukaryota > Metazoa > Chordata > Mammalia > Carnivora > Felidae > Felis > Felis catus. The sequence goes on along the minus strand of NC_058373.1, from coordinate 74,286,230 downwards.
GGCTATACTTGTCACACACACATACACTCATTCACACCAACCCAAATACAACAGAATGGAGATCTTCACGTGCTCCTTAAAAACCATCCCATACCACGCTAAATCTCATAGCTTTGCGAATGAGGTCCAGTTCCCTCGCTGCTTTTCAACAGGGACACACAAGGAGATGCACACAATTGCTTAAGGACACACACAGTCTCCCATCCTGAGGCAGGGCTGCCACTAGGGACATGCGCTAAAGGACTGATTCCCGAAGCATCTTCTGGTGCTCACAATTCACCCCTCACCCCCCAAGATTCAACCCGTGTGGTCACATCCTTGTGGGAGGGGCCATGTCACACACAGATCTTGAGGAAACAAGACGTTAGTCCTTCCCCAGTGACACCCGGGAAACTAGGCAATTCCCTGGGGAGCTGCATCCACACATGAGGACATTTGGGTACATGGTGACCTGGGATGAGTACACGAGAGGGTTCACCGGAACATCTTGACCCTCCATTCTCTAAGCTGCTCTAAGTTAACGGCCATTTGTTGAACATCTGCGTGCCAGGGGCTGGGGCTGAACAGGCAATCACCCGGCACAGGTGATTGAGACTTAGGTCCTGCCCCTGGGGGAGGTGCATGTAGAAAGAACAGACCCACAGACAGAGAGATGATGAGCTAATACAAAAATACACAATGAAATGTGACAGGTGCAATGTTCCAGACTTATTCAGGATGCAATGGGACACAGAGAGGGAGGGTTTAATTTTGATGAGTCAGGAGAAGACAATCGGAAGGGCTTCCCAGAGGAAGAGGTTCCTGAATGGAGCCTGGAATGCTGAGGTAGTATTTGTTAGTACACCAATGGGAAACAATTGATTTAATCATCCCTCACTGTGGCCACTTCTGTTCCCTCGGGCCACTCTACCGTTGAGATTCTGACTATTGATGGTACCCCTAAGATAATGCAACATCATTTAATTCCGCCATTAGTGAGCCTGCCTGTGTGGAAACTTGCACACACACCACACAGCACGCTGCCCCCCAACCTTCTCTTGAACACCGGGACCTTCCAATCCCACCGCATGCCCCAGAGCTGGACACACACTGGTGCTGATTTGTGTCATTTTGGTCTCTCCTTCAGCCAGCTAGGCCCAGATCCTGCACATACACTCCCTCACCCCACACTTAGGGACTTTTCAGTCCCCTCCCACTTAGCACGTCTTGGGCCCATCTCTCTCCTGTCAGAGCTCCATTCTCATCCCTGTGGAGTATTCCCTACTTTTCCCCACTGTGGCCAAGCACTGAGCACTGAGGGGGAGCAGATGGTGGGGGGTGGTGGCAGTGAATGGGGAAGACAGCAGAGACAAAGCAGGCAGTGATTTTGTTTTTTTTTTATTCTATACAAGGAGGGAGAGAGTCCCTGGGGATAGAGGGACAGATCTGCCCTTCCAGGAGAGGAGACGGCCCTGCCCCAAGCTCTGCCTCCCTCTCTCCAGGTTGCTCCCTCCCATCCTGTCCCCCACCTCCTGTCCCCAGGCCTCATCCTGCCATCCTGCCCCTGGGGGATGGGCTGGCAGAGGGGCCTGGAGGTGTGGGGGGTGGGTGGGGGTCTGAGTCCTTGTGAGGCACATGTTGAGAGGAGGGCTGGGCAGGGTGCTGTAGCGGCTGTCAGTCTGTTCCTGGCTCACTGGTTCCTGCTGGGGACAAATCCAGGGAGTCCTGTTTCCTAGGCAGGGAGAGCCAGCCTCTCGGTGTGGGCTATACCATATCTGGCAGAGGGGGACTGCCCTTTTGCCCACCCCACTGGCACCTGTGGGGTCAGGGGGCTGCCTTCTGTCAGGCTCCAGCTTGTCACAGGACTGTGCCCGCCGCGTCCTCTTGGGCTTCAGGGGGGCAGTCCGGCGGCCTGGATCTGGGGGCCCTGAAATGACAGTCAAGGTGGGCCTGGCACATGAGTAGGGCTCATAGGCTGGGTGCTCATCCAAGCTGTGACTCATTCCAAGCCCGGGAGGGGTCCTGAGGTGGGCAATGAGGTCCCAGAGGCACCCCAAGCACCCCGCCCCAAGCCAGGTGGTAGACCTTGGACCTCGGTCTCCTCTTGATCCTGCTGTGAGCCCAGCCTCAGCCGGGGTTTGTTCATTCCTAGGACTGCACCCCCAGCCTCAGCCTCCTCCCTGCCCCCTGGCTCCTGGGGGGGCCGGCGGCCCCGGGGCACAGCCACTGGCTTGGGGGGCCGTGAAGCTAAAGGGGGGTCCTGCAGCTGGCAAAAGAAGGAAAAGACTGGGTCAGTTAGTCCCTTCACCTCATCCAAGGGCCCTTCCCCTCCGCCTTGCCGGCCCTCACCTTGGCATTCCTAGTGGGAACGGTCCTCTCTGGGAGTTGGGCCCCCTCCTTTTCCTCCTCCCCGTCCTGAGAGGCTGGGCTGGGGCTCTGGCAGCTGTGGTTGGGGGCACTCTCCTCAGCTGGGGGATGGGAAGAGAGGAGAAGCTGTAGGAAAAGGCATTCTTGCATAGCTCTCCCTGACCTTCTTCCTTACGAAGCCCTGGAGGCCAGGACTTCTCCCCTCCAAGCCCATTTGCTCCTCTGCCTCTGCCCTGGATGTCCCCTTCTGCTCTAAGTGTTTCTGTATCCTTGGTATGGTCTCTAGGATTGTCCTGAGCCCATCACCTTTGGAGGGGGCCCTGGTGTGGCTGTTCCTCTTGAAGGGCAGTGCTTGAGCCCATGCCTGCTGGGGCAGAGCCAGGGTACAGGGACTGCTGGGTCCACAGGCATGGCTGCCCATCCAAGGCCGCAGTGCCCCGAGGCTCTGCCAAGGCTGCAGCCTGGCATTCCCAGGACTCTGCCAGTCTGATTTAGATGGTGAGAGCCTTGGGGAGAGATGCCCTGGCACCCTCCCACCGCTGCCTCTGTGGCTTCATGCAATCTGAGCCTGAGGGTGCACTACCTGGAAGGTGTTGTCTGTGTGTGTATCTGTGAGGTGTGAGTAAGAGGGACCTGGAGGGTGCTGGTGGTAGGTGTGTGCCCAGTGGAGCATCTGACTATTGTGCTTTCCTAAATGAAGGATGGAGCCTCGCTTTAGGTGTTTTAACTAGTCTGTGAGTGGGATGGGATGATCAGCAAAGATGCCTTCAGTGCTGGGATGGCCTTGGAGGATTGGCCAGGGGCACGGACTCTGCACCATGCCCTTGTGCCCCAGCCTTGGGATGGGAGGGGGCGGGTGAGTAAGTGTCTGCCTCTATGGGGAGATTTGCCCACGTCAGTGTTGTCGGAGGGTTGTGTTCCAGGCCTGTGGGCAAGTGAGTTGATGCCGAGCTGACCAGCTTTCCTTTAGAGGCTCCTTAAGTGCTCTGATCCCAGCAGAAAGAAAGCATCCTACCACAATTCATTTACTCCTCCAGAGTTCTGAAGCCAGAAGGTAAATGACTTGCTTAAGGTCAACACTGCTGGTGGTGGTTGAACCGGGACCAACACCCAGGGTTTCTGCCCCCCAAGGCATGGCTCTTGCCCTTTTCTTGTGGCACATTTCTGAGTGAACTGTGGATGGCTTGGCGAGCTACTTTTGGAGGAGACTGGAATGTTCGAGGTGGGTCTGGCATGGCTGGTACTTGCTCACCCTCTTTCCCAGCTGAGGTGCAGAGAGAGACCTTCTTTATAGAGGTGCCACTCTGCTGACGGTGGCCAGAGGTGGCCCCTGCTCTACGGAATTCCCTGGAACCATCCACAAAGTGTTCTTCCTTTCTGCTAATCCTGGCAAAGCCACTTTTGTTCTGTAAGATCTTTCTTTGCATTGGGTTGTTCCTTTCCTTTGGATGAGGCTTTGTAAATATCCTCAAAACATTTTTACTGTGGTGACTTCCTGACTGCCCCACCTTGGCTGTAAACATGGGGGCTGTGGCTTCTGGTTCTTTGGACACACCCTGGGCCTTCAGTGCTGCTGCCTGAGAAGAGGCGTTCCATACCTATGTGCCATGTGGCTTCTGCTCGGCGCATGGCGCTGAAGCTTGGCTTGGTGCTTTGGGGTGGTGGTGGGGGCTTCCAGGCTCCCGGCCCTGGGGTGCAGGGAGGAGATGAGAAAGGGGAAGGGGAAAGGCGAATTAGAAGGGGCCCCTGAGAGAGGGGTCAAGGGAAGGAAGTGAGGGGGACTGTCTCACCTGCATCGTCTGAAGAGCGCCGTTTCTGCCAAGCCTGGACACTGCCCTCCAGGTCTGGGCCTGCACCCTGAAAGGACAGCTGAGTCAGCTCATAAGAAAGTCCCCTCTACATGGAGACTGCAGTTAACAAGGGGCTTCTGCTCTAGCATCTCATGCCATTCTCATGGCATTAGTCCCTGGACACTTGTACCCTTATCCCCCAAAAGTCACACCCCTACCACCCTAGGGGGTGTAAGAAACGGCTTACACGAATGAGCATGTTGTCATTTTAGCAGTTATGTGTTTATTTTATGTGTGGTAGAAAAAAAAAAAAAACATGACTAGTACAATAAGTCCATGATTTAAAAAATGATAATGCTTAGGACAACACTAAGTTAAAAGGGTGAGTTGATTTAAATAAAAATATGTGAATAATAATCCAGGTGGTATGTGGGGAAGGGGAAAATCAGTCATAAAGGTGATAATCTAGTCACCAAACTTTCAGAAACAGAACTCTAGAGGTAAGTATTTTTACAACTGCCCATTTTCCAGGGAGGTAGAGGCTCCGGGAGGCTAAATGACCTCCTCAGCCTTTCACGGCAGGTGAGTGTGTGGAATGAGCAGACTTGCAGCTAACACCTTCTAACACCAGAGGATCACTCTCTCCACTGGCCCAAGCAGGGACAGGGCACAGAAGGGAGGCAGACAGGGATCCATAGAAACACTTGGGTGCCTGGGCTCCCCTCACCTCTCGTTTCCCGTCGAAGCTCCAACCCTTGGCTCTTCCCAACCCAGGAAGGGCAACACCATGGACCCTTGGCTGCTGTGCCGTCCCAGGGGCCAGGCCCCCCTCCCCTGGCTCCGCCCCCTCAGTGCCCTGGAACAAGGCCGTGGGTTTATAAGCAGTTCCTGATGGAGAAGGGGCTCCATAGGCTGCAAGGGAGTGAGGGAGGGCCCCTACCCCTCTGAGACCCCAGCCCTGGGACTGGCCTGCCGCAACCCTCTGATCCTCCACCCCTCCTCTGAGGAGTCCTTCCTCTGTCCTTCTTTGCATGCAGCACTCCCAGCATGCTCTGGGTCACCAGGCTTAGATCACTCAAGGAGTGGGGCCATTGGGAAGACCAAAGTTCCCCAGAACCTCGAGTCCTGTCATTTTCCCATTAACTGCCTGGGACAGGGTAAGTGGGTGGGCTACGTGTGGAACAGCAACAAGCGAGGATACAGCACCTCACCTCACTTACCATCTTCCTGCGGAAGGAAGGCCCCCGGCTCCCCCCAAATCCAGGGAGGGGGCCGCTCTCCTCCTCTGGGCTCCAACAGGGGGAGGAATTATTGCCAAGGCTGGGGGGATCTGGGCTTGGGGGGCTCTCCTGAGTTGGGGGTGGGGGTGGGGGAGGAGGGAGGAGGAGCCCAGTGGTGGGGGACCCTGGTCCCCTATCCCCCTTGAAGCTCCGGGGCCGGCGAAAGTGAAACAGGCCTCTGCGTCTCTTCTTCTGGAGTGGAGGCAGTGGCGGCTCTGAGAGGCCTGGCCGCAGGGTCCGCAGAGTCCGGGGGTAGCTGAGCAGAGTTGGGGTGAGTTACTGACAAAGTCGCAGGCAGGTGCAAAATGCCAGATGTGGAGGTCACTCAGGGCCCAGGCTGGTGCTAGTGTTAGTCTAGCCCTGGGTCTAATAAGCCTCCAACTTTCCTTTCATCCAGTCTCTCCTGCTGCCCCGTAACCCTTTCCACTTAGGTCTCAGGAGACATGGCTTCCTCACCTTCTCCGTCATCCTCCAGCAGCCTCCTTCCCTCTGTCTCCCCAGCAACTCCTTCCTCCCAGGCACCCCCATCCCCCCATCCTTCTCTCAGCTTCTCCCAGTGACTCCGTTTCTTCTGGACAGGTGCTGGAGAGTCTGCAGGACTGTGACAGAGAATATACCCTCCAGGGCTCTTACCACTGTCATCCCATCCCAGTGCCTGTTGCGACCCACCCCCCCCCACCATCCCACCGTGGTGGTTCACCCTGGCCCCATGCTTCCCAGCTGTCCTGAGGAAAGTCAGAGAACATGGGAGTTAAGGGCTGAGTGGGGAAGGACGAGAACGTGGGGGAAATGTTTCAGAGAGACTGGCTTTGGGACACTGCCATTGGAGAGGCCTCCATGACTGCTGGGAAGGAGCCCTTCAGGGCCTCTGGGCCTGCAGAAAATGGGACTGTGCCTAGGTGCCACACCTGGAGCTTTCATCCATGACCCTTCGGCTGAAAAAATCCTCTAGCCCCTCATCCAGGCGGGTGGCCATCCCATTCTCCTGTCGGGTCCCAGTTATTGGCACCTGCTGGGAGGAAAGTCCTGTAGGGTATCTCATCTGGAACAGGAAGTCCTCCCTACTCCCTCCATTCACTCAGGGCCTTCCCCTTTGGACTTGGACTTGCCTCTTGTTGGCCCCATGAAAATTTAGACTTCAGTCTGCCTGGGCATTTCCTAGGCATGGTGGCTCTTGGCTGTATCCCTCACCCAAATGGGAACTGCCACTGACTGGCAGACAGATTTCCTATCTGGGAAAACTGGCTAATCCCATCCTCTTTTCAGTGGCCTGCCTGGGCCCCTGCCTGATCCCCCAAGGCTGATGTCTCTGGCATTTTGGTCCTAAGGCTAGAACCCCTGGCTCTGGCATTGCTAAGTGGTGTGGGTCCTTTTGCAAGGACTTATGGACTCACACTGGGCCGACCAGGTCCTGGAGGTGTGGTCCTGGGGGCCGAGGCCTGCCTTGTGTTTGATGCCTTAGTTTATAGCCGTGAGTGGGCAGCTCGGATAGACCCTCCCAGGAGCCACTGCCTGTGGGCTGGCTGCTTCCGAGTCCTGAGAACCAGCCAGGGGGGATCCCCAGGCTCCCCAGCTGGCTTTCCATGTCCTGAGGGCTCCCACCTGTGGGCACAGCAGCATTAGAGGGAGTAGCAAGAGGCACAGGGAGAAAGCAGGCTGGAAAGACAATTAAAAAGAAAGGGGCCAGGGCTTGGGAAGGGTGTAGGGACCTGGAGGACATTAGAATTGAGGCTGGGGACTCACTAATGAAGGCGGACACTGGCCGGATCTTGCGGCAGCGTTTCTGCTTTTTGATGGCCATGGTGTCCTGCAGAAATGGAAACCAATGGTGGAGCCAAGTTGAAAGTCCCAGGAGCCTCATCTGAAGCCTCTTATTCCTCATAAAGCCTTCTCTTTGGAGCCCTTCCTGCCTCACTTTCTTTGGGTGGCTGAGGTATTGGGACAAGGGAAGAGGCTGGGCTGGATTGGGGCTGGGGGATGAGACCAGGCCCAGTGTCAGGGGAAAGTGGAGTCCAGAGAAATGGACGGGGACAGTGTTTTGCAGGTTCAGGGTCAGGACCTAGTTTAAGGTGGGGAGTGGGGGTTGGGGCACTCACGATGTTGGTCCCAAGTTCATCATCTGTGGTCTCCTCACGGTCATGGTTCCGGCCTCGGCCCCGGGAGGACGGATCCTGCCCTTGGCCTGGCCCCAATGGTGGATCTGATAGTGTCTTTAGCTGGGCCAGGTGCCGGGCCTGGGGAAGGACAGATGTGAACAGGTTCCCAAGGAAGCTGCTCACCTTCAGGGGCTTTGGGGGATGGTTGGTTGGGGGAGATGGGATGATGTGGGGTGGAGAGTGTGCCTGAGCCTGGCTGGGGTTCAGAAGCCTTACCAGGCTCTTGTGGGAGTGGTACAGCTCCTGCAGGATCTCGTCCACTATGGAGTTGGTCAAGTAGGTGACGACTGAGAGCTTTACTTCACTGTGGGCACAGGTGGGACTACTCAGTCATCCTGCTCCCTGGCCCCTAAGCCTTTCCCCAGGTGCCTAAGGGAGTGGGCAGCTGGCCTGGACATCCATGGAGGCACCTTAGGTCTCCCTTGTGTCTCCATAAAGGCATGCTCTGTCCCACCCACTGACACCCCGCATAGGTGTGTGTAGATCGGGAGGGTGGGCAAAGAGGAATTGAGGAGAAAGAGCAAAGGGGCTCTGGGCCAGGCTCCTGGAGTTCCAGTGGAACAGAGCTGGGTAAATTGGGGTGCTGAGTGAACCCTGCTGGTCTCTGCTGGAAGCCCAGAAACTGGCTCTTCTTGAGCTGGCCACTTCATGGATATGAGTGATAATATTCCTTTGCTTTGGTGAGCAGTGGCACCTAGGATGAGAGAACACTGGAGGGGAACACGAGAACTGAGTGAGGGCAGAGCATAGTTCAGGCACCCCTACTCACATCGATTTTGTCCATGCCTCCGAGGAGGCTGTGCTTTGTTTCTGGGAGGCCATTCTCGGTGGATGTGTGTGGCTGAGTGTGTGTGTACACCTACATGTGCACTGCCAGGCTCCTAAACCCAGGCTCAGCACTTAGATTTCTAGGGCAAAGACCAGTTAGACCCTAAATAGCAAGGTTGCAGTTAGTTAAAGATTTATCCCTTGTAATGGAGATTATGCCATTCATTATTCATTGCTGTAGCTGGGCCCCAGGTTCCTAAGTGCTCTGGGACAAATCCAGCCCCTTCCCAGTGCCAACCCCCTCCACTTCTCACTCCAGCTTGTTCTGAATGTCCTGTCCTGCCTGCTCCAGCAGCGCCCCTCGGATGAAGTTCCGGGGCACAGTGACGCGCTCAGCCACATTGCTCAGCATCTTGTTGTGTCCCTCAGCCACTCGCATGGCCACAGGACATAACTCCTGCGTAAGGCTGACCATCGACTCCAGGATCACCTAGTATGGGGGAGGGGAGGCCAGAGCCCCGGGGGGGGCGGGGCGCAGGGTCAGGGCTGGCACCACACTGGAAGAGACTCTAGCCTGTCTATTCCAGCCCCCCATGGTGAGACTAAGGGGCCCACCAACGTTCTGGGGCTGGTTACCAGCAGAGCCTGGGACATTCAGGCTTCCCCACATCCTGGTAAGTGTTCCTTCCATCCTGCCATATGGACAGGGGAGAGGTCAGAGTTCAGGGGTCAACATGGAAGCTAGCAGAAAAAATCCAAGCCCTGTTTTCTAGCAAAGCCAGAAACATTGGGAGTGTGGATGGCTTCAACTCTGCCTTTCCTTCCTGTCCCCAGTAATTTCCCCATGCTGACCTCAGCCCTCAGCTTTGAGCCTTGGTCAACACTGGGCTTCTTCCCTCAGGACTTGCCTGCAGTTCCTTGTCCACAGCCTTGGACACCTCACTGGCAACTGACTCCAGCCTCTGCCGTACAGGCCCGTCATTGGCCAGCACGTGGCCCAGCTCATAGAGGCTGGGAAACAGCTGCAGAAGGAAAGGGCTATCATCAGAAGGTCAGAATCGGGCCTGACCAGGTCCTTGGGGGCCCTGGGCTGGGAGGACAGATGCATGGGTCAGGGCGCGGGTACTCCTGGGGTAGTGTGGCCGGCCTTCCTGGGCTCTCGGACTGCGAAGGAGGGTGGGGCTGCGGAGGGCTCACCGCCCGTGAGTTTTTGGCGTCCTTGATCAGGTCCCGAGCATAAAGCAGCTCATCCTGCACAGGCTCCAGGGGGCACAGCCTCAGGGCCCGAACCTCCTCCTGCACCCGGCCACACAGCCGCTGCAGCATCTGGAGCACAGCCGGCAGAAGTGTCAGCGGTGGGGGGATCCTCGCACCCTCATCTTCCCAGGTGGGACCCCAGGCATCCCATTTCTGGGTCCCCTTGGGCAGTGCTCCTGGTGCTGGCACTGATGGGGTAGTAGTGGTGTCTCTGGATGGCCTGTTCTCTCTTCTTGGGATGCCCTTGAATGCTCAGGGGAGTTCCTGCGGTCCCAGGGACTCCTGGTCTGGGGCCCCCCTACACGTTCTCTCATGTTTAAGCCATACTCTGAATGTCCCGTCTTTTGCTCTCCCATGCATTCAGTCCAGTTGTGGACACCACAAAATGCCTCTTTCATGCCCCCACCCTTGTGTGTGCACCCTCTATCACATCACACCTGAGCCCTGTGTGCCCCATGCATGCCCCACGTGTCCCAGAGGGAAACGTTTACTTGCTCGGCGCTGCTGGTCACCAGGCCCTGCTGCAGCCTGAAGGCCTGCTCCTGAGGGCATGTCTGGGAGTGGTTGTTCCTCACCAAGCACCACTGGATCTGGAGACGATGGGGTGGGAGGGGTCAGGGCCTGGGATATGGGCTGGCCCCTGCCCCTTTCTGTTCCACCCTGCTGAGGCCTCTACCTTCTGCCAGACATCCTCGGTGCGCTCCGGGGCGCTGCGGTAGGCTTGGGAGATGTCACTCACGGGGAAGGACATGAAGCGCAGTGTGTGGTTGCTGTAAGGCACAGTGACACAGCTGGGTTAGGGAAAGGTGGGGAGAGGCCCTTGCTCTCCATACTCTCCTTGCTAACAGTTTCCGTCACCCGGGCCTTTCCTAACATATCTCTGCAAACAAGTTGAGTGAACCAGGGTGGGGCTAATGTAGCAGGCTTGGTCCAGGCCCAGGGAGGCTGGGGCTGGGGTCAGGGCAGAGCTCTGGTCCACTCACCTCTCCAGGGCCCTTGCGATGTCCAGAAAGCCCAGGGCAGATGTGTTGTTTCGATCCCATAGGATGGTTCTAGGGAGACAGTGAACAGTAGCTGGTTACCCCTCCCTCTGGGTCCTTTTTTAGGGGTAGGCACGCACCCCCTTCTGGAGTCCTCCCTCCTTTCCTGGGTAATGAGGCTGACTCCAAGATGGTTCTGGGCCTGAAGGTGTTCTAGAAACTGGGCTACAGAGCAACACAGCAAGCAGGATGCGCGCGTGCGTGCGTGCGTGCGTGTGCGTGCATGTGTGTGTGGAGGGGGTACTGGGACTTCAGGTCAGAGATCAAGGTGTGCACCGTACCTGAGGGAGGAGTTTATCTGCAGGGCCTTAGACAGCATCTTGGCCCCGATGTCCTCCATGCCATTGCCACTCAGATCCACCTTAGCCAGGCAGGTGTTGCTGCCCAGGGCATTGATGAGGATGCTGGTGCGGAGCTTCAGCCTTGAGTCCGCCACTGACAGTGACTGCAGGGACTATGTGGGCAAGAGTGGGGTTGAGCCCAGTCCCCGCAGCCCCTGCCACTGTGGATCCCTTCCCAAGCCGAGTCACTCACACAGTCCTCTTCTTGGATCAGTTGCACCAGCTTGTGGAGGATCTCCTCTAGGGTCCTGTGGGGAGTCAGGGCTCAGAGCAGGAGGGGAGGGGTTGGGGTCATGCTACTGGAGGAGCAGGAGGTGATTTGAGCAGGGAGGGGCCAGAGGTAACACAGTGAGCCAAAAGGATAGGTGGATGATGGAGTGAGGTCTGTGGGTATGGGGAGGGGACCTCACTTGGCCTTGACATTGAAGTTCTTGCCCAGGAACAGGTGCTTGAGGGACTTATTCTTGCCAAGTGCGGGCACCAGTGTCAGGAGGTCCGAGTCGAACCCTGGCCAATAGATGGGAGAGGTCTGGCTTTGAGGCCTGAGGGCGGCAGGGGGTGAGGGGGCCGTGCCCCAGGCCCCCGGCCCCATTGGTCCTCAGGAATGGAAGTGTCCCTACTTACCATTGTCTGACAGATCCAGGCTGCCCACACAGGTGACAGCCCCCAGCTGCTCCTGCAAAGCCTGGGCTCCTGCTGAGCGGAGCTGCAGGGACACGGTGAGGGTGGGGTGGGGAAGGCAGGGGTGGGGGCACCTTTAATGCTTAGAGATTAGTCACACCAGGACTCATGGCCATGCTAGGTCTCAGGTGTAAAATCAGGAGGTCCTTTCTCCACCAGATCCTTTCCTAGGGCTCTCTCCCTTCCTCCCTTTAGCCAGAAATATCTCCAGACTGCTGCTCCGGAGATAGCTCGCTCCTGCCCTCTGGTGGGAAAGTCTGGTATCTCCCACCCCAAAGCTTTCAGGGGGCAAACTGGAGGCTGAAAATGACCTCTGGAAGAGAGGGACACAGATGACACACTGAGAAGGGAAAGTGGAGGTTTGGTCGGGTCTGGGGGTCACAGAGGCGCAGCACAGAGGTAAGATGGAGCCATTGGAGAAATGAACAGTGAGGCGACTGGGTGGGGGACCGGCAGTGGGCGTTAGGTGACCAAGGGCTCACCTCACAGCTGCTGAGGTCCAGGTGCAGATCACTGAGGTGACTGTTGAGGGAGAGGCCCTGGAGCAGTGCCCTGTGGGAGGAAGGTCAGCAGGCCCACCTCTACCCCTCACCCTCTTCTCTCATGGTTCCCTCTTGGACGCCCCCCAACCCTGCACCCACCCGACCTGAGGGCCTCCAGGGGCAGCCTCGTGGCCGACAGGTTGATGTGGCTCAGTGTGTAGGCGCTGCTGAAGAACTGCTTGAAGGCCGGCGGGGCCTCTCGGCCCTTCCTGCAGAGACTCCCGGGGTCAGCAAGGGAGGGGGATGCCCATGGCTCACCCCATCCCTCCTTGTGCCCTTTGTGCTCCCACCTGTGGGAGCAGCTGTTGCGCGCCAGGTTGAGGTAGGTTAGGTGGGAGCAGCAGCCATGGAGCAGGGCTCCCAGAAGCTGTGGGGAAAGACATGGTGGGTCTCACATGGGCTGGGAGGGGCTGGCAAGGACTCCTCCCTCCCCATCAAAGTCCTGGCTCTTCACCCTTGGCAGTCAGTGTGATCCCTTCTATGAATGGCCACTTCACCTCTTAATGCCTCAGTTTCCACTCTGTGGAAAGTGGGTCTACTCCCTGCTTGACCCCCAGGGGTGGCGGAGCGACTCACAGGCAGTGAATGTGTAAAGCCAGAGCGAGCCATTAGGGGCTCATAAGGTGCCTTGTTCAAGTCAGGGGAAGAATCCTTTCCTCTTGGTGGATTCAGCCAGGAGCACAGCTGGGAATGGAGGGAGGGCTGGCTTTTAGGGACAGCCAGTACAACCTTAGGCGGTGACCGGGATAGCGTGCCCCACAGGTGTGAGCTGTGGGCTTTGCTTTATAATTCAGCTGAACTTGGAGTCATCCTGCCAGCTCTGTCCACTCAAGGCAGGGGCGATGAGACAGGGGCCACCCTGGCCTCCCTAAATCACTTCAGGCTGGTTCTCCCATCACCGACCCCTCACCAAGTCAATGGCGCAGTCGGTTCCTGCCAGGTCCAGGTGCACCAGAGCATTAGGCTGGGCCAGGAAACTGTAGAGGGCCTGGGAATAAGGACAGAGGGGCTGCCAGGGAAGAGGTGATAGAGCCCCACCACCCCCAAGCTATAGGGCAGAGACTCCCTGGTCCTGAAACCTGAGTGTGCTTCTGTGGGGCTTGAGCTAGGTTCCACGGACTCACATTGGCCTCATCTGTGGCGAGCAGCCCAGGGTTCTTGCTCAGGTCCAGGTAGCGAAGGGAGCTGGCAAAGGCTGGGTTGGCCCCGAAGGTCTGGCCCAGTGCCTGGAGCCCTGAGCACAGCGGGCACTGGGCTGGGTTGGCCCCCATCCCCACCTCTTCCCCTTCCACACAACTCTTCCCCCAGCCCCCAAGTGTGTCTCCTTTCCCTTCCTCAGATCCCCAGGATGCTGTGTGAATGGGTAGGTACACCTCTGGGACTCGAGGATCCAGAGGGTGCTGGAGGACGTTAGAGGTCAGAGGTCAGGGGTCCTGGTGCAAGTACCTCGAGGGGAAATGGCAGTCTTGGCCAGGCACAGTTTGGTGAGGCCAGTGGGGAAGCAGAGGAGCTGTTGACTCAGACTGAGGAAACCTGGGAGTAGAGAGAGAAATGGGCCCAGTGAGAGGCTGGGCAGTGGGCATAGGTGGTGCAGAGTCAGAGGGGGGCTTGAAGGAGGTACAGGCCCGGGGTCAAGGACAGCAGTATTGGGGCAAGGGCTGGCATCAGGCTGGAGAGTCCCTGTTCGGCCCCAGTTGGGCTCTGGGCTAGGGCAGGGGTCTATATTGTGGTGGGGGTAGGATTCAGGGCTGGGGCTCACCCTTGTCCTCGATGGGGTTGTGGGACAGAGTGAGGGCATGCAGCACACAGCTCCCGTTCTCCCCAAACACCCCGGCCAGCTTCTGGACAAAGTCCCTTCAGGGAAGGGGAGGAAGGATTTGTTTGTCCCAGCCCCGGACTTCCCCTCTTCCTCCACCTGCCTGCCTGGTTGGGGCTGCAAAGGTCAGAGGCCTACATAGGTGGGGATGAGCTTGGGGCCTGCCAGGAAGCTTGTCATCACTATGAAGTACCTGGGAAGTTGTGCCGAAACAAAGCCTAGCTTTGGGTCCTTGAGATTAGAGCAGTCCACCCCATTGGGTAGTTGATGGAAGAGGATAGGGCATGGAGCATACTGGGAGAGGCCATGGAGCTGGGGGGCTAGGAGACTTAGGTTTGAGTCCCAGCTTGACCATTGACCTGCTTTGTGCCCTTGTTGGGCCTTAGTCTTTTTTTCTGTAAAGTAAAGAGCTGGAGGAGATAGCTTGGGGATCCGTATCATGCTCTGATGTTCTGGGACCCTAAGACTACATCACTGGGGCACCACTGCCCAGGGAGGAGGCTGGCCTCACGTCTTAAGCCCGGCATTGTCCAGCACCAGCTCTTCGAGGCTCCCCGACTTGCTCAGGGTATGTAGCACCTGTTCTAACACTTCAGAGCCCTGAGGACAGAGGAGGTTTTGTGATCAGGAGCCAGAGAGGGCACTACTCTCCAGCCCCTCCTCCCACCCCTCGTAGTCCCTACCAGCCGCAGATCCTTGCAGTAGAGTTTGGTGAACCACTGGTTGTAGGCCAGGGCTGCCACCATTAGGGCCAAGTCTCTGTGGGGAGATTGAAGGGCCAGGAAAGTGGTGAGCCGGTGGTTGGGGCAGGAAAGAAGAGTTTAAGGATGGGGTGATGGACTGGGGAAAGTCTAGATGGGTAGAAGGCAAAGGGGGGTGGGGTTGGGGAGATAGAGTTGGGGCTGTAGGTAGGATCAGAAGAGGGAGCCTGGAGGCTGAGGCTGGAATGGGGGGATTGAGTCTCTGCTCCATCTGCTTACCGGCTTTCCAAGTGGCTGAAATCCAAAAGATTGAACTCCCGGTTATCCTCGGCATGATAGATGGTGTCCACATCCTTGGAGAGGTGGAACTGGCTCACACCTGCTCCCCTCCTCCCCCGCCCCCTCCCTCTGGGTCCCACCTGCCCGCCTGCTGGGTCCCTGCCCAACGTACCCATTGCACCTCCTCACGGCAGTGCAGTCCGTTGTAGTCACACAGGGCAGCATAGGTCTCAGAGAAGCCACCTGTGGGGCAGGATGTGAGCTGGTTCCATGAGGAGTAAGGGTGTGGAGAATAGGCTTGGAGTTCAAGGAAAGGTCAAGGTCATTTTATGTGGCCCGTGTCCTGGGTTCCTGCTATACCATGAACCTCTGAGGTCTAGGAGCTATGGAGTCCTCAGGGCAGACACAGCCCCATGCACAAAGGACTCTGGACAAGGGCAGGGTAGTTTAGGCCCCACTTCCGCCAAGTTTGCCCCTGCTCACCACAGACACTGTGAGTGGTCGATGTGGAAGTCTCAGAGTTAGGGGACGTGTCTCGGGGCCCTTCTGGGGTGTCAGCATTTCCACGACGGATTAGACACCTGGAAAATGACCAAATCCATCTCAGAGAGGGGTGTAAAGAAACTCTCCATTCTTCCCCTGTTATAGCTTCTGGGCCCCTAGGAAGAAGCAGCAGTGGGGACATAAGGGCTCTTGCTCTCAGTGTTCCAGGAGCCCAGGTCCAGGGGAAGGAGGGAAGGAGGAAGAAGTCTCTTTGTTGTCTAACCCTTTGAGAGACTCCTCCTTTGCCACTCACCCAGGGCCAGGGCAGACCTTGGAGAGGGCAGAGCTCACATGTCGTGTCACCTGGTCCACACTCTCAGCCGATGGGAGCCGCATGCTCACCAGGCCACGCTCTGTCTCCACTAGGATCTAGAGGAAAGGGAGCATCAGGGCCTTAGACATCAAGTCCGTCCTCCTGCTGACCCAATAGTAGGGCCCAAGTTGGGGTCCTCACCTGGTTCTGACTGAGCGTATTGAAGGCGCGGATTTCTAGGACATTGAAGGAGCTCTCCACCTGTGGGAGGGGCATGGGGGTGCTCATCTTAAGGTAAGAGCCTGGCTGCCTGGCTCCAGAGGGAGTATGCCAGGTGTACTTCTGCTCCTCAGCCCAACTCACCTTGGCTGGGACTTTAAGGGGGAAGAGGTGGAGGCGCCAGGAGGTCAGGGCCTTCAGAGAGAGGAAAAGAACATCAGCAGCAAATGGCCGCTCCTGGGCCCTAGGCTGCCTGCCCTCCTTCACCCCCCTCAGCCTGTGTGCAAGCCCTGTCAGCAGTGGCCCTCTGCTCCCGGTATCCTCCTTCTCTCTCATGCCCCACCCTGGGCTCCTGGACATCCACTCAGTCTAGCCTGCCCCTTCCCCAGGCTTGGTCTCCTCAGCTCTCCCCCCACCCCCACCCCCAGTCTCCCCTGCCTCCCAGGTTCCTTGCTCTCAGCAGCCCAGCTGCCCTTGATGACACCCCTTCAGCTGCTCCCCCTCCCCCCACTCGCCGAAGCCCAGTACCCTCACCAGAACTCGATCCTCAAACTTCTTGGGCTTCGTCTCCAGCTTCACCCGATGTTGTTGGAGCACAGCCCCTTGGCTTAAGCACCTCCTGATGCTGTCTGCAGGTGGGTGGGGGGCCTGCTCAGAGCTCCCCTTACCCTGGCCACCCCTACCTCCCCAGGGCTTTCCAGGGGTGGGGTCAGATGAGAGGAGAAATAAGCACAGAGAGAGCTTTCCTTCTTGGGTGGCTTTTCTCTTCCTATTAGAGAGGGAGGGGGGTGTGGAGAAAACTCTGGCTCCTGATGTCCCTGAGTCAGGGGACAGTTGCTGAGTGACACTGTCTGTGGGAGGGTGTGTCTTACACTTCTGAGGGTGTGAAGGATTTTTCCAACCCATGCACTCCAGCAGCCATCGACATATACATAGTGAGTCAGTGTGTGGGGGCGTGGGGGTGTCCCTCTGACTATATTCTAGGTGGTCTGGGTGTGAGTGTCTGCCTTTTACTATGCATGTGTGCACGCCTTCTGAAGATGCCAGGGAGCCCGTGTGTGGCATTGGTAGGACTGGATAGGTGAATGAGTATGCTGTGCTTGTAGTTGTGAAAGACAGCCCTGGTGTGGGGGTGGGGGTGGGAAGTGGGGGGTGAGAAAGAGTTAGTGTTTAAATGAGCCCAATACCCACTTCCTAGCAGAACCCATCCGGATATCCCAGTGTGTATATGTGTATGTGTGTGTGTGTGGTGGGGGTGCATTTTCTGTAAAGATGTGTGTACACATATCTGATGATTGTATTTATGTGTGTGTGTGTAGGTATGGGAAATTGCCATGGTGCAGCATGCCTCTGAGTATCCTTGAGCGTCCTGGTCTCTGCGTGGGCTAGCCTGTGCTCCTGCCTGGGGCGGGGGGCCAGTGAGGGTTGTGGTAGTGCTGGGTGGGGGGTGTGGTGTCAGGCCTTGGTTTGGGCTGAGTCTGAGAACCTTGCAAACAGGAGAGACCTTGAGGTGTGAGTGTGAGTAGGGAGAAGGGGCAGTCTAAGACGGGGGCTGTGGGAAGCGAGCTGCAGAGACACTGCTCTTGGTTGTAGCTCCAATTCGGGCCCTCTTCCCTGACTCCCTTCTTTGCCCCACTGCCCTGGGAGCTGCCAGGCTGCCAGAGGGGCTTTCAGGGCCAGTTCCGGGGCGGGGCCGGGAGGAGGGAGGGTGCTGAGCCAAGAGGCGGTCAGGACCAGGGGCAGCTCCCATGGCCCGGCGGGGCGGACCGGGCCCCGCCCGGCGGGGAAACGGGACTCTCTGGAGGGGAGACTGGACGTCTCGCCGAGGGATGGGCTAGGATCAATGAGAGTCAGCCCCACGGAGCGCCAGGGGACTGCACCTGTCACCGAAGATCGGGACGGGCGGCTCTGGGACTGGAAGGTCCTGACAGGGTGAGGCGAGGCGGGCAGCGGAGGATGCTCAGGGGACAGCGATGCCCCTAGCTAGGATGCAGGGGCAGGGGACCGCCTTGGAGCCGGAATGCATGGGGCGCGGGGAGGGCAGGAGGCAGCGGGGCTGGGGTGTACCGCGGGGAGGAACGCACTGGGTCTGGGATGCTCCCGGACGGGGCGTCCCGGAGACCACCGCAGCCTCGTACCTTGCAGCTCGCGGGTGAGCTCCGCGCTGGGCTTGGCCATGGCGGCCGCTGCTGCTGCCGTTGCTGCAGAGGAGCCGCCGCCGCCGGGGAGCCGCGGCACATGCTAGACCCGGCTCCGGCAGGGCCCCGGCGCTGAGCGCTGCAGCAGCCGCCGAGCCCGCTCCTGTCAGGGGCGGCTGCGCGAGCGCTCCTCCCCCCGCCTAGGAGCCCGGGTCTCCCGCCCCGCCCGGTGAGGTGTGGGATTGAGCATGCGCGCCGCGCCTCCCTTCCGCGTGAGACCCCGCGCGCGCTCGCGCCCACCCCTCCCGCCGGCTCCCGCGTGCGACGCCCTGTGCGTGTCGCCTGGAGCCTGGGCCATCTCCCGGGCGGGACTAGCGTCCACTTTCCGTGCCACCCACTCCTCGGGCACCGTGAGCAGAACCCATTTCTTTTGTTTGTGTGCCTGGGTACCCCTCCCCGGGTCATCCTTGCAATGCCCCTCCCTTTTGCCCTACTGCTTGGGAAGCGTCCAGCTCCTGCTTGCTGACTGGCGAGGAAACTCAGGGCCGAGGGCGATGCCAGGAGAGGTCCTGGCTAGATCTGGGGGTGTTCGTCCTTCCTCCAGCTTGCCCAGCCTCGGGGATCCCTGCAGCGTCTTTGGCACCATCCCCACGGGTGTGAGGCCGAGAGTATCACCCGGGAGTTCCCGTGCCACCTCCTTCCAGCTGGCAGTTCTGTAGACACATCCACCCCTGAGCATCACGCTTAGGTCCTGGAGACAGGGAGGAGGATTAAGGGGATCCAGGGTTGTAGCTCACTCAATCTCTGCTTGGCTACCACATCTATGTACCCTGCAATGACAAATGAACACACCTACTCAAAGCAATACAGTCATCTGCATTTTATTTGCACCTCCCTTTGCAAGTCGTTGATTTTCCAACTGCTCTTTCCACCCAGGTTCCTTCAATCCCATCTCCCTCAAATTCCCCCATGCCCAGGAAAAAAATATTAGTTTTTGCCGAGGTAGACTCAGCTTTCTCAGCAGGCCTGCCCTATGTTCTCAGGGGAAGTCTTTATCTAAAGCTACAGCAACAGGGTGAATCCTCACAGGACCACACCTTGACCAGAAGGAAGGCTGGATCTTTTCAGAGGGCAGAATTGATTTTGGGGGTGAAGTAGGGTGTAAGGTGAGCAGTATATTAGGCAGAGGTGGGAAAGACTGATAAGTGCTGGAACAGTACTCAGGAGTTAGAGCCCAATCTCTGCCCTGGTGAGTTCTCTCCAGGTCCTCAGAGACGGGATGGGGTCCCTCCACCCACTACCACTGTTTCCCCAGTGATGTAGCTGGCGTCTTCAGAGCACAGGAAAGACACGATGCCTGCACACTCATCTGGTTTGCCTATCCTGAGGAATAAGAGAAACAAGGAACGGAGTAAATATCAAACAGGCCAGACCCCCTGACCTGGCCCTCAGGGCATGAATGTGCTTATTCAAAAAGTATCAGATGATTTATCAGGACCAGTGTATAAGCTTCTTGTCAATCAAAAAGGGTTACCGTGAAGATAAGCTGTCATAATAAATACTGCCTAAATACTGCACGCTGTAAAAACCACCACACATTATATTCAAATAATACAGAGACACTCTGTGTTTTAGAGAATCAGGACACCACAATCCAAAGTCATACAGATAATCTGGTGAGCAGCTATTTTGTTTCACATGTGTGTATACTATTCAAGTGTCAGGTAGTCTGTGAGACAGTAAATGGTTTGTTTAAAATGATTCCATTTGTATTGCTTCAATTCACAGACAACTTTTTCAGGAATCTGTTTTTGTCCCTTAAAGTTAGGTTCATTTTGTGAGAATGTGCTAATTCTCGGTGTTTGTATCAGTGATTGCATAGTTAGGGAACACTGTAACCTAACCAAAGAATGCTCTAGAGGTGGGGGTAGAGTAGGTACCTCAAACTTAGAAGGCCTGGATTAGTGGTTCTCCATCATAGCTGCACACTATAATCATCTTGGAGGCTTAACTTCCTCCCCACCCTGGCCTCTCACCTCGCGAAGGGGAAAAAAAAAAAAAAAAAAAAAAAAAAAAAAAAAAAAAAAGCCTAGGTTCTATATTGGACCAATTAAAAAAGAATCTCTGGGAGTGAAGCCTGAGCATTTGTAGTTTCACAAGTGCCCAGCTGATTCTAACGCACATCCAAGATCAAGAAGCATGGGTGTAGACATTCACTGAGGCTCCAGGATGACAATGCCCTTACTTGTTAGTGAGTTGTGAAGTAGGTGTGCAGCTCATGCCTGACATCAGAACAGCTTTGGGTGCACCTGAGGGGATCTGGAATGTTTGGAGCAGCAAAGAGTAGGCCTTGCTGGCATGTGTTCTTGAGAGAACAAGATGGAGAAGCTAAAGAGAAGAGAGTTTCCAGAAGCCACAAGCTGGAGAGAGGAAGGGAAGTTAGAGGAAAAGGAACCAGACAAAGATACCTGAACAGTTTGGCTAGCCCTATGGGGAAGAGGCGAGTTTTCTTAGCAAGGGGAGTTTTGGGACTTAGTAAAGCTCTTCATTCCTTTTATTTGGATTGTAGGATCATCAACCTGAGCTCTGGAAACATGGCTTTTTATTCAAGGGGAACTAAAAAGCAGGGTTTTGGTCTTGGTCTTGTTCCCTGGATGCTAGGGATGCCCAGAGATGGAGGGAACACCCAGGTGGAGAGAGGAGTCAGGGTTTTTCTCAGAATGGTGCTCTGCTGAAACCCAGATGCCTGTGTTTGGTTTTTGCAATGCAGGTGGATCCCTAGCACATGCCACCATAGTGACACAGTGTTCATGGACTTGGGAAGTCTGTGTGTGCTCATGTTGTCTGTGGGACCAAAAGACAGCAAGCTGTGGGCTGTGTGAGGGAGTGGAACTTTTGTCTTTGTCCTTCCTAACCCTCCCCTGTGACAGTCTTACCTTGTTATCTGCATGGTTTCTTTTATGCTCTCCTCCCTTTCCTTGTCCATCCACAACTGCAGGAAAAAGGGACATCTCTTTATGTGGCAGAAGAGGAGGACAGGGAGAGGAGAAAGTGCCACCCTTATGTCAGCTGAGAGGAAGGCTGGAGAGGACACCCTTTTACTTCTTAGTCCTCCTCAGTTCCCAGTTGTTTCCCTCCTCTGTTCCATTCTTTTCAGGTGCTAGTGAGGTTGTTGCTGGGTGTCCCCAGTTCTCATCCACTTAAGGAAAAATGAAACCACATGAGCAGAGGCTGAATTCCTGTCTCTAGTGCACACCTCAAGAAAAGCGCATGTGGGGTCTGATCTGGACCAGTGGCTGGTATGGGTGGGCGGGGAGGAATGTCAAAAAAAGTGCAGGGATCAGGGCGGAAGGTACTGGGCTTCCCCATCTGGGAAGATGCCCCTAGGGGTCCTAGGGGTCCCAGGGGTCCTCACCACACGGCTGAAGCTAGTCTTGATGAGTCCTGGTGCCAGGCAGTTCACCCTGATGTTCCTTTGGACCAGCTCTTTGGCCAGGTTCTTGGTGAGGCCTAGCAAGGCTGTTTTACTAACATTGTAGGGGCCCAGGCCCTGGGGAAAGGAGACAATGCATTAGTGTCTTTGTTTACAGTTCATTCTTGGTTCTTATAGTAAGACAGGACCAAGGGCAGTAGATAATAGGGCATCTCCTATAAGGGAGGGTCCCCAGCTAGAAAACTGTCTTGTGGCTAACCCGCCCCTAGGTTAGGATTTGTGGGGGCAAGGCATCTATTTTGTGGGAGGGGGCTTGGTGGTGTGACTCCAAAAGGGGACACATACTAATTAGGATCACTGGGGGAGTGGAAAATGCAGGACTGGGGACAGATGGAAGTAGCAAAGAAGGGGGGATCTTACAGGAAATGGGGTGTAGGCCGCTATGGAGGCCACAATCACCACTGAGCCGCCTCTGGAAAAAGAAGAGAATGAACCTCTTCCCAATGGGAACCCTGGCCCTCAGCCCATATAAGGTCCATCACATCCACGCTCCCTCTCACTGTCTGTACCCTCGTTTCTCCATCTCTGGCACCACTGCCTTTGTCATGAGGGCTGTGGCCTTCACGTTAATGTTCAGAATCTGAAACAGAGAGAGAAGGAGAAAGAGCATAAGGGAAGAGCTGGAGAAGGCAGGGCGAGGAGGACTTATAGCAGGGTTCCTGGGATGTTTGTTGGGCCTGGTGCAGATCTCAGATGGTTTACTTGGACCATACAAGTACAGAGGCCAAGGCCTGGGGAAAAGCACCTCTCACCGGCTTATTCAGCTAGAGAATGATGCATTAGGTTCGGGTGAGAAGGAAAGGAACCTGGTTCTTCTTGTCTCCTAACCAGCCAAGTATGATTTGACCTATATTAACAGGGCTGCTTTGGACTTGAGCTGGATTTTCTGTGTTCCTTCCAACTAGGGAGAACTCGGAATTGGGTTGGCTTACTGGACCTGCCCCAGAGTGGGCCATGCTGCTCAGGGAAAATGTGGCCTGACCTTGGGCACTATTTCCCTGGCTTCTGAGCTTAAGGAATGAGATGTTTTTGGCCCTCCAGGATGGACTGTCTGGCTGGATATTTATTGGAAAGTGGGATCATGATGGGAGCACTTTTGCAGGAGCTAGAGCACAAGCTACAGTCAAAACCCTGCATCCGTAATTTGAAACAAATGCATAACCCTCATTTATGTAGTTCTAGGCACTGCTGGGATATTCCCCTCCCGTACCCCCATGCTGACTTCTTATTTTGAAAATTTTAATCTTACAGAAAAGTTGAAATAGAAAAACAATGAATATCCAGAAGGTACACTTTAGATTCACCAATTGTTCACATTTTGCCCGATGTGTCCTATCTGTGTATCTATATAGTTTTTTCCCCCTGAACCACTGAAGATAAGTTACAGTCATCACAATGCTCTATCAGTAAAAACTTTAGCATTTTTTCCCAAAGAATAAGGACATTCTTACACACTACCATCCATTATCACACCAAGAAATTTAACATTTGTAATAATGATTTTACCTAATATGCTGTCCATAATAAAATTTCCCCAGTTGTCTCCCCAAATGTCCTTATTTAAAAAATCCAGAGTTTAATCAAGGATCAACCACTGAATTTATATTTGATGTACTGTGACATTTTAAAAAATGCAAATTAAAAAGAAAAATTACTTGGTTTAAAACTGATTTTCATGTGGTCTTTATTCAGACTGCTCATGAAAGATGTTTCTCTACTTTAAAGAATATCAATCAGGAACTGAGTCACTGAAGAGCATTTGGCACTTTGGTCTTTATGTCTGTGAAACACTGATAAACAAACTATAATATTTTAGTATCCTTAAACTTCAGTGTTGAGAAATTATTGATGACATCAGAGTAAAAAGCAAAACCATGGGAGATCATAAAAAATTTAGCATTTCCAAATCATGTGCGAATATTAACCTTAGTAAACAAAGACAAATATTTTAATTAAGGCTTTATAATTAAAAACTGTACTGTGTGAAATATATCACAAATATAATTATACACGCTCACATTAAAACCAATATTCCACACTTGAATTTAGACATCTGGATCTCAGATTTTCTTGACACTGCAGTTAAGAAGAAAAGGGCACAGGTCTTTTGCCAAGATTATAAGTTATAAAGCGGTAACTTAGGTCATTTCACCAGAATTGATATTTCACTTAACTAGCAGCTATTAACATTTTCCAGCTAATGAGAAATAGTTCCTTTTTAGAAGCTGGAAAGGGGATGGGGTGTGGATAAGTTTAGGTGTATTAGCTATTGGCATATAGTTGCCATGTCTCTGCTGGAAATAAACCAGGAAGAGCCTGGATAAGCATGTAGGGGGAGAGAGCTGGGGAATGAATCACAAGAAGGCTAGCAAGGAGCAAATGGAAGAACAAAACTGGGGAGAAGCAGAAATGAAAGAAGGGCAAGGATAGAAGAAGCCACCCCCCACTTGCCCTTTACCAGGTGCACTCCAGGTGTGTGCAAATCACAAGGATTCCTCACATTTACAGTGAACTTGACAAATGAATTCTAAAAGCAGACTGAGTTTGTTCTGGCCGTTTTCTGAGGCCTGTCCCCTGCTCCTTTAATCCCCTCTCACCTTGTCCCACATCTCCTCGGTGGCATCCAAAATGTTTCCAAAGAAAGGGTTGACGGCGGCATTGGAGACTAGGATGTCAATGCCCCCATGGAGGTTCACAGCCTAGAAGGAGGAGTAAGGTCTGAATTAGGACTGCAGGTCAGTAAGGGGGGTGCACTTATCAATGTTGATGAAGAATTCCTTCTTAGGAATGAAATGATGTCAAAATGATGTCTCTTTTTCATGAAACATTTCTCTCCCAAGCTACCCTAAGCTCTGCTGCTAAATGTTTCAGGTTGTCTAGTTTCTTTCTTCCTGCCCCCACTTCTAGGGCTGCTGCTGACCTTTTACTCTTCACACTTTCCCTTTGGGGAGCTCCTCGATGCTCATGGCTTCTTCAGTCCCACCTCAAAATCCATTTCTAGACGCTTTCTCGTTTCACACCCAGTCCCAGCCCCATTTCTCCAGTTTACTGTCCAGTTCTCCTTGACTGAATTACCGTTATCTCAAACTCAACCTGTCCACACCTACTTGAATGGAGAAATGGTTTTAAATAGGCCAACAGAAAGTCAACCCTGGAAGGGCCTTTAGACCACCCAGCCCAGTGTCCTCATGGTGAAGGTAACAAACTGTAGTCTAGGGAAGTGAATTTCTCAGTAATGATATAAGAGGGCTGGCCAGGAACAGGAGGCCTGCTCCCTGGGACTTTGGGAGAGGGCAAGTGGTCTGCTCAGGGCACAAAGCTAGTTAGTGGGGGCAGATCTGAGGTCAGCATCCCTTCTACCACAGAGGTAATACATAAGAGTCCTCTGAAAGTGAGTTGAGCTCTCTATGAAACTGACTACCCAGGAGCCACACTGGGGAAGGCACCAGCTTGGGTTTAAAGCGGTTTCACACTTGGTTATGATGTCATTTTCTCTCCCCGCCCCCCCCCCCCCCCACTTTTGGCTTACAGGCATGGAAGATTCAAGGCAGAAACTGAGATTTAAACAGGGAAAGCCAAGAAAGGGAACATTTCACCTCGCTAATAAATTGTAAGTAGATGGCGGAGGCATGTGCCAAAGTAATGAGTGGCCAAACAGAATCTGCCAACAATACGTGACTCTGAAACCAGACGATGCATTTGCCCAGAATGGGCAATTCTGATGCCTTGGGCGAGCAGCACTAAACGGGCCCTCAATCAACTTTGTGCTTCATGATTTGGCGCACAGAGGGGTGTTAATAACAATGTGTTCCATCTGCTAGCTCCCGTTTTAACTAATTATTCTTGCTAACTAGGTGCTAAGCTCAGTTGCTTCTACACTGCTGAAAGAATGCTTGGGCTGTCAACATGTAAATTTAACAAAATTTAAAACCACCTAAGCTTTTAAAATCAGTATGAATACTATCTGGTGCTCTGTAACTTTTGGTGTCCCGGCACAAGGCCCCAGCCACCTGCTTTGGCTCTGTGTAAGTTTCGCCTATGGATTTTGGACAAGCAAACTGCAGAATAAGCTAGAAAGGGATGTTGGGGGTGGGAAGCCTAGCAGCTTGGAGAGGGGAGAAGTCTAGGTTTTGCCCAAACAGACAGAGAACCATAGAAGATTAATGAGAAAGGCATTATGACTACCCAGGTGTCTCTTAAGCCTGTTCTAAATTGTGTGATCACTACACAAAAGTGATTAGGAGTTGGGTGCTGTTTTCTGATAGATATATTTTTTAGAAAAAATACCATCAAGTGGAGAAGCAGCCGATCTAGTTTCTGCTCTCCACACCTTTGAGAAGCTTCGCTGTGCAGATTTAGAAGCTGCTGGATAGTAACCATCCTTAAGGGAGGAGCTTTTCCCAATGCAGGCTAACAGTTCTTAACAGGCAGAACCCATCTCAGATTGCTAACAAGTACCCTATGCTGTTCTCCACCGAAGAGTTGTTTTTTGACTCATCCTTCCTATTTCCCATTTCTTGACACCGGGTTAGGAAGAAAAAAAATCTTGGTTGGTTCCCACTAGAGGTCTCTTAGGCATATCCATTCTGGTCCCACTGCTGCTGCTCCAGACCTGAATGACAGAAACAGCTTCCTTGCTAACATCCTTGGCTCAGAGTCTTTTCTACTCTAATATATCCTCTTACCAGTGCCAGATTATCTTTTTAAAATGTGACCATTTTCATCATGCTCAAACCTCATGTGGCTTCTTATTTTCTCCAAGAACATCCAAGCACCTTTGGCAAGCTCTGGAGGCCCCTGTCGCTTGCCCTTCCCACCAGCACTCCTGAGCCTATGCTCTCTGCTGTGAATTCACAGGGCTTCCTCTACCCTTCAGTCCCTCCTTGGTTGGCTGCTCATTTTGCGGGGTCATTTGAAATCCTGTCCCAACTCCATCTATCCAGTCTCACGCCCTCCTCGAGGTCTAGCTCAAACCCCACTTCTGAGCCAGGGCTGTAGGACTGGTTAAGTGGAGCTGGTCAGGGTGAGAGGTTGTTTCCCTGACAGGATTTGGACATTAAATTGCTATGCACATTTCATATGGCCAGTCAGCAATTGGCCCAGGATTCTAGATGGCTCCCTTCACCCTTGGGATCAAGGTCCTAATCTCAGACACTGTCCAGCAGCCTATTCCAGGAAAGGTGACTTTCTTGGACACACATTTGGCTCTCTCCAAAGCTCATTCGAGTATCTGCCAGATGGTTCCTTAAAAATGGAATGACTTTATATGGTCTATTATATCACAGTTTACCGTTGTTTAAGGTATCCCTCTTCTAAGATTACCAAATTATTTCTTCCAGCCTTCCTATCTGTTCACACAATCCCTTACTTTCCATCTAGGGTAGATTCTCCCTGAGCCTGACGGAAGAGTGGCCTCCTTTGCCAGATATTCCTATTTTCTTGGGTAGCTGGGAGGTTGGTGCCAAATACCAATTCTGACACTGGCTTAGACTCTTTTTCTTTTTTTCCAAGTTTATTTATTTATTTTGAGAGAGAGAGAGCACATGCGAGCAGGGGAGGGGCAGAGAGGGAAGGAGAGTGAGAGAATCCTAAGCAGGCTCTGTGCTGTCAGCGAGGAGCCTGAGGTGGGGCTCAAACTCATGATCCCTGAGATCATGACCTAAGCCAATACCAAGAGTCTTATGCTCAACTGACTGAGCCACCCAGGTACCCCTTAGACACTTTCTCTGAGACTAAAGTCCAACTGTGCACCAAAGGCCTGACCCGATGCTAATGGAGAAATGCCTGGTGGTCTGTAGTCAGCTTGGCTGGTCTGGGTTGACTTACAGCTCTTCCTAACTGGCTGTGGGAACTTGGGATGTCGCTGCAGCTTTCAGAGCAGAATGTTCTGAATGTTCCAAAACAGGGAGAATAGTCCTTGCCTTGCTTGGGTTGTTGTCAGGTTTAGAGATAACCCATGAAGGCTCTGAACAAAGTGAATGGCACATAGTAGGTGGTTGAAACATGGTGGGGTTCCTCCTAGAGAAGGCACTCGAATCTATAAACTAAAGACCATGGGATTGATTATTAGCCCAAGGGTGGGAACATCTATTTTGTGATTGTATTTACCTTTCTCTTCTGCCCAATTAGATTGGAAACTACTGGAGACCCAGGACCAGCTGGTTTTCTGGGGGACCCAAGGGATGATGCAGAGTTGAAACATTAGAGTGGTTTTTGATTCTCTGACTGGGATGGGATGATTCTCAGAGACATAATAGAAAGGCACACAAAAATGTGCTGGTGGATTGGTGCATAACGCATGGTTATGTTTTAGTTAATAATGCGGGCTTGGATCACACCAGTGTTATCTAGGAAAGCAGGGAAGTAAGCTTAGACTGGCTCCCTTCTGCCACCTCCTGGCTCTCTGCCCATACCCTTGCCGCTCACCGTGGCCACCAGTCGCTCCCGGTCCTCGGCCTTCCCCACGTGGCACACGGTGCCCACCACGCTCAGCCCCTCCCCCTGCAGCGCCGCCACTGCCCGGTCTACGTTCTGCTGCTTCCGGCTGCTGACCACCACGTGGGCCCCGTCCCGGGCCAGGCGCCCGGCGATGGCAAAGCCGATCCTATGGGCAGAGAGAGAGAGTCAATGCCAGTATGGGGGAAATGGTTGAGAGATGGGCCCTGGAGTCAGAATGCCCGGGCTTGAATTCCAGCTCTCCATCTGTATGACCTGGTGTCTACCTTACGTGTAAGAGGGCTAATGGCATAGCCATTACCATACAGATGGACATGCTTCACATGTTTTTAACACTCATTTACTTGTTTTTCCTATGGTTTTGGCTGTCAGGCTACATTCCCAGGCACTGACATTACCTTCCACAGGCACCTTCACAGTGACAGTCCCCATGCCCTGTAGGGACTGAAGGGAGAGAAATGAGCTAGGGGTGTAGCAACAGCCACTTCAATGATTAGAGGGTCTCACTCGAAAGAGCCCCTGCCCCCCAGATACCTTCCTTACTAGTCTACATCATCTTAAAATTCTGTTGTTAATTATGTTTTGGGGTGTATGTGAAAGGGTGGGTCTCTAGTAAAAAAATGTAAATTTTTTACAATACTCTCCTGGGAGTAAGGGTTACACATTTTGCAACTGTTGGCTATTAGCATTTCGCATACATTGCATTTTAGATTTGCTGGCATCTAGCAAAGTCCTGTGGGGATGAGAAACAGGGATAGACAAGAACGGTGGGTGAGAAACAGGCTGGGCAAGGGCAAAATGTACTGAGCTAAACAAAAACCTGGACGCATGGGTCTTGTGTCCCATCTAGGTGAAGGGCTCCAAATGGGGAGTCTGGAACATTTCCATAGTTGATGGAGGCAGAGGGACCGGATTTTTGAAATCTTGACTGTCTTGGATTTCTGGTGTTTGGTCTTCCCAGACTCTAGGGGGGGCCGTTTGATTGGGGCAGCCCGGAGTTACTGGGAGACTGGATTTATGCAGGCAGTACTGAGGTGGCGCAATTGAGCCAGAGGCAACAGTGGGAGGAGACTGGCAGAAGTGGAGTCAAGGCAAGAGGATTCGGTCAGGCTGCAGGCCGACCACGTGGTTCTTTTCTTCTGGGGTCGGACTCTTCCCGGGAGTGACGCTTGAGGACTTGGGCCGGGAAGCAAAGATCAAGGGGATAGTACCTGTTTCCAGATAGTGGGGGGTCTCAGAGACTCCGGCCCGGGCACTCACCCGTCTGTGGAGGCCGTTACTAGGGCCACCTTATTGGCGAGCGGGCCCTGGCGTGCCATCCCTGAGCTGGCCTTCCGCACAGACTTCCACGCCGGCGCGCAGCAGTTCAGCAGCAGCCTCGCCTGCTGCATGGCCGCCGGACCTTAAAGGGCTCTGCGCCGCTCAGGATAGGTGACTGCCCGCCCCGCTCCCCGCCCCGCTCTCCGCCCCCCGCCCGGCAAGTCCGGCTCAGCGTGGGCCCTTCACACCCGGAGCCAGTTGTGGCCGCGGGCGCCCCCTGCTGGCGCACGGCCGCCGCGCCCCGCCGTCCTCGGCGGCTGTGGAACAGTGCTGTCTGTCAGGGTTTCCTCCAGGGGCCCGTTCAGACTTCCGCACAGACTTCCCCACCCTTGGCAACGCTCTCCACCCCCATCTGCTTGACCCTATTATTTGTCGGGGTGGCGGAGAGAGCTTTGAATTGGTTGCTTTTCTTTCCCAGAACTTCAAGATGGACCTCCTTCTCCAAGAAAGTCTGGGTCTACGTGTGTGATAGCTCACAAGAGGGCAAATGCTTTGAGATTGCCCATGGAAGTGAAGCCTGTGGTCCTCGCAGAGTCACCAGGTGAGGGTCTCAGATGAGGGTGGAAGAGCCTGGGAGACAGATGTGATGGGGAGGAGTAGCTGGGCTGGGTCTAGCACTTCACACTGGCTCAGGGTCTCCTCCATGCTCACAGTCCTGGAGGGCTGACTCGGATCCCTGTGGTAACCAGCATGCAGGGAAAAAGATCCTGACTGGACAGGACTTTTCATACCCTCTACCGTAAGAGGACTGACCCATTGTACAGGGCCTAAGTGGTAGCAAGAGGTGAGAGGATCTCCCAGCCAGTGGTGGAAATACAAACTCAGGAGTACTCAATTCTCCATAATCACCATGTCCCCTGGTCTTAGCCTCCATCCTAGTTCAATAAATATTTATTGAATGTAAAAGCACTTTAAAAACTGGAAACTACTAAACACATAGTTATTATTGCCACCATGGAGTAATTATTATTGTTGCTACAGGCCAGGCTCTTCATCTGTAAACAGAGGATGCTGGAGCAGATGATGAATAAAGTCCTCTCTAGCTGTAAATTCTGTTCCAAGACTTCACCCTACCCTTCTGTGGAGCAGGCTGAAATGATCTCCCTTCTGGGTGTCTGGGAGAATTAATAAATCTGGATGGCTTGTGGGATGCTGTACAAAGGCCCCAACAGATCCAAGTGTTAGTGTCTGAATTGGTTTAACCCAGTGGCCTCCAAAATGCCAGGCTGAGATGTGCTGATCCATGGCAAAGTTTTCACTCGTTCAAGGCAAATTGAGACAAATAAAGATAATATAGTGAGTTTCATAAAACTAATATTATTTAATTTAATAGTTCTTTATTTTGCTTCTTTTTTTTGGGGGGGTTCATCATTTTGTTAAGAAAAGATGATGAAAGCAGATGGGTAAGTTGAAAAATGTATTGTTATCTGGTGAAATCACCAGTTTGGCAACTCTGTGTCAGTCCATACCATTAGAGGAGAGAGAATCCTCGTCTGTGAAATTCTGGGGATCGCTGTTTAATAGAATTCATGCTTGCTAGAGATTCACTTAGTATATGTATAGTTCTGCAGAGCAGCTAATAAAGGATTTCAACATTCAGAAGGGGATGTATGGGTAGCAAGTGATCTATCAGGCATGCACTGGATTTATAGTATATTCCTCAACCAAGAAGCTACAGCTGCGGTACTCAGCTTTGGTACTCAGCATATCCTGATGAGATAAGAGAGCTTACGTCTAATTTTCCCCATGCCCGGGGAAAACTGACTCTCTGACTGGTGCCCCTGTGTCTGAACCTCATGAATTATTGATGACAGAGGCTGGATAGCGTGACACTCCTCTTCCTCCTCCCCTGTTCAGAGCTAATGCACTGTGGGAACCCTTCCCAGTGCTCTCCACCTGTGGGCCTGTGGGGAGGGTATGTAGGACTGGAGAAGGGTTCTCAGGGCTTTGGATTCAAAGGGACAGGCCTTCAGGGCATATCTGATCTCTCTTCACCTCTTGCTCAGAGGGGCTGAGGTTGGGTAGAGAGTGAGGGAGACCATACTTCAAAGAGCAAAGGGTCTTGAAAAGAGAATTCTGGTCAGAAAACTTGGTGAACATCACATGACCCCTCCTTGTCTGGGCAGGGTTGATATATGACCTCTGGCACCATTTCTTTTGGGACATTAGCGAGAGGATCCGTGAACTGAAAAGGGTAGAGGGAAGGCAAGGAGTGTGGGAGTCTCTAGCTGCTACTCTTCATCAAGCTGATTTGTTGGAGATGGGGACAGGAAATCTTTGGGGGAAAAACATGGGTGTGTAGGAGTCTCTTTAAATGGGGAACTGTAATAGGCAATGGGATTGCTTTTGTATGTATGGAGGTGGTACTGATGAGGAAGGATAAGGCAAGCTGAGGGCAAAGCAGAGCTACCCCCCCCCCCCCAGGTGGGATACTTATGACATTTCCTCAGGCACTCCTGGCTGCCCAAGAACAAAGGAAAGGAGAAAACAAACGGTTAACTGATAGAGATCACAGTCATGCAGGACAGGAGTCTCCTTCAGCTTACAAATATCTTAGTAAATTATAAGAAAAAAAGCAATCTTATCAATAGGCTAATCTCCAAGACCTATTGATGGGGCTTTGGGGTGATAGTGGGGGTTTGGAGCTGATGGCCAACAAAGAATTCTTGAAGACGTCTTTGGTACAAAAGTGATTTTATTAAAGCATGGGGACAGGACCCGTGGGCAGAAAGAGCTGCATTGGGGTTGTGAAGAGTGACTGGTTATATACTATGGACTTGGGGGAGGTAAAGTCCAAAGGGAAGTTTCCAAAGAGATTTTCATATGCTAAAGACTCACAGATTACTGGAGGCCTAGCTGTTGTCAAGCTAAGGTTGTTTTTCCCTCTGGCAGAGCCTTCATATTAAGGCAGTAGGGAGTTCGTGGACTTTAGGCTATTGATAAGATTGCCCCCCCCCCTTATTTTTGTCATTGTCCTAAAATATTTGTAAACTGATGGAGACTCTTAATAGTTTAACCATCTGTTTTCTGTCCTTTGCTTTGTTCTTGGGTAGCCAGGAGTGCCTGAGGAATTGTCACACATATCCCACCTGGAGGTACTGGGGAGGGGGGGATGCTAGCTTGTACTCTGCCCTTAGCCTGCCTTATGCTCCCTCATCAATATGGACTCAGTTTCCTGGAGCCCCAGTAGTGATGTGGGGAACAAAGGCAAAAGGAAATGGCACATAAAACTAAATTTCCTTTTAACCTGCAGCCCATTAACAATTACTTTGAGGCCAATATGGGGTACAGCATTTCTCCTGGCACCCCCTACAGTCATAATGTTAATGCCTTGATAGAGGGAAAACAACCTTAGCTTGACAATAGCTAGGCCTGTGGTATTTCAGGAGTCTTCTTTAGCATATGAAAGTCCTTCTGGAGACCTCACTTTTGCCTTTACCTCCCCAAACTCCATAGCATGTATATAGCCAGTCACTCTTCACAACCCCAGTGAGGCTCATTCTGCTCACGGGTCCTGTTCCCGTGCTTTCATAAAATCACCTTTTTTTTTTTAATTTTTTTTTTCAACGTTTATTTATTTTTGGGACAGAGAGACACAGAGCATGAACGGGGGAGGGGCAGAGAGAGAGGGAGACACAGAATCGGAAACAGGCTCCAGGCTCCGAGCCATCAGCCCAGAGCCTGACGCGGGGCTCGAACTCACGGACCGCGAGATCGTGACCTGGCTGAAGTTGGACGCTTAACCGACTGCGCCACCCAGGCGCCCCTAAAATCACCTTTTTGATACCAAAGACAGCTCAAGAATTCTTTCTTGGCTGGCGGCTCCAATCCCCAGTCACTCCAAAACCCCATCAATACCATGTGCAGATCCTGAGGAAATGCCTTCATTATTGAGGAGTATATTCTGATCTTCCTCGAGGGCTGACATTCACTTGGGATGCAATTTTTTTTGACATATTTTTTAATGTTTATTTATTTTTGGGAGAGAGAAAGAGCGCAAGTGGGGGTGGGGGTGGGGCAGAGAGAGAGAGGAGGAGACACAGAATCCGAAGCAGGCTCCAGGTTCTGAGCTGTCAGCACAGAGCCCGATGCGGGGCTCAAACTCACGAACCACGAGATCATGACCTGAGCCGAAGTCGAATGCTTAACAGACTAAGCCACCCAGGTGCCCCCACCTGGGATGGAATTTAAATCTTCCATTTTGCAATAATCATCCTCGATTGGTCATTGACACTAGTCAGGACTGGGCAGCAGGGGAGGGCTGTGGGATAACAACCACCTTTACTGAACACTTACTAAGTGTGGCAAGTGTTTGGTGCTTTTTATACATTTTGTAGACCATTTCTAATCTGGTAAGGTAGGCATTTTTATCTCCATTTGTGAAATCAGAGTGAGTCATGACAAGCCAACCTGCTGTGTATGTTAAATAGCTATGCTTCATTTTTCTGACTTTGTTGGGGAATGACAGATTTCATAGAAATTAATTTCCTCTGAGTTGGAATTTTACTGTCAGCACCAGTGCACTGTTGTTTTAATCATTAAATATCTAGTCTTTAAATTATAAAAATAACACATGTTCATGATTTTAAAAAGAGACAGGTTTTAAAGTGAAAAGTAAACAAGTGACTCTTCCCTATGCTTCTGCCTGCTCCCCACATAGCTCCTGGTCTTGTGTATCCTTCTAGAAGTTTCTATGCAGTTACGTATATTTTTCCCTTAAAAATGTTTCCCATGAATGGAATAACACTATATATGCTGTCCTTCAAACTGCTTGCTTCTTTCCTTTCTCCCTTTTTCTACCTTTCTTTCATTTCTTAAAATACATTCTTAGAAAATGTTCTGAGTGGTACACAATAGATCTACTTTATTCTCTCTCTCCCTTTTAAAAATAGCTGTACAGTATTCCATTATGTGGATATTCCATAATTTATTTAGCCAGCCTCCTACTGATGAACATTTAAGTCACTTTCAGTCGTGTGCTATTTCAAATAATATACAACCTTGGGTGTCTGTGTTTTTTGTGTTTGGTGCAAATGCGTTTGTACCCTGGGTCAAATGTTTTAAATTGATGGCCAAGGTCAAATTACCTTAAAAATGGTTTGACCAGATCTGATGGATTTGTTTTTCTAAAGTGAGTTTGCCTGTTGTCTTACCCTCTTGCACATAGTATATAGAATGGTTTAAACCTTGGTTGATGGCATAAAACTCAGTAATTATGGCAATAGACCCTGGCCTAAGTGGCTGGGAGCCCATAGAGATTGGTGGGTCCTGCTGTGATAGTAAAAGGTAGAATTCAGTAGGCAGAGAGGGAAACACTAGGACTTGAGGTCCCTGGGTGGGGAAAAACACATATTTTGGAACAATGCTGGGAGTGTCTGAACAGCAAACCCCCTCAGGCTTAAGGTTCCTCTTAAGAATGTAACAGGTCCCACTTACTCCCCCTCATGTTCCCATCAGGGCTTTGACAAAAGACCTGATTAATACTAAGTAGGAGTAAAGCCTATGACCCACAAGGAACTGTATGGCCATAGACCACCCTTCATACAATGGAGTCGAGCCAACCAAGCACCTAGAGTTATCCAGTCAGTAAGGGTAGATAGAACCTGAGAAGGAACAAGGGGGCGGTGGGCAACCAGAACCTTATAAAACAAGAACCCTCACCTGGAGTCCTCAGGCATTCGCTTTCGAATGTCTCCTCTCTGTAAAGAGAGCTTTCCTACTATTCTTCCTTTCTAATCTATTTCTCTTATAAACTTTTGCCTACTGCTTATTTTGTGTCCACCTCTTCATTTTTTGAAGTAGTGAGACAATGAATCCCGGATATTGAGGTAAAAAAAATCCTGTAGCACTCCTGACCTGTGACTTGCAGACCTGAGGCATACTCAGTTCCGTCCATATTTGCCACTGAAGATGCCAGCCAGTGTTGCCAGATCTTAGGATTTTTTAAACAGAAGGTAGAAATCTGGATTTTAATATGAACTGTTTGATTTTTGAATGTTGGCAACTAATTTACTTTTTTTTTTTTTTAAAGGTAAAACAAAACAAAAACCCCCAAACTAAAGCAATGAATGTATCTGTCTGTGCCAGAGACTGACTTGGTCTGTGCCTGTTTAAAAGCAATGTCTTGGGGTACCTGGCTGGTTCAGTTGGTAGAGCATATGACTCTTGATTTCAGGGTTGTAAGTTCAAGCCCCATGTTGGGTGTAGAGCTTACATTAAAGAAAAAACTAAAAAAAAAAGTATACATGCAATGGCTTATTAATTTTGTGAGATAATTGATTTATCTAGAATCTCATAACTCTATTGTATAGCTTATTCAATTTCTGGTTTCTCAGTTTTTGTCCCTGATGGCTCTGTATTTAGGCAATTGTTCATGAACGCCTTTTAGTTTCATTCATGCAGTCACTGTACAGATCCTTTTCAGGGACTCTGCAGCAGTGGGCAAAAGGTTCTTGTAAGACAGGCATTGGCTTCGTTTTTCCCTCATGCCCAGGATTGCTTTCTGCTGCTGTGTTTGGCAACAGGTGGTGGTGGTGGTCCCCAGTCTTATCAGCAAGTAGCAGTTGGTTCTATCCTGGGCTTCAGGGCTCTCTGCAGCTGGTCACTTCTGGGAACTCCAGGATTATAGCTTTCCTGTGGTTTCCGTGTAGGTACTGAGATGCTGGCTTTGGGACAGGGACAAGATGGGGAATGCTGCACTTCTCCAGATGTCTTATCCTTCATTCGTCATGATTCCTTTGTACCAAGAAATTCACTGGGGAATTGTGGGTAGTGCAAATTACAATATAAAAAAAGGGACAGATCCTGCAAAAGGGATGCCTAATATGATTTCCTCTTGGGTCCCTTATGGGCACAATCAAATTCCGAGCCCTGTTTTCGAAATTGTTGTTTCCCCCTCTCCTCCCACAGAGACAGTCCCTGTGGCAGACACAGAGATGCGGAAAACAGCTCAGATCCTCTTTCTAGAAAGCACTCGTGCTGGCTCTTGGGAGCTTGATTAGCTGTCAGCCTTCAGCTGACAGTTAACACCTTCTTAGGCTGGCCCCAGACAATTCTGGGGTCCAGAAAAAGATCTTTCCATTTCTGCCTAACACGGGGCTCCTCTAACAGGCCATCTTTGCTTTAGAGCTTCCTGTTGGACTGGCATTGCTGTCAGATCTGCATGAGGTCTAACAGCTCCTCCTCCTCCCCTTCTCCTTTCACATGTATTACTCCAACTCAACCCTTCTGACTCCTGACTCCAACCAGGCTTTGCTTTGCTGAGGTCTCACTGGCAGTCTCTTTTGTTACCAAAACCCAAGTTTGGCTGCTTGGCATTTGAAAGCCCATATTCTAGAGACAAGTGTTGGTTGGAAAGGAAAGGTTGCTTTATTTAGGAAGCGGGTAACCTGAGAAGATGGCAGACTAATGTCCAAAGACCATCTCCAAAGGGGTTTTTTTTTAAGGGGAAAGCTCTGGGAAGTGGTGAGAGTCCACAAGCAATGGTACAGCAGTTAATTATTCTTGATATGATCTCAAGCAGACTGGCTAGCATCAGGGAAGGCTAATTTCTAGTGTGGTCAAACTTGATCTTCTTAGAACATCTGGTTCCTTATTTCCTTAGAGTGAGTGTTCTGTTGAAATCTCTAAGAAGCTACAATTAGTCAAGCTATAAACTAGAGGGCACAGGTCAATGGGTTAAAGATAGATAGCCTTTAGGGCTGCTGAAAGCATAGTTACATTGTCTTCAGAATCTTTCCAATGCAACAACAGTTGTTCTCCCAGAGGATCTGTCCTTGCCCTAGAATCAGAGCATCAGGGCACTCTGAAGCAAGTTTCCTGAAGCTATTAATTCCTGCCAGTTTGACTTTTCTGATGGGGGGGCATTAGTAGAAACTTGCACGGTGGGCTTTGACTGTCTCAAGCCAGTACAATAGTGCAAGTCCTGTTCTGGAGCTCCATGTGTTTTCTTGCCTCTCCTGAGATACTCCATTTTCCTGTGAGGAACTGAACACACACACACACACACACACACACACACACACACACACACACACACAGCTTCCAAGAACCAACAGCAATTCTTAGGGATAATGCAGTCCAAGCTACATTTAGAAAGAGGACTGTGTCCCTAGAGGTGCCAGCTTGCCCTCTGGAGATTACATGGGACATTATTATGCAAAAGCAGTTTCAGTCCTTTTGCCCTGCTTTTTGAACTGTGTGAGAGGCCCATGGTATGACATGAATAAGCCCTGTCACAAGCCTTGCCAAGGGACAGAGCAGTGTACTTCTGAGGGCTTTCTCCTTATTGGGCCAGATCAAATTCTTGAGCACAACTGTACTTCTTTTAATCTCTGCAAAGGAAATGGGGGTAGTTTAAGAATTTATTGTCCTTCCACCTCAAGCAAACCCTTGGGAATGAAGGGGATGGGTGTTTTTGTCCTTCCAGGTACATGTGCTCTACCCACTCATTTTGAATGTCAGGACATAGGGACTGTTCTTACCTTTTGATATTTCATAAAAAAACCCCAAGAATCATACACTACACATGTTCTGCACCTTGTTTTGTTTTTTTTTAACCTTTTGTTTTGGAGCAATTATAGACTCAAAAGTAGTACACAGTGTCTCTGTGTACACTTCCTTCAACTTCCCCCAATGATGACACCTTACAGAGGTGATATCTGTAATACAATATCAAGACCAGGACATTGACATTGATACAATACTGCTAACTAGGGCAAAGATCCTATACAGTGTTCATTTTTTATGTGCGCTCATTTTTGTGTGTGTCAGTGTGTGTGTGAGTGTGTGCACATGCTCCATAACTTGTTGGTGTATTTTGGAGATCTTTGACTAGTGAGCAGTATAGATTTATTTCATTCTTGTTCCTTCTTTTATTATCTGGATGAACTGTCATTTGTCGGTCCCCTATTGATGTCTGCTTTACTTGTTTTTGGCTTTTCTCTAATACAGCTGATGATGCAATAGTGTCTTTGTCCACATAACTAGAAGAACTTGTACTAAGCCCAGGTAAATAGTTAAGTCATAAAGCAAAGGGTATGTGCCTTTGACATTTGATAGAAATTGGCAGTTGACCTCCAGAAAAGCTTGCCCTTCTCCGGTCTCAGGGAACCTTCCAAAAGGGCAATTCATTGTGCAGGTGTCCATTTCATCACAACCTCACGGCACATAGTTTCACCAAACATTTTAATTTTTGCCAGTCTGGGTGAAAATAAATTTTTTTTTAAATTTACATTTCTTTATTAAGATGATGGAGTATATTTTCATATGTTTACAGGTATTTGTATTTCTTGTTTCATAAACAGCTTATTCATGTCCTTTGTCCACTTTTTTTTTTTCAACATTTTTATTTATTTTTGGGACAGAGAGAGAGACAGAGCATGAACGGGGTAGGGGCAGAGAGAGAGGGAGACACAGAATCGGAAACAGGCTCCAGGCTCTAAGCCATCAGCCCAGAGCCCGACGCGGGGCTCGAACTCACGGACCGCAAGATCGTGACCTGGCTGAAGTCGGACGCTTAACCGACTGCGCCACCCAGGCGCCCCTCCTTTGTCCACTTTTATTAGGTTGTTTACTTTGTTTTTTATTTATTCTTATAAATTCTTTATGAAAGGAAGTTAACCATTTGACTGTGATGTGTTGCAAATATTTTTCTCAGTTTGACTTTTGAATTTATGTCTTTAAAAAAAAATTTTTTTTTTTTAACGTTTATTTATTTTTGAGACAGAGAGAGACAGAGCATGAACGGGGGAGGGTCAGAGAGAGAGGGAGACACAGAATCGGAAGCAGGCTCCAGGCTCTGAGCCATCAGCTCAGAGCCCAACGCCGGGCTCGAACTCACGGACCGCGAGATCGTGACCTGAGCTGAAGTCGGACGCTTAACTGACTGAGCCACCCAGGCGCCCCTGAATTTGTGTCTTTTTTAAAAAATGTTTATTTATTTTTGAGAGAGAGACAGAGAGAGAGAGAGAGAGACAGAGAGAGAGAGAGACAGAGAGGGTGCAAGCAGGGGAGGGGCAGAGGCAGAGGGAAACACAGAATACAAAGCAGGCTCCCGGCTCTGAGCTGTCAGCACAGAGCCCAATGCGGGGCTCAAACCCACGAACCTTGACATCATGCTCTGAGCCAAAGTTGGACGCTTAACCGACTGAGCCACCCAGGTGCCCTAATAAATTTATGTCTTTTTAATGTCATTTAGATGTTTTAAATTTTTATGGAATCAACTCTATCTTTTCTCTGATGGCTTCTGAGTTTTATGTTGTTCTTAGAAAGGCCTTTCTTACTCTAACAGTATTAAAAATTCACTCATGTTTTCATGTAGTTATTCAGTATTTGTGTGTGTGCACGCTCGTGTGTGTATTTGGGCCATATGGGGGCGCCTGGGTGGCTCAGTTGGTTAAGCGTCTGACTTCAGCTCAGGTCATGATCTTGCAGCTTATGGGTTGGAGCCCTGCATTGGGCTCTGTGCTGTGACAGCTCAGAGCCTGAAGCCTGTTTCAAATTCTGTGTCTCCCTTACTCTCTGCCCCTTCCCTGCCCACACTCTGTCTCTGTCTCTGTCTCTGTCTCTGTCTCTGTCTCTGTCTCTCTCTCAAAAATAAATAAACATCAGTAAAAAAATTTAAATCTTTGGGCCATATGATATTTGCTCTTGTATGAGAAATGAGATGGACGTCCAGGTTAACTTTGTGAAAAAAGTTTTCCCCAATGGTTAGCCAGTTATCTCAGCATTGTTGGAGATATTCCCCCATGCCTTGATTTCTTTATTATTCCCATATGTTTTTGAGCCTATTTCTGGATTCTGTTTCATTCCATTGATTTGTCTATCTGCTCTCAAGTCGGGATTTTAATAGCTATTGCAGAGAGGAAAAAAGAAAGTGGAAAAAGTACCATCAAATAATTTCAAGTAGAATGGCATGGCAGTTCAGAGGAAGGAGAAGGTATTTTTAGTTTGGGTGGTCTGGAAAAGCTTTATGAAAGAGAGACATTTAAGACGGAGCTTAAATGAGCTTCTTTAGTCAAAGGAAATAAAAAAAACAAAGACTTGGAGGGAGGAGGTGGTGAATATTTGTGCCGATGCCTGTTGTATCTCTGCAAAGGAGCCCATACTCCACCACTTGGGAGTTTATGCATGCATGTCTTGAATACAGTCAAGAGCATAAATAAATTTTTGTACTACTTATTTGAATCATTTTGAGGATATGTTTATTAACCATAATAGCTACAAGTTGAGCACCTACTCTTTGCTAGGAATATCTGTGTCAATTCTGATTCTCACCACGATAAGCAAGATTGTTATTATTATTCTCTTTTAGCAATGAGGAAAAGCCTCACTCAGGTTAAATAACAGATCATAAATGGCTGCACTGAGATTCAAATCCATAGCCAGCAAATAAAAAACCAGTCACACCTACGAGAAACTAGAATAGAAAATATAGCTCTGCCCACATCACCTGGGATCCCTTTGCTTCTGTGCACAGCAGGTGAATTCCAGTGTGAGCTCATTCCCCAAAGCCAGCATATTATTGGAAGGTACAGGAGAGCCAGAGGGGCCTAAGAATTTGTGTCCCTTCCCTCCCTCCACAGCCCTTAACCAATGACTGATGGGGATGAGATACACATACTCTAGATCTTGTCCTCTCTCTGGGATGCTTTTGAGGTATGACCCACAGTGCCCCCCAAGCCCTCTGTGGGAATGAGTGTAAATTACCCTCTGTGTGACTTGGCTTGATATTGCACCTTATGGAGCCCAACTTCCTCATTCACTCTAACCTTTTCCTGAAAATACTTCTTTTCTTCTTCTTTTTTTTAATGTTCATTTATTTGTGTTTGAAATGGAGAGAGGATGAGAAGGAGAGGGGCAGAGAGAGCGGGGAGACAGAGAGTCCCAAGCAGGCTGCACGCTGTCAGCACAGAGCCTGATAAACATGAGATCATGACCTGGAGATCATGACCTGAGATGAAATCAAGAGTCGGGTGCTTAACCGACTGAGCCACCCAGGCACCGCGCCCTGGAAATATTTCTTAATAAATCTTTTTCACATGTATCTTTCTCCAAGGCAGTATTGTTCCAAGAAAACTTTTAGTGATATAGAGGTGTGTGTGTGTGTGTATGTGTCTTTGTGTGTGTGTGTGTCTTTGTGTGTGTGTGTGTGTCTGTGCGTCTGTGTGTCTGTGTATTGGGTTGCCATTTAACTTGCATTTCTTACTGGGGAGGGAGGCAAAAAGCTTGAAAGCCACTGTCCTATACCACATTAAACTGTCTCTATTTGTGTAGAATTCACTGAACTGGAAAGTTTCCTGGGTGCTCCAATCACAACTGCAGATAATTTTCCAGGTCTTACTGCCTATTTGAGTACAGTGACTTAAAATACATTGAATAAAAATGTATTAGTCATGGGTCTAGAGAACACCATCAACTTTGACACAATTGACTAGGCTGTTCTTTGAACTTCTTTGGGCCATCAAGCCTGCCGAACAGCTTTCAAAGTCCAGGTTTCCCTTTGCTAAGGTTGATAAATGCGGTATAAAGGTCATGATGTTTGATTGTTAATTTTCTGCTAGCAGGAATAGGAAGACCAAGTTTGCCTTGTAACAGAGCCAGACAGTATACCTGACCATACGGTGGGATAGTCAGCCCAGAGCTCTGGCCCTAAGCCTGGCTTTGGTGGAGAGAGGTGGGGTGTACAAAATTGCTCTGCATTTACCCCCAAGACAGTGCAGTTAAAGGAAAGGAAGATAACATATCACAATACTCACTAACAGCCAATGAGACCTAGCAAAGAGATCAGGCAAGTTTCTGCTGGTCTTATCAGTAGCGATCCCAGGGTAGACGTGGCTTCCAGAATCCACTGGAGGGAGGCCATGAGTGGAGAGAAGGAAGCACCAACTCCCAAAGTATAGCAGACATGAAATCTGGAAGGCAGTGCAAAAAAAGAGCAAGAGACCCACCTTCCCAGAAAAGCCTCAGGAGCCCTGCCATGATGGTGTCAATTGAAGACCTTTATTTGTTAGTACCTGATATAAGATTGGTTCCATATTTAGAAAAGAACTAACATGTGTTGAAAATTCAATGGAATGATTAAGAAAAAAGGAAAGAGATCTCAGCTTATCAAGTTTTGGATGAAGATGGCCATGAGTTAAGAATTTATAGGGTCTCTGGTTATTGTCCCAGGGAAGAGCCATGCTTTCTGGTAGATGTGGCCATTCTGGTCACCGCAAAGGTGTGCTGCAGTGTGGGAGGTGGGTGCTTATTAGCACCATCAAGGTCTGGTTGAAGGATCCTTCACTACCAGCCAACTCCCTTCCAGCTGATTACATATTCATTCCATTGCTTTCCGATTCTTACTCCAGGTAGGAGGTGTGGATCATAGATGATACCTTTTCTCATTACTGGGAGGTAATGTTCCCCACCGAAACCTAGTCCATTGGCTTTTGAGACTAAATCAATTTCATGTGAGTTTGAGTTGTGAGAGTCAGTATCATATTCCCCCACAAGTTTTAGAAAAGAACTAAGATGTTGACTATCCAAGTTCCAGGCTGATTGGTCTGAGAGTCACACCAGGGGTCAGGACCCTGAGAGTCCTAGCCTGAAATGTGCAGTCAGATCTCATAGGTTCCCAGACCATAGAAGAGCATCAGACCCCTGCCCAGCTGACCTGAAAACCTGGGGGCAGGCATTACAAGCTGGTTCCTGACTGTTGGTAAGACTCTAGAATTCAGCCATAAGAGGACATTCACATGGCAGGTGGGGTGAGAGAGAGCTTTGGCTCGAGGGAGCTGAGCAGGGGTGGAATTGGAGGTGTGTTGGGCGAGGGTCAGTTTGGTCTTCAGTTTCTGTCTTGACCACTGTTTCTGGAAAATTAAGTGATAAAGAAGCTTTTGGGCTCTGTCTCCAGGGGAAGCTGTGCTCAATTCCAGTGGTGACAACAGGCTCCCAGGCTCAGGGGTTCTATCTCTGTCTGACATTCAGGGTGGGGTGGGGTGGCTCCTATGAGGCATGGTGGGGCGGGATGTGGGGGGCTCCTTGGCTCATAGTGCACAAGTATTAAATATTTTAAGCTTTATAATATTCATACAGTACTTTCACATAAACCTCATACCGTAATTGTTGCAAAGATACACAATTTTTTCCCCAAAGCAGATTCTAATTAATCAACAGTATGCTGATTAAGCATCTGCAGGAGAAGCATTGTGCTAAATGCTGTAGGATATTAAAGATTTACAGCATGAACTTAGTCCTTGCACTCAAGGAATTTACAATCTAACTGAGGAGCTACGACAGGTCAATGAAACATCCAGAAAACAACCGCCGAAAAAAAGAGCTAAACTAAGTGTTATTTATCTGCACCTCTTCCTACCCTTCCATTGAGTCTCCCCACAGGGAAGCTCTCCCCAGCCCCAGGGGGTGGGACTCTGGAGGCTCTAGGCACATAACACAAGCCTTCCTCTTGTGCCCCACCCGCTCCTCAGTCCACCTGTCTTTGTCCCCTCCCTTCCCATAAGGCTCTATGGGGGTGGCTGGGAGTAGGGGTTCGTATGGAGAGATCTCCAGAAAATGGACCCTGCAAAGGTGAATGGGTCGGACAAAAATAGGTCTCATGTTTTTTATCATTTTCTGTTAAAATTGAATGAGTTTGGTTCGTTGGATGGGTCAGGCATACCTTATTAAATTGATGAGCATCTGTGAAGTCTCACACATGCCGAAAGAAGATAAAAGGCCATCAGGAGATCAGAGTGTGGACGTCTTGGGGGCTTCTTTGGTTGCTTTTCCAGGTTCTGACACTCTGTCTTTATACCCATATTCTTAAAATAAACATTCCTCCCAGACTAGTGCTAATGCTGTGAGTGTCATCATTTGGGTGTGGTCCTTTGAACAAGGCAGGTTCACGAGAGTGACAGAAGTATTACTGGAACCAGCTTCTGCTATTGTGCTGGCCTTTCTCAACAGGGGCTCCAGAAGAGGATCGAGGCCTGTAGCATAGTATTTGAAGGATTATTTTCTCAGTTCTCTCAAGGATGGTATATAGCTAGTACCAGTCTAGAAGCAAAAGAGATACAAGTTAATTTATTACATACAATTGTTGCCCTAGGGCATTAGGACTTAGGTTTCTCATGGAGACCAGGGTCTCAAGCAACACCTGAGC
Source organism: Felis catus (assembly GCF_018350175.1). Lineage (NCBI taxonomy): Eukaryota > Metazoa > Chordata > Mammalia > Carnivora > Felidae > Felis > Felis catus. Next base: position 74,241,666 of record NC_058373.1, on the reverse strand, counting down.
TCCTTCCTTTCCTTTACCATAAGTGACCCATAATGACTTCTTGAGTCATGAGTTTTGACGATGTAGACCATAAATAATTGGAGTTCAAAGGTGAGACCAGAGCCCTGTGGGTAGTATTATGTTGAGTTATAATGTTATTAGCTGTACTAAGGTCTAATATGAACCTAGATTAGGCAGTGAGCTTGGAAAGAGAAGACTCTTCAAACACGCTCTCTCCCTCCTTCTGTATCAGGGAGCTCTGCAAGGCAGGGTGGCTTGGAATGGCCGTACATTTGAGTAATGACTCTTCTCTGTAGTATGGAATTGGAAAACCTCCATTTCAAGAAAAAGCATACTTTAGATCTTATAAACAGTGATTTAAATAACAAAGGTGAAGGAAGTATGTCCGCCCCATCTGATATACAAGAGATCTTCTGATTTGGCAAGGGGAGTCAAGGTATTGAGTGAGTCTGGAATGTGTCAGAATTGATGGGGTAGAGGGAGAAGGTAAGGGTGCCTTGAGCTCAACAAGATAAGCATAGGGACCTGTCGGTACAGAAGAGCACAGGAGCCACTGGCTCTCCTGTCCTCACTCTCACCATGCAGGGCTGGGTTGGGAGGATGCCTAGGAAATACTATCATGCTGGAGTTTAAATGTTCGGGAAAGCATTTTCTCTGATGCAGGCTTGGCCTGTACATTGTCTGACTCCTGTGTTTTGGAGGTTGCCAGGGGACAATACATTCCTTTGAGATTCTGGTTTCTACCCTTAATGGACCAGGCAGAGCCTCGTTTTCTTGGGCCTCTGCAGGCTGTGAGAATAACTGCATTCCTGCTTGAAACCCCCAGCTTCTCTCTTTGGCTAGAGACCCTTCCTTTCTTCCTGGCTGGATCCGGGGAGGCTGAGAAGTAGCATTCAAACTTGCCATGCTGCAACCGTAGCTTGCAGGACTGCATCTCTGTGTAAAGATTCACTTAGAGTTTCTAGTGTGGAGCTACAAAATGTATCCTTATTTTAGATCAGGTCTCTTTGCTGTATGTTCTTATGTACTTCCCTTTTGAAATACTTACACTAAGATTGTTTATTTAAACTGGTTTTCTGCTGTAGAGTATGAGCAGCATGAGATCAGGAACTGAGCCTATCTTGCTCACTGCTGTATCCCTATTACCAAGTACAACAGATTCCTCCTGGACACTTCAAAGAGGGGACTTAAAATGGAATTGAGGGGTGCCTGGGTGGCTCAGTCCACTTTGGCTCAGCTCATGATTTCACGGTTCATGAGTTCGAGCCCTGTGTTGGGCTCTGTGCTGACCACATGGGGCCTGCTTGGGGTTCTCTGTCCCCCTCTTTCTGCCTCTCCCCTGCTCTCTCTCAAAATAAGTAAATAAACATTAAAAAAACAAAACAAAACAAACCAGGGAGTTGATTACATGTAATGGACAGAGGTGAGAAGCTGAATGGGCTGGAGAAATAATCAGGTATTAGTGCCAGCAGAAAGCTGCTGCTACCATGGAGACTCGAAGAACACAGGAGAGGGATGGTGTCCCTAGAATCAGAAACTGAGGCTGTGCCATGGCGAGGACTGCCAAGGACCCTGATGGGAGGAGCTGTGTGGTGAGGAGCTGGGTCCATTGCAGGAAAATGATACTCAAGGTACAGAGGGATGGGAAAAATAACCTGGCTTCTCTTGCTTCCCAATGTCCAACCTGTTACTGTTGCCTTCCACGGGCCATTCTAACTGGAAGGCAATTGGAGAGGGTAAAGAGGGAACAGGATTTGCAGGAGAAGGGCAGGGAAGAGATCTGAGAGCAAATAGGCAATGACTGGCACAATATGAAGTAACAAATACTCGTTGCTTACATGAATGAATAGGCATGGGTGCCTGGGTGGCTCAGTCGGTTGAGCGTCTGACTTTGATTCAGGTCATGATCTTGTGGTTTGTGAGTTGGAGTCCCGTATCAGGCTCTGTGCTGATAGCTCAGGGCCTGGAGCCTGCTTCAGGTTCAGTGTGTTCTTCTCTCTCTGCCCCTCCCCTGCTTGTGCTCCGTCTCTCTCTGTCTCAAAAACAAATAAAACAATTTTTAATAGAAAAAATGAATGAATAGGCAAAGAGACATGCATTAAGTATTGGCTGATCAATATTTAAGGGAGCCACACCCTCCCATTCACAACCTGTCAAAACTATCCCACCCCTCACTTTTCTGCTACCAGCTGCTACAGATGTCTTCTTGAGCCGCAAGTTTGGACAGTGTAAGCTAAGGGTAACTGAAGTTCAAAGGATAGCCAAGAGCTCTAGTTCATTCTGAATTGCCTGAATTAAAAAAATGTTCTGCAGGGATTACCCAAAATACTAGTAAAGATGTAGGCTGTTTAACATTACCCAGTTTGAAATCCAGCCTAGTTTTCTTGAGCCTCAAATCTAGCAGCTACAGGGATAGCTGCCTCAAAATGACACAGGTCACCATTTCTGAGGCAAAGACCTAGCCTGTCCCTTACAGGTAGGTGCGTGGTTAGGGTTTCAGGTCAATGGGGCTGAGAGGCTTTCTTCTCAGTTGGGCTCCTATATGTACCCTTTTGGAGACATGGAAGGCTGCAATTCTACAGTGTTTCCACTAGAGGGCCACAGGGCCTCCCCTCAGAGTCCAGACTGGGTGGAGACTTGGTACCTCACCCATATTCCATGGGGGCGCTGCTATGTGGGGTCTAGACTTAGGCACCTCATGTGTTGGATCTGATCTGGAGTAGCAGAGCTGCCATGATTCAGAGATAGGAATTTCCTATTCAGTTTCCTCACTGTCCCTTTTGCTGGTTCATTTTACATTTAATAACAGTTGATTTAAAACATTTACAAATGAAGAAATCAAAGTAGGAAGTGTGTGTGTGTGTGTGTGTGTGTGTGTGTGTGTGTGTACACTCCTGTGCATGTTCATAAATACGTGTGGCTATTTTGAATTTTTTTAAATCATTTATTTATTTTTAAGAGACAGAGACAGAGTGCCAGTGCAGGAGGAGAAGAGAGAGAGGGAGACAGAGAATCCGAAACAGGCTCCAGGCTGTCGGCGCAGAGTCCGACACGGGACTCGAACCCACCAACCATGAGATCATGACCTGAGCAGAAGTCAGTTGCCCAATGGACTGAGCCCCCACATGTGGCTATTTTGAAGGTGAGGTAGCAGGAAGTGGGGATAATTGTGGTCACATCAATCAATGCCTAAACCTACAGCTTAAATATTATTTAATGTTGAAGAAATTCAGAGCTGGAAAAAGACCTTGGAAATAATTTAGCACCTCCCTCATTTATAGCTGGAGAAACCAACATCTTGCTGCTTGCAAGATGCCTGGAAGGTTCAGAAATTTTAGGAATGTAGTTAATACGTCGAGTTATTAAGGGGTTTGTGGTAAGATTTTCAGTATTCCATGCTTGCTCCCCTTTTCTTAGGTTCCACCTGAACTGTTAAGACAGCAGCAACAAAGCACAAAAAGACATTTTCCAGTTTTCTGTTGAAAATGTTTGGCTTTCTGGTTTTAATCCCATCTTTGGTCTTTGTGTTCTTTCTGGAAAGAAAGATCGAACCAGAGGATAGAAAGACCCGACATTGTAGGAAAATTATCCAGGAAGATGGTGGAGTGAGTAGAAACCCAGCCAAACTCCTCATCACAAATTGTATTAAAATCAATCAGAAATTTTACTAAAGAAATTTCAGCAGTACCACAGAGATCAGTCACTAAGGTAACTTAAGGGAGAATGCATTAAACTGGAAAAATTAATGTAGCCTCTCTGAAAAAGTGTCATCACTCAAAAAAGAAAAAAGGAGGTACAAAAAACTTTATTTTAATTAATCCTGAAAAAGAGCAACCACAGGGAACCACACAAAGAATTCAGAAAACAGTTGGAGCCCCTTTTCAAAGAAACGGATAATGATATCCTCTCAAGTGAGAGAAGGTCAGAATTAAAAAGAATGAAGGTAACGATCATTGCAAAGACAAACTGAGGTTGTTGTTTAAGCTGTACAAAGAAGAAATTGCACTTAAATCAGTTTAAAAAACACTAAAAAAACTTTCAGCGATATATCCAGAATTTCAAGAAATTGAACTAAGAAATTAACTGGAGGGCCATTCTGGGGACTAGAGCTCAGCATTGCAATTTCTTCATAGTTAGATTTTCCGGATAAGTAGACAAAATAAAAGGGACTAAATCAATAATTAAAGATGCAGTAATATATTCCCCAGAACCAATAAGAGGGTAGATTTGAAATGAGAAGAACCTATGGTCTCATAGAGTCCTTACAACATTTCAAGAGCGACTTGTGATTTATGAGATAGCTCTCACACTCGTGCGTGTTCTCATTTGCCCTTCACAACAACTATATGAGGTAGACAGATAATATTATTCCCTCATTTTGCTGACAGAAATTAGCCTCTGAGAGGCTGAGTGGTTTGTCCAAGGGATATAACTAGTGAGTGAAGAGTCCAAGTTTTGCTCTCCAAAGTGGGAGGATCTTATGTACATTTTGCATACTAAGGAAAAAACATCTACAATAACATGCAAAAAGAAAAGATCACTTAAAAATGTTTTTAAAAATGTTTAGTTATTTTTGAGAGAGAGAGAGAGAGAGAGAGACAGAGCATGAGCAGGGGAGGGGCAGAGAGAGAGAGGCAAACACAGACTCTGAAGCAGGCCACAGGCTCCAGGCTCGGAGCTGTCAGCGCAGGGCCCAGTGTGGGTGTTGAGCTCTCGAACTGTGAGATCATGACCTGAGCTGAAGTCAGATGCTCAACTGACTGAGCCACCCAGGCACCGCTGGAAAAGATCACTTTTAAAAGAATGCAAATTGGAAAGACTATTGCCCTTTCTAGTAACATAAAAATAGCGTGGTGAATATGGAAAGATATCACCAAGGATGAGGGTGGGTGGAGAGAGAGAGAGAGACAGAGTGAGAGAGAATGTGTCCATTCATTCATAACCTTGCCAAACTGCCCTCCATGTGGGATGCCACAAAGACCTCTTCAAGGTCCTAGAAACCCAACCAGTCATCTTTTTCCAATTAGTTCTGAGGACTGCTTCTAACAGAAGTCTGCATTAAACACAGAAACCTAAATAGGTGGCATTGACCTGAATTATCTATTCTTATCTTTTACATTATCTATTACAAAAACATGTAAATGAGAACAGTATGAGAAAGCATTTTTTTGTTGATAAAGTACAATTATTGTATTTGATGGAATGAGAGTAAGATGTATCCTCATTCCTGTATGAGGCATTACAAACTGCTGTCAACTTTCTAAGAATTATTTGGCTAAATATGACAGGAACTGTCCCCTACACTCAATACTACCAGTCTGGGAACTTATCCTAAAGCAATAATGCAAAGAAGAAAAAGTTATATAGGTGGGTATACTGATATTATTTATAGTTGTTAAAACTTGAAATAAAAACCCAGTAATTGGGTTTTAGCCCACATGAATATTATGTAAGCTATTAAAAAATAATGAAAATTAAATGTGTGTATGAAATTAGCGATGGGAGTAGAACTAAACTTTTCACATTACCCTGATTAAACAACGAAAACCGTGTGCACATAGATAAAAAGTGGAATGCCATTCAGGGAAACGACATGAATTCATTTAGGGAGTGGGATTGAAGTTGAGCTTTCTAATTTCATTCTTTAAATAATTTTTTAATTTATAAATGATTAAGAAATGACCAATGCTGTTGCTGAAACATGGCCAGTCCCATCCAGGTCAGAGATTTGTGGCCTCTTTGGAAGGGTGAGAAAGTGCTCATAGGCATGGTGTCTGAGTAGGAGAGATGAGGCCCGTGGGCCTGGGGACCAGGGCTGAGAAGAGACCTAATTTACCCTCCGTCGTCATCGTCATCGTCTTCTTCTTCTTTTTAAAAATATTTTTAAATGTTTGTTTATTTTTCAGAAAGAGAGAGCATGTGCACACGAGCAGGGGAGGAGCAGAGAGAGAGGGAGAGAGAGGATCCAAAGCAGGCTCTGCTCTGATAGCAGAGCCCAATGCGGGACTTGAACTCACGAACCTCAAGATCATGACCTGAGCCGAAGTCGGATGCTTAACTGACTGGGCCACCCAGGCACCCCGTCCTCTATCTTCTTTGATGCCTTTTGAATTTTGTATCCTATGCATGTGGTACCAATTTTGAAAATGATATCCAGGTGCGACAAATCTCCATTGACTATTTTTGTGATTCCAGAATTGGGCCAAATGGTCGGAAGATGGGACAGAATAGTTAAAATCAGGGTGGCCTTGGAAAATCCAGAGCATTCAGTCAGTGTGCCAAATAATTGGAAGGGTGAGCAGTTGAAGCCATCCTGAAGGTAGACAGAGGGCAACAGGTAGGGGGTGGGCCCGCCTGGGAGTCCAGTTGAAGTGGTGGAGATCTGGGAATCTTGGGGTTGAAGGCCAAGGAACAGAGAGCTGCAGTGCGGAGGTTGAAGGTGAGCAGAGCCAGTGACAAAGTGCTTGTGTTGCAGATGGCAGGAGAGGGAGGTGAGGGAGGTGTGGGCCGAGTGGCAAGGGAGGCAAGACTACCCCATGAGGTATGGTGCAGATAGAAACCAAGGGTAGGGCATGGAGTGGAGCCAGAGCCTCTGGGGGTATGAGGTGAGGGACACCACAGAGGCTCGGAACAAGGGGAGCCTACTGGGGTGGGCTGCTGAGGCCAGGGCTAGGTGGGAGGAAGCAGATGCACCTGACTGGGTCCAAGGATCCGGGGCCAGTGGTGCTAGGGTAGCTGCAGATCTTAACAGTTTCTTCTCTTACATAGTTGGCAAGGGAGAAAGAGTAGGATTAGCATTCAGAAGGCCTAGGTTCAAGTCTTGCTTTGGGGACCAGCTCTGTGACCTTGATCACTGTTCTGTCATCCTCAAATATGGGTCATATTACCTGGAGGCAGAATGAGGGGACAACAGTGAGCCGGGGAATGGGGAGCTACGTGCTCTCTGAGCTGTACCTACAATCAGCACAAAACAGCTCGAAGCAGAGAAGTGCCATGTCACATGAAGGAGGCAGAAAGGCCACTTGAGATGGACTGAAGCCTGAATAAAGACCTTAACTTGTTAGAGAACAGGATTTGAGGAACCACAGAGCCCTGAAGAGTGGCAGGTGTCTACACTGGCTAAGCACTGCTCGGGTGAGGGAGAGGTGTAGTGTTTTTTTTTTTCGCTGACAGGGATGCATTAGGCTTCTCTGACCCCCTCAAAGCCTTGAGTCACGGTAACCTGCTCGGCAGGTAACCCTCTTGTGACCCTCTGTGTGGCACTGTTTGGCTTCCCACATAGCCTGCCCCACAGGCATAAGCCTTTCCATTAGAGGAGGAAAATACCCGGTCCCTTTGAAAGTTGTTTCTCATTGTTCACTAAAATAGTTAAAAACAGCAACTTCGGGACCACGTTCCCGAAGTTCTAGCTCTACTCGCTGCTTTCTTCAGCTGCCACCAAGGTGCTTGGTCTTTGTGAGGAAGTTAAACTAAGGCTGCGTTGGGTGAGGGCGTTGCCTCATTCCATGACTAGCACTGGGCCAGGTACACTGGCCTAGCACGCCTGCACCAAGGCCTTCATCTGGGAGCTCCCCTGAATGTACTCGGCCCTCATCCTGCACGACAATGAGGTGACAGTCATGGAGGAGAGGATCAGTGCCCTTATTGAAGCAGCGGGTGTAAAGGTTTCAGCCTTTTTGGCCAGGCTTGTCTGCAAAGGCCCTGGCTGATGTCAACATCGGGAGCCCCATCTGCGTAGTTCAGGGCTGGTGGACCTGTGCCCTGCACTGCTGCCGTCTCAGCTGAGGAGGGAGTGGAAGCAAAGAAGAAGAAGCTGAGGAGTCTGAGGAGGACGTGTGCTTTGGTCTGTCTGACTAAACTTCTTCTGTAGCCTGTTCAGTAAGAAGCGGAAGTGTTAAAAAAAATTCTGGCTCTGCTTCTTCCTAGCTGTTGACCTTGGACAGGTGACTGGACCTTCCTGTGCCTCAGTTTTCTCATCTATAAAATGGAGATGTTAATAGTACTTGGCTCCTACTTGTGAGGAATAGTGTGGTAAATCATGTAAGAGTACTCAGCGCGTGGCGCATAGTAGGTGCTGTGCACATGCTGTGGTACATGTGGGAAATGACTGACTTGGCACTCTTGTTTATCCACATTGCACGCTGGGAGCTTAGAGTCTCGGAGATGCTGGCACCCCTGAGAGGCTGTCCCATTCTCTCTGTGCTGGTAGAATCAGGTTTCTGAGCCTATAAGTCTGAGGAAGACATTCAGCCATGGTGACTTCTCCAAAGTAATGCCTTGTGGGGACCGTAGGCAGTGACCCAGAGGGCTGCCTCTGCTTGCCTCCTGCGTTCTTTCCTTTCTTCCACATCTTAATGCCACTCGGGACTGTTGAGAGGGCTGGACGGGATGTCTGTAAGCCCTTGCAGACAGCAGGCATAAATGATACATGATAAATGAATGAATGAAATTGCCTGCTCATCCCTTCTTCCGGGGCTGGCAGTCCCCAGGGAGACAGACATGTGCGGAAATTGTACAGCCACATATGAAGAGGAAGGAGGACTCTATTGTATCAGAGGAGGGAGGCAGGGGGGAGATTTTGTTTGTTTTGAAGAAAATTCCAGGAGTTTCCTAGAGGGAGGAGCTTCCAGATGGAGGAGGTGGTTTTCGTGAGTCTTGGAGGGGTGAACAGGCTACAGGGAGCTGAGGTGGCTGCAGCCTGGGTGTGTGTGTCAGAATGCTGGGAGATGAGGCAGAACCATCTGATGGGGGCCAGATCCCATGAGTATGAACAATGACAAATTGTGCTGTGCTAATAGGTTTTGATTTCATCCTACAGGCAATGGGGATCCCCTGAAGAATTTCAGGCAGGTGAGTGACAAAAAGGAATTTGCATTTTATTTATTTATTTAGTTTTTTAAATGTTTAGTTATTTTTGAGAGAGACAGAGCATGAGCAGGGGAGGGGCAGAAAGGGAAACACAGAATCCAAAGCAGGCTTCATGATCATGTGAGATCATGACCTGAGCGGAAGTTGGACACTTAACTGACTGAGCCACCCAGGTGCCCCAGGAATTTGCATTTTAGATGTGAGATCCTTGAGAGTCTGAGAGGTGTTTTTTTTTTTTTTTTTCTTTTTGAGAAAGAGAGAGAAAGTGAGAGACAGAGGTAGAGGGAGGAGTAGAGGGAGAGAATCCCAAGGAGGCTCCATGGCCAGTGCGGAGCCCAATGTGTGCCTCGATCCTGTGACCCTAAGATCATCACCTGAACTGAAATCAACAGTTGGCCACTCAACCAATTGAACCACCCAGGTGTCTTGAGAGCAGAGGAAGTGTCTTATCTACCCTTGTGTCTTTAGTAAGAGATGTACAATTTTATTCATGGTAAGAAATCCACATTTGGTAAATGAATGAAAGACAGCAGTGGTGGCTATGGAGGATAGATGGGTCTGAGGGAGACCACTAAGGAGGCCAGGTGGGGGCGCTGAGCGTGTGAGCAAGGGGAGCATTGGGGCTTGGGAGGAGGTGACCACATTTGAGACTTGTAAAATTAGACCTTTAGGTGACTGGCTGTGGTGGGGGCACTGATGAATGAAGACAAAGCAAAGATGGCTTTATGATTTCTAGCTAGGGTGATGGCAAAGCTATTAAAAATTGAAAGAAACAAGGGGGAAGAACCAATATGCTAACATCTAGGACACCACCACAGTATGAAGTGCTCAGTGGGCATAAATGAATTTTTCTTCTCAGAATTTTGCCTGAAAACAAGGCTGTCATCGTTAATGCTGCTGATCAACTCTTCTGAGTCTTTGAGGGGACCCAGAGTTTCAGTTTCAAGGTAGGATTAAAGAAATCACGTTGCAATGATCACCTGTATTATTTTAGGTCATGTGTATGATGGGACATCTCTGGAAGGGGCAAGTATAAGCATATGTGTTTAACTATTGAACTATGAACACTATGAATACACAACTGAATGGAAAGTCTGGAGATTTCCCTTATACCCTCTACTTCCCCACCCCGTCCCCCCTGCCACAACCTCTCCCACTGTCAACATCAGCCACCAGAGTAGCACATTTGTTACAACTCGTGAATCTAAAATTACTCTAAAATATAAAATCTGTTAGTTAAAAAAAACTCGATACAAGTGTATACTAGTATACATTGTGATTATATGCATATACAACTGTGTACAGCTATCTGCAGTGGAGACAAACAGGACCATCTAGGGTGGGATCCTGCCTCTGGAATCTTTAAGTTGTGTGGCAATGAGCCAGCTAGCAGACTCACTGTCCACAGGACTGAGGGCTCTCAAGTTTTCGAAGGAAGCTGAGGCATATTAGAGAATCCCCCTAAACAGTAGGCACTTAAGATGAAAACTGTTCGGTGTGCATATCTAAAGTATTTATTCTGGGTTGCCTGGGTGACTCAGTGGGTTAAGCGTCTGACTTCGGTTCAGGTTATGATCTTGTGCTTCCTGAGTTAGAGCCCCACATTGGGCTCTGTGCTGATGGCTCAGAGCCTGGAGCTTGCTTCGGATTCTGTGTCTCCCTCTCTTTCTGCTCCTCCCCTGCTTGTGCTCTCTCTCTCTCTCTCTCATTCTCTCTCAGAAAAAAAAATGTTTATTTCCCCACATGCCGCCACTTTTATACACCTCTCCTAAAATGGCAGAGAACAAGGGGTGGGCACTGTGCTGGACATCTCCACAGCACATTCCATTCATCTGGCCCCAACACACATTGCTCCAACAGGAGGCTGGCAGGGCAGGCCGCTGGCCCTGCTGACTCCACCCCCTGTTCCACCTGCATCAAATGATGCTGGTTGGTGTCCATCCTGAGCCCTTTACAGAACTGCCATGTTGTCTTATTCCAGCTCCTGAGGAAATAACAAGTGCTTTCTGTAGATGAAAAGACAAATTGGCCTGTGGCCGACAGCTCTGAAGTCCACTGCAGCGAGCAGAGCAAAATTTACTGTTTCATCTCACAATGCATGTGTTTTAGCTCTTTCTACCACCAGATTTAACAAAACTCTAACGTTAAATTTAAAGTAGCACAAGGATTTTATGAAGATCCTGTATAATAAGTTCCACCCCACATTGCCCCATTCCCAGAATCTAAGAGACTGGTATTTACTTTTCTAACTATTTCTGGGGGGGGGGGGGGGATTTTTTAGATCTTTTTCTCCCCAGGCCTCCCAAATAATGGTGGTGTATTTTCTCTCTAATGGCATGGACATAGGCCCTCTTCTGCTGACTTTATTGATCAGGTTTGAGTTAATGGTAGTGGTTTGTTTGAAGTAGGTTTCTGTATGTGTGTGTTTGAGGGAAAATACATGCAAAGAGGCAGGTAGAGTAGTCCTTTGGGTTCTTGCTGTGACCAAGAGGTTTTTATCTTTTAAAAAAAATTATTTTTTCTTGGAGAATAAAAAATTATGCTTAACAATCTTAGTTGGCTTCGTAGTGGGTCCAATTATTGGTGGATAAAAAAATCTCATCAATGACATTTTCAGGTTTAGTATGACTACATTTATATACTTAGAAGGACCAGTTGTATATAAAAACACCCATTTTGATGAAAACTGTAAATGCTTATTAAAGCACTTTGACTTCCTTCTTTTCTGGCAACTGCTACCTAAAAATATCTCTGAATACTATGTTAAGGGAAAATGTTTTGAAAAAAGTGGAAAGTTATATGAGAAGGTGCATAATCCCAAATCTCATAGAAATAAAACAGAGGCAAAATATGTAAATAAGATTGTGTGTGTGTGTGTGTGTGTGTGTATGTGTGTGTGTGTAAATTATATATGCCATATATTTTCTACCATCCACTCTGCAATAGAGAATATTATTCTTATATACTCAGGAACACAATTAGTAATGATGGATTTTTAAAGAGCTCTAGACATCTTGATAAGGTCAACCAAGAATGGGAACCTGTAGATAAACTTCATCTTTATTCAAAATAAAGGAGAGATTTCAAGAAGCTCAGGGAGGGTCTACTAGCTCTTTCTGTACCCTGTGGTTTTATGTGGTTCTTATAAAACCAGTTCAGGCAGAAGACAGCGGTGACAGGGTTATAGAACCTGGGGCTGAATCAGGACGAGGCTTCAGACCCTGAAGTGCATGATCAGGAGCTCAGCACCCAGTACAACAAGGAGGAAAGTGCTAGCCACACCATGTCTTTTCTTTCTCCAACTTCTGAACATTGAAACACATTAGGTTTTAATGTGTTTTTCTTGGAAGAATGGTTGGGATGCCTGACGTGGTCAGGGACAGAGGAAAGTGGTTAAGAAAGCATTTGCTACAAAGCGATGGGAGAAAAATTGAATTGCTCGGTGCATGGCTGGTTGAGTTCTTCCAGCTGTATCTATGATAAAGAGAATACACAATTGGGGATTTTCCTCCTGGACAATTACTATTACACGGACTACCAGTGGGATCCAAAGCATTGCCACTTGTGGATGGCTTGAAAGAGAAGCATTATTAAGAGTCATTTGTAATGGGATTTTACTTCTGGTTATAAAAAATTTGATAACCAAATTCACAATACAAATGATTAAAAAGGCCTAAAGAGTGTTAATGGCAGAATTTGGTAAATGATGTATTCATGAATACCAGATCTTTCTAATTCATGTGCCTTGCTTGGGCAATATTGAATATGTAAACTATGATCCATCTGGACTCAAACAGGCCTTATTAAGACAGCATTTTGGAAAAGGAGGTTTCCCCCTGCTCACTACTGCTTTGAAGTTTTTGTTTGTCTGTTTTTTAGATTTTTAAAAAAATTTTAAGTAATCTCTACACCCAATGTGGGGCTTGAAACCACAACTCTGAGATCAAGAGTCACACGCTCCACTGACTGAGCCAGTCAGGCACCCCTGACTTGAAGTTTTACTGTAATCAATCCTAAAATATACTCAACAAAATTTCTTAGATGAACCGATCTCAAGCGCAACTCAACGTTTGCTAGTTTGTTAGCAGGGAAGCTACGGAGTGTGCTGATCCAGAAGGGGTGTGAAAGGAGGGGTTTGTGTTGGTGAATGCTGCTTCTGTCATCAGCTGGTTTTGGAAGAGTATAAAAGGCTGTGGTTTCATTTCAGAAGTCACTAAACATCGAGCGCACATTGGTTGTTGAGGAGGAAGTTTGTGGCAGGATATTATGAGGTGACAGATGTGCTGACGTTGAGGTCAGGGAAGGTGATGTTTCCCAGACACACATGACCAGTGGCTGCACTGTGCCGAGGAGTGGGAATATCAAGGCTTCACCCTCAAGTGGTGTTAGGGCCCATGCAGAAAGCGTGAATGGCACTAAGTCTCTGGGGGCTACATGGGGTCTACCTGGCCACCAGGTAACAAGATCTGAATTTTGAGCTGCCCAAAGCCTGTGGTTTTTCTCAAATGTGGACACATCTGCCTATATCTTAGCTTTGGGACAAGATGTTTTACTCCCTTTGACAAGAGGTTCTTTGATATGAAATTAAGGATAACTAAAACAAAACATGGCCTGGATTCTGTTTCATCCCCTATTAGTCTGACCCCACCTGGTGTACTGTCATCCAGTTCTGGCACCCGCCACCCAGAATTAGTGCAGACTCCATGAGTTGAGGGCTCGATCCTCCATAAGGGTGCTCCCACTTCAGACGCCAGGCACACTTTGGGGTTCCCAGGCCACCCGTGCTATTGACCAACCGGTTACAAATTTGGGAGGTTCCCACAGCCCCCTCAGGCTTGATAATTTGCCCAAAGCACTATAATTAAGGACTACACATTTATTATAAAAGGATACAGAACAAGACCAGCCAAATGAGGAGACATGTGGTGCAAGGTCTAGAGGGTCCTGAGTGCAGTTTCCCTGCCTTCTCTGGGAGAATCAGAAGCTGTCACCCTCCTGGCCCAGCCATGTGCTCATCAGCCAGGAAGCCCTCCTGAGCTTCAGTGTACAGTTTTTATTGGGATTTTATTACGTAGGTGTGATTGATTAAATCATTGACCAAGTGATTGAATGTGATCTGCAGCCCTCCTCCTCACCCTGGAGGTAGGGCTATTATTCAAAGTCCCAACCTTCTAATGAGGTGGTTGGTCTTTCTAGTGACTAACCTTCATCCTGAAGCTATCCACAAGCTGCCCCCGCCCCCCCGCCCCCCCCCCAGCTCGTCATCTTATTAGCATAAACTCAGGTGTGATCCAGGGGCTCATGACTAACAAGTACACTTCTATTACTTGGGAAATTCCCAGGATTGTAGAAGCTCTGTGTCAGGAACCTGGGACAAAGACCAGACAAACTCTGTTATAGCATGAGAAGACAGGTGATATGGGCATATTTCTGTATAATGAACTTTAAATGATATACAGAGGGTTCCGATAGGTCTTCTAAACTGTAGCCAGCACACAGAGAAAAGTCCATATGATGACCCAGCAAGAAGAGGGCCATCTGCAAGCCAAGGAGAGAGGTGTCAGGGAACAGCAGACCTTCTAATACCCTGATCTTGGACTTCCAGCCTCTGGAACTGTGAGAAATACAATTTCTGTTATTTAAGGACCCAGTCTGTGATATTTTGTTATGGCAGCCTTAGCAGACTAATACAGTGCCTTTGCTTATGCACTTCCTCAGAGTTTGCTTTTCTAGAGTCTTTGCCAGTTGTATTCCTGAGGAGACTCTAAGATGTCCTACAAGATGCCTGCTGCTAATTTGTCAGCGTGGGGATGGTTTCTGACTCTTTGTAGGTGTGAGGACTCTGCCCATGCTGCTATTCTGCATTGACCCTTCTGTGCTCGATTCTATCCTTTTTTTTTTTTTTTTTAACGGCTGTGCTATCTGAGGCTATTTCTTACCTGCATTTTGTGAGACTTCTTGTTCATCCCATTAAATCTGTCCTGTCTGGAGCCGCCCCGGGGCTGCTTTCATTAAATGGTCTTATGTCAACTGTCAGGTGGATTAGTCTTGTCAAGTATAATCATTCTGTTGGGAAGCTAAAGGAAACAGATGCAGAGGAATTAGGTAAATTCTACCTGAGCACATATAGCTAGTTGGTAAAATAAGTGAAATTTGAATATCAAGCTCTTACCTCATGTTTAACTCTGCTTTCCACTCTACCCGTGAACTGTCTCACATTTGTGAGTTAAATGAACAGAAACATTTTGTTGACAGTCTTCCCACCTCTCTCAAAATGTGTGGAACCAGAGCAAACTACTTGTCCTGTTAGTGTCACCTCATTAGATTCTGGGAACTGCAAGAAACGGAAGAAGAACTTAATAGCAATAAGCTCGATTTTTCTTAACGTTCCCCTTTAGAGGTTCTGAGCAAAGACAGCAAAGGATCCAGATCACCCAAAAGTGCCAATTAAGGGAACTTGACTGCATATCCAGATAACAAAACTGCTACCAATTATCCAGAGGTTTCTCTTCAGTGTCCACTTTGTAAAAAGTGGCTGGTGAATTCATCCATACCAGGCGCTGATGTTTATACCTTCTATTTTAAAAATGAGTGAGAAAGAAGACCTCAGTTTTCCCTTCTGAGAAAAGAGAGTGTTCTAAAAACATCTTATTTTAAATTACTTGCTTATGGACACCCAAAAGATTCCATAAAAGATGGGATGTGGATATAATTTAAGGGAGATGTAGTTCCAAGTTGTATGAGATTAAAAAACAAGGATGCACAGAAAGCCTCCAGCTCTTCCAGTCAATCTGATGGATGCTTGAGTTCTTCCCTTGATTATCTTGTTCTTTAGCCAGCAGTCCTCATGTTGAAACGAATAGAATGGAGATGATTAACTCAGAAATAGGCAGGTCATCTGACAAAGAGGAGGAATAACCATCTGCCAAGAGGACCTGTCCTACTAAACCTTCTGCATCTCCTCTAAGGTTTAAAGACATTTGTGTCTTTCTCATGAAGCCTCTCCAGAGTCTTCAGACTCAAGCCTTCATGCCGGAGATACCTGCTTCCTTTGTTCATATTCACACAAATCCACAGGTACTGTGTTTCATGATTTAGAAGAGTTTTTCCCTTTTTAACAAGGATCCAATCAGAATAAGATCAGCAACAGCAGCAGTTTTAGAATTAATCATTTTGTTTGTTTTGTTTTTAAAGCCCAAGTTAATAGCCCCTTCAAAATAGATCTCAAAACGGAATGGACCAATTGTACTCAAAATTCTGGT
Organism: Felis catus; assembly: GCF_018350175.1. Classification (NCBI taxonomy): domain Eukaryota; kingdom Metazoa; phylum Chordata; class Mammalia; order Carnivora; family Felidae; genus Felis; species Felis catus. The sequence goes on along the minus strand of NC_058373.1, from coordinate 74,225,536 downwards.
GCACAGCCCTGCACATCACAAGGCGCTGTCTTCCCTTGCCATATTTCTAAATAGTTATAGATGGTGTTCTCAGTTTGTGCGTGTCACTAATAGAGGAAGATGGAAAAACAGCTTAGCTCCTTGTCCCTTTCTTCTGTTGGCTCCTATACCCGGGGTCTTCTTTTTGCCCCTCCAGACCTATCCATTCCCAACCAGGGAGGCTGGTCCATATGGATGTCATCAACATACTCTGATGCCTTCTGGCTCTGGGTGGGTTTGGCTAAAGGAAGCCATCATCAGGAGACAGAGATGATGGGTGCAAAAGCGGTGGAGGTGTATTCCAGAGGCTTGCTTCCTTCTAGTTCAAGAGGGATGGCTGCATCCTGCTTCCAATGAGTGGCCCTTTCCCTATAGCTGTGCTCTGTGGGTACTCAGAATCTCCCTTTCCTGAGACCCTTCAGGCCTAGAAGGTGGTAACCAAGGTAGGAAGTTTCCATTGTTGGTTTCATAAGCCCTGCCTAAGCCTCTGTAAATAGTCCCTTTATCAAAATCTCAACTAGCCTGGTTTTGCATGAGCCATCTGTTTCTAGATGGGTCTGATGCCATTCTTTGTGTTCCCCTCTCTCTCTTTTTGCTGTCTCTCATTCACCTTTGACCCTTTCCTCTTCCCTAATTTCCTCCCTCTGACTACCATTCTTAATTTCTATGCATATCTCTTTTCCCTGATCTTCATTTTCTCTTTTTCTCTCTGACACTTATATTCATGCTTTTCATTACAGTAATACTGCATTATTTACCTTATTTCGGGGGGTGGAGATGAGTTTCACTTAATGAAAATCTTAAATAGTTTTGAAAAATATAAAAGCAAGCTGTTCTTGCTACCGGGTATGTAAAATGGTATAACCACTTTGAGAAGCAGTCTGGCGGTTTCCTGAAAAGTAAAACACACATTTATAATATGATCTAGCCATTCCATTGATAATTATTTGCCACCCTCACCCCCAATTGAAAGCAAAGAAAGGATTTTACATGAGTATCCATAGCATTTTTACTTATAATAGCCAAAAATGGAAACAACTCAAATATCTGCCAGTAGGTGAGTGTATAACAAATTGTAGGATATCTATGCAATGGAATACTACTTAGCAGCCAAAGGGAATGAACCATTGAGATATACACAACACGGATGAGTCTTGAAGTAACTAGGTTGAGGGGCGCCTGGGTGGCTCAGTCGGTTGAGCGTCCAGCTTTGGCTCAGGTCATGATCGTGGGTTTGAGTGCCACATTAGGCTCTGTGCTGACAGTTCAGAGCCTGGAGCCTGCTTTGGATTCTGTGTCTTCTTCTCTCTCTGCCCCTCCCCACTTGCACTCTGTGTGTGTGTGTGTGTGTGTGTGTGTGTGTGTGTGTGTCTCAAAAATAAATAAACATTTTTAAAAAATTTTAGAAATAACTAGGTGGTGTGAAAGATGCCAGACAAAAAAGGTGCATCCTGTAGGATTTAATCTATATAAAATGAACTAAGTGACAGAAAACAGATTGGTGGTTGCCTGAAGGTGGCAGGGGGCTGAGAGAGGCCAGGAGAGAGGGATTATAGAGGTGCATGGGTTAACTTTTGGAAGTAATGAATATGTTCACCAACTTGTTATGATGGTTTCACAAATGTATGCATGTCAAAACTTATCAAATTGTGCACTTTAAATATGTGCGGTTATACCTCAATAAAGCTGTTAAAAATAACACACAGTGATGGGCTTAAAGATGGTCTATTATTAACCAATTACCATAGATGTAGTGGTTTAAAATAGTATAAATTTACTCTCTGATAGTTCTGGTGGTTTCAGATAGTTGGTTCCTTTTGGAGGTTTTCAGAGGAGAATCCATTTCCTTGTGTTTTTCAGCTTCTAATGGTTATCTGTGTCTCTTGACTTGTGGCCCCTTCCTCCACCATCAAAGGGCATCGCTCCAATCTCTGCTATCATCATCACATCACCTTCTCTGTAGTAAGAGCTCTCTCTGCCTCCCTCTTATAAGTACACTTGTGATCACATTTAGGGCCCATCCCGATAACTCAGGATAATCTCCCTTTCTCAAGATCCTTTAAAAATTTTTTTTTAAGTTTATTTATTCATTGAGAGAGAGAGAGGGAGAGAGAGAGAGAGAGAGAGAGAGAGAGAGAGAGAGAGAACGTGAACAATGGGGAGAGAGAAAATACCAAGCAGGCTCTGCACTGTCAGCACAGAGTCCAGTGCAGGGCTGGAACTCACAAACTGTGAGATCATGACCTGAGCAAAAATCAAGAGTCAGATGCTTAACAGACTGAGCCACCCAGGTGCCCAAGATCTTTTTTTAAAAAATTTATTTATTTACTTATTTTGTGTGAGAGAGAGTGCATGTGCACGCACATGAGTGGAAAAGGGGTGGAGAGAGAGGGAGAGAGATAATCCCAAGCAGGCTCCACACTGTCAGTACAGAGCACAGAGCCCCATGTGGGGCTCAATCCCATGAACTATGAGATCATGACCTAAGCTGGAATCAAGAGTTGGATGCTTAACCAACTGAGCCACCCAGGCGCTTCCTCATCTCAAGATTCTTAATCACATCTGCAATGTGATCTTTGCCATATAAGGAAACATTTACAGGTTCTGGGGATTAGGACATCCATATCTTTGGGGACCATTACTAAGCCTGCCTCAGATGGTGTACTGTTTGCTCTGCAAAAATTCATGTTGCTTAGTGTCTGGGAATAGCTTCTCTCTTTCTGTTTTGCACTGAAGTATTTATAAGTAGCCCTGGCTCTTGAAGAGGATAATTTCCAGGTTGGATACTCCCTGAAAATCTCACTGGGCAGGAATCACTAACTGTGTTACTTCTGTGCACAATACTAGGCATCCCCAGTGTAGCAGCCTAAACCTCTCAAACCCATTCTTGCGTGGGCCATGCATTGTTGCAGAGAGGGGCTCAGATGGCTACGGGAAGGATGATCCTTTAGACAAATGTTGCCATTCTGCCCAAAGCTATTCCCTATTTTACAGGCTCCTATCTGCCCTTTGTTAACTCGTCTCTAATCATACCCCCCTCTTTAACATACTATCTTTTCCAGTCTGACTGGTGAGGTGCTAGGAAAATGCTCCCCACCTCACTCTCTGTAGGAAGCAGACATCAGGGCCCATTTGTAGAGATGCTTCTAGAGAAGCTGCTGAGATGGAGCTGTCATTCCTAAAAAAGGATGGACCCTTGGGCTCTGCTGACCCTCAACCCTAGCCTCTTGGAGCTTTCTCAGAGGAGTGGAGAGGCTGTGGATAGGGTTTGGTGTGCTAGGGAGTGAGGTCAGGAAGAGACTTTGCCTTTTAAGAAGCCCCTCCCCCCCCCCCCCCCCCCCCCCCCCCCACGGGGCAGCGGATGGAATCAGAGAGATGCTGTTGCTTGCTGCTCACAGCCTCTGGAGTGGCTGCCTCAGATCTGCACTCTGGCCTACACCCACAGGAGGCCTAAATCTACTCAATCAAAAAATATCTCCAAACTGGGAGTTCTCCAATGTACGATTGCCTCCAAAAGGCAGACAAATGGCAAGACTTGAATCTAGACTAGGAAGTTTGTGGTTGAAACTTGGGTGCAATGCCTTTGGGGCCCAGAGGATGGTTCTCAGGCTGTAAAATGAGAGGGGTAGCTTCCATCTACAAAATACTCTCCTAAAGCAGGGGAGATGGTCCTATTTGTTCCTTTTGCTGCCGTAACATGCTGGATTTCCTCCATGCAGCATGTAGCCTGGGGATTCTGGTGGTCTGTCCTATGCAAAGGGTCAGGTAAGGGAGATGAAAAATGTTATCCTAGTGTGGACACAGCTGAAGTTCCTTCCCTTGCCTGAAGGGGTCAGCAAAGGCCCAGGAAGGGTAGAGACATCTTGACTCCCAGGAGAGACCATTCCTAATAGGCCATCAGGTCCAGGAGACAGTCCCTACTGAGCTGCTGTGTTATTAGTTTTTCTGCTTGCACATAGACAGATCCTCCCACAGTGTTCCCCTAACTGCCTGGAGATATTGGGGCAGGCCTTGGATGTTGGAGAATGGGAGTCTGTGTGGGATACGGGAAAGGCGGTGGGCCCAAGGCCCCCGACTGAGGAGAGCCACGTCGGTGTAGAATCCCCCAGCTCTGCCCTCTTGGATACTTCCCCTGGGATGTCCATGTCCTAGCCAGAGCCTGTAATCAAGCCATCAAAGCTAATAGGATGATTTCCGCATAAAATGAAATTGTGGATGAAGAATGGGGATGCAGGAAACAGATTAATGGTTCTAATGCTTTTTCCTCAACTTTCACTACTCAATAAAGTACAGTCATCTGACTCCTTGTTTGTGTGCTAGGAAATGATGACTTCTCTGAGAGGCTCTTAGCAATGATCGTTTTGTTCCTTGTTGTCTGTGTCTATTTGCGTGGGGACAGGCAGAAGAGACCTTGACAGAGATGGGCAGCTCATCACAGTCTGACCCTTTGATGAGCATCTGGCTTCTTTTCCAGTCTCACTGGTTGCCATATTTTCAATTGTCAATAATGTTTCTGTTGTTTGATTACAAAAGTATGACAAGAATACACACTGTTATTATTAAAAAAAAAAAAAAACAGAGGAAAGAACAAAAACCTATTTTACTTGACTCCTCCAGTCTACCCCTTCCTAAGAAGGGAGAATCTATTATTGTTGGTTTGGGAAATATCCTTCTCTGTATATGTGGTGGTTTGAAAATATGTCCACAATATTTGATCCTACTTCCTTCAAATGGTGGAGCCTAATTCCCCTCACCTTAAGTGGAGGATGTACTTAGTGACTTGCTTTTAAAGCATGAAATATGGTGGAAATGATGGTTTGTGATGTCTGAGATTAGGACTTGAGTGTTATTAGGTCTTTCTCTTTGTCACTCTCTTGGACCACCTGCTCTGGGGCAAGCCAGCTGTTCTGTTGTGAGGACACTCCAGTGGACCTAATGAGAGGCCCGTGTGGTGGGGAACTGAGGCCTCCTGCCAACAGCCATATGATTGAGCCATTAAGAAATGACTCTAATAGATTCTACCACCTCTGAGGGTACAGGCTCTCTGATGTCAGGCACTGTGCTCCTCAGGGTTTCCCTCTCTTGGAAATAAGAGCACATATTCCCCAGGTGTGCTTTTCTATTGATAAAGAGTCCCTAAGGGTTTATATAATAGGCATGTCTACTTCCAGAGCTCGGGTTATGTGGTGGTTTCTGATACTTGCTGCTAGTACTATCCTCCAGGAGGAGAGGATTTATTACTTCGGTTGCTGGGAGTGCTACTGGCAGAAAACCCTCAACAGTCAAACCCTTCAGGATTTCTTTAGCTGAAGGAGACACCATGCCCAAGGTCTTGACCCCTTCTCACAGCCCACATCTGATGATTGACGAATGAGTGGTATGGAGCCCAGCCCTCTCTCCCCAGCTCAGGAGAGCTCTGCAGGGTATGCCATCTTCAGATTCCCCTGCAGGATTGCCTGAGGCATTCCGCTAAGACTGCATTGCAGCTAGACTCCATCCTCTGCCCACTCTGCCTCCCCACTCATCCCTTTAACAGGTATTGGTACTGGAAGGACTTGCTAATAAACCTCCTGCATGTTAGTCTCAATCTTAGAGTCTGCTTCCTGGGAAACCCAAGCAGGGATGGAATATTCTAAGAAAGCAGATGAGGATGAGGTGAGGTTTTAGAGTTGGATGACTGGCACCCAGCTGGTGTCACGTGTGGTAGACAGAACACTGATAGAAGGTGGCAGTGCAATCGTCCTCTGGTTATGAACTGTGATCGTGTGCTGGTGGAAGGGAATGCGTCAGCTGTTGCAAGCCATTTGACACACATAGGGAAAATAGCAACTATATTGATGCTCTGGAGAAGGATACAAAAGCTGAGGGTAATCAGTCAGTTGTTATTAAAAGCTAAGTGTCAGACCTGGAGGACCTCTTTGGAGGCATGTAAAGAGGCTCTTATCTCCTGCAGTGAGAGGGCAGAGAAAGCTGAGAATCAGGCTTGGAGCTTAACCACAAGAGTAGAGGAGCTCCAAAGAAGGTTTGACTCCCAACTGAGGAAAGTCTGCTATGCCAAGGACAGACCTTTGATGGGAAAGAATGGGACCCTGTACATGAGATAGGCTGTCAGAGGTGATAGCCCAGAATTATGAATCCTCATTTTTCCCTGGGAACCAATGGGTAGAAGCAGGAGTGGCCCTTTTTGCCATCACTCTTGGTGACCAACTTGGGAACAATCTCTTTCCCACTCCTACACCTCTGGCTTCTGTGAATATAAAGCATTCCCAAGGAGGAAATTCTTCGATTTGGGAAAAGGCAAACATTCTATTGAACTGTAAGTTATGGCTGCCATCTGGAAACTTTGGGCTACTTGTGACAAGGAACAGCAGGCAAATAGAGGATTCACCATCCTGACAGGACTAACTGATCCTGATCATTAGGCAAGACAGAGCTACTATTACACAGTGGGAGTGGGAAGGATCACATTGAGAGGCAATGGGAAGTCTCTTCAAATACAAACCTTACTCTATTTGTTACAGAAATTTACCTTATATATACATTCTTTTATATATGTTAGAATTATTTATATTGCAAGACTCAGAACAAAACAGAATAACTAATACTAATTAATAGGGAGTTAGTTCAGTAGATTATATCTACTCTTATTATGGATCATATGCATCTATTAAGAGAATGAAGTAGATCTCTGTGTGTTCATCTCCCAAGACATACAGTGCAAAAAGTAATGTGCAGAGTAGTCTACATAAATCTTTTGATATAAAGAAAAAAATATAAATATGCATGCTGATATAGGCGCACACAGTATTTTTCCGAGTGATACATAAACGTTTTTTAAAAGTAGTGGTTGCCTTTAGGGAGTGAAATTGGCAGGTTAAAAATTTTTTTTTTATATCTTTCTGTAATATTTGACTTATCTAACCATATCCATGTATTTTATTGCTTTCACTTATATATAATAGCAAATGTCTGAGAAGTGGTAGGCCATTAAAATTTTATTCTTTCCAATTTTTGTCTTACAAATTATTGCATGCTACTTAACATCCAGAAATCAGGAAAAGAAGTGGAGAGTAGGTTAATATTTTCTCCCCGCTTTTGGGCTTCAAATCATTTGTGAATTACATTGTAGGACTTCAGAAAAAGCAGCCTAGTGAAGAATCCATTTACGTGTCATTGCCCGGAAACTCCTTAATCCCTTACCTCACCACCTCCGCATTCCCAGTAAGAGGAGCCACTTCTTACTGGGTTATGTATAGTTATGTGTGTGTGTGTGTGTGTGTGTGTCCTGGATTATACCTGGCCAAAGGAGTAGCATATAACAATGGGCACAGTCTTCCCATATTACCACTCAGAGCAGCCCTGAGCCTCAGGAATAAGCCTGATTTCGGGCTGTCAGAATCACTGTGACTTCCTCCTTGTTTTCTTTCTTTCTTTCCTTCTTTCTTTCTTTCTTTCTTTCTTTTTCTTTCTTTCTTTTCTTTCTTTCTTTCTTTTTAATTTTTTTATTCTTTATTTTTCAGACAGAGAGACAGAGTGTGAGTGGGGGAGGAACAGAGAGAGAGAGGGAGACACAGAATCCAAAGCAGGATCCAAGCTCTGAGCAGTCAGCACAGAGCCCGGCGTGGGGCTGGAACCTGTGAACTGCGAGATCATGACCTGAGCCGAAGTTGAACGCTTAACCCCTTAACCCGACTGAGCTCCCCAGTGGCTCCTCCTCCTTGTTTTCCACTCTGGATTCTCTCTCATGGTCTCAATAGTGGTCCTGCCAGCTGGTCTCAGTCAGGGATACTCCACCTGCTCAGGCATGCTGTAGTGACTTTGGCTGTCAGAGGGACTCTGGTTCTCTCCTCTTAGGAGCTCTGTTTCCATGTAAATGTATGAGAGCAAAGAGAGTTATGTTTGGGTTTGTTTGGATTCTGGGTAGCGTTCAGGAACCATATGTCATATTCCATTTGGTACATCTGGGGAGGGCTGATGCAACTCCATTTGTCTATAGAGTCTGAACCCAAGCCCCCATTCAGTTTAATACCCTTCTACTGCTATGCATATAACTCACAAAGGGATGGATCGCTCCGCTGTCAAATCTTGTTACGTTCCTGGTAACCGGGATTGGTTCCTCACAAAATTACCAGGTTTGGGCAGTGCCTTTGGGTTCTGTCTCTCTTACTCTCCCTGGAAAATTCATGTCTTCCCAGAAAGTGCCAATTTTTCAGGAGCACAGGGTATTAATGATGCTACATCTCCAGCATTTTGGTTCAGACACAGAAAACACAAGAGGACTGTGTAAGGGGCTGGGGAAAGGAAGAGCATTTTCTTCCTTCTAACCCAGAACTTCATGACTCTGCAGTTGACCATGGTACCCCTGGTCCTATTGTGGGTCTGGGCTATTCTCTTTCTGCCTTGGGATTAGTATGGCCAGTGACTCCTCTTCAGATTTGATTTGAAGGTACTAAGGGTGTGCCTTTAACTCATGTTCTCTCAGTTGTTCATATTAACTCAACAGGATTGGCAACTCTATGATGGTCAAATGATCCCACACTGCCTTAAGCTTAGAAAGTATATATGCTATTGGTAAACAGTGAAAAAAACCAGGCAGGTGTCCAGGGGCATCAGAGTGTACCTGAGAATCTGTTTATAGCTCCAATGCCTACAGGGCATGAAGTCACAGGATAGTTAGGATGGAGCTGGGAGGATCAGGGAAAGTTCTAAACAGGTGGGATAAAGAAATCTACTTAATTTATGCCTCGGATGACCTCTGGAAATAGCCTCCTAGCTACAGTGTTCTGGTGGATAGCTGTCTATTGTAGTAGTACGACATTTGAGTCTCTGAATTTGCTTCTCCCCTAAAGCTGTTCTTTCTCCTGCAGTTGGTGGCAGGTGGTGCTGCCATATATCAGTGAGGGCAATTAAGGAGTCCATAGCCCTATAAACAGGAGGGGAAGCCATGACCATCCCAGTGACAATGACCATGGAGGCTCATGGAAATGGCCATGCAGAGGTGCCTGCCCTCTAAGACCTGCCTTGGGAATCTAATTCCTTCCTTTTTCTGGGCTTCAAGGAGTCTATTTATTCTTGAAGTCACTACCACTGGCGGGGGAAAGTGGCTGCCTGACCCTCCCTGCTCTACACTTGTCCATGGTAAAAGGGCAGGCCAGGCTGTGCTGGGTAATCAACAATCCCCAAATCTTAGTGACTTAACTCAATAAGAATTGATTGCCTGTGTCAGTGCAGGCTCTGTGGCACTCCCAGGCAGCTTTTCTTCAAATACCAACTCAAGGACTCTGGCTGCTTCCATCTTGCAACTTAATCATTTCAGAATCCTTCACTTCCAACCACACTAATAGGAGGGAGAAGATGAGCCAAGGTTTTTGTAGGAAATTTTAGAGGTCAGGCACAGGCAGAAATTGTTATAGCTTCAACAGAATTGCCCCGAAGGCTGGAGCTCTATCCTTTGTACCTTTGCAGGAGAAGAAATGGGATTGGTGAGTGCAGATCCAGTCTTTGTCGTGTTCACGCAGGGCTTTACCCCCCATGGTTACTGCAACTGCTTCCAGTTTTTCAGGCACTCATGCAGCTCTCTCTCTCTCTCTCCCCATCACAGTCTACCAGCTTTCTTGATGTTTTCAAACCTTAATGGTACTGGTTTACTAGTGGCACATAAACAATTGAGATCTGAGGTCTCAACATGGCCACCACATAGTCGTTGTTCCATAATATTTAATTGAATTAATGGAGAAGGCTAAGGATGTTTGGATTTAGGTGTCTCCACATCAGATTTGAAGAAAAGCCAGTCTCAGGGGTCAGACTGAGCTAAAGGCAAGAAGAGACTTTCAGTTCTGCCTGTGCCCAGAGATGCCCCCAGAAATCCTTATCCTTTGGAATCTGGCTGTGGTACAGTGAGTCCACAGAACATGAAGAACTGTGGTCAACTATAGAAGCATGGAGTTCTGGCTTAAAGGTGGCAACTTTTTTCATTGCCAGCCTTGCACATGGGCCTGGTGATGATTCCCTGTGTTTGAGCCAACCCAGGGTTAATTACAGCAGTCCTCAGCCCCCTGTTTGATTCTGTTTGTCTCTGTGTGTGTTGACCTGGCCTTGCTTCTCTGGATCAACCAAACAGATCCTTGCTGATCATCGTCACTGCAGAGAGAGGGTGGGTATCTGAGGCCTGAGGTAGCCTGAGCCTGGCCAGGCTGGGGTCCCAGCATAAACCTGACCCCAATAGGTGCTGAGTTATAAACCATTTAGTGGCTGCCTGAATTATCAACACATCTGATATTCCTGCTCCTGCTTCCTGCTATTCCTGTGCTTCCTGCTTCTTTACCATTATTGTCAATAAGGAGCTTTATCAATAAATGTAAAACCCTGGGACTTGATGAGGTCCTGTTTACCTCTCTTTGGTGTGGCCTTTGCTTGTGTGTACTATTCACTCACCTCCTCCTGTCTGCTGCTGATGGTTGTAGTCTGGGGAAGGGTGTCTCTCATTATTCCTGGAATATTTGTTAGTGTGATGAACTGAGCAGTTTCTTGTCTTTTGTTGGCGGAGGGTGTCTCACTATTTATTTATTGACAAATATTCCACATCTGTGATCCTCTCCAGTCAGAATGAGAGCTGTTGGCCTTGGGTAGTTGGAGAATGAAGTCATCTGACGCATTCATCCTGTGAATGGCCCCACAGATAGCATAGGGTTTAATCTGGCTTTGGAACCTGCCCATCAGCTTGTCAACCTTGGCCTAATTCATCAGGATGGACACATGGCCCTTTGTGCCAATGATGTGGTTGCTGGCTGACCATTTCTGCTGAATGTACAGGTCCACAAATTCACCAGTGTTGTTATGGGTGCTGAGGCCACATCTAGTGCCACCACAACTGGGGCACTTTCTTGATGATTCATTTTTTCAGCTCTGTGACCTGAGACCACATTGTACCAAAACCAGCTTCTGAGAAGAATAAGACAATAGGGCTAAATGCTTTAATCCTCTGTCACAAACATCCTCTTCTCTGCACTGAAGCTCCAGCTGACTGAAGTGCTTCACATATTTCAAACCACTCCACTACCATGGGATCTTGGGATCTAGGGTTTTCTGCTGTTTAACTAGAATGAATGTTACTGCGTGCAGTTGCAGTGGCCTGTTCCCATGACTCTTAGTCCTATGCAGCTGCTTGCTTCATCAAGAGGAGGTGAATTTATGTGTCTCATGGAAGATTTTCTCAGTTCTTCTGGATGCATCTTTCTTCCTGAGTTAGCACAACCTTTGAGCAAGTCAATCATGCTGAAGTTGGCCTTCTGGGCTCCCTGCAGAAAAAATCTGGGGAAAGGTCCTAGCTCTGCCTTTGTTTCATGTCCATGGAAATAGCATGCACCTCCCACCCCTGATTTAGGACATGGTGTCTGCATTCTGGCCCCCTACCTCTACCTGACTCATTCTCCTCCACCTGACTTCCATCCGGATCTCTCTCATCTACATCTTCTCAGCATTCACATTAGTAGGAGGGCTAATGAAAGGAGTCAGGGGAACTAGTAGATCCATCATGTGAGAGGAGGTATGGAAAAAAAACTTTTTAAAACTGTCACAGGAGATGTAAAATCTTAGATTAGCCACATTCAAGTAAAGAATATGAAAAGCATGGGAATCGTTTTTAAAAATTGGGTTTAAAAATTATAAAAGATATATATATCCAGTTTTAAAAATGAAATAGCCCATGGGGCACCTGGGTGTCATAGTCAGTTAAGCGTCAGATTCTTGATCTCAGCTCAGGTCCTGATCTCAGTGTCATGAGTTCAGGCCCTGTGTTGGGCTCCACGCTGGGAATGGGGCCTACTTAAAAAAAAAAAATGTTTTTTTAAATAAAAAATGAAATAATCCAGAAAAATATCAAGTGAAAAGTAAAATCTTGGGGCACCTGGGTGTCTCAGTCGGTTAAGGGTCGGACTTTGGCTCAGGCCATGCTCTCATGAGTTTGAGCCCACATCAGGCTCTGTGCGGACAGCTCAGAACTTGGAGCCTGCTTTGGATTCTGTCTCCCTCTCTCTCTGCCCTTCCCCTGCTCATGCTCTGTCTCTTTCTCCTTCAAAAATAGACATTAAAAATTTTTTTCTTTAAAAGAAAAATAAAATCTCTAGCCCCCTTATATTTTCAGTTCTTCCAGAGGCTAGAGATTAGGAAAAACAAGAAAGCTGGATCACTACTTCATTTTTTTATAGCAAAATTAATTACGCATAAGTCAAGTTGGCATAAAAATGAAACTATAAAAGTACTAGAGGAAAACATAAGAAAAAACATATTTTGAAAAATATTCTTAATGTGTGACACTTTCCTAAGCATGACTCAATAACTGAAGCCATAAAAGGAAAGGTTGATACATTTGACCATATCATATTTCATATTTATCTATTTTTGCCTTCTACTTTTTCTATTATAATTTCAAATAGAAGTGATAATATCAGGTATCTGTCTTATTCTGACTTCAAATGGAAAGCTTTCAAATGGCTTCATTATCTGTGTGTTGTTTTTCTTTTTTTTTTTTGTAGGTACTATTTATGAGGTTAAGGAAGTTTTATTCTTAGTTTGCTATTTGTCATGAATAAATGTTGAATTCTAGCAAATGATTTTTCTACATTAATTTTTATAATGTGATTTTTCTCCTTGAATCATATGGTGAATTATATTGGTTGTTTTTTTTAAAAACAGATTTTATTTTTTTAGAGCAGTTTTAGGTTTACAATAAAGTTGAGAGGAAGAATCAGAGATTTCGTATATAGCTTCTGACCCCACACTTGCATGGCCTCTCCAATTATCAGCTTCACTTATCATAATGTTACTTTTTTTTTTTTCATCCAAGGATGAACCTACCTTGACACATTCTAAGCACCCAAAGTCTGTGGTTTACCTTAGAGTTAACTCTTGGTGTTGTACATTTAACGGATTTGGACAAAAGTATGATATGTATCCATCATTATAATGTCATATAGAGTATTTTCATTGCCCTAAAAATTCTCTGTGCTCTGCCTGTTCATATCTCTCCCAACCCTTAAGCCCTGACAACTGCTGATCTTTTTATTATCTCCATAGTTTTGCCTTTTTCAGAATGTCCTATTTAAAAAATTTTTTTTTCTTACTGTTTATTTAATTTTGAGGGAGATAGAGAGACAGAGCATGAATGGGGGAGGGCCAGAGAGAGAGGGAGACAGAACCCAAAGTAGGCTCCAGGCTCTGAGCTATCAGCGTGGAACCCGATGTGGGGCTCAAACTCACAAACTGTGAGATCATGACCTGAGCTGAAGTCCAACGCTTAACTGACTGAGCCACCCAGGCGCCCCCAGAATGTCCTATTATTGGAATTATACAGTATGTAGCCTTTTCAAATTGGCTTCTTTCCTTTAGTAATATTCCTCTAAGGATCCTTCCTGCCTTTTTATAAATTGATAGCTCATTTCTTTTTAACACTGGCTAATATTCCGTTGTCTGGATATGCCACTGTTTATTTATCCATTCACCTACAGAAGAACATCTTGGTTGCTTCCAAGTTTTGGCAATAATAAATAAATCTGCTTTAAACACCTATGGTCGGGGCGCCTGGGTGGCGCAGTCGGTTAAGCGTCCGACTTCAGCCAGGTCACGATCTCGCGGTCCGTGAGTTCGAGCCCCGCGTCAGGCTCTGGGCTGATGGCTCAGGGCCTGGAGCCTGTTTCCGATTCTGTGTCTCCCTCTCTCTCTGCCCCTCCCCCGTTCATGCTCTGTATCTCTCTGTCCCAAAAATAAATAAACGTTGAAAAAAAAAAATTAAACACCTATGGTCAAGTTTTTGTGTGGACATAAGTTTTCAGCTCCTCTGGGTAAATATCGAGGAGTACAGTTGCTGGATCATTATCGTAAGAGTATGTTTAGTTTTGCAAGCGACTGCCAAACTGTCTTCCAAAGTGGCTGTTCCATTTTGCGGTCTTCCAGCAATGAGAGTTCTTGTTATCCCATATCCTTCCAGCATTTGCTATTGTCAGTGTTCCAGATTTTGGCCGTTCTAAAAGGTGTATAGTGGTGTCTCATTGGTTTAATTTGCATTTCCCTGATGATACACGATGTGGAGCATCTTTTCATTTGCTTATTTGCCTTCTGTATATCTTCTTTGGTGAGGGGTCTGTTAAGATCTTTGGTCCATTTTGGTTTTTTTTCTTTTTTAGATTTTTCAACTTTATTTTTTTTAATGTTTTTTAAAAATTTAATATAAATTAAAAAAAATTACACCCCAGTTAGTTAGCATATAGTGCAATAATGATTTCAGGAGTAGATTCCTTAATGCCCCTTACCCATTTAGCCCATCCCCCCCTCCGACAACCCCTCCAGTAACCCTCTGTTCTCCATATTTAAGAGTCTCTTATGTTTTGTCCCCCTCCCTGTTTTTACATTACTTTTGCTTCCCTTCCCTTGTGTTCATCTGTTCTGTGTCTTAAAAGTCCTCATATGAGTGAAGTCATGTGATATTTGTCTTTCTCTGACTAATTTCACTTAGCATAATAACCTAGTTCCATCCACGTAGTTGCAAATGGCAAGATTTCATTCTTTTTGATTGCCGAGTAATACTCCATTGTGTGTGTGTGTGTGTGTGTGTGTGTGTGTGTATGTGTGTGTGTGTGTGTGTATATATATATATATATATATATATATATATATATATATCACATCTTCTTTATCCATTCATCCATCAGTGGACACTTGGGCTCTTTCCATACTTTGGCTATTGTTGATAGTGCTGCTATAAATATGGGGGTGCATGTGTATCTTGGAAATAGCATACCTGTATCTTGTGGATAAATACCTAGTAGTACAATTGCTGGGTTGTAGGGTAGTTCTATTTTTAATTTTTTGAGGAACCTCCATACTGTTTTCAGAGTGGCTGCACCAGTTTGCATTCCCACCAGCAGTCCAAAAGAGATCCTTTCTCTGCATCCTCGCCAACATCTATTGTTGCCTGAGGTGTTAATGTTAGCCATTCTGACAGGTGTGAGGTGGTATCTCATTGTGGTTTTGATTTGTATTTCCCTGATGATGAGTGATGTTGAGCATTTTTTCATGTGTCGGTTAGCCATCTGGATGCCTTCTTTGGAGAAGTGTCTATTCATGTCTTTTGCCCATTTCTTCACTGGATTATTTGTTTTTTGGGTTTTGAGTTTGATCAGTTCTTTATAGATTTTGGATAGTAACCCTTTGTCTGATATGTTGTTTGCAAATATCTTCTCCTATTCTGTCGGTTGCCTTTTAGTTTTGCTGATTGTTTCCTTTGCTGTGCAGAAGCTTTTTATTTTGATCAGGTCCCAATAGTTCATTTTTGCTTTTGTTTCCCTTGCCTCTGGAGACGTGTTGAGTAAGAAGTTGCTGCGGCCAAGATCAAAGAGGTTTTTGCCTGCTTTCTCCTCGAGGATTTTGATGCTTCCTATCTTACATTTAGGTCTTTCATCCATTTTGAGTTTATTTTTGTGTCTGGTGTAAGAAAGTGGTCCAGGTTCATTTTTCTGCATGTTGCTGTCCAGTTTTCCCAGCACCACTTGCTGGAGAGACTGTCTTTATTCCACCGAATATTCTTTCCTACTTTGTCAAAGATTAGTTGCCCATATGTTTGTGGGTCCATTTCTGGGTTCTCTATTCTGTTCCATTGATCTGAGTGTCTGTTTTTGTGCCAGTACCATACTGTCTTGATAATTATAGCTTTGTAATACAGCTTGAACTCTGGGGTTGTGATGCCTCTTGCTTTGGTTTTCTTTTTCAAGATTGCTTTGGCTATTTAGGGTCTTTTCTGGTTCCATACAAATTTTAGGATTGCTTGTTCTAGCTTTGTGAAGAATGCTGGTGTTAATTTGATAGGGATTGTATTGAATATATAGATTGCTTTGAATAGTATTGACATTTTAACAATATTTGTCCTTTTTATCCAGGAGCCTGGAATATTTTTCCATTTTTTTGTGTGTCTTCTTCAATTTCTTTCATAAGCTTTCTATAGTTTTCAGTGTATAGATTTTTCACCTCTTTGGTTAGATTTATTCCTGGGTACTTTATGGTTTTTGGTGCAATTGTAAATAGGATGGATTCCTTGATTTCTCTTTCTGTTGCTTCATTGTTGGTGTATAGGAATGCAACCAACTTTTTGTGCATTGATTTTATATCCTGCAATTTGCTGAATTCATGAATCAGTTCAAACAGTTTTTTGGTGGAATATTTTGGGTTTTCCATATATAGTATCCTGTCATCTGCAAAGTGTGAAAGTTTGACCTCCTCCTGGCCGATTTGGATGCCTTTTATTTCTTTGTGTTGTCTGATTGCAGAGGTTAAGACTTCCAATACTATGTTGAATAACAGTGGTGACAGTGGACATCCCTGTCTTGTTCCTGACCTTAGGGGGAAAGCTCTCAGTTTTTCCCCATTGAGGATGATATTAGCATTGGGTCTTTCATATATGGCTTTTATGATCTTGGGGTATGATCCTTCTATCCCTACTTTCTTGAAGGTTTTTAAAGAAAGGATGTTGTATTTTGTCAAATGCTTTCTCTGCATCTATTGAGAGGATCATGTGGTTCTTGTCCTTTCTTTTATTGATGTGATGAATCACATTGATTGTTTTGCAGATATTGAACCAGCCCTGCACCCCAGGTATAAATCCCACTTGGTCGTGGTGAATAATTTTTTTAATATATTGTTGGTGCCGGTTGGCTAATACCTTATTGAGGATTTTTGCATCCATGTTCATCAGGGAAATTTCTCCTTTTTAGTGTGGTCTTTGTCTGGTTTTGAAATCAAGGTAATGGTGCCTTCATAGAAAGAGTTTGGAAGTTTTCCTTCCATTTCTATTTTTTGGAATAGCTTCAAGAGAATAGGTGTTAACTCTTCCTTAAATGTTTGGTAGAATTCCCCCGGAAAGCCATCTGGCCTTGGACTCTTGTTTCTTGGGAGATTTTTTTATTACTAATTCGATTTCCTTACTGGTTATGGGTCTATTCAAATTTTCTATTTCTTCCTGTTTCAGTTTTGGTAATGTATATGTTTCTAGGAATTTGTCCATTTCTTCCAGATTGCCCATTTTATTGGTGTATAATTTATCATAATATTCTCTTATTATTGTTTTTATTTCTTCTGTGTTGGTTGTGATCTCTCCTCTTTCATTCTTGATTTTACTTATTTGGGTCCTTTCCTTTTTCTTTTTGATCAGACTGGCTAGTGGTTTATCAATTTTGTTAATTCTTTCAAAGAACCAGCTTCTGGTTTCATTGATCTGTTCTACTGTTTTTTTTTTTTCTTTTTTTCATTTTGATAGCATTAATTTCTGCTGTAATCTTTATTATTTCTTGTCTTCTGCTGGTTTTGGGTTTTATTTGCTGTTCTTTTTCTAGCTCTTTAAGGTGTAAGTTTAGGTTGTGTACCTGAGACCTTTCTTCCTTCTTTAGGAAGGCCTGGATTGCTATATACTTTCCTCTTATGACTGCCTTTGCTGTGTCCCAGAGATTTTGGGTTGTGGTGTTATCATTTTCATTGGTTTCCATGTACTTTTTAATTTCCTCTTTAACTTCTTGGTTAGCCCATTCATTCTCTAGTAGGATGATGTTCTTTAGTCTCCAAGTATTTGTTACTTTTCCAAATTTTTTCTTGTGGTTGATTTTGAGCTTCATAGCATTGTGGTCTGAAAATATGCACGGTATCATCTCCATCTTTTTGTACTTGTTGAGGCCTGATTTGTGTCCCAGTATGTTGTCTATTCTGGAGAATATTCCATTGCACTGAAGAAGAATGTATATTCTGCTGCTTTAGGATGAAATGTTCTGAATATATCTGTTAAATCTATCTGGTCCAGTGTGTCATTCAAAGCCATTGTTTCCTTGTTGATTTTCTGACTAGATGATCTGTGCATTGCTATAAGTGGAGTGTTGAAGTCCCCTACTATTACGGTATTATTATCAATGAGTTTCTTTATGTTTATGATTAATTGACTTATATATTTGGGTGCTGCCACATTTGGCACATAAATGTTTACAATTGTTAGGTCTTCTTGGTGGATAGACCCCTTAATGATGATATAATGCCCTTCTTCATCTCTTGTAACAGTCTTTATTTTAAGGTCTAGATTTTGTGATATAAGCATGGCTACTCTGGCTTTCTTTTGTCAACCATTAGCATGATAGATGGTTCTCCTTCCTCTTACTTTCAATCTGAAGGTGTCTTTAGGTCTAAGGTGGATCTCTTGTAAACAGCATATAGATGGATCTTGTTTTCTTATCCATTCTGTTACCCTATGTCTTTTGATTGGAGCATTTAGTCCACTGACTTTAGAGTGAGTACTGAAAGATATGAATTTATTGCCATTATGTTGCTTGTAGAGTTGGAGTTTCTGGTGGTGTTCTCTGGTCGTTTCTAGTCTTTGTTGCTTTTGGTATTTATTTATTTATTTATTTATTTATTTATTTATTTATTTATTCATTTATTCATTTATTTACTTATTTATTTTCATCTTTTCTCCCCTCAGAGAGTCCCCCTTAAAATTTCTTGCAGGGTTGGTTTAGTGGTCAGAAACTCCTTTAATTTTTGTTTGTCTGGGAAACTTTTAATCTCTCCTTCTATTTTGAATGACAGCCTTGCTGGAGAAAGAATTCTTGGCTGCCTATTTTCCTGATTCAGCACACTGAATGTATCCTGCCACTCCTTTCTGGCCTGCCAAGTTTCTGTGGATAGGTCTGCTGAAAGCCTGATCTGTCTTCCCTTGCAGGTTAAGGACTTTTTTTCCCTTGCTGCTTTCATGATTCTTTCTTGCCTGAGTATTTGTGAAGTTGACTGTGATATGCCTTGTTGATGGTCGGTTTTTGTTTAATCTAATGGGGGTCCTCTGTGCTTCCTGGATTTTGATGTCTGTGTCTTTCCCCAGGTTAGGAAAGTTTTCTGCTATGATTTGCTTTCATAACCCTTCTACCCCTTTTATCTCTCTTCATCTTCTGAGACCCCTATGATTCTGATGTTGCTCCTTTTTAATGAGTCCCTGATTTCTCTAATTCTTAAATCGTGCTTTTTTGCCTTAGTCTCCCTCTTTTTTTCTGCTTCATTATTCTCCATAAGTTTGTCCTCTATGTCACTGATTCTCTGCCTCATCCATCCTTGCCACTGTGGCAACTGAGATTGCAGCTCAGTTATAGCATTTTTTATTTCATTCTGACTAGCTTTTACTTCTTTTATCTACACAGAAAAGGATTCTAATCTATTTTCGACTCCTGCTAGTATTCTTATTATCATGATTTTAAATTTAAATTCTGGTTCAGACATGTTGCTTGTGTCTGTGTTAGTTAAGTCCCTGGCTGTCATTTCTTCCTGCTCTTTCTTTTGGGGTGAATTACTTCGTTTCATCATTTTGAAGGGAGAAAAGGAATTAATGAGGTAAAAAAAACCCTAAAATTAAAAACAATTAAAATTTTAAAAATATTAAAATTAAAAAATTAAAAACACACACACACACACACAAATCAAATAAATGATGGTAGATCCTAGGTGTGTTTTGGTCTGGGTGTTGAAAGTGGTTTGAGAGATTAGAGGAAAAAAGGGGGGGAGAAAAAAAGGAAATCGTCTGAGAATTTGAAAATTGAATACACTGAAGTAGACTAAAATGAAATTATGGCAGTAACATAGAATTTGAAAAAATTTACACAAAAGTAAAAAATATAGTGGAAAAAAATTAAAGAAAAATATTTTTAATAAAAACTGGAAATAAACATGAATTTTTTCTCTTTCTGTATTCAGGAAAAAGAAAAGAAATACAAAAGAGAAATAAAAAGAAAAAAAAGAAAAGAAACAAAGTTGTGTAGATGGACCAGTGAACAGACTGAAATACTACTGAAATTACTTCGTTTTCCCCTAGAAGTCAAACTATGAAATGCTTTATAGTGCATAAACTAAGCATGCGGAGAGACTTTTGTTCCTGAAGAGAGAGGTTGGCCTAGTTGGGCGGGGCTTAGTGTAACAACTTTGTTCTCCAGTAGATGGCGCTGCTTAGCTTAATGGGGTGGATTCTTGCGGCGCTTGTAGGTGCGTATGCGCATGCGCGAGACCGATAAACATGGCGCCGCCCAGCTACCCGTTCTCTAGTATTGGAACTGTGCTCTCCCCGACCCAGCAATAACGCACCCATCCTTTGTCTTCTGTCCACTCAGCGCTTTTACACTGTTCCTGACCAAGCCCCAGGCAGCACCTCCCTCCTGATTTTTGTCTCTGGTGCGGCTGTTTTCCCCCGGCCCCTTACTTGTGAGGAACTGCGGTTTTGACCCGTTCTGCCCTCCTGCGGGAGGGTCTCACCGAGAAATGGCCGTCTGCCAGCGGCACCCAGGAATATTTGCGGGACCGGGCTGCTGCCGGTGCCCAGAGACTGTGGCGGGGTGCCAGCCCACCCCAGAAAAAGTTTGTGAGATAGTATAGCAGCAGTGTTTCAGGGATTATGGCAAATCACAACATGCATCTGGGATCAGGCTTCACCCCCAACGACTTTGTTCCAGCACCAGCAAATGTGATTGTTCTCCGGGGTTCCCTGGGGCCTTTTCCTGTGGGGTCCACACAGCCTCTACCAGATGTGCTCCCAGCAGGAGAATCACCTGTCCCCGCGTGGCCTGAAGACCACCAGACTTCACTCTGCTCCTGGGGATTCGCCCTTCCCACCAGAGCACCACCAGGTATTGAGCTGTGGAGTTTCAGGCTTTGCGCTCCCCGTTTGTAGAGTCTTAATGGAACTTAAACCCTCTCTTTTCTCCTTTCTCCTTTTTTAGTTCAGTGCCTGCGGCTGTTTCAACTTTTCCACTTTCTCTCCAACTGCTTTTGGCGGGGGTGGGGGGGGGTGGGGGGAGGTGCTTTTCCCATATTCTCCCCACCGGCTCAGTCCTTTTTCCACATGCAAAAACTGCCCCTGTCTTCCATGGCTTCTCCCTCCCCCAGTTCACCTCTCCGGCACCGTGTACCTGGTGAGTTCTGTGGTTCAGGTTCTGCAGATTATTGTGTTAATCCTCAAATCAGTTTTCTAGGTGTGCAGGATGGTTTAATGTTGATCTGGCTGTATTTCATGCACGTGAGACACAAAAAACTTCCATGCTGTTCTGCCATCTTGTCTCCTCCCTGGTCCATTTTTAATTGGGTTGTTTGTTTTCTTACTGTTGAATTTTAAGAGTTCTTTGTATATTTTGGATAACAGTCCTCTATCAGATGTGCTTTTGCAAATATTTTCTCCCAGTGGGTGCCTTGTCTTCTAATTCTTTTGATATTGTGTTTTGTGGAGCAGAAATTTTTTATTTTAACTAAGTCCACCTTATTGATTATTTCTTTCAGGGATCACTGACTCCCCACAAACCATGTTGACCTTGAAATATTAAAAATATAAACTTTTGCTTCCCAGGAAATTGTGTAAGACGTTTTTTTTCTTGGTTCTTCTAGTTAAGGTTCAAACCCTAAATTGAAAAGCAACACCAACAACAAAACTAATTGGCTAGAAGTATAAAGGAAAATATTTTAAAATGCCAGCAATTTTTCTGTTCTGTTAAAGGTGCAAGTTAGAATTCATCTTTGGGAAGCAGAGGGCTTGCTTGTTTGATATTGTGAAAAAATTTCAGTGGGCTTTTTGATTCTGTGAAGCCAAGCTAAAATACCATTCTGGAGTGGAGAGGTACAAGAGAGCAAAGAAACAAACTTAAGCAAGTAACTCTGCAGTTTGTTTTCCCTGTGGGTAGACTTCTTATTGCAGATGACCATATTTGGTGGAAAGCTGGCCTTAAACTTAGATTTTCTTTTTCACTGGGCTCGGAGGAGCTAGAAGGTCTAGTTCCCAGGCAGAGAAATCATTGGCCCCTGCAACTGTACTGCAGGGGGGTGGGGTGGGGGGTGGCGGTGCAAAGAAGAGCACTGGTCAATGGGTAATCTCCTCTGAATGGTTAACCTAGGGAATCTAGAGAAGATGCAACTAGTTACTAGTTTACATTTTCTTTTCTGCAGTGTTACTGGATCTTGTTTTCATAAAAAGCATAGTTTTGTGAAATTATACCTGAGGAATAATTTTGTGTTATACCTGAGGAATGTAATAGTGGACAGACACAGACTTGGAAGAAAGTGATTTGAGGGGAGAATTATCTATGTGGAGAAGCTAGTGATAATATGAAAAGATGGACCTGTGGCAGAGATGGGCAGGAGTCCAGACACAGGCAAGGGGGACAAGGGACAATTGGGATGGATTTGTGGCATCTTTAAGCATTCTTCGGGCATAATCAGAAATATTTAGGAAGGTTTTGGAAACCTGGTAAAAGATGAGATTTTTCTATAAGTAGGCAGGATGGGGATTCAGGGTTCTCATACCAAGGGAAGCATGATCCCTGGTAGCTAGAGAAGGTAGGAATATCTGGGTTACATCTAAAAATAATTGCTTAATTACCCAATAGTGGGCCATATGTTGGTAGATTATTGGTGCCTAAATTTGGCAGCAAAGGTAGCTTTGGGTTGGGGCACAGCAGATGTCAAATGGATATAAGAGATGAAGAGAGATATGAAAAATGTTTCCTTACTTCCCACCTCTGAAACATGATGGGTACATTAAGGAACATGCTATGGACTCAGAAAACAAGGTTCTAAACTCTCCCCTGCTTTTACTCCCAATCAGTGTATAACCTTGACCATGTTCTCTGATCTCCTACCCATCAATTTCCTCATCTGTTAAAAGAAGTAAAGAGTGATGACAAATATTCTGGAGTCTTCCCATCCCAATGGTCTATGACGCTAACAGTAAGTAGGAAAAAAAACCAAAACAAAACAAGAAGGCAGACTTTGTCTTTTGGGTGAGGCAAACACGGCCACAGGGGTAGAGATTTCAAACTCTAATATTTCAGAGGGTTCAGGCAGGTATTCTAAAAAATAAAATGGGCTGGAAATCTAGAGTTTTATGGGGGTTTATGTGCTTTCTAAAATGTTGACAACCAATTCAACTTTTAAAACAATTGTTTGGGTCTACAAAATACATCTGATTGACATACTGCCAGTCTAGGGGTCTGTTTGAGGAAGGGAAAGGGGAGGAGAAGAAAGGAGGTGCCCGTGTACTAAGAGAGTGTGTCAGAGGAGGACACAGATCTAGTTTTAGAGGAAGGAAGAGTATCTGTGTTCTTCTGTTATAGCTTGTAAATAGGTAGTATTGGGAAAACTTCCTGTCTTCCACTGCTCAGTCTCAGGCACAGAGGGTGTGAATATTTGTTTTCTACTGCAAGGATGTTTGGAGTTGATGGCATGAATCATGTTCTTGACATCTTGTACTTTCAAATATTTGAATTTATATTAGGTAATAATCCACTGTAGTGGTCAAATGTCCTAGAACTTGTCTCAGGGCAACTAATACAAATGTCTTCTAGTGTCTCCCCTAGAAAAGAACTCTACTGGCCCCAATCCTTATGTCCATACACACCCAATATACAGAGATACTCCTTTCTCATAGTCCACAGAGACTTTGGCACTGTTACAGTTACTCCTTCAGATATTGTGACACGTACTAGGTCATTGTACCTGAAAGCCCTTGAGATTACCATTTCATCTTTCAGAATCACCTGAAAATGTATTTTGGTTTATATGAATGTGGCCCATAAAACAAATACAAAGAAGAGGTTCAGAGTGGTTATCCTCTTCCTGTCCCTTTTCACTATCGTCAGTGCTTACTCCTGTCACCTTTCTTACCTCTGCAAAGCCTCACTGGCCATTCCCCTATGTGAAGAAGCTGTACTTCCATCTGATGGGAAAGGCATGTGGCTGGAAAGAGAGCCTGGACTTCCTGCCTTCTTTCATAACAGCAACAGAATGAACTAAAATGTCTCCAAGGGAGAAGTCATGAGCACGTGGGACCACCTGTTCTGCTTGGCGCTGGGATTCCTGAAACATCTTACCTTAGTAGGATTACTACCAGTCTGAAGTCTTTAGCTCAGCAGGCCCAGGTCCTCACTGTCCTCTTACTCATGATGTTCGGACCATTGGCAAATGCCCCGGCTTATAAATTTACTGAAATGGATTTGTGGCAGGATATTTTGCTCCAGTAAATTTACCAACTAAAGGGTTGATGATGTCATGTCAGCCAAGTCAGAACCTTTTACCCCTGAGAACCTAATTCTAATCAGAAATTTGTTTGGGAAATATGAACTTACCATATGGGATTGGATTATTTTAGGAGACATTTTGTTCAAATTGAATGCCAGTTTGTCATCCATTTCAAGTAAGAGATTTTCCATGGGGGCCACATGTTTCTATTGTCTTCCTCCTTACAGATTGCTTGAGAATCTTTTGCATTTTTCCCACTATCAACCATGTCTTTCAATACTTCATAACTTGTTATAATTTTTCAAGTTTGTATATAAAAATTTGGGTTGTACTTAGATTTGCCACTTTGTGACATGTAGAATGGCCCCTTAAACCACAATGTGGTACTTCAGTTCATAGTGCATTACTACATTGCTGTTAATGCTTTCCACTTGCCTCACTTCCATACATTGAAGAAATTAGTCCTTTTATTGTCCGCGTTTTGAATATTCTGTCTCAGTTTGTTTTGTCATTACCAACCAGAAATTCTACATTTTTTCACAAATTGGCCAGTCTTTCGTGGCTTGGAAGATTAGATATTTTAGTCTTGAGATCATTGATTAAAATGTCTTCAGTGAAGGGAGAAAAGGAGAGTTGTTGAGACAGTTTGCTCTGGAAGGGCTGAACAAAGAACAATGAACAGGGACCTCCAGGTCCCTGACCAACTAGGCAGGCCATTCATCATCCAAGAATCTTACCTCATGACACTTCTCTGTCTATACCAAATTGACATCCAAGAGTATTGTTTGAAGAACTGTCCGCTGGGAGAACATCCCTCACCACTGTCCTGAAGGGCGACACAGTGAGGTGGTGGTCACCAATATATCACCTGGCCTCCATAACGCTTCTCTACAGCAGATGTTCTCCCCCTCTAACAGGAGTACCATGATGGTATTTTGGATTCCCTGGTTCAGTGTCAGCTCACCCCTTGAATTCAATAGCCCTCAAAAGTTGTGGGTATTCCCTTTTTGTCAATGCCTTTTTTTTTCTTTTTGTAAATGGTTGCAGTTCCTACTGGGGAAGAATTTAGGAAATACTTATGTATGTTTGCATGCTATGGCATGTCTTTCCACAATGGGTTATTCCTTCAATCAATGGGCTTTGGGTCTAGAAACTAATAAGTGATTGTGATTTTTCGCTGTGGTGATTGCTCAACAGTTCTTCCCTCTTCCTTCCTCCACCCCACCCCACACTTCCTGCTGAATTATACAGGACAAATAACACTCTACTTGGATGTTTATCTCTATTGACCACAGGACACTATAGCTATTAGCTATTGACGCAGAACTCTCAGTCAAGCCCCGTTAGTGACTCACACTTTGGCTTGGGATGCTAGGTGGTAGTTCTCTGGCCTCATGTAATAATCTGTTCTCAAATTCCCACCTATCAGAGCCTCTGACTCCTTTCTCAGTACTGGCCAAGCAGTTCCAGCATCTTCACCACACTTATTGTAGGCTAATTGTCATGTCCAAGCTTCAAGGAGCCATCCCAGCAATGTATAGAATCAGCACTAGGTGACCTTGCCAGGATGTTAAATCTGAGTTATGGAAGAGTGCTCCCAAATCCATAAACTGCCCCCTGTCCAACGTTGTCTTTCTCCTCTTGGTCCAACACCCTCAAGAGCCACTTATACATAGTCTCCCAGATTATACTGTGGGAGGCTGGGGCTTGAGCCACTGGGATCCACTGAATCTCCACTCAAAAGCTGGGAGCAGGATCAGTTATCCACCAGCTCCCTTCCCCATGGATTAAGGGTTGTCCCAGGGCTTGTTAACCTCCTTGCAGTTTCAGACTATCCATGAGTCCCATGCTACAGCATTAGGAACACACTGGGAAGAGAGCAAGAGGGATGTGGTGCAGCTGAGGGAGGTGGTGTCAGTTTACACCTGCATGACACTTATTGCTGCAGCAACGGAAAGAATAAAGAGGAGTAAAGAGCTTGTGTACAGCTCTCTGGCACTTTGTGGTTATCTTTATACTTAAAAAAATTTTTTTTAACATTTATTTATTTTTGAGACAGAGACAGAGCATGAGTGGGGGAGGGGCAGAAAGAGAGGGAGACCCAGAATCTGAAGCAGCTCCAGGCTCCGAGCTGTCAACACAAAGCCTGATGTGGGGCTCATGACCCATGAGATTGTGACCTGAGCTGAAGTCAGATGCTTAACCGACTGAGCCACCCAGGTGCCCCATCTTTGTACTTAAAAAATTTTTTCTTTAATACGTATTATTTAAAAATACCTAAATATATTATAAAATAATAGATTCTTTAATATTTTTATCCTGTTACTTAAAACTTAAGTACTTTCAAGTACTTGAGAAATACTCCAGACACTTTAGACCAAGAATCTATTGGAGGAGACTCTTATATCATCACAAGCACACCCCATATTATGCTCAGTTAAAAAAATATGGTGAAAGCAAAGGGAAGCAAGACTATGTTGTTCTTTGTCCCATATTATATGACCACAAGAATTCTAGAAAATCAACCTGATTCTATCAGACCTGGGGGTGGTGGTGCTCTGGCTTCCCCAGAAGCTGCTAACAAACCAGGAAATAGAGGAGAGTTCATACCTCTTGGGGTGAACTTGGACCAGTAAGAGACAGGAGCTGACAGATAAAGTTGTTGTCCTTTCTGTCCCAGACAGATGGTTCTGAAGCATTGTGATTCTCTGCAGCCTCTCCCAATTGTTGTGCATGACTGAGCAACTGTCAATGTTCTCTGTGAGGCTGTGGACAGTTCTGCAACACACCGTCTTGAGTTTGCTTGCCCTCCGTCCCCCGTTCACTGCCCTTTGTCCTTCACTTTCTCTGCCTTGCCATTCAATAAAGTGTTAGCATGTAAGCTTTGCCTTGAGTTCCGATTTCTAAGGCTCCCATCAAGACATAGTGGGATAACAGGTATTGGCTGGGATTTGGATTCTCAACATAATGACAAAGCAAAATCACAGCCTTCAAGTTCTGTCCTGCTCAGTTCTGTCCTGTGAGTTTCAGACGCCCAAAAGAGGCAGAGAGGTACTAGATGGTCAGTGCTTCTGTACCTTCAAGGGCCAGGCTCACAGAGGGAGCTCAGCCTAGCCAGTCTCAGTCTAGCTCAGGCCTCTGGGGTTTGCCTTCCTACAGTGGAGACCAGTAAGGATCTTTTCTCTTGATTATATTCAGGGAGGAAAAGCCAGCCCAGAACCACAGAGATGGCCTTCTAATCAAGTTAAAAGGGAGGCAGAGGACCAAGATTACTAACCACATTTTGTCTCAGGCATGGAGAAAGCATAACCAGGCCAGTGTGTATGGCAGGGGAGGGGGAGGAGTGACTTGCTTCCTCCCGAGCCAGAACTTCATGCCTCTAGAAATGACCACAGTCCTTGGTGTCACCTGATGTCATTCTTCTCTTGACATCACAGCAGTTAGCTGGTGGATTAGGACCAGCTAGCTGGTAGATTTGGATGTGGCAGCACAAACGGGAACTTTGAGAGTATAGGGCCTACATCCCAGGCATAACTGGTCTCTTCCTGCTTTTGGTTCAGTCTGACCCTGACTGGAAACAGCATAAGGTATAATAATTTAAACAACTTGAACAGATACCGTATGTTTGAACAGATACCATATCCACTCTTATGTGGATCCTGAGAAACTGAACAGAAGACCATGGGGGAGGGGAAGGGAAAAAAAAGTTAGGGAGGGAGCCAAACCATAAGAGACTCTTAATAACTGAGAATAAACTGAGGGTTGTTGGGGGGTGGGAAAGAGGGGAAAGTGGGTGATGGGCATTGAGGAGGGCACCTGTTGGGATGAGCACTGAGTGTTGTATGGAAACCAATTTGACAATAAATTTCATTTAAAAAAATTTTTTTTAAATAAAAATAATTTAATCAACTTGAGCCTTTCCCATCAGTTCAATTCAATCAACTAATATTTATCAAGTGGCCGGTCTTTGATGACCAAGTTATCATACTCAGTACCCTAGGCCTAGCACATGCTCAGTGCATCCGTGAATGGCTATTGTTAAGGCAGGGGAGATGGGGGAAGGGGTGGTGGAGATGAGACAGATCTGCAGGGGCTCCCCTAGGGTGGGAAACTCCTGGAGGAACAAGAGGGAATCTGGAAGACTAAGGAACTTGCAGGGTGGTGAGTGAGCTTACTGTGCATTCTCAGCAAGAAGAATGCCCAGAATCCTGGCTCCAGAAAGCTATTGCTGCTAATACCTGCCTGGCTCTTCTGCAGACAGCTGTATCTCAGCATGCCCCCTGAATTCACCTTCCTCCTCTGAATCTCCTTCCTCTCTTGGGCTCATTTTCCACCATCTTCCCTGTGAGACCTCTGAGAGAGTAACAAAATAAACTCCCTGCTACTGTGTATGCTTATGTCTTCTATGGTGACTTGTTATGTGTTTGCACAATGACGTGGCTGTCCTGTGCGGCCACGGGTTCAGGCCATACCCCTCTGGTGTCACTGAGAGCAGATGGCTTTGGGTATTTACGTCAATTATCAGGGAGGCTCTGGGCCCTGCAAAGGAATGCCCTAGGGAGTACTTAGGTGGGGGAGAGGAAAACTCTTTTCTCTTTCTGGACCTTGGTCTCTTGGGCACAGGCTTTGAAGAGTCTAGTCATACTTGAGATCACTACCAGGCCGAGGGAAAGAAGGCCTGTGCCACATGGGAATTATGTGTGTGGTAGATCCGTATCTGAGACTTTCAGGCAGTTTGACATTTGAGAGGGAAATAGAAGCTGGCAGAATTACAAAGCCACCACGTTGGCCTGGGCTTAATTTGCTCTAGGGATTCTGCCCTAATACATGAGGAGCCATGGGCTTTGACGGCATCCTGAGTGCATTCCACCCTTGATATGGGTATATGGCTTAATTTATTTGCACCAAGTTTTCTTGGTCAACTTGGTGTCATCCCTGTCCCTTTCCCCGTTGTCCTTGGCACTGTAGGGAAGTCTGGAGCTCCATTCTCCCCTATCACTTTCCTATATGCCTCTGAGTTACAGTCTGCCGATTAAAGGTACACACAGGACATTTGGAAGGCAGAAGACAAGTCATTGTCTCTGTTGGCCATTGTGAACAGATGCTTGGACATATGGTAGACATACGATTTGCTGTAGCCTCCAGCGACCTCCTAAGAAGCACCTGCTTTGGTGTAGACAGCTGGATTACTGTCAGCAGCTTCCCTAGGCTAACCCCCTTCCTGATTTCATGAACCAGCCACAGTCTCCATATTGCTTCCCACACCTTCCAACCATTGTGCAAGCTTCTAAGACCTTTCTCCTTGGGATACAGAGGTGCTTCTCCTCTGCCGAGAGCCCTGACTAATGACCAATGCTGCAGTGCCCCCTTGCCTTCCACGAGGGTGGTCCCAGGGTGGTAGAGGGCAACCCTCACTCCTGACAGATTGATTAATATAGCAGGCCAGGCAGCTTCTGGATAATTCCTCCAGCTCTGTGACCAGAGGTCCTTCTTGTACAATGACAGTCACTTCTAATGGAACAGGACAACTAGAGTCAGTTCCTACTGCCTCTCCTCTCATAGCCTTCTTTGTTTTGCTGGATCCCAGCCTGACTGAGGCCCTCTACTTAAGATGGGCTGATTGGCTGATGAGTGATGTGGCTGTAGTCTAAGATTACTGCAGTGGATGATACCAAAGGAGAGGGACAGACGGCCACTGCTAGTGTCTGGGTGGGATGGGGACTGCTTCCTCGAGAGAACAGGTGTGAATGTATATGTCATGCAAGAACTCTTGTCCATTATCATGGGCCCACAATTCCTTCCTAAATATTTATTTATATATATATATATATATATATATATATATATATATATATATATATATATATATATTTTAGCACAAACATATGGGTAAGTTGGCCTTGGGGGCCAAAGGAAAACATAGGGATGCAATGACTCAGTGCCTTGTCACATTGTAAGGACCATTGTGGCAGCACCCAGCATTCTGGTGACGACGCCTGACAGCTTTGGCCAACCAGAGGATGTTCAGCTTGGGAGCAAGGGAGGCCAGAAATGCTGGGGGAGGCTTCAAACAAGGGTGAATGGGGCTGGGGGGATAAATACCCCCATCTGCTTTACCTTTCACTGAGGACAACTCTGGGTCATATTCCATCTCTGCAGCATACCCCATGAGAGGTTCTCATGGGGACTGAGCCCCAGTAGCTAAGGTTGCCAGATTTAGCAGATAAAAATACAGGACATCCAGTTAAATTTTAATTTCAGATAAATGATAAATATCTTTTTTGTAAAATTATGTCCCTTGCAATATTTGGAACACGGACATACTAAAAACTTATTTATGGTTTATCCAAAATTCAAATTTAACTGAGAGTTCTGTATTTTATCTGGCAAAACCTACCAGGAGCCCAAATCAGTTACTTGCTCATTGGGGCACCCTGTCTTTCTTCCTTTCTGTGACCCACATCACCCTCACTTGTTGGTTCTTCAGGGAAGTCACCTCTCTCCCTCAGTCCTGCTCTCAAGAGTGTGATCAGATGGCTTCTGCCAGACCAATGCTGTGGCTCTGGGAAGTCTCTGAAATGAAAGCCTCGGAGATGCCTTGTATTGACAACTTAACTTTCTGGCAACTATTAGAATGATTGCTTAAGATAAGAAGTTTGATGACAGGAGAATAAAGTTGCATTTTTTGTAGACCTGAATTTGTTGCCTGAGTTTTATATATGTTTGTATTGGCTTTTGAGTCTTCACAAAACCACTATGGCACAGGAACTAATATTTGCCACTCTTACCCGTGGCCATTTAAGAATGCCAAGTTGGGGCGCCTGGGTGGCGCAGTCGGTTAAGCGTCCGACTTCAGCCAGGTCATGATCTCGCGGTCCGTGAGTTCGAGCCCCGCGTCAGGCTCTGGGCTGATGGCTCGGAGCCTGGAGCCTGTTTCTGATTCTGTGTCTCCCTCTCTCTCTGCCCCTCCCCTGTTCATGCTCTGTCTCTCTCTGTCCCAAAAATAAATAAACGTTGGAAAAAAAAATTAAAAAAAAAAGAATGCCAAGTTATTTGCCCAAGGTCATAGTTAGCAAGTGGTAAATCCAGGATTCGAGCCCAGGCCATCTACCTCCAGAGCCTGTGGTCACATCCACTGGTAGCCAAGTGAGGAGAGACTGGAAGGCAGGAGGAGCCCAGTTAAGAGATGGTTTTATTTCTACCACCAAAAACTGTTTAGGGTCCCCATTAAAGCAGGGGCAGCAGGGATCCAGGGTATATTTCTCTGGTTTGGTCTGTGAGGTTTAGTGACTGATTGGTTCCAAGAGTAACTACCTCCCAGCCTCATTTGTCACCCTATCCCCTGCCTTCTGCCAACACCACCCTCCAGTGGCACTGACCTTTTTTTTTTCTTCTCATAATCGAAAGACTTCACGCAAGGCTGCATATTCCGTTCCCCTGCCTAAAAGTCTCTTTGTGTCCCCCTTCCTTGTCTGCCTTACACTTTCATCTTTCAAGCCTCAGCTTATTATTTTTTTGTTGTTGTAGCAAGATACATAGAACATAAAATTTACTATAGTGATGACTGAGTTTTTTAAATTTTCAGTATAGTTGACATACAGTGTTACATTCGTTTCAGATGTACAACGCAGTGATCAGACAAGTCTCTGTTATGTTGTACTCACCATAAGTGTAGCTGCCATCTGTCACCATGCAAAGTTATTCGAAAATCATTGAGTCTCTTCCCTATGCTGTGCCTTTCATTCCCATGGCTTGTTCATTACATGACTGGGAGCTTGTGTCTCCCACTCCCCTTCTCCATTTTGTCCATCCTCCCACTTCCTTCTGGCAACCATTGGTTCTCTGTATTTATAGGTCTGATTCTGCTTTTTGTTTGTTTGTTTTGTTTTTTAGAGTCCACATATGAGTGAATTTATATGGTATTTGTCTTTCTCAGTCTGACTTATTTCACTTAGCATAATCCCTCTAGGTCGAACCATGCTCTCACAAATGGCAAGATCTCATTGTTTTTTTATGGTTGCTGTTGTAGCATGATTCTTAGGTGTTTGGTTCAGGGGCATGAAGTATATTCACATTGCTGTGCAACCATCACCCCTGTCCGTCTCCAGAACTTCTTTCGTCTTCCCACACTGAAGTCATTCCAAGACCGTCCCTTTTCTATATCTTTCAACTCAGCTACGAACTGGCATATTTTGCCAACCTTGTAATGGCTCACCTTGGGTCACCGTGGGAGAACAATGGTGGCATGACACAGGCCGTTCTCAGGAGTAATTCTTTTCCACATCCCTACAACATTACCTCCCTTGTGGGTTTGTCTCCCTTTCTTCACTACCCTCACCTTTCCTTTATTTTCAAAACTCACCTCTCCAAATGATGGTCCCAATCATCATGGTTTCTCACCCTTTTGAGTCAGCCTTGTAAGCAAGAGCCACACCTGTCCTGGTGGAGAGAATCTTCTCTGGCTCCAGCAGATCCACATCCTGGCCCAGGGGGTCTATGCTGCATGGAGCTGCGGTTCCACCATGGCACCCGTTCTTCTCCCACAGTCCTTTCTGGCCACCCACCTGTTCCATGCAGAGACAGGGAGTCTGGGTATGAATGCTTGATTGCTCCTTTTTTCTCTCAGGGGTCATGCCTCTGCTCACTGTGCTACATCTGTATTACAAAACTAGCTTACGGGGCACCTGAGTGGCTCAGTCAGTTAAGCATCAACTTTGGCTCAGGTCATGATCTCACAGTTTGTGACTTTGAGTCCCACATTGGGCTTTGTGATGACAGCCCAGAGCCCACTTCGGATTTTGTGTCACCCTCTCTCTGCCCCTCTTCAGCTTGTGCTCGCTCTCTCAAAAATAAATAAATAAACATAAAAAAAAAAAGAATTAGACTACATCCTAAAAACATCCATTTACAAAAAACCAAAACAAAACCAGCTTAAATCCCTATGCAAACTCCTTATTTATTTTTGTTCATTATTCTATGCAGGAGATTTATTTTCTCCCCCTGAAATTTCCAAAGATTCTTTCACTGAGGCCTATCACATAATAGATGCTAAATAAATGTTGAATGAAAGAATGACTAAATGGCATTGTTCATAAAAATTTCAGTTAACATCTGTAGGCCCCCACAAAGAAGAATCTTTTGGCTAGTCATTTGTTTAATGTTTGAGTATCTACAATTGTGCCAGTATCAGAAGGAAAGGTAAATTGCATCAAGTTTATTTCTTTTTTTTTAAATTTTTATTTATTGAGAGAGAGAGAGAGAACACAAGAGCATGAGCGGGGGAGGGGCAGAGGGAGACAGAGAGAGAATCCCAAGCAGGCTCCACACCCAGTGCAGAGCCTTATGTGAGGCTCAGTCCCATGACTCTGGGATCCTGACCTGAGCCAAAATCAAGAGTCTGATACTTAAATGACTGAGCCACCCAGGCACCCTGCATCAAGTACCTTTTAAATGTTTTCACTAACGGTTGCCTCACTGACTCAGTGGGTTAAATATCGGACTCTTGATTTTGGCTCAGGTCAGGATCTCATGGTTCATTGGGATCAAGCCCCCCATTGGGCTCTGCACTGACAGTATGTTTTCTCTCTCTCTCACTCTCACTCACTCTTTCTCTCTCTCCCCCTCCTAAATAAATAAATAAATAAATAAATAAAATGTTTTCACTGAAACAGTGTTTTTTTTCACCTTTTTCCTTCTGCTTCCTCCTTTACCTCAACCCAGAGAAAGAAGTACATTTTCTACTGCAACCCACCCCCCACACACATCCACACTCCCTATCCCTACCCCCCACCCCTACACATCCCCACCCCACACATCTCCCCTCCTCTACAGCCACCTCACACACACCCCTACCCCCACCCTTACCCACCCAGCCCTACCCTCACCCTCCACACCTCCCAGCCCCCCTCACACACACAACCACACACACACACACACCTACACCAAGGAAACAAACATTTCACAAAACAATTTTCAGCTTCACTACAGTTTCAGTTAACTTGGATATTTTCTATTCTATTTCATTTCTTAGAAGTAAATGTGAATTGAGACCTACTACATTAGTTTTATGACCCACTACTGATCAAGGCCTACAATTTGAAAAACACTGTTCTAAAGTTACTTTAAAAATGTTAGTTGGAAGACTGCTTAATATATTTAATATAAATGCCATACCTAGGAATATTTAAAATTTTGAATATATTAAATTCTAGAAAAGTGGCATGATGTTGGGGTGGGTGAAGGAAAGGAAGATCAAACCCATCACCCTTGGGTTGTAGGGTTTAAATCTGGGAAGGGGAATAAGAATGGGAATAGAAGATAAATGGCACAGATAGGAAATAGATTGAAACACCGATAACTCCATTTCACAAATTCTGCTGATAACAGTTGGGTACATTCCTGAGTCAGGGGACCTAAAAATGTCTGATTCCCAGATGGTATCACCAGCACACTGTGAAACAATATGTTCTTTTAAATTTAATTCAATTTCATTTATTTTCATTGACAAAGTAATACATAAATACATTCTTGTCCTAAAAATTAAAATTATACAGAAAAAAGTTCCTCTTGATACTGTTTCTCTTCAATCACACTGACTTTTCAAGAATGATTTAAATTTGAAGATACTTCCAGACCTTTTGTTTAAAAAAAAATTTTTTTTTTTAAGTTTATTTATTTTTGACAGAGACAGAGTGTGAGCATGAGCTGGGGAGGGCAGAAAGAGAGGCAGACACAAAATCCGAAGCAGGCTCCAGGCTCCAAGCTGTCAGCACAGAGCCTGACGTGGGGCTCAAACACAAACTGTGAGATCATGACCTGGGCCGAAGTCGGACACTTAACTGACTGAGCCACCCAGACGCCCTACTTCCAGACCTTTTCTAATACATTTGTGTTGTGCTGAAAATATACACGTACATGAATATATAGGAATATGTTAAAAATTTGTTATAACATTTTGTTTTGTAACTAGTTTCTTACATTATATGTCATAGAGATTTTTCTGCATTAGTGCATATAGACATATGTCACTCTTTTTAATGTAATTATTGATATGTTTGGGCTTAGGTATATCATTTTATAAATGTGTTTTTGCTTGTTCTGTCTCCCCCTGTTTGCTGTGATGTTGTGATGTAAGAAATACAAAGTTGATCATCTTCCCCAGTTCTTGGCTCAGAGCTCCTAAAACTCTTGGGGATCTCCATGGTGATAAGTGTCTTTTTGTGTGCTAATGAGATCACCCATGGAGGTTGGGGACTGGTTGCCAGTGGAACAACCTAGTGATTAGAGGATTGGAACTTTCAGTCCCACCCCACACCTGGAGGGGGATTGGAGGAAGTTGACTTAATCACCAGTGGCCAATGATTTAATTGATTGTGCCTACATAATGGGACTTTCATAAAAACCCTAACCAAAAGGGTTCAGAGAACTTCCTGGTTGGTGAATCCATGAAGGTGCTAGGAGGGTGGCATGCCCTGAGAGGGCATGGAAGCTCCATGCTCCTTCCCACATACCTTGCCCTCCCTTTTGGCTATTCCTGAATTGTCTCCTTTATAATAAACCAGTAATTGTAAAGTTTCCCCTGAGTTCTATGAACTCTTACAGCATATTTCTGAAACTTGGGAGAGGAATGTGGGAACCCCTGACTTATAGCCAGTCGGTCAGAAGTATGGGAGGGCTCGACTTGTGGTCTGCATCCCAAGTGGGGCAGTTTGTAGGACCGAGTCTTTAACCTGTAGGGTCTGCACTTACTTATTTGGGGTAGTTAATGTCTGAATTGAATTAAATTGTAGGATACCCAGTTGGCATTCCCAGAGAATTGGAAAACTGATTGGAGACAAAACATCATACATTTTGTCAGAATGGTCTGCATGTGGAAGAAACTAGTTTTCTTATATTTACCTTCTTTTGAGTTATTTGAATATCTTTTAAATATTCTATTTCAGTTCCTCTATCATGATTTTGATTATATCTCCTTGTATTTTTTTTTTGGTTGCTCTAAGGATTACAAAATACATAACTTCTTTTGCTCTACTTAGAATCATTATTTTACCACATTAATTGGAATATAGAAAACTTACTACCTTACAAGACCCCTACACTCCTTACTTTATGCTATAGTTGCCTTATGTATTACTTGTATATACATGAAAAATCCCACTAAACAATGTTATGATTTATGCTTTCAGCCATCAAACATACTTTGCAGAATTTTTAAAATGTTTATTTACTTTTGAGTGAGAGAGAGAGAGAGAGAGTGGGGGGGGGGGTGGTGGGAAGAGGCAGAGAGAGAGAGCGAGACAGAGAATCTGAAGCTCCATGCTGTCAGCACAAAGCCTGACGTGGGGTTATAACTCACAAACTGTGGGATCATGACCTGAGCTGAAGTCAGATGCTCAACCAACTGAGCCACCCAGGCACCCCAAACATATTTTGCAGAATTTAAAAGAAGAAGAATAGTCTAATATATTTATACAGTATCTTTCCTGTTGCTCTTACTTCATTCCTGATGTTCCAGGTTTCCTTCTTACATAATTTATCTTCTGTCTGAAGAACTTCTTTCAAAATTCTCTTAGAGCCAATCTGCAGGCTGTGAATTCTTAGTTTTTCTTCATCTGAGAATATCTTTATTTCACCTTTGTTCCTGAAAGATGTTTTCACTGAAAACAGAATTCTGGGTTGATGGTTACACTCTTCAGCACTTTAAAAATGCTGTTTCACTTCCTTTGGCTCCATGGTTTCTGATGAGAAATCTATGGTTATTTGAGTTGTTGTCCCCTCTAGGTAATAAATACATTGTTTTCTTCTGGCTGCTTTCAGAATTTGTTTCTTTGTCTAGTTTACATCAGTTGGATTATGATATGCCTGGGTGTAGATTTCCTTGTTTGTTGTTTGCTGATTTCCTATTGGTGGATTCTCTCATCTTCCTGAATCTGTGGATTTATGTCTCTGGTCAAATCTGGGAAATTTTAGCCATTATTTCTTTAAACATTTTTTTTTTTTCCTAGCACTGATCTCTTTCTCTTTTCCTTCCAGGACTGTCTTCAAGTTCCTTGATTCTTTCCTCTGTTATCACCATTCTGCTATTGAGTCCATCAAAATGAGTTTTTAGTCTCCAGTTATTGATTTTTTGGTTCTAAAATTTCCATTTGGTTAATTTGCTTATTTGAGCTGCTGTATAGTGTTCATTGTATGAATACACACAATCTATTGATGGACAAAGATAAATGTTTCCAGCTTCCCTTTATTATGGTAATATTGTAATTAACATACTATTTCATGCATATGTATGAAGAATTCTTTAGAGTATATGCCTCTAAATGGAATTGATGTGTCATAGGACGTACTACAGCCAGTTGGGCACCCCCCTCCAGGACTCATTCAGTCTCACTGTCTGCAGACCTAGGCCTCTGCTAAATGAAATACTGTCCTCCTCATCTCATCCCACACCAAGTTGGGTGAATACCCATCAGCTGCATGGAGGGTACTGCCAGTGCGTGAGGGCTGTGGCTGGGCAGTGGCTTCTCAAGCAGCAGGTGGGTAGCAAATTTGGGCAGATGCACCACACCTCCTACACCCAGTCTGATGAGCAGCTGCAACTTGACCTGCACCAGGGTCCACAGTTCTGCCTATGTTCTAGTCTATGGCCAGAAGATTCTCTGGGTTGAATCTCGTTTCTGCCTTCTGATGCTCTGCTTGTGCCAAGAGATTTCCGGGTTATGACTAAACACGGCCCTGGCTTTACTCATCACTTCTGGACCCAGATAAAGTGCTGTATTGCTGTGCCACTGCCCAGAGGAACCAAGTGACACAATTAGTAGTAAGAGGTGGAAGAAGATCATGCCCTGTGGGGCAATATTTAACCAATGAGAAAAATGTAAATATAACATAAACTGCATATATAATTTACAATTTTCTAGTGGTCATATTAAAAAAATTAAAAAGAAACATGATAATTTATAGAATTAAAGGAATACAAAATAAAATAAAAGAATACATGTTGTTTCACTTAATTTATCTAAAATATTATTTCAACATGTAATCAATATAAGAATTTTAATGGGGTACTTCACATTTATTTTTTTCATCTTAATTTTTTGAAATCTAGGATATATTTTATACTTACAGTACATCTCAATTCAGATGCTAAATTTCACCGGGAATACTTGGCATGTGTTTAGATTTAATAAAATCTATTGTTGAAAAAGTAGATTCACATATCCAAGCTGTTCCAAACACACCTAAAAGTTTTCCAATAACAACTTTCAGTTATAAGTTAAAATTAAAATTAATTAAAATTAAAAATTTAGTTTCTCAGTTAAACTGAGCACAGTTCAGGTTCTCAGTAGTCATGTGGTTAGTGGCTAATCTATTAGACAGTACAGTTTTAGACAAAGACTTAATTTTTAACTGTTTGGAAGGTAGTTTAGAACTTTCTGTATGAGAATAAGTGTTCTTTACATTGTGAGGCAAAAATTTACCAACAGAAGAATATGATATAATAACAATTTGAAATATTCCATCAGTTTTCTAGAGCTGCCATAATAAAATACCATGGGCTGGGTGTCTTAACAGAAATTTATTTCCTCACAGTTCTGGAAGCTTAGAAGTCCAAGATCAAGGCGCCAGCAGGTTTAGTTTCATTCAGAGGTCTCTCTCTTGGCTTGGAAATGGCAGTCTTCTCCCTGTGTCTTCACATGGTCTTTCCTCTGTGTGTATCTGTGTCCTAATCTCTCCTTATAAGGACACTATAAGTGACACTTATAAGTCACACTGGATTATGACTCACCTCAAAGACCTCATTTAACTTTAATTACCTGTTTAGAGACCCTGTCTCCAAATGTAGTCACATTCTAAGGTATTGGGGTTTAGAACTTCAAACTATGAATTTGGAGGGAGAACGCAATCCAGCTCATAAAAAATATCAGTCTGGGTTCTCTTCTCCTTTTGATTACCTCCATTCTGGCCATGAGACAAGATGTTGCCAGTTCCCCCAGTGTTATTAGTTATATATTGTTGCATAACAAATTACTCCCAAATTTAGTGGATTAAAAGAATATTTATTAGCTCACTGTTTCTGTAGGTCAATTTATCTGTGTAGTCTGCCTCATAATCTCTTGTGTTGTTGTGATCAGGATGACCACTGGGACTAAAAGGAGTTAAAGTAATGTGCTCCAAGATGGCTCGCTTTCATGGCTATTGGGAGGAGGCCTCAGTTCTCACCACATGGCCTTTGCCATAGGCTGCTTGAATGAATGACTTCACAATATGGCAGTTGGCTGGCTGCAGAGTAAGTTATTCAAAGGAGAGTGAGCAGAAAGTGGCTCTACTTTTTGTGAACTGCTCTCCCAGTTTGCACATTGTCTTCCACTTTATTCCATTCATTAGGAGCAAGTTACTAAGCCCAGCCCACACTTGAAGGGTTGGGAATTCTGCTCTACCATTTGAGGGAAGGTGTGTCAATGAAACTATGAACATATTTTGAAACAGCACCTAGTGAGGAAGTAGAAATTAGGAAGGTTCAGTGAATAAAGCACCACATTTTTAGACTCTGGCTGATCATCCTGGTCTTAGACCAAGAAAAGATCAAAAAAAGATGCAAGCCAATAGAATAGGCTAGAAAACTCCCATGAGCAGGTGTAAGAGAAGAATTTGGAGTAGAGAGGCAGAATGGGGGTGATGTAAACACCCTGTCCCTGCCTAGTCTAGAGAGAGATAAACCAATTACCTGATAACATTCCCCTTAATGCTTAGGATCTGAGAATAGAGAACCAGGTCATACTTTTGATCAACAGGAAGACACCTTTGTGGCTATCAGGCCTGGAATCATACAGACAAATGGTGCTTTGCATTTCGGGCAAGTGAAGGCCAGACACAGTTCTATACTTTCCAAGGCCCTGGGCCAGGGCCAGGACAGGTAAGGAAAGGTATCAAGTTCCACTGGTCTAGGTTGAGTCACAGAAATTGAAAGAAGAGAGTCAGCAGGCCTTCAAGGGTGTCCTGGTTTGGACGAGGAATTAACTAGATGTTCATAGAATGGATGGTTCCTTCTATTGAAGGGTAAAAACATTTAAAGTTTTAAGTGGTGTCAAATTGTTTTCCAAAAATATTGTATTAATTTGTAGCCCATAACTGCCATATCTTTGCCAGCATTTGTAGTAGCAATCTTTTAAATTTTGGTCATTCTAGGGGCACCTGGGTGGCTCTGTCAGTTAAGCTTCCGACTTTGGCTTGGGTCATGATCTCACAGTTTGTGAGTTTGAGCCCCACATCAGGCTATTTTGTTCCACTAAACTATTTCTCTTCTCTCATGATGATACTGCTCTGTTTTAAATTCTAGAGCCTTCAATATGTCTGGTGTAATGGGGCACGCAGACCTCCCTCCCACACACATACCTGTGTTCTTCTCTTTTAATATTGTCTAAACTATTAGTGTGCCTTTTCCCTCCCACTGCCATTTTAGAACAGTCTAATTAAGTTCCCTAAAAATCCTGCTGAGGTTTCAATTGATAATGCATTGAATTAATAGACTAATGTGAGGGATAATTGATATCTTTACAATGTTAAGTTTTCTCATCCAGAAACATCTGTTTACACTCACCTTTTGTTCTATATCTTTTGGTAAGGTTTTTTATTTGTTCCTATAAAGATTTTGTGCATATTTTGTTGTTTATTTCTAAATATTTTATATATATTTATTGATTTTTTATTTGTTCCTATAAAGATTTTGTGCATATTTTGTTGTTTATTTCTAAATATTTTATATTTATTGATGTTGTCTACTTGATGTCAGTTTCCAAAAAATGTGTTAAGATCTCCTCCTATGTTTATGGGTTCACCTTTATTTATAGATAGGTTCTATATATCTGTATCTGTTTATATCTATCTATCTATCTAACAGGATATTAAAATTGAGATTTTGATCAAGGCACCAAGATAATGCGGATGAGAAATTCCAAAGCCAGGTCACCATATGCAAATATTTTTTTAAAAATGTTTAATCAAAAACCTGTTCTGTGACTTTAAAAAGCTTTCTCCGAGTTTGAGGACATAAAAAAGGGATCAGAATATGGGGAGGCAAATACTCCATTTCTGACGAGATTCGTGAAGATGTTTCTTTAAAAGAGATGATCTCTTACTGTTAATACCCAACCCACCCTGAATCTTAGGAAGAGGAAGGAGGTTCTTCATCTTTTTTTTTTTTTTTTTTTTTTTTGTAATTTAAGCAAGCACTGCTTTCCCTTAAAGCCTTGGCTTTCCAAACCTATCATGCAATCCCTTCCTCAAAGGGCTTTGTTTAAATTTCCAGGTCATGTATGCATTAGATATCACAGGACCACAACTCAACTCCCAAAGCCTCATTGTGGCAGGAATGGGTGAAGGTAAACATATCTGATGTATGTGAAGGTAGCTTTTAGTGTGAGTCGCAATTTTCTTGCTACTGCATCAAGATAGTTGAGGTCATAGAAAGGCCAGGTTTTCGTTTTAAAAGTGTGATGGTGAAGGTGCTGGATGTATATCACTGACTTGATTTAGGTACAAATGAGCTTCTGTCTAGATCATCAGAACACTAACTCACTGCACTTAAGTAAGAAGGCTAGAAGTTGGAATGTTTATGATCCTGTTCCAGCGGAAATAAAAAATGGAGAGTTTTGTCTTCCTTGCCCTTTTGACAAAGTGTTTCATGCAGGTAGATTGGACTTCGTGATGACTGAATCACTGGGTGAGGTGAGAAGGGCTATCGTCTGCAGTGGGAGCTCTAGGAAGGTCAGTGAGAAGCAGACACATACAGTGAAATCCTTGCTTCCCCAGCATTCCCCATCAGGCTGAGAAGCTAGGGACAGGTTCCTGAGTGTTGGAGGCAGCAAGTCTCCCACACGGTTATTCTGGGAATACATTAGAGCCTGTAGCCACAGTACCATTAACTCAAATGTTACTCCCATGTCCAAATGCCTCTACAGCAACATCCAGACTGGTGTTTGACCAAGTATCTGAGTACCATGGCCTAACCAAGCTGACACATAAAATTAGCCATCACAGCATACTAGTTGTGTTACTTAAGCTTTTCTGATTGCAAAGGACACTTTCACCCAATGTGGGATTTACCCCAGAACCAAGGTGGTTCTTGGATGGTGAGTCTTTTGCCCACTTTGCTAGATGGAATGTCCTTTGCTAGATGGAATGCGGGAATGTCTGATTGGTAGTGAGGGGCCTGGAGCAGAGACACAGGGAGAAGCAGATACAGAGTTCTCTGGAGCAGTGGTTCTCAGCTGGAGGAGCATGTCAGCAATGCCTGTAGAGCTTTGTATAGAGATGCTCAGACGCATCCCTAGTCTTCCTGAATCACAGCCACATCCTGTTCCTTGATGATGCAGGCTAGATTTGGACAGAAAAGGCATCTGACTCAGGTATTGTGAGAAGTCTCATTAAACACATTTGTACCTTTAATTCAAGAACGTTCACTACAATTGATGGACTATAGAGGTGTAGAAGAGGCAAAAATTGGGGGAAGGGTGCAGTCAAACATTAAGAAATCGATCAACATAATTTACCATGAAGCATAATAAAGGACAAACACTACATTATCTCAATAGATGCAGAAAAAAAGACAAAAGCCATGTCTCAGTATATACAGATTAAAGATACTTTGTAATCAAACACATTATATTTCTGCAGCAAAATATACCAGTATTCTCATTGAGTAGGATAGAGACTATAAATAGCTTTGCATCTGTTCATGTCAAGATTTGCTGCCAAATGAAAAAAACAACTTTCTTTTTGGATTTCAGAGTAGTGGATAAGAGATTATAGCCCTGTATCAAAATAATAAAGAAAAACAGCAGATTGGGGATTTATAGAAATGCCCACTTAAAAAAAATAAAACCATATGCTATGTTTTGATTTACAGTGAAAAATAATGTTTATTGATCAGTTTACTATCTTGGTAGGGACAAATCTATAAGGGAAGTTAGTTATAATCCAAAGGTTGTTTGGTGATCTTGGAATCAGATCTTACTGGCCAATGTTGTTAAAGGCAATACAGTAAAACCTTGGTTTGTGAGCATAATTCTTTCCGGAAACAGGTTTATCATCTAAAGCACTTGTATGTCAAAGTGAATTTCCCCATAAGAAATAATGGAAACTGAGAGGATTCATTCCACAACCCAAAAATGTTCATATAAAAATGATCACAATACTGTAATATAATACAAAATAATAAAGAAAATACAAAATATAAAGAAAAACAAATTAATCTGCACTTACCTTTGGACCTTCATGGCTGGTATGAGGCAGACAAGAGAGAGGAGGGTTATTGTGTAGGATAACTTTCATTATCACTGATGGAATCATTGCAGTCTATTGGCTCAATGGAATCTTTTTCTGCATGGGGGCCATTGTATATGCTCGCAGGGATGTTGACTACAGTACAGTATTAATAAACTCTTGTCACATACTGTATTTAATGTAACTTGCAATAAGGCAGCAGAGGAAAGGGTCTATATCTGCAGGCAGCCTGACCTAGAATGAAGCGCAGCATTCCTAAGCTCACTCTTATATGGAAAAGCAAAGGACTGCCCATAGGTGCTTTGAAATGACAAAAAATACACTAGTGCCAGTTGTGGGCACCTTCCAACCTTCTGAAAAATCACTGATTTCTGCCAAACACCACAGCCTGAGACTGAGCATCTGAGCATGGTAG
Organism: Felis catus; assembly: GCF_018350175.1. Taxonomy (NCBI): domain Eukaryota; kingdom Metazoa; phylum Chordata; class Mammalia; order Carnivora; family Felidae; genus Felis; species Felis catus. Next base: position 74,181,759 of record NC_058373.1, on the reverse strand, counting down.
ATGATCACCCACAATTCCTCAGCGAGAGAGAGAGAGAGAGAGAGAGAGAGAGAGAGAGAGAGAGAGGAGAACCATTGGCTCAGTTGTGATCATGTGACATTTGGTGTCATATAACTACTCGTATTACAAGATATCACTCATTTATCAAGTTAAAATTTATTAGAAATATTTGCTCGTCTTGCAGAACACTCGCAGAACAAGTTACTTGCCATCCGAGGTTTTACTGTTTATCTTTTGTGACAATAAGGACACTGCTGCCCCACAGACTGGCAAAGGGTACCTTTCCCAGAGATATGCTGCCAACATGCATACATATTCTGATTCAGGAAACATGCTTATCTCAATATTAGCTTAAGTGAGAGACCAGGAGCATGAATGAAGCAATAGGAATGATCGGTGTCCACTTGTGACATTTTATTTATTTATTTTTAAAGTATAATTAATTGTCAAGTTAGCTAACATACAGTGTACACAGTGTGCTCTTGGTTTTGGGTGTAGATTCCGTGATTCATTGCTTACATACAATACCCAGTGCTCATCCCAACAAGTGCCTTCCTCAATGCCCATCACCCATTTCCCCCTCTTCCCCGCCCCCCCCCGTCAACCCTCAGTTTGTTCTCATTTAAGAGTCTCTTATGGTTTGCCTCCCTCCCTCTCTGAAACTATTTTTCCCCTTCCCTTCCTCCAAGGTCTTCTGTTAAGTGTCTCAAGTTCCACATATGAGTGAAAACGATATCTTTCTCTGACTGACTTATTTCACTTAGCATAAAAACCTCCAGTTCCATCCACGTTGCTGCAAATGGCAGGATTTCATTCTTTCTCATTGCCAAAGTAGTATTCCATTGTATATATTAACCACATTTTCTTTATCCATTCATCAGTTGATGTACATTTAGGCTCTTTCCATAATTTGGCTATTGTTGAAAGCACTGCTATTAACATTGGGGTACGTGTGCCCCTATGAATCAGCACTCCTGTATCCTTTGGATAAATTGCTAGTAGTGCTATTGCTGGGTTGTAAAGTAGTTCTATTTTTAATTTTTTGAGGAAACTCCACACTTTTCCAGAGTGGCTGCACCAGTCTGCATTCCCACCAACAGTGCAAGAGGGTTTCCATTTCTCTACATCCTCACCAGCATCTGTTGTTTCCTGAATTGTTAATTTTAGCCACTCTGACCAGTGTGAGGTGGTACCTCAGTGTGGTTTTCATTTGTATTTCTCTGATGATGAGTGACATTGAGCATGTTTTCATGTGTCTTGGCCATCTGGATGTCTCCTTTGGAAAAATGTCTATTCGTGTCTTCTGCCCATTTCTTCACTGGATTATTTGTTTTTTGAGTGGTGGGTTTGGTAAGTTCTTTATAGATTTTGGATACTAAATCTTTATGCGATATGTCATTTGCAAATATCTTTTCCTATTCCATTGGTTGCCTTTTAGTTCTGTTGATTGTTTTCTTTGCAGTGCAGAAGCTTTTTATCTTGATGAGGTCCCAATAGTTCATTAAAAGCTTTTATTTCCCTTGTTTGAAGACATGTCGAGCAAGAAATTGCTATGGCTGAGGTCAAAGAGGTTGTTGCCTATTTTCTCCTCCTAGGGTTTTGATGGTTTCCTTTCTCACATTTAGGTCTTTCATCCATTTTGAGTTTATTTTTGTGTATGGTGTAAGAAAGTGGTCCAGTTTCATTCTTCTGCACACTCATGACATTTTAAAATGCAAATCTGGCGATGTTTCTTGTCTGTGTAAAGTGAAGCTACCAGCAGTGGCTTTGAGGCCACCCTCCTGCTCACTTTTGGACTCTTAGGCTGGGCATTGACTGGCTGTTCCCTTTAGCCTTATGAAGCATTTGAAGGAAAAAATCCTCCAAATTCTGATTAATATCTTAAAATATTTCATAATCATTCTTAATTTTATAGCTACTGAATTAGTTGCAATCTGGGGCACTTCTTTTTAGGAATACAAGCAACATTGCCCATTTGGTCAACACTTTGTCACTTCTCTTCACTTTCCTCTTTATAATTTAAGAACCTGAGAATTGGGGTACCTGGATGGGTTAGTTGGTTAAGCGTCTGACTCTTGATTTCTGCTCAGGTCATGATCTCACGGTTCATGAGATGGAGCCCCTGGTTGGTTTCTGTGCTGACGCTCAGAACCTGGAGGCTGCTTCAGATTCTGTCTCCCTCTCTCTGCCCCTCCCCCATTCGCATTCTGTCTCTCTCTCAAAAAAAAAAAACATTTAAAAAGAACCTGAGTATCTCCTCATCTCCCTTTTTTTTTCTCCTTTAGGTTGCCTTTTTTTTTTTAAGTTTTATTTATTTAAGTAATTTCTACACCCCACGTGGAGCTTGAGCTCAAGACCCTGAGATCAAGAGTCCGGCACTCTTCCAGCTGAATCAGCCAGGCGCCCCTTCTTTAAATTGGTTTATTTGCCTTTCACCTTTATTGATTTCAACATTTAACGCAAAATCAATTCCTTTTCTGATGGTATTTGGAAGTTATTACACATTCTTTCCTTTATTTTTTTTAAAAGATATTATTTTTTTAAGCAATCTCTACATCCAGTGTGGGGCTCGAACCCACAACCCGGAGATCAAGAGTTGCATGCTCCACTGACTGAACCAGCCAGGCTCCCCTACACATTCTTTTCAGTAAAAATAACTATGCCAAGGTATGTTATCTAACTAATTACTAACTTAAGCATCTTATCGTGCTTCTTTGAGCACCCTTGGCATAAGGCTGCTAGGCAACCAAGGTTCTGTTAAGACAGTATGAAGACTCTCTCTGTTGCCTTCCAACAAAAATGTAAACTAGGTATAGTGGGTCACACCTTGGCACTCAGTCCTGAGTGGAAGATATCACCCACCATCTTCTGGCATTGCTGTGAGAGGTGGGAAATCCACAGCTAAGCCTGAGGGCTTGCTCCTTTGAACATGACCCCTATTTTCCTGCCTGGAAATGTGTCAGTTTATCTTTCCTTGAAGTTTAAAATGTTGAACAAATTATGTCTTAGCGTTTCTTGTGATGTTAACTTTTCCAGAGACTCTGTTAGTATGATTTTCAGTCTGTGATCTCTTTTTTGCAATTCTGGAGTTTTTCTTTTTTTTATTTAAGGAAGTTCTACTTCTTTTGTTCCTGTGTTATCTTTTTGCAAGCTTCTGCTGATTGATGATTCATCTTTTTGTTTTTTTTTTTTAAGTTTATTTATTTATTTTGAGAGACAGAGTGCAAGCAGGGAAGGGGCAGAGAGGGAAAGAGAGACAATTGCAAGCAGGCTCTGCGCTGTCAGTGCAGAACCCAACGTGGGACTTGATCTCACAAACTGTGAGTCCATGACCTGAGCCAAGGTCAAGAGTCAGATGCTTAATTGACTAAATCACTCAGGTGTCCCTTTTTGTTGTATTTCTATGTTGACAACATCTCCCAAAATATTTTTGTATCCTTTATTAATTTCTTAAAAAATTCTGAAATGGTTAGGAAATGGTGAAACTTGGCAGATTTGTAATGAATAAGCAAGAAGCTTTAAGAATCATTTGTTGATATTTGACTGGCAAGACAAGAAATTAGAAGGGGTTGAGAATTGACCTATCCTGTCTTCTTTCCATGCAGACCCCAAGGCTTACCTCTCCTTTGGTGAAGACAGGTGGGCACCTGCAACCCAGTGCAGACTGGGAGGGCAGCTCACACAAGTGTGGGGTTTTCAGAAATTCTTTATGCATCTTGCCAAGTATGTCAAAAGGAGATTTATTGTATGGAATATACTCACATGATTGTGGAGCTTGGAAAGTTAAAATTTGATGAGGTAGGCAAGCAGGCTAGAGACCCAGGGAAGAATTGCTGTTTAAGTTCAAATGTTGTCTGCTGGCAGAATCCCTTGTTGCTTTGTTCTTTCAAGACCTTCAACTGATTGGACAAGGCCCACCCATATTATGGAGAATAATACGCCTTACTTAAAGTCCACCAATTTAGGGGCGCCTGGGTGGTGCAGTCGGTTAAGCGTCCGACTTCAGCCAGGTCATGATCTCGCGGTCTGTGAGTTCGAGCCCCGCGTCAGGCTCTGGGCTGATGGCTCAGAGCCTGGAGCCTGTTTCCGATTCTGTGTCTCCCTCTCTCTGCCCCTCCCTCGTTCATGCTCTGTCTCTCTCTGTCCCAAAAATAAATAAACGTTGAAAAAATAAATAAATAAATAAAGTCCACCAATTTAACTGTTAATCTCATCCAAAAGACACCTTCACAGAAACATCCAGAATGATATTTGACCAAATATCCGGACACCATGGCCCAACCAAGATGACACATACAATTAATAATCACAAGCCTGTCTTTTGTTAACTTGGTACCCCATACAGGTCTCCTTTAACCATACTTAATCTCTAAATAAAGACAATGACAAGGTCATACTTCCACCTGACATGACACAACTATCTTGTGTATAATCAAAAACACAACTAATTGTTTACCCAGAAGAGGATGCAAAGTCCCTGGCTGATGTTTACTCTTCTCTTTGATACTCTGTAAATCAAACACCATGATGTAAAGTTAACAGTACTTAAATACTATAATATAAAGTCACCTCTGCTCTGTTGTTTACTCCCCTTGGCATGTGGGAAGAAAATGAAACAAAGTGATTTGTCTTTTTTCCTACCAATATTCATTAAATGCATCCTATAAAACCCATGTTTTCCTTCTTCCATTCCTGTATAGCTTTGGGTTTGGGGGACAATACAGAAGAAAGGAAAATAACAGGTAAAAGGCAAGGAAGAGAGGGAAGAAGTGATTGAGTGGTTCAGAAGCCATTTGACCTTCAAAAAGAGACAGTAAAATTGACGCCATCAAAAAGGGAAGCACTTTTCTCCTTCTTTCATGGTACCACGTTCATATCTTTCCTTTCTTCTGCTCAGTTATGTGCACGTATGAGTTATCTTTCACCATCGGGTATTCAGCTTGTGGGTATACTCAGGTGCTCAGTGAGCTCCTCTGGCATCACCCTCCCATGAGAGCAGAAAGAGATGGGAGTGGGGGAGCTAGCATCTTTGCTTGTCCTCTGACAACCCTAACATTCCCCTGCCCCCTGCCTGTCCACAGCAACCAGGGAAAGCCTGCTTCCAGGTATACAGTGAGACAGTGTCAGACAGTGAGAGTGTTTTATTTGCTCTCTTCCTTCAGGCAATTTCCCTTTATGTTTTCTCTCTGCATCCTGTTTGCTGGTTCATTAGAGCATCAAAATTGATCTGAATTTTCCACAGAAACCATGTGGTGTTCTTCCCTCTCAGGATCAGAGATCAGAAGGCACAATTCTGCATCACGAAGATGGATATATTGCCTTTCCCAGGAAGAGACATGGGGTTCTGTGATCAGAGACAGTCTGAATTCTCATGTCCCTCCCGAAGTCCTATATTGAAACCCTACCTCCAATATGATGGTATTAGGAGGTGGTGCCTTTGGGAAGTGATTAAGATTGAATGAGGTCATTAGGGTGGGGCCCTCGTGGATGAATGTGTACCCTTTATAAAGGCCACAAGAATGCTTTCTTCTTCTTTGCCCTCCTGTCATGTGAGGACACAGTGAGAAGACAGTTGTCTATGAACCAGGAAGCAGAACCTCACCAGATACTGAATCTTCTGGAGACTTGATCTTGGACTTCCCCACCTCCAGAACTGTGATCAATAATTTTCTGTTGTTTATAAGCCACTCTTTCTGCCGTATTCCGTTATAGTAGCCCAAACAGGCTAAACAGCTTATAAGTTCCATTAGGGTAGAGGCTGTGACTCTTACTCACCATTACGCAATGCCTAGCACATAACATGTGTTCAATTAATTACTGATAAAGGAAAAGCTCTAAGACCCATGAGAAGAAGAAGGTGCACAGGAGGGCGGTATGTGATGGCTATAGTAACTGAAGAGCATTTTCTTGAAGATAGATTACAGCAAGCTATATATTCTATGTGCTGGGATGTCTGGAATATAAAAATTTAGGGATGTGTCTATATTAGGGGTCTCTGGATGTCTATAATGCTATCAATTAAAGTTATTTTGAGCATTTATAAATTTTTACATTTTATGTTTATAGTACTGTACTGATACATTTTGTATATAATGAAATTTAAGCAAAAACATAAATTTTAAAGAGATGCAATAAAAATAAATGTAAAAAAGGAGTTATAGTTTTCTCTGCATTCTAATGGATGATTTTAAGTCTCTCCTGAGTTTACTTAGCTCTTCCTATTCTAAAAGAAGTTTGCAGGGCTTCAAGTGAGGTTGCGGGGAGCCCAGCATGAAATATATTAGCGGCCTATGGATGGTTCTATAAAGTCTAACCCATACTCCAAGTAATCAAGAGAATCTCTGGCTCACTTCTATCTCTAGAATGTACTTTTGTAAAGACTCTAATAAAATATCTCAGCTAACTACATGTTAATTCTTATGTCTCCTGGAATGTTGTAAGGGTCTTTAAAGAAGGGACATGCTTATTTTCTCTCATGTATCATCATCCTGTTCATCATATAACTTGTGGATAGTCAAAAAGCTTTTTCTGACAGGGTGTATTAGTTAACTGTTGCTGCATAACACACCATCTCAAAACTAAGTGGCTTTAGCCAATAAACATTTATGATTTATCTCACAATTTTGTGTGTTGGCTGGATTGGCCATTCCAGTCTCTGCTGATTTGGCTGGGGCTCAATGATCCAGGATGGCTCACAACTGACCTGCCAAATGACTACAGACATGTGAATGAGCCTCGGTAAGATCAGTCACACCAGCCCAGACTTGCAGAATCACTCATTCATGCTGTATATTCCTGAGAAATAATAAATGATTGTTGTTTTAAGTGACTAAGTTTTGGGATGGTCTGTTACATGGCAGTAGCTAACTGATAAAATTTTTGTGATGATTCTTAGGTGGTCAAGTGAGTACTGTCACCACTAAAGAAGTAATGACATTACCTGCCTAAGATGGAATCAGGTGCAGATCTTCACTTTGAAATTTATTTTTCCTAAAATGACAAAAGCCTACATTTGGCAATATCCCTAGACTTTGCTCATAGATCTTTTGCCATTTATAGATGTTACAGTTTTCCCACCTAATTCGTAATTTTTCATCTGTTGTTTATGGTTATTTTTTATTATCAGAGTTTAAATATTTGAGGTCAGATCTTCCTTTATGGAGTGTCTGTCTGTGCTTGTTTGTTTAAAAGGCTTTACCATCCAGAGATTCCATAAACATTGACTTACTTGTTAGTTATTAATTCAAGTAGCTTTATGGCTTTTATTTCCATGTATTGTGAAGCTGTTTTTAGGTTCATATAATTTAGGGTTGTTATATTTACTGAATAAATGGATCCTTTTATCACTGTGAAATAATCCTTTTATTTCTTATAATACTCTTTATTTGAAGTCTACTTTGTATGATATTAACATTGCCACACCAGCTTTCTTAGGCTTAGTATTTTAAAGATATATCTTTTGCTATCCTTTTGCTTTCAATGTAATTTGCCTTTGTATTTGTGTCTTTTATAAATGTATAATTGGGTCTTGTGGGTTTTTTTGTTTTTTGTTTTTTGGTTTTTGGTTTTTTTTACTTATCTGACCATCTCTGCTTTTTAAATGGTGTGACTAATTCCTATACATTTAACATAGATATAGAAATGACTGGAGTCAAGTCTGCCAACTCACTGTTTGATTTCTATTTGTCCTTTCTGTTCCTGCCTACTTTCCTCCTTCCCCCATATCTTGGGTTAGTCAAGTATTTTTTTAAACTATTCAATTCTATTTCTTCTATTAGCTTTTAAACAAAAAAAAAATTTTGGCAGGGGGGTAAGAGGAGATGCCTGGCTGGCTCAGTCAGTAGAGCATGCAGCTCTTGATCTAAGGGTTGTGAGTTCAGGTCCCATATTGAGTGTAGAACCTACCAGAAAAAAATTTTTTTTGTATTATGTTTTTAGTGATTGCTATAGTGATTATACTCTGTATTAACTTATGATAGTGTAGCTTAATTTTATATTATTCCACTTTACTGTATAATTTTATTTATAATTTGTTTAACTTATCCTTCCATCCTCTGTGCAATTGTGATCATATATTTTACTTCTACATAAATCATAAACCTCAGGTTATTGTTTTTTTTTTCCTTTGAGAGCTCAACTACTTCATAAAGAATTGAACAAAAGTAAGAAAAAGTAGTGTTTATATTTACCCATATATCTATAATTTCCAGTGATCTTCTTTCCTTCCTGTAGTGCTAAGTTTCCATCTGGTACTGTTTGCCTTCAGCCAGAATTTTCCTTAGCATTTCTTGTAGTACAAGTTTTCCAAGGATGAATTCTCAGCTTTTGACTATCTGGATGTCTTTACTTTTCCCTCCATTTCAAAGGGTGTTTTTACTTCTAAGTTGATAGTTTTGCTGTTGTTTTTCGTCCAGGTCTCTGAGGAGGCTGTTCTTCTGGCCTCTGTTATTTCTGATGAGAAGTCAACTTTGGGGTGCCTAGATGGCTTAGTCGGTTAAGCGTCCAACTTGGGCTCAGGTCATGTGCGGTTTGTGGGTTTGAGCCCTGCATCGGGCTCTGTGCTGACAGCTCAGAGCCTGGAGCCTGCTGCAGTTTCTGTGTCTCCCTTTTCTCTCTGCCCCTCTCCACTTATGCTCTGGCGCTCATGCTCTCTCTCTCTCTCAAAAATAAATAAACTTCAAAAATTAAAAAAAAAAAAAAGAAGTCAGCTTTAATTCTTATTGTTGTTTCTTTGTACATAATGTGTTTTTTTCCTCTGGCTGCTTTCAAGGTTTTCTCTTGATCTTTGGTTTTTAGTAGTTTGGTTATGATGTACATAGATGTCATTTTCTTTGCAATTATTGTGCTTGGAGTTTATCAAACTTCTTGGATCTATGACTTGATGTTTTTCATCAAATTTGTAAAATTTTGTCTATTATTTCTTCAAATATATTTTCTCTTCTCCTTCTGAGAGTCCAGTTATGACTACTTAAGATTGTTCCACGGGTCTTTGAGACATGTCTTCTTTTTTTTTTTTTTTCAATGTTTTTTCTTTCTGTACTTCAATTGGAATGATTTTTATTGATTTATCTTCAAGGTTATCAATCTGTTCCCCTGCATTGTTTAATCTGATGCTAATCTCATCCATGAAATGATTTTTAAAATTTATATATTGTATCTTTCAGTACTAAGAGTTCTATTTGATTCTTTTTTAGAGTTCCCAGTTTTCACCCATTCTATTCACCTTTTTCCATAAGTTCTTTGACATACTTTTCATAGTCATTTCAAAATTTTTATCTGCTAATCCAAACATCCGGGTTGTCTGTGGGTCCATTTCTAATGACTTTTTCCACTTTTTCTTTTCACTATGGGTCACATTCTGCTTCTTCACGTATCTGCTAACTTTTGACTGAATATTATTTTACATTATGGGTGATATATTGTAAGAGACTGTGGATTCTCTTATGGTTTTTGAAGAGCGCTGGGTTTGTTCTAGTAGCAGTTAAGTCATTGGAAGATTACCTTGATCTTATAGAAGTTTGGTTTTAAACTTTATTGGGATAAGGCTATTTCAGTTTTACCCTTTGTCCTAGAGTAAAGTCCTTAGTCTTTGAGCATATTCTTAAGACATGGCCTTTCTGGAGGTCAATGGAAAACCCCTCTCCTGAGCACCAGACAACTGTTGAAATCTGTGCCATAAACCCAAGTGGTTGATTTCCATTGAGTTTCTTAGATTTTTGCGTTGTTCATGCACAGTTCTAGAGATAGCCAAGGATTTGAGGAAAGTTTTTGTTTTTGTTTTCACTGACTAAGTCACCTTTATTGAGAACTATAGTTTTAGGAATGAGGCAAGTTTTTATGCTGTGACCCTCAATATAATTTTATTTTCCTCTGAAATGGCAGAGTTATTTCAGCTTACATCTGGATTATGCAAATACTGCAAATTATTTTTACAAGCCTTTGGTTACCGTAGGGAATATAAGATAACTGTGCAACAATTACAACCAATTACACCTGTCCGGATATCATTGTCCAGGGCTTTCCAGATTCACTGTCCAGTCCATCTTCCCTCCAGAACCCAGGATCCTACAGTATGACATCCTGAAAGCCTTAGAGCTTTGAAAAAAATGCAGCCACAGTGATGCTTTGTAAGCATCTGGAGAGTATGATATGATCAGTCTACCATTTCCTAATCCTGGATGATCAGTGAATAAACTGATAACTGATGAGGTCTGGCCTCTGGCTCTGCTGCTCTGGGTGAAGGGTCTAGCACACATTCAACTATTGGGGCCCTACAGCTCCAGATATCTTATGGCACTGGCTGGGGTCCATGGAGAAACATGGTACTCGGCAGTACCACTTTTGTCCTCTAGACTCCAGCCTCAGATAATGCTGTCCTGAACTTCAGCAAAAGGAATGGCCAGTTAGCTAGAAAGTCTTCCATGGTCTTCCTACTTGAGGTTGTGCCTTCTCCCAACTCCTCAGAGACAGCTGAAGCTACAAATCCTACTTACTGCTGACCCTTTAGTCCCAAGAGGACCACTCTAGAGTGGTGCTGCATGTAGACCTGTTGTGAGGTCAGCACTCCTGGCTACTGATGCTGCTCAGGTCAAAACAAGAAGGGCCTGTCAAACCTTGTGGATCCACTAGGGTGAATCTGATGGCAGTTTCAACCCATCTGCGAGCTTCCAGATGGTTCTGAGGAGAACTAAGTAGCCAGGAAGTTCAGTCTTGGAGCTAGGAGATTTCCCTTTGACATGTGTCTTGGAGGAAGAGCAGCTGAATACAGATTATCCACATTTTTTTCTCAAGGCACAAAAATGTAAATCATTGTAGAACGAGGGGATGGAAAACGGAGCTCCAGAGTCTTTTCTTCTCCCGCATTTGCTTGTTCCCAGACTTGAAAACTGTTCTTTCTGTTCTCTGGTCTGAGAGGTTGTTTCTGGTGCTTCCATAGCCTGAGCTGGTTGAGATAATGCCTGAGATTCAGAGTGTGGAAGAAAAATATAAGATCCTATTTAACAAAACAAAACCAACTAACAAAAACACATAAAATCAGAAATAAGAATTTTTCCTTTAAGAAACCAGTTTTTCTCAGGGAAATGCTTGCTGGCCAGATTTGTGAGGCTAGAAACAACTCTCAACATGTACACATTTTTTTTTTCTTGCACTCTGTTTTCTCCAAGCTCCTATATTCACAGAGAAAATACAAACTCCCATACTCACAACACTGGCTAGATTTTTTTTTTCTTTCTTTTTTTTTTTTTTTTTTTTTTTTTTTTTGCTGCTGACACTTACAATAAAAATACTTCTATTTGAATTAGCTTTAAGGTTTGTGAAGAATGTTTATATAATAGCATATGTTCTAAGACAATGGCTATTGTGAAAAATAATGAATATTCAAAATGGTATGAGTTCATGTAAATGATTCAGCAGTAAAGCTTACCCTGCTTCTTTCTATAGATGCATTATCTAAAAAGCTATAAAAAGCTCCGTGCAAAATTTTGCTGTTTCAGATGAATAATTTCCTCCTTCCTACTGTAGTGGAGCTATGTTGTTCTTTTTATTTTTAAATAAAGTAATATCTAACAGTTTTTCCTTCCGAAATCTAGACATAAGGCAAGGTTGCTTGTGAATTACACTGTCACAATGGAAAGTGAAGCAGCCTGGTTAGTGTTACCGACTCCACCATCACCATACTTTTGCTGAGTTCTAAGCAGCTAGCCTGCCCAACAGCCATTGCTCCTTGGGGAAAGGAAACCTATCCCAAAAGGGTGAAGCATAATTGTTCCAAGTAAATCATGGTCATTCCATTAACTAGTGATTTGCTTAGAGGTAACCCCATGACCTGGTTTTGGCCAATGGGACAATAGGGAGTTATACTGGATGGCTTCTAGGAAAGATTTTCTCCCTGATTAAGCTTGGAGTTGGGGACATCATGTAGGTAGCATTATTGGACTCTGGAGACGTTAAAATAATTAAGACATAATCTTTATTCCACATGTGCTCTGTGGAGGAGGGAAATATGAACAGATATTTGCAATATAATTTGATGGCTATCATATATAAAGTGCTAAGGAAGAACAGAATGGAACAACAACAAAAAACTGTCCAGGAATTAGTCAGGGCTTCCCAGAAGAGATGATTATTGTAAGCATTTGGGGCATGTATCTAAGAAATCTTTGCCTAACCCAAGGTCCCAGGGATTTTCTTTTAGAATTTAGAATATTTTCTTTTAGAATGATATAGTTTTAGGCCTCACACTTAGGTCTGTGATCCATTTTGAGTTAATGTTTGCATATGTTGTGAAGTATGGCTTAGAGTTCTTTTTCTTTCTTCCTTCCTTCCTTCCTTTTTTTTTTTTTTTGCATATAGGTATCTACTTGTTCCAACACGATTTGCCAAAAGGCTACCCTTTTCCCTCTATATTGCCTTTACATCTTGGTCAAAAAGCAGTTGTCTTCGTATAAGTGGGTCTATTTCTGGACTCTCTAGTCTGCTCCACTGATCTATTTGTTTATCTTTAAAAAAAATTTTTTTTTTTCAACGTTTATTTATTTTTGGGACAGAGAGAGACAGAGCATGAACGGGGGAGGGGCAGAGAGAGAGGGAGACACAGAATCGGAAACAGGCTCCAGGCTCTGAGCCATCAGCCCAGAGCCTGACGCGGGGCTCGAACTCCCGGACCGCGAGATCATGACCTGGCTGAAGTCGGACGCTTAACCGACTGCGCCACCCAGGCGCCCCATGTTTATCTTTACACCGACTCCACACTGTATTAATTACTATAGCTTTATGTAAGCCTTGAAATCTGGTAGTGTTAGTCCTCCAATTTTGTTCTTTTACAAAGTTGTTAGGCTTTCCAGGTCATTTGCATTTCCATATGGACTTTAGAGTCAGCTTGTCAATTTCTACCAAAAAAGCTGTTGGGATTTTTATTGGATTGCATTGAGTCTATAGATCAGTTTGGGAAGAAATGACATTCTGAGTCTTCCAGCCTGTGAACATGCACAATTTAAATAGCAGTGATAGTACCCTTCAGTGTCTTTGTCTTGACTTTAATGGAATGGCTGCTAGGGCTGGCTGCCTTGGGCTCAGGAAGCAGGACTAGGTGATAACCAACTGTGGGGTGCACATGCGGAGTGGGGGGCGGGGGGCAGGAATTGCAGTACATGCCTGTGTGAATGATTGAAGCCTACAACCTAATGATGTTAAGTATGTGAGTATAAACTATGGTGCTTAGCAGGAATGGACACACAGGTGGAGTTCCATAGGTATTTTGAAGTCGGTCCAGCCTCTGGGGTCCTGTGGGAGTCCCTTCTCTGTTTCACACTCCCTCCACAACTGTTTGGCAGTTGCTTTTGGGAAATCTGGCCCAAGGACAGAATTCACAGGTCTTTGGGGTGACTGGAAAAGCCACAGCCTGGGAGAGTTGTATCAAAGTTTCAAAGCCTCCAAGGTAGCCTCTGTGAAGCATTCGTGACCTAGTAGCTCCCAGCTCTTGGAATAACATTTTATGCAAAGCCAGGTGACACAAAGCAGGTGTGTCTCCTGCCCCTTTGATATAGTGAGACATCCAACTTGTTATCAATTCCATTCTTCTACCTCCTAAATATAACTGGGATATGGCTCTCTTTCTCTATGCTGCCATTCCAACCCAAGTCATTGTTATCTAAAGACTAGACTTCTAGTCTAGTCTTCACTAGTGGCATCCTCACTAGTGAAAAGAGCCATTGCCTGGCAGAGCCCTGGGGAGCAGCACTGACATCGTACAGCCTGTGTCAGCACTCCGGGCTCACACCTCCACCTGCACAATGGTTACAACAACAAGGTGCCCTGGGAGTTGAGCAACACTGCTCCTGCTGCTCTCCCTTCTTGTATCTATTTTCCCTTTACTATTTACTATAATTTTTGGAATATTTCAAGCCCACAGACAACTATAAAGAGTAATATAACATATACTCATGTGTCCATTGCCAAACTTTTTTGTATTTTGACATTTTACACAAATTTTTGGAGTTAGGTAACCTAAATGTTTATTATGAAATATATCACTCATAGAGAAGAGTATATATAGTGTGAATGAACACTTTAAAGAACAAATACTCCTCTGCTCTCTACTCAGCTTAAGAAATAGGATATTTCCATGCCTTTAAACTTTCCCATATGCCCCTTCCAAATCGGGAACTCTGCCATGTCCTCTCAGAAGTGACCACTATCCTGATTTTTGAGATAACTGTTTCCTTGCATTTCTTTAGATTTTTAGCATATATATACAGATCCTTGATGGTTTTTTGTTTTTTGCTCTTTATATAAATGGGGTCAATCTGAATGCATTTTGTGATTTGCTTTTTTTCTTAGCTATATGTCTTGGAAGCCATATCCATTGTTGCAGGGAGCTGTAATTCATCTGTTTTCCCTGCTTTCCAATCCATATTCCATACCAGAGCCAGAGCAATTTCTAAAGATCTAAACCCAATTATTTGTTACTCCTCTGCATAAAACCCTTCAGGCATTCCACAACCCTTAGAATAGAACCACAAATCCCTGGCATGGCCCAGAGCCCCCATGTCATCTGACCCCACCTCCCTCTAGGGTCTCATCTCATTCCCTGGGCTGAGATCCATTTCCTTGATCCCAGTAAGCTCTTGTTTTCCTTATGGACTTCCCGCATGCCTGGATGCCCCTTTTCGTCCCTCACCTGGCTATTCCTGCTCAAACTTCAGGTTTCTTATTAAACATCTTATTTATTTATGTATTTATTTACTTACTTACTTACTTACTTACTTACTTACTTACTTATTGGAAAGCACGAGTGGGGGAGGGGCAGAGAGACGAGACAGAAGATATGGAGGGCTTTGCACTTGACAGGCTTGACAGCAGAGAGCCCGAAGTGGGGCTTGAACTCACAAACCCTGAGATCATGACCTAAGCCTAACCCCCCTACCTCTACCGACATAAATTAGTTGCTCCTTCTTTTGCTCCCTTCTTACCCTGTTGCTTCAAGTGCTCACTACGGTTTTGTTATATATTTATTTGTGTGATTATTTTTATATTTATTTGATGCTTGTCTCCCTTAAGTGTTACAGAGGACAGGATCACAGACGTTTTGCAATAATGGCATATCTAGTCTTGGCAGAGCCCTGGCATGTAGCATGTTTCAAATAATTACCATTCAATGAGATTTGAAGCCAGAAAAAGTTGATGCAGTCAGAACAAAAAAAAAAATCAGCTCATTCTGGGACAATTCTCTGCAGGGTAAAAATTGTTAAAAATGAAGGTGTCACAGGATTCCTCAAGAAAGCATGTCAGGTTCAGTACAATCAGAGGCAGATGTTAAGCTTTTGTATTTGTCCTACATGCTGACCCAGAGAAAGTGACCAAGGGGCAATTTAGTATAGCAGGTGCTGTGCTGTATTTTAAACATACAATATATAACAACAACTAAAATTTGCTGAGTACTTAGTTGTGTGGGCACTACTGTAAGTGCTTTGCATGAATGAATTGATTTAATTCTCATAATAACCCAGAAAGGGAAGTGTTTTGTTATTCCCATTTTTACATATCAGGAAACTGAGGCACAGAGAGATGAAGAACTTGCCAGACCTTATATAACCGGCAATTGGCAAAATCAGGCTGTGGACCCAGACAATGTTACTACAGCGTTCTTGGCCGCTATACTAATTGCCTTTAATAATTTTGTTTGATGAATATTTGTGGCACGAATAAATGAGAAGGTGACTCAAGTTCAAGCTAAGTGCTGTAGGCCTATGAAATGAGAGCGTTTGGCTCTATATGTAGCTGTCAGAGGAACAGACACAGTAGGATGATGCTGTCCATGGCCACGGACACATCAAGAGTCTGAGACACATTAGTGAAAAGGATGTGATCTGGGGTTGATGGACAGCAGATGGATGTGAAATGGATGGATGGTTGTAAACATAGACCCCTGCCAGAATGTGGAAGTTCTTTTCTTGTTTTTAACGTTTTTATTTGTTTTTGAGAAAGAGTGAGAGAGAGAGCAGGGGAGGGACAGAGGGAGAGGGAGGCAAAGGCTCTGAAGCTGGCTCTGTACTGACAGCAGAGAGCCTGATGCGGGGCTCGAACTCACAAACTGGGAGGTCATGACCCGAGCCCAAATCAGATGCTTAACCGACTGGGCCACCACGGACCCCCAGAATGTGGAAGTTCTTGAATGAAACTTTTGGAGGCTCCGAAGTTTTTAAGCAGGACTCTTAGACAAAGGCATTGTCATACTAATTACAAAACAATGTTGTCCTGGCAACAGTCTGAGCTCAGATGTTGCAGGTGAAGTAGATTGAATGACAGTTCTTCCCCTATCTACTTGTAGCCATTTATTTCCATAAGGATTGAAGGGCTCCCTGATTCAGATATATAGAAAAATGTCTGACGGCCAGGGGAGCCTCAGAGGTGGGTTGCAGGGACAGACATCAAAAAAGCCAGAAGAGAATTCACTGTATATAGCATGGAGTCAGGCAAAGAGGAGTGGGATCAGTATTGGTGCCTCAGATCAGAGGGAAGGGCTGGGTCTGGAAGGAGAATAGCAGGTGACACTGGAACTCCTCATCTGATCACCTTTCCAGAGTGTGTGTGCTACAGGAGAGACACTGAAACACTGAATAATTCAGTGTGGACACTGAAACAGACATGCTCAAATACCCAGTCGCAGCCTGAGTGTGGACCGTGTTGCAGTGTAGCTCTTGGAGTTCCCAGTTTCTCCAGCATTGTGTGTTGTGAATTCCCTATCAGCCAACTATATGTGTGGTAGGAGTGGGTAATGAGAATAGTTCTAACTCTGAAAAGCACATATAGGTTCAATTATTGGGCACTTGTAAGCATCCCATGAGAATTCCTGGAGATTCTTGGAGATGGAGTTAGTACTGGAGCCTAGAATTCCTATAAGCATACAGATGATAGATGTGTATGGTAGAACACATGAAATGTGGGAAATAATAATAATGGGACTAAATCTATTCCCCCTGGATGCTGAAACCTGAGACACTTGGGATATATCACTCTCCAGCTCAGATTCTCTACTAAGCGATACTCGGGACCTGTCTACTTAGATGTTCCACGTGACCAAAAACTCAACAGGACAGCAATTGAACTCATTATCTTCCCCTACACGCTTCTCCACCCGGCTTCCTCATCTTAATAAAACAGCACCACTTCCTCCCAGTTGCTCAAGCCAGAAACTTGTGTATCATATTTTCTTCCTGGGTCTACATCAACCCCCATATGCAATCCACAAGGTCTTGTCTAGTTTACCATCTGAACAGCTCACACCATTCTCTCCCCACCCCCACATCCCATACTTAGTCCCATATAAGCCACCATCATCTCCACCTAGGTTATTGTCACAGCTTCTCAGTTGGTTTTCCAATCCTCAAACCTCCTTTCCTAACCACCCTCTGAACCACCACAGCCAGCACAATTGTTCTAAAAATTCGAATCCAAACATGAACCTCGCTGAATCCTTTAAATCCTTTAATGGTACCCTATTGCCCTCACCATACAGTTCAATGTCTTAACAAGGTGTGTATCACCAGTGCCTTGGACCATGATTGGCACTTAGCATACACCAAGCAAATAAGTGTACATGGAAATTGCAATGAGTTTGCATGTCTCATCTCCTTTTGACTTGCTGTGAGCACTAATGAGGATGACTTTTCTATATTGTAATAGTAGCTAACACTTACATGTGTTACAGGTTGGTCATTTGTCTTTTTATTTTGCTTATTTTCTAATATGTAGAAGTTTTAAATTTTGTTACAATCAAATCTTATACATCTTTTATTTTTTTGATTTTGGGCGTTGAATTTATACTTAGAAATTTCTTGCCCATTTGAGGATTATAAAAACATGTTCCTATATTTTTACCTAGCACATCTATGATTTTTTTACATTTAAATATTTAATCTATTTGGACTTACTTGTACAAATGATGTGAAGTAAGGATCTAACTCCATTGATTTTCCATTCAGTGGTCAGTTTCCCCAAAGAACTCATTCCTGCCTCACTGATTTAAAATACTACTTTCATCATTTGTTAGATTCCCATATCCACCTGGGTCTGTTTCTTGACTGTTCTGATGGTTATACTTTTCTATTTCTCTACCAATATCAGACTGTTTTATTATTTATGGGTTTTTGACATATAGAAGTTTTGAATATTTTAAAAGTTAAACTTTTACTGTGATTTCTTCCATTTAAAAGTTTAGCCCCTCAATCTTACTTATTGAAATTTATGTATGAAATAACATGATTTCACTTTTGCATTTCCTGTGCAATGAAAGATTAATTTAAGCATGTGAATATTTTTATACTGCAACATTCACATATCTACCCGCTACCACTATTTCTTCAGCATCTCCTTTCAAGGGTACTACTAGAAAAGTCATCTTTTTATAAAAGTAAATAGAGGTAGTTTTTGGATTTATTATAGGATAATATACTTTAATTACTGAAAGCAATTTCATTATTGTTGATGAAGACAATTAACAATATTTGTATTGTATCAGCTTTTGTTTAAACACTAAATGCCAGTAATTCTGGACCTGTATCTCCCCTGAATTTATTTACTTGTTTTATTAAAAAAAATTTTTTTTAATGTTTATTTAATTTTGAGAGAGAGAGAGAGAGAGAGAGAGAGAGAGAGAGCGAGCGAGCTGGGGAGAGTCAGAGAGAGAGTGGGAGGGAGACATGAAATCTGAAGCAGGCTCCAGGCTCTGAGCTGTCAGCACAGAACCAGATGTGGGGTTTGAACTCACAAACTGTGAGATCATGACCTGAGCCAAAGTCAGATGCTTAACTGACTGAGCCACCCAGGTCCCCCTATTTACTTATTTTTAAATCAAGTAAAAGAAAATCAAGTAAAATGTGTAAGCTTTGGAAAAATGAAGTTAGAGAAAAATGTTTGAGACCTTCAATCTGGAGGTATTATTAGAATTTATTGCAACTCCTCATTGGAGAATTATTTAATTAATGCATCTACAACTAAAGCTGTTATTTTTCTTTTTTACATTTAAAAACAAAACATAATAGGCTATAAGCTTAATACCAAATGACAGATCATATCTCTGTCGTTTTATTTATTTATTTATTTATTTTTAAATTTTTTTTTTCAACGTTTATTTATTTTTGGGACAGAGAGAGACAGAGCATGAACAGGCGAGGGGCAGAGAGAGAGGGAGACACAGAAACGGAAACAGGCTCCAGTCTCTGAGCCATCAGCCCAGAGCCCGACGCGGGGCTGGAACTCACGGACTGCGAGATCGTGACCTGGCTGAAGTCGGACGCTTAACCGACTGCGCCACCCAGGCGCCCCTGTCGTTGTTTTAATAGTCTTGTTTTTTAAGTATTTCTTAAAAGAAAAATATACGCTTTACATATTTCTGAGCATACTATTAGAAAGTTTGTGTAATTCTTAATTAGTCAAAACTAGGGCATGGGAGTGATTGGAAAAAAAACCCACTTGTATTTATAGCAGCAAAATCCTTATATAAACAAAGAATATTTCAAATGCAAAATCCTTAAAGAATTTAAAGCAAATATTACTCAATTATTTTGTGTCAAAATGCATATGACTAACATGTCACTCAGAATCTCTGTTCTCAGAATTTATTTATTTATTTTAAAGTATTTATTTTTTAGACAGAGAGACAGAGAGAGACAGAGCACAAGCGGGGAAGGGGCAGAGAGAGAGGGAGACACAGAATCCGAAGCAGGCTTCAGGCTCTGAGCCATCAGCACCGGGCCTGATGCAGGGCTGGAACTCACAAACCGTGAAATCATGACCTGAGCTGAAGTCAGATGCTTAACCAACTGAGCCACCCAAGCGCCCCATCTCAGAATTTATCCTACAGTAATGCACACGCAGGTGCTTGCATGTGTGCATGCGTGTGTGTGTGTGTGTGTGTGTGTGTGTGTGTAAAGATGTATATATGAGGATATTCATGGCAGCTTTTTCACAATAGCAGAATATAGAAACAACCTGAACATGTAACAATGGATAAAAGTTTTAGTAACTTAAGGTATCCATGTAGCCAGATACTACATAATCAAGTTGCAAAGCAATATGTTTACTTGTATCCATTTGTTGGGGGGGGGGGGGGTAAAGCTGAAGAAACACCAGAAAACATCCTTTGTATATACAGAATGTAACAAGATGAAAGTCATTTCAGCCTTATAGAGGGCAAGACCTCTTTTGTAGTAAAATATGGGCAGCTCAAGCTAGGTGTGTCCCTGTATGGAAGGGGTATCAGCTGGCACTAAGAATACTTGAACTGTTGTACATGAGACCATAAGAGAAACTTGTAATTTGAAAGAAATAACAGGAGGCTCCTGGGTGGCTCAGTTGGTTAAGTGTCAGGCTTCGGCTCAGGTCATGATCTAACAGTTCGTGAGTTCGAGCCCCGCATCTGGCTCTGTGCTGACAGCTCAGAGCCTAGAGCCTGCTTCCGATTCTGTGTCTCCCTCTCTCTCTGCCCCTATCCTGCTTGTGCTCTCTCTCTCTCTCTCTCTCTCTCTCTCTCTCTATCTCAAAAATAAACATTTTTAAAAATTTAAATATTAAAAAAATTAAAAGAAATAACAGCTCTAGAAACTGCACTTGGAATGCCATTCCACTATTTGTGCCTGGCACCATATTTGCCATTTCTTTTCAGTTGTTGGTGCTTATAATGTTCTGCTAGTGAAATGATCTGCTTCTGAAAATTCCTCTCACAATAATTTAACAATACACATTTGTTGTCACATCTTGCTTTCCACCAAAATCATCCGTTGGTGCATCAAATTCTTCTTTCTTTGAGTTTTGCTACTTTGTCTACTGACATAGTAATAAAATTAAGGCCATGCATGTTGGCTGTTTAAAATTTCTAAATAAATTCTCCTTAAATAAATAAATTCTCTGTCCTTAACTTTTTTACAAACAGTTCCAAGAGATGATTCAATTTTCAGTAGTTCATCCATGATTCATGGCAAAGAGAGCCCACAATCTCATCATTTCTCTGTGCTTCTAAATTCTGCAATTTTAAGAGTCTTCTAGCTAGTCAGGATCCTCTTCCTCTTAACTGATGACTTAACTTCCCTTTGTGGAGGATGGACAGATAAGTGGGTATTGGTGTAGACATTCAAAAGATTATGTGCATTGTTTTCTAACAACTCATCTACTTCCCTATCTTCAGATTCTGGAAATGTGGGTGTTCTGTCCCATACATGCAAGGAAATGTCATGGGCATTTTGTTGGGGGTGGTGGTCCATTCTGGCCAAAGTCAAATACTCTGAACTTTTTCTGTACTGGAACCAAGATACCACTTACTGATAGGAGACGTCTGTCCCAACAACTTCTAAATGATGGGCCTAATTTTAGACAGATTTGCTAAGACTGGAATTTAAGTTTTTTGAGTACATTTTAAAGCTTGCTACAGTCCGGGGTACACAAAGTGTCTGGGACAACCCGCTGGCTACAACATTGTGTCATCGTTGCAAAGTAACCACACGGTCAGCCAGGATTTATCCTTTCATTTTCTTCACATTTATAGCCAGAAAAACCTTTTCAGCATTAAAGCTTACTTGGTTTATCAGAATCTAGCTTCCTTCCTTTTGTGAAGGAGATTCTTTGAATCTCTAGTGACAAGTGCCTTTTCACTGGAGCTCTGGGTTACTGTCTGACATCTCCTATCCAGCAAAGGGAATCTGACTGGGTCCCTGAAGAACTGTTTCAGGTGAGAGACACCCATTTCTCATAGTTTTAGATGATTTATGCCAGAAGCTTATAGGAATGGCAGACTGTCCAATAAAGGAATAAGGCAACAGAAAACTCTTCCTAAGGGCCTAGTTTTTTGTTTTTTCATCAAATACTATCAATCATGACTTCATGGTTTTGTTTTCTTCTGCCTTAAAAATTCTTACTGATAGCATTATTTTTGCAGGTACTGGTGACTTTCAAATATATTAACCTGAACCTCTCTCCTGTTTTACTTTTATTTTTATTTTTAAAGTTTATTTATTTTGAGAAAGACAGAGAGAGCATGAACAGGGGAGAGGCAGAGAGAGAGAGGAAGAGAGAGAGAATCCCAAGCAGGTCCTGCACTGTCAGTGTGGAGCCCAATGCAGGGCTCAATCCCACGAACTCTGAAATTATGACCTGAGCTGAAATTAAGAGTCAGATGCTTAACTGACTGAGCCACCCAGGTGCCCCTCCTGTTTTAAATCCAAATAGCTAATTTTCTACTGAAAAGGTAACTTCAAAATCAACCTGACTAAAACTGAACTTGATATTTTTTGTAAATTTGCTTTTTCTTATCTCAATTAGTGGCAAGCACATCCATCCAATGCGCAAACTAGAGACCACAGCATCAGTGTAGAAAGCTCCACCTCCCTCAGCCTCAAAATCAAATTAATTCCAAGAATTGTCAATGTTTCCATCCTGCTATATCTACCCTCTACTCTTCTCCCTCATTTCACTAACCTAATCAGGTCCAGGTATGTGGGGCCTGGGTGATGGCCTTTTGGCTGTTCTTGTCTCTCATCTCCTCTCATTTCACTCTCCACGTTGCAGCCAGAATGATCCTTCTAAGACGCATTTATTACTGAGCTTTTATGCTGCACAAATCCCTGCCAC
The DNA here is from genome assembly GCF_018350175.1 of Felis catus. Classification (NCBI taxonomy): domain Eukaryota; kingdom Metazoa; phylum Chordata; class Mammalia; order Carnivora; family Felidae; genus Felis; species Felis catus. Next base: position 74,159,136 of record NC_058373.1, on the reverse strand, counting down.
AACCGTTGAGGCTGTGCCGTGTATGGGGCCCCGTGCTAATTTGCTGTGATAGGATGGTAAACATGACCCTGTCTCTGCCCTCAATTATCTCTTAATCTGATGAAGACAAAGACAAACAGCCAGAATTCACTGTGATGCAGGGAATGATCTCTAGGGCCTTCCTTACAGAATGAGACGTGCCAAATGTCATAGAGGAAGGAACACCTAATTCTGCCTGGGTAATCAGAAAAATTCATGGACAAGTTCAGGGGAGGAGGTCCTTGAAGCACCTCCCAGGGGATTGCCTCAAACATCTCCACACACCCAGGGCCCATACACGAGAGGGTGGGGACCTTGCGGTGGGGCGGGTTGGGGGGCCTGAGGGGATGTGAGATCTGCCGCAGACCTGGTGGGAAAGGGAAGAAAAAGCCACCGAGACACAGTTAACAAACAAGCCAAGCTGGAGTTCTAAACTGAGAGTCAGCAGTGCAGAGGGAAGTGTCAGAGGAATGAAGTCTGGGCTGAGCCATTAAGGCTTTCCCTGGCCCTTCCCGGCCCAGACGATGCCAAGACCTTAATGCAAAGACCCCTAGAGCTTGGGCTTTGTCTCGCTTCTCTGTCACTGGAGGCCTCCCAAATATTAGATATGGGACTCTCCTGCTCAGCCCAGAAGGCTGGCATCATACAAACACGATGACAGTACAAGAGAGTGTGGGGAAACAGTTTCAGACGTCTGATGAGTACCTCTGCCTTGCGACCCTGGGCAAGGTCGTCAACTTGTCTATAACACAGAATTAATAATGGTGCCTATTTCATGGGGTCCATGTGAGGATTCAATGAGTAATATATATAAGACACCTGGTGTACTGCTTGGCCCGGGTGGGTTTCTGTGACAATATGCTATTATTACCGTTACTAACGAGGACTTGTCGCTAACTCAAGACAGAGCCAGGACTAGAACCAAGACTTGGCTTCCTAGTCTATTCCTTCATCCTCTACCTTCCTTCCTTCCTAAGGAGAGGAGGAAAGAATTATTCTGGCATCCAGAACGTACAGGAAAGTCACTAATGGACAATGACAGCCTGAAGAGTTGAGAGTTGGACACCCTTGGAGCAAGAGATTATAAGGACCTTCTCTACTTTCCTTCTCTTTGCCTTCTGGAGTGATAAAGTATAGGGAGAGGGGACAATTTAGGGGTACACATATCTGTAGAACTCTGGAATGTAGCAGGGGAGCCCACCAACTGGGTTGATTATAATTGTCCTAGAAGCTAGGCTTTTAGACAGAAGGAAGAAGTGGACTTTGAGGCCTCTTTCTACGTTAGCTGGCTTAGGTCAGGAGGGTAGGAAAATAAACAGGAATCATAAGCAAACAGTTCTGCTACTAAATAGAGTGCAGAACCTTACAAGGGTTAGCTTAGCAAGGGACAGGAGGGGAAGCCATTAATTTAGATGTTAAAAGGGTAATAGATGTACATGGTAAAAAATTTAAAACATAACAAACTGTACATTGTGAAAAATAAATCACCTTTTTACATCCTCCCTATTTCCCCCTTTCAGTGACAAGCTCTGTTACCAAATTCTTATTTATCTTTTCAATGATTTTCTGTGTATTTACCAACATACACTCATATACACAGGTGGTTGCACAAATGTTTTCCTGTTACTCTCTTGCTTTTTCCACTTAAATATGTATCTTGGAGATTATACTATATTGGTAGGTTAAAGCTGCTTTTTTCTTTTCTATTTGTTTGTTCATTTGTTTCTCTTGTTAGCATTTAATGGACCTCCCTCCACCTGGCTTCAGGCTACCAGGACACAGCCCCCCACCCCTCTTAATCCTCTCCTCAGCTCTTTTTTTTTTTTTTATTTAATTTTTTTTGAGAGAGAGAGCGCGAGCGTGCGCACGTGCGTGTGCACACAAGTGGGGGAGGGGCAGAAGAACCAAAGTGAAGTAGGCTTTTTGCTGAGCAGATCCTGATGTGGAGCTCAAACTCACAAACCATGAGATCATGACCTGAGCCGAAGTCGGACACTTAACCAACTGAGCCACCCAGGAGCCCCTCTCCTCAGCTCTTCTACTCAAGAACTTGGCCTCCACAATGACAGGCTGTTGGGGGAGCTTTCCCTTACCCCAAACTTTGCAGTAGCTGGATATCACCACATCAGTGATAGGAGCAATGTTTACGCATGTCTGCTTACTGACCAAGGTCCACAGTTTTGATTGTCAAGGTTGACAGATGAGCAGAAGCTCTGGTTTCTGTTTGAGTGGTGATGCCTTATACCAACTTTTCCACAGTAACCTGGGTGATCCTGTAGTGATGCATGCTACCAGCAGTACCCTGGCCTCCTGCATGCTTCTGGCGCTTGCTGATGTGGCTGTGGCTCTGGTGGCCCTGAAGTTTCTGGGTCTTCCTCAGTCTGGATGGTGTGTGGGCAGCCCAGACAAAAGCTAAGGCTGCCTCTTTCTTTTTAATGCATACATAGTATTCTATTGAACATTCTCTATTGTTCTCTATTGAATACATTCTCTATCAATAGACATTCACATTGTTTCCAAACGCTTGATTTTATAAATAGAGCTACAGTAAATATACTTTTTTTTTTTTTAAGTAATCTCTATGCCCAGCGTGGGGCTTGAACTCACAACCCTGAGATCAAGAGTCACATGTTTTACCAACTGAGCCAGCCAGGTGTCTCTACAATGAGTATCTTTGTACATATGTCTTTCTATACATATACATATGTGTCTGTAATATAAATGCATAGTAGAATTGTTATACTCAAGGATAACATTTTATCCTTGTTATACTCAAGGATGTGCATTTTAATTTTTCTTTTTATTTTAAATCTATTTTTTACTTTAGAGAAAGAGGGCATGAGTAGGGGAGAGGGGCAGGGAGGAGGGGCTCAATCCCATGACCCTGGGATCATGTCCTGAGCCAAAATCAAGAGTTGACACTCAACACTCAACCAACTGAGCCACCCAGGTGCCCTGGAAGTGCGCATTTTAAATTTTCATAGAGTGATAGGATATTAGTCTTGACTTTTCCTGTTGTTTTAGATTTTCAGCAAAGGTGTCAAAGACCAAACTAACAGACCACCTATTTCTGTCATTTAGTGAAAACAGATACTAATGTAGATCTTTCATATATGGAAGGGACTGTAATGTGAACTTCCAAAAAGCGGGGGGTACCTGTACCAGTTCTGCCTCCACCCTTAGCGTCCCCTCTGCCTCCAGCTTACCTAAGACAAGGCTAGGAATTCCTGGAGGGCGGAAGGTTAGAAGGAGAGAGGAGACAGTGGAGAGCTGTCAGGAATGTGCTTTCTCCTCTCCAGAGCTTGTTGCCCTCTTAGTTTAAACTCAAGGAGGGGGTTCATAAGAGCCACTCAGAGAACTTGTTGTGTTTCCCGTGGAATGTGGGGAATGTAGGGACTAGTGCCTGAGTCACTGCTGTGTGAATACCCTATGGCCATGATCTGTGGTAAAGCTACCTCTGTGGGCAGTGTGGGAGCAGCTGTATCTCCTCCAACCATGGGGCCAAGGTGTGTGTTTCCTGTGACCTGATGTGGGTGCTACGAAAGGGAGCTGGAATCACCAAGGATCCCACCAAGAACAGACTAGGGGCGTTCGTGTGGGGAGGGGAGCAGAGTGCCAAGGTTTGAGTGTGAGAGTCATTAACAGTCAACAGGGTGGTGTGTTGGAAGGGTCAGGAACATTCAGGTGAATGTCCATCTCCAACGAACCCAAAATCATCCCATAAAAGAGAAGCATTTGGACGCTGGCCACACCCAAAGGGCACCAGAGCCACACCATGCCTATCCCGGTCACTGAGGACATTTCCCACCCTTTGCTTGTCCTGCTCCCCAGGCACCAACCCTCAGGGAGCCAGAGGTCACAGAGTGAGTAAGGAAGAAATAGAGGAAAATGACAAGAGGGAAAGAGTGAAAAGCAGACCAAGACCCCCTTTTTTGGCTTCAGGTTTCTGAGCCTGAGTCAGGACTAAGCCAGAGCTTGAGGAGAAATTTTAAGCTGGACAAGATTAAAGCTTTGATATGAAACTGGACCAAACCTGTTAACACCTGGAAAATGAGACTATTTCAACTAATAACTGGAAGTGATTGGAAAAGCTATTGAATCTACCCAAGATTTCATTAGAGTGGAGAGTGGACAGAATGGAGATTCAATGTAGCATGGAAGAAAGTTAGTGTTGTGAATAAATAAATATCATGATTTTTCTCCTGCAGCTTGCATCCCACTAAGACCAGCATATTCAACAAACCGGTTAGAATAAATATTGCCAAATGACTCCCTACAAACGCTATACCACCTTCCCTCCAGCACTGGGGTGTGTAGCACCTGTTTTCAGGAAGAGAAGCTTTTGGTATTCATGTAGTAGGAGCCGTAACTCTTCTTTGATACTCTAATGAAGCAAAAGCCAAAATTTGCTTCCAAATATCTCCAGTCAATCACTACAAACTTCCTGATATCATGTATTATTTTAAATACTTGTGCGTCCTCCCAAATCCAGCCTCCACACATCAAAAATCTCAAGTTATACGACTGTTTTACATTCTAGTCAGGAATATAAATGAAAGATGTGGGGGCAGATCTAGTCTCAGGTACTAACTCGTGGTGACGAACAAGGTCCATTATACATTTATTTATTTTTGAGAGATACAGTGAGACAGAGCATGAGCAGGGGAAGGGCAGAGAGAGAAGGAGACACAGAATCCGAAGCAGGCTCCAGGCTCTAAGCAAGCATTCAGCACAGAGCCCAACACGGGACTCGAACCCATGAACCGTGAGATCATGGCCTGAGCCAAAGTCAGATGCTCAACCGACTGAGCCACCCAGGCGCCCCAAGAAGGCCCATTATAAAAACAAGTATCTGTTTTTAACCCAAAGGTATTTTAACATCCTTTTAAATCTAGTGATTGATGCTACCGTATAAAGAATTAAAGAGCACAGGTTTATTAAAATTATGTTGTCCAAAGATTATTTATTAGTTAACACAAATTTACATTGGCTTAAGGACTGAAAATTAACTTAGAATCTACAGTTTTAGTTGACGTGTTAAGTCATTTGTAGGATCATAAAAATTAACCTCTTTTTAGAAGGACATTACATATTATCAAGTAATTGAGTTGAACACATACTTTTGCAGTTTTATAAATGTAAAATGATGTTAGTTTATTTGACCAGCAAAATTAGTAGAGGAAATTCAGGAAATTCAAATTACTAAAGCTTTTCATGAGAAAATAAACCCAGGACTTTCGTAAACTAGAATGTGTTAACATTTTGACAGGGTGTAAGTCAGGGAGAAGATGTAGAATAGCTTTTAAATCAAAATTAGTAAATCAGTTTAATTTGTCCAAAGAGATATCTCAATTAGGAATATTGCATGTTTTGTGTGCAATTATATAGCAGATATTAAAGCTTTAAAGTTATTTATATTTACTTCTTTAGTAACTGAGACTTTTAATTAAACTCACAATTAAAATCTCTTTTTTGTTACAGTTTTATGGAGATAAATTTCCTTAAAGAACTACATATTTAAAGTATAAGAAATAGAAAGGATTTTTATAAATCTTTGAATTTCTTGTTCTTCTCATTTATAGGTGCTTAATATATTAATGCTGTTTTTATTTTTTATTTATTTTTTATTTTTTTTTCAACGTTTATTTATTTTTGGGACAGAGAGAGACAGAGCATGAACGGGGGAGGGGCAGAGAGAGAGGGAGACACAGAATCGGAAACAGGCTCCAGGCTCCGAGCCATCAGCCCAGAGCCTGACACGGGGCTCGAACTCCCGGACCGCGAGATCGTGACCTGGCTGAAGTCGGACGCTTAACCGACTGTGCCACCCAGGCGCCCCTAATGCTGTTTTCAAAAGGCAGTTAGAAGAGTTTATGCCTTTAGATTTCTAACTTTTTATTTTCAAATTATTTCAAATTTTCAGAAGAATTGCAAGACTATTACAGAGTTCATATATGCCCGTACCTACCTTTTCCTGATCTTAATATCTTACATAACCATGGTACAAGGATCAATACTAAGAAATTGTCATTGATGCAGTACTATTCACTAAACTGCATAGCTTATTCAAAATTTACCAGATTTTTCTGGCCCAGGATCCTACTCAGGATCCCATACTGCATTCAGTTGATCTAGTTTCCTTAGTGCCTTATACTCTCTAACAATTCCTCAGTCTTTCTTGGCCTTTCACAACCTTGATACTTTTGAAGAGTACTGTTCAGTGGTTTTGTAGAATGCCTATCAGTTTGGGTCTGTCTGATGCTTTCTTAGGCTAAAGTTATGCTTTTTAGCAAGAATACCGTGGATGTGATGTTGTGCCCTTTCCAGTGCATCCTAACAGGTTGTGTGTGATGTCAATGTCTTGTTACTGGTGATGTTAACCTTGATCACTTGGTTAAGATGGTGTCTGCCAAATTTCTCTCCAATTACAGAGAATATTTTCCCCTTTGTTATTTTCCCCTTTGTAATTCACAATTGTCTTGTGCAGAGAATCTTTGAAACTATGCAAATATCCAGTTTTTCTTGAAACTCTTGCTCACTAATTTAAACAAATTTTTAACGTATTTTTGAGACAGAGAGAGACAGAGCATGAACGGGGGAGGGTCAGAGAGAGAGGGAGACACAGAATCTGAAACAGGCTCCAGGCTCTGAGCCGGCAACACAGAGCCGGACGCGGGGATCGAACTCACGGACCGCGAGATCATGACCTGAGCCGAAGTCGGACGCTTAACCGACTGAGCCACCCAGGCGCCCCACTAATTTTAGAATCTGTAAACGGATCATGCCTGCAACAATTATACTGTGCTGTTTGCCTGGTGATAAGTCTCTATTTCTTCACTCCTACATTTAATAATTGCACTTTCCTGTTTCTCCCCCCTAACTTATTTATTCAGTCATTCATTGGTATCAATATGGACTCATGGACATATATTTTATACTATGGGTTGTAATCTAATGCTATCAGCATTGATGTTCAGATTAATCCAGCTTTGGCCACTGGGAGCCCTTTCAGGTGGGCTTCTGTGTCCTTTCAAAATATTTCCAACTTTCTTTTATTTAATAACTTTCTTACTGTCCCAGCAACATATTACAGGATCATTGTGTATTTTCCCTATCCCGGTCCTGGAATCAACCATTTCTCCTGGGAGCCCTGGTTTGCTTGTTTTTTGGTATCTTTTTACTACCTCTGGATTTTTAATGTTTATTAGAAAGCCGGATCTAATGGCCTAACTCCCTCTCCCCCTATCAGTGAGACACAGTAATAACCCCACAGCCCACTTTCCAAAGGCTGGCTATGCTGTGTCAATAATCACAAGCACTTCTAGTAGCAGGAAGTCTAGTAGAAATGTCTGGGTGAGATTCACCTCCAAAGCCTGTCCTCCCGGAGGCTCTTGCATTGTGAAGCCTATATATCTTCTCATTAATGCTAACCATGCCATGGGTAACTACTGACCGCACGTGCATGCGCGCGCGGACACACACACACACACCTCCCAAGGAGACGTTATAGCTCAAGACTTTACAGCCTAAATGAAGATTCTTAAGCAGAATGTTCCCTTAGCTCCTTCACCCTGACCCAAGCCAGACCTGGCTCTTTGTTATGTAGAACCCTGGATGGTCCCCTTTGTTCACACTGCTTCTTTCGGAACATGCCTCAGGGCTTCATAAATGATGCGTTTCAGGACCATTTACCCTTTCAAATTAAAGTTTTTCTTATTTGAGAAGCAGGGTCATTCTTTTGCAGAGTCTCTATTTTCTGGTAATCTCTGTAAATGGAATGGGGTTGTTCCTGTGAGGATATATTATTCTTCTATCCAACCACGCCACCCACCCAGAAAAACACAAAAAAGCTATGAATGAGTGATACTGTCTTTCCAGTTACCTTAATATTAACCCAAATGAGAAAAGTAGTGCCTATACAATGATACCCAAGAAAGATCTATTTCTAACCTCAATATTCACTTTGGCCATTTCACTAAACTAAACCAGAGTTCATGGAAATACTTATCAAGTTTACCAAAAGCCTGGTGAACATCACTCTATGATGTTTTTAATAGTTTATAAAATTAACCATCTTTAATCAACGTGACTCAATTGTAGTCTTTATGTGTGTCCACCTCCTGACCCTCACAACTGTATTGAGCTTAGCATACAAGTTTGCAGAAATATTAATAGCCAAGAATAACATCTTGTTCATATAATTAGTTTCTGCCCATAGAATCACAAAAGAGGTGTATAACAGACCAATGAAAGTAAAAAGCAATCTTTTGCTGTGCTTGGTTTAGTTTACTATAGGGTAGAATATAGCAATGGAAAATTTCTTGTATTCCTAACGTTTGTTGTCTTACAGTTCCATTTAATTGGATATTTGTAGCTTTCATTATTGAAACTTTCCATCGTGTTTAATCAGTTTTGTTCTCAGCTCTATTATCTGATATTTTTTTATCAACTTTAATTTCTTTTTTTCTCTGTTGTTACTTTCTTTACTGTTTTGAAACGACCTATCTTGCACCAACCTTTCTAGCTATCACCTTTTGGGGTATTAATTTTGCTTATGATTTAGGCAGAAGCAGCCTGTTAATAGTGGGTTTTAATTATTTATAGTAAACCTAGTATTTGGTATACTTGGCTTTGATCCTTTTGAAGTATAATAGGTATCTTTATTATCTCTTAAGTTATATGGACTCTATTTTCCCCTTTATCTTTTAATATGTTTTGGAGGACAAAAAGCCCCTATTTAAAAAAAAAATTAATGTTTATTTATTTTGAAAGACAGAGAGAGACAGAGCACGAGTGGGGGAGGAGCAGAGAGCAAGGGAAACACAGAATCCAAAGCAGGCTCCAGGCTCTGAGCTGTGAGCACAGAGCCCAGTGCGGGGCTCTAACCCACGAACTGTAGATCACAACCCAAGCCAAAGTTGGACACTTAACCGACTGAACCACCCAGGTGCCCCCAAAAAGCCCCCATTTTAAAGCCATATGTGTTCAATATCTTAAAACATTCTATAAGTATTCTAGGTCTCTTTTCCTAATCAAAAGCCTCCTCTGCTTTCCTGTACAGAAGACAAAGGACACTGCTCTTTGTCGGCTCTTTTTACTGCCTACTCTAATTTCACATTCATAATTAAATGTGATAGTTCTCACTTTTTTCTCTTTCATGTTTCTTTCATGCTTTCTGTGTCTTACTTTTCTTCAAATGATTGCCCTGGTATCAGAAATAACTCTTCCACTGTTATCCTTACTTCTTAAACAATAGTTGGTATCAATAATTATCATGGGTTCATTTTTCTAGCCATTATCCATTCAAATTTCTTTCTCTAATTTTAGCCTTGCATACTATATGTATTGTAGCTTTGAGCAATCTTTTCAAAAAAGGGCCCCCAGCTGCCACAGTTTTTGAAACCGGGCTTGTCTGAGAATGTCCTTCTGTTGCCTCCCTGTACAAGGGGCTTGATGTTGCCCATTATTCTTGAGCTGCAGCTTACCCCTCCCATGGAAGATGTCATCGCATTGTCATCTGGTATTGCTCAGTGCAGTGGAAAAAGCCTAAGCTAGTCTCATATTTTGCTCTTTGAAAATGACCTACTTTTTCTGCTTGGAGACTTGCAGAATTCTTTTTTTTCCCCTTATAGTTTAAAATTTTTATGAAACTATGTCATAGTGTTGCTTTTGTTATTGATTTTGCCTGGGACTTTGGACATACCCTCTGAATTTTTTTCAAACATAATATGTTTTCTCTTGTTTTCTTTGAGTATTGATTTTGATCCTTTCCCCCCCACTGTTGGAAACCCCTTATATTTGAGAATTCAGTCTCCAAATTTAACAGCTTCTCTTGAATTGTTTTCTTGCTTTTTCCATTCCTTTTCAATTCTGAATATTGGAATTATGGATAAGAGGAGAGGGGGCAAATGGATTCTTTAATAGAAAGCAGCTACATAGAATGACAATTGTCAAACAGGGAGGCCTTATTTTAATGACTACCAGCTGACACCTGTTTGGCTCAATCTGGAATGATGTTGGCAGCTGGGCCATTGATCCATTTCTCAAACAGGGCAGAGGATTTACAGGTTCCTCCTTTGCTAAAGGTGGTGAACAACTGTAGGTAAACACAGAGCAGGTGGAATCTGTTGCAGATCTCACTTCTCCATAGTCTTTAAGAAATTTTTCATAAGCCTGCAAAATATATCTGATGTAATTAGAAGGCAATGATGGGTAAGTTCTTGACATGACCAAACTGTCCAAAGGGGACTCTGAAAGTTCAGCTCCGTGTGTGAAGTAAAGTGTGCAAAGAACACAGCAAATGAAGATGTGAGTCACACCAGGGCTTGCAGTGGCATTTCTAGTTGGGGGGGGGGGTGCGGTCATCAGTAGGGATTATCCTGATTGTTTTAATTGTTTCATGGGTCACATGATTGTGACCTAGGCTATCTATCCATGGGCAGAAGGATCTTATCTACCTATGTGGGGTTCAGGGCAAGTCCTAGATTTCGATCCTGAACCTAGAGGCCCTGGCTGTTGGCTGAGCCAACTTGGAGGGTTGAAAGATGGTGGGAGAGCTGGCCACATGCATCCATGGACCAGCAGGATTGAGACATGGGAGGGAAGATGGGAATAGTTGAGATTGGGCAGGGACTGACAAGCATTGCCTGACCGGCCAGAAAGAGCTGAGTAACAGAAATCATTGGGAGCACAACGGCCAGTTTTATGAGTGTGGAAGGACTTATCCCACCTTTCACTTATTTTATCTCCCTACCAGAATTGTTTGACAAACACCTCTAATAAGCATATATCTTTTCTATGTTTATACTTCAGATCTGGTCTTTCTTCTGTGATCAATCAGCAGACTGGGGGTTATAAAACCAGATACTCCATTTCTTGTAGGAATCTTCTTGAAGACATTGTCAATGACATATCTCTTGCCATTGGTTTGAGTCATATGATAAATTCTTTCAAAGGCAAATAATGACTTCAGAGGAAGTACCAACAACCCCTTGCATTTACCAATGCTCCCAGCATATATATTTGTCCATTCTTTGCAAACCCCAAATCCACTAAGCTCCTCTTTCTTATCTAAAGGCCTTTCATTGGAAGTGCAAAAAATGTAGAAATAATTTGAGCCCAATTAACTATGGAGTCTTGGATTTCTAGTTCCCATGACTTTCCTGTGGACATGATATCTTAGACGGTATTACTAGATTTCTACTCATTCGAAATGCACTGAACATAAGTTACTACAGTTACTTTCATCAAGGAAAGTGGTTTGCTAAATTCATCTCTGTGTCTTATAATTCTAAGGTCCCCACTTGCCACTAAGTTATTCGAATTCACTGTTTATTTATTTTTTAATTTTTGAGAGACAGAGCATGAGCAGAGGAGGGGCAGAGAAAGAGGGGGACAGAGGATATGAAGTGAGCTCTATGCTGACAGCAGCAAGCCCAATGTGGGGCTTGAACTCACCCATGAGATCATGACCTGAGCTGAAGTCAGATGATCAACAGAGTGAGCCACCAGGCACCCCCAATTAACTCGTTTTTAAAATGGACTTCCACCTTCCTAAGAGGCTTTTACATATTCCAACATTACTTCTCTGCTGCTTCCCACACTGCTGGGCAACTGATTTGATGGTAAAAATCAGTTTGACATCTCATCCTTACTCAGAACATTAAATGTCCTCCTGACCATAAAAAGTGGGTCTTGGTCACTTGTGCCTTCCCCTTGCACATTCAATGCACTTACTCCTCTAGACCCATAGTTCAAGTGTGAAATTGAAGGTACATGAGGGAGGATGGGGACTGCATGTCAGAAACTCATTTGCCACATCAGTACCCTCCTGTCCAAAGACTCAGAGACCAATGGGCATCACCATTGTTGACCTAAGGGAACTGTTCTAGAACCAGGAAGGTCCAGCATGATTTTATTTAAAAAACAAAAACAAAATCAAAGGTCAGCCCTTTCTGGGATACCACTGGCATTTATAGGAGCACTTGCCCCTATTCCTAAGGAATTCTGCTATACTGCTTTAAGATAATCTTTGAAGGCATGTCATATAATTCTGAGTTTCTAGCAATCAACAGCTAAAATTACCTGAGGGAACAGAGGTCTCCTGGGGAGTGGGAGAAGGTGACGGAAACTGGGAGGTGGAGTGGGGATGGAGGAGGAGAAAACCAAGCTCAACAAGGTTCAGTCTGATTCTGTTTTCAGTGGGTTAGCCACCACCGTCTTCACCAGCAGTGAGTGGAAGAGACACTGCAGGGGCGCCTGGGTGACTCAGTCGGTTAAGCGTCTGACTTCGGCTCAGGTCATGATCTCACGGTTTGTGGGTTCGGTGCCATGTCAGACTCTGTGCTGACAGCTTAGAGCCTGGACTCTGCTTCAGATTCTGTGTCTCCCTCTCTCTCTCTGCCCCTCACCCCCTTTCTCTCTCTCTCTCTCTCTCTCTCTCTCTCTCTCTCTCTCCACATGTCAAATGTAAATAAGAAATTTAAAAAAAAAAGTGCAGTAAAGATATGCCCAAATGCAAATTAAGTGACATCTCAAAGTGCAAATCAGAATTTGGTGAGTCCTTATAATTCACTGTCATATTCTCTGAGATTAGACTAATCTTTGATGAAGTTGTCCCCATTTCTGCATTAGGCCCCAAGTCCCCTTTCCAAACTTGTGGGAGGACACAAGCCTGTCCTCAGGTTCTGATTGGCTTAAAAGTGTTTGACAAGTGCACATACAGCTCTTTCCTTCTGAAGATAGGATGAAATTATTTAGCTCAGTCTCTCCTTTTAATAGATTAAACTACTTCTGAGTGCAGAGTCACTGATCTTTGTACTATACCAACTGTGTCCAGCATATCCTGGATAAACACTTATTTTTTTAAACTCATATTAAAACTTGGACCACTGAAGTCTTTCTGGATGCCTGGCACCTTTTGAAGACTCTTCTAATGTTTGGAGAATTTCTGACCAATGAGCCAGAAAACAACGTCCCTGCCTCCTTTGCAGTAGGACATGGGCATTGGCCCTGCCAATCAGAGGACCCCGTGCAAGACTTCCATCCAGATGTGAATGAAATAAGCACGCACAAGTTCCTCATTTTGCCGCTACTGTGGCTGCAGAGACAGCTGGCTTTCAGAGGCACAGCATTGATGATGCTGGATGGAGTGCCTCTTAATAAAGCCCTCCAGTCCCCATCAGTCACAGCATAGTCTCACTTTAGTAATTGATTGCTTCAGTCCAATATAATAATAAAACTTCTGGAATCTATTCCAAGTGAATGCTTCTTCCCTTCTCAGCTTGAGTCAGCTTCACCCCAGAAGCACCTATCAGGGGAGGGCCTATAAAACCTTCACACGTTGTCCTCCTCTCCCCTTCTCACTTCTTGGCTTCCCAGACGTTGGTGTCAGTGCTAGCTTGGAAGTGTTGACATGTTGACAATGGCTCCCATCAGCCCAGTTGATCTCTGAGTGATTTTGTGGAGCAGAACTACTCTCTGACTCCAATTGGACTTTCCATGAAAGAAAAATAAACTTCTATCATATTAAGATCGTATTAAGGCAAGGGTTAGCAACCTTTTTCTGTAAAGGGCCAGATGGTAAATATTTAGGTTTTGCAAGCTATGCAATCTCAGCTGCAACTACTCAACTCTGCCATCATCATGTGAAAACAACCACAGACATTACATAAATGCATGAGCATAGATGGCCATGTTCCATAAATCTTTATCTATAGAAATAGACAGACCCCTGTATTAAGCTACTGCAGTGTTCAGAGTGCCTGAGTGGCTCAGTCGGTTAAGTGTCCAACTTTGGCTCAGGTCACGATCTTGTAGTTCATGGGTTTAAGCCCCGTGCTGGGCTCTGTGCTGACAGCTCAGAGCCTGGGGCTTGCTTCGAATTCTATCTCCCTGTCTCTCTGCTCCTGTCCCACTCATGCTCTGTCTCTGAAAAATATACAAACATTTTTTTGAAAAAGCTATTACAGTTTTAGAGTTTGTATACTATAGCAGAGTACTACTTTAGTCAATTCACTTTTCTTATTAATCTTGTATCAACAGTATCCAGTGTGATGCCAAGCACAGAGTAGATACTCAATGATGAATGAATGGAGAGCCTAGAAACATAGAGGCTAGTGCTTTAACAACCCTATGGGGCAGAAGATCATGTTTCAGGCCTGAGCATGGCCAAGAACTCAATCTGAGCTCCTTGCATAAAATTGGGAGCCCCCGAGGGTTGTCTCATGCATGAAACAAAGATAAGAGAAACCCTCCATTGGCTCTTCATTGTCCTCAAGACTGGGTCCAACATCCCTGGCTTGACATTAAGGGATTTCTTGCTCTGGCTTCTGCTCTCATCTGTATCCTTATTTCCCACTGCCCCTTTTACGTTGTGTTTGAGCCCCAGGTATACCAAAGCAAGTTCCATAAATGCCTCGTGATTTCACACGTGATGTTTCCTCTGTAGGAGTGCCATTCTCTGCCTTGTTTCCCTGGCTGAATGCCTGCACCTTTTACCTTCCAACTCTTCTTGTGCCACCTGGAGTAGGAGGTGGTACTCCCTCCTACGTGCTTGTCCTTCAAACCCAGCACACTCCTCAGTTGCAACACTTACTCTGATGTGCCAAGATATCTGTTTACCTAGTACATTGGGTGCACCCCAGGGTCAGGGACCAGTCTGTATTCCATATCCCTAAACCTCATGGCAGTACTTGGCACTTAATTTGGTTCTCAATAGAAACTGGTAAATGGCTCAGTGAATTGCTAAGAATCCAAGCCCTAGTGAATATAACAACAACTACATGTGTAGAAGAGTTGTTTTACTCTTATTTATGGATGTTTGATTTAAAAGAACTACATATAACTTATATTGGATTTGAATTTTTAGTAGCGGGTAGAGAATGTTAATTTCTTTCGCCTTTGAAGCCAACCTATCCTCAGCTGCACCTTAGCCCAGAGCAGCAGGAGCACTTGGGCTTGCTCAGCACAAAGCCAAGTGGGAAGGCTCAGTTCTTAGACCATTTGGGTTCTGCTGATGGCACCTGGATCCTCTAAAAAATACACAACTATATGACCCAGTTTTCCCAGAAAAGTTCCACTTTCCAGTGTTTGTTCCATTTTCCCCACAAATAAGCATACAGTTTTTGAACCATATGTCTCTATTTTGTTTAAGAAAATGTGAGTGTTGTTAAATATCCAATTTCAGCCCTGACTGCTATGTTAGGTTCATGATAAGCAGCCTTATATTTAACCAAGCATCTGACCTAAAAACGTTTAAAAATGTATCACTATTGTAAACATTTAGAAATTTCACAGCACCTACAATTTTTAAAGTTTGTATCTCCATTTGACTACATGTAAGATTTAACTGCAATTGTTGAAGTTGTATTAGTAAAGATGAGTAAAATGCCTTCCTTAAACTTGGGGCTTGTCTTGGGGCACCCGAGTGGCTCAGTCCGTTGAGCATCTGACTGGCTCAGGTCATGATCTCACCATTCGGTTCGTGAGTTCGAGCCCCGCATTGGGCTCTGTGCTGATGGCTCAGGGCCTGGAGCCTGCTTCAGATTCTGTATCTTACCCTCCTCTCCCTGCCCCTCCCCTGCTCGTGCTTTGTCTTTCTCTCTCTCAAAAATAAATAAACATTAAAAAACAAAAAACAACAAAAAACCTCATTGTCAATCAGCTACTCATTCTGACTAATTTGGCACAAATAGGGCTAGTCTTTTGCCTCTTACCCAAAATCATAATGGAATATTTGACCTTACTTTTAGCAAGAAAGATAGGAGGACGCTTAAGACTGAGGTATCTTCACCTCCAAATGTTACAACAACATTCCCAGTGCTCATGTGGTGGGAGCCCCAGGTCAGGTTAGGAAGACAGGGGATACTTGGAGAGGGGGGTGGGTAGTGGCTCCTGTTCGTTCATCTGGCTGTTGTTGGGGATGTGACTGCCTGCCCCCAGGAATAGCCAGGAGCAGAAGAGAAGGAAGCAAAGAGAGCCTCTGTTAGGATCTGGACCCCACAGGGTAAGCCATTCAGGAACAGAATTGAAGTTTGGAGACATTTCCACCCACCCCTTTTCCTTTCACACATACCCTCACTTCCTCTTCCCAGAGCCATCCAGCCTGTGAATCCCTCCCCACTTGTTCTGGGCACTTCTGGTGGATTACTTGTCACCCTCAGCGCCAAACACATGCTTGGCAGGGTGAGGTGTAAGACGGACAGGTGCAGCGGCCCTGGAGCTCAGACTCAGACAGGCCTTTATCACCCCCCTCCACAACCCCTTTTAGGAGGGGATGAGATGGCTGTTTGGAGCATGTGGGTCCTAAAGGGAACAGGTCCTTATCTGAACAAATAGCAGGATGGATTAAGGATAGACATTTAGCTGAACCATAGGAAGTTGCCAGTTATCTAGAAGATAAATAGATAAAAAGATAGATATGATTGTTGGGTAAGAGTGCCTGTGTGGCTCAGTCAGTTAAGCATTCAACTCTTGATCTCAGCTCAGGTCCTGATCTCAGAGGCCTGTGTTGGGCTTATGCTGGGCTTGAGGCCTGTTTAAAAAAAATTTTTTTTAATTAAAAAAAAATTAAAAAAGAAATATGCTGGGGCTCCTGGGTGGCTCAGTCGGTTAAGCATCTGACTTCAGCTCAGGTCATCATCTCACAGTTCATGGGTTCGAGCTCTGCATTGGGCTCTGTGCTGACCGCTCAGAGCCTGGAGCCTGTTTCACATTCTGTGTCTCCCTCTCTCTCTGCCCCTCCCCCACTCGCGTTCTGTCTCCCTCTGTCTCAAAAATAAATAAACATTAAAAAAAATTAAAAAAAAAGAAATATGCATAGGTAGGTAGATATAAAAACAAAGAAGTGGTAAGTTAGGCATGTACAGATCAATTATATTTATTTTGACAATACATCAGTTATTTAAGGCACATGTGCCTCTTTCTAGTAGCAAAGGCTGGTCTGAGGGAGATCAAGGACCAAAAAATGAGATGGGCAGAAGTCCATGAGACCAACATCAGCACTCATGACAGCCAATCCATGCCACCAACCCTATTCCTAACCTACTCTCACTTCAACACTTATAACAAAATCTCTAATAGTACTGAACTGTTAGTAATTGAACTGTACAAAATTGTATATACCACTTAAGTACAAATAGGATATTTTATTTTTAAATAATCTATAAGTACATCTTAGGGTTTTGTAAAATAGCTCATAAATGTGATGGCTTATCAACTTGCCTGAGTTAATCTGCCCCCATGGAGTCACAGTTATTATTTATCACTTTCTCCCAAAGTGAAATATAAGAAGTATTCCGGGCCATTAGTTAAAATGTATAAACAATTGATAACAGTCCTCTCTTATGGAGTTTCCCCTAAACACTGTGTAAACATGATATGACCGGAATAAAGACACAGAGGAATTTCTTTTTGGTCAGTGGTTCCTAATGATGTATGGTAAGTATTAAACCCAATCAATTTGTTCTCTTTCCATATCTACTTTCTACAATTTGTCATTCGGGACAAACATGAAAGCTAGCCCATACTTCCAAGAATCCTATACCGTACAGCCTTTAAAAATGATTTACCATCTTCTTTAGCAGTTTTGATTTCAAAGTCTATTGTCTCAGAGCACCAGATCTGAGACCCAATGTAAACCAACAGAATCAACATTTGCAGCCATGCTATAAGGCAACAAGCTTCCATGTCCATACACTATTCTTGGGCTCTGGGAGAATGGCTTTGGTTTCTTTATAGACACTTTGGAGCAGCATTTATGGAGTATAATGCCATGTCTAGAGAACTTGAATCCTTGATGTATACTCTGAACATGGTCAGAATGGATCATTTTCTTTAGGTGTATAACCAGGTCCTTTATGCTCACTCAGAGCCAGATTTCCAGGCCACAAATGGGTGCTGAAAAGCCCCAACAGAAAGATGGTGGAGAGAAAAGTGACTCCAACTGCAGCTCCCAAGAATAAAGTGCCACCACTTTCTCCTACCAACCCGCAAGAAAAACAAAAAACAAAAACCTACAACTACCAGAGTTTTGTAAGCAGGTCCACTACAAGCAACTGTATTTCCTTTGTTATTAAGGTAAAGTAATTTTTTTTACTTTTAAATTGCCAAGTAGAGCACACATACAAAAGGAGAGCCCAGGATAAAAATACACAGCAAGCACAATGAACAATCAAGTTCAAACAACTACCACCCAGGCCAATAAACAGAAATTGCCAGCACCCCAAAAGCCCTTGAATCTTCCTTCCTAAGCACTTTGCACCCCTTCTTTCCACAACAACTCCCTCAGTGTTCTGAGGGCTATGGCAGTCATTACTTTGCTTCTCTCTTTTTTTTAATTTGTTTGTTTTATCCTGAGAGAGAGGGTACCAGGAGTCGGGGGCAGAGAGAGAGAAGGGGAAACAGAGGATCGAAAGCAGGCTCTGTGCTGACAGCAGAGAGCCCAATGTGGGGCTCAAACTCACGAAACGTGAGATCATGACCTGAGCTGAAGGTGGGCACTTAACAGACTGAGCCACCCAGGTGCCCTGACTTGCTTCTCTTTATATTTCTACCATCTAAGCCCTCAGTGCATCTTTAAACCCTGTGGTTTAGTTTTGCATTTTTTCTTTTAACTTCACATAAATGGAATCATACAATATGTACTCTTTTGTGACTCACTAATTCGACTCAATGTTACATTTGAGAAAATACAGAGTCCATGTTACTATATGTTCTTTCCTTGTTAAGGAACAGTCCATGTTCATTTCATTTCATGTCTGTGGAGTATGCCATTATATGGCTAGACCACAATTGATTTCTACATTCCACTCTTGATAGGCATGGGTTGTTTCAGTTTAGGCCTATTACAGACAAAGCTACATAGGTGCACACATTTCTGTTGTTTATGTACCTAGAAGTGGAATCACTGTTCCATAAGGAATGTTCAACTTCGGTGGACAATGCTATATTGTTTTCCGTGGTGGCATCAATTTAAACTGGCCCAAGTGTATTTGCATTCTGGTTGCTCTACCAACACTTGAAATTGTCAGGTTTTTTCTAACTTTCATCTCATTCTGTGCGCTTTTTTTTTTTAAGTTTATTTATTTAGTTTGAGAGAGAAAGAGGCAGTGAGGAAGGGAGGGGCAGAGAGGAGGGAGAGAGAATACCAAGCATGGAGCCTAACAGTGGGCTTCATCTCACAACCATGAGATCATGACCTGAGCTGATATCAAGAGTCTGACGTGCACCGACAGAGCCTTCCAGGTGCCCCTCATTGTGTTTTTTTTATTTGAATTTTCCTGATTACCAATGTGGCTGAGTACTTTTCCATATGTTTGTGGGTCATTTGGAAATCCTAATTTGTAAAGTGTTTGAATCTTTTGCCCATTTTCTTTTGAGTTGTTTCTTAGTGTTTGTTTATTTATTTTTGAGAGAGACAGGGACAGAACATGAGCAGGGGAGGCGCAGAGAGAGAGGCAGACACAGAATACAAAGCAGGTTCCAGCCTCTGAGCTGTCAGCACAGAGCCTGATGTGGGCTCGAACCCACAGACCAGACTGTGAGATCATGACCTGAGCTGACGTTGGATGCTTAACTGACTGAGCCACCCAGGTGCCCCTTGAGTTGTTTCTTGGTTGTGTTTTCTCCCATGCAGGGGCTTATTTTTTACCGTCTTACTACTGTCTTTCGATGAAAAGAAGTTCTCACTTTTAATGTAATCAGATGTTTTAGTCTTTTCTGTATGGTTGGTATTCTTCTATCCCATTAAAGAAATCTTTTCTTACCAGGAGATCATGAATATATTCTCCTATATTATATGCTAGAAGCTTTATTGGGCTTTGGTTAAGTTGTCTTGGGTAGCCTGATTTTAAATCCATCAAGAAGGAATGTGGGTCTTACTGCTCTCCTCCCAGAATGCTCCTGGGGTCCTTGCTCTCTGGGGCCCAGCAACTTCAAGTTCTACATATCAGTATTTTCTCACATATGTACAACTGATGGCTCTCTCTCACATATATACAACTCTCTCTCTCTCTCTCTCTCTCCCCTCCCCATTCCCCGCGAACTTTTCTCAACGTCTGGCTGTTTGCTTTTATTTCTGCAGTAGCTCCCTGCCTTCTGCTTATGGGACAGTCTGTCTCCTCTCACTTCACAGTTCTGCTAGAACTCTCATGGTACAGCAGTGGCCCCACAGCCAAGCAACAGGATCCTTACTTCCTGAGGGACTGAGGGGAGGAGTTGTAAGTTCTATGGTTCCACTGTTTGGGGACCTCATTTGGCTGTAATGTCCAATCCCAGGACTCAGGGTTTATTCTGTCTTTCCAACTTTTTTAAATCACAGGAAGAGAGGGTTAGCATTCATTTTCCTGACTTTGGGGTGCATTCTTACCACTGGTCTGTCCATGGCTCCACTGTTCTTTTACTTATTTACTTCTTTTTTTTAATCCCCAACCTCCACTCCCATTTCCCTCTCCTCAAACGATTTCATTCTGTTTCTTTCTTTTTCTTTCTTTCTTTCTTTCTTTCTTTCTTTCTTTCTTTCTTTCGAGAGCATGAATGCATGTGCAAGCAGAGGGGGGGTAGAGGGAGAGAGAGAATCTTAAGTGTCACAGGGCTCAATCTCACGACTGACCATAAGATCCTGACCCGAGCTAAAATCAAGAGCAGGACACTTAACAGGAATGAGCCACCTAGGCACCCCTAGGATTCTAATCTAATATACTTGATTTGTAGCTCTGGATTTGTATACATTCTTATTAAAATCTGTATTGTCACTTTCTATCCATATTTTTTATTACATAAATGATACAGTGATATAGATTTCACTCTGCTTCTTATTTTTCTCAGCACCATGTGTTCATATGTGCCTCTGCAGCATCCCTGCAGCCCATTGCATTTCATTGTATTTTACTGCAAGAATCATAGCTTCTCCAAGTGCTGCCTTACAGGACAGAAAAATCAAGATGGAGCTGGGACATCCTTGTTGTTAAAAACATTCAGATTAACATATAATTCTGGAAAAGCAAGCAGGCCAGCCCAAAGGAAGCAGACTCATCATCTAAAGAGCAATGATTATGCCCAGTTGAACAAGCAGTCTTAGAAGAACTTTGACTTCCCACTGATCCTGGGCGGCACTGATTAGCTTTCCTCCAATCTAAGGCCAGACACTCCTGAAAACTTCAAGGAATTCCAGAAATGAAGCTATATAATTTCTGAAGCAATGTGATAACAAATAAAGAAACAAATAAATAAATCGAGGTGCTGTGTGTGAGAACACAATCCCTCCCAAGAACTGGTATCCATTGGCAATGGAAGCCAAGTCCTTTGGCTTTCACAAAAATAAGAGACTGCATGAAACGTTTTGGCAGCAAATGAGAAGTAGAACACTTAGCTCAGACATGCATACCTCACATTTGTGCCAATGCCTGTGGCCACAAGCAGAGGTGGCTCCAGCAGGAGTTTCATCTTTGGACAACCTTGGCAGAGCCAGGAGTTCTTACAACATCAAAATGGAGCAGAGAGGAATGTGTCCTACCACAGGATAGTCATAGAAGGAGCTAGTCACTTACCTCCTTCCCTAGTGGGTTCTAAGTAGCTAAGAGGAGACAGAATCAAAGCCAAGGTCACCTTCACACCGTTAGTACTGAATTGGAGAGCAAAGCTTGCTACCACTGCCTCTCTAAATTGAAGGTAATTGGCAGAGTAGAGTTGACCTGATGTACCCAGCAAGTTTTAGGTAAAATGTCTCTAACCCAGAGCAGAGACCTGGATGGATAGAGCAGAAGCAAGCCCTGCTGGCCGGAGACTCGAAACGTTACTTGAGCCTGCCACGTCTAAGTGCAGGTGGCCCAAGGGAAGGAGACAGGGCACTCTGCCTTGCTTGTGTAAGCCCCCACCAGTAAAGTGGACCAATCAGTTTAGCTATTCCTCAGACTACAGGGAGAGATAAACAAGGCAGTGGAGTGAAGGGTGGATGTTTCCTCACCAACATTTGTGAAAGGGCTGAATTACTGTACAGTGTGTCCTCTTTTATGAACAAAAGCAGGAGTATGTAGAAAAGATGAGAAAGGTCCCTCCTGTATAAGTCTGTGAGGCCCATGGAGCATCTTGGGAGCTGATAGGGTAGAGCCAAAGAAATAATGATTTGTGACTCTTGTTACGACCCTTCTTCTACACACAGACATCTAGATAGCTTCGAAATCCCAGTCCATATTTTGGAGGCCCTACCGAAGGGATTCTAACATTGTAAATTCCGGTGCTTCCCAGGTGGCTGTGAGATTTCCTGCTTCTCAGTTTCAGGCATGACTCCTAATCATGGTGACAAAATGCTTTATCGCTGGGGCCCTAGGATTCAGACTGCCCTTTCATGAGTCTCAAGATGCCAACCAGGGGAGAGTAGGGGAAACCTCTTTGCCTAGTTGGAGCCCAGGGATGGACCACTGAGGCCCTGAAACATCAGGCAGAGGAGCCTACTGAGCTAAGGGGTGGGATGATTTACACTCTCTTCAGAAGGATCAGGAGTATATCTTGGAAGCTCATCTGGAAAGTGACATTTATGGACACTAACTTGTCTCCACAAAGGAAATCCTTTGCAGACATCCTCTCCCTCACTCCCCAGAGACCTAGGAAAAGTTTCCTTGGAGTGGGACTGAAATGATAGAATAGGCGATTGGGCAGGCAGTTAAGCCCATGATAGCAGCCACACTGTAGACATAGTGCAGAAATGACCAATTTTGGGGATGGAAGAGAAAAAAAAAAATAAGAGAGCAACAGGCTTGGAGGCTAGATGGAGGCTACAATTGGGGAAGAATCCTTGAAGACCCTACTGAGTATTTGAGCATGTGGAGAGCAGCAAGGACCTGCTTGTTAAATTCCTAAATGCCCCAAAGGCAGGAAAATGGAACCTCAGCATGTACGTTGATAATGAAGAAACCTACAGAGGCACAAGAGAGAGGGACTACTTACAAGAAGGGGGGAAGCAATATAGCAGCTCTAGGATAGAGAGATGAGAGTCTGAGTTTTGTTTGTTGGTTGCTTTTGTCTTTAAAGCTACAGATGTGGGGGGGTGGGTGGCGTGTGGGCGGCTCAGTCGGTTGATTGTCCAACTCTTGATTTCAGCTCAGCTAATGCATGGGATTGAGCCCTGCCTTGGGCTCTGTGGAACGTGGAGCCTGTTTAGGATTCTCCCTTTTCTTCTCCCTCTGCCCCTCCCCTGCTTGAGCTCTCTCTCTAAAGTGAAACCAATCAATCGATCAATCAAGTTGCAGATAAGGGAGAAGATGGTTTGTGGAATGAGGTGTGCAGAGGGGGTAGAGAGGGTAGGATCCCCAGGGGATATGGAAGGGTTCCCTTGCAGAGGAAAGATACACCTATTCCCACTGATGCCTTCCAGAGAAGAATAGAAGCAAACACCAGTATGTCTTGAACAGAGTGGGGAAAGTTGACACGTAGCATCTTATTGCCACTGTTCTCTCTGTGAAGTATGTAACAAGGTCATTGCTTAAAGTGAGCAGAAGTGAAGCTGTGGGGAAGCGATGGCAGTTTTAAAAGGCCATTGGGGAAAACAGTGAGAGACCTGAGGGGCTGAGCCAGCCAAGGGAGGGGCGTGAGGGAAGGGTCACAGCAAGGCATTAGTGCAAAGTGGTGGGGCCGGTGGTGAGAGCTCAGGGGAGGAACTGGACAAGGGCTGGAGTTTCACAGCGCCTGGACCAGAAGGGCAACCCTATGTGGGGTGAGGCTGGGGGTCTGAGCCAGCTGCCCTTTGACAGCCCCAGATTTCCCCCATTTTCTTTGCTCCCTGACAGAAACCTGATTCTGAGAGAGGCCATCACCTCATAATGATGGCAAGACTAAGTGGCATGTGCCAAAGGGAGCCAGAACTGAGACTATCATGACCTAGAGGTTACAGGATCAGGCAACACTGAGTGAGTCTGACAGAAAGCCAGAGAAGCGGGCGTGGAGGTTATCAATCCAACCCCTTGTTTGAGAGCTGAGGACACTGAGGCCCAGAGAGGTAAAGGCGGTAGCAGAAGGGACTCTCAGAAGATGGCCCTTTCCTAACCCAGGATTATTTCTATGGCTCCCAGGCTGGGTATGGGGAGGGAGAGAACTGGGTGAATCTCTTCTTAGAGCCACCAGCCTTCCAAGGGACAAGCTCTTGTTCATGCTCCTGGGTGGGCCAGTGGGCATGACATTTACTTATCCACGCCTCAGCTTCTCAGGCCAAAAAAACAAAAAACAAACAAAACAAAACAAAACAAAACACAAAATCACACACACACACACAAAAACCAAAAAACAAACAAACAAAAAAACCTCTCTTCTCCCACTTCTCAGGATGCTCAAGTGCTGGTAACAAGGGTGGAGGAAGGGCTTCCTAAGGATGGGGACAGTGGAGGAAAGGGAACACTGACGTAGGGCCAGCATTTGTAGGCAAAGCAGCTGCTTGTATTTGCCAGCCTCACAGGAAGACAAGGTTAAGAGTTTCAAAACAAGTTAATGGCCAGTAAAAAAAGATCAGATAGATTATACCACAGTAACTGCTCAGCAGCAATTCTGTCCCATAACCTATCATGTCCTACACTAGATCTGTCTCAGAATTCTGTTTGTCAACTAGCGCCTGGGGCTGGGACACCCCCTAGGTGGACTTTGTTCTCCTATCCAATCACCATCTGGTTCCCAGGGCAAAATGTGGTATCTATACCCAGAGTGAGAGCTTCCAGTCCTGGTGGGGGACATCAAGGCCTCAAGGAGAAGCCAACCCTCACAATGTTCTACAGATGATGTAGCTGGTGCCTAGAGAGCCCAGGAAGGGCATAAGTCCCCATGGTCCTCTGGCTGCCCTGCCTCCATGGAAGGAGGACAGCCCTGAGGTCTTGGCTCTTGTGCTAATGAACTCTGACCTGTGGCCCCGCTAACTTGGCTGGAGGCCCAGCATACCCTCCACCCCTGGATCCCATTTCAAGGGATATAGTGGGGCCCTTCCTGCCCTCCAGATCCCAGATCCTGGGCTGTGCAACCCCAGATACTGTGAGAGGAAGGGCCAATGAACAAGCATGCAGTCAGACAGTCCTGTCTCCTCTGCAGAGACCACCTTCCACTGCATCCATAGAGATTTTTTTTTTAATGTTTATTTATTTTTGAGAGACACAGAGTGCGAGCAGGAGAGGGGCAGAGAGAGAGAGAGACACAGAATCCAAAGCAGGCTCCAGGCTCTGAGCTGTCGGCACAGAGCCCCATGCAGGACTTGAACTCACAAACCACGAGATCATGACCCTGAGCCAAAATCGGATGCTT
Organism: Felis catus; assembly: GCF_018350175.1. Classification (NCBI taxonomy): domain Eukaryota; kingdom Metazoa; phylum Chordata; class Mammalia; order Carnivora; family Felidae; genus Felis; species Felis catus. The sequence goes on along the minus strand of NC_058373.1, from coordinate 74,133,843 downwards.
TAACCGACTGAGCCACCCAGGCACCCCCCTACTACATCTATAGAGATTTTTCTTTAAAAGAATTTTGCAGTGCCAAGTTATCTTCAACCTGAAAAAATTCAGAGGGTCAGTACTAGATAAGGTTGTGAAGGGCAAAAGAGAGACTGCCCTTGGCAGAAGTGTGATTCTGTACAGAGAAGTGAGAAGTGGCCGGTCTCAGTGTCTGCAGGCCTGGGTCTCAGAGTGAGCAGCCTAAGCGTGTGTCTCAGGGAGTGTGGCTAGGCCAGGAAACGCACAGGGTGTTTGGCCTGGGAGCTACTGAATCCTCACAACAAGGCTGAAGTCCTAGAGATGGGCAGTTCACCGGCATCCCCTTTGGTGCCAGCTCCACAGCCAAGGACTTGGTAAATAGCAGGGCAGTTTTGCTGGCAGTGCATGCCCCCAACATCTAGGAAGGAACATGAATCGGAACAAATACACAATAGGTGGGAGGAGAGGCTCCGGCCAGACCTCCTGGGCTGTGGAGGATGAACCTGCTCACTTCTAGGCCCTGCTCAGACCTTTCTCCCAATCTGCCCCTGGGAAGTACCAAGGAACAAACTCTGAGCAGGAGCTGGGTGAAGCCTGGGCTTAAAGAAAAGTCAGCCAGGCAGAGGCCATGTTTGCCCATGTTTCCTTGACCCAGAGAGAGGAGCTTCCCCGGGCCAGGTCAGGGAAACTGGGCTGCAAAGCCCTGAGGCCGGATCCCTGCTGTACCAGGAACCGGCCAACCTAGGGCTCAATTTCCTCATCTGCCACATGGAATATGTGAGCTCTGCTACAGATAGTCACAAGAGTGTTTTGTAGGGACACTGAGAGCCTATACTGCCCCCTGGTGTGAATTTCCTTTCCTTTCCTTTTTTTTTTTTTTTTTTCCTGTTTTTCCCCTCGTGTGAATTTTAAAAAGAACTCTCTAATGTACACTACAGCTCCACAGAAGCCTGACTTGGTAAATACAAATGTTAAAGACATCTCCTTCCTTCCGGCAAATGTAGTGCCCGCTCACAGTGCATGGCTCAGCAGGGAGAGCATAGACTGGATTTCAGCCCCGGCTTGTCCCTGGGTTTGATTCTCTTGCATGGTGAACAGCCTCATAATCATATGTAGTCATCCTGGGGTTGTGGGGACTGGATGAGATAAAGGCAATGAGCATAATTTTAAATGTGGGCAGGATGGCATTCAATTCATTTGAATTTTATTACAACACAGGATTAGTATTCACTTCCCCTATGCCATGGCATCTACCACACCGCCCTTTCCAAAGCTCCCCACTCACTGTTTGAGGTGAGCAGTGGTGATCAGCACCACAGAGCCTTCCCTGTGAGGAGACAGACAGGTGTGACGAGGTAGAAGGTAGGCATAACCGAGAAGCCCAATGCTTCCAGAAAATGGGCTCCCAAGTGCTGAGGAGGCAGAACTGAGGCATGAGAAGAAGGGAGAGTGGAGATGGTGCCAGGGTCTCTGGGGAGGTAGGACCTGGGAGGGTGCTGCCACAGTTTCCCTGGCTGGGAAATCCAGGACTCGCTGGAACCAGTCCCGTGAGCAGAGATCAATAAGCAGCTAGATCTCTGGAGAACAGATCCAGGAACATGGAATCAGCCATGTACAAGGTCAGAGCAGCCCCAGGGAAGGCCACTTCCATAGGAGGGAAATGCATGTAGAGTCACCCAAGTTCCAAGTCTGAATTGAGAGCAAGAGCAGGAACTAGTTGCTGATGGTCACAGGAAGAGATGAAGAGCAAAAGTAGGGAGAAAGTTGGCGAGCAGGGGAAATACTTCCTCTGGCCTCTTTGGAGGGGTTAAGCACTCTGGGTTATACCATGAGTCCCCTGTCTCTTGCAGCTGCCTCTGCCATTCTCAAGGACAGAGCACATCAGAGATGACCAGGGGCTCCTCTGTGGGTTTGGAATCTTCCCTCCACGTTCCCTCCAAATGTTCCCTTTCACTGTGTTGGCCACATCCCCTGGGGACCCCAAAGATGTGGTTCAGGAGGTGACAGGAGACGGGTCTGGCATCCAGACCTGCTATCTTTGGGCTACTCTACTTAGTGGCCCCTTCTCCAAGGGTCCCCTTGGCGTAGAGGAAATCAAGGCAGTCACCCCAACTCCATGGACCCTCCCTACCCTTACTTCCTCTTGTCCATGTATGGCAGCAGCCAGCTCGGCAGCGGGACTGGGCTTTCACCTTCATGTCTGGGATCTGAAATCAGAGGAGGGGGCAGAGGGGATCTGTGAGGTACCCTGGCCTCTCTGTCCTGCAGTTCCACAGGCCAGATTGGCTGTGGAAGGGAGCTGGGGGTGTGCACTGCTCTTCTCCATGTGGCCCCAGAGTGGAAGAAGAGAAGGGGGCTGAGGGGCCTGCTCTGTCCACCAGGAATTCTTAGCCTAAGAACCCCCTCACTGTTATTCACTGCACAGATTCTCTGCAGGGCACATCACTCTCCAGAAAAGCACATTGGTGAAAATAGTATCAGGAAAGGACATTAGGAAAGCTGGTGTATTAACGTCTGCTTTCATAAGGAGAGTGAGAATTCACACTGTGTAAATACCAGTTCTGTGTGGGGCACTGTTCAAGGCTGGTGCTGAAATATGAGTATCCTATAGAAGCTGGAGGCTGGGCTGAGGAGGGTGAGCAAGAAGCTAAGCCAGGAAGGCCAGGGAATGTGAGAACTGAACAGAGAAGGTGGGTCAGGGTCTAAGAACAGAACAGCAGGGCTGGTCAGAAGAACAAGACTCCATGAGGAGGAAATGGCTCACCCTGACCATTGGACCCATCTCTACTGACAGGGTCTGAGAGGGGGTGGGCCAGGACTGTGCAGACCCCCCTTCAGGGGGCCTTCATACAGCAGGAGCAGCAGGAGCCCCTAGAATGCTTGGTGGGCTCCAGTGGGATGGCAGGTGTGGATGGGGGTCCCTCCTCTCTGCTGTGTCTGTGGATGGGTAAGGCGTCCCTGGAACAGCCAGGGTAGATCAGAGTGGGTGTTGGTGAGTCCAGACTGAGACAGCCTCAGAACCCTGAGGCAGCAGAGAAGCTCTGGCCCAGAGCAGGGTGTGTCCCTTCAGATCTTGGAAGAGATCTGCGGTATCATTGGCCACCTGGGCAGACTGACCCAGGTGCGCTCCACCCAACGGAACCAGGGACTGTGGGCTCCCAAGATACACGGGTACCAGCTGGGAACATTGCAGGTGTGTGAGCAGAGATGGGAGACAGGGAAAAACCTCCCAGCTCCATGCTCCCCAGGCCTCAATTTGTCCCATACTTGCCCATGGCCCCCAGGGTACCCCCACACCAGGGGGTTGACCTCAGTGTTACACACCCCCACAGTGCTCCTGGGCCTGGGACGAGGCAGAGGAAGCACAGAGGATGAGGAAGAGTCGAAACTCTGGACCAGAAACCTTCTCCTTCCCTCCACAGTCATCTGAGAAGGCTCCCTGTCGGATGGGTCCTAGAACACTGAGCAGCATTTCTGCAGCCTCCAATGGGGCCTCATGCTGATTTCTCTCACCCTAACACTTAACTCTGAGAGAAAAATGGACAGTGCCTAAGTCACCACCCTGTACTTGACCTGAGCTCCATGTTCCCAGCCCTGCTGAGCTCTCTCCTCTGCCCCTCTGTCCTTCCAGGCAGACGGCTCTTCTTAACTCTCCCTCATTTCTGAAAATCTTCACTCTCCAAGCCCCATACACCTGGAGTCTCTTCTCTGGAAAACATATCTGGACAATCCCCACTCCCGCCGTGACCACGATGGGCTCCCCAACCTGGCATCTCCCTTGGTCCAGCCCACAGACCTGCCCCTGTCACAGACGTCGTCCCAGCTTCACTGGGCTTCCAGTGTCGGTTCCCTGCAGTGTCCCCCAGGTGCAGAGCCACAGTGGTGGTTAGGAACGTGGGTTTGGGAGTCAGGCAGACCTTGGTTCAAAATTATCCCTGCCACCTAACCTTTCCAGGTCTGTTTCCCACCATAAAGCTGTTATAACAACATCGAGTGCTTCACATACTAATGTGACAGGGTGTTAGTATATGCCTGGCACATAGTAAATATTCAAAAATATGTTAAGGAGAGGAGCATTTTAACTTAGAGCCCTCCTCCCCCAGACTGGATCTGTGTGTTTTCATCTCAACCCCCAGGCCCTTGTGGCCCCTCACCGTGGCCATCAGCTGCTCCCAGCCTTTGGCCTTCCCCACGTGGCGCACGGTGCCCACCACGCTCAGCCCCTCCTCCTGCAGTGCCGCCACTGCCTGGTCCACGTTCTGCTGCTTCCAGCTGCTGACCACCACGTGACCCATCCCAAGCCATGTGCAAAACCCCTCCCACCCTCCTCCTGGGATCCTGATCTTAATACATTCTCCTGCGTCCCAGCCTCCAAATCTTTTGAGCAGGAAAGAAGAACTAACATTTATAGGCCTTCACACCATCCTATTATCCACTCTTATCATAAAGGCATTATTATCCAATTACTATCATATTTTACAGAAGTGGTCAAGTAAAGTCAAAATTGCTCAGGTAAATAAATGTGGAGCCCATTCAAATCCAGGTCTGAGTCCGAAGCACCTGCTCTTTCCACCTTCTTACTTGGCTCCTGGGATACAGGAGAGTTTAATGAGAGGGCTCACCCTTGGAAAGATGATGATTACCAGAGCTGGTGATGGAATGGGGGGATTGGACAGGGACGTGGGAGAAGGGAGTTGATGGCAGAGCCCACCCTGTAATGGGGACACTGCATCCTTTGGCACACGCCAGCCAGGGTCCCCCATTTACTCACCCCTTTGTGGGCCCAGTGACCACAGCCACTTTATCAGCCAGCACACCACTCCTGCCTGCCTTGCTGCTGTGCATGCTCACTGAGAGAGAGGCCAAGGAGCAACGAAGAGCCCTAAAGTCCGTGACGCAGCCCCAGGCATGGTGGCCAGTTGTCAGGCCTCCCTCTTGCTGAACCCAACCCCAGGAAGGCAGTTGGCATGGTGGAAGCTGTGTCTTTATGGTGGTGTCTCTGTGGTATCTCCCATGGATCCCCTAAACTCCCTGCAGTCTCACAGGGAATATGCAGAGTGGTCCTCAACCCAGCCCTCAGACCAGCTTCCCACTTCTCAGTGGACCACTCCATCATCAGAGCGAACATGGTCACACCCAAGTGGTTCTTGTTTAGAGGGTCACCAAAGTCCCATGCAAGGAGCAGAGCTCACTTCTCCATTCCTTCTCACCCCCGCCACCCCCCCACCGCATTACCTGACCACATCCCTTGTTCTGCTTATCTCTTGTTTCTATCCTTCCTCTACATTGTGTAGCCATCGCCCCAGCCCCTGTCTTCATTTTCTCCTCATGTTATGGCAACTTCCTCTTCCCACCATCCTCACCTCAGCCCGGACCCCAGACGTGTCTTCTCTATGGGCCTCAGGGGCCACGTTATCCCCTCCTCTCTGATGGCTCTCATCCAGCTGTGGACAAAGCCCAGCCACTCCCCTTGGCTTGTAGACTTTCCTAGGGGTGCTCCAGGCAGCCCTCCAGGCCTCTCCTCCCTACCCCCACCCCCACTGACCCCAGGCCATGCCCTTGGAACAGCTCAGGCCCATTGCTCCAAGATCCCACTGGGAGTTTGCTGTCCTTCTCACAGCCTTGTCTCAAAACAAGTCTCCCTCCTAATGCCGCCCTGGCTCCACTCCCTCTCCTTCCAGCTTCCCCTGCCTCCTGGAGAAGATTGGAAAATAGTAATAACGATAATAATGGCTCTCTTCTATTGAGCATTTTCCCTGGGAGGGGCCGTCGTGCTAAGCATTCCACATGCATTTTCTTCTGTCATCTTCTCCTTGGTCCTGTGAGGTAGACATTGTTATTATCACTCCCATTTCAAAGATGAGGATACTGAGGCTCAGAGAAGTTTGCTAACTTGCTCAAGCTCTCAAAGCCATAAGGGGAGGAGCACTAACTCAGCCAGAGGCCAGTCAGAATTCAGGTTCAATACGTCCTCTCACTCCTGGCAGTGCAATCCTTGGGTCAACCTTTCCTGAAGACCTACAAATGATCTTTCTATCCTTGTTACCCTAAGAAGTCACTTACTTTTGACGTGTAGAACACTTGTGGGTTAAAAAAAAAAAAATCTATCAAAGAAAATCCTTATAAAATTTCATTTAAAGGGTTGACTGATATTTCTAAAATCTATTTAAGCCATTTTTTAGTTTGAAGAAGCATCTATTCTTTTGTACCATTCAACTCCTGCTTCTTAAGAAACCAGGCTCATGCTCAGTCTTTTGTCTGTGAGATTCAACAGGTGGTGCCTGGGGACAAGCAACATAAAAGCCTCCTCTCTGCCCTTGGGACATGTATGGTCTCATTTGATCCCATGGGAAGTGATTAACAATAACGTGACAGTAACTAGTCAGATGTCCAAATGTCTAGTGTAAGGGCCAAGTGTGATCCCCCAGGGATGGAGGGCAGGAAGGACCTATGCAGGAAGAGGCTTGAGGAAAGAGCAGGATATATTTTGGTGGAGAGGGCTGTGGGGCCCTCCAGGCACCATTCACTTGTAGAATGGTGAGGTGGGAATGTTCACCAGCTAGGACAGAGGAGTGGGTGCTGTGGGCTGAATGTCTGTGTCCCCCCACAAGTCATATGTTGAAACCTACCCCAACATGATGGGATCAGGATGGAGTGCCTTTGGGAGGTCATAGGATTAGACAAGGTCATAGGGTAGAAACCCTCAAGAATGGGATCAGTGCCCTTGTAAGACTCATGGGAGAACTTGCTTCCTCTCCCTGCTCTCTGAGGATATGAGACGTCAGTCCCCTGCAGTGGGGAGGTAGGCCCTCGCTGGAACCCGACCACACTAGCCCCTGATCTCAAGACTTGTAGCCCCCAGAATGGTGAGAAATACATTTCTGCTGTTTTTAATCAGTCCTGTTTATGGTATTTTGTTATAGCACCTCGAACAGACGTAGTAAGGCATGATCCTTGTCAGGGAAGCGCTGATCTCCTTCAGTGTGATAAATGACAAATCATCATACTCAAAATTTATTCTAGGTCCCAGTTAATAGAAGTGGCTAATCACTCTTCTTCTGTAGTCCATCTTTTATACATTTAATTTTCTTCCCCTTTCTGGATGGTCCGTCCTAGTCTTTTACAGTGCTCTCAAGAACCCTGCCCAGGAGGAAAGCTACGCTTGTCATATAACAAGTTCATTGTCTGAAAATGGTCATGGGACCCCACTCTTGGCTGCCTGGACAAATTACCAGCTGGGACCAAAGACTCCCCCTTCCCCGGTGGGAAATGTGCGATGTTTTCTGACGCTGAACTTGTGGTTTTTTCCAACACCAAACACTTGTCATTCTTCCACACCAATCTCCAGTTCTCTGACACCAACTGTGTGTCCAACAATTCAATCCAATTTTGACATGAACAGGAGTTAGCGCAGACCCTACGAGGTAAGGACTCGGCCCCACCAGACTGCCCACTTCAGATGCCAGCTACAAAGAGAGGGACCAAGAATGACTCCAGAGTCTGAAGCGTGGGCAATTGTAAGAATGACATCACCATCATCTGAGGTAGAGAAAACTGCAGCTAGAACACGTTTGGGGGAAAAAGGAGGAGTTTGGTTTGGAGACCGTATTAATTATCCAATTTCCACATAACAAAATACACTGATATTTGGTGACTTTGGACAACAATCATTTATTATCTCAGAGTCTCATGGGGCAAGAATTCAGGAGTGGCTAACCTGGTGGTTCTGGCTCGGGTGTTCTTATAAGGTGGACGTCAGGATGTCAACAGCCTCTCTGTCTCATACCTCACATCCACTCTGTCAGGAAATCCTATTGATTCTACCCCTCTCTCTCTATCGAAATGTAATACTGTCACCACTTGCACTGCTACCAGCTGGTAGGAGCCACCGCTAGCTCTCTCCCTTCTGTCCTAGCCTGTCTAAAGTCCCTCCTCGACACAGGGGTCTAGTTATCCTTAAACACATCAGCCAGAGCACATGATTCCTTTTCTTTCTTTCCTCCCTCCTTCCCTTTCTTTCTTTTTCTTTTTCTTTTTCTTTTTCTCTTTCTTTTTCTCTTTCTTTCTTTCTTTCTTTCTTTCTTTCTTTCTTTCTTTCTTTCCTTCTTTCCTTCTTTCCTTCTTTCTTTTAAATGTTTATCTATTCTGAGAGAGAGAGAAAAGGCACGTGTAAGTGGGGGTGGGGCAGAGAGCAAATCCCAAGCAGGCTGCATGCTACCAGCACCCACAGAGCCCAAAGCGGGGCTCTAATCCATGAACTGTGAGATCATGACCTGAGCTGAAATCAAGAGTCAGACACTTAACCAAATGATCCACCCAGATACCCCCAGGTGATTCCTTTTCTTAAAGACTTGCAGTTTTATCATTCAGCGTAGAAGTCTTTCTTAGTCCACTTGGACTGCTATACCAAAATTACCATTGACTAGTGGTTTCTAAGTGACAAAACATTCATTTTCTGCCATTGGGATGCTGGGAAGTTCAAGATCAAGGTGCTGGCAAATTTGGTGTCTGGTAATGGCTAGCCTGCTGGTTCATAGACAGCTTTCTCAGGCTTCTTTCATAAGGGCACTAGTCCCATTCATGAGAGTGAGGGCTCTACCCTCATGACCTGAGGACATCCCAAATGCCTCACCTCCTCATACCATCAACTTGGGGTTCATCTCAACATATGAATTTTGAGGAGTCACAAACATTCACATCATAGCAAAGTCCAAATTCTTACCATGTTCTAGAAGGGTCTAAATGTACTGTGCTGTCTCCTTACTTCTCTGACTTCATTGCTACTATCCTCCCAGCCACACTGGCCTTGTGTTCCTCAAACATGACAAACATACTTCTGCCTTAAGCCTTCTTCATTGACTGTTCCCTCTTCCTGAAATGCCATTCCCCAAGATATCTTCACACTTATCACCTTCCCCTTCTGCAAGTCTTTGCTGAAATGTCACTTCTCAATGAAGCCAAGCCTGGCCACTCTGTATTCCTCTCTCCTTCTAGTGCACTGGATCCCTCTTAAACCACTTTACTTTTTCTTTTCCACTATACTATATTTCCAACATACTATTTAATTTACTTATTTATAATGTCTCCTGTTTATTGTCTATATCTCCTGCTAGAAAGTAAGCTCTTTGTCTTGTTGACTGATGTATCCCAAGTGCCTAGAACAGTGACTGACACAGAGTATGCATTTAATAAATATTTGTTGAATGAATAAGTGAATGAATAAATGAATGGGCCAATCTACATATTCCTATACAAGAGCTTTCTGTATTTGTGCACTTTTAATCTAAAGCTCTCAATTTCAGTTATTTCAAACTTGTATACCTCAGGGAGAAAAACTTAAGAATGCTCCTCAGCACCTAACATTAGGGCCCACTAACTTCCTGCACTGACCTTCAGCAAGCAGGAATGCTAGGAAGTCAAGGGCAGGAGGGAAGTCATGATCCTTAGATTCTCAAATTCTCAAATGCTCAAGCTAAAAGGCTAGCAGAAGAGGGGCATTTGCGTGGCACAGTTGGTTGAGTGTCTGACTCTTGATTTTTGGCTCAGGTCATGATCCCAAGGGTCTTGGGATCAAGCCCCACATCAAGCTCCACACTGAGCATGGAGCCTGCTTAAGATTCTCTCTCTCTCTCTCTCTCTCTCTCTCTCTCTCTCTCTCTCTCTCTCTCCCCTCTCCCCTCTTCTGCCCACCCCCCCCAAGTGCATGTGTGTGCATGTGAGCATGCTTTTCTCTCTCTCTCAAAAAAAAGCAGGGGTGGGGGTGGGGTGGGGCTAGCAGAAGCTGACCCTGATGTAAGTGAGATAGAGTGAGCCTCTGCAGTGTGGACTGGGAGTTTCAGGAAATTAATGACAAAGTGTTATGGCAAGAAGAGATAAGAAACCGCTGTATCCATAGTTTCACACATCCCTGATCCCAAATGGCATGAAATAGAAAAATGTTGGCAATGGAACTACAAGGTGAGCCACATATTATTATTTCAATATGTAATCAATGTAAAAAGTTATTAATGATACAATTTACTTTTTTTCATACCAACTCTTTGAAATCCAGTATGTAGTTTACATTTACCCCAGTTCTGAACTCATCCTGGCCACATTTCAAGCACTCACTAGGCACATGTGGTTAATGACTATCCTATTGAATAGTACAGATATAGAACATTTGTCAGACCAGGACAATATATGAGATGTGTTCCTGTTGTGGTCCAGAAAAATGTGGTCAACGTTGCTATAACTCACCCTTCTGAGAGTTTTGAAACAGAGAACACTCTGCACCCATGGGCATCCACATAGATTGAATACTATATCCCAAATCCAGATCTATGCCTATGGAGGTGTTGTTCTCATCTCCTGGTGTTCAGTGACAGGTGATCTAAAAGAACTGCAATAGCACAGAGAAACCTGCATGCTCTAAGCACACACATATATTGTCTAATTGTTAAAATTAGAGTAAATCTGGAAAGACCTAAACTCTTTGCTAGCAATTATACGAACCTTAGCACCCCACCCAAGACTGCAATTCAAAATATAAAATATAGCTATATGTACCAGTAACTTTATCATTTTTAACAGCAGATAAATGCAAATAACCTTAATTCCTAATAACAGGGAAATGTTGGATATTTTTCCTTAATGAGGCATTAGACAAACATATATTATTTTTTTATTTTTGAGAGAGATAGATAAAGGGTGAGAGCTGGGGAGGGGCAGAGAGGGAGGGAGAGAATGAATCCCAAGCAGGCTCCATGCTGTCAGCACAGAGCCTGATGTGGGGCTCAATCTCATCAACCTTGAGATCATGACCTGAGCTGAAACCAAGAATCAGATGCCAAGAATCAGATGAAACCAAGAATCAGAGCCACCCAGGTGCCCTGTATTTATTATACAGACATTTAAAATGAAGTTTTAAAATATGTATAATAGTATGGGGAAAATAGTTAACTTAAAATACTAAGTGGAAAATCAAGACACAAAATTATGTATGCAAATATTGGACTAAAATTATATTAAGACAAAAAACAGATACAGGAAAAAAGCAGAAAGTAAATATATCATAGTGAGATGACAATAAATTAAACCATACTTCTGCTTGTCTCTCCACATGAAATCACTAGATATTGTGAAAAATATTAAGAGAACAAAGAAAAAATTGGGAAAATTAATAAAGGAAACCTCACTAAAGAGGAGTCAGGAGGCCAGAAGGGAAACTCTCAGCCCTACCACTCACTGACAATTGTAGACACCAACAGGAAGAGACTTACCTTGCAAGCCTATGCTACTTTACAACCCCACCAGAAGGAAGATTTTCTTTTCCCCCAGTAATGGTGCAGCCAATGAGAGACAGTCACAACTCAGCCAATGAGAAGCCACGATACTTCCAACTGCTCCCAACTTCCCCCTTTCCTGTATAAAAGAGTGTTCCTTTCTTGTTCCTGGGATTTCCCAGTGGTTTTGTAGTAGTTTACATGTCCCGAGTTGCAATTCTCTACTATTCCTGAATAAACCCACTGTTGCTGATAAATAACAGGCAGTTTTATTTTTTTTTAATTTTTTTTTCAATGTTTATTTATTTTGGGGACAGAGAGAGACAGAGCATGAACGGGGGAGGGTCAGAGAGAGGGAGACACAGAATCGGAAACAGGCTCCAGGCTCTGAGCCATCAGCCCAGAGCCTGACGCGGGGCTCGAACTCACGGACCGCGAGATCGTGACCTGGCTGAAGTCAGACGCTTAACCGACTGCGCCACCCAGGCGCCCCAGGCAGTTTTATTTTTAAGGTTAACAAAATCAATAGAAGCACATATAAATATGAAGTGGTGTTCTTGATGATCTAGAATTTGTGAGGAATGAGGAGCCATCTTAAAGATGGAACCATAGTCCCAAGTCCCAGAAAAGAGGACTCTGTCAAAAGGTGAGAAGGTTATGGTGCTCTGAGCCAGGAAGCAGCAGACATGGGAGGCAGCAGGAGAGGCCAGTAGTTAGGGTGACTGTGCAGATGCTGTATTGGAAGGATGTTTCTTCTCTAGTCTCTGCCCTTCTGCCAGGCAGCCAGGAGCACAGGTGTCAGTTCCAATGTAAGAATGAGAAGGGAAGGGCACTGATCCAATAAATCAGAAGTCAGGAAAGAGGGAACAATGCCTCTGTAATCAGAAACGCAAAAGGAATGTTCAGGAACCAGTTGTAATGCGTTAATAATCACAAGAAAGGCAAATGAATTGAATTAATAGATTGAAAAGAAGAGCCTGTCAAATTGTATTTAAAAATAATAATTGTATGCAGTTTACAAAACATATACCTAAAACAAAATGATGCAGGACATTTGAAAAGGAATAGGGAAAGATAACTACGTAAAATGCTAACCAAAAGAAAGCAAATAGAAATGTTAAAATCAGAGAAAACAGAATTCAAGGCAAGAAGCACTAAAAAGGGACAAATAAGGATAGTTTTTTATATTAGTAAAAGGTACACCCCCCCCAAGGTAATATGTTACGAATCTTTTGGGACCTGGCAGTGTAACTTCAAAGTTGTTAAATCCCAATCTTAGCAGATTAATTTAACACACCTATCTCTGAAATTAATAGTTCAAATTTTAAAACGGCTATAGATTAATGTGATCCAGAAATGGAAACACATATGTAATTAAAATTTTTCTGACAGCTACATTAAAAAACAAAAGAAGCATATGAAATTTAATGTTTTATTTAATTATATCCAAAATGTTACCATTTAAATATATAATGAATATAAAAATGATTCATTTTGCATACTGAGTCTTGGAAACTAGTCTGTATTCTATGCTTGAAGCCTGTCTCATGCGGTGCCTGGGTGGCTCAGTCAGTTGAGCGTCAGACTTCGGCTCTGGTCATGATCTTGCAGTTCATGAGTTCAAGCCCCACATCAGGCTATGTGCTGACAGCTTGGAGCCTGCTTCATATTCATAGTGGGAGAGCCCCAAGTGGGAATAAGTGCAAAGTTAGGGGAGGAAAATGGTAATGATGGGAAGATTTTAGAAGCTATGTGAGTCCCGCATCAGGAGTGTCATTTCATGTTCAAGCCACCAACACAACCGTAATTGTCTATTTCACTCAGTGCATGTTTGTAAAGACTATAACTACTTATTTCAGTTGGTAACATACTCATCTGTATTTCTGACATTTGACATTAAATGCCTTTGAGACAGTGACTGCTTTTTGTGTGTGGTGTTAGCACCATACCCAGAACATTGTTATGCACTTCTAGCTGCTTAACAGATTAACAGAACAAACTACAATTCAGTGAAAGGGGCCCTCTTGTTCTCTGCAGAAACACCAATCAATGTACCTTCATATGCAATGAAATTTTCCAACACCTTCTCCTTGAATATCTAGTTTTTCTAAGTTTGCGGTTGGTCCTAGTGTTCTGTGATGGTTTGTTTAATTTTATAACCAAGTATTAAGTAGATATTACAGTAACATACTTACAGGGTACAGAATATTTTACCATGAAACCCATGTTTGTTTTTGGTTTTGCTCTTTTTACCATTAATATTGTACCCTGAGCAGTCTTCACAGCATTCGACAGTCTTAAAAAATATGGTTTTTAGAAGATGTATATGCCACCTCATAAATGATCTGCAATTAGCAATTGCCCTGTTGTTGAATTATTTACATTTTTTCAGTTTTTCCTTATTACATATATGCTGTGCTCATCTTTGTTGATAAAGCTTTGCTTCTCCACCTAATTAAATCTTTAGGCTAAAGACAGATAAGTAGAACTTCTAGGAGACAGGTATGAATAGTTTAAAGTCTTGAAGCAGCTGTCCAACTACTTTTCAGAAAGCCTGTACCATTTTATCCTTTAAAAAATTTTTTTTAATGTTTATTTTTGAGACAGAGACACAGCATGATCAGGGGAGGGGCAGAGATAGAGAGGGAGACACAGAATCTGAAACAGGCTCCAGGCTCTGAGCTGTCAGCACAGAGCCCTATGCAGGGCTCAAACCCAGGAACTGTGAGATAATGACCTGAGCCGAAGTCGGACGCTTAACCAACTGAGCCACCAAGGCGCCCCATGTACCATTTTATCCTTAACAGCAGTGAAAACAGGAAACAGGACCCATTTCCTTTACTATTTGTAACACTGGCTATTCAAATTTTGCTTATTTTGGTATTGATGTGCACAGAAATTCAGAGTATGCAAGCCCAGTATGGTCATGTCTGGGTTACATGGCCTTGCAAAAGTCACTAGGCTGCCATTGTATTGGGGGCATAAACGTTCATAACTGTTGCAGCTTCTTCAGGAACTGTAAAATTTTATCTGTTGAAAACATCCTTCCTTAAACACATTGTCTTCTAGCATCCATTATTGCTGACAAATCTGATGCCAATCTAATTCTTATTTTTTGTAAACTACTTACTCTTTTTTCTGTGGATAAATTAACAAAAAGCTAAATACACTGTAACATATCCACTCAAGAGATTATTATGCAGGATTTCAAAATAATGAATCATGCATATATTATTTCTTTATATATTTCCTTATATATAAGGATGTTCCTTATATATTATCAAGTGAGAAAAGCAAATTGCAGAGACATGGGTACCATTTTTACAAAAACAAATATCTGATAGAGAAAAACAAATACCATTATGACTTCACTTACATGTGGAATTGAAAGAACAAAAACAAAACAAAACAAAAAAACAGAAACAGAGTCATAAATACAGAGACAAACAGGTGGTTGCCAGATGTGAGGGTGTGGGGAGGTGTGTGAAATAGATAAAGGGGATTAAAGGATATGAATTTCTGGTTATAGAATAAATAAATCACGAGGATGTGAAGTACATCATGAGGAAGATAGTCAGTAATATAATAAGTTTGTATGGTGCAGATGGTATGTACCTTATTATGGGAATCATTTTGTAATGTATATAAATGTTGAATCATGGAGCACCTGGGCGGCTCAGTCAGTTAAGTACCTGACTCCTAATTTTGGCTCAGGTCATGGTCTCATGGTTATGAGATCAAGCCCTGTGTTGGGCTCCACCCTGGGCTAGAGCCTGCTTGAGATTCTCTCTCTACCTCTGACTCTGCCCCTCTCATGCTCGCACGTACTCTCTTTCTTTCTCTCTCTCTCTCAAAAAAAAGTTGAATCACTATGTTGTACACTGAAATTAATATAATATTGTATATAGACCATACCTCAATAAAAAAGATAATATGAGACACCGAATAAATCCTTACGACTAAAAAAAAATCAGCAACAAAACTCTATGTATTTGTAATCATACTTTGCATATATTTTTGAACATAGAGAAAGTTGCAAAAGGTAGACACCAGGCTTTTAGTTTCAGATTCCTTTTTATTTAGGAAAGAGGGTGAAGATTATGCCATACATTAATAGTGTTATTGCATAATCAAAAAGAATGAAACCTTGAGGGTATTATGCTAAGCAAAATAAGTCAGTCAGAGAAAGATAAATATCATTTCAGTCATCTCTGAAATTTAAGAAACAAAACAGATGAACATAGGGGAATGGAAGGAAAAATAAGATAAAAGGCAATATAAAAAAAGAAAAGCAGGCTGAGGAGGAGGATGCTTTTATCAGGAAGGAGAAGTAAAATATATATCTCAAAAAAACTGGTATTGCATATTTACTTAAATTTGAATTTTCTTTACTGCTAGAAATTAATATCTTTTCATGTTTATTGATCATTTTGATTATATGCTTCTGTGAGTTTTTTATTTCATATTTTCCCCATTATTCTATTGAACTGTTTGGGGTCTGGGGGGAATCGATTTATAGGAGCTCGTTATATAATCAGTTGTATGTGTTGCACATATTTGCTCCAGGGCTATCATTTGTCTTTGTTTATGGTGTCTTTTGCTATGCAAAAATGTTGAACTGTTATGTAGCCAAATATATTTATCTTTTGCATTTATCTTTCTCATTCATGAGCTCTGGGTTTCATGCCATATTTAAGAATATCTCATCCAGAGGTACCTGGTTGGCTCAGTCAGTGAAGCGTGTGACTCTTGATCTTGGGGTTATGAGTTCGAGCCCCAAGTTGGGTGTAGATATTACTTAAAGATAAAATCTTTTTTAAAAAATCTCATCCAATTTAAGGTTATCCCTAAATATTACTCTAGATTTTAATTTTGTTTATATTTTTATCTTTAAATTTTATGGATTTTGTCATATAGATATATAGATATAGATATAGATAATTTCATACATATATTCACAACATATGTGACTGGACTGGCTAGATGCCAGATGCCAAAAATTGTTAACTTTTTACTATTTTTTAAAAATTATTGAACATTTAATAGGCACCAAGTGACATACCAAGACCTGAGAATAAATAACTCAGATAAATAACACAAGGTCTCTTCCCTCTACATCTAATGGACAAGACTGATAAGTAACTACATATTTCAACACAGTGTGATGTGTGCATGATGGAGATAAATGTAAAACATAGATAGGAAAGGTTACCAATTCAAACTGGGGTGGTCTGGGACACTAATCCTTGACTGAATCAGGAAGGTAGTTAAATAAGTTAGCAAGATGGAAGGATGTATTTTCAAAGCACTAGGGGCATACATGCAAATGCATCGAGCAGAAAAAAGCAGGGAACATTTGGGGAAATCCAAATACTTGGTAAGACTAAAGCACTGAAAGAAAGTTGAACTGGTGAAAGATTAAGGTAGAAAAGTATGGCAAGCAGTGAAATTTGTAGCAGAAAATTAATATACACCCATTTGCATTTAGAAGAAATCTTTCACCCCACCTGGATAAAGGGTTAAAGAGAAATGAGCCTGGAGGTGAGGAGAACATTAGAAAGAAGCAGTAGAAGCCCAAGTGAGAAATTATGAGGGCCTAAATCAGGGCCATTACCATCATAACTCCATTCACGGTGAGGTTACCTTGATGCTCCTGGAGTCATGCGATGCAGAGCCTACATAGTCCTGGACCAAACTAAGGCAAAAACAGTAAGAGATTCAGCTACAGATTTGAGAAATATTTGACAGAATTGGATGAAAGGCTAAAGAAGAGGTAGAGCCAGCAACAACACTCAGATTTCTAACAAAGACAAATACTTAAATGTGGTACCAGTCACTGTGACTGGAACGCAAGAAGAAGGGCGTATTTGGGTTGATAAACAGTGAGATTGGATTTGAGAGATGTTACTTTTGAGGATGTCTGAGGCAAGTTGAGAGGAGACCTCCAGTTGGCAGTGGACTATATGAGTCTAGAAGTCAAGAGTCAAAAGGTAAAGATCCTGAAGCTCTGGACATGAGCGGTGTCACCCAGAGAGAACTTGTCTCATGAGACAATAAAAAGGTCAAGAGCATAACACTGGGAGCAAATCATTTTAGAGAAAAGCACTGGTCTGGAAAATAAATTAAGGAGAAACAAAAAAGTAGGAACAACCACCAAAAAAAAAAAAAAAAAAAAAAAAAAAAAAAAAGCCAATGTCTCTTCAAAGTCAATGGAGGAGAATTTCAAGGAAGAAAAAAAAGTCATAAATAGCATCAAACTCAATAAATAGATCCAGGGAGTTAAAGATCGAAAAGGGTTCATCAGATTTAGAAACCAGAAAGTCAATGTGAATGGCAAAAGCAGTTGTGGACATCCTGGGACCAAAGCCAGGTTGTGGTACATGGAAGATCGGATGGTCAGTTACTGTATGAGGCAGGAGCCTTTCTCTTACAAGTATCAGAAATCCAACTCATATTTATTTACCAAGAAAGGGATTTATTAGAAAACAAGTTTATAAAATTTATGAAAATTTATCAAAATAAAACTGACAGTTATTCGACCAGCAAGATGGGTTTATTGGGGAATAACAGAGAATTGCAGTTTGGTACATGCAAGCTACAGCAAAACCATCAGCAAGTCTGGAGAACGAAAGAGAGGAACACTCTTTTATGGAGGAAAGGGGGAGTTGGGAGGAGCTCTTATAAATCCAACTGTTTCTCTCTTGGCATTGTGAAACAATAGCCAAGGCAGAATAATCTGTGCCTGTGATCAGGCTATAGCCCACTGTCTGACCCTGACAGCAGGAAGGATTACCTAAATCATATTCCAAGAAGAAGGTATGTGGGAAGGGCCCAAGGAATCTGGCTTCCTTCATTTCTCTGGCCTCTCAGGTGTCCCTGTGGTATTCCCCCCACCGCTTGCCTTTTATGCTAATTTTAGAACAGGGCAGAAAGTCTGGGTTTTGCAGTTCCACAAGAAGCATAAGTAACTCACTGAGCCTTAGCAATCTTGCCATGGGCAGAGGGGTCTCTATTAACAAAGCTGTGTGCTGTCTCCTTTTTGCTTTCAACCAGGTCAGTTCAGATCAAAGCTTGTTTCTGTTTTGTAAGACCTTTCTAAAAGCGGCAAGAAACAGCTGAGGGGATTCAGGGCAGGCCACCCCAAAATGTGCATATTGATTAGTTTGAATTAGAGTTGCGTAAGAAACAGCCCATATAAGAAGGACACTCTGACCGTCCATTGTCTCCCTAAAAGCAGAAAAGAAATCTCCCCTGGGAAATGTACCCTCTTTGTGCCAGGAGGAAAGGGAACGTCCTTATCACCAGAGACAGGGAATTTGGAGCTGAGAAGACTGTGTAAACAAACCTTTTTACTTTCTCTCTAATTTACCCCAAGCTCTAACTTCTCTGTCTTGTCCATTCTTCACAAATTTATCCTTTACTTGTCAACACATAAAATAAAAGCTGCCTGCTTTGGCCACTTCTTTGGGCCTCATATCTCTGGGGTCCTGTAGGTATGAAATTAAATTTGTTTTTCTCCTGTTAATCTCTCTTTTGTTCCAGGGGGGTATCTCAGCCGAAAACCTAGGAGGATAGAGGGAAATTTATTTTTCCTCCTCTACGCAGCCAGTATTTTCTAATATCCTGGACTGCAGCAAGGAATAGTTTAACCAGCTACGTCACTATCACATCACAAGGAAAGATGGCTTCTCACTCAGCCAATTTCACATTTTGGAGTCTCTGCCCTTTTAAATCTTGATTTGACTCAAAGGTCCATCTTTCTGGCTTATTTTTAGAAACATGCAATAACTTGCAGTGCAATGAAATGTAGAATTTAATTGGGCTTTAAAATTTAAAACCTTTTTCAAGGCTACTAGACAATGATGAACTTTGTAGATAGATTGACTTGTAATCGAAGTCTTACATAGCATGTTAGATGGGGATAAAGGCTAGGAAGAAAAATGAAGCCAGGGAAAGGACTATAGTAGAGGGGTGCAGTTTTTAAAAGGGTGTCACATAGAAAATGACATTTGAATGAAGACCTGGATGAGGGAAGGTTGCCAACCACACAGGTATCTGTGGGGGAGAGTATTCCAAGGAAAGCGAACAGCAAGAGCAATTATCTTAATGTTGGAGCAAGCCTGTCCTGCTCACAGAGAAGCTGGGGCGCAACGTGGTTGAAGTGAAGTGAGCCAGGGGAGACTGGCAAATATACACAATGAACAGTTTCCCTATTTGGGAGCACTCAGGCTTTTACCAATATTTTGATTTTATAAATAATTTTTACACTCAACAGTTCATAAATTATTTCTCTAGTATAGGCTCCCATAAGTGGAAATCCTAGATTAAATGGATTGAAGTTTTGGGGGCGCCTAGGTGGCTCAGTCGATTGAGTCTCCAAAGCGATTGCAACTCAGGTCATGATCTCATGGCTTGTGAGTTTGAGCCCCCCATTGGACTCTGCGCTTGCAGCTCAGTGGAGCCTGCTTGGGAGTCTCTCTCTCCCTCTCTCTATCCTTCCCCTGCATGTGTGCACGAGTGCATGCACACACACACACACTCTCTCTCTCTCTCAAAATAAATAAACCTTTTTTTTTTAAAACGTTTATTTATTACTGAGAGACAGAGACAGAGCATGAGCATGGGAGGGGCAGAGAGAGGAGGAGACACAGAATCCCAAGCGGGCTCTAGGCTCCAAGCTATCAGCACAGAGCTCGACGCAGGGCTCAAACTCACAAACCGAAGAGATCATGACCTGAGCCAAAGTTGGATGCTCAACCGACTAAGCCACCCAGGTGCCCCTCAAAATAAATAAACTTTTAAACAAACAAATAAGTGGATTGAAGTTCTTGACTTATAATACTAAATCACTTTCCCAAAAAGTTGCAGAGATTCCATCTCCACCAAAAATGTAGGAATGTACTCATCTCATCCCTCGTCACGGTTAAATATTATCCTTTTAAAATCTTTGTCGATTTGTTGGGCAAAATGGTAAAGCATTGTGAGTTTTACTTATAGTTCCTTAATTATTAATTAAGTTGAATTTTTTCATATGTTTGTTGGCCAGTTACGTTTTCTCGTTATGCACTGTTTTTCATAAATTTTGCCCACTTGTCTGCTTAAAAATTATTTTTCTTGTTAATTTGCACACTCTCTTTGTTAAGCTTATTATCTTCATTTGGGCTGCCATAAGAAAGTAGCTATAGACTGGGTCACTTACAAACAACAGAAACTTACTTCTCCCATTTCTGGAGGCTGTTGGTCTGAGATCAGGGTGCCAGCATGGTCAGGTTCTGGTGAAAACCCTATTTGCAGTTACGGATTGCTGACTTCTCATTGTGCCTTCACAGGGTAGAAAGAGAACAAGCTAGCCTTCTGTCCTCTTCTTAGAGGGCACTGAGCCCATTGTGGGGGCTTCACCAGGAGGACCAAATTACCTCTGAAAGCCTCCACCTCCAAAATACCACCACACTGGGGATTAGATTTCAACATGTAATTTTGGGGGAACGCAAACATTCAGTCCATAACACTTATTAAATCGCATGTATCAGTTTTGCCGGATCCCCCAAAATAATGTGAAGCCACTCAGGGTCATGAGTATGCTTCTTGCTATCACTGGTCCATCACCATAGCGGGAGCCTCCTTGTAAGTATCACGATGTGTGAGAACTCAGGCGCACAGGAGTTAGACTCTACATCTTGTCTCTCTCTTCCGAGGTCAACAAAACATCCTGTCTCCTTCCTCCAACCGTCCTTGCTGTCACTCGGTTCCCTCCTGCTACAACTTCCACTGTGTTTGCTGTTCAGCTCATTAATCCATATCTTACAGCAGTCTTCCTCATTATAATGTGGATTCTTTTTTCCCCTACAGTGAGGGTCTTGTTTCTATGGTGATACAAGAGAAAGTCTGTGCAGAGGTGTTGCAACTGGAAACTTTCACTTACTATGAGAGGTAGTTAAAACTGACTGAGGTAAAGGGTCAGTGGAGATCCTGAAACTATCCAGCTGAGGTCAAAACTTTGCAGCAGAGTCAGTGGGAAAGCATTAAGAACTCCTTTCTTGTCGTTGTAATTACCTCACGTAGGCATGAAAATTTTCACACCCATCTACCACTAACTTTGTATATTCAATGATATTTTTCATGGATTGCCTTAGATTTTGGTCTGAGACAACTTTTTAAACAACTCACACAACTTTTTAAAACCACTTTGTCGAACAAAGGGAGTATTATATGGCAGCTACAGAATGGTAGAAGATTACTGGGGGCTTTCTCTTTATAAATGAAAGGAGGATTTGAACAATTTTTCTTTTTTTTTTTTAATTTTTTTTTTTAACGCTTATTTATTTTTGAGACAGAGAGAGACAGAGCATGAACGGGGGAGGGTCAGAGAGAGGGAGACACAGAATCTGAAACAGGCTTCAGGCTCTGAGCTGTCAGCACAGAGTCCGACGTGGGCTCGAACTCACGGACCGTGAGATCATGACCTGAGCCGAAGTCGGCTGCTTAACCGACTGAGCCACCCAGGTGCCCCTAAACAATTTTTCATGTGAAAAGTAAATAATAGGAAGAGAGAAGTTCAGCAGCATAATTTATAAAAATGGTTATACTGCAAAGTCTAACCCTCTCCTTTTTGTTTATCCCTGAATACAATAAAACAGTGTTAACGTAATTTTCCAAAAAAAATAATAATAATATCATGACTCTCATACAAATATAAAATGAACAGGTGTCAAAATCTTCTTCACCTCATCAATTAGTGGGAGAACCAATAAAATGTTAAGATTAATTCAAAGAACATTTGAGAAGCTAGGGTCTTATAGAGAATGTTAGAATAACATTTTGGGGTTAGACAGAAAACTGCTTGATGTCCAACAAGACAATAAACCGTAACTTTTGGGATCATCTGTTCTAATAGAATGATTTTCATCTCTGATAAAAACCTCCACGTTATCCTTTGCTCAGAGATGACAGTAAGTCAAGCCCAGCAGTGCACAGAAAATATCCTGCCAGCTCTTCTGCCTATTTGCAAATTTCAAATGATTTTTCTGACATGGAATGAACACGGTTTTGTACGGGAGGGGATAGTGTGGCTGGTTCTGGAAACGAGGAAGCCAAGAAGGGAGCAAAAAGTTCTGGGAGCCCACAGCTCTTCCTCCTGACTCAGGAAGAAGAGTGACTGCCAGAGGCCCCCCAAACCAGGAGTGAGCTAGTACTTACTGAACTGCCCAGCTGGGCCTCCCCACCTACCCCCATCCCCAAAGGGAGAGCGAATATAGGCACTGGAAGGGAAAAGCCATTAGGTGAGCTTCCTTCCACTCCGAGACACTGTGGGGAAATAACTGCATGGAACACCTGCTCCAGGCAAGAAGCCCATAGCCCACAGCAGCGTCCGAAACACAAAATAACATGAAAAGGGCCCTTTGTGGGTGCAGAGATCTGTGGAGCCAGGTGCGGTAGATCAAGCACTCTGGCTGAAATTTGCCAGTTGAGGTCCTGAAGAAACACTTAAGAGAGTAACTGGCAGCTCACTCACCTCAAGGGGATGGGAAGAGAAGACCAGCTAGAGCAGAGACGGGAGCCACCTTGGGTTAGGGCGGAATGGGGGAGGGCGCCCTTCACTGAGGGGAGGGGGGAAGGGAGAGAGCTTCTCACAGACGAATTCATAAGGCAGCAGGAGGGACAAGAAGTTGGAGTTCCCAAGTCATTGTTTCTGCCTCCTCTATGCATATGGGGTTGGGGTGGTACAGCAGTGGACTTGAGGAGATTGAGGTTGTAGGTTAAACTGTGTCCCCACCTCCAATTCCTATGGTGAGGTCCTAACCCGTAGCACCTCTAGGTGTGAGCATATTCAGAGATAGGGTCTTTAAAGGGGAAATAAGGTAAAAGGAGGTCTTGGGAGGGGGGGGGGGCATAACCGAAGATGACCAGTGTCCTTATCGGGAGAGATTAGGACACAGAGGTGCACTGAGGAAAGACTATGTGAAGACAGAGGGAAGAGGCAGCCATTTGCAAGGCAAGGAGAGGGGCCTCTGAAGAAATCAATCCCGCTGACACCTTGATCTCAGACTTTTAACTTCCAAAACTGTGAGGGGAAAAAAATATCTGTTGTTTCAACACACGTTGAAGGGAAAGGGAGATGGTCCTGAGTAAGACCATGTAGAAAGATTGCCAGATGATATTAGAAGTCAAAATTATATTGGAAGGTGGGACATCAGAGAAAGAAAAATCTTGGCCAATCCAGAAATGAGTGTTTCATCTATTTGTGATGACCTTTAGTAGATGACTTGAGTAGATGGATGAGCCTCAGTCTGAAACACGAGAAGGAGAAACCCTGAGCCAGAATGGAAGATGGCAGTGAATTCATTCAACAAATATTTATTGAGCATCTTTTTATGCAAAGTGTTCATTTCTATGAACACAACCGACAAGATGCCTGGTCTTACGGAACCTACATTTGAATGAATAAAGTATATAACAAACAAGCAAACATTCGAGTAAAGTCAAAGAGTTAAAAATGCTGTGAAGAAAAGAAAGCAGATGATGTCATAGAAAGTGACATAGAAAGTGGGAGCAACATTACATAGGGTGATCACGGGAAAGTATCTCAGAGAAGGTTCTGTTTGATCTGAGACCTGAAAGGTAAAAAATAAAGCAGGGGCAGATAGAAAGTATCCTGCTCAATTTCTGATTTCCCTGGGAAGGGTGAGAAGGAAAGGAGGAGGGGGTAAGGTCTCAGAGGTGAGAGCTGGTGATAAGGGAAGAGTTCATTGTAAATGCTAGTGCTGTGGGGGTGTCAGGCAGGGATGTGTGAGAAGGCCATTGACTTTGGAGCTTGCTCTGGGATGGGGATGCTAACATCTTGTGGTGGTACACCAGTGAGGGATTCCTATTTGCTCGCCCCTTTGTGGACCCAGTGATCACAGCCACTTTCTCGGCTGGAGCACAGCTCCTGTCTGCCATATTGCTGCTTGTTCTTGCTGGGAGAGGGGCCGAGAAGCGATGAAGACCCCTGAAGGCCCACGACACAGCTCTCTGAACATGGTGATCATTGGCCTTTCTCCATCTGTACCCACACTAAGGACAAACCTGGGAAGACAATCACATTGTGCAATACATTAGGAGGGCTCCACTGACGTCTCTGATAGATGTCTACCTATCCTTCAAACTTCCCAGGGTGGTAGAGCATCTCATGCCTTTCCACTACTTATCCCCTAGTGGGCTTCGTCGTCACAGTGCATCACACCGCCACAGCACATGTGGCTAGCCATGGTACTGGGATCCTGGTAGATGCCTGAGTGATACTTGCCTAACTCCTCCACACCCCCAAACAAGGAATATCACTGTATTTTTCTTAGAGTCACCTCTGTACTTCCCTCCACACATCCATTCTTCCACAAAAAACAGCTTTGAACTTTTTCTCAACTTTCCCCAGCCTGCTGCAACCACATGGCCCAAGCTCTTGTCATCTCTCCAATCTGCCCCAGCCTCCTCTTTTCTCAGCTCCCGACTGAAGTAACAGCTTTAGCCCCTGCACCAGGTTTACCAAACTTGTCAGCATTTGACAGGCAAGTTGGTTCCCCCCCCCCCCCAATCACAAATGACTCTTATCGAACTGTAGATAAAACCACTATCTTCTGGTTCCAAAACTTCTGTGGAGTCTCTACCCTCACCCCTCCTCCATTACAGTTCTGGTCCACCTGCCAAAGATCCCATGACACCTACGTCATTGCAAGTGCATCAGCAACACATCGTTTCTCCCACAACTTTCGCTCAGTCCATATCCTTCACCCCCTTCTGGGGAGATCAAGGAATAATTGTCTTAGGTTGGCTCTGCAGATGGCCTGGGGAAGCAATGTTAGGGGAATGGAGGGAGAGAGACAGAAGGGAAGATTGTCCATAAGAGGTGCCTTATCAAATTAGTTACCTCGATGGGGATCTGAAAGTCAATTGGGCTGAGGAACTCCGAGCGATAGTTTTGAGTTTCAGAGTTATCCCACCCAAAAGGCATGGGCAATGAGGACTTAGGGTGACCAACCATTCCAGTTTCCCAGCACTGCAAGTTTTAGCACGGAAAGACCCATATTCCATGGAACTGCTCAGTCCTAGTCAAACCAGGACATTTGGTTAATCTCATGAGAGCTTATATCCAACTCCTGTCAGTCATTTGTTGAGGACTGTTCCTGAGCAGCATTAATCCCATAGCACTTTCAACCTGCCCCTCCTGTGCTCAGAAACCTTCAGGAAAAGTCATAGCTGCTTGCTGTTGGACTTTGGGCTTCCATGTACAGCAAGGTGAGTGCTGAGGGGACGTAAGCAGGGCACCAACAGCGTCTGTTACATAGGTCACATCTATGGATCGTTACACCATAAGCATAGTGCTATGTACTTTATATGATTTTTTAAGTTTAATACTCATGATAGCATTTTGAGTGAAGGACAGTTATCTTCCACATGTTGCAGAACTGTGAACAGAAACAAAGAGATAAATTGTTCAATCTCCCACCAGAAAGAGAAACCTCAGGTTCAAAACCAAGTCTACTGAATATAGTTTGCAATTTTAATATCTAAGTTCTACGGGAGGGGCCACTTGTTCTGAGCCCACAGAACTTATATATTTGTCTTGGCTACCCTCAAACTTTAAAAATGAACATATACTTACCATATGACCAACAATTGTACTCCTGGGCATTTATCCCGGAGAAATGAAAACATATGTCCACACAACATCATGCACATGAACATTTATAGAAGCTTTATTTGTATTAACCAAAACTGGAGATGACTCAAAAGTCCTTCAATGAATGGTTGAGCCAAGTGTGGTACATCTACCCAATGGTAAAAAAGAAAATATATTTGGTCTCTATCCTTGGTTCTGGGACAGAGTTCCTAAAACCGTTGGGATTTTTTTTTTTTTTTTTGAGTGATAGGGATATCTTTTGTTATTCATAGGAGTCCCTTTCCAATCACAACCTGAGTTCATGCTAGTCAGGTGACTTAAGGTGGAGGTCCTAGATAGCCTTAGGATGGGGCTGGTCACCAGAAAGATCTACAATGAGAAAGTTGGAAACGGCACCTCCACCCACCCACCTCAGGAAGAGAGAGAGAGGAGCTGGAGGAGGAGCTCTATAAAAACTCTTGAATAATGAGATTCAGAGAGCTTCCAGAAAAAGATATTAAAACTAAACACTCACTCACTCACCTGTACCTTGCCCTGTACATAAATTCCATATGGCTGTTCCTAAGTTGTATCCTTTATAATAAACCAATAAACACAAGTAAGTAAAGTGTTCTCCTGAGCTTTGCAGGGTCATATCAGCAAATCATCAGACCTGAGGAGGATGTTATGGAGATTCCTGATTTATTTTTAATTTTTTTTTCAACGTTTATTTATTTTGGGGACAGAGAGAGACAGAGCATGAACGGGGGAGGGGCAGAAAGAGAGGAAGACACAGAATTGGAAACAGGCTCCAGGCTCTGAGCCATCAGCCCAGAGCCTGACGCGGGGCTCGAACTCACGGAGCGCGAGATCGTGATCTGGCTGAAGTCGGACGCTTAACCGACTGCGCCACCCAGGCACCCCAAGGAGATTCCTGATTTATAGCTGGTTGGTCAGAAGCATGAGAGACTTGGGACTTGCAGTTGGTTTCTAAACTAGAGGCAGTTGTGTGGGACCAAACCCTTAAACCTGTGGCATCTGACACTAACTAGTTAATGTCACAATTGAATTAGATTATTGGACACCCAGCAGAATTGGTTGGTGTGAGAAAACACTCCAGAGCAATAAAAAGGAACACATTACTGATAGGAGCAACAATTTGGATATAGCTCAAGGAAATTATGCTGAGTGAAAAAGGCAGTTCCATTAATGATCCCATTAATATAGCATTCTCGAAGGACAAAATTATACATATGGAGAAGAGATTTGTGATTGCCAGAGGTTAAGGATGGGGTTAAGGATGAGGCAGATGGGTATGGCTATAAAGAGGTAGCGTGAGGGATCTTTGTGCTGCTGGAACAATTCTGTATCTCAGTTGTACTGGTGGCTTCACAAATCTGCGTGTGATGATAGGCCAGCGTTACACATGCAAATGATTGCACATGAAGCTGGTGAAATCTGAATAAGATCTGTGGATTGTATCAGTGTCCATTTCCTGGTTTTAATACTGTACTATCATTTAGGCACCTGGGTGGCTCATTCGGTCAAGCATCTGACTTTGGCTCAGGTCATGATCTCACCCTTCATGAGTTCGAGTTCCGTGTTGGACTCTGTGGTGACAGCTCGGAGCCTGGAGAGTGCTTTGGATTCTGTGTCTCCCTCTCTCTCTGCCCCTCCCCCCCCTCAAAGATAAATAAAACATTAAAAATTTTTGGCAGGGCCAACCTAAGACAATTATTCCTTGATCTCCCCAGAACTTTTTTTTAATGTTTTATTTATATTTGCAAGAGAGAGAGAGTGCGAGCAGGAGAGGGGCAGAGAGATGGAGACAGAATCTGAAGCAGGCTCCAGGCTCTGAGCTGCGAGCTGTCAGGACAGAGCCCGACACTAGGATTGAACTCACAAACGAACGGTGAGATCATGACCTGAGCCGAAGTCGGACGCTTAACCAGCTGAGACACCCAGGCACCCCAACATTAAAAAAAATATTTTTTAAATACTGTACTATCATTTAGAAGATGGATAGAAAATAGGAAATTTTGGATGAAGGGTACACAGGACCTCTCTGTACTATTTTTGCAACTTCTCCTGAATCTAAAACTATTTCAAACTAAAAGCTTCTAAAGAAATGCACTTGGCTTTGACTTATAGGAAACAACTGAACTAAGATCTATAGAAGAATAAAATACAAATTCATCCATCGGGGCTATTTTTATATTTCTAGAATCATTTTAAAGCAACTAGTTTATTAAAGCAGACATCAACTCTGCAATATTTAGCCCCTGCCTCTTAACAGGGGAAGAACCCCATTAATTGTGAGTCTTTACAATTTGACAGAGCTGGGAAATGAGGCACAGGCTGGGCTGTTGAAACATAGCACCATACAAACAAGCGCCTGGTCTCCAGCAGATGAAGTGAGACTCAGAGTGAGCACCCAGAGCCAGAAGGGGTAAGAAAGCACGTGTGAAAAGAAATGGGGTGGAGCTTGAAGCTATGAGCCACCTAATCCTGGTAGCCAGGGCTGAGAATGCTCCAAGAAGAGTCTAGTTAGAGTGGACCTGAGGTGGGATGGAGAGGCAGCCAGCAGAGATACAGCAGAGGGCCTAGGTAAGGTAGGATGCTGAGGTAAGGCCATGGGATTTGGGGCTTTCTCTGGTGGACAAAAAAAAAGCTCATGGAGGTTTTAAAAATCGATAAATGATTTTATATAAATGATCACACTCGAGGAGGCATATGGCTGAAATAGCTAATACTTGTTTCTCTGGTGCTCCTTCTTTAGTCTTAATTCTTATTCCACTTTCTGAGTGGTTTGTCACAGACTTTCTACCAGCATGAAACTCCTACACAAGTGGAGCATTAATGCAGATAGCTAACCTAACCCTTCTTAGGGAATAAAATCATAGGACTCTGAGAACAGACAAGGTCACATTTGTATTCAACATAAAAGCTTGAAACAACCATGTGCTTTCTCCTTAAATCTCTGGGTTTTGAAACAAGTACAATCTTGATTTCAAGAGTGTTATGGACTGAATTGTGTCCCCCCCCACCCCCACCCCCAAATTCATATGTCGAGGCCCTAACCTCCATTACCTCAGAGTGTGACTGTGTTTGGAGATGGGGTCTTTAAAGAGGTGATTAAGTTAAAATGGGGCCACTGGGATAGGCTTTAATCCAATCTGACTGCTGTCCTTGTAAGAAGAGGACATTTGGACACACAAAAGAGACACCAGGGATGTGTGCACACACAAAGAAAAGGCCATGTGAGGACACAGTGAGAAGCAGCCATCTGCAAGCCAAGGAGAGGGGCCTCAGGAGAAACCAAATCTGCCAACACCTTGATCTTGGATTTCCAGCCTCCAGAACTATGAGAAATAAATTTCTGTTGTTTAAGCCCCATCTGTGGCATTTTCATTATGGCGGCCCTAGGAGACTAATATAAGAACAAATCTCAATAATATTCCTTAATATTATAATAACCTTACGTTATTACCAGTTAATCTCCCTCAACCTTTCTCTTAATGAAAAAGGTACACTACAGGTTTCTGACAAACAAAAAGAATCCAGGAGATAGAGAATAGAAAGGAAGGTCTCCTGGGTGGCTCAGTCAGTTAAGTGTCTGGCTCTTGATTTCAGCTCAGGTCATGATCTCATGGTTTGTGGATTCAAGCCCCGACTCAGTCTCTGCACTGAGAGTGTGGAGCCTGCTTTGGACTCTCTCGCTGCCCCTCTCCCTCTCTCTCTCAACATAAATAAATAAACTTTTTTAAAAAAAGAAAGAAAGGAAACTGTGAGCCTCAGATTCACAAATTTGAAGAAAGCAAAGGTATCTCTGGTGATGCAAGTAAAATGGACTGAGCTTCCATAGTATAGAATAGGATCAGAATGTCAAAGGTATATGGCAAGAGGTGGTAGAAAGCAAACATATCTGTGTTTTCAAATTCCATCCCTGATCTTCTGACACTGATCATAAAAATACGTGTCCCCATTTTTGGTCCAGAAAATGTGGTCACTATTGCTGCATCTCCCCCTCCCAAAGAGAATGACATAACCAGTGGTTGCTGGTTCATTCATTCGATATAATATTTCTCATTCTCACTCTTGGACTCTGCCTAGTATAGAGTTGATTTACTATGTTAGTTTTCAAAGACATAGAATCCAGAAGAACCATGATAACATACAGAGATTTGTATGTTCTGAGAAATATGTGTATAGGTTTTATGCATGCTATGTACATGTAATGTACATAAATGCACAAATATGTGTAATATATGACATGTCTTTACATGTTGTTTGTTAGTAGATCTGTAATGACCTAACTGGGATTTGCTGGGAATCTGCAAAAATCTTGACATCCACCCAAAACATTTTCTATGTAAAAAATAGATTTATGAACAGGAACATTTATTGTCTTATTTGTAACAGGTGAAAAATAGATAAAATTTAAATGCTGAATATGGTATGTCACTTGATGGGATATATGCAGCCATTAAAAAATGGTGTTTATAAGTAGTTTATAATAATATGGAAATGCTTCGGTTAAAACGCTAGCTGAAAAATCACGACACAAACTTTTATATACAGAATGACTGAAATTATATTAACATAAATGTCTACGTAGAAAAAGGCTTGAAAGTAAATAAGCTGTGATGGAATAAAAGTGACAGATTAAATATGTACTTCGCCTCCCCCTTCACCACAAATCACTAGATGAAAAGATATTTTTAAGAAAGAAAGAAAACAAATCCAAAGCAATACAGTTTAAAAAAACTTTATAAAAATTATGAAGAATTCTTGAAAGATAGATGGGGTCACCTTGCAAGTGAAAACCACAGTCCAACTTGCCTTCAGGGAGGACAATAGTAAACAGCAGGAGCAGCTGTAGGAGCTCCAAGCTCAGAGGCAACAGACAGAGGAGGAGGGGCCTAGGCAACTGTCACAACACAGGTACTTGGATTTGGAGAAGCCAGGCCATTAGATCTCTTCTCCAAATCACTGCCATTTTGCCAAGCACCTCTTCAGAAAAAACATCAATGCTAAGAAGGTAATCATAAGAAGGCCAGAAGCAATTTGGTTAACACAATTAAAGGAATGAAAGAAGAAATAAAAAGCATAATGCAAAGCACAAAATAAGATAGGGGCACCTGGGTGGCTCAGTCAATTAGGCTTCTAATTCTTGATTTCAGCTCAGGTCATGATCTCATGGTTTCATGGTTTGGAGCCCCCTGTCAGTCACTGACCTCACTGGAGCCTGCTTGGGATTCTCCCTCTCTCCCTCTCTCTCTACTCCTGCCCGATTCATGCTCTCTCTCTTTCTCTCAAAATAAATAAATTAAAAAAAAAAAAGATTTTAAGAATAAGTCCAGGGGCACCTGGATGGCCTACTGGGTGGCTCAGTGGGTTGAGTGTCTGACTCTTGATTTCAGCTCAGGTCATGATCCCAGGGTCATTGGTTCAAGCCCTACATTAGGCTCAGTGCTGAGCATGGAACCTGCTTGGGATTCTCACTGTTTCCCTCTGCCCCTCTCCCTGCTCATGCTCACGTGTGCTCTCTCTCTCTCTCAAAAAAACAAAAAAAGGGAATAATTCTGAATGTATGTGAATATTCACAATAAATGAGCATGGGTTAAATTCCTCTATTTAAAAGTTACATTTCTCAAATGAGATATTTTTTTTAATTTTTTTTTATTTTTAAATATTTATTCTTGAGGGGAGGGGGGAGCAGAGACAAAGGGAGACAGAGGATCTGAAGTGGGCTCTGTACTGACATCAGAGAGCCTGACATAGGGCTCAAACTCACAAACCATGAGATTGTGACCTGAGCTGAAGTTGGACACTTAACCGACTGAGCCATCCAGGTGCCCCCCATATGAAATCTTTTTGAAACCCAGCTAAATATAGTTCACAAGAGACACAGCTGGAACAAAATGGCATAGGAAGATTGACACGATTGACACAAGATTGACAAGAAAGGAATCGTAGGCAAATATCAAAAGGCAAACAAGTATGACAATAGTATAATTAGACAAAATATAATTCAAGGCAAAAAACATTAAGATGGAAACTGATTAATAATTGATATTAATAAAATATATAAGAAATAAAAATTATAATAGTCATTAACCTTTATGTCCTTAACATGTAAGTTTAAAATTGGCAAATTCACAAGGTTAGTAACTGTAACATGTATGTTTCTGAAATCACACTTCAATAGACAAGATATAAGTAAGAAAATATAGAGGAATTTAAATAATAATTGACAGAGAAATCTTAATAAATTCTGAAGAGCAGAAATCATGTGGGTCATCCACATTCACTACATGCAATAAATACAGAAATTAACCACCCCCCCCCCAAATATTATATGGATAACAATTT
The DNA here is from genome assembly GCF_018350175.1 of Felis catus. Taxonomy (NCBI): domain Eukaryota; kingdom Metazoa; phylum Chordata; class Mammalia; order Carnivora; family Felidae; genus Felis; species Felis catus. The sequence continues at coordinate 74,101,560 of NC_058373.1, read as the reverse complement.
TAAGTCCCCTTTTAAAATGACTTTCAGAAGAGGAAATCTGGGAATGCAAGCTGGTGTAGCCACTCTGGAAAACAGCATGGAGGTTCCTCAAAAAACTAAAAATAGAACTACCCTACAACCCAGTAATTGCACTACTAGGCATTTATCCAAGGGATACAGGTGTGCTGTTTCGAAGGGACACATGCTCCCCCATGTTTATAGCAGCGCTATCAACAATAGCCAAAGTATGGAAAGAGTCCAAATGTCCATCGATGGATGAATGGGTAAAGAAGATGTGGTATATATATATATATATACACACACACACACACACACACACACACACACACACACACACAATGGAGTATTATTCGGCAATCAGAAAGAATAAAATCTTGCCATTTGCAACTACGTGGATGGAACTGGAGGGTATAATGCTAAGTGAAATTAGTCAGAGAAAGACAAAGTCATATGACTTCACTCATGTGAAGACTTTAAGAGACAAAACAGATGAACATAAGGGAAGAGAAACAAAAATAATATAAAAACAGGGAGGGGGACAAAACAGAAGAGACTCATAAATATGGAGAACAAACTGAGGGTTACTGGAGGGGTTGTGGGAGGGGGGATGGGCTAAATGGGTAAGGGCCATTAAGGAATCTACTCCTGAAATCATTATTGCACTGTATGCTAACTAATTTGGATGTAAATTTTGAAAAATAAAAAATAAAATTAAAATTAAAATTAAAGGAAAAGGAAAACACTAGTAAAGAAGAATTTATTTAAAAAAAAAAAAAAAAAAGGATTTTCCAGGATCTGGCTCCATCCCTTGAAAGACCTTCCTATCTTTGTCTTCCATAAAATAATCCATAAACTTTAATAAAATGTGTTCCTTAAAAAAAAATGGGGAAATCAAAGCAGAAATCACTATTTAGAAATGAACAATAACATCAGCACTTTGCAGAAGAACAAAACCCTATGGAATATGGTCAAAGCATTAGTCGGAGGACAAAGCACAATTTTTCAGACAGGAGATAGTTGAAAATAATGGCATAAGCTTTCAACTCAAGACGATAGTAAAAGAAAAACACCAATAAACCCAAAGTGGCAAGAATAAAAAATAAATAAATAAAAGCAAAAATAAATAAACAAAAGCAGAAATTATGAAATTGAAAATAAAGAAAATCAACAAGTGAATGGAAAAGAAATACACCAAATTCTAAAGATGGTTTTCCTTTGGTAGTAGGACTGTGATTTTTTTTTCCACTTGAATTTTTTACTCTTATCTACTTCCCAGAATTTTTTATAAAAAGTATACATTGCTTTTATATTTAGAAGTCGACTATTTTTAAATGCCCAGTTCTAAGGCGCCTGGGTGGCTCAATTGGTTGAGTGTCCAACTTTGGCTCAGGTCATGATCTCACGGTTCAGGGTTCGAGCCTTACATCAGTCTCTGTGCTGACAGCTCAGAGCCTGGAGCCTGCTTTGGGTTCTGTGTCTCCCTCTCTTTCTGCCCCTCCCTTACTTGTGCTCTATCTCTGTCTCTGTCTCAAAAATACATATAAACACTAAAAATAATAATAAAATAAAATACCCAGTTCCTTCTTAGAGAAATGGCTGATGCTAGGGCTGGAGCAAGAAAAATACAAGGTGAGCCTGCAGCATTGTGTTCTGTCAGAAAGTAAACAATTGCAAAAAATAATAATAATAAAATAAAAAGAGAGGGGAAAAAAAAGGGAAAGTAAGAAAAAAAGGTTGGAGGGATGTCAAAGGGCAAAGGAGTCAAATTGAAAGAGCCCCCAGTGACCAAAGCTGAAACAGATGAGCAACAAAATAAATCATGTAGTATTGGGGCGCCTGGGTGGCTCCATCAGTTGAGTGTCCAACTTCGGCTCAGGTCATGATCTTGCGGTTTGTGAGTTCAAGTCCTGCATCGGGCTCTGCACTGACAGCTCAGAGCCTGGAGCCTGCTTTGGATTCTGTCTCCCTCTCTCTCTGCCCCTCCCCTGCTCACACTCTGTCTCTCTCTGTCTCAAAAATAAATAAACATTAAAAAAATTTTTTAAAATAATGTATTGAATTTTAATCTAATATATAAAATAAATATATATATGTGTGTCCATATTGATACCAAAAAATGACTAAGTAAATAACTAAATGATGAAGAAGAAAAAGACTTCTATCTAGAGGAATTATTTTTTAAACATTTTTTTTAATGTTGATTTATTTTTGAGAGAGAGACAGACTATGAGTGGAGGAGGGGCAGAGAGAGAGGGAGACACAGAATCCGAAGCAGGATCCAGGCTCCGAGCTGTCAGCACAGAGCCCGACATGGGGCTCAAACTCTCTAACCATGAGATCATGACCTGAGTCGAAGTCAGATGCTCATCCGACTGAGCCACCCAGGCACCCTTATCTAGGGGAATTCTAAATAATATTTCCTTTGCATGAGCTGAAGAGGAATCCCTCCTCCCCCAGCTTGATGATAGGCTGGACTTGGAGTCTTGCTTCCAAAGAATCAAATGTAGAAAAGGAACAATATTAACTTCACGGTACAGAAACACAGCAGACACTGCCCTAACCAAGTGATCAAGGTTAACATCATCATGTAAGTCATGCGCTGTCATGTACTCCCTGATATGATGAGATATGAAGGGCACTTCACCTTCAGGGTATTCTTCCCCCAAGCCCATCATCTCTGCCTAATGATGAGGAAAACATCACACAAACCCAAACTGAGGTACATTCTACAATGTCTTGAACAATACTCTTCAAAACTGTTAAGGTCATGAAAAATAAGACTGAGGAAATGTCTGGGAAAGGAGAGGACTAAGGAGACATGAGGATTAAATACAATGTGGCATCCTGGATCCGATCCTGGCATAATTAAAGGACATTAGTGGAAAAATTGGAGAGCTACCTATAAAGCAGGTAGTTTAGTGTGATACTGTACCAGTGTGAATTTCTTAATTTTTATGAATGTGCCATTGTTTTACATAAAATGTTAACATTAGAGGAACCAAATGAAGAGTGTACAGGAACTCTGTGTACTAGCTTTGCAACTTTTCCGTAAATCTAAAATTATTCCAAAATAAGAAGCTAATTAAAAAAAACTTTTTTTTTTACCAACTATACATACCTTAGAGGATTTTGAATATAGAATTTGGCAATGATTATTAAAGCTATGAATAGTAAAAATCTGTTACTAAAATTTTACAGCTTTAAATTAGCTGTACATTTAGAGATTCTAGGTAACTTTCATGAAAATTGGACTGTTCCTAAACTTTCTGAAATAATATGCTCCCGTTACACCATGGAAACATCTAGACATAATTCCAAGGCGGCAGGATTCACAGAAGGGCTCAGATGGAACCTTCTCCTTCCTCCCATGCAGGAGCCCTCCTGGCATGCTGAGGATGGGGACAATTGGCCCTCTGGTGTCTCTGGCATGGCTGATACTTGCTGCCACAACAGGGAGTAGGGTTTTGAGCTGATATCTCTGGGTACACTAGAAATAAGGAGGTTAGCTCTTCCTCTGATAAGGACTTGAGTCTGGCCCTCCTGGTGGTGACCAATGCCCACCAGCCCACCCACCAATCCAGCCAATCTTAAGCGTTTCAAAGCAGGGGTTGTGCTGAGATGAGGTTCTGGCCTCTCCAGTCTCTATAGCCCTTTGTCTTCAGGGATATTGGTGGATGAAATAGAGGCTCCTGGGGCCGATGAACTCAGGTGCCTTTCTCTGATCCTTGAACAGAAGCCTGGGGCTATAGCAGTCATGAAACTCTGCTGATCACCCTGAGTATTCTGCTATTTAAGAGCTTCATCCCGGTGCAATTTTGATTGGGATTGCATTCAATGTGTAGATAGCTTTGGGTAGTATTGACATTTTAACAATATTTATTCTTCCAATCCATGAGCACGGAATGTTTTTCCATTTCTTTATATCTTCTTCAATTTCCTTCATAAGCTTTCTATAGTTTTCAGCATACAGATCTTTTACATCCTTGGTCAGGTTTATTCCTAGGTATTTTATGATTCTTGGTGCAACTGCGAATGGGATCAGTTTCTTTATTTGTCTTTCTGTTGCTTCATTATTAGTGTATAAGAATGCAACTGATTTCTGTACATTGATTTTGTATCCTGCAACTTTGCTGAATTCATGTATCAGTTCTAGCAGACTTTTGGTGGAGTCTATCGGGTTTTCCATGTATAATATCATGTCATCTGCAAAAAGTGAAAGCTTAACTTCCATCTTTGCCAATTTTTATGCCTTTGATTTTTTTGTTGTCATTTTGTTGTCTGATTTGTTTGTTGTCGGATTGCTGATGCTAGAACCTCCAACACTATGTTAAACAACAGCGGTGAGAATGGACATCCCTGTCGTGTTCCTGATCTCAGGGAGAAAGTTCTCAGTTTTTCCCCATTGAGGATGATATTAGCTGTGGGCTTTTCATAAATGGCTTTTATGATGTTTACGTATGTTCCTTCTATCCCAACTTTCTCGAGGGCTTTTATTAAGAAAGGATGCTGAATTTTGTCAAATGCTTTTTCTGCATCGATTGACAGGATCATATGGTTCTTATCTTTTCTTTTATTAATGGGATGTATAACATTGATTGATTTGCGAATGTTGAACCAGCCCTGCAGCCCAGGAATGAATCCCACTTGATCATGGTGAATAATTCTTTTTATATGCTTTTGAATTCGATTTGCTAGTATCTTATCAAGAATTTTTTCATCCATATTCATCAGGGATATTGGCCTGTAGTTCTCTTTTTTTACTGGGTCTCTGTCTGGTTTAGGAATCAAAGTAATGCTGGCTTCATAGAATGAGTCTTGAAGTTTTCCTTCCCTTTCTATTTTTTGGAATAGCTTGAGAAGGATAGGTATTATCTCTGCTTTAAATGTCTGGTAGAATTCCCCTGGGAAGCCATCTGGTCCTGGACTCTTATTTGTTGGGAGATTTTTGATAACTGATTCCATTTCTTTGCTGGTGATGGGTCTGTTCAAGCTTTCTATTTCTTCCTGTTTGAGTTTTGGAAGTGTGTGGGTGTTTAGGAATTTGTCCATTTCTTCCAGGTTGTCCAGTTTGTTGGCATATAATTTTCATAGTATTCCCTGATAATTGCTTGTATTTCTGAGGGATTGGTTGTAATAATTCCATTTTCATTCATGATTTTATCTGTTTGGGTCATCTCCCTTTTCTTTTTGAGAAGCCTGGCTAGAAGTTTATCAATTTTGTTTATTTTTTCAAAAAAACAACTCTTGGTTTCATTGATCTGTTCTATAGTTTTTTTAGATTCTATATGGTTTACTTCTGCTCTGATCTTTATTATTTATCTTCTTCTGCTGGGTTTGGGGTGTCTTTGCTGTTCTGCTTCTATTTCCTTTAGGTGTGCTGTTAGATTTTGTATTTGGGGTTTTTCTTGTTTCTGGTGATAGGCCTGGATTGCAATGTATTTTCCTTTCCGGACTGCCTTTGCTGCATCCCAAAGTGTTTGGATTGTTGTATTTTCATTTTCATTTGTTTCCATATATTTCTTAATTTCTTCTCTAATTGCCTGGTTGACCCATTCATTCTGTAGTAGGGTGTTAACCTCCATGCTTTTGGAGGTTTTCCAGACTTTTTCTTGTGGTTGATTTCAAGCTTCATCACATTATGGTCTGAAAGTATGCATGGTATCTACACATTCAATGCAATCCCAATCAAAATTGCACCAGCATTCTTCTCGAAGCTAGAACAAGCAATCCTAAAATTTGTATGGAACCACAAAAGGCCCCAAATAGCCAAAGTAATTTTGAAGAAGAAGACCAAAGCAGGAAGCATCACAATTCCAGACTTTAACCTCTCCTACAAAGCTGTAATCATCAAGACAGCATGGTATTGGCACAAAAACAGACACATAGACCAATGGAATAGAATAGAAGCCCCAGAACTAGACCCACAAAAGTATGGCCAACTAATCTTTGACAAAGCAGGAAAGAACATCAATGGAAAAAAGAGAGTCTCTTTAACAAATGGTGCTGGGAGAACTGAACAGCAACATGCAGAAGGATGAAACTAGACCACTTTCTCACACCATTCACAAAAACAAACTCAAAATGGATAAAGGACCTAAATGTGAGACAGGAAACCATCAAAACCCTAGAGGAGAAAGCAGGAAAAAACCTCTCTGACCTCAGCCACAGCAATTTCTTACTTGACACATCCCCAAAGGCAAGGGAATTAAAAGCAAAAATGAACTATTGGGACCTCATGAAGATAAAAAGCTTCTGCACAGCAAAGGAAACAATCAACAAAACTCAAAGGCAACCAACGGAATGGGAAAAGATATTTGCAAATGACATTTCAGACAAAGGGCTAGTATCCAAAACCTATAAAGAGCTCACCAAACTCCACACCCGAAAAACAAATAATCCAGTGAAGAAATGAGCAGAAAACATGAATAGACACTTCTCTAAAGAAGACATCCAGATGGCCAACAGGCACATGAAAAGATGCTCAACATTGCTCCTCATCAGGGAAATACAAATCAAAACCACACTCAGATATCACCTCATGCCAGTCAGAGTGGCTAAAATGAACAAAACAGGAGCCTATAGATGCTAGAGAGGATGTGGAGAAATGGGAACCCTCTTGCACTGTTGGTGGGAATGCAAACTGGTGCAGTTGCTCTGGAAAACAGTGTGGAGGTTCCTCAGAAAATTAAAAATAGACCTACCCTATGACCCAGCAGTAGCACTGCTAGGAATTTACCCAAGGGATACAGGAGTACTGATGCATAGGGCCACTTGTACCCCAATGTTTATAGCAGCACTCTCAACAATAGCTAAATTATGGAAAGAGCCTAAATGTCCATCAACTGATGAATGGATAAAGAAATTGTGGTTTATATACACCATGGAATACTACGTGGCAATGAGAAAGAATGAAATATGGCCTTTAGTAGCAACGTGGATGGAACTGGAGAGTGTTATGCTAAGTGAAATAAGTCATACGGAGAAGGACAGATTCCATATGTTTCCACTTCTATGTGGATCCTGAGAAACTTAACAGAAGACCATAGGGGAGGAGAAGAAAAAAAAGTGGTTAGAGAGGCAGGGAGCCAAAACATAAGAGACTCCTAAAAACTGAGAACAAACTGAGGGTTTATGGGGGGTGGGAGGGAGGGGTGGGTGAGTGATGGGTATTGAGGAGGGCACCTGTTGGGATGAGCACTGGGTGTTGTATGGAAACCAATTTGACAATAAATTTCATTAAAAAAAAAAAAAAGAGCTTCATCCCATTTCCTCTCACCTTTTGGGACACTCCCCTTAAGCTCACCCTGTTCCCTGCCCACCACATTCCCTAGCCCTTTTTTGAGTCATGAAAACGCTAATCAAAATGTGATATCCTTAGTGTCACCTGTAATATCCCTGAATAACCCCTCCTAGGGCAAGGTCCTGCATCTCCAACTAGATTCCTAGTAGCAAAAAGTCCTGGAGGAAGACAGGGGTTCACATTCCCAGGAGAGTGCAGACAGGGGGCATGGGGTAATAGTTGCAGTAATAGGGAGAGGACCCAGGAAGGGGAGTGCACAGTGCATGGGCTGTGTGTGTGCACACGCACAAGACTGACAGGAAGCCAAAAGTATCTATTTGTTAAATAAATATTTATATGTCACACAGAAAAAGGAGAGGCAAGTATCCAAATGCCCGTGAATGGCCTAGAGAGAGCCTGAGGGGAAAGGAGAGTCACAGACTGGAGCACTGGAGAGCTGTGGCCACAGAGAAATCTTTCAGTAGGTTTTTGTCCATTTCAGCCCATTCTAGACCAAGCTACCAGTACCATCTCCTCTTGATGTACATTTGTCATGATGAATTCTGTGTTTCCACAAGTGGCAGGTTCATATTCCTGACATCTGTTTGCAAATTCTGCTCATCCTCTGTGGCTGTCCTGACACCAGGAGCACTGTTATGCAATTTTTAGGTGCTCCAGAAGTCCTTACAAATTGACAGATTGTTGCTGAACAGCGGGATTACATGAGCCTTAAAAATATGTTTATCTGATCTCTGAAAGTGCTGTCATCTTACATATGCCATGGACTTTTCTATTGTAAAATATTTCAAATGAATGGAAAAGAACAGTGTAATACAACCAACACCCATATTTCACAAATATTAGCATTTTTCCCTATTTCATACATTTTTTTAAAAAAGTAAAACATTACAGGGGTGCCTGGATGGCTCATTTGGTGAAGTGTCTGACTCTTGATCTCAGCTCAGGTCTGGATCTCAGGGTTATGAGTTTGATCCCTGTGTTGGGCTCCACACTGGGCACCAAACCTACTTAAAAAAAAAAAAAGTAAAATATTACAAATTGAGTAGAAATCCCCTTTTGTGCTTCTCTAAGATACTGTTCCCGTCCCTCCACTCTCCCCAGAAGAGGCTGCCATCCTAAAATTGTGTGCATACTTCTTGTCCACGTTTTTACATTTTTATTACACTTACATTCATAAATCATATGGATTGTTTTGCTTGTTTTTACACTTTAACAAAAACAGTATTACCACACTGTACCTATCATGCTGCAATTTGTTGCTTTTCATCAACTTTACGTTTTTGGAATTGTACCATACGCAACCCTCGCATCTCTAGTCCACTCACTTTCACTGCATACAGCAGAGCATCTTATTGTATGCACAGACACAATTATCCATTTTCATGTTGATGGACATTTGCATTGCTTTAATTTTTACCTATTCCATAAAATGCTGCTGTCAACATCCTGTGCACATCTCCTTACATCCTGCACACATCTCCACACACACCATAGAGTTTAAAATTTTTTTTAATGTTTATTTATTTTTGAGAGAGAGAGACAGAGCACGAGTGGAGGAGGGGCAGAGAGAGAGGGAGACACAAACTCCGAAGCAGGCTCCAGGCTCTGAGCTGTCAGCGCAGGCCTGGATGCAGGGCTCAACCCACTGAGCCACCTAGGCACCCCCACACCATAGAGTTTATGTTGGAAGGGGAAGATGGTCCAGAGAGCACGCACATCTTGATCTTTACCAATTTGTTTTCCAAAACCGTTGTACCAACTTACACCTGTATGAGAGCACCTATTCCTCCACATCATTCTTAATGCTTGTATTCTCAGACATTTCCATTTTCATCATTCTCCTAGATGTGAAATAGCATCTCATTTTGGTTTGCATTTTCCTGATTACCAATGCAGTTGGTCCTCTTTACATGTTCGATGTCCATTCAGGGTGCCTCTTTTGTAAATTGACGGGCTATTCATTCCCTGTCCACTGTTTATTGGGCTGTTTGTTTCTCATTCATTTCTAAGGGTTATTTGCACATTCTGAGTGCTAGTTTTAGTAGACTACTCACTTTACTCCTACTTTTTGCAGTCATCTGACCTCCAGGTTGTCACTCCTTATTCCTTGAAGGTTTTAGTACCTGGTTCCTTGTCTCTTTCCAGTACTCAATTACTAGGGATTTCAATACCTATGAGGATGTCCTTGGTTCCTGATCCCCTCGCTCCCAGTGATCCTGTCTTCACCCTTTCCTAAGTCACCCCTTTCCAGTCATGCCTGACCTCGCCAATTATCAATAATCACATTCCCTCCATTATCTTGATGACAAGCATCCCCCTTTTTCAGTACTTATGTTTCAGCACATGGCCTCCAAAAGCCTGGCTTCAATAATTCTTCAACTCTAATGGAACCTGGTATCCATTGACGTGCCAATTTTTAATATCCCACACCCCTTCAAGTCCTTACCTCTGATCTTGTCTGGCTTAGAATCCACCATCCATCATTATAGTCCATTCCCTATTTGTGTGGTTGTTCCCTTTCTTCTCTTTTTCTCCCTTGAACTTTTCTGGAAAACCCCCAACACTGAACAAATAGAACTCTCCACTCACTCCCCAATAGCACAACAGCAAATGATATTTGCTAGGGAAAAACACACAATCACAGTGAATTCATGACCTCCCTCAGGAGGGTCTTCAGTGCTGTCCTTCAGTCCTGCTCCACTTCCCTAATTGATTCACTGTCTCGAATCCTCATGGACAATTACTTCATAACTTTTCTCCTTCCCTCAAATTTCCAACTCCTTCCATGTCCTCACTTTTAGCTGATGACCTTGCTTCTGAATGTACGAAGCATATAGAAGCAATCTAAAATGTATTACCAACCCCAATCCTCTTCTTTCCCTTCTCTTACAGTGGGTAAACTGTCAGCGCTCCCATGCAAAGCCAATGCTTACACTTTTGCCCTGGGTCCTGTTCCTTCTCACTTCCTCAAAGATACTGTCTATACTGATCATTCCCATTGGCATACACTCTGTATGTCTCCTATGTTAAAAAATGAAAAACAAGACCCCAAATTCCTTTAATACATGTCCTCTCTCAACTGCCATCCATTTTCCCTCCTCCCTCTACAGGGAAACTCCTCAAAAAGATCATCTGTACTCATCCTCTCTGCTTGCTCTTCTGTCCTTCCTTGAAACTAGTCCCAATGGGCTTTCATTACTGCTACTCGCTGCAACTATCAGCAGTGCTGTGGGTGACCTCCCCTTTGCCACATCTAATGACAAATGCTCCATCCTCATCTTACTCAGCCTCTCAGCAGCATGTGACATAGTTGTTCCCTCCTTCTTGAAATGCCTCCTTCTCTTTGGTTCTCTTCAAAACGCATTGAATATTCCTTTACTGGTTCCTTCTCTTCCTTTTCAGGTCTAAAACAAAAGTATCCCAGGGCACCTGGGTGGCTCAGTCGGTTAAGTGTCCAACTCTTGGTTTCAGCTCAAGTCATAATGTCACAATTCATGGGTTCGAGCCCCACATCAGGCTATGTGCTGCCAGTGCAGAGTCTGCTCCCAAGCAGACTCCCCTCTCTCTGCCTCTCTGTCTGCCCCTACCCTGCTTGCACTGTCTCTCAAAATAAATAAGCTTTATACAAAAATAAAAATATAAAACTAAAGTACCCTGGAGCTCAGGCCTCAGACCTCCTGTCCTCTATGAACAGTATTTCATTAGGGGATCTCATCCAGCCCACGGTTTCACACACCATATTTGTGTGAATTTGACCGCTCAGATTGACATCTCTGGCTTCATCTTCTTGCCTGAACTCCAGACTCACATACTATTTAGCGGCCTACTTGATACTTATACTTGATGTCTGATAAGCATCTCTAACTTAACAACCAGGTTAACCTCTCTTACAGCCAGGTTCTTAATGCTCTCTCCCACAAGCCTGTTCCTCCTGCAGAGTTCACCATCTTATTAAAAAGCACCACTGTTGGGGTGCCTGGGTGGCTGTTGGTTAAGCGTCCGACTTCGGCTCAGGTCATGATATCACAATCTGTGAGTTCAAGCCCCACATTGGGCTCTGTGCTGACAGCTCAGAGCCTGGACCCTGCTTCAGATTCCATGTCTCCCTCTCTCTCTAACCTTCCCCCGTTCATGCTCTGTCTCTCTCTGTCTCAAAAATAAATAAACATTAAAAAAAAAAAACACCACTGTTAACCCAGTTGCTGAGGCCTGGGAGTCTCTACACTTGGACTTCTCCCCTTCTCTCCCACCCTGTGTCAGCAAATTCTGTCTTCTCTACCTTCAAATTACATCAGAACACAGGCACTTGTTACTACCTCTACCACCATCATCCAGAGGCAAGTCATTGTCTCTTGCCTGGATTATTAGAATGACTTACTCGCCGTTACCCCACCGTTACCCCTCCCTAGTCCACCCTCCACACGATAGCTAGAGTAATACCTATAAACTGTTGGCTGTATCTTGTCATCCCTTAGCTCAGATCCTCCAGTGGTTTCCCACACTTTTCAGATGTCCTTATCAATGGCCTTCAAGATTCTGCATACCCAGTCCCCCTATTTCCTCTTTTACCTCATCTTCTATCACTCTTTCCCCCTACCTCCTCCAGATATGCTGGCCTTCTTGTTCCTCAAGACCAGGTATACTCCGCTTCAGAGCTACCACTCGGCCTGGGCATTCTGCCTGAAAATTTCTTCTTGGATTCCCACATGCCAGACTCACCTTATCAGGATGGCCTTCCCCAGCCACCCCTATAAAATAGCAGCCCCACTCTATACTCTATCCCATTATCCTACTTTCTTTCTCCCCTGGCACTTACCATCACCTGACATATATTTATTTGTTTGTTGGGAATGCAAACAATCACAAGAGCATCGACTTTACTTTATTCACTGCTATATCTTCAATACGAGGCTAGGTATGTAACAGAAGCTCAATAAATATTTGCTGAATGAATGAACAAATGGACAAATTATTTTTTCTTACAGTTTTTTGAGAGCTTTCCTGCTAAGGTCAGGAACACAACAAGGATGTCCACTCTCACCACTGTTATTCAACATAGTCTTGGAAGTCCTAGCCTCAGCCATCAGACAACACAAAGAAATAAAATGTATCCAAAGTGGCAAGGAAGAAGTCAGACTTTCACTCTTCACAGACGACATGGTACTCTATATGGAAAACCCAGAAGATTCCAACAAAAAAATGCTAAAACTGATCCATGAATTCAGCAAAGTCACAGGATATAAAATCAATGCTCAGAAATAGGTTGCATTTCTATACACAAATAATGAAGCAGCGGAAAGAGAAATCAAGGAATCGATCCCATTTACAATTGCACAAAAACCATAAAGTACTTCATAATAAACCTAATCAAAGAGGTAAAAAAATCTATACACTGGAAACTATAGAAAGCTTATGAAAGAAATTGAAGAAGGCAAAAAAAATGGAAAAATATTCTGTGCTCATGGATTGGAAGAGCAAATATTGTTAAAATATCGATACTACCCAAAGCAATCTGCATATTCAATTCAATCCCTATAAAAATAACACCAGCATTCTTCACAGAGCTAGAACAAACAGTCCTAAAATTTGTATGGAACCAGAAAAGACCCCAAATATCCAAAGGAATCCTGAAAAAGAAAACCAAACCTGGAGGCATCACAATTCCAGACTCCAAGATGTATTACAAAACTGAGATCATCAAGACAGTATGGTACTGGCACAAAAACAGACACATAGATCAGTGGAACAGAAAAGAGAACCCAGAAATGGACCCACAAATGTAGGGCCAACTAAGCTTTGACAAAGCAAGAAGAATATCCAATGGAATAAAGACAGTCTCTCCAGCACATGGTGCTGGGAAAACTGGACAGCAACATGAAGAAAAATGAACCTGAGCCACTTTCTTACTCCATACACAAAAATAAGCTCAAAATGGATGAAAGACCTAAAGATAAGACAGGAAGCCATCAAAATCCTAGAGGAGAAAGCAGGCAAAAACCTCTTTGACCTCAGCTGCAGCGACTTCTTACTCAACATGTCTCTGGAGGCAAGGGAAACAAAAGCAAAAATGAACTATTGGGACCTCATCCATATAAAAAGCTTCTGCACAGTGAAGGAAACAATCAGCAAAACTAAAAGGAAACCAACAGAATGGGAGAGGATATTTGCAAATGACATATTGGATAAAGGGTTAGTATCCAAAATCTATAAAGAACTTATCAAACTCAACACCCAAAAACCAAATAACCCAGTGAAGAAGTGGACAAAAGACATGAATAGACACTTCTCCAAAGAAGACATCCAGATGGCTAATAGACACATGAAAAAATGCTCAACATCACTCATCATCAGGGAAATACAAATCAAAACCACAATGAGATACCACCTCACACCTGTCAGAATGGCTAAAATTAACAACTCATTCAACAACAGATGTTGGCGAGGATGTGGAAAAAGAGGAACCCTTTTGTGCTGCTGGTGGAAATGCGAACTGGTGCAGCCACTCTGGAAAACAATATGGAAGTTCCTAAAAAAAATAAAAAATAGAACTACCCTATAATCCATCAATTGCACTACTAGGTATTTATCCGAAGGATACAGGTGTGCTGTTTAGAAGGGGCACATGCACCCCAATGTTTATAGCAACATTATCGACAATAGCCAAAGTATGGAAAGAGCCCAAATGTCCATCAATGGATGAATGGATAAAGAAGATGTGGTGTGTGTGTGTATATGTATGTGTGTGTGTGTGTATACACACACACACACATACATATACACACACACACATACGTATACACACAAACACAATGGAGTATTACTCAGCAATCAAAATGAATGAAATCTTGCCATTTGCAAAACGTGGATGGAACTAGAGTGTATTATGCTAAGTGAAATTAGAGAAAAAAAATATCATATGACTTCACTTATACGTGGAATGTAAGATAAAAAACACATGAACATAAGGGAAGGGAAGCAAAAGTAACATAAAAATAGGAAGGGGCACAAAGTGTATGAGACTCTTAAATACAAAGAACAAACTGAGGGTTGCTGGAGGCGTTTTGGGTGGGGTGAAGGGCTAAATGGGCAAGGGTCATTAAGGAGGACATTTGTTGGGATGAGCATTGGGTGCTATATGTAGGGGATGAATCACTGGATTCCTCTCCTGAAATCATTATTGCACTATATGCTAACTAACTTGGCTGTAAATTAAAACATAATAAATAGGAAAAGAAAGAAAGGAAGAAAGAAAGAAAGGAAGGAAGGAAGATAGAAAGGTTTTACAGTTTTGTATTCTCAAATGTAGTTTTAATTCAACTTTATTTTTGTATATGATTTGAAATAAGGATCTAATTTGTTTTTATGTGGAAAACGAATCATGCCATTGGTATTTATTGGCTAGTCTTTCCTTTCCTCCATAAACTTGTATAAGCTCACTCATGTCATTTCCCAAATTTTCATCCATCTGAAAGTTTGTTGCTGGGCTCTCTATGCTGTTCTATTGGTCTATTTGTCTATTTTATTTACCACAGCATTTTAGTAAGTCTTGATATACAGTAAGGCAAGTATTCCCATCTTTTTTTTCTTCATCAAAATTGTTTTTGCTATTCTTGAAGTTTCATTCTTCCATTTGAATTCCACTTAAAAAAACCTATTGAAATTTTGATCAGAATTACATTCACTTCATAAATTAAAATGGGGTCAAATGGACATCTTCATGTTACCAAGCCTTTCCACACATATCTCCCCTCTTACTCAGATCTTCGTTTTATTCTTCAAAAAGATTTTATATGTTTCTCCATAAAGATAGAATAAATTCTGGGGCACCCAGGTGGCTTAGTCGGTTGAGTGTCCAGTTGGCACATATCATGATCCCAGGGTTGCGGGATCAATCCCCACTTGGGGCTGTGCGCTGGGTGTGGAGACTATTGAGATTTTTCTCTCTCCTTCTCCCTCTGCCCCTCTTCCCCACTCATGCTTACTTTCTCTATATGTATATTTTTTAAAGAGAAAATTCTATGTTATTTTTATTCTTAGATATCTTAAAGATTTTATGAATGGTACCTTTTCTCTTTAATATTTTTAAGTGGTTATTATGTTGTAGGACATTACTGATTTTGCATGTTGATCTTACAGCTGGAAAACTGCTGACTTATTCTAATATCTTGTCATAGATTTTATGCATCGGCAAATATTGAGTTTTTCTCTTCCTTATGAATTCTTCCATCTTACCTCCACTTATTTTATTGTATTGATTAAAACCTCCAGTATAGTTGAATAGTAGGGGTGCCACAGGCATCCTTGTCTTATTACTGACTTCAATGGGAATATAGTTAGGATTCATTTTTAAATGCTATTTATTATAGATGTTTGTTAGGATTCTATATTGGGTTAATAAAATTCCCTTCTAGTCCTAGTCTGCTAAGAGGTTTTTTTTTTTTTTTCATCCTGAATAGATACTAAATTCTATAGAAAAAATGTTTTTGCTTCTATTGAAATGATCATATGGATTGCTCCTCTGATCTCCTAAGAAACTGGATTATGGTGATAAATTTTCTGTTGGTGAACATCCTTGTATTCTTGGGATACACTCTACATGGCCAAGATTTATTTTGTATATACTACTGCACCGGGACTGGTGAACAGCAGAGTCCTTACGTTGCAGTATACTGTATAATGATGGCCTTCAGCGTCCCCTTCATACAGTAGCTTGGAAAAATATCAGAATTTAATTGCCATCAGATTTCAGTATGAAAAAAGGACTCATCCGCAGAAAATAATGGAATTAATGGTTAACCCTTTTATCTCTGAACGTGGGATGAGATCAACTTCCAGCTGCTGTTCTCGATTTTGTATATACTATATACTGCTACTACAACTTGGGAATTTTTACATCTATGTTCCTCATTGAGACTGGTTGATAATTGTCCTTATCCTGGT
Organism: Felis catus; assembly: GCF_018350175.1. NCBI lineage: Eukaryota > Metazoa > Chordata > Mammalia > Carnivora > Felidae > Felis > Felis catus. Next base: position 74,085,320 of record NC_058373.1, on the reverse strand, counting down.
TTAGAATTGATTATTTAAAAAACAAATGGCGGGGGAGTAGCTGGGTGGCTCAGTCAGTTAAGCATCTGACTTCAGCTCAGGTCATGATCTCATGGCTCATGAGTTAGAGTCCTGCTTCACATGAGCCCCACTTCGCTCTCCCTCTCTCTCCCTCTCTCTCACTGTCTCTCCCTTTCTGCCTCTCGTGGGATTCTCTCTCTCTCTCTCTCCCTCTCTCTGCCCCTCGCTCACTTGTACAATCTCTCTCTCAAAACAAACAAATGGAAGTTTAGCTTCCACTTAGAATGCACAAAGGCACAAGAAAACATCAATTCCCACCCTAGGAATGAAAAAATATAGATCATCTACAGAATCATAACTTTCCTAGACTCCATCAGAAAGCTGAAGCAACCATGCAAACTGAATTCTGAAGACTGAGAAGACCCTCGAAAGAAACATGGGATACATGAACTGTTTCACTTTTGTTAAAGCAGGGGAGGAAGAGGTGGCTGCCATGAAAGTGGGTAGGAAGAAAGCAGCTAAAATGTTAATGAATTCCTTAAGGCCTAGTGTGGCCTGACATGCAGTTTAGAACAGGGTTTCTCAGCGTTAGCACTATTGATATTTTGGGGAGGATAATTATTTGTTGTCAAAGGTTGTCCCAGGCATTGTAGAATATTTAGCAGCATTCCTGGCGTCTACCTCCTAGATGCCAGTGGTACCCACTTCCCTAGTTGTGATCATCAAAAGTGTCTTCAGACATTACCAAATATCCCTTGGGGGGCAAAAATGCCCCTGATTGAGAGCCAGTGGTTTAGAACAGTGGACACCCAGACACAGGGTGTCTCACAAGCTCTTTTCCAAGGGCCTTCACCTAGTACTGATGTAAAGGACAGTGGCAGAGAGAATCCTAAATTAAAAAACAGAGATTGCCAGATCTCTGACAAAACAAATATGTTGTCTACAAGAAACTCATTCTAAAAACAAGAAATGGTTTAAAAGTAAAAAGGTGGAAAAGGAAAATCATGCAAGCACTGCTCAAAAGAAAGCTGGAGGAGCTATATTAGTATTAAAAAAAAAAATAGACTTCAGAACAAAGCCAGGGATAAAGAGGAACATTACACAATGAAAAAGGGATCACATTAGCAAGAAGATGTAACTGTCCTAAATGTGTATGCATCTAAAAACAGAACTTCAAAATAGATAAAGTAAAAACTGTTAGAATTAGAAGGAGAAATAGGATAATATGCATTTATAGTTGAAGACCTCAACACCCCTCTCTCAGTAATTGATAGAGCAAGTAAACAGAAAATCAATGAGGATATGGAAGACCTGAACAATACTATCAACTAACTTGACCTTGTTGACATATATAGAACACTCCGCTCACCAAGAGCAAAATATACATTTTTTTTCCCCAAGCACACATGAAACATTCACCATGATAGACCATATCCTGGACCATAAGACAAATCCCAACACATTTAACAAGACTGAAATATTACAAGCATGTCCTCTGGCCTACTCGACAGGATTAAGCTAGAAGTAAATAACAAAGATATTTGGAAAATCTCTAAACATCTTGAAATGAAACAATGCTCTGCTAAATACTCACCAGTGATTTACAAGAAACATTAGAAAAATTTTAATTGAATGAAAATGAAAACACAAATATGTCAAAATCGGGGGATATAAATGAGTATCATAGTTCTCTCTCTCTTTCTCTCTCTCTCTCTCTCTCTCTCTCTGACTCCATCTCTTCTCTAAAACAGTTTCTATTTTTTTTTAAATGATCCATTTCTAGTTTGTAAAACACATCTCTAAAACCATCTCTCCTTTTATTGAGAGAGGACAGAAGACAGAGTTTGATTAACTATTGATTCCTTTTCTCTAATAATTTTTTATTTTTTCAAGTTTTCCTGATGCCGAATGATCCGTTTGTTCTTTCACTGATAAGGTTGCTCCTACATTTGCATTTTTAAGGGAAGGTTACAAGGGGAAGAGATGCACACTGTGGGGACTGAGGCATGCCTCTGTGGGATGAAGAAGAGGGAACTCCTGCCTTCTCTTGACAGCTTGGCTTTGGAAGTGATCCCTTTACCAAGAAAGCCTTGACCTGTTCTAGGTGACATGGAAGTCACCCACAGCCTTGACACACAATAGGTGGGGACCAACAATGAACACAGCTCACCAAATACTATTTGTACATTCTCTCTTTTCCTTGATCAGCTTTTCCCATAGGTTCTTCTATTTTATCAGTCATTTTCAAAGAACCAGCCCTGGTGCACCTGGGTGGCTCAGTGAGCTGAGCGTCTGACCCTCGATTTTGGCTTAGGTCATGATCCCAGGGTGGGATCGAGCCCTGAGTTGGGCTCCTGTGCTGAGCGTGGAGCCTGCTTGAGATTCTCTCTCTCCCTCTGCCCTTTTCCCCTTCCCCTGCTGCTCACATGCTCATGTGTGTTCTCCCTCTCTCTCTCTCCAAAAAAAAAAAAAAAAAAAAAAAAAAAAAGAACCAGCTCTCAGTTTTGCCAATTATCTCTACAGTTTTTTTCTTTTTTTTTTTTAATTTTTTTTTAACTTTTTTTTTTGAGAGAGAGAGAAAGAGAGCATGAGCAGGGGTGGGGCAGAGAATCCGAAGCAGGCTCCAGGTTCTGAGCTGTCAGCACGGAGCCTGATGCGGGGCTCCAGCTCATGAACCGTGAGATCATGACCTGAGCTGAAGTCGGACGACTAACCGACTGAGCCACCCAGGCGCCCCTCGACAGTTTTTCCATTCTATGGAGATGGGAGGATGATGGTGGTGGTTTGGTGTAGTTGTTGTTTGGTTTGGTGGTTGGTTCGTTCTCAGTCTCCCTCCCACTCCCCTCCACTAGCCTCTGGGTTTCCCTCCAGTGGCAACCAGTGTTACCGGTTAGTTTTTTACCTATCATTTCAGCAAGATTTTGTGCATGTATGAGCAGCTATGGACATTTATAAATCGTACTTGTGTAGCTGTAACTCCTTATTATAAAAGAGTGGCATATTGTGCACACTGTCCTGTCCATTACTTTCTTCATTTAATGATACATACTAGAGATGATTATGAATCACTACATACCGAAGGTCCTCATTCTTTTTTTTTTTTTATAAAATTTTTTTTAACATTTATTTACTATTGAGGGACAGAGAGACACAGAGCATGAACAGGGAAGGGAAGGGGCAGAGAGAGGGGGAGAATCTGAAGCAGGCTTCAGGCTTTGAGCTGTCAGCACAGAGCCCCACGTGGGGCTCAAACTCACAAACTGCGAGATCATGACCTGAGCTGAAGTTGGATGCTTAACTGACTGAGCCACCCAGGCACCCCAGTCCTCATTCTTTAAAAAAAAATTTTTAATGTTTATTTATCTTTGAGGGAGAGAGAGACAGAGTGTGAGCAGGGGAGGGGTAGAGAGAGAGGGAGACACATAATCCGAAGCAGGCTCCAGGCTCCGAGCTGTCAGTACAGAGCCCGGTACAGGGCTGGAACCCCCAAACCATGAGATCATAACCTGAGCCTAAGTCGGCTACTTAACTGACTGAACCACCCAGGCGCCCCCTTGTTCTTATTAACAGTTACACACAGTATTTGTATTTTATGACTGTTCACTAAATTGTGATCAATCTTTCATTTTTATAAATAGTATAATTAATAGCCTTTTTCATACATCATTTTATTTGTATCTGTAGAATAAATTAGGAGAAGTGGAATTGATAGGTCAAGAGGAATATTCTGATATTATTTTATTCCATATTGCCAAATTGTCATCCACAGATGTTGTATTGATTTTCCCTGCTGCTTACCACGTGTGAGGGGAACTGTGTCATCACACCCTACACACTGGCTAAACCAGTGTTGAATCAACTTATTGGATCTTTACCAATCTGATCATTTAAAAATGGTGAAGGTGATTAAGAGGTTCAAACTTCCAGTTACAAAATAAATCACGGGAATGAAAAGTACAACATAGGGAACACAGTCAATAGCATTCCAATAACATAATGTGGTGCCAGATGGTAACCACACCCATCATAGTGAGCTCTGCATAATGTACAGAATCATGGAGTCACTCTGTTGTACACATGAAACTAATAAAATGTTGTATGTCAACTATACTTCAATAATAAAAATGTTCTCATAAATAAATGAAATAGAAATGGTATTTCAGCATAGTTTGAAACTACATTTCCGCACTGCTGAAATGGAGCATTTTCTGTGAACATCTATTCATATCCCTTCCCCATTTTTTTTTCTAAGAGTTTCTGTCTTTTTCTTATTAATTTGTAGAAGTTCTTTATGCATTAGGAAAATAAGGCCTTAGCCTATCCTGTGAGTTGCAAATACTTTTCTCCAGTTTGTTATTTGTATTTTAAAGTTACAAATAAATAAAGCCCTCTTGGTGGAGTCCTCCCTATATAATTATGTACTATCATTTCTTATTCTCATTAATTCTTTATTGTCTTGAATTTTATATGGTCTGACTTATATAATGTTGCTACTCTAGCTTCCTTCGGTTAATAATGGACCACTAGATCTTTTCCGTCCTTATATTTACAACCTTTGCAACCACTTTTTTCACTCAGCTTCTTGTCGTCAGCATACAACTGGGTTTTGTATTGCTTTATTTCATCCAATCTGCTAGTCTGAATAGATTAGTTTACCTGCTTGTGATTATCGATAAATTTGGACTTATTTCAACCATATGTTACTGTGTTTTCTCTCATCTATATTAATTTCCTAAGGTTGCTAGAACAAATTGCTACAAAATGGGGTGAACTTAAAAAAACAGAAATTTTTTTGTCACAGTTCTAGAGGCCAGAAGTCTGAAATCCAGGTGTCGGCAGGGCTGAGTTCCCTCCTGAAGCTCTGGAGGAGATTCTGTCCCTTGCCTCATCCAGCCTCTGTGGCTATCGGCATTCCTCGGCTGGCAGGTGCATCACTCCGATCTCTGCCTCTGTCTTCATATGACCAGCATTCCACTCCCTACATTTAATTTGGATTTAGGGCCCACCCAGATAACTGATGATCTCATCTAGGGATCCTTAGCTTCATTTCATGTGCAAAGACTTTTTTTCCAAATGAGGTCACATTCACAAATTCCAGGGATTTAGGATGTGAACATATTTTTAAGGGGCTCAACCCACTGTACACCATCTTTATTCCTTATTCTATTATTCCCCCTCTTTCCTTGACTGTCAGATTGATAAAGGTTTATCTTTTTACCTCTAGTTGTTCAGAAAGTATTAGATATTTACATTAATTTCGGTGAGTATCCTTAAATTTTAACATGCATATAGTGATAAAACTTTTTTTACCTTTTTTTTTTTTTTGAGTGAGAAAGAGTCCCTGTGCACATTCACATGAGAAAGAGAGAGAAAAGAGAGAGAGAAAGAGAAAGGGGGTGGGCAGGGGGAGAGAGAGAATCTTAAGCAGGCTCCAAGCCCAACCCGGCCCTTGACTCGGGGCTCATTGCCACGACTCTGGGATCATGACCCTGGGATCATGACCTGAGCCAAAATCGAGAGTCAGATGCTCAACTGACTGAGCCACTGAGGTGCCCCTTTTTTTAAACAATTTTTTTAGTCATAAAATTTTCTAATAAATTCTGTGGTTTTTTGGTATTTCCATTCTTTCACAGAAAAGATCCCCCAAATTAGCATACTTTTATTTCCCACTGAATAAACCTGAACCCAGTCTTTTTTGTTATTTTTTAAATGTTTATTTTTTATTTATTTTTGAGAAAGCGAGAGGAGGAGAGAGGCAGAGAGAGGGAGAGAGAGAATCCCACACAGGCTCTGTGCTGTCAGCTCAGAGCCCAATATGAGGCTCAAACTCTTGAACTGTTAGATCGTGACCTGAGCTGAAATCAAGAGTCCGATGCTTAACTGAGCCACCCAGGCACCCCTCTTTTTTGTTACTTTGCCTAGAAATGGTGTCCAAAATTTTCAATACCCAATTAATAAACTTTGAGCACCCATTTGCAATATTTACTTCTTCATTCATTTATTTATAAATTATAGACACATGTCACTTTCTAATGTATTATGTAAATTGTAAAATATATATGAAAAGATAAAAATAGATAAATATAAAGATGAAAAATTCTAGTATTTTCTTTCTCAGCACAAAAAGATTACCTTGCTAACCCTCTGGGACACATGCACCCTATTTTGGACACTACTTGTATGGAGATTCTTTTCACTTTTAGAATAACACACCAAATATGTTAAGAAATTTACTGTCAATTTAGAATTACATTTATGAAAGTGTTTTACAAAACTCAATAATTCCATTGCTTCTTGTTTCCTACATCTTCCCTCTTAGTTTACTTTCATTTAGTAAGTTAGGCTTCCACTTGTCCAGTAGATGTATTTTGAGTCTTTTAGTCTATTTTTGTCTTCTTTTCTTTCTTTTCTTTTTGCCTCTCTATGCTACAGCATCTTCTTTAAAAAAATTTTTCTTAATCTTTATTTTAAGTAAGCTCCATGCCCAATGTGGGGTTTGAACTCATGACCCTGAGATCAAGAGTTGCATGCTCTAGGGGCACCTGGGTGGCTCAGGGGGTTAAGCGTCCAACTTCGGCCCAGGTCATGATCTTGCAGCTCATGAGTTCGAGCCCCACTTCAGGCTCTGTGCTGATAGCTCAGAGCCTGGAGACTGCTTCAGGTTCTGTGTATCCCTCTCTCTCTGCTCCTCCCTGCTTGTTCTCTGTCTCTCTGTCTGTCTCTCTCTCTCTCAAAAAATAAACAGGCATTTTAAAAAATTAAAAAAATAAAACAAAAAAGAATGGCATGCTCTATCAACTGAGCCAGCCAGGAGCCCCTCTGTGCTACAACATTTCCCATAGTGTCTTCCAATCCACTTATTCTCCTTTGACTTTTAATTTGCAACTATTATTTCTTTTTTCTAATTCTACTTTCAATATAGTAGTATAACGAAATGATTAAGCACAATGGAATCAGACAGCTGCTCTGTTTTGAATCCTTGCTCCACCCATAAAGCCCTGTGAGGACTTGGGCAAGTCATTTCACTGCCATTTCCTCATCTGTGTATGATAACAACACTTTTCCCACTCCATGGGCTTATTGTGCTAATTGAATGAGATTTGATAGCTTAGTATGTTTAGAGTCTGGATTTGTGCCTGGTACTTATGACATGCTCCTTAAAATTTATTTCCATTTCTAATTTTGCTGAATTGAAGTCAGAGACTGTCGTTGACTCTCTCTCTGGCAGAAAATTTGTCTGGAGCTTGACATCATAAAACATTCTGTGCGTACATTCTTGAACCTTTGTTTTGTAGAGTGAAGAGCCACAAACAAAGCCAGGACCAGCTCTCCCTCTGAGGACTAAAAAAACTGGACAAATTATTTTTAATGTATTTTAAAGTTTCAGAAAGCCATCAAAAACTACTGGGCTCAAATCCTAGGGGTCAATAGGACAGTGGGTAAATAAAGCATGGAGTGTATACATAAAATGGAAAATTATGCAGTGTTAAAATGGAGCAACTAGATCCATATGTATCAGCATGGATAAATTCAAAACCATTAAGTGAAAAGTACAAGAAGCAAAATATCATGTGGGGTCTGATACTGATTATGCAAAACACCACACATATTGTATGCATTTTCTGTGAGTACAAGTAGTTGAATAAAAAATTTTTTTTTAAGTCTGGAAGGAAAAACTAAGTTTATGAGTGTGATCAACTTGGGTATGAGGGAGAGGGGTTGGAGGGTAGGAGGGTAGTCAAAGTGGCTTTAGTGTGGCTGGATAAGCACAATGTGGTAAATATGTACAGTGGAATATCGTCCAGCCTAAAAAGGAAGGAAATTCTGACATTGGCAACAACATGGATGAACCTTAAGGACATCATGCTGAGTGAAATAAGCCAGTCACAAAAAGACAAACACTGTATGATTCCACTAACATGAGGTACTTAGAGGAGTCAACTTCGTAAAGACAGAAAGTAGAATGGTGGTTGCCAGGGCTAGAGTAGGGAGTATGGGAGTTATTTAACGGGTATAGTGTTTGAGTTTTACAAGATGAAAGGAGTTCTGGAGGGGTGCCTGGGTGGCTCAGTGGGTTAAGCATTGGACTTTGACTTACATCATGATCGGATCCTCTGTCCTCTTCTCTCTCTACCCACCCCTCTTGTGCACTCACTCTCTCTCTCAAAAATAAAGAAACATTTAAAAAAATGTTTAAAAACCTAAGAAAAAAGAGACTTTAGTGGTATTTATAATGCCTTAGCTTTTAAAAAACTAAAAAAAAAAAATTTACAACACTAAAATGAAAATAGAATAAGACAAATAATTATGTTACACTTAGTTAATCTGTAAAGTACTGTTAGAAGCAGAAAAGAGGGGGGTGCCTGGGTGGCTCAGTTGGTTGAGTGTCCAACTTCATCTCAGGTCATGATCTCACAGTATATGGGTTCAAGCTCTGCATTGGGCTCTGTGCTGACAGCTCAGAGCCTGGAGCCTCCTTCAGATTCTGTGTCTCCCTCTCTCTCCCCTTCACACTCTGTCTTTCTCAAAAATAAATAATAAAAACATTTAAAAAAAAAGCAGAAGCAGAAAAGAGGGATGACAAACGGAGCCTTGGGGGGTGAGTCAGGCTCTCCACGGCCACTGTCTACCACTAGGATACCTCCGGGGCCACAGGGAGATTCATCATGTGCTGAAGTCTGATGGTTAATAACAGCTCCTGGAGTGCCTGGATGTCCCAGTTGGTTAAGTGTCAGACTCTTGATTTCGGCTCAGGTCCTGATCTCACGGTTGTGAGATCGAGCCCTGTGTTGAGCTCTGCACTGACAGCATGGAGCCTGCTTGGGATTCTCTCTCTCTCTCCATCTCTCTCTGCCCCCTCTCCACTCACTCTCTCTCAAAAATAAGTAAATAAACACTTTTAAAGAGTGCTACACTTATGGGGGCTTGTTGTGGTCCTTCTTTTGTGTGTATCCAATTAATGGATGTGGCTTTAGGTGTGTTATCTCAATTAATTCTCATGGCAGCCTTTTGAATTACGTACTGTTGTTATTCTCATTTGACAGATAAAAAATCTAAAGCTCAGTGAGGGTAAATGATTTGCCAAAGTGACAAAACAAGTGAGCAGTGGAGCTATGATTTGTATCCAGGCAGATCTGACCTCAGAGCTCAGACCCTTAACCATGCTGCTGTGAAGTGTGTTTTCTAGCAAGCAAAAGTAAAATGTCCACACACATATCACGGTGGTAAGGTGTAATCCAAAGCAATCACTATGTTAAGAGCATGTGGAATATTTTGTTCATTAACATAACTGTGTCTTTACAACCAAAAAGATAAAACTTGCAGATGACTGCCCTCTGAGATTTAAACCAGTGAAAAGAAATCTTTAATGGATGAGAGTAGCTATCTAAAGAATTCACCTTAAGGAACAGATCAAAGTCGGAAGAGACAAGTCAATGCCAAACTTCAATCAAGATGTCTAGAGTGAAGTCACATGAAGGCATAATTGATGAGAGCGATTTGGATTTTAAAATGTTTATATTCTTTGATGTGGTGATTCTACTTTTTGGAATCTATACTAGGGGCATAATACCACATAACTAAAGAGTTTTATCCATAAATATATTCAGCAGAAAATGAATTTTAATAGTAAAAATGAAAATCAATCTAAATATCCAACACTAGTGAAATAGCGAAAAGGAATCCCATACAATGGAAATTGTGAGACATACACACACACACACACACACACACACACACACACACAGAATTTGTGATTGTTTACTAATTTTATACGTACAAAGACAAATTGCATGAGGAAATCCAGTCAGTGTGCTATATAGAGACAGGGTTACCTTCCTGCTACAAATACAAAGAGATACTGAATAGTGTATAACATTATTAGTTGAGGAATAAAACAAAGGAAATAATAAAAGGAAATTTTATTATAAAATAATAAGAAATTCTCAAGTCCCAGAAAAAAATAAGGAACCCAAAGCGAGTGTGGTAAGAAAGATGAAGAAACTAGGGCAGTCAGTGGAGCATAGACCTGGAGATAGACCCTTAGGGTCTACGGCCTGGGGTTTTATTTTTTTTTTTTTTAATTAAAAATTTTTTTTCAACGTTTATTTATTTTTGGGACAGAGAGAGACAGAGCATGAACGGGGGAGGGGCAGAGAGAGAGGGAGACACAGAATCGGAAACAGGCTCCAGGCTCCGAGCCATCAGCCCAGAGCCTGACGCGGGGCTCGAACTCACAGACTGCGAGATCGTGACCTGGCTGTAATCGGACGTTTAACCGACTGCGCCACCCAGGCGCCCCTGGGGTTTTAATATTCACATGGGGATGGAGATGAAGTCTCAGGTCCATGAAAGGTAGGGACCTTGTCTTGGCTGGATTGATTCCCTCTAAAACATAGGCTAGGGGCGCCTGGGTGGCTCAGTCGGTTGAGCGTCCGACTTCGGCTCAAGTCATGATCTCACTGTCCGTGAGTTTGAGCCCCACGTCAGGCTCTGTGCTGACAGCTCAGAGCCTGGAGCCTGCTTCGGATTCTGTGTCTCCCTCTCTCCTGACCCTCCCCCATTCATGCTGTCTCTCTCTGTCTCAAAAATAAATAAACAGGGCGCCTGGGTGGCGCAGTCGGTTAAGCGTCCGACTTCAGCCAGGTCACGATCTCGCGGTCCGTGAGTTCGAGCCCCGCGTCAGGCTCTGGGCTGACGGCTGGGAGCCTGGAGCCTGTTTCCGATGCTGTGTCTCCCCCTCTCTCTGCCCCTCCCCCGTTCATGCTCTGTCTCTCTCTGTCCCAAAAATAAACGTTGAAAAAAAAATTTTTTTTAAATAAAAAATAAATAAACATTAAAAAAAATTTTTTTAAACATAGGCTAAAGCAAAGATGAAACAGCTAGAGCCTTACTTGGTGTTATTAGTCAGGGTTCTGAGAACAACCAGTAGGATGTATATTTATATAGGAAGTGACTTATTTTAAGGAACTGGCTCATGCAGGGTGCCTGAGTGGCTCAGTGAGTTGGGCGTCTGACTCTTGATTTCAGTTCGGGTCATGATTCCAAGCTCTGCATCAGGCTCCATGCTGAGCATGTAGACTGCTTGAGATTCTCTCTCTCTTCCTGTGTCCCTCTCCCCTGCTCACACACTCTCTCTCTAAAATAAACTGACTGGGGCTCCAGGGTGGCTCAGTCAGTTGAGCGACCAACTTCGGCTCAGGTCATGATCTCGCGGTCCATGGGTTCGAGCCCCGTGTCGGGCTCTGTGCTGACAGCTCAGAGCCTGGAGCCTGTTTCCGATTCTGTGTCTCCCTCTCTTTCTGCCCCTTCCCCACTCATACTCTGTCTCTCTCTGTCTCAGAAATAAATAAACATTAAAAAAAATTAAAAAATAAAAAATAAAATAACTAAATACATAAATACGTAAGTAAATAAAAAGGAATTGGCTCATGCAATTGTGGGGCTAACAAGTCCAAAATCTGCAGGGTGGGCCAGCAGGCTGGAGGCCAGGGACATCTTGATATTACATTTGACATTCGAAAGCTATCTGCTATAGAATTTTCTTTTGCTTAGAGGAAGTCATCTTTTTGTCCTCATCAGGCCTATAGTTGTTTAGACAAAACCCACCCACATATGATGTGCTTTACCCAAAGTCCACTCGGTCAAATGTTCATTTCATCCAAAAATCACCCTCACAGAAACATTCAGAAAAATGTGTGACCACATATCTGGGCACCATGGCCCAGACAAATTGACACATAAAATTAACCATTCCACTTGGGAAGTACAAGGAAGGCAGCAAAGATGAGGAAAGGGGAAGTGAAGCAAAAAAGACATGAGGAAGTGTGAAATGGTACGTTGTCATTCTGGCTGACACTTCATGAGAAGCCTCCAAGATCACAGCAGGTTACTCAGCAAGCGTGTCTGGTTGGCAGATGGTTCTGCTCCAAACAGGCTGCAGAGAGAAATGGCACTTTGGAATAGGCCACGGGAGGGAGGAGGACGGGGAATTTATCTGCCAATCTCTCATCTCCTGTGTTCCATTAGTAGACTCAGTCCACAGGAAGTTAACTTCCCAGCACTTCCACGGGTTGCCAAGTGGCCTTTTCTGTAGCAAGAATTAATGTGGCATTTCACCTAAGTCTAGAAGTTGTGGGAGGAGCCAGAAACTCTGGGTTCATGGATGTTTGGCCTAGCTGCATGATGGAGGTCAAGGTGAAGGACTTAGTGTTCCCAGAGAGAGTGATGATCAACCTCTGGTAGTGTCAACAGAGTCATGGAGGCTATTAGTGCTGAGGAAATCTAAGGACGAACATAGATTTGCATCAGATACAACCCACTTCTCCTACCACTCCAATCTACTCATTCTCCATTGTATTGACTCCTATACTATATTATTGTAGGGATTTCATTTCTCATGAGTACAAGATATCCTATTCCTTGCCCTAGAGGGAGGTCTGGGTCTGAATCAGAGTCCCTCAAAGTGGTTCCTAGTTGCAAACTCCTGGAAAAATTCAGAAACAAGAGTACTTGTTATTGTAAGCTGGTCCCTGGTCGTATCTGATTTTCATCATCTCTCTCTTCCACACCCATTCTAAATTTCCCTCCTCCCCTGACAGCATTTAGGCTGGTGCAAGTTGATTGAGACCTTTTGGCCCTTTATTTTCCCTGCCTTTGGTGGGTTGTGGTTTCTGCATTCCCATGATTATTACAGGACATAGAAGTACTAAGAGACACCCAAATAAAGGCTCTGAGTTCTGGAAATTCTCTTTACTATCCCCTTGTGTAGCAATAACCCTAGTTCCTCATGCTAATCAGGATTGATTACCCAACCAGTGCAATAAGTCTTTCCTTTGCTTCCTGGTTCACTGTGGCCAGATAGAAAACTGGCCAGATGATATCTACCACTCCTAATTTGGGGGACCCAGTTCTCTACCAAAGGTCACATTCTAGTCACATGACTTCACACAGCTACACCTTCTGGGTTCTAGTAACTGTTTCATGTCTGCCCCTTTATTGTTGGCAGAATAATGGCTCCCAAGGATGTCCCCATCCTAATTCCCAGAACCTGTGAATATGTTAGGTTGTATGGCAAGGGGAGAATTAAGTTTGAAGATGGAATTAAGGTTGTCAACCACCTGACTTTCAAATAAGGGGAATTATTCTGAATTATCCAGTTTGGCCCTATGTAATCACAAGTGTCCTTTAAATGTGGAGGAAGGACTCATAAGAGTCAGAAGTGGAGAGATGGCATCATTAGAAACACTTGACCAGCCACTGCTGGTTTTGAAGATGGAAGGGGGCTATGAACCAAAGAATACAGATAGCTTCTAGAAGAAGCTGCTACAAAAGGCAAGGAAACTACCCTTCCCTAGAATCTCCAGAAAGAAACATGGCCCTGGAGTTTGATCCAGTGAGACCCATTTTAGACTTCTGACCCTCTAGAACTGTAAGAGAATAAATTTGTGCTGTTTCCAGCTACCAGATTTGTGGTAATTTGTTACAGCACTGATGGGAAATCAATAAACCCCTTCAGACTTACAGGAGACAATCGTTTCCACCATCACAGTACCCAGGGCACTGCACCATCCTACTTGGTTTCTTAAACCCCACCATACCTTTGAAGGGAGTTTAATAAAAGGAGTATTTACAATTACCCAGTTTGAGTTGTTACTCATTTCCTGCTAAGGCTCTAAACTGATACAGAGCCCAAAGCGTCATTTCGGGATGTAAGTGTCCTCAGCCATGGGGAGGGAGAATAGACTTGTCTAAAGAATTCAAGACGCAGCTAATTAAAGTTCTTGCCGAGGTGTCCTAAAGCACCAGTGAAGAGCGCAGCCCTAGGTGACCAATGAATCTAAATGCGGACTCATTCACCTCTCTCCTCCAACTCTCCCCATCTCCCTTCCTGCTGTCCCCAGAACAGTACCTGGACTAGAAACTGGGAGTTCTGGTTTATAATCTGATCTTTGCCATTGAGTGTCTTTGGGCAGAGCAGCTAATTTCTCTTGGTCGTGATTGCTTCTTGTGTTGAAGAGCACTACCCCCTCAGCAAGCTGTTCTGTCTCAGCAAGGCACTATTAGTCTGTAAAATCTAATACTATCCTAAACATTCAAGCCTTCCCTCATGTGATCCACAGGACTTCAGGTTTCTTTGCCAAGGTCCTCTGGGTTGCCTTCAACTCAAACCCCCATAAAGAGCTCAGGAACCCTTACACAGCAGGCTCCTGCCTCCCTCTGATCTAACCTAACCTCCGGCCACATACCACACGCCTCACTCCCCACACCTCAGTCTCAGGGGCCTTCCTTCAATTCCCAAATCCCGCCAAGCCCTTGACTTTGCTCTTCCTTCTGTCTGGAACACTCTTCTCACCAGGGCTGGCTCTTTCTCATCATTTAGATCTCCGTTCCCACATCACCTCCTCAGAGACATTTCCTTGGCCATCCCATGTCATGTTGTCTCCACTTCCTGATACTTCTACGACATTGCCCGGTTGAGAAATAATGGCTGAGGGTTTCCAGAATTAACAGAATACACCAAACATTAAGGAACATAATTAAAGACAATCCTCACCTTGGCTGGAGACATCAGAGTTTTATCACAAAACATCAAAGAAAAAGAATAACTTGAAAGAACTTCAGAAGTATTACTTCAGCAGAAAAGAAAATGAGCCAGAAAGGAAGAATGGGCTGTGAGAAGCAGTAGTGGCCAAGAGTGATAAAACATGTTGGCAAATCTAATCCTTGATTGATGGTAAATCATAACTATTGAGACTAATCCTTGATTGATGGTAAATCATAACTATTGAGACTAAAACCTAACTATTGAGAGGTTAAAAGCATAGGGGTATTAAAATACCAGAGGCCTACAATAAGGAAGTTAGAAAAAATTGCAGAGGGAAAATAAGGTATTCTATGTCTTTAGTTGAGGAGCAGGATCACCCCTTTAATGAACTTTTGACTTATATAGAAAAATAGAATTAAGTATGGGTGTTAAAAAAAAAAGTTTCAGGGTGCCTGGGTGGCTCAGTTGGTTAAGTGTTTGACTTCGGCTCAGGTCATGATCTCACAGCTCATTAGTTTGAGCCCCACATTGGGCTCTGTGCTGACAGCTCAGAGCCTGGAGTCTGCTTCGGATTCTGTGTCTCCCCCTCTCTCTGTCTGCCCCTCCCCTGCTTGTGCTCTGTCTCTCTGTCTCTTAAAAATAAATAAAAACAATTAAAAAAATTTCACCGAGTCCCAAAAATAGATGTAGAAATACCATGTAGTACTTATAACCAACGAAAGAACCAAAGAAACTTCATTAATCCAACAAAAGGCAAGATAGGAGAAAAGAAATGGGGAGGAAAACCTTGGTAAAGGAGAAATATGTCCAAATACATACAACAGGAATTGCAAAAAAAAAAAAAAATGTGCAAACTAAACTTATTTTTTTAAAAAAATGGGGTGCCTCAGGTCGACTTTTTAATCCAAATAAATACTGTTTGAAAAGGCACACCATTTATTCTTTTGGCTTCACTGTGACCTCTCTGGGAATGGCTCCTGTGGAAACTACACCTTGGCCAGCACCTGCAGCAACAGTTAATGGCAGTAAGCCCAATGCTAGTGGAGGTCAGGACAGGAAATGAGAATGACCCACAAAGTGGGTGCATCAGTTCAGATTGCTCTTTCTTCATAGTAACTTGAAAGGTATTGCTGAGAAGGGACAATTGATAATGGTTTGTAAAGAAAGTGAAAAACACTGGTGAAAATCATGGGAGCTTTGTCTGGATACGAACCTCCTCTCGAGTTTTAAGAGCAACTTAGCAAGTTATTTCTCTTCCACAGGACTGTTTCTTCACCTATGGAATAAAAAGAGCAATGCTGTCTCTCCAAGTTTGGGGGCTGGCTAAACTAGATTCCACAGTCTGGACATGGCGAGCCTTTGGTAACTAAGACGAAGACCCGTCATCACACAGTACTGCCCCTCTCCACAGGCAGTACCATCTCAGCCCATGGCCTACTTCTCAGTTCTCATTTTTACCCCCAGGGAAATGAATTTGCACAAACCAAAACTGTAAGAAATTGATATGCAAACACAAATGTAATTTCTTTTTTTTAAGTTAGTGTAAGTGCCAAGCAGACAGTTTCTCTCTAGACTCAAAAAGAAATTTTCTTTGGGGTGCCTGGCTGGCTCAGTCAATAGAGTGTGTGACTCTTGATCTGAGGGATGTAGGTTCAAGCCCCATGTAGGGTATAGAGATTACTTAAGAATAAAATCTTTAAGGGGCGCCTGGGTGGCTCAGTCGGTTAGGTGGCCGACTTCGGCTCAGGTCATGATCTTGCGGTCCGTGAGTTCTAGCCCCACATCAGGCTCTGTGCTGACAGCTCAGAGCCTGGAGCCTGCTTCATATTCTGTGTCTCCCTCTCTCTGACCCTCCCCTGTTCATGCTCTGCCTCTCCCTGTCTCAAAAAGAAATAAACGTTAAAAAAAAATTTTTTTTTAAGAATAAAATCTTTAAAACAAAGAAAAAAAGAAAGTTTCCTTTCTCTTACCCCTTTCTTCTCCTGATGTCGCAGGACCACTGAATTCATAGATTCCTTGAAGGTACTCTGTAGGGAGTATCGTGTGTACTCTGTGCCTTTGCTTTTGGTGCCTTCTCTTCTCATCCACTGAAGACTTCCTGTGTTAGGATTCACTTCTGTGACAGGAAGATAGACACCCTCTTCCCCAACTAGAATGCCACTCCCCTCCTTGCTCTGTCTCATTTCTCACACTGATCACTGCAGATAAGTCTCCTTATCCCAGGGTACTTCAGGGTTGGGAGGGAGCAGTTAGGAATACCCTGATTTGAGGCTAATCTCTGCTAGGATTCAGTCATGTTTGCATGCTGGGCCCCCCAGGGCCTTCTTTTTTTTAAAAAATTTTTTTACATTTATTTACTTATTTTTGAGAGACAGAGAGAGACAGAGCACAAGTGGCGGATGGGCAGAGAGAGAAGGAGACACAGAATCCGAAGCAGGCTCCAGGCTCCGAGCTGTCAGCACAGAACCCAACGCGGGGGCCTGAACTCACAAACTCTGAGATCATGACCTGAGCCGAAGTCAGATGCTCAACCGACTGAGCCCCCCAGGCACAATCCCCACCCCCCCCCACCCCCCGCCAGGGCCTTCTTTTATAAGAGATTCGATGGTAAGGGCACAAGAGAGCACGGGGCACTATGACAGGAGATTAGAAGCACAGAACAGGATCTGCCTGGAAAATGTATCCTCTGGCCCAGACTCACCACAGAGAGTGATGGTGCTGTTTTCACTATGATCTCTGAGAGACACAGACTTTACTTGGTATTGGTATGCAGTGACCAAGTGCCACACTCAAAACCTTGTAGGAATTTCCCCCCGCCATGGAATACGACTCTGTGGGGAATGGATCCATGTGTCACAACTTACACTGACAGCTCTGAGGACACGCAGGATGATGTCAGTAGGCAAGGTGACCAGCCTCCAAGATGGCCCCAGTGGTCCCTGCCTCCTGGTATTCACATTCTTGTCTCCTCCCACGTGCACCATGGTTGATCCATGTGACCAATAGCAGGAGCATGGCATGTCATTTCTGGGGCTAGGTCATAAGAGATATCATGCCTTCTCCCTTGTTCCCTCAGATCTCTTGCTCAGGGGAAAGCTGGCTGCCATATTTTGAACAGTCCTATGGAGAAGACTACTTGGTGAGAAATGGAGGTCTCCAAATAAGCTGAGAGAAACTGAGGTTCAGCCATGTGAGTGAGCCCTCTTAGAAGTGGATCCTCCAGCCTCTGTCAAGCCTTCAGATGACTACTGTCCTGGCCAACATCTTGATTGCAACCTCATGGGAGATCCTGAGCCAGAAACACCCAAATAAACCAGTCCTGGATTCCTGATTCTCAGAAGCTGTTTGAGATAATAAATGTTTGTTGTCTTAAGCCACTGTAGCAATAGATAATAAAATAACGTTCTCTAGCACAATTACGAACAAATGGAGTTTAATGTCATAAACCCTACTGTGTAAATATGGACAAATCTCTAAACACATGTGATGGAAAGTAAAATATTAATTATACTAAGATATATTCAATATCATAGGTGGGGAGGGAACATTGTGGTGGGGGAAGTTATCTTATCCAAGAGATATATTGGGAGGGTTTATATGATTTCTTTGGGGAACGCTGATACTTTCTCACTCCCCCATCTCCAGGGAGAGGACAGGAAGCTACTTTCCAACATAAACCACAAATACTGAGAAGGGGCTCTCAGGGCACACTGAAAGCTTGGTGTGTGTTCTCTGCAGTTGAAGATGGGGGTGGTCCTTGACACCCGCCTAATTCAGGCATGGGGAAGCTCTAGCTGTGGCATGTGGGACAGGACACGGAGCCTACATTTTGTTGGAGAGTTGAGGCCTTTCCGTGCAACAAGTGTTTGCCACTCAGCAGAGGGGAACCCAGGCTGGAGCCACTTTGTACTCTCCTCCAAGAAGACCGTGTGGGGAGTGAATAGTGTCTGTTTGCTGGTGTGCTGTGGACCACAAGAACAGGGCTGGAGCAACCTGGGTGCAGCAGCCAGAGGAACGGAAGCTAGAGGAAGAGGGGGAAGAAGCAAAGGAGAAGGACAAGAAGTCTTACCTTTGGATAAAGGGTGAAATGCTGATTATTATCTTGGTTGGACATTTTGTTAAGTTTTTCTGTTACAAGGGTTTCTGAGCATGTGGGAAGGTGTCTGTCATTAGATTTAATGATAGTTAATGTTTGTGTATCTGCTCCATCTTTTTTTTCCAAAGGTTTTTTGGGGTAAATTGCAGAACATCTGTCATTTCACATTCCTGGGGACTCCACACCGTCTTTTCAGAGAACAGGAACATTTTCTTTTCTTTTTTTTTTTTAATTTTTTTTTAATGTTTATTCATTTTTTGATAGAGACAGAGCATGAGTGGGGGAGGGGCAGAGAGAGAGGGAGACACAGAATCTGAAGCAGGCTCCAGGCTCAGAACTGACAGCACAGAGCCTGACACGGGGCTCAAACTCACAGACTGTGAGATCATGACCTGAGCTGAAATCGGACGCCTAACCAACTGAGTCACAGGCGTCCCCAGGAACATATTCTTGTATGCTCCAGCAACACCGTCGCCCACAGTGGGATTAATGGTGATTTTTTTGGAGTCCCCTGATACCCAAGACATATATGGTTTTCTTAACTGTCTCCAAGATGTCTTCTTTAAAAAATACAGTTGAGGGGCGCCTGGGTGGCTCAGTCGGTTGAGCGTCCGACTTCGGCTCAGGTCATGATCTCACGGTCCGTGAGTTCAAGCCCCGCGTTGGGCTCTGTGCTGACAGCTCAGAGCCTCGAGCCCGTTTCAGATTCTGTGTCTCCCTCTCTCTCTGCCCCTCCCCTGTTCATGCTCTGTCTCTCTCTGTCTCAAAAATAAATAAACATTAAAAAAAATTTTTTTTAATGCAGTTGCGGGGGGGAGGGTGTGCGCCTGGGTGGCTCAGTTGGTTGAGCGTCCAACGTCGGCTCAGGTCATGATCTCATGGTTCCTGGGTTCAAGCCCCATGTCGGGCTCTGTGACAACAGCTCGGAGCCTGGAGCCTGCTTTGGATTCTGTGTCTCCCTCTCTCTCTGTGCCCCTTCCCCACTCGTGCTCTGTCTCTCTTTCTCAAAAATAATATAAAAACATTTTTTAAAATTTAAAAATAAATAAATACAAAATACAGTTGATGGGGGCACCTGGGTGGCTCAGTCAGTTAAGCATCCAACTTCAGCTTAGGTCATGATCTCACGGTTAGTTCAAGCCCTGAGTCGGGCTCTGTGCTGACAGCTCGGACCCTGGAGCCTACTTTGTATTCTGTCTCGGTCTCCCTCTGCCCCTTCCCCACTGGCGCACTCGCACGCTCTCTCTCTTGCTCTCTCTCTCTCAAATATAAACATTTTTTAAAACATTTTAATAAAAATAAAAATACAGTTGATGTGTTTGTGCCTAGGAAGATAAACTGGAAACTTTTAACTTTTAAATTGAGGCTGTTATTTATAACTTAAATTGACACAAGACTGTTCCCGAAGAGTGAGCAGCACTCCATTCAAGAATGGAGAAATTTTATCCCTGTTGAATCATTCTGAAAGAAATGACAGAAACACAGGGGAAATGTAGATTTTCATAATCCACCCCCCCCCCCACAAAAGAGGAATTTATACTTTGTGAAGGTGACAGACACTGCTGGAGAGATGCTCTAATAAGTTTACCCATGTCTTCATAACCCAGATGTTTAAACACCGTACAGGAATGTCATCCGTTGCTGATGCACATGTAAATTTGTACCAACTCAATGCAGGGCATGTGGCAGTGTCTATCAAAATTTTAAAAGCATACACTCTTTGATCCAGCCATCTCTTCCCCAGAAATTTATTCTGTACATATCCTGGCCATGTGAAATGACTAAGTAAAAGGATATGCCTTGCAGCACTGTTTGTAATAGCAGAAGATTGGAAACAATCATAAAAGTCCATCAGTGAGGGATTCGTTTTCTATATATATGAACATATATATGCAGTTTGTATTATTATATATTATATACATATAAATGTTACACATACTATATATGTGATCGAGTATTCCACAGCAGAAGTACTGCAGAATGCTCTAGGCCAGCAGAAGAATGAGGCTATAGGCACAGGCAGACTACTAAGTGGAAAACAATGAAATGTGTAACAAGGTGCTGAGCACGTGTGTGGGTATCATGCCACCGCTTGCTCTCCTCACTCACCCCCTCTCTCCTGTCTGAGAGTGACCTCTGTAAACGACAGCAACAGACTGTCTTGTTCTCTGGCTCATGTTGGGTTCAGCCTTTGCAGTACAGCAGCAGGAGGGCAGACAGAGGGAGGAGAGGAAGAGTGGGTATATGCCCCTGGCCTCCTCCCTGTGACGCCCTGCTGGCTGTGCTGCTCACAGGAGTCACTGTGCTGTCTCCCTCCACCGTTGCTGGCCCTGGGTATTGCACTATCTCTTGTGCTTTTCCTGTGGCTGGCCCACGCTTCTGTAAACAGTCCATTCATTATGTTTGACTCAAATGACTCACTTTATGTGGGCCATCTGTTTTCTGTCAGGACTCTGACTGATACGGTATATTAGCACTGAGGTAAAAATATAATAATAATAATAATAATAATAATAATAATAATAATAATAAGGGCGCCTGGGTGGCTCAGTCGGTTAAGCGTTGGATTTTGGCTCGGATCATGATGTTATGGTTTGTGGGTTCAAGCCCCACATGGAGCTCTGTGCTGACAGCTCAGAGCCTGGAGCCTGCTTTGGATTCTGTCTCCCTCTCTCTGTGTCTCTACCCCGCTCGTGCTCTGTCTCTCAAAAATGAATAAACATTTAAAAAAATTTTAGATCATAATAATAAAAGTGTATGTCTTTTGAGGAGGGGGACACATGCACTTAATGTGTGCTTAGTGTCTCTAGGAAACTGCACAAGAAGCTGCTCACAGTGGTTGCTTCTAGGAAGGAAGCGGTGGCTGGGGGTGGAGAGCAGCAGGAAGGAATATCTAGTTTTACTGTTAGCCTTTTTGTTCCTTTTGAATTATGTACTTTATGCATGTATTGCTTATTCAGAAATCATTTTTTTGAATTTTTATTTTGCCCCCGCCCTTCCTCAAAAATAATTTTTAATTGAATTTTTTAGAAAATAATGAAAAATAAAGACCGCAGAGGGACTCCGTGCCAGAAGGCTTCCCAGACAGCTGTCCCTGCAGCACCCAAATCCCTCCTTCCCCGGGCATGGCCACCTTTCCTGGCAGATACACCAAACTGCCAATTGAACAAAACCATAACTGACAAGCTTCTCCCACTATACACTGCAGACATGAGATGCAATATTTTGAAAGAAATCTGGCACATTAACTCTTAGACCATTTCCTGACACTCACCGGTGGGTAAGGGATTCATGCTAAAGGCCACAACTTCACTACCGCCATCAGCAGGCCACACGTCCCTCCCCCACAGGGAGCGGGATAGAGTCTGCTGTGCTTTTCATCTAGGCCCACTTTTTAATCCCTCTCTGACATCCTTGCCACTGCGGAGTCCAAACCGGCCTCTGCCTGGTTGAGTCTCAGCCACACTCAGCGGAGTCTGGCTAGGAGACCACACAGGGAGGGTCCTGTCTTCCTCCTCCCGCTCCTCAACCATGGCCGACCCATTACTTAGCAATGTCTCTATTTTTGTCGTGCTCATTATACTGCAGTGCTCTTCATTTTCATCTCATTATTGTTGGCGGGGTCATCTGGAGGCTTCGTTGCCCAGGAGACAGTGGGGGAGCTGCGCACTCAGCTGTCTTCCGTAGGCGTGGCTCATCCATCATCTGACAATACACTCTCGGGTCTCTCTCTTCTTGTTGTAGGGTCACCACCAGAGCCCATCGGTTGCTCTGGCTCTTCCTATTCCCAGATGTGTGATCCTTCCCTTCTTAAGCAGAGAAGGAGAAACATATCTATATTTTATAGACAGATACATAATTGACAGAGAAAACAGAGCATCCACACAAATCCCGTGTGTGAATCTTTTGGGGGAGAAAAATGTCTCTGGGCACTGACTGCAGTATTAGAAGCGTGTGGGATAGAAACACTCCTGCCCTAAAGAACACAGGTCACTGGGTTACTTCCCCAGCTAACGTGAGATGGGGGCTGTGGCTAGAAAAGAAGTCCCCAAAGCACATTTGCATAAAGGCCCCCAGTACTTTTGCCCTAGATTCCACTGCAGCAACATGAAACAGGTTAGGGTCTCAAGGAGATAACCACAGGCAAAAGGGGAACAAGGTACTGCTTTTGAGAGGAACTGATGCCCTTTGCCTCTATCCCCAACACTGAGGTTCTGCCCCTCCCTCCACACCCTCTGCTAGGGACAGAGCGCCCCGAGCCCCAAGCCTTCCCACCTGTGCCTTTTTTCATGTGAGGTCTGTCTGCTGGAGCTGTTCCTTCTCATCCTGTGAAATCAGATCTCAGGTGTTACTTCTTTAGTGAACACTTCCTGGACTCCTAGCCTATATCCCTCTGGCATTGTTAGACATGCTTTCCTCTGAAGTCCTATAGCACTTTGTTCCTGGATGGTTATTGTTGGTTGTCCACTGTCCAACTCTCCTGTTGCTTTTGTATCGGCAGATTTTGCTGGGTGCTGATGCACAGCACATAGCTTAGTTGAATGCACTGAACCTGGAGTGATAATTAGAGATGATTATGTGAACCGCCTCACGACTGATGGTTTGCTTTGGGCCAGGCACTGTGCTGAGAACTTGACAGGCACTATCCCCCTTAATCCTCACCATAGCCCAAGAGGTAGGTGCCATTACTCCCCTCCTGCAGAGGAGGAGACTGGAAATGGGTAACTGATTCACTCAAGGCCATGTGCATATTCCTTTCTATAGAGTTGCTTTCACTATACATGCAGTAGCATACTCTACATACTGTCCTACACCTTGCTTTTCTTCCCTTTATTTCCTGGAGATTGTTCCATTATCACTAGTTACAGACCTATAACCATTCTTCTTAACAGATTTAGAGTATTCCATAAATGGATCTACTCTACCTTATTTAATCACCCCCTGTTGGTGGGCATTTAGGTGGTTTCCTGTCTTTTGCTATTATGCATGGGGCTGAAAAGTGTATGCTTCCCACAAATCTCAACATAAGTTATATTACATTCCATGCAAATCCTTGGTCCTTCTGGAATTTTGGTTACAAATGAGGTAGAAATTCAGTAAAAATGTTGGCCACTATACTCTACCATGGCCAAATATCTTACCCGGCACATAGTTGGTGCTTATAAACATTACCAGTGACAGTGGTGATGGTGACGATCAACAGCATTCACTGTGGCACACCATCAGGTGTGTTTATGAGCATGCAGTCTACCGCATTAAGGGTGGCTCCCTGGATGTCTTAACTCTCAGTGTCTAAGTCCTAAAAGTCACGCATCTGAATGACGTTCTGACCTGGGGAGGGGAGAAAGATATCACATGATTACGGTCATGGGATGAACCAAATGGGGATGACCCAGAATGGAGGAGCTTCTGAAGGCAAACTGTGGGTGATGTATGTGAGGCGTTCCCTGTGGGCTGGTTTGGAAGATGTGCCATTAGTGGATGCAGGCTAATTGGGTTGGCCTTGGGCTGAGGGAATGGAGGCATGTTCTAGTGTTAGGCGGGGTAATGTCCGAGGAGGCAAGGCCAGCCGGGGTCAGACCAGAGCTCTGAATGCAGAACCAACCTTTGGTTATATGAGAATATAAAGGGCCTATGGTGTACAGTTGGAAGCTTCTGTCCATGTCTGGTAGAGAGCAGATAGAGGATGCCACAGAGAAAAATGTGAGCTGGGAACCTCGTCAAGTTTAAGGATCATCTGAGGAAGATGCTCTCTTATCCAGATGGGTTGAAGTGTAAGCCCTACTAGCTGGAGATCCCTGGGAGATGAGGAGAAATAGTTCTGGGGTGGGATGGCCAATCCCCAAGTAATCGGTGTGCATAGCAGAAGAGGGCAAAAGCTTCTCCTTAGTGCTGGAGTTGCTGGGAACAAGTAAATCTCTTGCTGGGCAAGGGTGGGGGCATCTACAGGGAAAAACTGAACAGTAAGTCATGTTTCCAAGCTCTGCATAAGGACTTGGGAATAAGACGTCATAATAACAGCTAATATCTACCATAACCACGTCAGGCATTAATTCATTTGATTCCCCTCACAGCCCTGCAAATTTATCCCCATTTTATACAAGAGAAAACTGACTCACAGAGAGGTTAACCCTCCAGAATTGAAGTCACGTAACTTGCATCTATTATCAAAATTTGATCATCCATTTAACCCTAAGGGATGCTTTTACAGATCACCTGCTGTCCCCTAAGATGTGGTCTTCACAAGGATAACCCCCAGCAGGATGATGGCCATGTCTGGGACTTTCCTAAACCCCTCTAGGAATGGGCAGATCTCAGTACCATGCTGCTCCACCCTGGCCCTCCAGAGTGAGGGCTGGACTGCAGTAGAGATATAAGCCGCTTCTCTGAATACCCAACCATGGAATAGTGGGAGTAAGAGCACTGACCTAGGAGTCAGGAAGCTCAGGGCTGAGGCAGACGGAATGCAAAGACAGCTGAGAAGGAAGGAAGGAGATGGGCTCTCCAGAGTAACCAGCTATGGGCTGAACACAGAGGTCACTGGATCCCCCTATGTCGGGCAGGTTCCAGCAGGAGTCAGGCAAACACTGGGGACAAATGGAGAGGGTGTGGCAGGTGTCCGGCCTCATACTACAAACAAACCTCCCCCATTGGAGAAGCTGGGATGTCCCAACATGGGAATGGGGTTTGCTTCATTTCAACTCGACAGCAAGCCCTTTGCTTCCACCAGCTTGGGAGGGGTGGCGTAATTTCTGCAGAAAAGCACTGCTTTTGCTGTGGGTCATCTCCTAAGAATGTACTACTCTGTCCTCCCCAGCCCCTCTCCCCACCCGGGGCTAGACAGATCTGCCCTTCTCTGGCTTTGACATGTCTCCAGGCACGAATCTGCTGGCCTGGCCTGGACAAGCAAAACATGCAGTCAGAAAAAGAATGAAGCTGACTGCCTTTGGCAGCACAAGACCTCAGTGCTGCCAGCCCCGGGCCCATCCACCATGCCCATCCCTCCCTCACTGCTCACTGAGAAGAAGGAGGTCAAAAATCAAGCTGTCCTGGGGTGCCTGGGTGGCTCAGTCAGTTAAGCGTCCAACTTCGGCTCAGGTCGTGATCTCACAGTTGGTGAGTTCAAGCCCCACTTCAGGCTCTATGCTGACAGCTTGGAGCCCGGAGCCTGCTTCATATTCTGTGTCTCCCTCTCTCTCTGCCCCTCCCCCACCCATGCTCGCTCGCTCTCTCTCTCTCTCTCTCTCTCTCTCTCAAAAATAAATAAACATTAAAAAAAATAGAGCTGTCCACCTTTCATCAGCTGCACCTGTGACAATCATAATGTCCCAGGCCCTCTGTCCTTGCTCTGGTCTGCGAGGTGCTTTTGAGCTGTCCTTCCAACCCCCACAGGTTGTCATGGTGTCTGCTGCTCAGACTCCTCACTGGACAGAGCAGCAGACTGTCTCCATGGCAATGAAAAGAATCTGTGGAGGAAGGACGTTGGCCTTGGAAATGAACTCACAAGAACCCTCCTGGGAAATTAGCTCTTCCTGAGAGGTCAGGAGAGATGCCCCTCGTGGAGACAAAGTTCTTTAGCCGTTCCAGCAGCCTTGGGAAGCTCAGGTTTCCAACAGCGATGCCACCATCTCTGTCTACCCTCCAGCCATAGAGGAAGCCCAACCCAGATCCCTGGCTGAACCCATAAAAACTGCTGGTCTGGACAGCACGGTTGGTGTGGAGAATGCCTGACCCGGTTGTGCCGCACAGCCAGCTTCCCTGCCCGCTCTGCTTCTTCTCGAAGTCTCTCTCCCATCTGACAGGACCCTGGGCCCACTCCTCCTTGCTAAGGTGTGAGCAGATACAGATGAAACAGTGCCTCCCCTGCCCCCAGATGCTTGTGTGTTATCATAGGATCTTCCATAATAAGAACAACAGATCTCAACTAGCCCACTGCAGTCCTTGGGAGACATTTCTGCCCTGCATGTGTGCCTTTCGTCCTGCTTTTCACACCACGAATCTCAGCTTTGGCATGGTTCCCACAGGGAGGGCACTAGGGTTCTCTGAAACTCCTAATCCCTTTATTTTTTTTAATTTTTTAAATGTTTTTATTTATTTTTGAGAGGGAGAGAAACAGAGTACAAGCAGAGGAAGGGCAGAGAGAGAGGGAGACACAGAATCCATAGATGAAGGGTCCAGGCTCTGAGCTGTTAACACAGAGCCTGACACAGGGCTCGAACTCGTGAACTGTGAGATCATGACCTGAGCCGAAGTTGGACACTTAACCAACTGAGCCACCCAGGCACCCTGCTCCTAATCCCTTTCTAACCCGACACCTGCACAACTGGAATCAGGCTGGGCTGGGTTAGAAGATATGGCCTTTTCTACCTCAGCCTCCCAGGCAGGAATCTGTCTCCCCTACCTACCTCAGGTACCCAGTGACCCCTTCCCTCTCCCCATCAATCCTTGTTCTCACAGAGGAATCACAAATGCATTCACACTTGAATGTGAGCAATGACAGATAAAAGCGGATTCTCTCAGGGAGGTCAGAAGTTAAATTGTAAGGAATGAGCTCCTAAGTGGACTTTCAGCCACCAGTTCAAAGGACAAGTGCCATAAGAGTAGAGTTTGGACTTTGCTCTTAGAAAAAGAAAGAAGTGATGTGGATCTTCTTTCTTCCAAAGCGTTTCTTTGCACTTGCTGACTCCCTTGGACAATAAAGGGTCTGTTTTGCTTTAACTTCTAGTTCTTAAGCCAAGGAGTGTGATTTCATAAAATTCTGCTACACTGAAGCTAGGCGTGGTGTCACCACAGAGGACTTTATGTTCACTGCCTGATATCACTGCTTCCTCATTAGCAACCCAAGAGCACAGCCTCATAGCCACCACCACACCTACAGAGCAGCCTGCAGGGGGGAAGGCACCCCACCCTTCCTCCCCTCCCCTCCTCTGCTCAGTAATCCTGGGTTCCTTCTGGGACTTCTCACTTCCTGAAAACAAATCAGAAAGGACTTCATCAAGTACACTTCAGTTCAGGTACCAGCTGTGCCACTTATTTCACTACGTGACTGTCTTTACTTGAATCCTTCCAAAAGCAAAGTCTAAGTAAATCCTTTGTGATGTGGTCATGGGGCACAGAAGTGAGGGGGCGGGAAGAGAGACAGGGCAGCCTCTGGGCCATGGGAATGGACTCCATCCACACAGACTCACTGAGAAAGTAGGATGCCTTCCTGTTCCTCCTCCCACAGGGTTCCCCACTGGCCGAGGCTGCCCCTGCCCCTGGCAGTCACCCCCCCCCCAACATACAGGACTCCCTGTGTACTCCCCTGGGCAGAAAAGCAGATGATTCATGGTAGGTGTTGTGGGGCGAGTACTGTCCATCTATGCTGTGGCTGACATCTGAGGTGGACCGAGGGGATGTGGCCACACTTTGGCACGTTACTGAATTTTTCTAGAATCTCAGGTTCTCCACAGGTAAAATGGGGCTAAGATCTGCCCTGCCTCACAGAGTTGTTACTATCTTTAAAAGAGAGAATTCTTGAGAAGCACTTAGCACTGTTCTTGATCCAGAATAAGGCTCAGTAAGTGGCAGCTACTACTCTTCCTGTGACTGGGGACCGTGGGGGTCACCTATGTTGCACTAAGGCCCTGGGGGTCTGTTTCCCACCCCACCCCCTCTCTTTGGCAGGACCCAGATTGGGCAGGACTGGAAGTCATTTGGGAGATGAATCCCGAGGAAGCAGCCTGAGTTCTGGGTCTAGAAAACTCTTAAGAGTTTTTCCTTCCTTTCCCAAAGGGAAGACAAACTTTTTCTGGAGTGCAAGAGGCAGAAAGGGTTGTAGCTCCAGAGTGGCTGGAGAGGAAAATCTCGCTTTTTCTAGAAGGAACCATTTCCTTATATGGTTTGCCTCTGCCATTTCCAGGAATTTAGGATCTAAGAAGGGGTTCCCAGAAGCAGGAAGAGCTAGACACACCAGATTCACCCTCCAGAAGAGGAATTCATTCATTCACAATCCAGTCAACTATTCAGCAAACCTGCATTGAAAAGTTTCTAGGTGCTGAACTTTCTGCTAGAGGCTGGGGCTTCAGAGATACAAGACCATCTCTGAGCAACTGAAGAAGAAAACAGAACACTCGGACAACAATGCCCACGCAGTGCCACAGGAGCGGCTGTCCTTGGAGGATGGGTTCTGACAAAGGCAGCAGTGTGTGTGGAGACCTCAAGCAAGAGAGAGCACAGCCCATGGGGGACTGTGAATCCTTCCACCAGCAAGAGTAAAGCTCCCGAGGGCAAGTGATGGTTTAAAAAACAGAGTGATGGGCTCCTGGGTGGCTCAGTCAGTTAGGCGGCTGACTTTTTTTGCTTTATGTTTATTTATTTTTGAAGGAGAGAGACAGACCATGAGCAGGGGAGGGGCAGAGAGAGAGGCAGACACAGAATCTGAAGCAGGCTCCAGGCTCTGAGCTGTCAGCACAGAGCCCGACGCGGGACTCGAACTCATGGACCATGAGGTCATGACCTGAGCCAAAGTTGGACGCTCAACCGACTGAGCCACCCAGGCACCCCAAGTGTCTGACTCTTGATTTTGGCTCAGGTCATGATCTCACAGTTCGTGAGTTCGAGCCTCGCAGGGGGCTCTCACTGTCAGCGCAGAGCCTGCCTGAGATTCTGTCTCTGCCCCTCTCTCTGCTCCTCCCTCACTTGTGTGCTGTCTCTCCCTCTCTCAAAATAAATAAATAAACTTAAAAAAAAATTTTTTTAAGCAAAACAAAATGAAAAAACAGAGTGACAAAGGAGGCAGAGGTCAGGATCTGAGGAGGTGTTCCCTACACAGAGAAATTTGGCTCTCATCCTGAGGCTGATGGAAAGCTATCTTCACCACAGGACTTACTCCATACCCCTCTGTGTAGCCCCTCATCATTGTAAAAGCTGTAGCTCCTGCATCAACGATGATATCCCCGACTATCTTAGAAGTGAAGGGAGAATGGAAAGCAACCAGCAAACCTCTCTGCCAATAAAGTTTGGGCCTCTGCTTAAAACACGGCCAGCCATGAGCCCTTTCTTCCTCTTCTTCTACTTACTGAAAAATCGTCCACTCAGTATCCTGAGTCACCTTTATAATTCCACTGAGAAAGTTCATAGCACTGCTGTGGAGTCCCAGGTGCAATAAATATTGGGTGGACAGGTGGATGAAAGGAAGGCCAAACAGTGGTAATAACGATAGATGAGATGAGCACTGAAACTGATAAATACACATATGGGCTTGTACGTGCCCAGACTGTCTTTGGGAACAGCGATGGCCTGCGGGGAAGGGAAGCAGATTCTAGAGTTCAAGTGTGGTAAGGGAGACTCACCTTCCACTTCTCACCCTTTTGAAGTACTTCAATTTGTTACCATGTTCATTTAAAATACTTCTTAAAGGTGTGCCTGGGTGGCTTAGTCGGTTAAACGTCCGACTTCGGCTCAGGTCATGATCTCACAGTTCATGGGTTCAAGCCCCGCATCAGGCTCTGTGCTGACAGCTCAGACCCTGGAGCCTGTTTCGGATTCTGTGTCTCCCTCTCTCACGGCCCCTCCCCCACTCGCACTCTGTCTCCCTCTGTCTCAAAAATAAACAAACATTAAAAAATAATAATAATAAATAAGTAAATAAATAAATAAATAAAATACTTCTTAAAAATAAATGCATGTACTGTCAATACCCTCCAGCCAAAGACCACCACCAATACAACCGTAGTCAAATAAAATTGGGTTTATTGACTCTTAGCAAATGAGGGAGAACATACCCTGTGGGGACGTGGAGTGTCTCACTAACAGAATGTTAGAAAGGACTTAATCAGATCAGGCTTATTTCAGGTGATTTTGAGGAGGATTCAAAGAAGCAAGTCTTTGCTCTGGATTGGATACTGGGATAACTCTATGACTAGAATCTTAATCATAAGTATCTTAATTTGTACATAGAAGGAGAGAAGAAAAGAGCAAAGTTATGGGAGCTGTTGACAAAGCAGCAGCTCTCACTCATTATTCAGGATGGAGGATGGATATTCAGATTTTTGTAGTTTGGACAATAATTTGTCTGTGTTCAGGGGCTCCTGGGTAGCTCAAATGGTTAAGCATCTGACTTGATTTTGGCTCAGGTTGTGATCTCACAGTTTGTGAGTTTGAGCCCCATATCAGGCTCTGTGCTGACAGTATGGAGCCTGCTTGGGATTCTCTCTCCCTCTCTCTCTCTCTCTCTGTCCCTTCCCTGCTAACTCTCTCTCACACTCTCTCAAAATAAATAAGTAAACTATAAAAAAAATCTCCCTTAAAAAAATAATTTGTCTGTGTTCATACATGATTACAGAGTGATCTTGGTTTTGTCTTCATTCATCAAGTGAACAGAGTGGGCTTGTCTGGTGGTGGTATCCCCCAGAATTGCTTATGTCTAACTGAACACCCTCACCTAGCTGGGAGGCCAGGCCATCAGCACCAAGGCCTGGCTAATTGTGTCAAGTCAGCTCCAGGCTAGCAGCGGCTGCTCCTCTCTTTCTAGGCACCCTTCAAACTAAAGAGTACAGATATTAATTCAATTAGTTGTTTTTACTATACTGTCTGAGTAGTATAGAAATTGAGCCAATTTTTTTTTTTTTAATATGGACTCAACACTAAGTAAGGATCACTTTAGCAACTTTTTATGAGATACCAGCAAGCTTTAATACAGTATATTCTAAAGCCTGAGCTGGGGCAGGTCCCTGAAATTGGGACCACTGGTGGCTGGCACAGATGGCCAGGCTCTCTGACCCATCAACACCATAGCGAAGTCACGTGGGCAGGGGTTAGTGTCAGCTCCACAGTCTTAGCTTGGGCTGCTATGACAAAATACCATAGATGGGCTGGCTTAACACAGACATTTATTTCTCACAGTTCCGGAGGCTCAGAATCTGAAATCAGGGTGCCTCCCTAGTCAGGATCTAGTGAGAGCACTTTTCATGGTTTCCAATGGCCATTTTCTTGCTCTATCCTCACCTGGTGGAGAGAGAGAGATCTCATAGCCCACCACCACCACCACGTTTTTTTTAATTTGTTGTTAACATTTATTTTAGAGAGAGAGAAAGAAAGAGTGCAAGCACAAGTAGGAGACAGGCAGAGAGAAGGAGACAGGATCCGAAGCAGGCTCCACGCTGTCAGAACAGAGCCCGATGTGGGACTCAAACTCACGAACCGTGAGATCATGACCTGACCCAAAATGAAGAGTGAGCCACTTAACCGACTGAGCCATCCAGGTGCCCCTCATGTCCCTTTTATAAGAGCACTCACTCCATCATGAAGGCTACACTCTCATGACCTCATCTAACCCAAATTACAAAGGCCCCATCTCCTGGGGCACCCAGGTGGCTCAGTCGATGAAGCCTCCAACTCTTGATTTCAGCTCAGGTCACGACCTCATGGTTCTTGAGTTGGAGCCCCGTATTAAGCTCTGTGCTGGTCATGTGGTGCCTCCTTGGGATTCGGTCTCCCTCTCTATCTGCCCCTCCCCTGCTCACTCTCTATCTCTGTCTCAAAATAAATAAAAATAAACTTTAAAAAAAAAAAGGCCCATCTTCAAATACCATCATATTAGGGATTAGGATTTCAATATATGAATTTTAGGGGTAGATAGACTTTCAGTCCACAGCACTCCCTGTTCAAATGCAGAAACTCCTGCCCTGGGAAAGAGAACTTCTTAGGGGATCATCAGTTGGACAGGTAATGGGCAAAGTGAACCAGGCACAGAACTTTCTCATGGCAAGCCCAGACTGAGGATCAGGGAATCTAGTCTCTGGATCAGTTTTCCCACCAGCCCACCACTTGGCCAAGCTCCTTCCCCTCCATGGGCTTCAGTCTCTTCATCTGTAAAATGGCAGGGCGAGGGAAGGGGGAAGTAAACCAGATCATTTGTATGACCTTTTCTGTGATTCTGGGGCACAACTGTTCCAAAGGCAGGTGATGAGCCCATTTCAACTTCTTCTGGTAAAAGCAAGAGACCAGGTGCACTGGAGAGAAGCCAGCATATCTGGCAGGAAAAACATAGCCTCCATGACAAGCGAGTGGGCTTAGATCTCATGGACTCAGAGAGCTACACCTCCCCACACCTGCGTCAGTTCTTTTTTTTTTTTATTTTTATTAAAAAAATTTTTTTTTAACGTTTATTTATTTTTGAGACAGAGAGAGACAGAGCATGAACGGGGGAGGGTCAGAGAGAGGGAGACACAGAATCTGAAACAGGCTCCAGGCTCTGAGCTGTCAGCACAGAGCCCGACGCGGGGCTCAAACTCACGGACCGCGAGATCATGACCTGGGCCGAAGTTGGCCGCTTAACCGACTGAGCCACCCAGGCGCCCCAACCTGTGTCAGTTCTTAACCCCAGCGAATGAAGCAAGACAGGAGGAGCACTGAGCGTCCCCTAAAGGATTGGTATGGAGTTAGCTGACAAACTTCAGGACAGGGAAGAGAAGAAAGGAGGTAGAAGAGAATTCTGGAAATGGCTCCATCTGAGGTGGGCTATTCTGAAGTTGGGGGTTGGGTAATAGCTTCTTTTGCTTGGCATTCCATACTCCATCCTTCTGCCAGTTGAAAGACACTCTCTAGATGTGAGCTAACAGTGCTGTCTGTAAGCTGTTTAGTTGGCCAAGGGGACCACTTGCTTTGGATGAAAGACCGTCATCTTCTTGGTAGAATCTGATGCAAGACATTCAAGACCCAAAATGCCTGGTGTTCGGGTTGGGCTGGCCACTGAGTTATCCATTCATTAAACTCCAAGGCCCCACATCTCATCCCCATACCTGTGGTGTTTCAGGTCACCAAGGACCCATCTTTACCACCAGCATCTTTTGTCAATTGCCTCCAGAAGCTGGGTTGCCAGAAATGGGACAAAGGTGACCCTGGATTCCTTCCCTCCCAGGACCTCACATTCTAAAACCATCCTGATTTTTTACTTAGGGAGAAGTAAAGAGAGTTTTTAAATTGGTATGTAAATTTAATGACATTGAGTGTTACATTTTAAATTTTCATTTTTTAACAAGTAGAACATCCAGTTGTTGAGAGACCGAAGCTCTTTGTGTGTGTGATTAGTTTATTAAGAGTTTCCTCTCTGATCTTCCTTTCCTGCCTTCCTCTCTCTTCAGTCTTCTGGGAACCCTGCGGAATAGTCACGTGCACCACTCAAACCAGTAACTGGAGATTTAAGATCTGGCAGCTTGAAAGCCTCAGTGAAAATTTCTGATGGACGTCCCTTGGGGGAAGTGGATTAATTGTTATTTTGGGAAGAGGAGAGACTGTTTCTCCCTGGGGCTTCACAAGAGCAAAAGGGTTGAGAGTTTTGTTTTGTTTTCAGTGTTTATTTTGGGGGGGGGGGGCAGGCAGAGAGAGAGACGGAAACACAGAATCCGAAGCAGGCTCCAGGCTCTGAGCTGTCAGCACAGAACCTGACACAGGGCTCAAACCCACGAACCTTGAGATCCTGACCTGAGCCAAAGTCAGACGCTTAGCCGAGTGAGCCATCTAGGCACCCTGAGAGTTTTGGTTCTTAAACAAATTTGAGAGCTGGGGTGCTTACATCCTAAAGACCTTGTATCAGACACTTTCGGTGTCCTGACTCAGGCCCTCTTGCTGTCACCTGCATGACTTCTGACATGGCTGGGGTGAGCCATTTCTTGTAGGCCTGACTCACTGCACTTTGGACAGCACCTTCCTCTTTGACTGGAAGTGTGGCCCAGTTAATAATCCCCAGAGGCAGCCCTCAGTGGATAGGAGGTGAGAGCACATGGATAAATGCTCCACCTGCCATCTTTAGGGTGGACATACTCTAAAGTATGTTTGTGAGGGAGTCTATGCTCTTCTTGGGAGATGGAGAGAACGTATGGCATGCAGTGGCATCCTCCCTAGCTGACCCCTTACTTCCCTGCTCACCCCCATGCTTCTGCTCCGGCAAATCTCCTGTCAAAGCTCTTGTCTTAGGCTCTACTTACAAGAGAAACCAAACTAAGACAGATATGCCAGAGAGAATTAGGCTGACAGAGCCTTGGCCATCATTTTGTCATGGAAAGTGGTTGAGAGACAGACTCGGATTCAAATCTCAGCAATGCCTTCCTACAAGATGCACATATCTACACAAACTAACCTCTCTGGAGCGGGTAGCGATTAGGAAATGTCAAAGGTCCCCGTTAAAATGATCAGCATATGGAGTCATTTTACCACTGGGATTCATGAGGACCCTTCCTACATGGAGGAACACATCTTTGGGCCTTCAAGGGCTAAAGGAACAGAAACTGTAAACTTGAGTCCAGCCACTGAGGGTACACACAGCAGCCCAGCCTTGCATAGCAACTTCAGTGCCCCCCTCACCCCTGCTCCCAGGGTCCCAGCCCCACAGGTGAGGAAACCCAAGGGCACTTGTGTCATCTGATTGCTCTTTTCCTCCATTTCCATCCTACTCTCAATCTTTCGTTTATTCTGGTAATGTTTACCCCATTGTTTAATTGGCCAAGGGGACTTTTTGCTTTAGATGGAAAGAGTTCATCTCCTTGGTAAAATCTAATGCAAGACCTTCACTGGTGGAGTCAGCGGTGAACAAGCATAGCCTTGGCATTCACCCATTTTTTGTCCTCACCTCACCCCACAAAACCCAGCCTCCACAAAACTTCCGCTTAGCTCCACTGCTTCGGGCCACTCTGGAACCACCCCTTCTTCTCCAATGCAGCACCAGGACCCTCTGCCCTGGCATTGCCCTTCAAACTGCCCTCCCACCTGTGAGCCAGGCCCACAGGTGAGGCCTGGACAGACACAGCCTGGATGTTCATTGCAGGAGTGAGTGATATACAGTGTGGTGGGACAAGAGACCCACTACAGTGTGGTCTGGAAAATAAATAAGAAAAAACCAGGCCAGGACTACAGCTTTTTATTCCCATGGGGCCACAGCATCCAATCAAGGTTGGGTACCCTCGAGAGTCATAAGACACAGCATCCTCAGATTGGATTGCCATCACTCAGTTTGTCATAATCCTTACCTATGGCCATCCCTGGATACCCTAGAATTCCCCAGTACCCTGATACTTTTTTCCTCCAGATCTTTCCTTAAGAATCAGAGATGAAGGGGTTAACTTGAAATGTATAAATACAGACAAAATGCTCCCAGGTGGAGAGTCAGATATTACAAGTCCCCACTCACCCGGCTCCATTTCCTCCTCTCCCTCCTTCCCCATCCCTCAAGCACACAAGTACTCCAAGCCAGCAGAAACCCTCTGATGAGCCAAGCTTGGCTGCCGTTGTTTTGTTTTTCATTTATTAGCCCAGGTGAAAGTATCTCAGTGCCACCCAAGGGCTGTTGGGAACCCAGTAAATACTGAGGTTATCTATCCCAAGGAAGAACTTATGTTCGGGTGTCTGTGACCTGCTGTCTCCTGGCTGGAAACAGCCTGAGGAGACAGGAGGGGGAGACTCAGTCTGGCCCTGGTCCTTACTCAACCCAGTCCGGAGCCCCCATCCACTTGTGTGGCTGTAAGGCAAGAACAGCATGGGAGCAGAGCAACGGGCCTGTCCTTCTCTCCATCCTTGCACCCTCCCATTCCTGGCGTGCCCTGGGCAACGTGGGCCCAGAGTGGGCTTTTCCAGACACTTCTCAACAGAAGAAGGGCAAGAGCCATAAACTGAGTGCCAACCATCCTTTCACTCCCCAATATGTTCACCTGCTCTCCCTCCCAGCCCCTTCTCCTTGCTGAGGTCAGTCTCACTCTACCAGGGACACACACTCGCTATAACAAACACACAGCCTGTATCACTGGGACACCAAATCCCCTCTCTGAGCACTGCTCCATTGCAAGCAAAGTTCTCTTCTCCCTCGGCCTCAACGCCCTGCCTCCAGCACTGGGTCCAGAACTAGGGCCTTCCTTCCCAGTAACATACCCTCACCTTCTTCCACTGCTTTCATCCTGGGAGGGAGAGGGCTTGGCAGCCCCTGCCCCACCCTCAGGCTGCTCTCTCCCCTTGGGGGTCCCTGTCATCCTCTGCACCACTCTGGGTGTCCTCCCTGCCGGCCTAAAGAGCACTGTCCCTGCTTGCCTGGCCACTTCCCTGTCTTTCTCTAACTCTGCCCCCACAGAGTGTAGAGGGGGTCATGGGGCTGGAGAACCCATAACAAGCTTCTGCCCTCTGCCGTGGCTATTCTAGAGCTGTGGGAACCTCCAGAGTCTCCCCTCTGGGGCCTGGCTTTCTCACCTGTAGAATCCTGTCCTGCTCTGCCTGTCTGCATCTTCCCACTACACCTTGATGCCCAAGCCCCCCACCTTCCCAACCAAGGCCTTTAGCCTGAGCTTTATGCTCTTGCTTTACTGTTGTATTCTGATTCCCCACCTCAGACGCCTCATTCAGAAC
The DNA here is from genome assembly GCF_018350175.1 of Felis catus. Lineage (NCBI taxonomy): Eukaryota > Metazoa > Chordata > Mammalia > Carnivora > Felidae > Felis > Felis catus. The sequence goes on along the minus strand of NC_058373.1, from coordinate 74,048,310 downwards.
ACTTCTGGTGGCACCTTAGCCCTGCATCTGTGGCCTGGACAAGTGCCAACCCTAGGGAGACCTCACTGTCCCCGTTTCTGCCACAGAATTCCTAAAACCCTTGGAATTTCGTAAGTGATGAGAGTAATAAAGGTGTCTCAATATTCATAACAACCTCCTCGCAACTATACCTCAGTTTATGTTAATGAGGTAACTTTTGGAAAACACCTAAGGATGGGCTGGTTGCCAGGGAAACCAACCATATGATTGGAGGGTTGAAACTTTTAGTCCCACTCCCCTGACCTCTGTGGAGGGGAGAGGGGCTGGAGGTTGAATCAGTTGCCAAGTATGCCTAATGAAGCCTCCATAAAACCCTAAAGGGCAGGGTTCAGAGAGCTTTTGGGTTGGGGAGAGTGGCAATAGACATGGAAGCTCCATACCTTTCCCCATACAGTGCCAGATGGAACTCCCCCATCCGGCTGTTTCTGAGCGATAAGCTTTTATAATAAACTGGTAATCTAGCAAGAAAAATGTTCCTCCGAGTCCTGTGGGCCACTCCAGCAAACTAATCAAACCCAAGGAGGAGGCTGTTGGAATCTCCAAGCTATAGTCAGAGCACAGGTGACAACAGGGACTTGTGATTGGCTAGTGGGGTGAGGGCTGGTCTTGTAGAACTGAACCCTTGACCTATGGGATCTCATCCTATCTCCAGGTAGATGGTGTCAGAATTAAGTTGAATTGTGAGACATGCAGCTGGTGTTAGAGAACTGCTTGGTATGGGAGAAGAGCCCACACATTAGAATTAGGTACAAGGGGGGGTGCTTGGGTGGCTCAGTCAGTTAAGTGGCTGACTTAGGCTCAGGTCACAATCTCGCAGTTCATGAGTTCAAGCCCCATGTCGGGCTCCGTGTTGACAGCTCAGAGCCTGGAACATGCTTCAGATTCTGTGTCTCCCTCTCTCTCTGCTCCTCTCCAACTCATGCTCTGTCTGTCTGTCTGTCTCTCTCTCTCTCTCAAAAAAAAAAAAAAACAACAAACATTAAAAAAAAAAAAGAATTAGGTACAAGGGCACCTGGGTGGCTCGATTGGTTAGGCGTCCGACTCTTGGTTTCAGCTCAGGTCATTATCTCACAGTTTCATGAATTTGAGCCCCAAGTTGGGCTCTGCACTGGCAGCTCAGAACCTGCTTGGGAGTCTCTCTCTTCCTCTCTCTCCCCCTCCCAAACTTACACTGTCTCTGTCTCTCTCAAAAAATAAATAAAATAAACAAACTAAAAAAAAAAAAAAATGAAAAGCACAAAAATTTACACAGATTAAAAAAGAAAAAAAGAATTGGCTACAGAATTGTACCCCTACCCTACTCTTAGTCTTTTTCTTCTGTACCTACTAAGACACTATATAATTTATTTTTTAACATGTTTGTTGCTTATTGTACCCCTCCGCCACAAGAGTGTAAGCTCTGTAGGGAAATGATCCTTGTTTTGTTCACAGTCACCCCCTGAGTTCCTAGAACGGTGCCTGGTAGGGAGTGGTGCTTTGGCACTAAATTCATTGAATGAATGAATGAATGAATGAATACATTCTGCCTTATTTTAAACCCCTGTTTTCCTACCACAATGAAGGAACTTGAGGGAGGTTGGGTCTTTTTTATATTTATGTTCTCCAGGTTGTGTGGTCCAATGTACAAGGTAGGGATAAATAAAGCTTTTAATAGACTCAGTCTCGGGGCGCCTGGGTGGCGCAGTCGGTTAAGCGTCCGACTTCAGCCAGGTCAGGATCTCGCGGTCCGTGAGTTCGAGCCCCGCGTCAGGCTCTGGGCTGATGGCTCAGAGCCTGGAGCCTGTTTCAGATTCTGTGTCTCCCTCTCTCTCTGCCCCTCCCCCGTTCATGCTCTGTCTCTCTCTGTCCCAAAAATAAATAAACGTTGAAAAAAAAATTTTTTAAGAATCAGTCTCAAGACAAAGACCCATGCCCAAGAGGTCCAGAGAGGGGGCAGTGGTGAGGGGCTTCGGTGAGGTGAAGGCTGGTGGGCAGGGTGGAAGCCTTGTCTCAGGCCCTCGCTTAGGCACCCCTTATGGATGGCAAGAGAGGAAGAGAGGCGTTCTCAGTGCCACTGTTCCTCCCCAACTCCGCTGAGCCTTGGACATGTACACAAAGTAGGATGGTGCCCATGAACATGACTCAGGACAATAAAAAGAACCTTTGCCAAGAGGAGACACCTTAAGAAGAACTTCACACTGACTTCTCTCTTTTGTCTGAATTAGAAGTTCTCAACCTGGAATCATATGCAAGATTTGGTGGGACTTTTTTCTTCGGGTCTCAAAGGCCTGTATGGCCCAGAAAACGTTAAGAACCGCTAGCCTGGAGAATCCCGACGGGAGTTCCAGAATTCTCCCACTCCCTCCTGCCACTCCCGCTACTCCCACCAGCCTGCTCAGAGAATGGAGCAGAGCCTGCTGTGAACACTCACTGACCACCACCATGGGTCTGTGAACGCGCTCAGGCAGAAGTCAGGAGACAGGAGAGGCCTGTCCTCAGCCTCATTCCCCTTGGCTCTGCCCTTACCAGGAGTTTCCAGGCTCGAGGATAAATTTGAGTTTATTTGGGGAAAAAAATGTTTAAAGCACAAGAGGCAGAGAGAAGAAGCCAGCATACATCAGGGGCCTGCTGCCAGAGGAGTCTCTGTTCCTTTCCCTTACGGTTCCTCCGAAGTGCCAGCCCCATGAACTCAGTCAGCTCCACAGCCCCACACCAAGAACCCACATGTTGGTCGAATCACAGCAGCTAAATCAACAACAGTCACGCAGATGAGAATACTGGGAGTCCTTCCTCGAGCCTGGCACAAACAAGCCCCCAGCTTTATTGTCTGGCAGAGCTTCAGACCTTCATGAGCCCCAGGCTCCTAGGCCCAGACCCCCTTAGCTCCATCAGAGACGAGAGGAGAAGCCGGCCACCGCGATGTTCTCACCGGTGATGTAGCTGGCATCTGGAGAGCACAGGAAGGACACAAGTCCTGCGCAGTCCTCAGGCTGCCCAATCCTGGACAGAAGGAGGACAGAACACATGTCAATGATCTCAGACTCTGGTTTTGCTGCTCTGGTGGGAGTGGACTCCAAGAGGGGACAGAGTGGACCTGGCAGGGCTACTTGCATCCTCCAGGGCTCTGCAGAAACCAGACTTCAGCTAAAGGAATGACCAGTGCCCAGGGAGGGGTCAGCTAGTGAGATAGACCAGCCCCTCTTCCCCAACTGTACCCAGATTACCGAGGTTCCAAACCCAACTTGCCTCTGAACTTTGTGACCTTCCTTGAAGTTGTTCCAGAAAACCTCATTCTTGTATGCCTGGGCAAAGAGAAAACATGAAAGAGTCAGTGCTAGCTAAAACAAGGAGATGAGCAGGGACCAAGGTGATCCCATAGCAGATTTGCCTTTCTCAGGGGAAAGGGACTGAGTCATGGCTGAATTCAGAGGACAGCAAGGACCTCAGCTGTTAAGGATGCTGATCTGAAGCTCCAGTCACTCCTTCATCACTTAGTCATTGGGGAGGTTTCGCCAAGCCAGGCTGAGAAATGGAGGACATGCCCCAGTCCTCACCACTTTGCTGAAGTCAGTCTTGATTATTCCTGGAACCAGGCAGTTCACCCGGATGCCTTTGGGGGCCAGCTCCAATGACAGTGTCCTGGTGAGGCCCAGCAGGGCCGTCTTACTGATGTTGTAGGGACCCAGCTCCTGGGAAGGGAATCAAGACAGTGATTAGGATATTGGGAAGCAGGGGCACCTGGGCGGCTCAGTCGGTTAAGTGTCCGACTCTTGGCTTCGGCTCAGGTCATGATCTCATGGTTCATGGGTTTGAGCCCCACATCAGGGCCTGTGCTGACAGTGCAGAACCTGCTTGGGATTCTCTCTCTCTTCCCTCCCACACTGTCTCTCTCAAAATGAATAAATAAACTTAAAAAAAAATTTTTTTAAGGATATAGGGAAGCAGAGGAACACATCAGTTGGATTTCTCTCCTACAGATGATCCCACCCTGGCCCAAGCACAGAACTCAGACACACTCTCCCCAGCCTGGTCTGAGAACAGAAGTTGGATCTGAGGGACCCAGCAGCCACATGGGCATCAGCTCAGCCTAGGGCAGCAGGAGTAAAGTGTGGGTCTATCCCAAACGTTGTCCCTGTGGCGTTGTGGGGACCCCTTCCCCTAATCCTACCAGGAGCACATAAGCAACAACTCACCACATGTGGTACATATGCTGAAACGGAGGAGACCAGGATGACCGCCCCCTCCTGAGAGACAGACAGACACAGGGGAGACAGGAAACCAATAACTTACCACGGACTTAGGTGCCACTATTATTTCTAAAAGATAAAAAATTATAATTATAACATTTTAATGATTATAGTCATTGAATAATGTGGTCCTCACAACAGCCATACAGTTCCTGTTATTATCCCCATTTCCCAGCTGAGCAAACAGGCTCAGCAGGGCTTAGCAACAGAGCCAATAAGTGGCAGAGCTGGGAATCCAACCCTATCTCTCTCTGACCCAATGTCTCTACTTTGAACCATTACACTCTTCTGCCTATCCCTGGGGTAGTGAAGAACAGACAGCCAGGTGCTTGGGAAAGGGGGCAGAGTGGCCTTGGTGACAGTGAATGCCTATCAATGGGCGGCCTCTAACAAGTAGATGGGGCTGGAAGAGACAAGAAATGAGAGTCAGGAATTTTTCCTTCTATCCAAGACAGTCCCCAGGCCAGTTCCTGAAGGGTATGTCTGCATGGAGGACATACTGGAGGAGTAGCTACATGCTGAGGGAGGTGGTGGCCCAAGTCCCTAACCTCAGACCCCTGAGACTATGTGTGGAGTGCAGTCAGATATGCAGGACCTAGAACAGGTCCTGCCTAGAACAGCAGGCTCCCTGGAGACTGAGAAGCAGGGAGTGAGGAGGGGCGTGGGATGGACCTCTCCCTGCCGGGAGCAAAGGGGCAGACCCTGTCCCAGACTGTAAGCTGGTGAAAAGGCATTGTCCAGCTGTGAGAGAATCAGAGTAGGTGAGGGTGAAAATGACCTGCCCAAGGCTAAGGAGCTAAAAGCACAGCCCTTTCCCAAACATGGTGATGTCAAGGCCAACGAGAGCATGCCTGAGCCCCTGGACATCACCCTCATCATACAGCCACTAGAATTAGAAGCCATAGCTGTACAAAAGGTGAGGCAGAACAGAGGGAGGGGGATGTGGAGGCCTCAGGGACACCTCTTTTGTCCTCCCCTCCCGGCTATGGCCCCATGTTCTCTAGACTCAGTTCATGCCCTGGCTCCCCACCAGTCCCCACCCCCACCCTGCAACCTACCCCCTCTTCTCCATGTGGGGCAGCAGCTGGCTCAGTATCAGGGCCGGGGCCTTCACATTCACTTCCAGGATCTGAAGTCAGCGCAGAGGCATGGTGGAGGGCAGAGACACATAGTCAGCCCTCAGCCCAGGACCTGTTCTCATAAGACACATGGGGTCCTAGAATTTGTGCGGTAAACCCAGATATGTGCAGATCTGAGATCAGTTCCCCTTCTGATCAGGAGAAGAGGTGCTTCCCACTTGCTAATGGTTTAACAGGCAGGCAGGCTAAGTGACAGGCTTGTGAGCAGAGCCCTGAAAATGTGAATTGTTCAGGACTGGGGTGAAGGAAGGCAACGTTCAGGCCTTTTAAAGAAACTGGACTATGTTCTGGTTGTGCAGACAGAAGCTATAAGCAGAGGCCACTGGAAAAAGACTGAAAGTAGAACAGATGGAGGGAATGTAGGTGCTGGGAGCAAAGGAGATTTCTGGAAGAGCTGTCTTTGTCTGTCTGTGTTTTTACTTGTTTATGTCCTTGTCTTGTCCCAATAGAATTAAAGGCGTACTCACAATGCAACAGCATAAAACACATCAAATAGGTATTATGTGTGAAGAAATGGAGAACAGTAAAAAATAAGTGTAGAAAAATAAGAAAAAGCAAGAGTAATAAGGTTGGTGCCCACAGTTCACAGCATGTGGTAAGGACTGAACATTAGTCTATTATTCGTTCACAAAAATGCAAGCTGTGAGGGCCTACATGCATGCCAGTTTATTGCAAACTTGGCTCCAAGCTTTCCTACGGCCACCACAAAGAGGGAGACACAACAGAGAACTGCCATTCTGGGAGTTGGGTGCCCATGCTGGGCCTGCCTGCAGCTAAAACCTGGATCTGGGCTCAGACTTAAGGGTCCCTGACCCTCTGTCTGGGAACTCTGTCTGGTGGCACTGGGGACAGAGGAAAAGTATGAGAGGAGCCGACAGGGAAAGATGCAGAAACTGGGCTGGGGGCTAGGTCAGAGTACCAGTTGGGACTAACATGGGAGCAGGATCCCTCCTGTGGAGCACCACCTCGAGTGAGGTCAGTGCGTCTATGTCTCTAGGGAGTGAGGCTGCACATCTGCAATGCCTTCCCACGTTTTCATCCCACACCCAACCACCCCATTGGATGTGGGCAGGGGAAATGCTTCAATGGAGAGCTGCTGAGGCCAGTGTGATGACAACTTGCCAGTGTTGGGGATGACCCCCAAGACTGTAAGAAGTGGCTCAGATGTCTAAAGGGGGGACCAGCATGAGATCCCCAATAAGAAGGAATTGAGGGTTAGACTAAGGGTATTCCTGGTCATTCTCTGTTTGAAACAGACCCCCGCCACCCCACCGATGTCTGCCCTAAGCTCCGTGTATGTCAGGCCGGGTGATGGGCTCAGACAAGGCCACTCCTAGACTTGGCAACCAAACATGAGCCAAGGAAAAGTTACAGCTCCTCCCGGGCTGAAGAGGACTGCCCTATTAGAAAATCGGGTAGAGTATCTCTGGGTGCCACGAAGTCCTGAGTAGAGACTGTGGGCCTGAGGAGGATGGGTGCTGGAGAGTCCTCAGGCAGGAGAAGGGTGGAGGAGAGGCGGTGGAATGGGAGATGGGAGATTTCCCAACCAGCTGGAGAAAACGGGAGTCTGCCTGGGGAGGCGCTCAAACCGGCCCAGGGATAAGGTGAACAAGAAGGAACTCCCAGGACACCTGCTGAAAACCGCATGCAGATAGAGCAGCAGGTCAATGTCACACTCGTTTTGTAACCATTTCACCTCTGAGGTGGTGGCAGATGTGACTGGAGATGACTCCTGCCCAGTGGGGCAGACCTTGGAAAACCGGGTAGCGGCAGAGAAAGTAAGGCTGGGCGGTGGGCAAGTGCGCTCGGCTTCAGGAGAGAAGATTTGAAATGGGTTGAGACAAAGAGAGTCATGATCCCATGAACTAAGACACTAAAAGAGGGTATGACTCAGGAGGGTTAGGAGATGGTCAGCCATGCCGTCCCAGCCACCTAATCACAAATGGTCGTTGGGCAGCATCAGGAATCTGAGGAGCCTGGGGAGGCTGCTAGCTGCGGCTGCAGGGAGCTCAGATTTCAGGCCATCTCTGAGGATGGAGGAAAGGGCAAGCCTCCAAGGGCAGATGCACAGGAGAGGTGGCTCGAGAACGATGTCTACAGAGCGCGGATTGCTGGGGAAGGCAGAAGGGAATGCCCTGGCCAGTGCTTGGTAGGGAGGGGGGTGCTAACAAGGTGATTTCATTGCAGTCCGTCTTGTCTGACAGACTCAGGAACCAAAGACAGGAGTGAATGGAACAGAAGTCATAGGATAACAACGCCCAAAATGGACCTCAAGACATTTTGCAAGGCCTCTTCTGGACCCTGTGGCTCAGGTGGCAGGATCATTAGGTGGACGCAGTGGGTTGGAATGTCTGAGCTCATAGGAAGCCAGTGGCCAGGCCCAGGCCTGACAGGTGTAGCAGGTTCATCTGAGGGACAGTAAGGAAGCCTCATCCAGGAAGGGTGAAGAAAGAATCTCAGCGGCAGGTACAGGTCACCAAAAAGGAGCAAAATCACCAAAAGAAAAAAAAAAGGAAAATATATCTGCTGTTGACAAAGAGCAGAGACCTTACTATCCTTGACTCTTACCAAAAGCAGAGACCTACTCCCACAGCTGTAAAGCTAGAGCCTGGAACCGTGCCTGGCACATAGCAAACCCTCAGTAAATATTTGCTAAATGAATAAATGCAAAAAGGATGGGAAGAGAAAAGATGGCAGAAAGAATGTAGGAAGCCACTTTAAAAACACACAAATTGGAAAGGAGCACCGCAGCACACTCCAGGGGACAAGCGGTCAGTGCCTGTTTTTACAGTAACTTTGGGAGGGGAGGCTCAACCGGGGAGCACTTCAGACCCTCTGCCAGCTCCCCCCAGCAGCCTCTCACCTTGTCCCACACTTGCTCACTGGCCCCCAGGGTGCTTCCCACCAGCGGGTTGACACCTGCACTGCACACCAGTAAGTCGAGACCCCCACAGTGCTCCACGACCTGGGGGAAAGAGTGACACGAAGGGCATAAGTGTGGAGATGGCCCGAGGAGGCCTCACCCACCCCGCACTGCTGCCAAGTGCACAGAGCATTGAGACAACACTTGCTAATTAGATACTGTCTCAACCAGGAATGGTCACAAAGCCAGTGTGAGAACCAAACACTGGTGAGGGCAATGCCCTAGGTAGGCCCAAGGACGGGCTCTGCAGAGCTGAGGGTCTCAGGAGAGGAAGGTCTGTCTTCTCCAGGAATCCGTCTATATACCCCGAATGGGGAAGCCCTTTAGATTCCTCCTCAACCACAGTTCTCCAGGTGGGGGTGGGGGTGAGGGTCCTTTCACGAACGAGCCACTTTCCAGAAAGCCAGCGTGAACAATGAGGTTCACCCGCTTAGACCATGAACAATCCTGGTTTCAAGACTGTTGTAGGGCCTCCCAACCCCGATCCGGGTCCCTGCCCCACCCAGGGCTGAGCAGAGTGGGAAAGGCTCTGTGCACTCTCCTCCCTATGTCCTTCCACCCCTGTGGCCCCTCACCGTGGCCACCAGTCGCTCCCGGTCCTTGGCCTTCCCCACGTGGCACACGGTGCCCACCACACTCAGCCCCTCCCCCTGCAGCGCCGCCACTGCCCGGTCTACGTTCTGCTGCTTCCGGCTGCTGACCACCACGTGGGCCCCATCCCGGGCCAGGCGCCTGGCGATAGCAAAGCCGATCCTGTGGCAGAAATGGAGGGAACAAGACAGCCTCAGCCTCCTGCCACCATGGTCGCTCGACCCATGGAAACCAATAAGGCTGTGTCCTAATCTACAACCCTGAGGTCTCTCTGTGGAAGCGAAAATCCTTGTGAGGGGTCAAGACCCATAGGGCAATCAGGGCACTTACCCATCAGTGGACCCCGTGACCACGGCCACCCGATTGGCCAGGATGCCCTTTTGGCCTATCCCACTGCTGGTCATGCGCACAGAGAGTCCAGCACAGGAACGGAACAAGCCTCTGTGGATGCAGGCCACTGTTGGGAGCATGGAGGCCAGTTCCTCTCTCTGCTTCCTGCTGAACTTGGCCCTGGAGGAGAGAATCAACTTCAACTATCACTGATGCCATTAGTGAGCGTGATGGCAATCTACCTCCAGCTCCTTCAGACAGACAAGGCCAGCAGCAGAGAGCCAGAGAGAGTCGAGCTAGTCAGGGTGAATTTCAAACACGTGAGCCTCGGGTCAGGCAAACTCTCTGTGAAAATTCTCTATAAAACAGGCAAATTAGAGTGTGAGACCCACCATTCAGCAGACAGGGTTATCTTCGCATTAATTCCACGACCAAGCACTGAGCACTTGCAACATGCCAGAGAAAGTAGACCAAGGTTCTGAGCGCCTGCATAACGTCCTCACCGGGCTGTGCTGAAGTGAAGCTAATTGCATAGAGGCTGTGAGGAGCCTGAGACAGACAAGGCAGCCCCACACCAGGCTGCAGGGTGCAGACCCATGCCCTCAGGACACCCTCGGGAAGGAAAGGGGTAGGCCTTTCGCAAGTGTGGGTAGGGGTAGGTCTGCACAAGTGTGAAGGCAGGGTGAGGACCTGGCGTGGGAGACTCACATATGCAGACACTGTCTATGAACTGGAAATACAGGAGAGATGCTTGTGTAGGGGATCCTCTTTCGCCAAGACCCCAAATTTCCCAGCTCCACATCAATGTGAGCCCAGAGGCTCCTGCCTCCCCCCAGTGTGAGATTCCCATTTGCCTGCCCAGGAGCCCTGTGGGGTCCCGAATCTAGGAGTGTGATCTGTTTCCTGCGGAGGCGGGAGGGAAGGAATGGTTGCAGAAAAGGGTCACTGAGGATACACAGCGACTCGGGATGTACTTTTCATGTAAGATAGTGCCAGGAAGCTGAAGAGATGCAGTCTCTGGCGGCTTGGACTGCAGGGGCCATCAGACACGCACTTTCAGGAGATTCTGGTGTGGGCTGACCGTCCACAGACCCTCATCTGTTCCAGACCTGCCTTGGCCACTCTAACACCAAGGGACTCCTTGTTACTAAGCAACCCCTGCCATACCTACTGCATCTCCCTTGTTCCTTAGCAACCAACCTTTACATAACCCAGTTCCCTCCAGTTAGGGGTCCTTATCTATAATAACAAATGAATGGGTGCTGCTCAGGAATTAGGGAGAAATTTCAGATTAAATATCAGTCTGTATCAGTGCCATAATGGAGGTAACCAAATGCTCTGCTTTAAGAGAGACAGCCTTGGTTTCAAATTTATGTCTCTTCGGATACCGTATTTCCAAAGACACCCTTTGTGGGTCCTTGACCTCTTCTCCTTTGTGTCCTGGCTGCTGTCATTCTCTTCTCTCTCACATGCTCTCTCTTTTCTGCAAGGTCATACCTACAGCCTTTCCATTCCAGAGGATGAGGGGTTTCAGCTTCTGATTATTCTACTTTTCATAAACAGGACACCAGATTCTAAACACTGTTATGACCCCTGGGGGACTTCTCTACCCCCAGCTGTGAGCACAGATTAACCCCACCAAGTGTCAAGGGAATTGGTCTCCTTGGCTGGGAGGGCAGCAGGAAAAAGAGGGACTCGAATTTTGTCAGGACGGGCCGCCCCCTGCTGGAAGACCAGAGTTATGGCACATCTGAGATGCTGTTCCCATACCAGCAAGTCCGTGGCTGTCCCCTCTGTTCTACAACAGTCCTTACCAAGCCCTGCTCCTTTCTAAACTTGCCACGAGATGGTTTGCAGGAAAGCTTCCCTACTTGTAGGGAAAAGCAGCTGTGGCCTATTGCAGGTAGAGCATGGAGAAACTGATCAGGCCCCATCTGTCTGTCTTGGTTCCCCTTCCCATTCCAGGTCCTTCTTTCCCTGAGACTGAGCAGCTTCCAAGGGTCCAGGCTCCCACTCACTCTGCCCTCATCCCCACTTCTGCTTTCCTCTGGAGCAGTCAGCTGGGCCAGCTAGGCCAGAGTCAACCACAGGTCCCGGGAGCTTAGAGTGGTCTCTGAGCCTGGCACTGCCCACTCTGATGCCCCTTACCATGCTGATCAGTTCAGTTGCCCAGAAGTGGAGGTGGGGAAGCCAAGTGGACACACCCTCAACTTAGTCCCATCTTGGAGATGGATGGCCCTCACCAAAGAGAAAAGGAAAGGGAAAAGCAAAGAAAAGATTAGGGGAGAGCTAGTAGTTAGAAACATTGACAATCAGGAAAGAGAGAGATGAGGGAGATTTCAACAGAAGGTGCATGATTTGGGCAAGTCTGTTCCCCACTCTGGCTCCGTCTGCACCTGGGTAAGATGAGGTGCTGAGTTGGGTGGCCCTAAGGGCTCTGATAGCCCCCAAGAGCCTTATTATGAGAATCAAAGAAGAAATAAAGACAGCTGCAGACAGAGCCAGGGAGAAGGAAGCATCAGCACAAAAAATTAAAAAAGGGTGAAGGTGGGCAGTAGTGGTGACAGGGACCCCAGCCCAGCCAGCCTTACATTGGGCCACATTGTCCCTGCTCTGGTCTTACCTGGCGATGCTCTCGTTGTCGTTCCTGAGTGCAGGTCAGGAGCCCTTCTGCTGTGGAGCCTGCAGCTGACTGAGTGTGAAGATGTGAGGAAACAACAGGCTGAGTTTCAGGCACTGTTACTCCATCTGAAAAACTCAAGGATTCTTGGAATCTACCTTCCTAGAATTATGAAAGGCAGTGATGAGAAAAGTCCTCCCCCACAGCTGGCGAGGAAGCTCCTTGGGAGTGGCTTGAGGGAAAATGCAGGACTTGAATGCCCCTCACGCCATTCACCAGGAAGCCAATCCTATCAGTCCACCTGTCCCCAGACACTCACACAGTAGAAGCAGACAGACCCCAACCTGTGGGGCCTACAGGCTTAGCCGGCTGGGGAGGCAGCACTGGGTACAAAGCCACGAAGATATTAATACAAGCACAGAGAAGAGACTGCAGGCCTCAGCCTCAAAGCCATGAAACAGGCCCTACTGGCCAGATCAGGGGATCAGGCCCCAGGCACTATACAGGACTGATGGCTGTAGAGTTCTAGATGTACTTTTGTATTCAGGTGTCCACCCACCACCCCAGGCTGTCACCTAGGCCCAAATATTTTTAAAAAAAATTTTTTCAACGTTTTTTTATTTATTTTTGGGACAGAGAGAGACAGAGCATGAATGGGGGAGGGGCAGAGAGAGAGGGAGACACAGAATCGGAAACAGGCTCCAGGCTCTGAGCCATCAGCCCAGAGCCTGACGCGGAGCTCGAACTCACGGACCGCGAGATCGTGACCTGGCTGAAGTCGGACGCTTAACCGACTGCGCCACCCAGGCACCCCTAGGCCCAAATATTTGAATGAGCACCTACTTCCTGACAGGCACTGCATTAAGTACTGTGAACACCAAAATAATGAAGGAACAGTCCACCTTGAGAAGCTTACAGTCTAATGGAGAAATTAAACAAATGTAGTGCAGAGTGCTACATGCTAAAATAGAAGTAGGTTGGGAATGCAAACTGGTGTAGCCACTCTGGAAAACAGTATGGAGTTTCCTCAAAAAGTTAAAAATGGAACTACCCTATAACCCAGTAATTGCACTACTAGATATTTACCCAAGGGATACAGGTGTGCTGTTTTGAAGGGGCACATGCACCCCCATGTTTATAGCAGCACTATCAACAATAGTCAAAGTTTGGAAAGAGCCCAACTGTCCATCGGCAGATGAATGGATAAAGATGTGGTATATATATATACAATGGAGTATTACCCAGCAATCAAAAAGAATGAAATCTTGCCATTTGCAACTACATGGCTGGAACTAGAGGGTATTATGCTAAGCAAAATTAGTCAGAAAAAGATAAATATCATACGACTTCACTCACGTGAGGAATTTAAGAAACAAAACAGATGAATATAAGGGAAGGGAAGCAAAAATAATATAAAAACAAGGAGGGGGACAAAACATAAGAGACTTTTTTTTTTAAATGTTTATTTATTTTTGAGAGACAGAGAGAGACAGCATGAGCAGGGGAGGCGTAGAGAGAGAGGGAGACATAGAACATGAAGCAGGCTCCAGGCTCTGAGCTGTCAGCACAGAGCCCAACACGGGGCTTAAACTCACAAGCCGTGAGATCATGACCTGAGCCGAAGACGGATGCTTAACCGACTGAGCCACCCAGGCACTCCAAGACACTCTTAAATACAGAGAACAAACTGAGGGTTGCTGGAGGGGTTGTGGGTAGGGGGGATGGGCTAAATGGGCAAGGGGCATTAAGGAGGGCACTTGCTGGGATGGGCACTGGGTGTTATACATAGGGAATGAGTCACTGGAATCTACTCCTGAAATCATTATTGCACTGTATGCTAACTAACTTGGATGTAATTTAAAAAAAATAAACACAGGGGCCTCTGGCTGGCTCAGTCGGTTAAGCATCCGACTTTAGCTCAGGTCATAATCTCATGGTTTGTGGGTTTGAGCCCCACGTTGGGCTCTGTGCTGACAGCTCAGAGCCTGGAGCCTGCTTCGGATTCTGTGTCTCCCTCTCTTTGCCCCTCCCCTTCTCACACTCTGTCTCTCTCTGTCTCTCAAAAAATAAAACATTAAAAATTTTTAAAATAGACACATCATAACGTTAAATATAGAAGCAACTATGAGATTCCAGCTGTTTTCTATTAAACCAGACATCAAAGATATTTTTTTGATGTACAACAATGCCACTCTTCTCATTAATTTTTCTTATTTTCGTATTTTCATATTTTAGAAAATATGGCCATTTTTCATTTAAAATAATGTTTATGCAGGAATGTAAACTGATACAGCCACCATGGAAAACAGCATGGAAGTTCCTCAAGAAATTAAAAATAGAACTACCACATGATCCAGCACTCCCACATCTGGATAAATATCCAAAGGAAATAAAACCATTATCTTGAAGAGATGCCTATACTTCTGTGTTCATCACAGTATATGATCACTATAGTCAAGGGATGGAAACAACCTAAGTGTCTATCTGTGGATGAATGGGGCAACACACATGATATTTCAGCCTTAAAAATGAAGGAAATATTGTCATTTGCCACAACATGAAGTGAAATAAGCCAGACAGAAAGACAAATGCTAAACGGTAGCACTTATATGTGGAACCTAAAAAAAAAGCCAAACTCAAAGAAACAGAGAGTAAAAAAGTGGTTTCCAGAGGCTGGGGTGGGGGAAATAGAGAGAAGTTGCTAAAAAGGTATTGCTTTCAGTTATAAGATGAGTAAGTTTTGAGGATCTAAGATACAACATGATGACTATAGCTGATAACACTGTATTGTATAATTGAAATCTACTAAAAGAGTAGAACCTAAATATTCTCACACACAAAAAAAGAAAACTATGTGAAGTGATAGGTGTGTTAATTAACTCGATGGGACAAGCCCTCTCATAATGTATACATAACTCTCATAGTGTATACATGTATCAAATCACCATGCTGCACACCTTAAATATCTTACAATTTTATTTGTCAATTATACCTCAGTAAAGCTGGAAAATGTTATTTATGTGACCATACAATGGGTTTATTATTATTATTTTAATGTGTATTTATTTTTATTTTTTTTTTAACATTTATTTATTTTTGAGACAGAGAGAGACAGAGCATGAACGGGGGGAGGGTCAGAGAGAGGGAGACACAGAATCTGAAACAGGCTCCAGGCTCTGAGCTGTCAGCACAGAGCCCGATGCGGGGCTCGAACCCACGGACCGCGAGATCATGACCTGAACTGAAGTCAGCCGCTTAACCGACTGAGCCACCCAGGCGCCCCATAATGTGTATTTATTTTTGAGAGAGACAGAGACAGAGTGTGAGGAGGGGAGGGGCAGAGAGAAAGGGAGACAGAATCCGGAGCAGCCTCCAGGCTCTGAGCAAGCTGTCAGCACAGAGCCTGACACAGGGCTTGAACTCACAAACTGCGAGATCATGACCTGAGCCAAAGTCGGACGCTTAACCAACTGAGCCACCCAGGTGCCCCTTGGTTTATTGTTTTTAATGAATAATACATATTTTTAAATTTCTTAGTTTTAATTTCTATTATAGTAAATATTGACAGATATAACTCACATAAACAAAAGCTCTTCAGAGTCCTCAATAATTTTTAAGACCATAGGGGATCTGGGGTGCCTGGCTGACTCAGTCGGTTGAGCTTCTCACTTGATTTCAGCTCAGGTCATGACCTCCAGATCATGGGATCAAACCTCATGTTGGGCTCAGTGCTGACCTTGGAGCTTGCTTAAGATTCTCTCTCTCTGTGTCTCTCTCTCCCTCTGCCCCCCTCCCCTGCTCTCACCCTTTCTCAAATAAATAAATACATAAATAAATAAATAAATAAATAAATAAATAAATAAATAAAACTTAAAAAAAAAAAAAAGAAAAAGAAAAGAACATGTAGGGACCCTGAGACAGAAAAGTTTGAGAATGCTGCTTACCCTAGTTTATAGAACTATTCCCCTATTGATGGGCATTTTGTTTATTCCCTGATTTTCCTACAAGCAATGCTGTAATAAGCATCTTTGTACATATCTCTTTGTATACAATACAAGAAAATCTTTTTAATCAAGAAAAGCATTCTAAATCAAAGTAATTAGTGGTTATCATAGGTCTTTCTGATTCGTGGGTAAGAGTGAAAGGCCAGGGTAACAGTGCCCTTCGGATGGTGGATGTGGATAAATCAGGAACTCCCTGGGATTGTCACCATCAATAGAAAGCGTGGTCAGAAAGGCTATGCTGGACCCACTCCGACAAGGCTTGCAGAATCAGACACAGTGATGTTGGCACAGGCAAACAGAACACACTGCTGATAAAATGAACATATTCACACTCTTAGCACATCGATTTCTTGCAAATGGAGGTGAAGATGTCATCTAGGACTACTGCGGTGAGTTCGTCAGGTAATATCTGCGAAGTGCCAAGCAGCATGCTTGCAGGCATCCCAGGCATTGATCAGGTGGCAATTCCCTTTCCCCTGCTTTCCCCTTCATTGTGTGGCCTGCCTCAATACTTCGGGACACCTAATGCTGGAGCACAGAGAAGGCCCAGTCCCCAACTCCCTGCAGGGGAATAGCAATGACAGGAAGATGCAGTCTCTTGCCTTACAAAAGATCTGAGAAGGGAATCTGGTGCCATTACCCCAAACTTCCTGAGGCCTATTTGGGGGGGGGGGGGTCTCCGTTTTCACTCAGGTTTTATCCTATTTGCCAGCCTGTACCCGCCTGAAACTTCCTGAAGCCATGCCCCCGCCAGCCTTCCCACCCTGTCTCTCAGATCTGAGAGGTCCACTCTGCCACCTGAGGGGCAGAGGAGTAAGGCCCCTTGACAAGAACTCTCCACAGATCCTGACCACCCAGGTCCTGTACAAGGGAAATTACTCAGAGAACAGGCTCCCCACACATCTACCCGTTCCTACCAACCCCCACAGGCAAGAAGGTCTAACTTCCTCCTCTAGGAGACTCTACCCTAACTGAAGGTCTATCAAAGCCTATTTACCCCAAGACCTTTCCCAGTTGAATACAGGCCAGGCTCCTGGAGATTACAGGTCACTAGGGAAATGACTGAGGACATGTCCTAAATACCAAAGACCTTTAGGAGATTTTATCTCCACCCTCCTTTTTCCTGAGGATATAATCTCCCTGTTAATTCTAGGTATTGACTCAACAAATTGTTACTGAGTCATAAATTATTCTCTAGGAATCAGTGAAGTGTTTCATTTACAATGTAATATATGGAATGTCCTGGGACTCTGCTCACCCTTGGTGCTCCCCACCCCTCCTGGGTTCCCAGCTCCAGGTACATCTAGTAAGTCAGCCTCCTCCAAAATCTCATATATACACAAAAGTTCACTGAAAATGGAGCACAGATTTAAAGGTAAAACATAAAACTATAAAACTTTTAGAAGAAAACATAGAAGAATCTTCCTTAGCCTGTTAATACAGTAAATTACATGGGTTTTATTTTGAATATTGAAAGAACCCTTGCATCCCTGGTTGGTTATGATGTATAATAATTTTTATATATTGCTGAATTCTATTTGGTAATATTTGGTTAAGGGTTTTGTGTGTATATTCAGGGATATTAGGCTGTAGTTTTCTTTTTCCTTTTTTTAATATTGTCTTTTTCTGATTTTAGTATCAAGATCATACTAGCTTCATAAAATAAGTTGGAGAACTTTCCCCTCCTTTTCTATTTCTACAAGACATTATGTCGAACTGGTTGAATTTATATACCATGCTTCAGAGGAACAGGTCCATCTGTCCCTCTCCTTCCCTTCATTCCTTCCTCCCTTCCTCCCTTCCTTCCTTCCTTCCTTCCTTCCTCCCTCCCTCCCTCCCTTCCTTCCTTCCTTCCTTCCTTCCTTCCTTCCTTCCTTCCTTCCTCCCACATAGTTAATGATTATCTTGAGGAGGCAAGCCACTTATCTAATACAAGGCTCAATTCTGCCCTATTTGTTTTTTTTATTTCCATAATACTGGTATTGCTTTTACTATGTGTCAGAAACTATTCTAAGCACTTTGTAAACATTAATTCTTTTCATCCTTATACAACCATTATTTGAAGTAAGTGCTATCTATTGATTATCCCTATTGTACAAATGATAAAATAATTTACATAAGGCCACAGAGCTAATAAATGGCAGGCTCAGGATTTCACCCCAGGTATCTGTTCTTTTAACCACAATACCCTTCTCTATGGGGACATTAGTATTCTTTTCATACTCTAAATAACAGACAGCTTAAGTGATTTGCCCAACTGAATGCAGCCAAAGTAGAACTCTTGATTCCCATCCACCCTAAAATCTGTCTTGCCACATCTTCCTATCCCAGGAAGGTGTTCCAATCAAAACTTTGAGAATTGCCTTTGAGTTTTCTCTTCACCTTAAGTCCCACATTTAATACATCAGCAACTCCTGTTGATTTCGCCCCCAAAACATGTGTCAAATCCTCTCTGTTCTCTATCATCCATACTACCATTGCAGGAGCAGCTAAAATTATCTTTTTAAAAAGAACTCTCTTCTGTTTAAAACTCTCCAATGTCTTCCCACTGCACTTAGAACCAAAACTTAAATTTGTTCCCATCTTGCAAAGCCCTGAAGAATCTGGTTCCCAAGTATCTCTGAGACCATCTCTTCTGCTCTCCCCTTGGTCCGCATGCTCTGGCCCACAGGCTTTTTTTCTACCCCAGACCTGACAGCTCAGGCCTGCCTTCATAGCTTCTGCATTTGCTATTTCCTGAAAACTCTCACCACCTACATTTCATGGTCCCTAAATGTCACCTCCTTGTAGAGACTTTCCCTGATCATCCGGCACAAGGTAGACCCTCAGAAGCACTTCTCCTACCATTCTCTTTTCTTTCTTTCTTTCTTTCTTTCTTTCTTTCTTTCTTTCTTTCTTTCTTTCTTTCTTTTCTTCCTTTCTTTTTTTAGTTTTTCTAAATGTGTATTTATTTTTAAGAGAGAGAGAGAGAAAGACAGAGTGCGAGCAGGGGAAGGGGCAGAGAGAGAATCTGAAGCAGGCTCCAGGCTCTGAGCTGTCATAACAGAGCCTGATGTTGGGTTCAAACTCATGAACCATGAGATCATGACCTGAAGTCGGATACTTAACTGACTGAGACACCCAGGCTCTCCACTTTTCTTTTCCTTTCTTTTCTTCTTTCCTTTTCTTTTCTTTTCTTTTCTTTTTTCTTTTTTTAGGTATAATTAACATCCAGTGTTATATTAGTTTCAGGTGTACAATATAATACTCAATAATTCTATACATTACTCAATGTTCCTGGTGATAATTGATTGTTCTCTTAATCTCCTTCACCTATTCCACCCTCCACCCACCTTCCCTCTGGCACTCACCGGTTTGTCCTCTGTATTTAAGTCTGCTTTTTTGTTTGTCTCTTTTTTTCCTTTGGTTGTTCATTTGTTTGGTTTCTTCAATTCCACATAAATGAAATCATATGGTATTTGTCTTTCTCTGACTGACTTGTTTCACTTCGTATTAATACTCTCTAGCTCCAGCCACATCATTGCAAATGGCAAGATTTCATTCTTTTTATGGCTGAGTAATATCCTATTGTGTATATATACCACATCTTCTTTATCCATTCATCTGTTGGTGGACACTTGGGCTCCTTCCATATCTTGGCTACTGTAAATAATGCTGCCATAAAATAAGGGTGTATATATCTTTTTGAATTAGGGTTTTCGTTTTCTTTGGGGAAATACCCAGTAGTGGAATTACTAGATCATATGGTATTTCTATTTTTAATTTTTTAAGAAACCTCAGACGGTTTTCCACAGTGGCTGCACCAATTTTCTTTCCCACCAACAGCACATGAGGATTCCTTTTCTCCACGTCCTTGCAAATCTTTTATTTTCTTCATAGCACTCATCACTGCCTAATATTTCTTCTTCTTTATTACCTCCCCTACTAGGACACAAGCTCTGCAAAACTCATAATAATAAGTAATGCTTATGTAGCAATTATTTTTGCACCAGGCACTGTTGTAAGCTCTTTACACATGTACATTCACTTAATCCTCACCGTAACCCTGAATAGCTGCACTATGAACATTTTCATGTTTCAGAGGATGAATCTCAGGTACAGAGAGGCAAGGTAACTTGCCCAGAGGTTACACAGCTTGTAAGCAGTGAAGCTAGGATACAAGCCCAAGTAATCTGGCTGTGAAGTGTGTGCTTTTAACCCTCCTGCTTTATGACCGTCAAGAGAGTGGGACCCTTATTTGTATTGTCCTCTGCCATGTCTATAGCAGCTTTAACAGAGCCTGGCAGAGAAAAAGCACCAATTAATCTCCCTAGGATACACAAATGAATGCTGCAAGACAAGCCTGCTTTTGAGCCAGAGTGGTCTAGACTCCAAACCCTCGTTTCCAGAGTATAGGAACTGGAGAATTACTAGGTTCCAACCAGAAATTCATTAAATTTAACGTCTCTGGGGCGCCTGGGTGGCCCAGTCGGTTAAGCGTCCGACTTCAGCCAGGTCACGATCTCGCGGTCCGTGAGTTCGAGCCCCGCGTCGGGCTCTGGGCTGATGGCTCGGAGCCTGGAGCCTGTTTCCGATTCTGTGTCTCCCTCTCTCTCTGACCCTCCCCCGTTCATGCTCTGTCTCTCTCTGTCCCAAAAATAAATTAAAAACGTTGAAAAAAAATTTAAAAAAAAAAAAAAGAAAAGAAATTTGCCGTCTCCCCTAAAGATGTTTACAATCTCCTGGGAAATGCATATGCAAATAACAAAGAAGCAAAGTAGCAAAATATAAGTACCACAAGTGAGGGACACTCAAAGTGCCATGAGGTTCTGCTCAGGGGTTGATAACTTTTCACTGAAGTTCAGGGAACTGTTAGAAAGAAAACCTCAGGTCCCAAATGGCACCACTTGGGCCGAGTCCCCAAACCAGGGCTTAATACCTGACCTAACTGGAGTTTTAACCTCTTCCAGGAATGTAGTCTTACCAGATCAGTCAGGGATTTTCTGATCAGTATCAGTGAATCTGCCTCGTGGGCTCTCTCCTTCTCTGCCCCCTACCAAATTGAGGTAATCTGCATGATAAGACCCCCTGCTGGTCCCCCTATGGGGAGGCTATCAGGCCTGAAACAATTCTTTTATTTTGCTAGCAACATTCTTGCCCCACCCTGCTTCCTATAAAAACCTTCCATTTTGTACTTGTCCTCAGAGCCCCCTCTACGTGCTAGGTGGGATGCTGTCCATTTGTGAATCATTTAATAAAGCTAATAAGGTCTTCAAATTCACTCAGCTGAATTTTATATTTTATTTTATTTATTTTTAATGTTTATTTTTGAGCAAGAGAGAGCGGGTAGGGGGGGTGCAGAGAGAGAAAGACAGAATCCGAAGCAGGCTCTAGGCTCTGAGCTGCCAGCACAGAGCCTGATGAGGGGCTAGAACTCACAAGTCATGAGATCATGACCTGAGCCTAAGTCGGACACTCAACCGACTGAGCCACCCAGGCACCCCTGAATTTTGTATTTTAACAGATTGGCGGCAGCATTGAGATCTAATGCAAACTTGTGACAGCATTTGAGGACGATGAGAAACACAGGGGTGGTGCCCCAGGAAACATTTTGAGTTCAGTCTTTCTCCCCATGAGGCCCTTGGTAAGTCCTCTGGGTTTCAAATCCTCTTGTTGTGTTTGGGCTACCGATCTCATTCGCTTTCCAGCCCAGGATTAACGGATCAGTGTAGACTGACAGGAGCCTCTAACAGAGTGTCATTCCTTAACCCTTGGTTCAGTCCATAATTCCACGTTGGAACCCTGTCCTAGTTCCAGCCCAGAGTTACCGTTTACTAGGGTTTGCTGCATTAGCCCTTTCCCCATTTCCTGTCTGTAGTCTTCATAATGGAGTCAGCTGGGTTAGTCTACGTTCACAATTGCATGGTCTTCTCTTGGACAGTCTGAATGACATGTTTTGGTGAATGAGATGAGTTAAGATTTGTTTGCACATGTTTGCTTCTCTTGTGTAAATAAAAGCCACCGCTAGTGGGGATCTCAGAGGCCAAAAGCTGCAAAATTTGGTGGGCTCAGGTTGGGCATGTAAGAGCTATTAGAACACTTGTCACCTAACTCAGACTCCCATGTTAGGATAAGCTGATTAAACGGGTTAGATTGACACTAGGTCATCTGCCAATCTCAAGAAAGTTTCCATGTAATGAGGCACACTATAAACACCCCACAAATCCCAACGCCCCTCCATGGCCAGCTCCTATCTGGCACACCTGCTTATTTTGTGTCTAAGGACCAGCATTTTAGAATCTGTGGATGTCTAGCAAGATGGAAATTTTTACTAAAAATAACATGGAATTATAATGGCCTTTATGGGGAACGTTTCAATTCCATCATTTAAGACATGCACTTGAAAGCAAGGGTTCCCAAATTAAACAGAATGGAATACCCATTTAAATTGGCAAGCACACTCCTCCAAAGACTTCAAAATTCCAAAGCAGTTTTATTGAAAGATTCATTGCAAAAGGCTAAAGAAAAAGTAAAGATATAAAAGGCACATAAGGGAAAAGACTGCTCCCCTCTTCCTTCCTTCAAGTATTCATTGTCTGATTTGTTTTTCCACTCTGAAAAGACTACACAACCATAAACAAAAATCTGCCAAGTTCATGGCTTTACAGACACCCCCATATCTACCTTCAAGGGAGGCCTCATTTGAACCCCTTCTAGTGTTGTCCAAACTGAAGGATTTCCTGGTAAACTGCTATATTATTCCTTTAAACAGCCAAGGGGAAATGCTGGTAGATACCAGATCTTGCAGAGGGGATCCTGGAAAAACTGGCAAAGGCCAGCCAAAGGTAAAAATGCTTACCAGAATCAATTCTTCTGAGTTTCTGTCTGGAGCACCCAGTCTAGAGAGGAAAATAAAATGTCACATCCCTCCCTTTGCAAATCCAGACCCATTGTTTATTCTTTCTCTCCCAACAATAGTTATTGCCTTCTTGTTTGCATAACTGGACTTGGCTTTCTGCTGGCTTGGAATTTGCAGATTGTTGGTTCTTTCTTTTGGCTATCCTTGGAAATGACTCCGAGTTTTGAGAAGTTAATATCCTTTGCACCGTCTTTTTGGATCCAAGCAGGGTTATTCAATATTGCCTGAAATATTTAAAATTAAAATTAGGTACCCAGAGGGAAAGAAGCAAATTGAAGATAATGTCTTTGGATATTATAGCATTTAAATTACAACCCGATTCTTTGAGTATGTGAGAGCAACAAATCTTTGACAAAACAAAAATCAGCTCTAGGAGGCAATTCAAAATTCACCTACTTCTTTACAAATCCCAAAACTTACCTTGTTGAATGCAAAAGACTTGGAAATCATTGGCCTTAGCAAACCAAAGTCATTCTTGAAGAACTTCTATTCTTTCTCTATTCATTATCACGTCTTTGAAATGTAAACACAAGGGCGCCTGGGTGGCTCAGTCAGTTGAGCGTCCGACTTTGGCTCAGGTCATGATCTCACAGTTCGTGAGTTTTAGCCCCGTGTCAGGCTCTGTGCTGGCAGCTCGGAGCCTGGAGCCTACTTCAGATTCTGTGTCTCCCTCTCTCTCTGCCCCTAACCCACTCGCATTGTTAACCCACTCATATTCTGTCTCTGTCTCTCTCAAAAATAAATAAACATTTTAAAAAAAGGTTTTAAAAAAAAAGGATATGTAAACACAGCCCACAATCACCTGAGACCGAAGGAGAAAAGAGGGAAAAGCCCTTTTTAAAACACAAACTTCTAAAAGGGCTGTGGTCTCCAAATGCTAGCACAGCCTCCTTAAGATTCATTGTCCAAAGACACATACAAATCTTCAAAAATCTTATCCACAAATATTAGTAACTATAAGGTCTTTATATCTGTCTATGTGTTTGTCTATATACATATGTTGTACATGTGAGGTCTTGTTCTACCTCTGGATGGCATTACTAAAATTAATTTCTAAAGAGCTCTAGTTGGTTTGAAAGTAAGCGCTTGTAAGACTTGAAGGTTCTAAAATTCTCAGAAAGGGGCACCTGGGTGGCTCAGTTAGTTGAGAATCCGACTTCGATTCAGGTCATGATCTCGTGGTTCATGAGTTCAAGCCCCACGCCAGGCTCTGTGCTGATGGTTCAGAGCCTGGAGCCTGCTTCGGATTCTGTGTGTCCTTCTCTCTCTGCTCCTCCCCCACCTGTGCTCTGTCTCTCAAAATTAAATGAATGTTAAAAAAAAATTTTAAACATAAAATAAAATAAAATTCTCAAAAAGATAGAAACTAATCCAAATGTCTTTCAAGTTCACTTTGAAAGGAGGGGCCTACGCCAGCCGACTCCATCTTGTTCTGTGTCCTTCACCTAGACCACGCCTCCTCCCCTTGAGTAACCTCCCACTCACCCGTTCAAACTTCCTGATCAAAACAAGCCAGCGACCTGCATAACAGGACTCCGACTCTTCCCCAGCCAATCAGCTGAGGCCACAGCCATTACCTCACCAACTGCCCCTAGACCCCTATAAAACCTTTGTGCTTTTGAAACTTGTTCTCTTTCTCTGGTATCTCACCACTGCGTCGGTGCAGGTAGGGGATTGAGCTCGAGCTAGCTCGAATAAAGACTCTTTTGCTTTTGCATCGGACTTGGCTCCCTAGTGGTCTTTGGGGATCACGAATTCTGGGCATAACAACGCGATCTAGGGTAATCTTCAGTAAATTAAAGTTTAAACTCATTGGTTTAATTAAAATAGGCATGTCTTTAGAGTTAACATCAAATATAAAACTTCTTTTCCACTTGAGTTTACTAGCCAAATAAGTTCATGTTATCTCTGATAAGATCTGCCAAAAAAATAGCTTGGGATAATGACTGGTTTTGTCTAATGTTTAATAAAGCTTTTGTGTGTAATCTAAACAATTCTCCCTTTTTTTCAATGTTTATTTTTGAGAGCGAGAGAGTGCAAGCAGGGCAGGGGCAGAAAGAGGGGGACAGCAGCGATCCCGATGTGTGGCTTGAACTCGTGAACTGCAAGATCATGACCTGAGCTGAAGTCGGATGTTCAATCAACTGAGCCACCCAGGTGCCCTAAACAATTCTTTTTTTTTTTTTTTATGTTTATTTATTTTGAGAGAGAGAGGCATGTGTGTGCATGTAGGGGAGAGGCAGAAAAAGAGAGAGAGAGAGAGAGAGAGAGAGAGAGAGAGAGAATCCCAAGCAGGCTCCACAGTTGTCAGAGCAGACCCCGGCTGGGAGTGTGGGGGGCCCAATACCACAACCATGAGATCATGACCTGAGCCAAAGTCAATCATCAGACGCTTAGCTGACTGAGCCACCCAGGCACCACAATAACATAAACAATTCTTAAAAACAAGTGAATTAAATAGATGTAAGCAACATAAAAGTTTATCAATGAACTTTTCAGCAATATTTATGTCTACTTAAATAGTTTCCCAAATCTTTTTAGTAACCTAAAATCTTTGCTAACCTAAAACTTAAAAGTTAAGTGGTGAGTTCATTTAACATCATTGAATATCCGCATCTCAGGACCATTTCCCAAGAAGATAAAATAATAAATCATTAATTGATGTAGGAGCATGAGGCAAGTTGAGGGCAAAATACAGGCTGGCACCCCATCCCCCCACCCCCAGGTGGAATCCGTGTGATATTCCTCTGACACTCCTAGCTACCCAAGAACAAAGGAAAGGGGTTTAAGTGCTTGCCATGGTGATGTGGGAAACTAAGGCAAATGAAAAATTAAATTCCCTTACTGCCTATAGTCCATTGACAAGTCCTTGAGACCAACAGAGCTCCCTCTAGCAGCTCAGCTGCCTCAAAGATGACCCTTTGGGGGCGCCTGGGTGGCGCAGTCGGTTAAGCGTCCGACTTCAGCCGGGTCACGATCTCGCAGTCCGTGAGTTCGAGCCCCACGTCAGGCTCTGGGCTGATGGCTCGGAGCCTGGAGCCTGTTTCAGATTCTGTGTCTTCCTCTCTCTCTGCCCCTCCCCCGTTCATGCTCTGTCTCTCTCTGTCCCAAAAATAAAAAAAAAAAAAAAAAACGTTGAAAAAAAAATTAAAAAAAAAAAAAAGATGACCCTTTGCTAGGGGCAAAAGAGAATCTTGGCTTAATACTGTTCCAACCTTGAGAATCCTGTAAATCTACTTCCTTTATCTCAACTGCCCCAGGATATATGCTGGCAATCAAGCTCCAAGTTTATGCCCCATGCCCCCCATATGTATCTGAGGGGTCTCATGACTGGGGTTTTATTAAATGGTGATAAATGGTGTTTCCCTAGCAACAGCTAGCCCCTCAAGGTCCAGGAAACCTTGCTTCCAAAATACCTTAGAGATTTACTTAATCCCTGACCCCCTCCCAACCTGAGGGTATATGGAGTTACCCTTCACGACCCCAGTGCAGCTCTTCCTGCCCATGGGTCCTGTCTCCATGGTTTAGTAAAATCACCATTTTTGCACCAAAGATGTCTTCAAGAATTCTTTCTTGACCATCAGCTCTGGACCCCATGAAACCACCCACCCCCCCGCCATCACACCAAAACTTCATCATAATTACTGAACATGGGCTATCTACTTTTGACTTCTTATTACAGGGAAACTAAAAGATATTGGGATGTGTTAGTGCTATATTAGGAATTTTTTAAAAGACAAATGCTTCTAAAAATTATGAAAGGTATTTATACATTTGCAAATTTAAAGAATGCTGGTATTGGTGAGGGAGCATAAGGCGGGCTGAGGACAAAGTACAAGCTAGCACACCACTCTCCCCCCAGGTAGAATATGTATGGTATTCCTCAGGCACTCCTGGCTGCCCAAAACGAAAGGAAAGAAAACAAATGGTTAAACTGACAGAGTCTCCATCAGTCTACAAATGTCTTGGTAAATTACAAGAAAAAGGCAATCTTATCAATAGCCTAATCTCCAGAAACCTATAGACTCAGTTTCCTGGAACCCCAACATCACCCTCCCCTCCATAGTGATGTGGGGAACAGAGGCAAGAAGGAAATGGCAGATAAAATTAAATTTCCTTATAACCTGCAGCCCATTGACAAATACTTGAGGCAGGCAGAGTAAAACATTTCTCCAGGAACTCCCTACTGTCTTAATGTTAATGCTTTGCTAGAGGGAAAAACAACCTTAGCTTGACAATAGCTAGGCCTCCAATAATCTGTGAGTCTTTAGCATAGGAAAGTTTCTTTGGAAACTTCCTCTTGTCTTTGCCTCCCCCAGCCCCATAGTATATAATGAGCCACTCTCCACAACCCCAGGGCAACTCTTGTTCCCCTCCCACTCCCCCCATCCCCACTTCAATAAAATCTTTGCACCAAAGACATCAATAATTTTTTCTTGGTCAATAGCTCCAAACCCCATCATCACCCCAAAACCTCATCAGTATAACAGTTCACAATTACTTACTTCTTTAGTGGTTGTTGTTGTTATTTGTTTGTTTTAAGTAGGCTCCATGCCCAGCGTGCACAACCCTGAGATCAAGAGTCTCATGTTCTACCGACTGAGCCAGCCAGGTGTACCACTTACTTACTAGTTTTCACTTAGAAATTAAGGTTTCTAAGGGTTAAGAATTCTAATTAAGGTATGTAATAAAAGCTACTAAAAGTAAGATAAGCATCTCTACTTCCTGAGAAAATAAAATATCTTTTCATTAAGACAAGGTATGACAGATGCACTTTTTTTTTTTTTTTTAAGTAGCCTCCATGCCCTACATGGGGCTTGAACTCACAATCCTGAGATTAAGAGTCACATGCTCTATCAACTGAGCCAGCCAGCCACTCCCCAGAGATGCACTTTTGTTGAGGGAAAAAAGAGTAATTTTATCCTCAAGTAGGGATACGTTAAAAAGAAAAGCACAGGGGCACCTGGGTGGTTCAGTTGGTTAAGCGTCCAACTTCAACTCAGGTCATGATCTCATGGTTACTGAGTTCCAGCCCCACGTTGGACAGTGTGAAGCCTGCTTGGGATTCTCTGTCTCCCTCTCTCTCTCTCTGCCCCTCCCCTGCTTGCACTCTCTCTTCCTCTCTCTCTCTCAAAAATAAACATTAAAAAACAAAACAAAACACAGGACCCAAACGGCATCAATCAGGTTAAGGCCCCAAGTCAGTAAGCCAAGACTTAAAGCCTAACCTAACTGCACTTTTATCCCTCCAGGAATGTAATGTTTAACCAGTCAACAAAGAATTTCCTGGCCAATACTAGAAAATTTCCTGATGGCTCCCTTCCCCTCCCTTTAGGAGGGCAACATTGCCTAAACAATGCACTCCTTGCTAATAAGTTCCTTTCTTCTTTTTTTTCTTATGCCTTTGAAAACACTTCTTTTGTTTAGCTCAGTGGAGCTCTCCTCTACTTGCTAGATGAGATGCTGCCTGATTCATGAATCCTTCAATAAGCCAATTCGATCTTCAAATTTACTCAGTTGAATTTTGTTTCTTAACAGAAGAATCCATGAAGAAAATGGCGTTTGTACTGACTTTTGAACAATCTGGACAGGCAGAGATAAGAAGGAGGGGGTAACTGAGATGATTCGTGGTCCCCTAATATCTGTTCCATCAGTAATCATGCCCCCAAAATTTTAGCTGGGCAACTGGACACCCAGAATAAAGGTTACATTTCCCAGCCTCCCTTTCAGCCAGGCATGGCCACATGACCAAATTCTGGATAAAAGGATATAGCAGAAGTGAGGTATTCAATTTCTAGGAAGTATTCTTCAAAGCAGGGGGCATGCTCTTCCCTTCTTTCTCTCCCTCCTGCTGGCTAGAATGTGAACTTAATAATGAGCTGGAGCAGCTACCTTTGACCTAAGAGGAAGCTACACATTGAGAATGCTGCACTATAGGGTTGAATCAGTCCGGGTCCATGAAAATCATAAAGACCATATGAGACCTACCGTGGTCTTGTTTAAGCTGCTGTTGTGTTTATGTCTTAGGGTGGGCTGCCTGAAACAGATCCTGACACCAGGCTTCACTTGCAAGTGAACTATTAAATGTTCCCAGGAGGAACAAGTAAGGGAGTGTGGGAAGCAAGACAGGAAAGGGGAAAATAAGGGTGTGCTTTCAAGCAAAGTGCCAGCCTCAGGCTGATCCTGAAAGGGAGCTCCGGAGCACAAATTACACCTCAGAGTTTGTCTTAATTTGAGACAAGGGACTGGGCATTTGTCCTTCCTCACTAGTTCAAGCTAAAGGTTGCTCCCAGGCCCTCTGCATATGCAGAAGCTGTGGGAAATGATAAACAGGTCCAAGGGGATCCAGTACAATCTCAACAGGCCCCTTACACTGGGTTTTCGGTCACTCATAGCTGAACTAATTTTCATGGGTACCAAATCCATTCCCACAGAGGGGAGAGTGTAAAGGGCACAGAAACTGGGGTGGGGGGGGAAAGGTGTATATCAAAGTATAGGAAAGGAAAAAATAGAAAACAAAGTTGGGAAACCAAACTGTAGTCATTTGGACTATATGGAAATCTGTAAATGCCTGGCCAACCCATATGAAAGGAAGCTGGGAGGACCTTTGAACATGATGATTCAAAAGACGAATTGGTGACTACGAGGGGGTGAACTAGACTGAAACTCACGTGGAGTAGTGTCCGTAATTAGGCCATATTTGTAGCCTAGGCAAAAGGTAATGGTGGCTCAACCCCAGATGATGGTTCTGGGAAGGGAAAGAGGAGGAAAATGATCACAAATCTTATAAAGACTCAGTCTTGGGGCACCTGGCTGGCTCTGTCGGTAGAGCATGTGACTCTGGATCTTGGGGTCCTGAGTTCAAGCCCCATGTTGGGTATAGAGCTTACTTAAAAATTTTTTTTAAATAAAAATGTAAAAAAAGATTCTCACAGGTCATAGAGAAATAGGTGGCAGCCAGACTTGGCTTAGGAGCTGTAGCTTGCCCTGCTCTGGCTCCCAATTTAGGCGTTAACAGCCACTGAAGGGCACCTCCTTAGAGACACCAGCACGGTCACCAAGTGCATGCCACCAAAGACCCACACAGGAGTCACAGCGCCTCCTTGTTCTGTGGTTTGGGAGGCTGCTCCTCTGGGCCCAGGGGTTCTGGTGACACCACCTCTTCTCTCTGTTCCTCCAGCCCGGGGTAATAGTGCTTCCTGTAGTCACCACATCTGGTCACCACAGTGCCTCCCTTTGCCCTTCCAGCCCTCCAACACTGGACTAGCCATTCCCTGCACACACAGCCTATATGGAGTGCCTTGTGTGGGCTCATTTTCCTGGATGGGTCCAGACTGACACGGAAATCCTTCTGTTTTAGGGGTGGGAAGAGGAAAAGAAAGCTGGAAAGGAGCCAGAGAGGCAAGAGGCAAAGTAAGTGTGCCTCGAAACTGAAGGGAGGAGGCGCCTGAGTGGCTCAGGTGGTGATCTCACGGTTGGTGTGTTCGGGGCTCTGAACTGACAGTGTGGAGCCCACTTCAGATTCTCTGTCTCCCTCTTTCTGATACTCCCCCTCTCATGTGCACTCTCTTTCTCTCAAAAATAAATACACATTAAAAAAGAATGAAAGGGAAAAAATGTTTGGGAATGGTGAGCAGGAGTCACTGACCCTGAGAGAGGAGGAAGCATGAGAAGAGGCTGATGATTAGAGGAGCAGGAAGAATGGCCAGACCTTCCAGAAGCAGCCCCTGGGGATGGCGGGGGTAGGAACAAGCTAGAGAAAGACTCGGCCTCCTCTTGGGAGACTGTGAAGGGCAGGCCGCTTGAGGGAAGTGTCTGATGTGGTGCCACAAAATCCGTGTGGGTGTTTGCCTTACTGGGCATTGGGCAATGGCCCCTTGTCCGGTAACACCCTTATGGATAGGCAAACACAAGCAGATTGCCAATGGCCACCTCTCAGCCCCTGCAGAGGACTAACCATAGTATGGCAGCCAGGAACACCCTGCAAGAGGGGTGTTTTCAAAGTCTTCATGACTTATTAATTCAGCAAATGTTTATTCAGCACCTCTTATGTGCCAAGTGCTACTCTAGGTGCTAAGGATATAGTAGTGAGTTATTTGTTTTTAATGTTTATCTTATTTTTGAGAGAAAGACAGAGCGAGCGAGTGAGCGAGCGAGCAGGTGTGGGGGAGGGGCAGGGGGTGGAGGGCGGGGGGAGGGGAGAGAGAATCCCAAGCAGGCTCTGCACTGTCAGTGCAGAGCCAGATGCAGAGCTGGAACTGACAAACCACAAGATCATGACCTGACTGGAAACCAAGAGTCAGATGCTCAAACGACTAAGCCACCCAGGCACCCACAACAGTGAGTTTTTAAAAACTTATTCCTCTGGGCACCTGGCTGGCTCAGTCAGTAGAATGTACAACTCTTGATCTCTGGGTTGTAAGTTTGAGCACCACACTGGGTGCAAAGATTACTTAAAAATAAAATCTTTTTAAAAATTAAATTAGGGGTGGCTTGGTCGGTTAAGCGTCCGACTCTTGATTTCGGCTCAGGTCATGCTCTCATGGTTTGTGGGCCCAAGCCCTCTGTCAGGCTCCATGCTGACAGTGTGGAGCCTGCTTGAGATTCTTTCTCTTTTCCTCTCTCTCAAAATAAACAAATAAATAAATAAACTTTTAAAAAATAAAAAAAATAAAAACTAAACTAAAAAGTCTATTCCTTCAAGGAGGAGCTTACATTCCTGTGGAGGGAGACAGGTAATCAAGAAAGAAACACAAAAGGGCAGATGCTGACAAGTGCTCTGGAAAACAAAACAAAACAAAACAAGGTGAGGAGGCTGGGGAATGTGGGATGGGGTGTTTCATATCAGGCCGGGTCAGGCAAAAGATGATAAAGCAGTAAGTGAGCAAAGGCCTGAAGGAAGTGGGAGAGTACAGAATGTTCTGGACCGCAGGAAACACTAAGGCAGAGTCAGGTGCGTGGTATCATTCACGAAACAGCAAGGAAGCCAGTGTAGCTAGAGTGGATGGACTGAAGGGGAGGATAAGAATGGGGTTTGAGCAGAGAAGTGATATATCTGATATTCACTGTAAAAGGTTGACAGTGACTAGTGTGTGGAAAAGACACTATAGGGGGTTGAGATGATCCCTCCATTCTTAGAACAATATTACTATAGATAGGAATAAAAGTCAAACCCCACAAATACAGGCTGGTGCTCAACTGGCTGGGTACCAAGAATAATAGAAGAAAAGCTATAGGTCAGAATTGTCTACACCCCAACCATGAGACAGTAGTGTGGTAAACCAGGCAATCCTGCAGTATGTGACATCTGACCCATGAAGACTAGGACACTGACTGTGCCACGTTTGGCCTACACAGGGCCCCCTAGCACACAGTTGCCTTATGCTTGCAATGCTTCCCACCTGTCCCACGGCCCAGGCTGCACACAGGCCTGTTCTCTCCATAAGTGTTTTCTCCCACTGTTTTCCCTTCTCTTCTGGCTGTGCCTCTAATGCTGTCATTCATTCAGCAACTACCGTGTGTAAAACTTAATGAAGAACGCCACAGGAGAGTCTCTGATAAGGACTTGGAGCTTGAATCTTTTATTAATTGCGCCTAGAGAGCTCTGTCTGCTGTTGGCACAAATCTCTCTTGTTAGCCCCTTCTGGTTTGCCCTCTAACTGAGGGCTTTTTCTCCACCTCTCACAGATGCACTCTTGGAATGTCTGCCCTGCCAGACAAAGGACTTCTCTACAGCCCAAAATCACTGGCTTCAGTTTGGGTCAGGACTGGCAACCTAGTCTCAGTCTCAGGTGAAGAAAAACAGGGCCAGGGTTGGCAGAATGGTGCAAGGAGTCGAGGGCTCTTTAACTTCTCCCCGTCCCACCTCCAAACGGGGCCTTTTTTCCTGGCAAGCTCAGGTCCTACATGGTCAGAGCAGGGCCAGGGTCACAGCCAATCACTATCTCCTTCCCTCTTAGGTAACAGAGAAGAGAGGCCCAGTCTAGCCTTGGGTCCAATGAGAATGAAACCTTGAAGTGGCTTATTTGGACCAGAGACTGGAGCTAGTTTCTACCCTGCCAAGAGGCAGGGAAAGGTTCCTTCTCCAGAGCTTGGAGATGCCAGCCTTGCGGATTCCCAAAGGTCTGTGGCTCTGTGTCCAGCCTCCTGCTCCAGAGCCCCAGGCAGAGTCCTGGAGACTAGACACAACCAGCCAAAGGCTCTGGGAGACCACAGGGGCTGGGGACGAAGCTCCTGGCCCAGAAGCTGTGGCAGAGAGCTGTGTATTAGCTGCATGGCCTCTAAGTGGCAGGAGCGAGAGGCCAGGAAGGAAGGGGAGGTCCGGAGCAAGGACTGCTGGACCAGGCTTGTGGCAACCACTCTGCCACGCTCTTCCCCGGGCCGTGCAGCTTAACTCTCTTCACACTCGTGAGGCAGGACTATGTCCAACTTAATAGATAATAAATCTGAGTCTCAGAGAGGTCACACAACTTTCCCCAAAACACACGATCTACAGACTCCAGAGCCTGTTCAGACACCGAGGCTGCTGGGAAGAGGCCCCTGCAGCCTTGTCAAGGGCCCCAGCTACCTGTGTGGAGCCTGTGGTCAAGCTCACGCCTAACATCCAAGTCGTGTCTATCATGAGGAGTTACTGGACAGTTGAATGTCAAGTGACTTCACCCCTTACCCTCACTCCACCCCCGTCTCCTACAGGGACCCCCACCCTTCTGCCCTTCTCACCCTAAGCTGGCCACATCCCAAACCCATCGGATAATGGGTTTTACTAATACAAATGCATTCCAAAGGGAGGGGGGTCCAGCCCAGTCGTAGCTACCACAGCTGCTAGAGGTTTGTCCCAACCTTTAGTGCTTTGGGCTTCTTTGTCTGCCTCCCACCAACATTCCCTCTCCTTTCTGCAGCAGATTCCCACGCCATTGGAGCCTAGCATAAGGAACAGTCCCCAGCTCGTCACAGCTTTGCTGCGCCCCCACACCTCATCTCCCCTCTCCCTGACTGCCTCCTCCTCACCAGCGTGGGGATTTGGCTGGAGTAGCTTGAGCTTTGAATTTTAGAACAAATCCAGAGAACCCAGTAGCCCAGGGGGACCTGGGAAGGGGCTAACAACACCGGAGGTCATGTGACTGCCTTTGCCTTCTTATTGCTCCTCAGGCTTTGCTTAGCACTGAATTGGGGCCCCTGCCCTCCAGAGCCAAGGGGTAGGGGGTGGAGGGCAGCACAACCACAAATAATACCACATAAGAAACTCTAGAGCTGACCTAGGCATACAGCCCCATGTTTTGCTTGGCGAGCGATCCACACCACAGAACAGGGACATGCTGGCTGCTTAGTCCGCACTGAAGGGTGAACTCGCCTTCAACTTCTCCGTGCCTCACATGATGATCGGCCTGCACCATCCCGACCTATTCCAGGGTGGCTGGAAAGCTATGAATCAAACAACAGATGGGACAGGTAAATGTGCTCGTGTAAACAGATTCATTAGGGAGGTATGTGGGGGGGGGGGGGGGGCGGGGTGACCTCCTGGTGTGAAAGCCCTTGTTCTCTTCCACCTAACACTCAGTGCAGGGGCACCTCCTGGTCTCTATGGTTACCAAGAGCAGCCTTGCCACGGAGAACCTGGAGTGTAAACAGCAGGAACCGGTCTGGTCTGCGGCTGCCATGTCTGGAAGGAGGCCTCACACAAGGGCAAGGGAGGAAAGGGTGGGGCCCCTGCAGGCTCCCCAGGCCAGAAGGAGGAACTTCTTTACCTGAAAACAAATTTCCCAGGTGTGGAAATCTCCCCGCACTTATTCTTGGCACACAGCATTTTGAACAGTCGTTCCCAGTTTACTTCGAAGATGTCACTTTTAAAATATTTTTTCAATTTCTCTATTTTCATCATAGAGAAAGAGTCAACTAGATGTGAATGTGCCTTTCACATGTGCTCGTTCCCCATTTAATAAGGAAGTTCTGTGAGAAGAAGCAGTTGCAGCCTCGAGAGGTGAAATTCTGCCCTGGAAAATAAGACGGGTGAACTGCTAAGTCCAGAATGAAGACCAGACACCAGGAAGCCTGAAGCCAAATGTCCTGTATGCACATAAGTATGATCATTGTAGTTTAAATGGTTGCCTCCTGGGGCGCCTGGGTGGCGCAGTCGGTTAAGCGTCCGACTTCAGCCAGGTCACGATCTCGCGGTCTGTGAGTTCGAGCCCCGCGTCAGGCTCTGGGCTGATGGCTCGGAGCCTGGAGCCTGTTTCCGATTCTGTGTCTCTCTCTCTCTGCCCCTCCCCTGTTCATGCTCTGTCTCTCTCTGTCCCAAAAATAAATTTTAAAAAAGTTGAAAAAAAAATTAAAAAAAAAAAAAAATGGTTGCCTCCTTCCCTTCCCATGGCTGCCAAACAGGGATGTGGGTAATAATCACAATTTGCTGTATCTTCAGGTTATCTTTACATACAAATTGAAACCATTATTATGAAATAAAATGGAGTACTAACGTGGGATTTAGGAATGCTCATGAATTTTCCTTCATATCTGATGTGCTGGATAACTCTGGCCTTGACTCTCAGCCTCTCCAAGACCCCAGCTGCACCCATGGGGCCAGCCAGCACCGGTCTGAGAATCCCAGGGGGCCCTAACCCCACCTTGCAGACGCACAGGTGCAGGGGCTGTGAGAGCCAGCAGTGCTGAGGTAAGACTCAGAGCAGTGCCCTGGCAGATAGTAACCTGACTGGTTTATCTCCCCCTTGGACATCTTGTCCCTGTTGCCACCCATGGCTCAGAGGTACAGATTCCAAGATCCACTGGCCACCACTGGCCTGGGATCAGCCTTCCTTCCCCTGATCCTCTGCTCACCATGCCAGTCATTTAACACACATAAACACAGTGTGAGGCAGGGTACGTCGGTGTGTACCCAAATCTAGTGCAGCCCCGTTGACTGCTCAGATGGTTAGAGTGTTCACCTCCCTTCTCCCACCCCACCCCACCCTAGGAAAAATTCAGCTCCCCCCTCCCCATTTTGAAAGAGAGGGGTGGGCAGATGGGGAGAGAGAGAGAGAGAGAGATCAAGAATCTCAAGCAGGCTTCATGCTCAATGTGGGTCCTGATGTGGGGCTCAATCCCACGACCCTGGGATCATGACCTGAGCCAAAATCAAGAGTCGAATGCTTGGGGCACCTCGGTGGCTCAGTTGGTTAAGCATTTGACTCTTGATTTCAGCTTAGGTCATGATCTTGCAGTTCATTAGTTTGAGCCCCACATTGCTCTCCGCACTGACAGTGCAAAGCCTACTTAGGATTCTCTCTCTCTCTGCCCCTCTCCGGCTCTCACTCTCTTGCTCTCTCTTTCAAAAAAAAAAAAAAAAAAGAGTTTGACGCTCAATTGACTGAGCCACCCAGGCTCCCCCAGACTCTTATCTCTCAGCTCCACTGCATAATACAGAAGGTTCAACCCCTTAGCATAACCTCCAAGACCACCCCTGTTTTCAACACTAACCTGCTCCCTTCACAGCACCTACAGGAAGCAAATGGGCTTAGGAGGCATGTGGGGGTACCAGAAAATGCTAGACTTAGAGGGGCATGGATCCCCCTGTCAGAATCTCACAAAACAAATATTGTCCTCTCCCCAAGGGAGGGTTGGGGAATGGATATTCATGCCCCACTTGCCCATTTTATTTGAGTCCCTTAGTCTATGGCCTTCCGGTTAAAAAGCCCTGCTCCTGGTGAACTTGGTCTCACAGTGTGTAGAGAGAGAAACAGAATTCTCAAACATCCTTTCTCTTTTTAGCAAGCCAAACCTTGGAGCAGCCAGAGGCAGGAGCGATCAGGCAGGGGACAGCCATCCAGAACATTCTGGAATCACCATCTGAGGAGCAGAGGGGAGCTGTGTGTGCAGCCAGCCGTGGTCAGACAGAGGAAATGCAGGGTCTGGCTGCTGGCCATTCTTACCCTCGCTCCCACCATCAGGATCTCTGGCCCCATCCTGACCCCTGGTGGCTGCCCATGGGATGAGGTGAGCATTCTTCCCAAGCTCCTCCCTGCCCTGGTCCCAGCATAGCAGGAAAAATGAATCCCCCACCCCACCGGTCCTGGCTAGGGTCCCCAGGAAGTACAAGTGTGTTTCCTAGGGGTTTTTCAGGAGGGTTTACTCCACTGTGGTCACCAGGTGCCTTCTCAATGTAAGTCCAGAGACCAATTAAACAAACGTATATAAAGAAAGCCCTTTCATCTGCCAAGTTGGCAAAAGGTGTGTCAAAAAAGAGGTGTGTGTCTGTATGAATGTGTGTGTGTGTGTTATAACCAAAAGTTAATGCAGGCCAGGGTGCAATAAGACCAGCACTCTCATGCACAATTCGTGAGAGTACAAATTTGTATAACCCTTCTGCAAGTGATCCGAGCAAAATAAATCCAAAATCTTACTAAGCATTCTATCCTCTGACCCAGTAATTCTGTTAGGAATCCAGCTTCAAAACAATCAATACTCAAATAACATGAAACCCAAAATTTGAAATAAATGGGAGAGGAAAAAACAAGATAAGCCAAGCGTGATCATCACTGAGGCTGGATGATGATTACATGACAGTTCTTTATTCTGTTTTGTTTTGTTTTGTTTTTGTCTGCTTTGCTATATGCTGTGAATTTGCCATGATATTTTTAGAAGAAAGCATCAGAGATGCAAAGATTTGTATAAAAGATGTTAATTTTTAATAGCAAAAACTGTGCAAATGGCAAAAAAAAAAAAAAGTGCTATGCTGGGATGGTTAAACAAATTATGCTGCATCCAAATAGTGGGATATTATGCAGCCATTAAAAATGCAAGAGTGTTTCCACGATGTGGAAAAATGCTTATGTGATGCAAAGCAAATAAGTAGGAATCAAAATTGCATATGTAGTATTTAACTGAGTATGTTAAATGAAAAGTGCATAGGGGTGCCTGGGTGGCTCAGTTGGTTGAGTGTCTGACTCTTGGTTTTGGCTCAGGTCATGATCCCAAAATTGTGACATCAAGGCATGTGGCAGGGTGGAGAATGCTTAAGATTCTCTCTGCCTCTGCTTCTGCCCCTCCCCACTCACGCTGGCTCTCTCTCTAAAAAAATAAAAATAAAAAATAAAAAGTGCATAGAAGGAAACTATATGAAAATACACTAACATGTTTGTTATACAGTGAGACTAGGGATGATTTCTATTCTTGATATTGTCCCTTATTTTCTTAATTCTACAATAAGCATGTCTTTTATAAATAGGTCCCCAAATTGCCTTTGTGGAAGTATACCAACTTGGGGGTCTGAGATACATTCAGCTCCAAGGACTGCCATGTATTAGCCGTGCAACATTGAGAAATTCACATCTGGGTCCCAGATTTCTCACTTATAAAACTGGCATAACACCAACCTATTTTTCAAGCACCATTTACTGGGTCTTCACTATGTCCTAGGCAGTATGCTTGGGGGGGTTTCTGCATATACAATCACACACACCATTCATACATGGTCATTTCAATCCTTACAATAAGTTCTGGAGTAGATTAGGGCACTGCCGTCTTAAGAACTACACGAACTGTGGCTCAGGAAAATTAGGGAATGTGCTCAGTTTTACCCATCTAATAAACAGTACAGGTGGGATTCAGACATAGATCTGACCATCTTTGAAAGCCCTGTTCTCAGACCCTTCAGCCTGGTCTGCTTATGGTTACAGTTCTTTTTGCTTTCTTTCTTTTTTATATATATTTATTTTTGACAGAGAGACAGAGCATGAGCATGGGAGGGGCAGAGAAAGAGGGAGACATAGAATCTGAAGCAAGCTCCAGGCTTTGAGCCATCAGCACAGAGCCCAACTCGGGGCTCGAATTCACGGACCACAAGATCATGACCTGAACCGAAGTCGGATGCCCAACCAACTGAGCCACCCAGGCGCCCCTACAGTTATATTTCCACTGGACTGAATGCAGGTAAAGTGCCACACACAGTGCCCGGCTCCAAGCACAGAGCTGCTCTACTGGTTGGTTCCCTTTTCTATGACCTCAGCATAATGGTACATTGTGGCAAAACAAACCAGTGCACCCTCCAAAAAAAAGCATCTCTGATTTAAAAGAAAGGATTATAGGATCTGCAGGGACAAACCAGACTGGGGCTGGAAGACTGCCTCACTCAGGGAGATATGGGGGCTGGGACAGTGTGCCAAGTTCCAGGGTAGTTCTGCCAGTGACTTCTTCAGGGCTTCACCAGCTCTACACATTGCTTTGCAGCCTGGAATTCCGTCCAGAGTCACTTCACCGAGCAGGCATCAATTCCTACCTTCCACTTACCCCTCCCACCCTTTCTCCCTAAAGAACAGGGCACAGGTCTCACCAGTCCTGTAGATTTCTTATTCTTCCCTTTTCTTGGAGAACAGGAAAATCTTAGGGGCTGAGTAGGAAGAGGCCCTGTGTGGAGAAGGAAGTCCTGAATATCTGAGGGTGAGGAATGCGAGGGTGGTTGGCCTGCTCCAGAATCCTTTCTGGATTCATCCTTTAAGATACCTCTTTCCCTAGGGAGCCAGCCTAACTTAGTTTCCATCTCTACTTCTACCCCTCAAAACTGTTATAGCACTAACTACACTAGAGTTACTTGTTAGTTTACTAGTGAGTTGGTTAGTTTTTTGCTAGTAAGCTCCATGAGGACGATACTCCATCTCTAGCACCTAGCAATGTGCCTGGTACACAGTAAACTATGTAAATGTCTGCTAAATGGCAAAATGGAGGGAGGAAAGAAGGAAGGAAGGAAGGAAGGAAGGAAGGAAGGAAGGAAGGAAGGAAGGAAGAGGGAGGGAGGGAGGGAGGGAGGGAGGGAGGGAGGGAGGAAGGAAGGAAGGGAGGGAGGGAGGGAGGGAGGGAGGGAGGAAGGGAGGAAGGGAGGAAGGAAGGAAGGAAGGAAGGAAGGAAGGGAGGAAGGAAAGAAGAGAGGGAGGCAGGAAGGGAGGAAGGAAGGGAGGGAGGGAGGAAGGGAGGAAGGAAGGAAAGAAGAGAGGGAGGCAGGGAGGGAGGGAGGAAAGTCCTCTCTACCAAGTAGACTTGGTAGTCTTGGCCCAAGTAGACTCACAGCTGCCCTGTTCTGTGCAAAGCACTTAGAAGATGCGATCCCTGCCCTGGAGACTTAAAATATACACATTTCTCCAACTTTGTATCCATCTTTGGGAAAATACATTGCAAGGGTAATTCCTGTTTATTCCAAACCTCATGTTCTTTATTTTACTAAAGTACTCAAAACGGAGCTCCTGAGTCTGAGGGAGGTTCCCAAGTACATGGAATCCTGGGAAGAATTATAGGGCTCAGAGGTCTGAAGTCTAGCGTTCTAATCCTAGCTCTGCCACCTCAGCTGTGTAACCTCCAGTGAATGACTTTCCCCTCTGGGCCTCAGTTCTCTTTGTAAAATGGATGGGCCTGACTTTGTATGAAAATAAAAGCAGTTGGGTATATCTGACTATTTACCCCGTTGTGTGTAATTGGACAGTATCTTCCCTCCTAAATGCTTAGGTGCAGGATAGATGCATCAGTAAGCTGAGGGGCAGGAAGACAGCATGTGCCTATTTCAGTCTGTAAAAAGGAAGGCCCAGGATGTGCTGCCCCTCTAGTGAGTGGTTGGAGTGATGGTCGACCAAAGGGGGGCTTACCACAATAAGGGCCCACCCAAACATGTCTATGTGTCTTAGCCCCTAGGTTTACAAAAGGCTCCAAAGCCCCAGAGTCTTCATGGCACTACCAAGGACGAACCCTTGTTCACCATTCAAAAACAATACACCCCTCATACTACCCTTCCCCCTTCGGAGAGACAACCCAGGGAGAAATAGTCAGCAGAGGTGGAAGATGGTGAGATCTGGAAAAGCACTGGTGAAGCCAGGCTTCCTGCAGGGCCCCATCTCAGGCTTCCCCAGAAAGTGCAAGCAGGGGAGCTTTCTGGCCCCCTGCAGCAGTTACTTCTGGAGGACAGTGGGTTTGGTGGACACAGGCATCCATGCCCAAAGGCTTCCTGGCTTCAGTCCAAGCGGCTGGCAGGTTCATCCTTCTCCCTAGAGCCCCACGAACACCACTTCCGGCCCTCCTGTCTCTGCTTGGGCTCTAGCTGCCTGGATTTCTATGCCCATGCCAGGCCTTCCCTGTGCAGAGCTTTCTCGCTCTCCCTTACAACCCTTATTCACTCGCACTCTCCCTATCTATTTCTTTCTCCCTCCTCCTCCTCCCCTGCTTCTCTCCTCCTTGCCAACCCTCAGCAGTCCCAGAATGGGTCCCCCCTCCCTCCCCCACAGCATCTCCCCCTCCTTAGCTCTCACCCCTGCACCTTTCTTTGTATTCCTCTCGCCCTCTCCCGGCCTCGCCTGTATCTCTCCTCCCCCGCCTGCCTTCAGCCTCCCCCAGCCTCCCCATCTTCAGCTCAGTCTCCTCCCTCTCGCTGTGCTCCCCTCCCCCTCTCCCCCAACCCTCGGTCTCACCCCACTCCCCGCCGGCATCCCTGGGTTTCTTTCCACCCTAGGGGGGGTCTCTGTGCCCCTCATTCTCCTCTCTACCTGCCTCTACTTTCACCTCAGATTTAGCCGGCACCCATCCTTTCCTGCCTGGGTCCCACACACACACTGCTAACATCGCCACTGTGTCTTCTTCCTCTCCTTCTCTCCCCACCCTCTCCTCTTCTCTCTTCTCCCTGCCCCTTTAAATCTGCCTGGCCCAGCCTCCCCCGTGATGCTGGGATGGAGCAAACATTGATTTGTGCTGGGATGGAATCGGAATTTTGATTTTTTTTTTTCCTTTCCCAACCATAAGAAGGGAAAAAAATAATAAAAAAACACCTCCTTTTGATAGCCCCCTCTCCTTTTCCATCCAGTTCCCAGCTCCTCTTCCCTATCTCCATCCAAGGCAAAATTTTTCCCCTCCACTATTCTCATCCCCCCCCCACCCCTGCCACTACCTCGCCCCCCACCCCCATCGCCTGCTCCTCCAGCTGGGGAGAGAGGGGACTCTCTCTTGCGGCTCCCCCACCTTCGCTCTCTGGGTAGGAGCAGTCTCTCCGGAAGGGGAGGGGGCTTTGACTTGCCGGGACGAGGTGGGAGTGGAGGTATCCTGCCATGGATGCTGTGCCTGGGAGGCAGCCTGAGCCCCAGCCCACATGGTGAGTAACCTGCCCCCTCCCTTCCGCCTGTCTGCCCATCCCCACCCTCGTCTTTTCCCTGCGGAGCCTCCTCCATCCCCATCTTTCCCCCCACCAAACCCACTGCCCACCTTGGTCCGATCTTCCCCCCCCCCCCCTACATTTTCATCCTCCACCCCTTGCCTGGGAAGCCAGAGAATCGGGGCAGAAGGGTCCTGACAGCAGCCAGAGGAGCGGACGGCCTACGACTCTGCCCAACCCCCTCTCAGGACCCCCCCCCCCCCCGCCCGCCCCAGCAACTGCCATCCACACCCGACACTTTGGGGTTCCAGGCTGGAGAAACGGGACTCCTGCTTGGGGTTGGGGCCCCAAGTCCTGGGAGGGGCTCTCAATAGGAGGGAGGGGTGGGGGAGCCCCCATGCCCCCAAAGCTTAAGAGCTGCTGGAAGATGCTGCCGAAGGGTGGGGGGTTGGGGGGCGGTGCTGATGCCCCAGAGCCTCTGGGCCAGGGAGCGGCGGGCAAAGAGGAGGGGCCTCGCTCGCCACTTCCCCCCTCTTTCTCCGCAGCCACTCAGGATGAGGGTCCGGCCCTGCCAGCCCGCGCTGGGGCCCCCCCGCCCGGCCCCGGTCTAACTGCCCCCGCCCCCAGGCCTCGCCCCGCTCGCAGGCCCCCAGCCGGCTCTCCAGCCCCAGGATGCGCTGAGCCGCCGGGGGGCTGAGGCCGCGCCAACTACATGCATGTCCCCCGGGGGCAAGTTCGACTTTGACGACGGGGGCTGCTACGTGGGGGGCTGGGAGGCGGGGCGGGCACATGGCTACGGCGTGTGCACGGGGCCCGGCGCCCAGGGCGAGTACAGCGGCTGCTGGGCGCACGGCTTCGAGTCACTGGGCGTCTTCACGGGGCCCGGCGGACACAGCTACCAGGGCCACTGGCAGCAGGGCAAGCGCGAAGGGCTGGGCGTGGAGCGCAAGAGCCGCTGGACGTACCGCGGCGAGTGGCTGGGCGGGCTGAAGGGGCGCAGCGGCGTGTGGGAGAGCGTGTCGGGCCTGCGCTACGCCGGGCTCTGGAAGGACGGCTTCCAGGACGGCTACGGCACCGAGACCTACTCCGACGGAGGTGCGGGGCCCGGCCCACTACTGTCTGTCTGCTCGTCCGCGTGCGCCTTCCCGTCGGCCTGTCCCGCGTACGCCTTCCCCACCATCTGCACCCGTGCCCCGCTGTCCTCCTGTATGCCTTCCCCATTCATATGCGCTCCGTGCTCCCATCTTGTTGCCCTCTCCTCCCATCGCACACGTCTCTCTCATTTGTCTGGCCCCTGCCTGCTTCTCCCTCTACCCAGTCTGCAGTCTGCCTGCCCTCACCTCTTCCCTGTCTGCCTGTCCCTCACACCGCCCCCCCCATCTACCTGACTCTCACACCCTCCCATCTGCTTGCCCCTTCCACCCCTGCTGCCTGTCCCACACCTCCCCTCTCCACCTGCCTGTCCATAACACCTCTGCTCCGCCTGTCCCCTCACATTTCCTCAGTCAGCTTGCTCCTCATAGTCCTGTCTGCCTGTCACATGACTATCTTAAACACCCCGTCAGCCTGTCCCTCACACCCTCTGGACTATCTGTCCTTCATACACCCCAGCCTGCCCGTCCCTACCCCTTTCCCTTGTCTACCTGCACGCCCCAAATCCACAGATCTCCTACTACCTGTCGGTCTTCACCGTGTTCTCCCACACCTTCTGACCCAACCTGGCCTGTCCCAGCTCCTAGTGCTTTTCCCCGACCTCCACGCTAGCTGTCCCCACCACTCCCTCCCTACACTTGGGCCTTCGGGGGCGCTTGGGGCCTAAGGTGCAGGAAGCAGCGGGTCCTGACCCTTTCTCCCCGTCCTACCCCGCCCACAGGCACCTACCAGGG
The DNA here is from genome assembly GCF_018350175.1 of Felis catus. Lineage (NCBI taxonomy): Eukaryota > Metazoa > Chordata > Mammalia > Carnivora > Felidae > Felis > Felis catus. The sequence goes on along the minus strand of NC_058373.1, from coordinate 74,004,546 downwards.
CCAGTGGCAGGCCGGGAAGCGCCACGGCTACGGGGTGCGCCAGAGTGTGCCCTACCATCAGGCGGCGCTGCTGCGCTCGCCCCGCCGCACCTCCCTGGACTCCGGCCACAGCGACCCCCCGACACCGCCCCCACCCCTGCCCCTGCCGGGCGACGAGGGAGGCAGCCCGGCCTCAGGCTCCCGGGGCGGCTTCGTGCTGGCCGGGCCGGGGGACGCTGAAGGCGCGTCCACCCGCAAGCGCACTCCCGCGGCCGGCGGGTTCTTCCGCCGCTCGCTGCTGCTCAGCGGGCTCCGGGCTGGCGGGCGCCGCAGCTCCTTGGGCAGCAAGCGGGGCTCCCTGCGCAGCGAGGTGAGCAGTGAGGTGGGCAGCACAGGACCCCCGGGCTCCGAAGCCAGCGGGCCCCCGGCCCCAGCTCCGCCCGCCCTCATCGAGGGCTCTGCCACTGAGGTGTATGCGGGCGAATGGCGCGCCGACCGGCGCAGCGGCTATGGTGTGAGCCAGCGCTCCAACGGGCTGCGCTACGAGGGCGAGTGGCTGGGCAACCGGCGGCACGGCTACGGACGAACCACCCGCCCGGACGGCTCCCGCGAGGAGGGCAAGTACAAGCGCAACCGGCTGGTGCACGGGGGGCGCGTGCGCAGCCTCCTGCCTCTGGCCCTTCGGCGGGGCAAAGTCAAGGAGAAGGTGGACAGGGCTGTCGAAGGCGCCCGTCGAGCCGTGAGCGCTGCCCGCCAGCGTCAGGAGATCGCTGCTGCCAGGTGGGCATCCGCTGCAGAGGCCAAAGCTGGGCTAAGTGGAGAAGGTACCCTGGGGACAGTTGGGTGGGGGATGGGTAGTTAGTGCCTAAAGGAGGGCCATGACCAAAGGCCTAGGGCTTGGTGGGGAAGAACAGGCCTAGGGCCAAGCAGTTGTAGCCCTGGGTACCGGGAGTGTTTATATCTGAGGCTACAGGTGGATGTGGGTGTAACTGTGGGTGGCTGGGTATTTGAGGGAAGCCGTGTTAGACTATAAGTGTGCCTTAGTGTCTTTTGTGGGGATGTGTGTCATTGTTGTGTGTGGGAGTAGCAATGAGCGCTGGCTTATACAGGCTCAGAAACCTCTTGGAAGTCAGACATGTCCCTAGTCTTCCTCTTGAAGCTGGGGGCAGCAGCCTGGGGCAGAGAGTCGGAGTGTGCATTCCTAGCCACCTCCTAGCGTGCCCACCAGACTGATAGAATTCCAGCCTTGGGCCTTGAGGAGATCTAGTTTGTACAGCTGATCTATCCACATGAAAAGATAGTTCCTGTTAGCTTTGCCTCCTCTGCCTTCCTTTACCCAACTGATAAAGGTTTGAGGGGAGGAGGCTTGCCTGTAAATGAAATTTTCTTTCTGTAATAATTCAGATTACATTTCCATGCATATAGAGGACCTTATTATCTAAAGCAGCACTGTGCAGTAGGAATATAATGTAAGCCAAATATATAATTTTAAATCTTCTAGTAGCCATGTGAAAAGATAAAAAGAAACAGGTAAATTGAATTTAAATAGTACTTTTTTTTTTTTTAAGTAAGTCTTAGGCCCAACACGGGGCTTGAACCCAAATGACCCTGAGATCAAGAATCGCACATTCTGCGGAGTGAGCCAGCCAGGTGCCCCCTAAATAGTACATTTTTATTTAAACCAGTATAGCCAAATTTTGATGATTTCAACATATAATCAACATAAAATTACTAATGAGGGATTTTACATTACTTTTTTTTACTAAGCCTTTGAAATCTAGTATATATATTTTATATGTATAGCACATAATTTCAAATCAGACTAGCTACATTTTAAATGCTGGATTCGATAGCACAGATCTAAAGAAAGCCAAAAACCCATTTGTAATGCGATTCACAGGCCCCTAATTTATATAATTCATACATGTAAATTTTCATATGTTGGATTTTCTTTAAAGGGGAGTGTACAGTTGAAGGATCTTGTTTAAATTTGAGACTGTTTCAGAGGGTCAGAGGCCAAGATATGTCCAAATATGCTTCAGTGAGTTTGTATAATGGGTGATCAAGTTATGTGTAGGAACGTGTCATTTCCAAAGTAGATGCCTGAGCCACAGATGTCTATCTGTAGATACATCTCAGTGTCTGGGTGGTTAGAGTCCAGAGCCTTAAGCCAGGGAAGGGGGAGGGCAGGGCACCAGGGAGCACTTTAGCCTAGATGAGGAACAGGCATGGGCAGGAAAAACTGATCCCAGGAGCTGAGAGATCAGTCAGTGGGAGGAGGCTGGTTATTCTCCCCAGCAACAGGCCTGGCAAACCTGATTGGTTGCCAGCTACCATGGAAACAGCAGAGCCTCAGCAGCAGGTGCCTCTGCCAGGTAGCCTGATGACTGATTCTGCTGCCTAGGACTTGCTCATCGACACCCTCCAAACTCAGAAACAGGCTCAAGTTGTCAGTGTTGCAGTTTTTTGGCCGCCGATAGAATTCCATGCAACCCAAGACTGTGATCATCATCCCCTGCCCTAAACCCTGAGACCAGATTACTTTCAGGAAGGGACTAGCCATATAGAGTCTAACAGTGCAAAGGCAGAAGAACATGGTTATCTGAGGTCCCTCCAAACAGGCTCTAAAAGTCCTTAACCCAGCAGATTTGAGGGGAGGAGGCTGACCATATCTCCTGAGGTACGTCAAGAGGGGATAGACTTAAGACTACAAGGAACACCACCACACTTCTCCCTACCCCCATACCCAGTCTGCCTTCCTAAGCCAGATGAAACAAGCCTGGGGCCAGAGGGGTCTTGATCCATTTAAGCCCAAGTATATCTGATTACCTTTATCTCTGTTCCTTTGTGCCCCACCTTCAGTCAGGATTACAGAACTAATTTAATGATCACAGGGCATCTGTGATTAACAGCAGAAGTTGAAAGGGAAGGTAAATTGAGGAAGCATCTGACATCAGAGGGAGAACTGGGCAACAACCATGGGGAAAGGACTGATAATGCTTCATGGTGGCCTGTACCCACAGAGCAGGGCACAATGGGAGAGACATGTGAAAGGGAAGGAAACTAAGAGCTTCCTCAGAAGATGTAAACACCATAGTGAGAAAGCATGTATGGTAGCTGGGAGAAGAAGTAGGAAAAACAGAAAGGGGAGACCCATGCTTATCCCAGTTCCAGAACTCAGAAAGGAGGTGATGGTGCAGGGAGACAGAGGCAATGACCAAGAGGCAAGAACAGTGTGATAACAGAAGAGGCTGAAGAAAAGCAACCTGTGAAATTCTCATGTTAGGAAGTCTGCAATGAAGAGGCAGGGTTAGTAGCAGTAAGGGGAAAGGAGGCAAAGGCTCCTAGCACAGGGAGCAGATGGCCCCGAACAAGGGGCAATGCAGGGAAAGCTGCTGGGAAGTACCAAGCAGGTGCAACTACAGAGAGATGTGCTAAGAGCATGAGGTCTCCTCTGTCCTTGGGAAGGGAGCAGGATGGGGCTGGGATAACAGAGTTGAGGGCAGCCAGGAAGGGCCTGGCCCCTGTTGCTGGAAGAAGGAAGGTGTTACTACAGGACATGATGGTGGCAGGTATGAAAGGAGCAAGAAAGTGTGATGAGAGCAGTCACAGCCCAGGTCTAGGAGAGGAAACCAGAAGCCAGCTGCCCTGCCAGGCCAGGGAAGGGAGCAGCCAGCAGTGTGTGAGCAAGAGTGAGGACTCCAGAGGTGAGCTCAAATCCAGAGGACATGATGTGGCAGGGACATGGGCCAGGGGGCTGGAGCATCGGAGCAGGTCTGCTAAGTCCCTGCCCCTGGAACCCGACAGGGCGGCAGATGCCCTTCTAAAGGCAGTGGCAGCCAGCAGCGTCGCTGAGAAGGCTGTGGAGGCAGCTCGAATGGCCAAACTGATAGCCCAGGACCTGCAACCCATGTTAGAGGCCCCAGGTGAGGCGTGGGCAGCCTGGGGAGCTGGAGGGGCTCAGGTGTGGGGAAAGGGAAGGAAGTCCCTACAGAGGACTGGGGATGAAAAAGCCAAGGTATGAGGGTCCAAGGGGATGAAGAGGGGGGCCAGACCCAGTTGTTTGGAGAGTGCAACCGGGAACTTATGAAATTTAGTAATAAGGACTAGGGGCTTGGGGTCTGGCTATGAGAGGCTGTAAGCCTGGGGATGCAAAGTCCTGGGAGGTGCCCAGAGAGAGGGATAAAGCTATAGCTCTTGCTTCCCAAGGCCAGTTAGGCCCCTCTGATTCTCAGCTATCCCTGCTGCAGGCCGCAGACCCCGGCAAGACTCAGAAGGTTCCGACACAGAACCCTTGGATGAGGACAGCCCTGGGGTATACGAGAATGGACTGACCCCCTCAGAGGGCTCCCCTGAACTGCCCAGCAGTCCTGCCTCCTCCCGCCAACCCTGGCGACCCCCTGCCCGCCGGAGCCCACTGCCTCCTGGAGGGGACCGGGGTCCCTTCTCCAGCCCCAAAGCTTGGCCTGAGGAGTGGGGGGGGCCAGGTGAGCAGGCAGAGGAACTAGCTGGCTATGAGGCCGAGGATGAGGCTGGGATGCAGGGGCCAGGGCCCAGAGACGGTTCCCCACTCCTCGGAGGCTGCAGTGACAGCTCTGGAAGTCTTCGAGAGGAGGAAGGGGAAGACGAAGAGCCCTTGCCCCAGCTGAGAACCCCAGGGCGCTTGGAGCCTGAGCCCATGGCCACGCCAGTCCTGAGGGGCCCATTCTCAAGGGGTCCTGAAGCCGGGTGCCTGATGGAAGAGTTTGAGGAGCCTGCTGCAACGGAGAGGCCCGTCCAGCCGGTGAGATGCCCTCCATCCCCGCTTTGTGGCCCCTTTTCTCCTCAAAGCCTTGCCTCTCATCCTTTCCAGACATCTCTCTGATCCCTTTAGGGGCTCCGATTTGGACTCAGATTCCTTTCTGCCTGCCCAGTCTTGGACCATATCCCACCTTAAAAAAAAAAAAAAAGGGGGGGGGGGAACTTGTGAACTGCAAGCAACCTTAGAAACCTTCATCTCCAGCTCCCTCGTTTGACAGATGGGGAAACTGAGGCCCAGAGCACTTAAAGTAATTTGCCGAAGGTTACCAATAAGTAATGGTAGAGCCAAAACATCTTTCCCTGTTCTCCTTCCATATCATTTCCAGCTCCTCGTTTCCTACTCCACCCCCACCCCCACCTCCACAGTTTCTCTCTTTGGTGCCCAGAAATAAAAAAGGAAAAGCTTGTTCCCTCCCTACCCTGAGTCTCCCTCCCTCTCCTGGGAAGAAGGGAAATGGGAAAGGAGGCAGAAAACTGGGAGGGGTGGAGTTTCCCCAGAACCCTCTACTCTGATTGGATGTCAGGCCTCTCCTGTTTCCTAGCAACTACATCCTCACCCCTTCATCCCTCTCTGCTTTACTGCAGTACTGGCTGCTGCTGCCAGCGTCTGCTACTAAGGCCAGGCACCTTCTGCCTGGGCCACGTGACATGCTGCTAGTGGGAGGGGAGTGGAGGGAGGAGGGAGGAAGGGCTGTTCCCGACTTGAGGGAGCCTGAGAGAAGGCGGGGCCCTGCCTGGGAGAAGAGAGGTGTTTCTGCAATCTAAAACAAAGGTTGGACACGCCCCTGCTCTGACCTCTGAGGAGAGGTGCCTGGGACCCTTCAGCTTTGTCACTTGCCAGGGCAGGAAGTTGGGACCTGTTGCTGGACACGGTCCTTAGGGACTGAGACTGCATTTCCTTCCCCTTATCTCTCTAGGGAGCTGCCAACCCCCTGGTGGTGGGAGCCGTGGCCCTCCTGGACCTCAGCCTGGCGTTCCTGTTCTCCCAGCTCCTCACCTGAGGCTCCTGCCCAGCCTAGTTCTGGCTTTGGTTGCTGCCTCTTCACTTCTTTGACCTGCCTTTTTCTCTTTTCCTCCTCCTGGTTGTTTTTTTCTCCTCTCTTTCTTTCTCTTCTCCCTTCCCATTCTTTTCTGTTCCCCCTTTGTTTTTGTCTTTTGCTTTTTCTTTCCAGCTGTCCTTTCAGATTCTCTCATTTATTCTGGATCTGTCTCTGTCTTCCTCACTCTCCTCCCCACCCTGCCCCACCTCTCTCTCTAGATTGTTTACATATGAAGGGCTTTTCTCGCTCAGAGTTGCTCTCTTCTCTGAGACACACAAATCTAAGTCAGACCATTGCCCCATGTCCTCCCCGCCTTTTCTTTAGACCTGAACTTCGGTGAGGGTGGGGGTTTGGTATCCTGAGGGGTCTCCTGGAAGCTGAGTGGGAAGGAAGAAGAAAATGGAGAAGGGATGACTGTATACTGGGCAAGGCACTGGCTGAGCTGCTGTGGCTCCCTGACCCAAGGGGCCTGGTGTCCCTCTGAGGCCTAGTGGAAGAGCTGGAGGAGGTATGGCCTCCATCTCTGATCTTGGAGGATCCGATCTCACCTCCAAGCACTGAACTAGGTTCTTGCCTAACTCCATCCTTCCCTGAAGGAGATAGGGGAGATGAAAAGTAGAATGACTCCCTAGGATCTCCCTCTTCCTTTCCTCAACAGCCAGCCTCTCGTCCAACCCCCCTAGGGTGGCATGCCTTGTCAAGAGCAATGTGTAAAGGAAAGAAAATGTCTAACACAGTCACGTCTACCCACTGACCTCTCCCACCCTCTTCTCTCCCCCCCCCTAAAATTTATTTGGTTGGTCTGGACTCACTTGTGGCCTTTGATTAGACTTCTAAGGGGCCTGAAGAAGACATTTCTATTGCTGAGGGTTAGAGGCACTTGAGCTAGGACCCCACTCCCCAACTCTGGCAGTTGTGGTGTGCGGGTTGCAGGGAGGAATTTTGGGGAACACAACCAGACTAGATAAGAGGAACTCACAGAGCAGCAGAAGCTGTGACAAGTTTAGTAGTCTAAATGGGTTATATCCCTTCCCCCCATCACATCAGGATCTTGTGAAATGGGAAAACAACAGAAAGAGGGATCAAAGGAAGCCAATCTCTCACACACTTTCCAGGCAGGGCAGAGGTGGCAGTCAAACCAGGGTGAGAGGTGGGTGGAGAGCCCTGTTTGAGATTGTGGCTGATCCCTGTTAATAGCTTTCCCCTGGGGGCAGGAAGCCCTAGGAAGAGGGGGACCCCTCTGTAGGGTCCCCAGGGGATCTTTCCTCCCTCCCCTGCATGAGGCAGACGCAAGCTGCCTGCCAACCCCCTCCCTCAAGGAATGGCCTTGCCTGGGAATGCCCACCATACATACCCTCTTCTTTTTTTCTAGTCAAACTCTGTTTACTCCTTGGCCTGCCTCCCTCCCTCCCCTCTGAACCTTTACTTCTGATTTCTATTTCATGGAATTTGGGATTGAAGTTAAACTACAACAGTGCCGCCAACACCAAGTCTTGCAGGAAAAAAATACAAAGAAATTTAACAAAAAATATATTAATAAAAAAGTTCAAAAAAGGGGGGGGACTGTCATCTCCTTTGGGGTGCGATGGCTTCAAATCCAAGCTCTCTGAGGCTCTCTGGGTGATGAGAATGTACAAAGAGCCCTCTTGGGGAACCCCAGGCCTACCAGGCAGTCTTGCTGCCAGAAGAGCTCCTTCCCCCCCACTCCAAAGCCTGAGGCCTGAGGTCAGAGTACTCTATACTCTAGACGGCTCAGTGGGGCTGCCCGGGAGGGGCGGGGTCCCGTGACGAGGGCGGGAAGAGGGAAGGACCAGTCGAAGGACCAACCCCTGTCGGGCCCTGTACCCGGAAGCGCTGGGGGGAAAGGAGCGGAGTTGAGACCAGGCAGGTGAGGCTGTCTTTAGGGCTGGCGCCCTGGTGTGACGCTGAGGCCGCCTGAGGTGTGACCCTGGGGAAGAATACCACGAAAGAGGTAGCTCGAGGCCCTGAAAGGAAATGAATGGCCGAGCTAGGGATGGGAAACCAGGTGGGGCTGGAGGCTGGGTTGGGGGGGTGGGGGTGGGAAATAGGCGGGGCTCTGGCGCATGCTCAGTACGAACGGGAGCCGAGGTGGGGCGGGCACGCATGCGTGGTGTGGAATCTCCTCCCGCAGTGTGGAAGGGGTGGGATGTGGAGACCCACGTGGGCAAAGGTAAATATGGGCTCGGTTTTAGGGTAGCTTCGGGGCCCGGTCCCTCAGGATGGCACAGGGCAAGCCTGGACTAGAAGGCCAGGTATTCGGCCCGAGGGGTTTAAAGCCCTCTCCATTTCCGGGCTCTGCCCCTTCAGGATGGTGGTACCTTCACTGAAGCTTCAAGATCTAATCGAGGAGATACGTGGGGCCAAGACCCAGGCACAGGAGCGGGAGGTGATCCAAAAGGAGTGCGCCCACATCCGCGCCTCCTTCCGCGATGGGGACCCTCTGCACAGGCACCGCCAGCTGGCCAAACTGCTCTACGTCCACATGTTGGGCTACCCCGCCCACTTTGGACAGGTATTGGGCAGGCCCTCCTCCCTTCTGAGTTTGATGAGGAAGACTAATAGAGCAGGGTCTTGGACACCCTCACCTAGTTGTGCCCTGGTTGTGGGGTTTTTTGTTTTTTTGTTTTGTTTTTTTTTTTAATTCTACAAAGATTCTGAGCCTTCCCTCACAGCATGCACTGCTGACCCCCGTCCTTATTACAACCCCTATGGGTCATAAGCTGGACTGAACACTTCATTCTCTGGTCAGCCCCATTCAAGTCACCTCCTTTCTTCTCCCATCCTCCTTGACTCCTGGTTCCTCGAAACTACCCACGAACTCTGAATTTCCTAAGCCTTTCCTCTTGTTGAAGGGAGGGTGATGGGAAATGGTGCTACCATAAGTTAATCTGGTGGTAAAGAAGATAGAAAAGGGATGTTAGTGCCTCCCAGTTTCACCCCTGCCCCTTCCTGTTCTGCCTCCTTCCCTGTAGATGGAGTGCCTGAAACTGATTGCCTCCCCCAGATTCACAGACAAGAGGGTGGGCTACCTGGGGGCCATGCTTCTACTGGATGAGAGGCAGGATGCCCACCTGCTCATTACCAACAGCATCAAGAAGTGAGAGGGTTCTGGGAACCACTTGGAATCAGGGAGATGGGAAGAGTGGGGAACTGGGAAATCCCAGGGGGCTGCCTAATGTAGGTACTGGGCAGGGTAGATTTCTCAGAGCTTGACTGACCACCCTCCCCAACTCTGCAGTGACCTGAGCCAGGGGATTCAGGCAGTACAAGGCCTGGCCCTGTGCACTCTGAGCACTATGGGCTCTGCTGAAATGTGCCGGGACCTGGCCACTGAGGTGGAGAAACTGCTCCTGCAGCCTAGCTCCTATGTGCGCAAGAAGGTGAGATGGCAGGACTGCAGGCCCTTGCCCCACCAGAAACTGTCCTGTTGGCCATGTGTTAAAGGTGGGAGGTCCATCCTGGCAGACCCCTGCCCTCTTCTGAGCCCCCTGATCTCTGCAGGCTGTTCTGACCGCAGTGCACATGATCCGGAAGGTCCCTGAGCTCTCCAACATCTTCCTCCCACCCTGTGCCCAACTGCTTCATGAACGCCACCATGGTAAGGCCACAGGGCTCCCTGTCCCCTGCCTTACCTCTGGCTATGGACAGAAGTGAAAAATGGGACAGGAACACCAGCCCATAGGAGAAGGGGTAGCATGTGCACACAAACACACACGCGCAGTAGGCTCTCCTGTGCCCCTGGCCCACCATTCACTCCCTACCCCCACACCAGGCATCCTGCTGGGCACCATCACGCTGATCACGGAGCTCTGTGAACGAAGCCCTGCAGCCCTCAAGCATTTTCGAAAGGTGGGCTGGTGAAAGGGGCAGGCCCTGGTCCAGGAAAAGAGGGGCAATGGGGTTGGAATGGGGCTGAAGGTTGAAAGGCTGAGGAAGAATGCCCAGTAAGGCTGTGCCCTCCCTCCAGGTGGTGCCCCAGCTGGTGAAGATCCTCCGGACTCTGGTGACAACGGGATATTCCACAGAACACAGTATATCTGGAGTCAGCGACCCCTTCCTGCAGGTGGGCTGATTCTTTCCTGCTGTATCCCTGGAACAGAGAACTTAGCAGTAAGCCCATGGCTATCGGTCACCTCCCAGAGAACCCTTTGGGTCAGTCAGTGTCTTAGGAAGATGGCAGACACAGGATTGCACAGGTCATCCCGAGACCAGTGCTGGAATGGGGATACCTAAAGGTCAGAAAATCCAGTTTGGTAACAATGACAACAAAAAAGCCTGTCTCCAAATCCCTGAGCCTCACACACGTCTGATCTCCCAGGACCCAAGGGACGCAGGGGCAGGGAAGCTCTAGGAAACCAGCCAGACCCCTCATGATACTTTCTTCAGTGTTGGATTTTTCTCAGCCCGACTTCTCACCCTCTGAACCCCTCCACCTTTCAACCTTTAACCCAACTTCAGGTCCGGATACTTCGTCTCCTTCGGATTCTGGGCCGGAACCACGAAGAGAGCAGTGAGACCATGAATGACTTGCTGGCTCAGGTTGGGGCTGGAGTGGGGCACCGGTTAGGTGTGTTGCTCTGAGATCCCACCAGCCCCAGGCATCCCTCACGTGACCACCCATTCTGTGGTGGCCGTATAGTCACATCTCCATTTCCCTCTAGACTGGGATCTCCATGAGGACAGGGACACAGTCTGTCTCAGTGTGGTTGTCCCTGACACATCGTGGGGGCTCAGGGAACTTCGTTAGATGATGGAGGGATGACACGGTGGATACCCTCCAGAGACCTGAGGAGAGGACAGAGCCCCTTCTAGTTGCACCTTCTCTCCCACCCACTCAGGTGGCCACTAACACAGATACCAGCCGAAATGCGGGCAGTGCAGTCCTGTTTGAGACAGTGCTGACCATCATGGACATCCGCTCTGCACCTGGCCTTCGGGTATCCTCCCATATGCCTCTCCCACTGGGGCCCCACTCACCAGCCCCAGCCAGGCAGATGGGTCCTATTCACCGGTTTCTCCTCCCCACCCATCATCCTGTGCCACGAAGTTCCCCACTCCTTAACAAGGACAGTTGCTCCTTCCCTGACTGTCCTCAACCTTTGCCTCCCATAGGTTCTAGCTGTCAACATTCTTGGCCGCTTCCTGCTCAACAATGACAAGAACATTAGGTGATAGTCCCAGGTGTCTGGCTGGGCTGTGCCACTGAGCACCTGGCCCTCGCCCCTGCTTCTTCCAGGGCCTCCTGATTCACCTACTTCTTATTCCAATACTCAGGGCAGGATGGGGCAGGGAGGGGGCTGATGGCCATGGTGTGATAGGGCCTCTCCCACTCTGGCCAGGTATGTAGCCCTGACGTCATTGCTGCGTATGGTGCAGTCTGATCACAGCGCTGTGCAGCGGCACCGGCCCACTGTGGTTGAATGTCTGCGGGAACCTGATGCCTCCCTCAGCCGGTGAGTGGGACAGACGAAAGAGAAGACGGGGCAGAGGGCCCAGCACCTGGTAGCCAAGACCTGGATGGGATCAGACAGCTGAAGTAGGGGGATTAAGGAGACAGGTGCCGCTCCAGTGCCTGGAGAAGGGAGGGCCTGAGATATGTCTTGGGGTGACCTGACTACTCCATATAGACAGACCTCTTTCTCTTGATAGGCGGGCCCTGGAACTGAGCCTGGCTCTGGTGAATAGCTCCAACGTGCGAGCTATGACACAAGAGCTGCAGAGCTTTCTGGAATCCTGCCCCCCAGATCTACGGGCCGACTGTGCCTCAGGCATCCTGCTGGCAGCAGAGAGGTGAGGTGACAGGTGCCCAGTAGGCAAAGACCAGGAGGCAAAGATGGTAGAATCTGGGGAGGGTCAGCACCAGGGCTGAAGAGCCATGTGTCCCCTAGGTTTGCCCCAACCAAGCGGTGGCACATAGATACCATCCTGCGCGTGCTGACAACGGTGAGGCAGGGACTGGACTAAGAGAGCTGGGAGGGAGTGGGCAGGGCTCACCACCCTGACTTGGCCCCATTCACCTCTTCCAGGCAGGCATCTATGTACGGGATGATGCAGTGGCCAACCTGACCCAGCTGATTGGGGGGGCCCAGGAGCTACATGCCTATTCTGTGCGCCGCCTGTACAGCGCCCTGGCAGAGGACATCTCCCAAGTACTGTTCCCACCACACAGACCCAGGGCCGCCCAACCCTCTTAGCCCTTCCTGGGCCACCTACTCCCTCCACCGGAGTCCTGTTTCTCCCTGGAAGTCACAGCTACCTACTTCGCAGAGACACTCAAGGACACAGCCCTATTTTTAGTTAGAGCACCTAGACTTTTGAACTGGCTCTGGTATCTACTGGCTGTGTAACTACAGATGACTTATTTAAGTCTCCTTATGCTCAGTGTACTCAGCTGTCTACCTCCCAGAGCAGTCTTGAGTGTCAAATGAGATAGAGTTCTTTCTTCATGTATCAGGCTTTATTATCTTGAATTCCGAGTGGATTAACAGAAGCCATCCACTATCTGTAGTCATTTCTCCATATTATCCAAATAGAATGGGCAGAAACCATGGTACCCCTTCGAGGGAAGGACCCTCTTGCTTCCCTCTCGCTGAGCCCCTTTTGATGAAGCCATGTAGTTCTCATGCGTGGCCACCAGAGGGCAGAAGTTGTCCAAGAGCCAGGACAGAGCCAGCGGGGAAACAAACTTACATAACTGTTCCAGGGCAAGACTTTTCCCTTTCCCCACCCCTCCAAACCCCATTACCTCTGTGCTGCATAAAGGGAGGTCACAGGTGTTGGAAGCTGAGGAGGGGACCCAGAACCTGGCCTACCATGTTTCTTATCCCATGCAGCAACCACTGGTGCAAGTGGCAGCCTGGTGCATTGGAGAATATGGGGACCTCCTGCTGGAAGGGAGCTGTGAGGAAACAGAGCCCCTTCAGGTAAGACCTCCATTGGGAGTACACCAAGGAGGGACTCAGCAGGAGAGGCAAGATGCCCCAGGGCTACTACCTTTGTTCCTGCTGAAGGTGGAGGAAGAGGAGGTGTTGGCACTGCTGGAAAAGGTGCTGCAGTCCCACATGTCCCAGCCAGCCACCCGAGGATATGCCCTGACAGCCCTCATGAAGCTCAGCACCCGGCTCCGTGGAGACAGCAAGTAAGAAAGGGTCCCAGCCCCTCCAGAGACCTTCTTCTTGGTGTCTCCAGGGACAGATGTCCCTTCACTGTGCCCACCGGCTTCTGAGTTTCTCTCCATACACACATCCCAGTCCCCCCAATCCTTAGGTTCTTCTTTTTGAGCCACGTATTGTGGGCATCCCCCTGCTCCGTGGGGCCTTTCCCTTCCCTGCCATATCCTGGAGTTGAAGGGCGGGGCGGGTTGCATCCCCACTCACACACCACCCTGTGGCCCAGCCGCATCCGCCAGGTGGTGTCCATCTACGGGAGCTGCCTGGACGTGGAGCTGCAGCAGCGGGCTGTGGAGTACAACACGCTCTTCCAGAAGTATGACCACATGAGGTGCGATTGGCGTAGGACCCACACCCCTGCCCCCTCCTCACCTGTCCTCTCCCCAGTGCCCCTCTCTGGGCACAAGGGTCTCATCCTCACCTGCGTCCTTACTCCTTCACAGTCAGAGCCTCCCGCCTGTAGTTCACTGAAGCTAAGTTGGCTTCCAGCCCTCCTTGCTCATCTGAAAACTGGCAACCGTGTGCCCTCTTAGGAAATCAGAAAGGCACTCTGACCCACCATGTGCCCAGGGTTCTGCATGGTCTCACCCTTCCCTCCCCCATGCTTGTTATGAAAAGCCCAGGGTCCACTCAGAGGGACACACCTGTATTCCATTCTCTCAGGGCCGCCATCCTGGAAAAGATGCCTCTTGTGGAGAGAGGCGGGTCTCAGGTTGATGGGGAAGCAAAGGAAAGCAAAGAAGCCCAGCTTTCGGAAACAGCCCTTGTGTCCACAGAGCCCCAGGTGAGGAGGCCGGAAGCCGCAGGGGGATGAGGACTTGGTCGGGCTTCCACACCCAGCCCTGCTCCTTCTGCCCTTTCCCCTAGGCCTCCAAGCTCTTGGATCTGTTAGATCTCCTGGATGGCACTTCTGGGGATGCCCAGCCCCCACCCCCTCTGGATCCCTCCCCAGGAGGCGCTTTAGTACACCTCCTCGACCTTCCCGGTGCACCTCCACCCCCACGTAAGCCTCAGCAAAGGGGAGATGGGAGGGACACCTGGGTGGCTCAGTCAGTTAAGCGTCCGACTCTTTTTTTAAAGTGTTTATGTATTTATTTTGAGAGAGAGACAGAGACAGAATCCCCAAGCAGTCTCTGCACTGTCAGCACAGAGCCCGATGCGGGGCTCACGTAGGGTTCCATCCCATGAACCGTGAGATCATGACCCGAGTGGAAATCAAGAGTTGGTTGCTTAACTGATTGAGCCACCCGGTGCCCCAAGTGTCCAACTCCTGATTTCGGCTCAGGTCATGATCTCGAGGTTCACAGGATGGAGTCCCATGTCAGGCTCTGACAGTGGAGCCTGCTTGGGATTCTCTCTCTCTCTACCCCTCCTGCACATGCACGCACACACGCTCTCTCTCAAAATAAATACATAAACTTTAAAAAAAGAAAGCAGGGGGAGATGGGAGACGACTTAAGAAAAGGAGGGGTGGAAATGTGCTGGTTCTCCTTCTTTGCCAAAATCACATCCCCTCTTGATAGGTAAGTGCTCATTAGCTTGTGCCTGTTCCCTCTCAGATACCCCTCAATGCCTTCCCTTTGTTCCAGACTTCTTACCCTCACCTGTGGGGCCCGGCTTCCTCCCAGCGCACCTCATCTTCTTTCCCCGCTACCCCCTCCACTGGCCCGTCAGCATCTCAGACCCTCTCATCTGAAGCCCTTGGCAGTTTGTGTTCCTTTTACATGAATGTTCTTGCCCAGCACACCAAACGACTGGCTCATTCTCATTTCTCAGGCCTCAGCTACAATGTCAGATGCCTTCCCCCACCACTCCTATTTAAGTTAGTTCTCCCCAGTTATTCTGACATCGTTTATTTTCTTCACAGTACAAATTGGTCTGTGATTATCTTGGTTGTTTTCTTGTTTATTGTTTTTTTCTGCCCACTGGACTATGAGTTTCATCTTCTTGTCTACTTTGTCACTAGCATCTCAAGCACTGCCCTGCACCCCGTGGGTGTTCACTTCATTTCTGTTGAATGAATGAATGAGCTTGTTATCTTCGCCCATACACTGAGCTGCTTCTCTCTCCATATTCCAGCTTCCATCCCAAATCTCAGAGTGTTTGAGCGGGAAGGACTACAGCTGAATCTGTCTTTTGTTCGACCCTCTGGAACTCCTGCTTTGCTCTTAATCATGGTCACTGCTACCAACACCTCAGGAGCTGATGTCACCCACTTCATCTGCCAGGCTGCTGTGCCCAAGGTTTGTGGAAGACCAGGATTTGAGGTGGCCTGGGCACTTGAGGAGAAAAGGCTAAGTAGAGGGGGTGGGTGGGAGGAAGAACGAGAAGGAAATGACAATGCAGGGACAAGCACTTGGGAAGTTATGGGAAGAGGGTTTGAGACTCTCGGGTGTGGAGGGGTTGCCTGAGCCCAGCTAGCTGCCTTACTGTGCTCTGCCCAATCTCCTGTGTTCAGAGTTTCCAGCTGCAGCTACAGGCCCCCAGTGGGGACACACTTCCAGCTCAGGGTGGCCTTCCAGTGACCCAGCTCCTCAGAATCCTCAATCCTAACAAGGTGAGCTCAAGAGCACCTACCCACAACCCTTTCCTGTTGATAAGGCCCGGGGACAGGACAAATCACAGGTGCTAACCTTGGTCTCCACTCTCATACTCCTAGGCCCCCTTGAGGCTAAAGCTGCGCCTCACCTACAACCACTTTGGCCAGTCGGTGCAGGAGATCTTTGAGGTGAACAACTTGCCTGTGGAGACATGGCAGTAACTCAGCCTCCACTCACGGTCTGAAATCCTCCTGTGTCCTGAACCCCCCCAGGGTCCCAGCCACTTGGAGCCTGGTGATTGGCTACCAGCAGGTGGTGCTCTGGGCCTGTGCTTGCCTCTGCAAGAACTGTGGGGGCCTGCCTTCCCAATAATGGAAGACCAATAAATCCTGAGGGGCAAAAGCCATATTTGGGTATATTTGAGATAGAAAGTGTTTATGAATCATAGAAGGGAAGAGTTTTCTTATCCAAAAACTAAAGTATGTATCTTCCTTTGAGCCTTAGGAACCTGTTTGAACAATTGAGGACTTTTCTTTCTACCTCTTCCAGGATGGGGAGCAAATTTGCCCCTAAACCTCCATAGGAGACACTCTACCATCTGGGCCAGAGTAGGGTGCAGGAGCGAAAAGTAAAACCAGAACTTCTAGATTTCTGACAGATTCTCACCCACTTCCCCAACCTGCTGCTATTTCCCACACCCCAAGGCAGGGAAATCCCTCCCCTCATCTCTAACTCAGCTGTAAGGCGGTTTAGGAGCCGCTGGCAGAATCAATGGCATCGACCAAGGGAGGGGGGTGGCAAGGGATTTTCCTGTGCTTAACTACTGATCACAGCTAAGTGGAAATCCTATAAACACGAGCGGAAATCAATGGAGGCTGCTTAGCGGCCAGGGGAGAGGGGCGGCCCACAGATTGCATCTGACGGATGAGGGAAAGGAGGCAGCCAGGGAGGGCTCAAGGAAGGATAGCTGAGGGTAAGGTGAAAGAACAGGAAGGGCTGGAGAGAGGGGAGTCAGTGTAAGAAGGAGGCCAGGGGAAGAGGCATAGTGAGCCCAGGAGGGAACCCTGTTAGACTCAGACTCTTCCCTGTTGAGGAAGTGACACCCTAGCCCAAGTTGCCTTCAGGATCTTTAGTCCCCTGTGGCTTCTCTCTGAGTCTGTGTACTTGTAGCAGGCGCTGATAGTCCTGAGGCTTGAAACGCTGTAGGTATACCATCAGCTTGGCAGGTGCTGTCTCCTGTACGGGCACACCTACAGGCAAAAGGGGAAGGAGGAGAGAACCAGACAGAGCTTCAAATGCATTGACTCTGCTCCCTGTCCAGATAGCCAGACCCCAGAGTTCTTTCCAAGGCAGCACTGGGATTCTGAATGCCACCCGACCAGCTTCTATAACCCACCAGCCCTCACCCTGACTGGCCTGTGGAAGTGGGGCCTACAAGGACCACTTCAGGTAGGAGTGGGGCTGGGAAGCCAAGCGTGAGCCTCTCCTCCAGCAAGGAGAAATGGTGAGGAGGCGTTCAGGTGCCATGAAGACAAGAGGGTGCCTCAATATCCACTCATTTCAGTTATTGCTCCATCCCTCAATTGAGATTAAAGCCCGTCTAGGCAGGCCAAAGCTCATTGGGTTGGTAATGAAGCACATGCAGAGGTACACACAGAGAACCCAAGGGATATAGAAGAAATGACAGAAGTAGCTATAGCTGTGGGGTGGGACTCACATAGAATTCTAGCATCTAGAATGGTGGTATGGAACCATAATAAGTCAGTATCTTATTGTTAGTGCCTGGCAGCATGCTGGGCATATAGTGGTGAACTCAGCGTATGTTTGTTGAGATAGCGAGAACAGCATTCCACAGCTTTAAGGCTTCATGGGATGCACAAACTCATACTTCTGTGGATGAACTGTCTACAGAAAAAGAAATCAGCCAACACTTGTCTTGCTGCCTGTCACATAAATACACTGTTCTTGCCTTTTAGTCAAAGTCAACAGGACAAATTAAATGAGGGCTCCTCATTTAATGTAAAAATAAGAGGACGGGATTTGGGGGAGAGAAGGATGGGTGGATGGATTAAAGCAGAGAACTGATGCAAACTTGGAGTGGCTGGAGGTGTGTGAACTAAATGAGGCAAGGACTGAGAGAGATTAGAGACCTGGAAGGACTTGACTCAGGTTAGGCAGCTACTATAAAAGCAAACTGGGTCTTCCAAAAAACTGCTCAAACAATCCCCAGTACAGAAATAACCCCAAGACCCTCCCCACGAACCCTCCCCATGAACCCATTCAGGGGGTACACCCAGAAGACAGATAATGAAGGCAAAGAATGCACACAAGGGCCTGTCTCCCTCACCAAGCATGCTGCTGAGACTGTGGATCTTCTCCAGGGCAACTGGGACTTCAGCCTCCTCGTGCACCAGGGCCTCTACCTCACCCACGGTGTAGCCAAAGTCCGCTGTATCCAGGTCCACCTTGAGCAGAGGCTCCTCTTCATCAGTTCCAGAGAGCACCAACTTCCAGGCACTACGCTTCGTCACAAAACTAGCTACTTCCTGCAGCCCCAGTGGGCCCAGCACAGCTGCCACACCTCCTGCCCCCAGGACCTCAGTCCCCAGCACCTCACAGAGCTGGGCCACAACTGCAGGCTCAACTGTGAGTTCCACATACTCCTGGTGGGGTCCTGAGACACCTGCGGTTCCAGGACATTTGAGCTCCCATCCACTACCCTCTCGCTGCCGCAGCCAGTAGTCAGCCCGCATGAGGCTCAGCTCAGGCGTGTCATAGTATCTGTCCCAGAAGGTGACCTGGTGCTCTAAGGTGCCTCCCAACTCCTGCAGCCGCTTCTCTGTGCCAGGCCCAGGAATGAACCTTCGCTCCACCTCAATCAAGGCGTGGGCCATGATACCTGCAATCAGTCAATAACAATTTGCTGAGCTCCCAAGGATGCTTGGCCTTGCAGGGGGACAATTCAGTAACCAGCCCCTCCCCCACCCCGGGGAAGAACTTAGGAGGGACACACTGTCACAGGGCTCTCTGTTGGGGCTACAGCCCTTTCTCCCTGCCTAGTGGTGGATGGTCCCCTCTGTCTCTGATGTTCTAAAGCCCTGCAACAGTGACAGATCTCCAGGTAATCCCTTACACCGTTCATGATGTCAATTCAAAGGGCTTCCTAGAGAACTGTAATGGGTGTCCTCCTTTCAGTACTTGTCTTCTATACCTTGCTACCCCGGGTGGCCGGTGGCTCACTTCCCGGAACAACCCCGCCCTTCGCCACAGCACCGGGTAGCGGAGCCCCGGGTCTCACCTCAAAGCCCGAGGGCCTCCCTCCCCGGGGACCTGGAGATGGAGAGGGGACCCCACACCACGCCAGCGAGGAATGCCGGGAGCAGTACCTGGCCTCGGACCTCGGCCCGGCTCTCTGTGCACCGGGCCGGTCCCAGCACGAGCGGCCATATTAGGCGTGATGTGGCAGTGCGGAGGACAGGCCGGGGCCTGAGAGGCTAGGTACGTGATAGGGGTGCCGCGACCTCGGCGGTGGGCTGGGAGCGCAGAGGTTCTCCCCGCGCTCTGCTCCTCGTGTCCGACCCCTCCCGGCTCCCGTGGGTGGGCCCGGGTCTGAGGCCTCAGGCTGAGCCCGGCACCCTGGGGGGTCCAGGTGCATGATGGGAGGTGTAGTTCCAAAGGGAGATTTTGCTTTCTCGCCTCATTCGTCGCTATGGTGACAGGAAAGCTGTGATTAGTGCCCCAACACTGTCTAAAGTTGAGAAGGGGCGGTATGGACAGTCGGATGGAAGGAGCTGAGCCCAAGTCCTGTCTCCCTCCCCCTCACTCCCTAGGCAGATGGGCCTGAAATCCAGGTAACTCACTCAGACGCTGCTGTCCCAACAGATATTTTAGTGACTATTATGGCGGCCCACAAGTACAGGCCAGTGGCAATGGGTTGAAAAAGGGGATAACTCAGGCCAGTTTAACTACTCTGGAGGTTTAGAGGGGATAATACATCCTAGAATGAAAGTTTAGGGTAAGGGTGGAAAACGTTCTGTCAGAGGAGGAACTGGTATTTTGGATAGGAACTAAAGACACTGTGGGATTTCAACAGTTAGAGACATGGATGGAGACAGGAACAGCAAGAGCAAAGACCAAGAAGCTGGAGAGCACCTGGCCAGTGTGTAAGGCGAAGGACATGAGGCTAGAAATACAGTTGAAGAGTAGGTTGGAAATGGCCTCGAGTGCCAGCCAGACTGAGGAATTTGTCACTGAGTTGCCAGTGGCCCCTGAGCAGGCTTGGTCTGGAGTGGGAGAAACATACTCATGTTCGCTTAAAATACAGGAAGACATTGGGGTGACCCTTTGACTGCTTTGGGAGACAAAATAGAGAAGACTCCTTCTCCTTACTCCCTCTGAGGACTGTGATAACCTGGAGATGTCACTGTGTGTCTGATACTCTGGGTCAGGTAGCTTGCTGAGGAACAGTGGCTCTTGTCAACTCCTACGATGGGTGAGAAGTGCCAGTTTCTCAACATTGGACATCTTCCCAGTATCTTTTTGGAAACAAATGACCTGTGGGAAGTACTATGGGGAAGGCACTGATTCACAGACATGACATCTTGAACTTGGGATGTGTTGGATGCATCCCTCCTCCACCCCATAACAGGCACCAATAGTCGGGGAGGGGAGGGCCTCCAGCCCCTAGCTCCAATCATTGGCCTACTTTTCATGCATCCTTTGCTTTGCAGTTTTCTTCCCTGGGGAAAAAGACCTCTTCCCCTGAATTATAAGGTCCTCTTCCCTGGGTTACAATGTCCAGTCCAGTTGGGCAGAGGCAGCAGTTTAACTGAAAGACCAGACTCAGGAACCAGACAGACCTGAGGTTGACTCCCAGCTTGGATTTCCAGGTGTTTTGTCTTGGGCAAGCTACTCCACCTCCCTAAACGTCTCATTTCTCCATGGTAAAATGTGAACTGCCACAGTTATGTGTGAGGATCCAATGATAAACTGTCACAACCTAGAGATTCAAAATGTTACTTTCTTTCTACTTCCTTTTTTCCTGTGAACTCAAGGGTTCTTTTTCTTTTCCCTTCTCTCCTTTCTTTCCTTCCTTCCTGTTCTTTTTATTTTTTTATTTTTAAGAGGAGTAGGTTATAGCAGCAAACGTGAGCTCTAGAGTCAGACTATTGAGGTTTGAATCCTGGAGCCGTCACTTAATGGCCATGTGACCTTGGGCCACCTAATTAATTTGTTTGGTCTTGGAAACTGTTTCTGTGCACTCAATAAACCTTAGCAGTTATTATTATTACAATATAAAAGAGCTTATAAACTGAAGATGAGGACCAGGAGCCAGAACCTCCCCTTCCCCCATCCAACTCTCTGTGGAGACAAGCTCTCAGAGACTTAAGAGTAACTGCTGTGGAAGAGAAGTTTCTAATACCCAACTGGAAAGGAGGGGGACTAATAAGGCAGGAAGAAGGGAGTGGAAAAAAAAAAGAGAGAGATAGGCCTGGGGTGGCTTTGGGAGGCTGGTAAAAGCCGGGGCTTGCTCTAGAGCTGATTTAAAACAAAACAACAACAAAACACATGTATGGTTTCTGTAGGCAGGATAAAAAAAAAAAGAGAAAAACACCAGAAAGAGTTTAAAGGCTCCGGCCCCCTTTGCAAGCACTGGCTTGGACCTGGCGCCACAATCTTGCAAAGTGGCCCCGCCCGCTGGCTGGCCTGCCCTGGGGTATCAGGTCCAGCGCAGGCACTCAGCGCTCGCTGGCCGCTGGGTGGGAGCGGGGACAGATGGACTACAACTACCGGCATTCACTGCGGCGGGCGGGCCGCTGCACCTGCTCAGTGGGGCCGCCCCGGGCGCCTGGGTATTGATTATTCCATTGTGTGGGACGCCTCGGCTCCAGCCAGTGAATGAGGCGGAGGAGTGAGGGCGAGGAGGAGGAGGAGGAGGAGGAGGAGGAGGGCGAGGAGGAGGAGGAGGAGGGCGAGGAGGAGGAGGAGGAGGGCGAGGAGGAGGAGGAGGCAGGGAGCGAGCGAGTGCCCAGGGTGAATCAATGGAAACCCCCTCACGAAGCCGGGAAAACACTTCAGCCGCAGCCAAATAGCATTGATTATTTTCCTTCACTTCCCTCACCGCCGTGAATTTATTTATTTATTTTTTTCCATCTCCGTCCCCGACGCCCCGGAGTGAGCGCTGGAGGGAGGGAGGAGGAGGGGAAAAAAAAAAGGAATCAACACATCGGAGAAGTCCCTTCCAAGAGCCGCCCCCTCCCCTCCCCGCCTCGCGCTGCTCGGCGGCCGCGGTTCGACTCCCGTCCCTGCTTCCAGCTGAGGTGTAAGTGCATCGATTTCCGATGCTGCTGGGTTGGTTTTTTTCTCCTCTCCCTCTCTCTCTTCTTCCTTTCCTTGCTCTTTGGAAGCTGAAGACGGAGGGGAGAGGAGGCTCTGAGACTCTGAGACTCTGAGACTGCCGCTGGAGGGCACGGAGAGGGACGGGAAGGGGCTGGGGGAGGGGACACGGACGGACGGACAGACAGACCGAGAGCCTGAGGAGGAGGGGCACGGGTAGGGGGGGAGGGGGCGTGCGAGCGAGGATGGTGGTGGGTGGGTGATAGAGATGCAGGGGTGGAGGGAGAGACGGCGAAGGGAAAGGCATCGAGGCTGGTCCAGGAGCCAGCCGGACAGACGGAGGGTAACGAGAGCCTAGACGGACCGCGCCGAGGTGTGCGGGTAGCGGGGGTCCCGGAGGGAAGGGGAGGCCGGGTGAGTGAGGGCTCGGAACTGTCAGCCCAGAGGGGCCTGGGTCTCGGCCGCCCCCCGCCGGCTGCGGGATCGGGAACCGCGGCAGGCGGGCGGGCTGATGGATGGGCTAGCGTGCTAGGGGTGGGGGTGGGGGTGGGGGTGGGTGGGAGGGGATATGGATACTCTTAATCTTCGATCTTCGTTTTTGCCTGAAGTTGAGCTGGGGTTTTTGTTTGTTTGTTTGCCTTTTTTTTTGGAAAGGTGCGAGTAGGTGAGGGGAGGCCACTGCTCCATTCAAGGTGAAGTGTGTCTCTCCTGGCCCCCCAACTCTCCATGCGCTCTTGTCTGCCCCCCTCTCAGAGTAACCCTATCATTTTTGAGCGCTGGACCACGCGTGGTCTCGATGTGCCTGTAGCCCCGCTGATCTCTGTCCATGTGTCCCTGCCTCTTGATTTTGTCATTTTTTCACCTCATTCATTCTCCCCACCCATCCATCCCTGGGTCTGTGTGTCACTGTCTCCGCATGTGACTCTTCCTATCCGAGTGATCCTCTTGCTGTGTGTCCCTGTCACTGTCATGCCTTGGCTCCCTGACTTGTCTGTCTAGGACCATCTAGGACTCCATGCTCTCTCTTTTGGGGTCCTTATGATATCTCTGGCCTTCTCAGGCTACTTTTTTTCATGCTTGTGGTTGTGGTAGTCACTGGTCAGGGGCCTGCAAAGAGTCTGAGGGATGGAGCAGATGTATCTCTCCCAAGGACTCAGGTACCCTTTCAGCACAGCCAGGACCGACTCCTCTTCCACCTTCACCCGGGAAGCTTTGGAACTTCTAGCATTGTTGACTGTCTCCTTTGCCATGTACCTGTCTCACCCACCAGGACCTTTGGTCTCCTGTGTGTCATCCGCCTCTCCAGGAGCTTCCCACCGCAAACCTCTTCCTTGCTGACTTGATTTCCTCCCTTCCCTCACTTGGCCATTGTATATTTTTTCATTTCCCCATTTTGTTTCACCCCTTTTTTTGCATTCCTATCTCCCGTGGTCTCCCTTGCCTATTCTTTACCTTTGTTCCCATAACCTGCCCTCTGCCTACCTTTTCTCCTTGATCACCCTAATTCCCTCTTATCCCTTATCCTCTCACTGAGCATTTTAACCTCAGCAGCAAAAGGTACCAGAGAGGAAGGGGCTGGGAGAGGTAGGGAGTATGGTTTGTGAAGGCACATAAACAGGCCAAGAAATCAATTTAATGGGCTTCCAGGGGCATATAACCCCTTCATCAGTCAGGGCCATTATGTCCATTAACTGTCAACTTTGATTTTGTAAGGGGACATTCTCTAGGACTCTGAACTCCACCCTGCTTGGTTGCCTCTCATCCTTCAGGTCATTCTAGATATCAGTGGCTTTTTCTTCACTTTCTAGTTCATCTTCTTCCTGGCCCCCCTGTTATTATCATATTTGGATTCAGCACGATCCTTTATGTGGCCGTTTTCATTCATATGACAGAAGCTATCTTGTGCAAGAGGCCAGGTTCATTCAGCCTAAAGAATGGGAAAGGTGGATAAAGAGTCTGGGGAGTTTACCTTGTGTTAAGCCCATCATTGTTTTCCAGCCCTTGGAGCTTGGAAGGGTAAAAGGAGGAGGTAGATAGGGGCAGAAGATGGAAGATTTCCGAGGTGAACCGTGTTCCAGAAAGGAAGGAGAGGCCGGGTGCAATAAATGTATGGGGTAGAGAAATGCATGACGTGAGGGATGTGCAAAAGGAAGGGAAGAAAATCCATGCGGAATGGGGGCAGGGAAGGAACCGAGGGGCGATTGGGAGAATGAAATAAAACATGACTTGATAGCGATACAGAAGATGGAGAGAAATGATAGAGTATTCCTCAAGAGGAGGTCAACAGAAAAGGCAATATGCAATGAATACAATTGTAAAGTGGGGGAAGGGAGGAACTGAAGAATAATATGAGGTGGAAAAAGAGTATGGTACAAAGAAGGTAAATGGAAGGCAAGCGGAGGAGTGCTGAAGCAGATCAGAGCTGCACAGAGCTTGGTAGGGGGAAAAAAGGAGAGGATGAGGTATCAAAGGAAACAAATGCCTCTGGTGTGAGGGGGACACAGCGTGACCAGTGCAAAGAGAGCGCCGCAGGAGGGGTGATTTGGAAAAAGGCATAGCAGAAATACCACTGGGTGAAGCCCCACGAGAGAGATGCCAAAGGAGAGGCAGAGAGCCCTCAGAGATACTGGCGAAGAGAGACAGAAAGAGAAGCTTCTGAGCATTCATTCCATTGGGCACATCCCTCACTACCCCACCAGAGGCCTTTGCATTTCATTCCCAAGCCAGGGGGACCCAAGCAAAGAGATGAAAAAAGTAGAAATCCCATTTACTTTACCTGACAGGAACTTGAATCTTTCTAGCCCCCTGAGAACCAAAGATCTCAAGCCTCTGATGTCATAAATTGCTGGTGTTGCCTTGGCAACCTGACAGGGTTCCTCCCTCCATGATGTCAGAGCAGCTGGTGTTACCTTGAAACACATAGAGGAAGAACTTGCTGCTTTGCTGGAGCTGTACACGTATGGGGCCGGGGCCTGAGTCTGATCTGTAGGATTCCTGGGTCTTAGCTCAGAGTGAGATCTTGTATTTGATTGCCCAAGGTTCACTAGATCCTGCAGGAGCAAGAGAAGGGAACTTGGGAGACAGGGGGCATTGAAGACTGGGTGGTAGGACTGAAAGACAGGCAAAAAATGAAGAAAACTGGAAATGGCAGTTACAGAACATGAGACGGGCGTTATGAGCAGGGAGGAGAGTTATTGAAAATGTAAGATGAACCTAGCTCTGGGTTTAGGAGTGGAGACTGAAGCTGTAAATGCAAAGAGAAGAGATCAGAGCTGTGTGAATGTAACCTGATGCAGGTATAAAGAGGAGGGTTCTGAAATGGCAGCGGGCACAGTGGAATTTGGCTGGGGCTGCTTTAAGTTGGAGAGATGAAGCTGTTGGGTGAGAGACCCAGGGTGAGTCATGATGGTCTTATGAGCAGGGGCCTTGTCCATCTACTTTCCGACTGTTTTCCCAGCACCTCGCCCAGCGTCTGTCACATAGAAGATGCTTCATATCTGTTGATCGAATGTTGAATAATAGGGAAAAGCTAAGGGAAAAGAGTTTCCCACCTCCCTCTTATCCCAACCTTCAGGCCTAAGTCTGCATAAGTGGGCAAGTCGGGAAAGTAGAAACTGAAGGAAAGGTCTGGAGGGGAGTTTTCTGATCAACACTGAGATCTCAGGTAGAGAGAGGAGAGACTAGGTCAGGGGCACACCCCCGGAGTCAGCTCAGGGCAGCCACACTTGGAGGGTTGACTCCAGGGTCTGATCCGGGGAATCTTTGTAGAGATAATAGGAAGAAAACATGAATGAACAATCTTAGGAGCCCAAGAGGAAGATGTGGAGGAGGGTGGAGAAAGGAGGTGGTTTCCAGAAAAGGTTGGGAGCTGTTTCCAAAGACAGAGTGGGTGGATTTGAATTGGAAGTGGCATCCCGGGCCGACTGCATTCCCAATCATGAAACCACAACTGAACCCATCATACCCCTGCCCTTCCCGCCATGTGACAAAGAGTTCATAAAGCAACACCAGGGCCATCCTAAACACCTTATCCCAATCCAGGCAACTCCAAGGAAGTCAGCATTGGCCAAGTAGGCCAACAAGCAGGAGGCACAGACCTGGATGTAAGAACCCGGTGAGGGATGGCCTTGATGCCTGATTGCTCACTGTTGAAAGAGTCCAGAGGTATCTGGAAGGTGGGGAGGGAGGCAAGTGATGCAGAGCTCACCACAACTCTGAATGAAATCTGCAGAGAGGTCTCAATACACAGAAGGTTTAGAGAAAGATGCACTAGTCAGGGATTATAACCTGTCCCGTTTCTGTGGTGAAGAGTCAGAAGGACTCTGAATGGATTGGGACTCTAGGAAAGAAGACCTGGAAGGGAGCAAGCAACCTGGGAGCCCTGGGGGAGAGAATCTGGCTATAATAAGAAAGGCCAGGGTGACTGGAGAGTTCTGGGGAGGGGGGCACCCCGAAGGGAGGGCAGTGGCAGCTGGATGCACTGTCAGCCGCCACCATGGACTTGGGCAGCTCATATTTTGCAGCAGGCGACAGGCTGTTGACACGGCGGTCCTTTACCTCACCGTTAGAAACTCATTTCATTGATTTTTCCATCTTTCTTCTCTGGCTTCTCAGTCATCCCACCACTCACTTTCCCAGAGCCCCTTGCCTCTCTGGGGAATGCCCCAGGGGACTGCCTGCCCACCCCTCCTCCACCCCAGGTTCATGTGACAGGGGTTAAAGATTTAGAGGGCCTTCCAGCACCCCCACTCCCCCCCCACCCCCACCACCGAGGTAATCCCATTGGTTCTCAGTAGCCCCCTCTTGTAGGAACTAGTCCAGAGACCAGGGCTTCTGTTAGGTCGTTCAGGATGCCCAGTTAAGAGGCGACAGGGCTAAGATCCACCTGTTCTGTCACCAAGCTATACCACTGAAGTGCAGGCTGCATGTCCCTGGAAGGAGACATCTTTTTCTAATTCCGCCTGACACAGCTTGGTATCCCTTAAAATTTTTCTTTCAAAGTCAAGTGAGAGAACAGGAGCGGCCTCTGTGTTTGGACAGGAATAAGGGATTACATTAAAGCTAAGCTTCTAGCCTTGGAGTCACATCAGGGCCATCCACTGGAACGGTGCTTGCACAGGCGCCTGTGCAATTAGGAGGACATAGTAGCAAGAGCTCCCTTCTCAGAGAAGGTAAATGTATGCAGTGTCTAGTTCAGTGTAGTGTGTTGACCTGCAGGCAGTGGGGCAGGATGGGTGTGGGTCAGAAATTTTTACTTCATGTGTGGACATTTCCCTAGTGCCTCCTCCAGTCACAGCCAGCTACCCTCAGCCTCTCCCTCTGGGGCTGGGATCGGACAAAAGGTTAAGAGTCAATTGCCAGTCATTTGGCTTCTCAGTGAAGGAAGGCAGAGGGTGGGACAGAAGTGTTAGATGGGGTTTCCCTGAGGAACGAATGGGATACATGCCCTTTCTATCCTCAAAATTTTCAGTCCTTGTTTTGCCAGTGACCACCCCCCCCCCCCCCCCCTCAGTCTTATGGCTCTGTCCTCCTTTTTCTCTCTGGTCTCTGGGAGGTTGTTTCTCTGGGGCCCAGTGTGCCTTGGGTGTGGGGTGTCTGAATCCAGATTCTGCTACCTCCTCTGACTCATGAGCCTGTCCGCCCCCCTGGCAACTGTCTTCCTTTCTGTCCAGCCACTTCCAGGTCCTGGACCACTGGCCTACTTGGGCCGGAATGCCTTCTTCCATCTTGTTTCTCCCGGCTACCCGATTTTCAAAACCCAGAGGTAAATCCTGGTGCTTCCGGGAGAGGAGTGCACTTGAGGTTAGGAAGAGAGACCGGGGCAGGCCAAGAAAGGAGTGTGGGACGGATAAGGGCAGGGAGGAGTGGGAGAAGTGGGGGCAGGCTGAGTATGACCGAGGAAGGGAGTCCGAGGTAAAAACCATGTGACTTGGAGCCGACGTGAAGGCCACAATTTAAATGAAAAAGAAAGGAGGGCGGTAGACTGCGCGGCCGGGTAAAGAAATGGGAAGAGCAAAACCGGGAGCCTGACCCCCTGCCGGGAAACGAAGGCTGTGGGGAGGAGGAGGGAGGGAGGGAGAGTGGCTGGGGAGAGGCTTCAGGCGGAAAAGGCAGCTCTGGCTCAGCCTCTGTGGCAGTCCTGAGTTCAAGCCGTGCTGGCTTTGACCCTTGTGGGAGGAACTGAAGTGGCAAATTAACGACGATAATGAAGTCACTGCTCCTTGTTTGTCTTTGCTGGTTTCCCCTTGAGATTTGTCCTCTGGCCAGACGGGGCAACGTGGGGGAGGGGAGGGCCATCGGCGGGGAAGGGCGGGGGAGGGGCGCGGAGGAGAGGACCGGGAAGTGGAGACGCGGGGGCCGAGCGGACCCGGGCGAGGAGGCGGAACTCAGGCAGGGAGGAGGCCGAGGGAAGGGGACGCGCCAAGAGTAGGGGAGAGGAGAGAGCGGCGGCAAGACGGGAGGGAAAAGAACAATGGAGAACAGGGCAGGGAAGCCTGGAAGGAGGAGCAGAAGACCGGGCGGGAGAAGGAGAGCTGGCACCGGGAAATGGCGAGCCGGAGGGAAAGAACGTGGCCGGGGCTGCGGGAGCTGCAGCTGGCGGGGCCAGTGGGCGGGGCCTCATCTCCATCTCTAATGGCTGTGAAATGAGGTTAGCTCCATTAGAGGCGGCGAGAGTGTAACGGGATCACACTCATTAGGGCTGGGCCATCCCAGTAATTACCACCACCCCAAACACGCCCGCGCCAGCCGGGCCGCCGAGCACAAACAGGCACGCGGCAACACACCCGCACCGGGCAGCCCCGCCGCCCGCGGCCCAGCGAGCAGCCCCGGGCCCACGCGGGCAAGAACTAGGGCCTGGGGAGACCCAGCCCCAGCTGGAGGTCTGACAGCTAGCGCCTTCACGAACCCCGAAGATGTGCCGGGACAGACACCTACGCCCTCAGCCACGCACGCAATCAGAAAGCAGTGAACACACACGTAAACCCCAACTCAGGAAATAAGGCACGTGAGTGAATAATTATCGTTTCTATTTATTGATCCTAAAGTGCTGGCCTGGATAATGATCATCTCAACGGACACAACTCCATGAGGAACTATTCCCCATTCTGTATACGAAGAAACAGTTTTTAAGCAACCCACCTGAGGTCATTTACATAATGCAGACAACTAAAATTTGATTCCAGGTCTGTCTGACCCTAAAGGCCAAGTTCTACAAGAATGCTCTGCTGCTTGTCTTGAAGCTCATATGTTATTATGGATGCGTATGTGTAGACCTCCAGCTTTAAGAGACATTATCACAAATTAATACGCATATCCCCTACCTTTTGATTTCTATCTCCAGCCACCCCCCAAACACAAACACACAAAAGGAATGGCCAGAGCCCCTCATTGACTGCAATGTGAATAGCACCCCCTGGAGTTGCACAAAGCAGTGGTCCTGTTCTGGCTCATCTTTTACTAAGAAACTGAGAGCAGCCATCTAACACCTTCAAGCTCAAAGAGGAGCCTGACAGCTTATATGCTCAAGGGGACACACATAGGACAGAGTAACACACAAAAACCTCAAAGACCTTATTCAAAATGCACAGCAGCCAGAGTTCAGAAGCTAACAAATTAACCCAAGAGCCGAGTGCTGGGGTCAGGCTACGGGAGTCCAGTCTAGACTCCACATCTTTCCAGGTGTGAGACCTTGAAAATTCCTTTCCCCATCAATGTCTGTTTCCATGTTTGTAAAATGGGAATGAATGGCTGTATCTATTTCATCAGATTCTGGTGGAGAATTAGGGGATGCAATTTCCAGGGCTTGGCACAGTGCTGGCACATGGTAAACATTTAAGGATACTATTATTATTAGTTGTCTTGTTGTAACACTATTTAAATGGAGCCATTACTATGACAAGGTTCACGTAGACTCCGAGAATCAGAAGGTTTTATTTATATTACAATGGTATTCTTTCTATTAATTCTAAAGAATTGTGTGTAATTCCTTTCAAGTGGTCCTCTATGCCAGGAGCAGATAGGTTCCTGAATCTGAACTCAAGAACACTACTCCCTGCCCTCATATAAAAGGGTTCAGAGCTGGCTTTGTGGAGTTGTCTGAGCCTGAGTCTCCCAGGGGCACCTACAAGATCACACAGCTCCACACGGCTGTCCTAATCCTTGTGGTGTCATTAAAGGAGATGCATGGGCAAGAGGGTCCACTCCTCTCCAGCACGTCCACCCCTCCAGCAGCAGACACCCTGCAGCCCACTCAACAAAGTCATGCAAATGTGGATGGATGTTCCACTAGCTGGTTGTGGTTTTAGTCCACGGCTTCCCTTTGACCCGTCTGCTCCCAGCCTATCCCCATCTTCCTCCTCTCTGCCTCTGCTTTCTCCTCACATCTCACCTAGTTCCATTATGCCCACCCGAAGCATCTTGCAAGGTGTAAGACACAGTTCCCGGGCTCCATCCCTCTCACTGGGGACAGGCCACCTGCCCAATCTGATGCCAAAGCCGGGAGGCCTCCATGAGATTCAATAATCACACTTGTGGATCAAGATTTGGCCCCATCCCCCAACTTCCCTGCCCCTCCCTTTCCCTCCCTCCTTCTTCCCTCTTCCTCTCTACCTTAGCTGTCTCTTTCTTTACCCTCTATGACACACCTTCTCCTGCCTAAGTGCTTCATTCCCTGCCAACTCTCATTTTCTGTCTTTTGGACAAACATATTTCACAAAGTAAACACTCCCAAATATTTGGGGTGGGGGGAGATGGAGAGGTCTAGGAGAGGTAGGTAGCATTGAAATGGAGGAATAGGTACTGCTGAAACTAATATTACAATATGTTATTTACTAGAATTTATTTTTTTTTAATTTTTTGTTTATTTTTTTATTTTTGAGAGAGACAGAGCATGAGTGGGGGAAGAGCAGAGAGAGAGAGAGAGAGAGAGAGAGAGAGAGAGAGAGAGAGACAGAATCCGAAGCAGGCTCCAGGCTCTGAGCTGTCAGCACAGAGCCTGACATGGGGCTTGAACCCACAAACTGTGGGATCATGACCTGAGCTGATAGGACGCCCAACCGATGGAGCCACCCAGGCGCCTCTGTTATTTACTAGAATTTAAATAAAAACTTGAAATATGAAAAAAAAAAGAATGGAGGAATAGGAGTACCTCTTGTTTCCTTTTGAATAGGAAGGGAAGATTTAGACATAGACAATGATAGTGTTTTTCGGTTTTTTGGGGGGGGGGAGTGTGAGGGGGAAAATGATAGTTTATTTGTTTATTTTGAGAGAGCGAGAGAGAGCAGGGGAGGGGGCAGAGAGAGAATCCCAAGCAGGCATCACACTGTCAGCAAGGAACCCACAAACTCAAGAGTTGGACATTTAATCGACTGAACCATCCAGGCGCCCTGAGAAAATGATAGTTTTAAATGAAGGGAGTGGCCATATAGTTTTGATCCAGGTATTAACCGCTTTTGCACCCAGTGCAACTGTGAGCCTGGGCAAGGCTTCCATTCTCTGCTCTCGGATGATGGGGTGTCTCGAGGCCTGGCAATCGAGAGGGCCAAGTGAGAAATGAACTCTGCTGCTGGGCAGACTTAGCTTTAAATCCTGGCCACTGAAGACTCTCCCCTCCGTTTTTGAAAAGGGCAGAAATTAGAGGATGAGTCCTGGTCAAGAAGGAGCGAAGCAGAAGGAAAGTTGTCACCCACCTGGGAACACCTCACTCTGCTCTGTGGGAGGAGCTAGCCAAGAGAGAAGGAAAAGAACCAGCCTGACTGATCACCCAGAAGGCCAGGAAGGAAGGGATCATTCTTCCCATTTTCCCAGGTTGCAAGTAACTTACCAAGGTTGCATAGCTGGTGAGTGGGGGAAGCAGCCCAGCACTGAACCTGGGGCTGCATGAATCCATAGCCCATGTTCTTACACTGCTTTAAAAATCAAGCTCATCAAGTTAGAGTTTATTGTCTATACCAAACAATCCCTGTTAGGCAGGGCACTCTATATTTCCTTTTTCTTTTCCCCACTTCTCCAAGGCTTCTGCCTCTTAAAAGCAACAGGTTGAGACAAAAAGGGGCAAGAGGCAAAATGAGTGTGGAAGAGGGCAGTGCCCTAGGCAAGAATTTCAGAGAGAGGAAGAAGAAGAGGAAAGGTCCTAAAAATGGACTCTTCAGTAAGGGAGAGGGGATAGATCCAACAGTTGGAAAAGTGAAAGGCAAAACTGTTCGGAAGGCTCTGATGTGGAAATCATTGTATGCAAATTTTAAGCAAATGTGCTGGTGGCATCTGGTAGACTTTCTGGGAAGGTCTTTGCCATGTCCTTGCGTCTGGAGAAAAGAAGGGAGTGGGATTTTGCTTTAAGTGGGATTCTGGTTTAAGGAGGGGAGCGGGGAAGAGAAAGGCAGTCTGTTCCCCCGGCCTGGCATGTTTTCTCCTTGGTGATGTTCCTTCCATAACCACTAGGGAGCAGTAGTGTTTCTTCTCCTCTCGGTGGCCTGCTTGGGGCGGAAGGGGGCGCCATCCAAGGGTAGCCCTGGTCTTGCCGGGCTCCAGACGGGAGCTCCCGTCGCTGGCTTTGCCTCCATTTGCTGCACCCGTGCCCAAGTTCCTCCTCGGGGAGGGATAGAGTCTCTCTGTCCTCCGGCCGCGTTTCTTCGGTCCTTCCTTTGCTCTTGCTCATTTGGCTCTTGTGCCTCACTGTGTTCTCCCTGCCTTGTGCGGTCTCAGAGCCCACCTTTTCAGACGTCCGTAACTTCATATCCAAGCCTTTCAGTCCATCTCTTAACATCTTTCTCTCTCTCGGTAGCTTTCTGGGTCTACTGTCCGTCTTGGAGCCTCCCAGCTCCCCGGCTTCTTCCTGTTTTAAGCACGGTGGATCTGCCCCCCGAATAGGGAGCATTTATCAAGAAGGAGGAATTCTTGTCCAGCTATTTACTGGGTGCATTTCTGCACACCTCCCATGGAACAATGTTTGCAGTTCAGTGATTATGTTTGGGGGGCAACTCCTCCCTAGCTGAGCTTTGAAAGTAGCACTTCCAGCCTTCCCTTCTCATCCTGAGCAATAACCATGGACCCGGCTCTGGAAAGAGGAAGAGGGCAGTAGTAAAACAAAACAAAACAAAACACACACACACACACACACACACACACACACACACACACACACACACACTCTTCTATTCCTCCATAGCTTTCTCTCCATCTTCCCCTTACTCCTCTCCTCCCCCTGTGAGGGAAGGAAACATTAGGGATGGAAATGGAATGAAGGGGCAGCAGGGGAGCTCTGGAGACTGAGCCATTTTGGAGCTGGAAGATTCATCTCAGGGGATGACTACACCCTCAGAACTCTCCACCCTCCCTTGGCTCCAGGCCTGCCTCCTCCCATCCCCCTCGGTGGCAGCAGCCTTGTAATTTAAAGCTCTCTCTGTCGCCTCTAATGTGATCCTCTCGTTTTATTGACTCTCTCTGCCGTCTGTGGCGCCCCTTCACATCAATCTCCGCTCTAATCACACCGCCGCCACTGCCTGCTGTCTCCCCTAACCCCTCTCCTCCTGGGCCCCAGCCCTTGCAGCCACCTCTCCTTTGACTGTCCCCCCACGTCCACCCTACACCTGGACCGCCCTCTTCCTCCCTCCCTTCCCCAGAGGCGGGAGTGCCAGGGCCCTTGAGGGTGGCCTTCTCCCCTTCCCCACCTCTGAGATGTGCCCCAAGGGAGAGGAGACGCCCTTAAGGAAAGCCCGGAACTACAGGAGGAATGGCAGTGGTCTGAGGGTGAACAGGACTCTTGGCCTGGAGGTGGTAGGTGGAGGGTGACTTGGTCTGTCATCCGGCTCTGCATCATCTCCAGAAAGAGCTGAAAACTGAGTTCAAGGTAGGAAGGGCAAAGAGAGGGACACAGAGATTCAGAGAGGGAAGGAGGAAAAGATTGAGGAGGAGGGAAATGGAAGGAGGAAAGAAAAGGTGAAAAAAAAAATCATTGCTGCAGTTAAAGGTTTGTAATAAATAGAGGGTGATGGGAGAAGCGTGGAGAAGAAAAGGGGGGGAGCTGGGGGGGTGCACTGAGGCAGAGATAAATTTGCAATTGAAATTCTTTCCTGTAGAGGAGGAGGAGGGAGGTGGGGAAGAGATTTGCAATTTTAAACAGCTGCCGACCTACCCTTGGCGGTCTGGGTCTCACCCACGAGCTAGCCCAGAGCTAAACTCCTTTGGTTTCTAACTAAGAATCAGCTGGGTCTTTTTCCAGTCCTGGGAAGTAGAAGCTTTGGAGAGAGGATGTGGGGCTTAGGTCGTTCTAGCACCTCCTCTGAAGTTAGATCTGGAGTTGTGAATCAGGAGCCAGGAGGAAGCAGCTGATCGATGTGATGTAGGCGCGGTGGCCCAGCGGGGATGAAGCACCACCCGGGTCAGGCCTCGGTGGCAGGGCCCGGGAGAAGCCCGGCTTGCCCAGCCTCACTTCTTCCCACCAGGTGGGGCAGCAAAAGGGTGGTGGGCCCCCACTGTGAGGGGTAACAGTGGACTGTCAGACCCTCGTGATCCAGCGCTTTTACCCCCTACCCCCAAGGATTCCGTAGGAGAGACACCTTTCTCCCAGTTTCGGGCTTCTGCTTTCTGGTTATCTAGGATAACCCCTCCATCTAATACCTTTACTTCCCTCCCGGTTCTCCAGCTACCTCCCCCCACCCCCCAGCCCTCCACCCCTTGCCCAGGTGCTGATTTGCATTTTCATTAGCATGCTGATCCAGCCCCACGCGGAGCTACTTAATGGCTCTGACTTCACGCCTGGCTAGCCCCCTAGGAGGAAGGGGGGAAGTGGGAAAGGGGGCCTGCAGGCTGGGTGGGGCCAGGCCGAAGACCCATTCCTAATCAAAGAATCTGAAGGTGAGCGTTAGCGGTGGCCCAAGGAAGGAAGGAGAGACCACATCCCTTCTGGAAGCATGGGCTTGAACGCTAGAGATTGGCTGGTAATTAAGACCTGGAGTGGATGCAAACCACTTGGGACATTGGGAAAAGTATGGGATGGTGAAGCATGGGGAACTGGTGAGTTTGGTGGGGACGGGAAGCAGGGTGGGGGGGGGTTGCGGAGGGGGAGGAAGGTGTGGTAATCAAGGTAAAAAGGCTGGGAACCGTGTGGGAGGCCTGGCGTTTCCAGTAGCTGGAGGGAGCCCCGGAATTCTGACTGCTAGACCTCTGGAGGCTCATTTGGCCTTTCCTGGGTCTGAGGGACGATCCAGGTAGATGGAGGGCCCAGGTCTCTGTGCCCCGCCAGTCCTCTGGTTTCCCCTCCTTGGAGTTGTGTGACAGCAGCTCACTCAACCTGTTTCTTGGCTGCCTCATCTGCAAAATAAGATTAAATGAAATAATTGATGAAAGCATTTAGCACAGTGCCAGGACCATGGCATATGTACCTTAATAGCTTTTAGTAATATTACTGTTATTATTTTTTTAAATCTCTTTGTGGGGGAGGAAGCTAATCACATAGAATCGGTTGTCTTCCAACTGGCCAGGGAAGCCTCCGCCTATTTCACATGCTTGTGACCAGAGATGGCTCTGGAGGGCATCTGTGAGAGCAGCACCGGGCCTGCAGGCCAGCAGAAATTCACTGTGGCCTCTCTGGCTCGAGGACCTTGACTTAGGGAAACTACCCCTTCAGTGAGTGGAAAATCTGAGGGTCTTTCCTAGAGTTCATTCATTCAGCACACATGTGCTGACTGTGTGGCGGGTATTTTTCTTGGTGCTAATGATAGAGAAAGTAGGGTTCCTACTCTGATGGAACTTACCGTCTAGAAGGGAGAAGTAAGTAAACCAGGAAATATCAGGTGGTGAGAAATCTCTGAAGAAAGTAACCCCCCGGAGCATGTTAGCTTCCATAGGAAGGGAAAGCCTGTTGGAAGAGGTGATATTTAAGCAGACACCTGAATGAGAATTTGCCACCATGCAGAGGTCTGGGGAAGAGTCTTCCTGGCTGACGGAGTAAGCTGTTTAGCTTAGGCAAGGCCCTAAGGTGGGAATGGACTTCGTGTGTTTGAAGAAAAGGCGGCCAGTGGGCTGGAGGCAGCCAGCCAGGCAGGGTGGAGAGTATTAAGATGTGTCAGAAGTAGGCCGGCATCAGATCAGATAGATCGTTTTGTAGATCAGAATCCTTTTGGATCTTATTCATTGTACAGTGAGAAATCACGGATGGGTTCTTAAGGATATAGTACAATTGACATTTTTTTTTTTTTTTGGTTTATTTATTTATGAGAGAGCGAGGGGAGGGATAGAGAATCCCAAGCAGGCTCCGCAATGTCAGCACAGAGCCTGATGTGGGGCTTGATCTCACAAACCACGAAATCATGATCTGAGCTGAAATCA
This sequence comes from Felis catus, assembly GCF_018350175.1. Classification (NCBI taxonomy): domain Eukaryota; kingdom Metazoa; phylum Chordata; class Mammalia; order Carnivora; family Felidae; genus Felis; species Felis catus. The sequence goes on along the minus strand of NC_058373.1, from coordinate 73,968,333 downwards.
AGAGTCAGACACCTAAACAACTAAGTCACCCAGGCACCCTACAGTTTACCTCTTTTTTAAAGAATTTTTTTTAATGTTTATTTACTTTTGAGAGAGACAGAGAGAGAGCATGAGAGGCAGAGAGGCAGAGAGAGAAGGAGACACAGAGCCCAAAGCAGGCTCCAGGCTCTGAGCTGTCAGCACAGAGCTCGATGCGGGGCTCAAACTCACAGACCGTGAGATCATGACCTGAGTCACGGACGCTTAAGCGACTGAGCCACCCAGGCGCCCCACAATTTACCTTTTAAAAGATGTTTAAGATACCTGAAATTTGCTTTAAAACAATACAGGAAAAGGGAAAGTGGGTAAAGATATGGATGAACCAAGATCGGCCATGTGTTGGTGGCTGTTGAAACTGAGTCATGAGTACAAAGGGGTACCTTATGTTATTTGGTCTACTTTTATATAGGTCTGGCATTTTTCATAATTGAGAATTAAATGAAAGGTCATTCTGGCGGCTGGATGGAAGGAGACTGGGCTGTAGGGGCAGCAGTGGAAACGGAAGCCGCCGTGGAGCTCGGCACACTGGTTCAGGAAAGACCATGGCTGGGGCGACACTGATGCTACTGGAGACGATGCTAGCGGAGGGATGGGACGCCTGTCTGTCTGAGAGGTTGCTGTCCCGTTGTATGTGGGGAGCCGGCAAGAGGAAGCTTCTAGGTTTTTAGCCTAGCAACCAGATAAATGGTGGTCCCAAGTTTTGAGATAGGGAAGATGGGAAGAACGAGTTTGGGGGGAGAAATAGAGAGTTCTGATTTTGGACATGTTATGTTTGAAGTGTGTTAGCACTAAGGTGAAGCTTCAGGTTGGCAGGTGGGTAGCTGAGTCTGGTGCTCAGGGAAGAGAATGGGGCTGGAGTACCTGGAGAGTCAAGGGCCTGTCTGGGTGTCTCCTGCCACCTCACAGCCCCGCTCTCTCCATGTTTCCCCCCAGGGTACTTGCCGTCACGCTGAAATGAACCCCCGGCGCTCCTCCGTCTGCCATGGCCACCCTTAACTCATCCTCTACCACTGGCACCACCCCCACCCCTGGACACAATGCCCCGTCTCCGCCTCCGGACACCTCCCCCCCTGGCACCCCCGCTGATCCTGTCACCAAAGATCCCCCTGCTGCCCCCTCCACCTCTGAGAGCATGAGGCCCTCAGAGCCAGGGGGACAGGCCCTGGAGTCGGGCTGTGGCCTCGTCCCACCAAAGGAGACTGGGGAGCCCCGAGAAGAGGCTGGCTGTGGTGGCTTCTCACCAAAGGACCTAGGAGTGCAAGAGGACAAGGAGCAGGAGGAGGAAGGAGGAGGGCTCCCTCCCATGGACCTAAGCAACCATTTATTCTTCACAGCTGGTGGTGAGGCCTACCTAGTAGCCAAGCTGTCCCTGTCAGGTGGCAGTGAACTCCTGTTACCAAAGGGCTTCCCCTGGGGCGAGGTGGGAATCAAGGAGGAGCCCAGCTTGCCCCTCCTTGCCCACCTACCCTCTGCACACCTCACTGCCCTTCACATCCAACATGGCTTTGACCCAATCCAAGGCTTTAGCTCTTCTGACCAAATTCTGTCCCATGATACCTCAGCGCCATCTCCGGCCACCTGTGAGGGAAGGGATGGAGCCTTCTGGAGCTACCAGCTGGCTCCAAACCCACCCGGAGATCCCAAAGATGGCCCTATGGGGAGCAGGGGAGGAGACCACAGGGCACTCTTCTGGCTCTGCCTCCTGTGCCGCCTGGGTTTCAGCAGGGCCCAGGCCTTTATGGGTCACACACAGTCTCATGGGGTGAAGCTAACCCCTGCTCAACATCTGGGCCTGCCCAGTAATGCAGCTGTGCTTCAGGTGGGAGATGAGGGCCGCATGGCCCTCCTAAGCTTTCTGGAACCAAAACCACCTGCTCGCCCCCCTTTAGAAATGCCCCTTGATAATAGCAGCATGGTGAACACAGAGGCCAATGTAGCCCAGACTGAGGATGGTCCCCCTGAGGCAGAAGCTCCTGTCCTGCCTGCGGAAGAAGTCAGGGCACTTAGCCCACCCTCCCCCGCAACAACTCCCGCCACCTGGGACCCCAGCCCAACCCAAGCCAAAGAATCGCCAATGGCAGCTGGCGAGGCAGGGCCAGATTGGTTCCCGGAGGGGCAAGAAGAGGAGGGAGGGCTCTGCCCCCCACTGAACCAAAGCTCACCTGCCTCTAAGGAGGGGGGCACTCTCTCTGCCCCAGTCGGCTCCCCCGAAGACCCCAGCGACCCACCCCAGCCCTACCGCCTAGCTGAAGACTACACCCCAGGCCCTGCGGCCTTCCAGGGCCTCAGCCTGTCCAGCCACATGTCTCTGTTACACTCTCGCAACTCTTGCAAGACACTCAAGTGTCCCAAGTGCAACTGGCACTACAAGTACCAGCAGACCCTGGACGTGCACATGCGGGAAAAGCACCCGGAGAGCAATAGCCACTGCAGCTACTGCAGCGCCGGGGGCGCCCACCCCCGCCTCGCCCGTGGAGAGAGCTACAACTGTGGCTACAAGCCCTACCGCTGCGATGTCTGCAACTACTCCACCACCACCAAGGGCAACCTCAGCATCCACATGCAGTCTGACAAGCACCTGGCCAACCTGCAGGGCTTCCAGGCAGGCCCCGGTGGGCAGGGCAGCCCCCCGGAGGCGCCACTCCCATCCTCTGCCGGGGACAAGGAGCCCAAGACCAAATCATCCTGGCAGTGCAAGGTGTGCAGCTACGAGACCAACATCTCCCGCAACCTGCGCATCCACATGACCTCTGAGAAGCACATGCAGAATGTCCTCATGCTGCACCAGGGGCTGCCGCTGGGCCTGCCGCCTGGACTGGTAGGGCCGGGGCCCCCTCCCCCGGCAGGAGCTGCACCTGCCACCCCCCCTGAGCTCTTCCAGTACTTTGGACCGCAGGCCCTGGGGCAGCCTCAGGCTCCCTTGCCTGGCCCCGGGCTGAGGCCAGACAAGCCCCTGGAAGCCCAGCTGCTTCTCAACGGCTTCCACCACCTTGGAGCGCCTGCTCGCAAGTTCCCCCCACCAGGTAAGCAGCCTGGGGTCTGCACCTGTTTCCCCTTCTCCCTTCCCCAGGGCCAGACTCGAGCCTCTGCTCCCTCCTAAGGGTCAGCCCCCCACTGGGTAACCCCAGCTCCCTCGGCGCTATCCCCATTTACCCAACTGCCCCATTCCTTCCTTGGGCCTCTAACCTGCTTCTGTCCCCCAGCCCCTGGCAGCCTCTCCCCGGACACCCACCTGCCTCCAAGCCAGCTCCTGGGCTCCTTGTCTGACAGCCTGCCCACCTCACCACCCCCAGATGACAGCCCGTCCCTGAAGGTATTCCGCTGCCTAGTGTGCCAGGCCTTTAGCACAGACAACCTGGAGCTGCTGCTCTACCACTGCAGCGTGGGCCGAAGCCTCCCGGAGGCTGAATGGAAGGAGGTGGCCGGTGACACCCACCGCTGCAAGCTCTGCTGCTATGGCACTCAGCTCAAGGCCAACTTTCAACTCCACCTCAAGACTGACAAACATGCTCAAAAGTACCAGCTGGCAGCCCACCTGAGGGAGGGGGGTGGGGCCGTGGGTACCCCCTCCCCAGTGCCCCTGGGAGATGGGGCTCCTTATGGCTCCGTTCCCCCCTTGCACCTGCGCTGCAACATCTGTGACTTTGAGTCCAACAGCAAGGAGAAGATGCAGCTGCACGCCCGGGGCGCAGCCCATGAAGAAAATAGCCAGATCTATAAGGTGAGAGTGGGGCAGGGAGCCTCTGGGACTTGAGGGGAGCAGCACAGAGCCTCTGGGGGGAGAGAAGAGAAGGGCATGGGGACGGATCAAAGAGATGCTGAGTGGGAGAGCGATGGGAAGACCCAGGACTGGATACAGTGGCAAGTATGTACTGGGATAATCAACTTTTTGGAGATAGTCGTGGAGGGGAGGCCAAAGGATGGTGGACTCTGATAAAATGAATCCAGTACTTTATTCGGCTTTTCTGATGTTTGGGACTGGAGGGGAGTGTCTGCTCCGGCCGTCTTGTCATCCGTTCAAGAGGTTGGAACCAGATTCCATTCACCTACTAGGGTGGAGTCCAGGATTGGTAGGAGGAAGAGAAGGAGACGGGAGAAAAGGCAGTAATATTCAGATGGCCACAGGAGGGAAAGGGGAGGGGGCTGAAGAGGGTGGAAGGGATGGGTAGGGAGGGGCTGCTGCTGGTCAGGCTCCCTTGGGGGAGGTGAGATCTCAAGGTGTCTGTCCCTTCTGGGCCTGAGCATCCTCTTTCTGTGCTTCCAGTTTTTGCTGGAGATGGAGGGGGCCGCGGCAGGGGCTGAGCTGGGGCTGTTCCGCTGCCTGCTGTGTGCATGGGAGACCCCCTCCCGCCTGGCTGTGCTGCAGCACCTACGTGCACCGGCCCACCGCGACGCCCAGGCCCAGCGGCGTCTGCAGCTGCTGCAGAGTGGCCCCGCAGCCGAGGAAGGGCTCTCGGCTCTTCAGAGCATCCTGAGCTTCAGCCATGGGCAGCTCCGGACTCCCGGTGAGGAAGAGGGGACGGGGCAGGGCGGGCAGCAGGTGTGGGAGCTGGGCGTGGTGAGGTGATACCAGTGAGGAGAAACGGGTCTGTGGGCAGTCAAGAGCAAGTGGGAAGGGGCCAGCTGTGAAGGGGAGATAAAACCGGACTTGGGGAAGAGTGAGGCTGCCCAGTGAAGCAAGGAGCAAGAGGCTGCTGGAGGGAGGAGGCAGTGAAGGGCAAGGGCTTTGCTGGGTGGAAAGCAGCGAACAGGAAAGCAGATGAGGAGGAATCACCCGCTGATTCTGAATCGTGAACAGCGTCCCAGCAACACTGGGTGTGGGGAGCGGCAGGAGCTGGTCAGGAAGGAGAGAACTAGAAAAGCGGAATGGAATCCACTTCGTGCTGGGTCAGGGTATGTCAGAAGAAGATGGGAGCTGTGGGCCTGGCCCGAAGGTTGCAGGGATAGGAAGCCCTTGACAAGTTCCCCAGCCTCTTCCTGTCTCCTAGGAGGTCTTCAGCCCGAAGGCTGGGCTTAGGGTCCCCCTTAGGCAGCTGAGGTTGTACCAGCAGAGACCAGGAACAGCCCGCCAGGCGTCATTGATCCAGAGGGTGCAGGAGAAGAGCCTGGAAGGGGCTGTCAGAGGTGGGCATGGGCATCGGGGCTTTGTAGGGGCTGGCGGTGGGCGAGGGTGAGGGTACGGGCAGCAGGAACCAGGAACAGGCAGCATTGACTGGTGCTAATTGAATTGCCAATATGCTGGCTGGAGTTAAGTGCCGGAGGGGCCCAGATCAATAGCTAATGATCCTGGCGCAGGGCTGAATGGAGTTAAGGAACTTTAACACTTTAATTAGGCTGCCACCGAAAATAAATTCCTACACATCTGTCAATTCTTACTTGAGTGGTAATCTCCTCTCCCAGCTAGACCTGCCGCCTCCTGCTTGCCGCACCTGCCTCCACTCAACTTCACTTTCCTTCTTCAGTGCCCCTCCCTTTAGCTCTCTGGGCTCCCTGTTTCTGGGACCAGTAGGCAGGGAGCCCAGTTGGCCTGTCTCTGCTGTCTATGGCCAGACTTGTTTCCTCATCTTTAAATGATGGGGGCTGGGTACTTAATCTCTTAGGCTCTCCCAGCTCCAACCGTGTCACTTCTTCTTCATCCGTTTCTTTTTGGCACCTTTTTGACTCATCCATCCATTTTCTCCTTCTCCTGGCTGCGTGTCCTGCTTCCTCTGCCCTATGTCCTCCCTTTCCTGATGCTTCACTCTTTTAAGTTGGCTCTCCCCTCATCCCACACAGGGAAGCCTCCTGTCACCCCCTTAGCTGAGCTGCCCACCCCTGAAAAAGACGCTCAGAACAAGACAGAGCAATTGGGTGAGTTGCTCATCTGGTCCATTTTCCCTCTATCCCTGCCCCTTGTCCCCCACCCTCCGCCCCGTCCTCATACATTCTGAGGTGTACATGGGATTCTGCAGTAATCCAGCTGCCCAGCGAGGCCTCCTAGGTGCATGGAGCCAAACTGATACAAGAAAGGGCTCATCAGAGGGAAAGGAGGGGGAGCCACAAAAGGCTTAAATCTGGCCGTCCCGCTAACCTGGGATCAGCCCTGCTGGGCCTCCTTTCCCTGTGCTGTGTACAGCTTTGTGTTTTCCTGCCCTTTCCCCCCAGCCCAGCCCCCTACCCTGGAGGCTCTTTGCTACAAGTCAGGTAATGTTAAGGGCTGGGGGTCTGGAAAGAAAGAGGGAAGGCTATCAGAGTCTCTTAATCTCTTCTCCTTTCAGCTTCTGAAGAGGTCGAGAACAAGTCTGGCTCTCGAGGAGACAGTGCCAACCAGACCACGGTCAGAACTGGGGTAATTGGGAATAGCTGGGGTGGGGGGGTGGGGTAGGGCCTGGTTTGACTGAAATTTGTTCATATTCTAAAGCCTGAAATTCTTATCAGTAGAGCTTTACAGCCAGATTTCAGACTAATGGCAGACCTAGTTTTGTCATGTTTGTGACTTGTCTCAAAACACATTAAGAGATGCCACCTAGGGCCAGTTATATGTTTAGCACCATACAGGGAGCAGAGCTGGCCCCAGGGGTGGAGCACAGAGGGAGAAGGCAAGAAGGGAGGGCAGGACTTGAGGGAAAAGTGAAGACAGAAGCTGTCCCAAGGTAGGAAAAGCTGGAAGCAGGTGGAGGAAGGAGGGGAGGAGGGAAGACAAAAGTGAAGAAATGAAAAGAGAAAGCCCAAACCAAAAGGCTAGCCTGCTGCCCAGCTCTCTATTCCTGTCAGGAGCAGAAAGACAACTAGAGACGGATGGTCATCTCCTGCAGAAGGCCCCAAGCTTGCATGGAACCATCTGGGCACCTCCTTCCTGAGGGTAGAGGCCCCAGCCCAGATGACTGACCCAGATAGCAAACCCTGAAGCTCTCCAAGTTTCCCAGCCTTGGGCCTCTGCCTGGCCTAGGCAGGACCTGTGTGTTTTAGCTTTGTGGCCTGAGAGTGTGGATTCTGAGGGGACTCCCAGACTGGGTCCCTGAGGCTTCATGCTGCCCCTCCCTCACAGCTCTCCAAATGGGACCTCAACAGGCAGGATTACTACATTCCCACAGACTGAAGCAGTGCTGGCCAGATCCTCCTCACTCCTGTTTTCTCCTGCAGACTGATTCCAGATGTCTGTTCCCAGGGCCAAGTGCATTAAAACGAGCATCTGGATGCCCTTCCTTTATGGCCATCCTGTCCCAGTATGCAGGCCTGGACCAGTGGCACAGGGGGAACTGAGCCAGGGAGCCAGGGAGATGAAGATAGGCTGGAGGTCAGGCAGTCAGGTGACGAAGGTGGAGACAGGGCCTTCCCTTGGCCCCACCCCTCTAGAGGTGTGGGCGAGAATGTGCCTGCAGAGCAGGACAGAATTTTCCTGGGCCGCTGGGGGAGCTGTGGCGTTTGTTTACATTAAGAAGGGGAAAAGGAAAAGAAAGTGGGAGCTGCTGAGCCGCTGGGAGATGAGCCGGCTTCTGAGCAGACAGGTAGGGAGGGCCCCTCTTCAGGAGACACTCAGGTTAGGGACCTTGGGGAGGCAGAGTGGGCAGGGATAAAGGAGCCTCTGGGTCCAGATGTGCCAGAGGGCAGGGGCGCCATCTCACGGGGAAGGCACGGGCAGGGTGTGGGTGGGTAAGAAAACTAAATCCCGGGCAGATAGGTACAGGGTCATACTGTAGCTGGAGTACTAAGCAAGGCAGCAGAGAGAGGCAAAGACCAAGGAAAGACAGGCCAGGATGGAGGGAGAGGGCCGGACAAAGAAGGCAGGCAAGGGGAAAGTCTAGCCTAGGCCTTTGTCCCAGTGGAAGGGAAATGAGGGAGGAGCCAGCTTCTTGCTTCTGGCTGGATCCGTGGTGATGCCTTGATGCCTCTGAATGCGGCTCACTCCTAAATTGGGAGTGGGGGATCATGCTGTGTCCAAGAACACAAAGGGCTGGGTGATGGTGGGCCCCATCCTTCTCTGACACCTCCTCCCCAACCCATGTGCCCCCAGGTATTCTGCTGTCCATACTGCAGCTTCCTGAGCCCTGAGCCCGAACAGGTGAGGGCTCACACCCTCTCCCAGCATGCAGTGCAGCCCAAGTACAGGTGTCCGCTGTGCCAGGAGCAGCTGGTGGGCCGACCTGCCTTGCACTTCCACCTTAGCCACCTTCACAACGTGGTGCCTGAGTGCGTTGAGAAGCTGCTGCTTGTGGTGAGTACTGGCTGGGTGAGGACCCATTCAGGAGGCCCTGTTTGGGCCAGGAGGGGAAGAAGAGGCAGGGGCGTCCAGGCAAGTATGGGTTTAGCGGGGACAATGTTGGTGAGGAAGCCAAGCATTTCCTTCATTTCCATTAGGTCCTGATAAGAGCTGTTCAACGGGAGGCATGGGCTTTGGTGCAGGAGAGGCAGCAGCCCAGGCCCTCCCCTCTGGGGAAAAGCCAAAGTTCTGGGAGTGTTTCCAGGAGGAGACTGGAGCCCTGGACAGGAGCTGGGCACAAGCCCAGGTGCAGAGCAGGGCGTGAGGAGTAGCAGGGTGGGTCAGCACAGGGGAGTCACTGGGCTTTCTTCCATTGCAGGCAACAACTGTAGAGATGACCTTTACGACCAAAGTGCTGCCTGGGCCCACTCTATGCCCACTGGGGGATGCCCCAGAGCCCCCTGCTCCGGGGCCAGAGCCTGAACCCAGCAGAGAACAAGGAGCAGGTAAGAAAGGGGACGTGAGCTTCATGGACCAAGAGGGTCTGAAGACAACTGAGGCAGGGATCAGTTGTCCTTGATATGGGGTGGGTGGGGTCTGACTTCAGACAGTTACCTTCTCATGGCACCCTTCTCTTTCCTTCAGAAGGCCCTCAGCTGACCCCAGAAGCCAGTCCTGATCCTCTTCCTGAGCCTCCCCTGCCCTTAGCTGAGGCCCCAGACAAGCACCCAGGAAGCCCTGATCAACCCCCTTCTCCAGCCCCATCGCCAGCCTCTCGGCCTGATGTCCTGGCGGAAGAATTGGCCCCTCCACCCACCATGGCTGAGGAGGAAGAGGGGCGTGTGGGGGAGCCCCGCCCTGCAGAGCCAGCTCCATCTGACTCTCGCCACCCTCTGACCTATCGGAAGACCACCAACTTTGCCCTGGACAAGTTTCTTGACCCTGCCCGGCCCTATAAGTGCACTGTGTGTAAGGAGTCCTTCACACAGAAGAATATCCTTCTGGTCCATTACAACTCTGTCTCCCACCTGCACAAGATGAAGAAGGCTGCCATTGACCCGTCCGGCCCTGCCCGAGGAGAGGCAGGTGCTGCGCCTCCCACTGCTGCTGCCACAGACAAGCCCTTTAAGTGCACTGTCTGCCGAGTCTCCTACAACCAGAGCTCCACCCTAGAGATCCATATGCGCTCAGTTCTGCACCAGACTCGCTCTCGGGGGACCAAGACTGACGCCAAGGCCGAGGGGCCAGAGCGTGGCCAAGAAGAGCCCAAGGAGGGTGAGACTGAGGGGGAGACTGGCACAGAGAAGAAGGGCCCTGACCCTGGTGGCTTCGTATCTGGGTTGCCCTTCCTGTCGCCTCCCCCACCCCCCTTGGACCTACACCGATTCCCAGCACCCCTCTTCACCCCACCAGTCTTGCCCCCCTTCCCTCTGGTGCCGGAATCACTGCTTAAGCTCCAGCAGCAACAGCTGCTCCTGCCCTTCTACCTCCATGACCTCAAGGTGGGGCCCAAGCTGGCATTGGCTGGGCCCACACCCCTGCTGTCTCTGCCAGCTGCCACTCCTCCTCCCCCGCCCTCTAAGGCTGAGCTGGCTGAGCGGGAGTGGGAGCGGCCCCCCATGGCGGAAGAGGGGAATGAGGCGGGGCCCGCCTCACCCCCCAACTCCACGCCCAATGAAGCAGCCCGCACTGCAGCCAAAGCCCTTCTAGAAAACTTTGGCTTTGAGCTGGTGATCCAGTACAACGAGGGGAAGCAGGCTGTGCCCCCTCCCCCGACCCCACCCCCACCAGAGGCCCTGGGGGGTGGAGACAAGCTGGCCTGTGGGACCTGTGGGAAACTCTTCTCCAATATGCTTATCCTCAAGACACATGAGGAGCATGTCCACCGCCGATTTCTGCCCTTTGAGGCCCTGAGCCGTTATGCTGCTCAGTTTCGAAAGAGCTATGATAGCCTATACCCACCCTCTGCAGAGCCCCCCAAACCTCCTGATGGGTCCCTGGATTCACCAGCTCCCCAACTGGGCCCTCCCTTCCTGGTCCCAGAGTCTGAGGCGGGGGGGGCCCATCCCTCTGAGGAGCGAAGCCGGGCAGGAGGACGCTGGCCACCAGAGGAGGAAGAAAGCTCCAGAGGGAATCTGCCTCCCCTACTGCCTGCAGGCCGCAGGTTCTCCAGAACCAAGTTCACAGAGTTCCAGACCCAAGCCCTGCAGTCTTTCTTCGAGACCAGTGCCTACCCCAAGGACGGAGAAGTGGAGCGGCTTGCAAGTCTCTTGGGCCTGGCTACCCGTGTGGTGGTAGTGTGGTTCCAGAATGCCCGCCAGAAAGCACGCAAAAATGCCATCGAGGGGGGGCCTGTGCCAACCGGAGGGGGCAGTGGGGGAGCCTCTGGCTGCAGGCGCTGCCATGCCACCTTCTCTTGTGTTTTTGAGTTGGTGCGGCACCTCAAGAAATGCTATGATGACCAGCCCCCTGAAGAGGAGGAGGAAGAGGCAGAGAGGGGGGAAGAAGAAGAAGAGGTAGAGGAGGAGGATGCAGAGGAGGAACAGAGCCTGGAACCCCCCGCACGGCCCGGGGGCCCGTCACCTGAACCTGCAGACAGGGAAGAGCTGAGCCAAGCAGAGGCAACAAACCCAGGAGGCAAAGAGCCTGAAGGGAGGGCCCCTCCCTCGCCTTCCCCAGTCCACGCTTGTGACCAGTGCACCATGTCTTTCCCCAGCCAAGACCTCCTGACCAGTCACCGCCGGCTACACTTCATGCCATCCCTGCAGCCCGGTGCTGCACCCCACCTCCTAGATCTGCCATTGCTGGTGTTTGGGGAGCGAAGCCCCCTGGTGGCAGGTGCTCCACAGGCCCCAGGGCCACTGCTGAAACGGAAGCATGAGGAGGGCAGCCTGTCCCCAACGGGCAGTGAGGCAGGGGGTGGAGGGGAGGGCGAGCCCCCCAGGGACAAGCGCCTACGTACCACCATCCTGCCCGAGCAGCTGGAGATCCTGTACCGTTGGTACATGCAAGACTCCAACCCAACGCGCAAGATGCTCGACTGCATCTCCGAGGAGGTGGGACTCAAAAAGCGGGTGGTGCAGGTCTGGTTCCAGAACACCAGGGCCCGGGAGAGGAAAGGCCAGTTTCGAAGCACCCCTGGGGGGGTGCCCAATCCAGCCGTCAAGCCCCCCATCACTCCTGCCCCTGCAGCCTTCCCCAAGTTCAACCTCTTGTTGGGCAAGGTAGATGATGGATCTGGGAGGGAAGCCCCAAAGCGGGAAGCACCTGCTTTTCCCTACCCACCAGTTACTCCTGCTGCCGGTCCCCTGGCTTTCCTACCACCTGGGAAGGAGGCCACCACCCCAACACCAGAGCCACCTCTACCTCTCCCACCTCCCCCTCCACCCAGTGAGGAAGAGGCTACAGAGGAACCTTCTAAAGCTTCACCAGAGAGCGAGGCTTGCAGTCCATCTGCAGGGGATCTCAGCGATTCGTCTGCTTCCAGTCTGGCCGAACCAGAGTCTCCTGGGGCTGGGGGAAGCAGTGGAGGAACAGGAAGTGGGGTCGGGGTTCCAGATGGAATGGGGCAGCGGCGCTACAGGACCCAGATGAGCAGCCTGCAGTTGAAGATCATGAAAGCCTGTTATGAAGCCTACCGTACCCCAACCATGCAGGAGTGCGAGGTGCTGGGGGAGGAGATTGGGCTGCCCAAGAGAGTCATCCAGGTCTGGTTCCAGAATGCTCGTGCCAAGGAAAAGAAGGCCAAACTGCAGGGGGCGGCAGTTGGTGGGGCTGGGGGCAACGGTGAGGGCCCCTTGGGAGCCCAGCGCACCGACTGCCCCTACTGTGACGTCAAGTATGATTTCTATGTCTCCTGTCGAGGCCATCTCTTTTCCCGCCAGCACCTGGCCAAGCTCAAAGAGGCAGTCCGAGCCCAGCTGAAGAGTGAAAGCAAGTGCTACGAGTTGGCCCCAGCACCTGAGGCACCCCCGGCTCCCAAGGCCCCACCGGCCACCACACCTGCCTCTGTGCCCCTTGGAGCTGGCCCGGCCCTGCCTCGCCTGGCCCCGGTCCTCTTGTCTGGTCCAGCTCTGGCCCAACCCCCGCTGGGCAGCCTAGCTCCTTTCAATTCAGGTGAGTGGGCAGTTGGGAGGGGTTGGACTTCAGAAAGCATCTCTAATGACATGCCCCTCTTTTTTCTCCTGGACTCTTCCACCTCCACTCTCCTGTTGCCTCCTTAGTTTCAAGCTCTTGGGGGAGAGAAGGGAGGGAAGGGAGCAAGGCAGCTAGGTGGTGGGAATGGGCGAGGGTGTGGCTAGAGGTGGCAGGATGGACACCAGGCCAGTAGGTGGCTAACCCTTCATCCCTCCTTTCGTCTTCCTAGGCCCGGCAGCCTCCTCGGGCCTCCTGGGCCTCGCCACTTCAGTCCTGCCTGCTACCACAGTGGTCCAGACTGCTGGCCCAGGCTGCCCCTTACCTCAGAGACCTGTGCCCGAACAAACTAACTCCACAGCAGGCACCACTGACCCTGCCCCAGGACCCCCTACTGAGCCCTCCGGGGACAAGGTCTCTGGTGAGCGCAAGCCAGTTGCAGCGCCCACCAACTCCTCCACTGACACCCTCAAGAACCTCAAAGCACTGAAGGCTACAGTCCCAGCCCTGTTGGGGGGCCAATTTCTGCCCTTCCCATTGCCCCCCGCAGGGGGGGCAACACCACCAGCTGTCTTTGGCCCCCAGTTACAGGGGGCCTACTTCCAACAGCTCTATGGGATGAAGAAGGGGCTATTTCCCATGAACCCCGTGATACCTCAGACCCTCATCGGACTGCTCCCCAACGCCCTCCTCCAGCCACCACCCCAGCCCCCTGAGCCCACAGCCACAGCGCCTCCAAAGCCGCCTGAACTGCCTGCTCCAGGGGAGGGGGAGGCAGGGGAGGCGGATGAGTTGCTGTCAGGCAGTACCGGCATCTCCACCGTGGATGTGACCCACCGCTATCTGTGCCGCCAGTGCAAGATGGCATTTGATGGGGAGGCCCCGGCCACGGCTCATCAGAGATCCTTCTGCTTCTTTGGGCGGGGCTCGGGGGGTTCTGTGCCCCCCCCGCTGCGGGTGCCCATCTGCACCTACCATTGCCTGGCATGTGAGGTGCTGCTGAGTGGGCATGAAGCCCTGGCCTCCCACCTGCGCTCCTCGGCCCACAGGCGCAAGGCGGCCCCACCCCCAGGGGGCCCACCCATCACCGTCACCAACGCCGCCACTGCCGCCACGGCTGCCGTGGCTTTTGCCAAAGAGGAAGCAAGATTACCTCACACGGACTCCAACCCAAAAACTACTACTACCTCTACACTTCTAGCTTTATAAACAGATAAACCAAGATGGGGGGAGAGGGGAAGGCCTCAGGGCTCCCTCCCTTACTCCAAGGGGTGTTCGGTGGGAGCTCAAATCCCTCACCCCGACCCTCAACTCCGCCCACCTCACGGGAATATTTAAATTCCCACCCTCAGTGGGCTTCACACACCCCACCTCCAGCAGAGTCCTGCCTCCTCCCCTGCCCCCAGACACACACTGATCCTCTGCGGCTCACTGCCCCATCTTCACAGACACCCACTTTGTCCTCCTGATGGTCCACTCATCTCTGCCCTGCCCACCACACACAAGATCTATCCTTGAGTCCATCTTCCTACAACCTTTTCCCCACTGAATTCCCAGTCACCCCCCCCCCGCCACAAAACAGTCAACCCCCGCGAACACACAAGTACATGTTATCCCATGCTGTTCTACTGACTGAGAAAACACCAAAAAAAAAAAAAAAAAAAGAAGAAAATAAAAAAGAAAACCCAAGGCAAAGAAGGGGTAAGGAAAACAAGCATTGCTACTCCCCCTTCTCCTTACCCCCTTGTCTAGAGTCTAGAGCGTCACACAGCTCACAAACTTTCCAAATACCCAGTTGGCTCCCAAGGTTGGAGCCTGGGACGGGCAGGGAGCCCACAAAACTCGAACCAAACTGGAGGCTGGCAGGGGGAGAAGTGCTTGCAGCTCACTCTCCCCACACCCCTCCCTCCTAACCCTCTCCTCGCCTGACAGGGGAGCCCCTGCGGCCTGGACTCTAGGGGAAGCCGCCGCCAGGAACCCCTCTGCCAACCCCCACCCTGCACCCTGGGAACTGCAGTAGCATATTCTCAAAGGCTTTAAACACAGAGATCCTCTCAGCAGCCGTGGGCCTGCCCCTTGTCCCATCCCTGCCACATGGGGGTCCAGCCTCCGGGACCGGCGCTGCCCACCAACGGCAAATCCAAAGTTCTTTTATTTAAAAAAAAAAAACAAAACAAAACTGAAACACAGACACGACCAAAAAAAAAAAAAAAAAACACAAAACAAAAAACAACGAGAGAGAGCACGCGCGCACATGTGCACGGGAGAGAGATGGAGACAGAGGAATGAACTAAAGTAAAACGCAAACTTGGAAAATACAGAAAAAAAAAAAAAAACTGAAAAGTCTCCCATCAAACAAGTGTTTTTTTCCTGTTTGTGTTACCTTCCCCTCCATGTTGAGGGTTTCTTTAAACCACTGGTCTTTGGAAGATCTAATGGCTTTAAGTCCTTGTGTGGGTTTGGTGATCCTCAAGATGGAAAGCCATGCAGCCTGGCCTTGGCCATGCCCAGCCTCAGGTGGGGGCTGGTAATGGGGAGACGGGCTCAGACACGGGGGAGACCTACCCTTGCCCCCGAACTGAGTATTTATCAGGACAGGTAACATCCCCTCATTCCTAGCTGCTAGTTAGAAAAGTCAGTACCACCAGATGTATCCCAGAGGTCCAAGGAAGAAAGGGGTGGACAGGGCAGTTGGGTAAGCCTCTCTTTTGTGCAGCTAACCACCACTTCCTTTTGCTTCTTTCACAAAACCCTTCTATCTCCCTTCCCATTACTGGTCACTTCTTGGACTCCTTGCCTTTGTGGGGTCCCTTGCTCTCCATATGTGTTCTTCCCTCATCCTCTGCCCTTGCCTTTTTTCCCACCAGCAAGCAGCAGCTGCTGGAGGTGCCACCAAAGGAGTCAGGCTGTCCGGGAGGCCCACACGGCTCTGGAGCTCATGACAGATGAGGGGGTGGGTGGGCAAGGAGGTGACTGAAGCACAAGGTGAAGAATGTCTGATAGGGTGCTGTCACCAAGGGGACCGACGAAAGAGGAATGAGCTAGAAGAGAGTCCCCCACCTCTAACCTCATTGTTCCTGCCAGGATCAGGTGGTAACTGGCCACCCCAAAGCCCAGCTAAATTGGCACAGGGTAGAGAAGCAGGTGCTTTATTTCAACAAAGAAAAGCTTGCAAAAGCTCCTAGTCCTCCAGGTAATTTCTGCTACTCCCCTTGCCCCAGACTTCCCCTCTCAAGGGAGTCTCTTTGCAAACTTTCTCCCTTCAGGCTTCTTCCGCTACCATCATCCATTTAATATGCAGACACACAAATTCAGTCAGCCCTAGGATTTTGACTTCCTGGCCCGTCACTCCACCCTGTGAACTGGTTAATACCAAAGCGGTGGCTTATGTGCCCAGAAGATGGGAGGGGAGAGTGGGGGAGGGAAAAGTCAGCTGAGTCCCTAGTGCCCACAGGTTCTGCGAATCGCACTTGTGGTCCATTTCTAAAATTAAAAGCTCCTACTCTAGCAAACTGGGGTGGGGCAGAGCCAGTCATTCTGATGATGTCAGGTATAAATGCAGGCCCTACTGTGGCCTCAGTCTTGCTGCCAACCTTCCCACCTCTCAGCATCTCTTTTACACCCCGCCCTCCCTCCTTCCCTATCCTTTACCTTCTCCTGTTGAGATTCTGTGTATAAAACTACTTTCTTAGCAACATGTGTGAGGAAAGAACCTTTTTCACTCTGTGCTTTCAGGGAATATGACTTGTGTATAAAAGTTGAAAACCAAAAAAAAAAAAAAAAAAAAAAAACATTTTAAAGAAAACCATGGCAAACACCTGGTATGGGATGATTAGGGGTGTGGTGTCATGCATTTTACGAGCTCACAACCAGGACAGGTTGGCTTCAGTTCGAACTGTGTATATTTTTAGTGGGAGTTAAGAGAGCCAGATATCCCTCCTCCTCCTCTTGCCCTCAAACATGTTCCCTTACACCTGGATACCCTGGTCTGGAGACACCATGTACATGCATAGCAGTAGACAGCAACTGACTCTAAGCAACTGTCCTAACCAGGAACCCTGCAGTTGGAGACAAAAGAGCAGGGCTGACTGTGGAGTTAGGTTTCCCATTCCATGTTCCCAGTGCCCGGAAGCATTCCTCCCTAACCCCATTCTCAGACCAGAAGTCCACAGGAGCAGTGCTCCTGCTTCAGAAATGCGCAGTGGGCCACTCTGGTAGACAGAAGTCAGTAGGCCCTATGCAGAATGCTAGAGGTGAGCACCAGGTCGTGCTGCTTCTCCTGGGGAGCAGTAGACCCAACTCAAGCACCTGGCACATCAACAGCTATATTGTAGTATAGGCTCCACCCCAACAACCCTAAAGTGAGCTTCAATCCATGGCTCCTATGATTGGTCTAACACGGCCTGGGGCAAAGGTCTAGGGTCTGACACATGGGTCCTAAAGCATCCAAATTCTGGTCTACCCTACTTACCGCTAGGATCAGTACCAGGAGACAGGAGGTGGAAATGAGCTTGGCTGTTTTTGCTCTAAACCAGAATCATTATGGGATGGCTTTAAGGTACCTCATTCTCAACTAGGAACAGAACTCCAAGTCTTCTGCAAGAATATGGCAAAATCTGAAGCTGCAGCAGCCAAATGGGGTAGAATGTGCAATAGGACCACTAAAAGAAACCCGTTCTTTCTCCAGCTCTCTAGCCCCTGGAGTGTACTTACAGAAGCATGCACAAGAACCAAGAAAGCCAAGTATTCCAGCCATGGTAGCACCCATCTACTTAATTCCTTCTATTTGTTCCTTAGTCACTTTCAGGGCTTAACAATCAGATCACCAATCCCCCAAACCTCCACCAACCTGTTTTAAGACGCATTTTTCCATCCAATAGAAATATATATAGGAACTTGCACCTGAAATACAGAACTCTGTCTGTATAACTGCACCAGTGGAACAAGCACACACACTGTCAGCAACTGCAGCAGAACCATGGAGAGAGCTACAGGGATACATACATGCCCTAAGGAAGGGCCCCATGGGCACAAAGGCACAAAGGACATGCCTTCAGACCTATCACCTACACTTCACATAAGTAGAACCACCCTCCAGGACATACTCATTTTCTTCACATAAAAACAGTGGGTTTGAAAAGCTTATGAACAGTCAGGGGGAAATGTAACCAGTATCAGAAAGGGTGACCAAGTGTTATAATCCATGGGGAAAGGACTTTCAATTTCTCTGCACTGTGACACTAGGGAGGGGAGAGGTAGAAGAGAAATCAGGAGGAAACTTTAGGGAAAACTCATGAAACACAGGAATAAACTGGTTTGGGACCCTGTGTTATAGGAAGGGTAGGCACTGAGGAACCTTTCTCTCTAGGCTGTGGTGCAAAGCTCAAACCACCATCTGGGAGCAACTAGTGAGAAACTTGTGAGCCGTGAGGATGTCATTTAGGACTAAGGAAGAAATGCCCCAAATACCAAGGAAACCTTTGCTACAACAAGAAGGGCTACAGACCCAGTCTGCAGGATTATAGCTTATATACATTGTGAAAAGGGCAGATGAAGGAAAAGCGAGATAGAGGACATCCATAGAAGACCTAGACCGTAACTCGTCAAGTTTGGGGAGCGATGGGAAGTGATTCCCAGGCAAGACTATACAGGAAGAACATAAAATTGGGTGAGGTCCCACCCACTCTGTCATTCTCCATCATACAGAGGTCTCAGACAACCTTCCACACAAAGGGGTAAGTGGCATTATTCCATCAGTAGTCTGAACCTGGTGTTTCCTGCAGCTCTCCAGCCAGAGAATTGTCTGGCTAGAAACTCATGGGGAAGCAGGCTGGACCTGCTTATGTGGACCAGAAGGAAGGTAATGGGGAAAGGTGCCCTGGGATTGACTTTTTTTTTTTTCTTTTTTTTTTTTTTAAAGTAACCTCTACATCCAACATGAAGCTCTAACTCATGGCCCCAAGTTCGAGAGTCAGATGTGGAGTGCCTGGCTGGCTCAGTCAGTTAACCTCTGACTCTGGATCTTGGCTCACGTCATGATCTCACTGTTTGTGAGTTTGAGCCCCATGTCGGGCTTTACACTGATGGCACGAAGCCTGCTGGGGATTCTGTCTCTCCCTCTCTCTCTTCCTCCCCCAGCTTATGTTCTCTCTCCCTCTCCCTCTCAAAATAAATAAACTTAAAAAAAAAAAAAAAGAGTCAGATGCTCCACCAACTGAGCCACACAGGCGCCCTCCTGGGGTTAACTCTTAATCCTATCCAAGCAAACTCGCACTTTTACACAAACAATGGCTAAAACACTGAAATGGGTAATCTGTAGGAGCTCAGCATGCCCCACATCCACAGTCCTTCCCTGATACTCAACCTTGTACCATGTCTTTTCACCTGGACTTGAAGAATGACCCACATTGTGCTCATTCCCACCGAGTGCTCAAACAACAGTATTGTCTGCATCTTGCTAAGTATCCACAGTCGGCTAGGCCCTGTACTCTGCTGACCCCTCCTTCCACTACCCAGGACCCAGATCTGTCTCCAAGAAGAAGAGTAATTAGGATTCATCCTGTACCAAGCATAGAATCCACACAAATCTTGCTGGACCACAGAGAGCCATCTTCTGGCCATGCTCCTAACCTGGTGGTTCTCAATGGTAAAGTTTCAGAAACAAAGGGCGGCCTACCATCAGAATTTGAAAGTGTTCCCTAAGGGATTCTTTTGTGATAACTACTGCCAGGGAGAAGCACCGTTCTGACAAGCTAAACCTGCGTGATTTGACCTCACAATCCATCCTATTCCTCCTGCTGCTCCTACCCAAAACACATTTACACACACCCCACATGCATGGCAGCATAAAGACAGGCCTGTGGTTGGGGAGGAAGAAGAAAGATGCAAAAAGCCTAGAGAAATCCAACCTAGAGTAACTGTTCTACAAGGTGACTGCTGTCTCTTAAAACAGTTTCTCAAAGTTCTGTTCACCCGCATCGTGGTCACCTGTGCTGGCTTAAAATGCACATTCCTGAAACACATTTCAGATTTGTTTAAGAACCCCTGATTTGGGCTGCTCAGCCCATATACGTCTGTGACCTGCCTGGAACTTTCCAGCACCCAGGGCCCTATCCTGCTACACCAGGGGCTCCCACCAGGCACCTAGCATCACCTCGGAATTGTTTGCTTCATTACCCTGCCATCACCCCCACCTCCAACATCTGGGAAATCTGTGTCTTCTGCCAACAGGCTGTTCTTGAACAGGAGACAAGAAACATCATCCACTCACCCATTCGGCTGAGTGTCTCCCTGCTTTTTCCTCTGCTGTGGAAACCACCTCCCTTCTTCTGAAGCTCGCATCCACTTCCAGAGATGCTGAAACCAGAACTCCCCCCAACCCTAAGCAGCTCAGTAACATAGTAATGGTTTGATTTCCTTCTGGGCAGGTCTCCTCCATCGGACCCACCCAGCCTCCCCCAACATTACCCAGAGCCAAATCTTCTACTTGAAGATCTTCCTAGTTACTAATCCACAGCCTCTGGCTACTCAGAAAGCAAGGAAAGCCCAACCTATTGGAATTTCTTCCAGATTGAGGCCCAAGGTGCAGTTTTATGGCACTGCCAAAGGCACTGCCTCTGAAGGCATAGGGCTGGTCTGTGTCACCACAGATGCTGGGGACTCTCCTTCTAGGAGCCTTCCTCTCTATGAGGGTTCATTGCTGATCTGTGGATTCCCTTTCAGGGGTGAATTTCAAAGACATGGACATTTATCCAATTCTACCTAACTGCGGTGCCATTGAGAAATTCCTAAATCTCCGCAAACACTCTTTCTGGAAGGACAAGTCCCAGGTGCCTTTGTTTTCCTTATACTTATCTACCTCTTTAGGCCTAGAGCACCTCTTCATTTTCCTGGGACTGTTACTGAATATGGGCCTTTTAATGAGGGAGGAAGAACTGGTTCATCTCAACCACAGCTCAGCCAATCACAAGATATAGGGCAGACAAAATATATACAGGCATAAACCACCCCACAACCAACAGCAAGGCCTGAGGGTTCCTCCTTCCTACTTCTAATCTCTTCTGGCACCAGCTTTGTGACAACATAGCTGGCTGTCCCCTCTACAGCTTTCATTTGCCCTGCTAGCATTTTCTCTGTCTTCACTGCCCAGAGAGGCGTACAGGCCACTGGCCTGGAGCCTTGGATTTGGTTTCTTGCCTATGCCCTTGTCCCTCTGTTCTCCAGGTTCCCTTGAAATAGCTACTCAAACACTGACTGTGGTAGCAGTTAAATCCCTTTCTTGGAGGCAGTTAGGTAGGAGGGAGGTGGGTGTCTACTTGAGGTTGGCTGGCAAGTACCGATGCAGCAAGCTGTTGAGGGTGCCATCTCATGCCACTCCCCAGCAGAGCTCCGCCTGATGCCCGGAGTGCCCATGTGCGCTGCCCCCTCTCCCTCTGCCGCCAAGTGGCGGTCGTGAGCATTGTTTGGCGGCTTTGGGTTTGCCGCAGTGCCAGGATCTGAGACACTGTTCACGTGCTAGTGCAGCACTACCAAGCGTGGCGGCATCTAGTTGGTTGGGTGCCAAGCAGTAGGACCCAGATGGTGATAGAGAGATGAAAGAGGGGTGGAGTGGAGGGAGGGGGAGGAGAGGAAGGCACCAGGGAGAAAATCAGATACCTCACTTGTTAGAGTGGAAAGTCCAAACGAGATCCACAGAAAGGTGCCCTTCCCATTCTAGATCCCAGCTCAGCAAGCAAGCCACCCCCCTGCTCCCACCATGCTCGCACGGTGACATACACAGACCAGGCAAGAGGATTTGGCCATCTTCAGCAGGAAACTGGCTGGGGGCCAGACAGGACTGCCAGCGCTCTCTGTCCTTCTTCCTTGGGGTCTTGGCAATGGCACGCTTCCTCCTCTGTGTCCTCAAGCCTCTCTCCGTCTGTCGCTCCGCTCCCCATGCCTAAGAGGGAACAGGAAGGAGGTCCTGGCAGAAAACAAGTCTGTTCTCCCAAACAACTCTCTCTCTCTCTCTCTCTCTCTCTCTCTCTCTCTCTCTCTCTCTCTCTCTCACACACACACACACACACACACACACACACACACACACACACACACACACCCCATCTCACCTCCCTTCTCATTCCTGGCACACAGCAATCTTCTCAACCAGATTGGCAAGAGGCACTTCTACCCTCCTCCATTCCACACAATGCCAGAGCCTCTGCCAGGCTCCATGGGCAGTGCCAGCACCCATTGCTTCACGCCCACATCCCCGTGCTTTTCACAAAGGCCAGCCCTGAGGAGCTCCCCCAGGGAGCAGTGGCACGATCCCTTCTCCTGCTCTTAGACACTTTCTTGGCACTTCCCTGGCTACTGTTTCCACCACTTCACTTTCCCAGACTAGAAGAAGGCTAACTACCTCATAGTCCAACTGTTTCTCAGAGCTGAGCTCCAGAGAGACAGAAACATCATTAACACATCTCTGCGCCTCCTCTCTGCCTCCTGGGGCCCCTGTTCCCACTGCCCCAGCTTGGGGCACCAGCCTGACGGGTGTGATGCCAATGGCTCCCAGGTACCGAGTCTCCCTCTCAGACCACCAGGACTCCTGCGGCTGTCCCCCTCCCCATTCGCTTCCTCCCATCTCCGCGGGCACAAGGGTGGCAGCTGCAGTGCCAATGCGTGTAAGCAGGCAGCATGAAGCAACTCATGCACCCTCTTCTGCCCTCCCAGGCCTCAACCCTCTCCCCTCCTTCCACTCCATCCCCCTGTCCTTCTGGTTGGACACTAGATTGGCAACCGCAGTGCCAACCCCCACCCATGCCCAGGAGGCTCACATACAGCACGCGTTTATGCGTACATGTACATGCGCACACACACACACACATACACACGGCCCCATGAGTGCCAGGCAGCGGTGGCAGACACACAGCAATGCACAGTGACGGGTATACCCGAGGAGGCAGCCAGATTCGGCACCTGATCCAGCACCCGTTTGGGATTGGGTGGGTAGGCGGGCGGGCAGGCGGGCGGAGGGGTGATGGAGGCAGGCGATGGCCCTAGGTTGGCAGCCGATAGAGCTGGGAGAATGGAGGGAACAGATGCTCTTTGCCCAGCCTCTCTCCCTCTCTCTCGGAGATCAGTGCCAAGCTGGGGGGATGGGGTGAGGGGAGGATGGGGGAAGGGTGGCATTTGGAAAGCTGGCAGGGGGGGGAGCTGGGTCCGCCCAGGCTGGGCAGTGCCGGCACTGGCTGCCGCCTCTCCACTCTGCCATCTGTCTCGCTTCTCTCCCCACCCCCTTTCTCTTTCTCTCTCCCTCCTTCATCCACAGCAAACCGAAAAGAAGAAAACAGGGTCCTCGTTCCACCCACCCCCAACCTCTGCCAGACCCCCTTTCCTCCCCACAACTCACCACACCATACCACCACCAAGCCATCTGTGCTCTCTCCTCCTGGCTCAGCCACCTTCTTTCACTCGCCTTCGCCCTCATACCAAAACGGGTGCAATGTTTTAAAAATATATATACATGTATATTTTAAAAAGCAACTTAAAAAAATTTTTTTTCTTTGGGAATGTCCTGTCCTTCTGAGTCTGGGTCCTCGGTGCCAATATTTATGGCAAGCAGAGGGAGGGGACCCTGTCCTCAGCTGGTGCCCATGAATCCCATGCCAGGGAGGAGGGGTGGCTGGGGTGGGGTGGGGGTGGGGTGGGGTATCGGGAGAGCTCTCTTCTCTCTGCGCCTGTGGTGGTTTCTTTTTTTTTTCTCCTCTTCCACTTCCGGAGCAGATTCAAATAGATCTAGAGCCTTCCCCACCCCCAGTTCCCAGGGCCCCTGTGCCCTTCTCTCCCTGCTTTTGATTTTATTCCTCGATCACCCTTTCCTTTTTTTGGTGTGCGTGCGTGTGTGTGTGTGTGTGTGTGTATGTGTGTGTGTACGTACGTGTGCGTGCGAGTGTTTGCATCCATGGCGGTGGGCACTGTGCCAGCCACCACACAGCCATCTGCGATGCCTTCTGCAGCCTCCGCTTTCTCCTTGCCACCTCCAGCCCCCAGCTCCCCAGCACCCCAGCTCTCCACCCCCCGTCATTAATTAGCTACTGAATTAATTAAATCGTGAATGCTAATTAACATTCCTACAGGGCACGCTGCCAGGCTGGGAGGGCAGCGGGGGTGTGAAGAGGGGATTGGGAGATTGGGATGGGGGAAGAGGAAGGAGAGCCAGTCTGCTTAGAAGAGCAGGGGGGAAATGAAAAGAACCCAAGAAGGATGAAGGAGAAACAGGGCAGAGTGATGAGACATGAACATGGAAAATGGGGTGTAAAAACGGAGTCCAGAGGAGAGCAACCCACCTTTCCTGCCCAAATGAGACAGAGCCAATTCTTCTCACCAAGCTTACCTTTCCATCCCAGGACGTATATATTCCTAAGGTGAGGGACTCCGGCAGCTTTCTTCCTGTCTCTTATAGAAAATTAACCCCAAACCAGAGAATCAACAGCTACTACCTGTCAATCCAGCCACAGTGATCCTCAGACCAAGCCACCAAGAGGAAGCTCTGGGCTCAGAGGAGCCCATGTTGACTTGTCTGTCTCTACCTCTCAGATATTGAGGTAAAGGGGGCAATCTGTGAGCATCTGCTGCAGGGAGGCATGGGGGACTGACATGGGGAATTGTGAGGGGTGTCAATTCAATGGGAATTCAATAGCAATTAGCAAAAATCATTGGCACTGCCTGCAAGGCTGCGCTAGGGAGACTGTGACAAAAGACTGCCTTTGGGATTCCAGAGGAGGAAGAGTGGAAACACTCCTTCCCATCTTGAAGGTCAAGAATTTGGGGAAAAAGGGAGTAAGGACCATCTAACTTGGAGTTGTTGCTGTTTTTAAGGGTTGCTCCTTAGAAAAGTGGATCCCACGATCAAATTTGTTTGGGAAATTCTGTTTATTCCCCCTTTAAGAGATTCAAAATGCATACTGGTTCGTTGATGCTCTGAGAAGTCCTGAGAAAAAAGAAAATGTTAAATGTGTTTAACCCAGATACTCAAATTCATTGGGCCATGGAACCCTCATTTTATATTTTCTAATTTAATTAATTCTATTCACACAGAAGCAGTGCTCCACTTTGGGGAAAGCTCTATCAAGTAATTAGGCGTGGCTCTGGCCTGGAAGCTGGCAGACAGACTAGCTGGTCCCAGGTCAGCTGAATCCCAACAGTCCACAAAGAAAGGAAGAGCACCTAGGCTCTGGTCTTCTGAATGTGATACACCAGCTCATGATGGAGAAGCCATAACAATCTTTAGCACCATAGACTTACACTTTCAGAGCTGGAAAGAGACCTTAGCAACCATTCCTTAATTTTACAACAGAAGCAACTGAGACTCAGAAAGGTGAAGTGATTTGCTTAAGATCACACAGCCACTAGATGACAGCACTGACATTAGGACCAGAATTTCCTGACCTTTAGAATAGGAGAGGACTTAAAACTCTAGGACCAGCCCGACATAGGATTTATCAGTTACATATGCTCTTAAAGAGCTTCACCCAGACTCCTTCTCTCTGTTGACTAAGGCCCAGGCCTAGTCTTTTTCCCCTGTTGCCCGCTCTCTTCCACCCCCACCTTTGGAACCCTGCAGCATTTCCCTGCCTCTGGAGAGTCTAACCTATCTTTCTGTGGAAGTGGGGATGGGGGCAGGAGTTTGTGTTTTACAAAAGCTCCCAAGTGCTCCTGATACCCTGGATTCAGAACTTGTCTTCTAGAGTGCCCTGTCCCTGCTCCCCCCTGCCCCCATATACTATTGCTTTCAACCCAAAGGTTCTACTCTCTCATGACCTTAACCTTATTCTGGTCAAGAAACCCCAAATGCCTCCTGGGACATTTCCTACTGTATTCTTAGCAACGTTCCCTTTGCCTCTCCTTCTCACTTTGGCATATGGAGTCCCTGAGGTCACTTAACTTCTCCATCAGAGTCTTTGAGAGGGCAGGCTGTCTTCAAGTTGCAGGGATACATGACTCACTAGTGAGGAGACCCTGGAGCCGGCTTCAGAGACCTTCCAGGACCCACAGCCTCCTTGAGCTTCTGAACATCTACCCTCCTGCTACAGTGTGAGCTCCTCTTTTCTTGCAAGGCCCTTCAGGAACTGGAAACAATGGAGAAAGGTGGAGTCCAGCTTATTTCAAATGTCGAAGAACATTACTGAATTGCTTTTGCTTTCTGGGTCCTATATGTGAAATCCATCCCACTTCACACCCACCCCGGCCCCAACAACTTCACAAGACTGATGACTCTCTTCACAAGATACTCACCACCCCCATTTTAAAGAGAGAATAGCTGTGAAATACAAGTTTGATTTGCCAAAAAAGATTTACATCCAAATATCTGAGAATGGGGCACCTGGGTGGCACATGCACATACTCTCTCTCTCTCTCTCAAAATAAATGAATAAACATTAAAAAAAAAAAAATATCCAGGAATGATAAGGTCCTTCCTTTGGAGCTCTAAAAGTCTATGAACACGCCCGCTAACCCCATCTCCTCCTTTCTTCCCAGGTTTCTGACAGGATAACCCTTTGGCCCTGGGCTGACAGAGCCACTTGAGTGTGACCCACTGTCCACCTGCTAGCTACACCTCCAGCTGAGGGACCATCTAATAAAGGGAGGACAAAGTAGAGTCAATTACCCAACTAGACAGCCAGAGGTAAACTTAGATGTTCTCCTAGGACACATTTTTAAAGAAAGCATTTTGGGGCTGCTTTTATTGGGTGCCATCTTTGTTAAATTACCCCCTCTCAGTGGTCAGTGACAGAGGCCAAAGTCTAGCTTTCCAGGGTCAAGGATTTCAACCCGGTTCACTTTCCCTTCTGGAGCCTGTTTTACCTCTTTAACACCCAGGCACCAAGCCACTGTCAGTAGCAGAAGCTCTCCAGAGCTGCGATATAAATGATGATTATTCTATTATCAAATAGCATTGCCAAGCCCGGCCAGCTCCCTACAATGGTAGTGGCAGAGGCGAGCTACAAAATTCAATATTGATAAACTGTATATTGTCTTCTAGAACCATCACTCTGCTTGACAACTACTCTCTTAAGCTTTCCACCATTAGTGGCAAAGAAGAGGGAGATATGGTTAGTGATGGCCCTGGGGGGAAGGGAAACTAGGCAGAGGGAAAAACAAAGGGGCCCAGAAATTTTGGGGTAGATGAAGTCCTCAGAGCCCACCCCTTCTACAGCCCCCAACATGAACCAGACTACTTTGACTCCTCAGGCTCTGTCCTGACTTGTTCTTCTGGAGGGTTAGTCTTAAACAAAGCTGTCTAGAAAAGTCTAACAATGGCGAACAGGAAAGGGGCCTATACTCTAGTCCCATCTCTGCCAGGCTTTCAATGGCACTTAACTTCCCAGTATTTGCATTAAAGAGAAGGGAATGTACCTAAACTTCAGTCCAGCATTAACCTTCTCTAATTCAACTGTTTAGCACATCTTCTAAGAGAGCAAGCACATTTCTGGGACACCTAGGTGGCTCAGTCGGTTAAGCGGCCACTTTGGCTCAGGTCATGATTTTGCAGTCCATTAGTTCATGTCCTGCGTCAGGCTCTGTGCTGACAGCTCAGAGCCTGGGGCCTGCTTTGGATTCTGTGTATCCCCCTCTCTCTGCCCCTCCCGGACTCATGCTCTGTCTTGCTCTGTCTCTCAAAAATAAATAAATGTTAAAAAAAAAAAAATTTAAAAGAGCACATTTCTTTTAGGGCCTGACACCCAAATGGAAACAGGGTCATAGGACTAAGTTTTCTAGGAAAACGGTTTAAGACCTTGAGCCCTAGACTTAAGGCTGTACCAGATCTGCTCTCCACACCAGGGCCTTTGTACTGTCTGTTCTCTGTGCTGGTGTGCATTTCCCTACACAGGTGCTCTTTGCCCAGGAGGCCTACCTGATCACCCTATTTAGTACAGACACTTCCCCCACCCAGCCCCTTGACCCTGCTCTACTCTTTATTTTCTTCTCTTGCGTCTATTACCTTCTAACATATAATTGACTTTATTATGTATATTGTTTATTTTCTATTTCTTACTTCTGGCATGTAAACTCCACAAGGGTCAGGATATTTGCTTTATTCGTGAATGTATCCCAAGCACCAATAACAGCGCCTGATGCATAGAAGGTGCTCAATAAATATTTGTTGAAAAAATGAAGCTAAGATTAGAATGGTGTATGTTTTGATCAGACCTATCTGACTAACCTCACATTTGGGGATGGGAGCAGGGAGAGATGGGTTGCCATTTCAGTGCTCTCTACCTTCTAAGCAGGATGGCTGGTGGATGCCCCCATATCCTCCTCCATTCTCATCATAGCCTTAAAGAACATGCCACTCAGGAAAACCTGATATTTAAGTGAGATGTTTACTGCTGAACCCAAGCACCTTCCCGATTTGCACTCAGTCAGGTCACCTCTGGTCCATACTTCAGGACCCCATTCCAGGCCATCCCAGACTAAAAGTCCAACTTCTAACACCATGATACTCCAACTTGGGTAAACATAAGAATCACCTGATAAGCTTGTAACACTTACTGCTAGACTACCTTCCAGAAACTGATTCAATAAAACAGGGAAGCATTTTTAACAACTTTCCCCAAACCTCAAGATGACTATCATGATAGGTGTTATTTGGGCCACACTGTGAGGAACTTCGGTGCAGACAGAGAGCGAGGGAACTTATTAAGTGAGCCTTAATGCTGTCTCTGCTCTGATTCTACCTAACTCCAGGATATGGCTCTGCCTAGGATTAGGACCAAAAGAAATGGATCTGTAAGGCTTGCCAATTTCTTTCCATAGAGCTACAAAAATTTAAAACAGCACTTAGAGAAATATGGAAAAAACCGAGGAAGTAGAGGATGGCAGCAGCATGGAGCTAAGGTGAAGCCATGTCCCAGAATGTCCTAACTCTGAACCTTCTATTTTTGATAGCTTCTTCAGAAATTAGGTGCTAAGTTTAAATATCTCCTCTTAGCAAGTAAACAGGTGAAAATGAGCATGTCTAGAATGATGGAAGTATCTCCCTCTGTCTATTTTATGTGGGGAAATCTAGCACGAACCAGGCGAGTGGCCGGGGACTCAACTCAGCTGGAGTGCTTCCAAGTGCCGGACTATTGCCCAAGACAGGCTCTCATGTTCAGAACTGAAGAGGACTCAATGTTCCGCCACCAAGGGCATTACTTCTTAGGGCAACTCTGTCCAGGAACAGTGACTGTCAAGCAGATGTTCCCAAAGGGGTGACATCATCACCATCAATCAAACCTCAGCACAGAGGTTCTTGGATCCTCAAGATAGAACTTGGGACAATGGAAACAAGTCAGCAGCAAGAAGGGATAGCATGGTTGTCCCATGGTCCTAGGAACAAGATGAGGGCTCTGGGATGCTATGTGTAAAAGCATCTAGGTGGAGGAGGCAAAATGGGATGGGGAATACCCATTAGGTCTTCTTTCACCTCTGTTCTTTCTCTTTCTTCTTTGGATCTTCCACTCTTTGGAAACTTGCTGGAGGCAAGCATTATTCCTGCCCATTCCATAGACAGGGAAGACTGAGTTATTCAGTCATAATTTAATCCCACCACTAAGGACTGAAAAGGAGCTGAGTCAGAACTGAGCCAGCTGCTGGAGTCCTTTCCAATCAGGCAGCCTGGGCTCCAGAGCCCATTCTCCTAACTGCTTTGCTCACCTACTGATTCTGGACTAGAAATGGGGTGGGAGTTGCCCTAAATGACAGATTCAAGACTAGGTCTAAGTCTCTTGAATCTCAGGACAGTGCTGGGACTCGGAATCAAGAGCAGAAAAGTCACTGGGGTTACACATACCCTCAGAGAAACTTTAAGTCTCCCTAGCTAAGTTCAGTCCCTGATATCCTATTCTAGAAGTTTTGAGTCTGGGATACTTCTAGTCCAGTGGGTCTCACATTTGCTATTTCACTATCATTTAGCTAATGAACACAAGGAACTATGAGCAGACTGCTGTTACACAGCATAAAGGAGAAGGCAAAGATATGCAGAAGGCAGAGGAGAAAGCTCCTTCACGTACATATACCACATCTGCAGATGCAAATGTTACCCTGAAGGCTATTGACAGCAATGGAAGGATTTAAGCAGGAGATGAGGGTAAGATATGTGCTTCAGAGAGATTACTGTGGAGGGTCACTGGAGACCAGATTCGAATGGGGACGAAACCAGAGGCAGGGATAACAGGAGGCTGTAGCTAGTTGAGGTCAGAGATGACTAGAAACTGAACAGAAACAGTGGTAATAGGAGAGTTAATATAGGCTTTCCTTAACTGGTGGTATATAGGGGTGAGTGAAGAAAAAAAATCCCGAGAAAGATGCTCAGGTCCCATGCTTGGCAATCAAGAAGAGAGTGGAAATAGTTACCAGGGAGAGTGAATAAAAGTAGATTTGATGAGGAAAAAATGGAGGTGACTTTACAAATTAAGCTAAAAGTACAAGTCTGAAGCTAGAAGTCTAGCTAAAGTTTGTTTAGATCATCCAGGTGGACACACCCATCAAGTAGATTTTTTTTAAGATTTATTTTTAATTAATCTCCACACTCAATGTGGGGCTTGAACTCACAACCCCGAGACCAAGAGTTGTGGGCTCTACCAGAACTGAGCCAGCCAGGTGCTCCATCAAGCATATTTTGAATAGAGGAGCTGGAAGCTCAAGGGAGAAATCTGAGCCAAAGATAGAGATGCAGGAATTAACAGGCAACTGGTGGAGTTGAAACCTTGGGAATGAATGCTATCACCCAGGGAGAAAATGCTGAGTGAGAAGTAAAGAAGAGGCAGACTCGTAAGATATCTTAACATATAAGGGGTGGAAGAGGTGCCTGTGCCAAAAGAGACCAAGAAGGAACAGAGTGATACAAAGACACATGGGAGAGTGTGTCATAGAAGCCAAGAGAGAAGAGTTTCAAGAAGAAGAGGTCGACAGGCCAAATGTTGAGACCCGCTGTGTCTGGACAAAGCTAAGATCTTGGGACCACTCTAATCTATGCCTTGCAGGCTGCTGACACAGAAAACACTGCTTAGGACTGCCGTGTTTCATGATCCCCCTTTTAATGCCACTGAATAACAAAAACAATTTACTTATTCACCTTAAAGTTCAGTAGAGAATCATGCTAGGACAAGCAGCACTGAACCAAGGAGGAGCCAGGGCGGGGTTACCTGGAAGTCTCTTGAGGGCAAAGACCCACATCTAAGGTAGGAGCCCATGCAGTAGACCCAGAACCCTGAAAACATTACCGACCCTCTGAAGACAAATCCCTGAGCCTCATTCCCTCATCTATAAAATGGTCGTAAAACGGTTCCAATGGTTGTGAAGGCTAAATGAGCTGATTTTCCTGATGAAAACATCTTCCACTGTAGCTGGCTCTTAGGAGTCACCTAATAAATGCTAACAGTAATTTCCTTCCTTCCTTTATAGGCTTTCAAGACTTAAAGCTGCAATCTTACACGATTCTTAAAACCTAGAGCTTTAAGGAAGTATAGTGCCTGACCAAAGATCACCCAGAAAATTAGCTGCAAAGCCGAGACTGGAACCTAGGGCTGCTAAGGCTTAGTCCAGGGTTTTGTCATCCACAGCACACAAACGCCCAGAATCCTTTTATAAGTAAATAATCCCTCTTTCATCAATCATTACATCTTGCATAAACCTGAAGTTTTAATACAGTAGCCTTGTTCCTAACTGGACAAGCCTATAGGAAAATTCACTCCAAGGAAGCTGAGTCCCCAGGATCCTCTTGGCCACCACCAGTATGACAGAACCCAGGACCAAGTGTAAAAGCAAAAGAACCCAAGAGCCCTATTTCTCAGATCTCTTTTTCCAAACATTACCTACTACTAGCTTTACTCTTGACCTAGAAGCTGAAACCAGCTAAGCAAGCTTCCAAGATCCATTTATTTGGCAGAATCCCTCCTCAGCCAGAAGACAGAGCTGATGGCTCAAATGTCTAGGGCCAACTTTAATCACTACACCACACCTCTTTCCTCTGCTTCTGAAATGCCCCCTCAGGCAATGTCCAGCAGGCAAGCCATCTCTGTACACATGATTCGTTACAATGATATATAATATATATATGTATGAAGTATGTGCCTTATTTTTCTCCCTAGTGTTATTCTTATTTTTCTCCCAGTGTTAATTTGTGGTGACATTAGGGAGAAAAATAAGGCAGGAAAGGGAGCTGGGGTGTGTACAGAGGGAGGAGCAAGAGGCAATTTTAAACACAGAGAAGGTGACATTTGAGCAAAGATCTCTTTCTCTGAAACAAAGATATGATCAGCTCAAAACATAATCTGCAAGTCATTTAGCATTTCTAGACCTCATTACTTCATCTATAGAGCAGGGGTACTTTAGAGGGTGAATGCTTCTGAGTAGGGTACCTTTGTGGATAGGAACACATTATCCTTTAAGCTCTGCTTTGGAGATTTTCTGTTCCATATGCCCCCCCTTATCCATAGGGGATATATTGGCATGACTCCCGGTGGATGCCTGAAGCTACAGACAGTACCAAACCCTACACATACCATGTTTTTTCCTATACATACACATCTATGACAAAGTTTATCAATTAGGCACAGTAAGAGATGAACAATAATAACTGATAATAATACAGAACAATTATAACAATAGACTATACTCAAAGTTACATGAATGTGGTCTCTCTTACCTTTCTTCTTCTTGCCATGATGTGAGATGATAAGACGCCTATTGATGAGATGAAACAGTGAGGTGAATGACACAGACCTTGTGATGCGGCACTAGGCCAGTACTGACCTGATGGTACATCAAAAGAAGGATCATCTTGCTTCTGGACTGTAGGTGACTGCGTGTAACTGAAACCTCAGAAAATGAAACTGTGGATAAAGGGGTACTACTATATTAATGTAGGGTAGATGTAATTCCCTTTCCGCAGCAACTGCAAGGCCAACTCCCCCAGATTCACCCAGCTGGCAACGGCAGAAGTGGGACTGGAAGCCAGGCCTTCTGACTCATGGTTCAAGATACTCACCTCTACCCCAAAGTGGCCTAGACTGAAGTCATAGGCATGTCACATCTCATGATGGGACAAAGGTTTCCCAATGGCATGGCCGGACTAATGATGGCATCTGCATTTAGTTCACCATTTCCCTCCAAGGATCCTAAAGCACTACAGACACATATAAGAGCTGAGGGAGTTTCTGTTCTCAAATGATGCAACGCACTTCACCAAGACCCTCGGAAGCAGGATTTCCTTTCAATGACAAATCTTAGTCAACTACTATTTACCAAGGGCTTTGCTAAGTATCTAGCTCCAAGCAAGGAGCTATAGAATACCTATTTAAAAAAAGTAATTACAGGTAACTTGGTTCCTGCCATTAAGTTGTTTTAATAGTAATTACTGAATTTCTTATCCTTCCTCCTCTTTAGGCCATGCAGCCTTTGCCCCGAACCTTGACTATGGGCTTTTGGGATCAGGAAAGGAGTCTATACGCCTGATTCCCATACCCTCCTTGCACATGGTAGGTGCTCAGTAAAGTTATAATTGTTCTAGCTCTAGGTAAGAAAACTGAAGACTTCAACCTACGTCATATTATTCCCCAGAGTTCTTGCCACTATGCCACACCAGAACTGGGTGAAAGCATGTGAAGATCGTCCCCACCACTGGATGTGACTCAACGATGCTATCAAGGCTTCTGCTCCACCAAAAAAAATTCCTCTTAGACACAGGTTATGCTTGTTCCAACATAAACTCCCCTGAAGAGTTCTGCCTCCACCACAGTATCCGCTTTCCACATGATTCTGATTCTACAGACAACTAAAGGGCAGGCCCCCCCACTGCTACCATGCAGGTCTGGACTGAGGCTCTGCAATCTCCCCAACATGTCTAATGGATCTGCCCAGCTGACCTTACATAGGACCCTACACAAATGGTCTGCTCCAGAGCACACCCAATATCATAATGATTATTCGAATATGCCCGACTCCCTTCCAAACTGAATTCTTCCATAAGCCAGAGTTTGTGTATTATGCCAGCACCTAGCACAGTGCCTACTAGAAAAAGCAGAGGTCAGAGAGAGTCAGTGTGTGCCTAGCAAATGCTACCTGTTATAGGTACCACGCTACCCAAACTGTCCATGCCTGGAGTCACGTAGAGCCTTCTGCACATAGACATGCTTCTCTTACCTATGTTCAGGCATTATGTCACCTGAGAAGGATACAATGAGAAATCAAACTAGTTAGCAAAGATCAGCTGGTTTCATTTATTTACTGTCTCCTAACAGAAATAAAGCCTTCTGGGAATGGGAGTAGGAAAATATAAAATACTATTGAGAAAGGCAGGTAAAGGTCCAGGGCACAGGGTGTCACGGTGAAGAGGGATCTGGCAGGGATCCTGGTCAGCACAGGATACAGCAGTCCTTGACGGAGACTCAGGAAGGAGAGTGGGTTAAGTGCTGCCAACTCTATCCATCCAGGGCAATCTCTGCACAGAATTCAGCAACAGGAGAGCCAAGGATTCCCACACACTTGCATTTTTTTGCTGACATCAGACTCTCGGCCTTGGACCTTCCAGTTTCACCTCCTCCTCCCTTCCTCCCTCTGCAGATTACAGAAACATTCCAAAGGCCAACCAGCCATTTTCCTCTCAGCAGCTCCCAGTTAGGAGGAAACAGAGCTGGCCAATAGGATCCTGGCTCAAATCAGCCTCGTCCACTCACAAGTCTTGGCCAACCAGAGCCTGAGGGCACAGTAGGAAATAAGGGGGGAGGGAGTGGAGGAGCTCAAAGTACATTTCTCACTGCTTACAGCCAGAGCTGGATCCAGGATCAACCGGTTTTCCATCAGCTTGGTAAGACATTTTGATAAGCAGGTCAGTTAAGTTTCTCCAACAGAATACGTCCTCCTATCCTGCACCTCTGTAGAGTCCCTGTCCCGATTATCTCTCTACAAATGAAGAAGGACAAA
The DNA here is from genome assembly GCF_018350175.1 of Felis catus. Classification (NCBI taxonomy): domain Eukaryota; kingdom Metazoa; phylum Chordata; class Mammalia; order Carnivora; family Felidae; genus Felis; species Felis catus. The sequence goes on along the minus strand of NC_058373.1, from coordinate 73,934,036 downwards.
GAAGGGGGGAGCAGCACGCTTTTTCGTTTAATAAAGAAAAGAATGAACAAAGACTGCATTGTGGGGTGTTAAAAAGGAAACTGGGCCAAAAGTCTAAAAGTCTAAATCCACAGAAGTTCTGTGACTTTGGGCTGTCCATCCATCTCACTTCCCGGAGCCCATTTCCTCATGAAAATGAGCCGTATCGATAGCCACATGCACTAAGTACCTTCCACATGCAAGGTACTACAAGGAGGGCTTTATATTTGTTTCTATTCCTCATAAAAATCCTACAAAGTAGCTCTTTATTTTGCAAACAAAGTAACTGAGGAAGTGGTTGAAGGTCAGTTTTTTTCAGATCCCAAAACCCACTAAAAACATATGCCATTATTAAACAACCTCCAAACTCCCTTTCAGCATTAGAGCCCTGAAATTTCTTAGCTGATCCCTTCCGTCACTGTCAGGTTCTTTCCTTCATCAGTTGACAGCATCAAGACTGGAAGCTAAACTGCCCAACTGGCACTTTCTGTAGCCACGGAGGCAAACACTCCAAATTATCCAAGGATCCTAGACCCTCAGGGCTGGAAGAGACCTCTTAGCCTTCCACATATTTGCCCTTCCATTACTCACACAGGTGAAGAAGAATCAAGGAAGGTCTTAAGGAATAGAAAGAACGCTTCTTACATTTGCCCATCTCCTTTATTTTTCCTCTAAGAACTATTAAGGCAACTGAACTTGTATGCAGCAACGTTTATTTCTTCCCATTTTAGTATTGTTTGTTTTTCTTCGTTGTTTATTCCTGTTTGTGATCCAAAAGTCAGTAAGGCTTGGAGCTGCCTGTGCTCCTTCTCATTAGGGCAGGCCCTTTCACTCTAGGCACTAGACAACACTGCCTTATAATCAAGAGGCCTCCTGATGAACTGATAATGATCCCACCCTTAAGTGCTTCCACTCAAGATACCTGGACTCACACATTCTAAAAAGATTACCAACAGGAAGAATAATAATAGCTATAAAACAAAGAAAGTGTTAAAACAGAGCATAAACAATGTGTTAAAACAAAGTGTTATGTAATTCTTTGACTTGCTTCTTCTTGTGCCAATAGGTAATTGAAAGAAGCATTCTGGCTGTGAGCAGGGTTATGCCTAAACCATTCCAGGCATATTAACAACTGCAAAAGGGAGATGCAGACAGGCATGAGGACATTCCAGAAGAGACACAGATTTAGACAATTAGATTCTTAAAAAAAAAAAGTCTATGTGTCTCAGAGAACAGGCCCAGTACAGAGGTCAGAAATAATAGGCGAAAAGTTACCCTAGAGTTTAATCAAAAGAGATCTGTCAATATTTGGCTTGTTCTGCAAGAGACCATCCAGAAGAAGCAATTAACATAAAGCAAATTCAGGGGAAGAGCTGCAGTGTGTCCGGTACTGGCAAGGGAAATACCACTCTCATATACTGCTGGTAGAAGCAGAAACTCGTTTAGCCTTTCTGGAGGGCAACTTCAGTCTCCATTAACATTTAAAACTTCTAGCCAGCATTTCTACTTCTAGGCAGCTATGAGAAAAATAACTTCATATTCTTCACAATAGCAGTGTTTATGATAATTCCCATCATTAGCAAAATGGCTACATAAACTATAGACATTATATAGCAATTAAAAAAGTGAGGAAGATGCTCAAAGACCTGGAAAGATTTTCAAGATATATTGAATAAAAAAGCACCTTATAAAACCCTATGAATAGTGTACTCCCATTTATGAAAAAATAACTACAAAACTCAAAACAACATACGTTTTTTGTACATACATAAATGCATGGAAAAAGGCCCAGATACACATGAATCTGGCAACAGAGGTTATAAGAATCAGGAGAGTGAGGATCAAGGGAGTTTCCCTCATCTGTACTTCCTGAATTTTTTGTTTTAGAAATGTATGTATGTGTAGTGAATGAAAAAAAAAAAAAAAGAAAAAAGAAAAAAAAAGAAAATCACCTAAAACCAAAATACAAATACTACCTTTATATTTGAAACAAAAGATATCCAAGATATGTTTTAGTGAAAAAAGCAAGTTACCAAATACCAGGCAGAGTATAATCTCATGACGGGGTGGGGGTAGGGTGGAAGTGAACGAACACCAGAGGTAAAGGCCTCAGTTCAAATCTTCATTGGGCCACTTAATGGTCTCTTGATCATGGGCTCACTACTTAATCTTTCCAAAGCCTTGGTTTAAGAAATAGCTAGCTCATGGGGTGCTATAAGGTTTAAGTGAGAATGTTTAAAGTACTTTCTAAAAGCCTGGCACAGACAAGCACTCCATAAATGGTAGCCATTATTTGTATTAATAATAATAAATTCAGTATCAAAAATTGGATCCCTGAGATCATTTCAAAGAGAATCTTTATGACACTTGATTGTGATTTAGCCTTAACATTAATCATTATTATTTTTTAAATTACTAATTCTCTGAGTTTCAGTCATTAAATTTTAGAGCTGGAAAGGATCCCAAGAGTTCATCTGACTTGGTGGTTCCCATATAAGGCTGCACAGCAGAATTAGCTAGAAAGCTATTAGCGAGTAGGGGGCGGGGGAGGGGAAATAAATGAGGACACACATTCCAAGGCTCCTCCTCAGATGAGATTAGAATTTCTGGGAGGTGGGACTGAATGAGTTCTATTTTTTACAAACTTTCCAAATCTATACATATACATGCACAGAATACCTCTGGGGAAGGAAATGAGGGAGAAAGGTGGGAGAAAATTGCACTATGTTCCCTTATGTAGGGTCTGAATTTTTTACCTAATCAAAAATAAATCACTTTTAAAAATTAAATAATAATAAGCTTCCCTAGGTGAATCAAATGCAGTCAACCCACAAACCAGAATGGAGGTCTTTATTCTTTGCTCCAGAAATTCCATTTCAGAAAGTTGTAAGATTTACATATAAAGATGTGGATGTCCACCATAGAAGGAAAAAACAATAACAAACCTGGAAACACCCTAAATGTACAACAATAAGAAATGTTTTTACAAATTATGGCATATCCATGATAGAATATTACATGTTCGTGAAGTATATTTTCACCTGTTTTTTTTAATAGCGTAGGAGAATATGACACAACATTAAGAAGACAAAATAGGATGTAAATGTGTACAAACGGCCTAATCATAATTTGGGGAGTGGGAAGATGATGGGAGACATCTACAAAAAAGTAAAAGGAAACACAGTACACAGAAAAACAAGCCTATTGCCCTCCTCCCCCGCACCCCTGCACCCCCTCAAAAAAACCAAGCCTGTGCCCTGTTCTCCACACTCCACTGCCTCTCCTCAGGCCGGCCCCTCTTTAGGAACTGGGTTCAAATCCCATCGAGGAGCATAAGCACTTTTACCCTGTCAAGTCACTTACCTTACTTGTCACATAATTATCTTACTCACCGTCACAATTTTTGTAACTTTAAAAAATAAGAGGTCCCTTCAGAGGAAAATATTTGCCACAATTAGGAATGTCACACACTCTAAAGCAACTCTTAAACCTCCATACATGGCTGTATGTTAACACATAAGGCTTCAGGGTAGTGCTACGTGTACTCCACCTACAGACCTGGTTTCTCAAGGAGCTATCATCTCTGTGGACAGATAAGACACAGATATAAGAAGGAATAAGTAACCACATAAGAGGACACAAAAGCAGCACAGGTACCAGGTGCTATAGGAGCACACACATATTTACACATATACACAGAGTGAGTTACTGCACTTTACCGTAATACATCTTTTTTCCCTGAACCAAAATATAAATTCCTTAGATGTAATAGTTTTATCTAAACCTAATGCCTAGTGTGTCTGGCAGACAGTAGGTGCTTAATAAATGTCTTTTAAATTAATGATACTCTATGCCCTGCACAGCTCGTATGCAAATATTTTTGAATGAATCAATTACTGCAATATACTGGTGAGGAATGCCATCTAACTGAACCACGGTTAGGGGTGTAGACAACACAGCACTTGCTCCTGATATATTTCAGACTCAAAATGGTTGGGAAATATTCTTCTAACCTGCTGGACTCCTCCCAGACTTCAGTTCTTGGTAGGGGGCTAAACAGGGGGTGAGTTTAGATCTGTACTGAATATAGTTTTCTTTACTCTTCAGAGGACAAAAGCAATGACAAGCAAGCTGTCCCTATTTTTTTTCAGGTTGGGCCACAGTAGTGACCTTAATGAAATCCCTGGTGCCAGACACACCCTTGTCAATCCACACCAACCTTCCTTTTCTGCCCTCTATGTAACTCTAGCCATTCTCCTCTCTACCCCTTGGTCAAGGACAGAAGCCATGCTAGCCATAAGGCACTCATCTTTCTGAAGTACTCGCTAAGAATTACTGCTCTAAGCCTCCCAGTGAAGCAATTTCTGATTTGAAGAGAAGGCTCACCCCTAAAAAGCTAACCAGACCACAGAGAGCAAACTCAAAGTTCACCTGGAATGCAATAAGGAAAGGGAACTGAGAATGAATCCCAAATTTTCCCATCCTGGATTTTCTTGTTTCTCCAGAACAGATACACACTTAGGGATTAACATCTATGTATCTAGAAAAAACCTTCGAAGTTCATCATCTCCTCTGGTTTTGGGCAAACTTTAACCATTCTAGACAGATCATTTATCTCCCAAAGAGTTTCTTCTGCAGAGTATGCCACTGCGTTGCAAGGAGGAAGTTCTCTTTTGTTTCTTCAAAAAAAAATTTTTTTTTAAATGTTTATTTATTCTTGAGAGACAGACAGAGACAGAGTGTGAGTGGGGGAGGGTCAAAAAGAGAGGGAGACACAGAATCTGAAGCAGGCTCCAGGCTCTGAGCTGTCAGCACAGAGCCTGACGTGGGGCTCGAACTCACAAACTGTGAGATCATGACCTGAGCTGACGTCGGACACTTAACTGACTGAGCCACCCAGGTGCCCCTGGAAGTTCTCCTTCGTTTGTAATCTAAAATATTCCTATTAAAATTGAGATTTATTTCTCTGGAAGACATTCAAGGCAGCAAATCAGCATCCTTTGTATCATTATTTCTCAGGTTATTTATGCATGCTAATGTTTGAGACCCTCAGTTCTACCTTCTAACCTTCAGAGACTTCAAGACACTTTCATTTCCCCCATGTTAATTACTCTAATTATTTTCCTTTTTAATAGGTTCCACTCTCCATGATTTCCTTTCTCTGTCTCTTCCTATCTCTCTCGGGTTTCTCTGCACTCATAGATTCTTTCCTCATCTACCCTTTATCCCCTTTCCCCCTACCTCCCACCCACAAATCTCTTATCCTAGATGGGTACAAGTCTTGCTTTACCACCCCCTGCTTTTCTGACCTGGCATTCTTCCCTGTAGGAATGTTAATTAGCATGTGGGATTTAATTAATTCAGTAGCTAATTAAAAATGGGAGAGGAAGAGTGGGAGAGGAGGAGGGCGGGAGAGACAGAGCCCGCCTCAGTGCAGAAGGCACCGGAGATGGTTCTGGGTTGGCTGGCACCATGCCACCGCCCTCCAGCCCCCCCCTCCCCCCCTCATAGCACGCACAGAGATGGGGGAGGGGCAAGAGTGAGGGGCACAGACTGGCAGAGCCTCTAGACAGACTCATTCAGTCCTGCCGCTGCTTTGTGATGGGGAGAGACAGAAAGAGGGAGAAAACAAGAAAAGAGGGGAGAAACACGGTCAGACCCGTACTCGGGAAGAGCAAAAGAAGAGGGCATCGGATCCAATGACTCCTCTCCTCTTCAACAAAGGATGAAGCAAAGAGGAGAGATTGTTCAGAGCCAGCATCTTGGGGTTCCCTGGCCCCTAAGGACCACTGAGGACAAGATGGGAAAAGATAGCCACTAATTCTCTGGAGAACAAGGGACAGCTTACTCTGACAACCAGGGACCCACTCTGCAGCCCTTCTTCCCATACCAGGCTGTTTCCTCAGCATGTACAGGCAATGAGGAAGATAGATGAAAATGAAAGATGGTGGCGAGGGGGAGGGGGAAGGGTGGAGGTAGTAGGCACAGATGGATGACGGGGAGTAAGTGAACAAGGAGATTTAAAGGAAGAGGAATGAAGAGTGTACATGAGGAGGGAAGGGAGAAGTGGGAGAAGGTAAAGGAGAAGAAATAAATATTGGAGGAGGAAGTGAGGGGCAGAGCCATGCTTTGTTTGTCATGATGGATAAAGAGGGATGGAGTATCTGAGCAGAGGACTTCCACATACTGATTCCGTCCAGCCTAGGCCAGGCAGACAGGGAATGGCATCAAGGCAGGGAGGGGCAGGAGCAGATCCTTCTGAGGATCAACTAAGATGCCGGAGACAGGGAACTCATCCTGCAGGACCTTCCTAAATACTGGATATTGCTGCCAAACCAGGAATTTATCAAAAGCAATGGAGAAAAGCTTCCAAATGAACAGAAAAGGAGGCTAGGATGACAGGAGGCTGCAGAACCCGATTCCAGGAGCTCCAGCGGGGAGATGGGTGAGGAATGGGATTTTTAGCACCACCCAGCTGGCTCTCTAAGGGTGTCATCTGATACGGAGGGAAATACATCCATTAGGGGGTTGATTTGAGGATTTGAGGGATGATAAAGACAGAAAAGGCTGGGCTTCAGAAAGCACCCCGTTGGTGGGAGGCATCTAGGAAGCTTTGGAGCTTAAAGCCTTGGAGGGAATAAAGGAGGGCAAGAAGGAAGTCTGCCATCAGTGATAGATTACATAAGGCTTGACTGAAAGAAACAGAAGGAGGGTGTGAAGCCAGATGAAGCTTTTCTGGTGTTAACTGCCATAGAGCTGAATGCAATGGCAGACAGGGGTCATTGTAGCTAAGAGACAGGGTTTTCCTGGCTAGGAATTCTGATTTGATCTCTTTACCACCTAGGGCTTCCTGCAACAGCTAGCAGTGAGTGAATCACAATTGGGAGAGAGGAAGTAGAAACTCAGGGGCTCTTTATTCTTCAGAGTTCACCTGTGGGGCTAAACCCAAAGCTGGCAGATGAGACAAAGCAGTTCTCAGAGTAAGTTGCTACAGGCTGAGTCAGAATGGAAACACATGAATGCTTTCTGAGCCTACTTTCTAGTCTAGGTTTTAATTAACAATAAAAATTATAAGGACATTTATTAATATAGCCACAATGACGGTTTTACACTAGATTTAGGATCACAGGCACTAGTATGAGGAAGCAGGTGGTCCACAGAGCTTTTTGTAATTGTAGTGGTCCTGGAACTGAAGAGTTAGTTGCAAACGAGCAGCAAGGAAAGAGCAGAGATCAGTTTCCAGCATCCACCAGCAAGAGCTGGAGCTATCTAGCTCCAAGATATTTTTGAGAGGGAGAAATCTTAGGGGAATGGGGCATATTAGTTAGCATTAAGGTCAAATTAAATCTGGAAAGGCAAATAGAAACCAGGGCTTTGGAAATCCCCTACCTTGGCACTGTTGAGACCCCTCCGCTAGGCTGGGCTATGAAATGCACAAGGAGAGTGCTGGCCAGCTCCCTCATCCAGCCCACATACCCCAGCTCTCCCACTGCTGATGTTCTCCCTCAGCAGGGCAACCAAGGCTGGCTTAACCTAGACATAAAATCTGACCGGGCTGCTGGCTTCAAGGCTGTCTGTGACTCTGGGGATGAAATTGGAACACTGGTTTCCAAGAGGTAGTCAACAAAGTCAGACCTAGCTGTTGGAGAAGATACAGGCTCGAATGCCAGCTCTGTCAATGATTTATTTATACAGCTTTGGACAAATCACTTCCCTCTATAAGGCCTGAGTGAAAGAAAACAAAAATCGACCAATTTTAGCTATAGCATCAGGGGAAGAAATAGTTAAAATTTTTTTTGTGTAATGTTTTTATCTCTTTTTGAAAGAGGCACAGAGTGTGAGGAGGGGAGGGGCAGTGAGAAAGGGAGGCACAGAATCTGAAGCAGGATCCAGGCTCTGAGCTGTCAGCACAGCGCCAGATGCGGGGCTCGAACTCACGAACTGTAAGATCATGACCTGAGCCGCAGTTGGACACTTAACCGACTGAGCCACTCAGGGGCCCCAGAAATAGTTAAAACTTAATTTATAACTCTTTTAGAAGGGTACTAAAGCTGAAAAGTTCCTACCATTCGGTACAACAAATATTGAGCCTTGTGCTTTCAAGAGAGGGATCACTGCTATATTAACATGAGTCCATGACTCTAACTAGAATTCTGAAAAAGGGCAGTAGAAAACACAACTGTGGAAACAAAGAGTCCACTGGCCTATCCGCCTCTGTCAATACACACACCTTAGGAAGGCAGGAGGCAGGCAAAAGAGAGGTTTTCACAGGCACCTACTTGCAAGACTCAGATAATAAAGTGAAGGGTGTGGTGTTCTAGCTCCCGTTTTCACAGAGGATCTTTCCTGCACTCTGCTGGGCGGGCAACTCTGCCTCTCTCCATAGTCTAGGAGGCAGCCTTGACCCACACATGCTAGGGAAGTGGGAGCTAGTGACTCTGGGGCTGCCACTTATGCTAAGGAAGATCTCCTGCCACCAGGAAATGAAGGAAGGAGGCCACATGTCCATCCATAATTCCTAGGGCACACACAAGGCAAAGACTCAGCACTATTGTCCAGAGAGTTGCTAGGATGCTAGTAATCCATAAAAATAATTCAATAAGAGGGAAGTTAGCCATCCTAGAAATTGGATAACCTTACAATCAACAACACTGCTGAGTTAGCTGAGGGACTGTACTGGTCACACAATGAGCAGTCTCCAGACAAAGTTAAGAAGCAAGGTGGGGCAAGAGCTGGGATAGTAGTCTGATCAATTTGGGCTATATTCTGGAAACAATAAACAATAAAGGCAGCTATGGCTGAGTAAGGCGACCATATCAACTTGGCTGAGATAAAGGAGACATGGAATGACAGAAGGAGGAAGCAGGCTACAGGAGCACACTGAGTTCCTACAGCCAGGATGCCCCTCAAGTAGGCATCACAGCTGTCCTGGAAAGGACCTTCTCAGGACTCAAAAGATCAGTAACAGGGCATCTCCTGAGGGACCAGAGAACAGGTTTTAGAGCATGGTTTTCTTCCAGAGTCTTCAAAAACAGGGTAACAAAACCACAGCTATCCTTAGCAATCGAAACCAGAAGTTTTTGGCTGAAGCCCTTATTATCTGAATTCTTGTGACCCCCCCCCCCCCATCTCGCATTTTCCCAGCACATGGAATCAAATTCTGTTTTCTGTGAATTCAGATAGCACAGTATTCCCTTGCCAGCTGAGTTCTAATTATCCAAATCCAGGAACTGAACAGATTTTGACAGCAAAGGATACCTTTACTTCGCACCTGCATTCACTTCCCTCACAGAACTTGTCATTCTCCTGACCTAGACCTCAACACTGACCCCTCAGATCCCCTGCTCTCTTCTCACCCACTCATTCATAGCCCCTTTTCATTAGGAGACTCATCTGTAAGATGCCAACAGTAGAAGAGATAAAGAAAAAGAAAGGGAGTAAGGAAAAGTGCAGATTTTATATAGGGGTAGGAGACAGAAACCCTTCAGAGAGAAGGAGAGAGAGAGAGAAATAGAGAATGCAAGAGAGCTGGAGCAGGGGGGAGGGGAAGATGGCACTGCGGAAAAAAGAGCGCCACAAAATTAATTTGAGGAAGGGAACAGTAGAGGAGACGTCGGTGGAATAACAATCAGGCAGTAGAGGGCTGGGGAAAGAGGGAGGGCGCCAGGGGGTGGGAGGAATGGTGTTGGGGAGGAGGGCTTAGCATGCAGAGCAACAGCAGCACCACCTATGGGCATGACGAAGGGTTACAGACAGCAACAAAAGAGGCCCCCACCTGGGCATGGAAGTCTGGGGTGCGGATGGGAAGGGAGAAAGCCATGGCTTCTGCCCTTCAAACCTCTCAGTAACCAACACGCAGGCTAGAAGAATAAATTCTATATGGCTCTCTTGGGAAAAGAAGGACTTAACAAGGAAAGGGAGGGAGGCCATGTAACTCCTGGCTTTTTCCATTCCAAGGGGGTTTTCCCCTCAGAATTCAGGCAGGAGAAAAGGGTATGATAAGGAAGGAATGCCGGGTACTGTAAAGGACGAGTGTGCCTGCTTCTTTCATTAGCTGGAGAAAGGATTTTATCTCTATTTCCAAGTGATTTCCTTTCCCCACTGGATGTTGGAGTACAGCTCCCTCCCTGGGGCCATGGATGCCCCTCACTCAGCTGCTTCCTCCCAGCATTGCCTTGAAACTCCCAACCATCATTAGAAACCCCCAGGGAGCCACCAAGCTCAGAAAAGGAAAAGGAAGGGTCCACCCCCACCAGTCAAACAGACCCGGGAGGGGGACAGGGTGGAAAGAATGAAAGGGAGAATGCAAAAGCTCTTCAGAGGGAGGAGAGAGAGAAATGTGATCAGTGGTATTTGTTGTACTTCCAGGGAGGAAGGATCCGTCACATTTTTAATAATAATAAATACATGAAGACAGATTTGCCAGCACTGCTCCAGCTCCTTGGGAAGTGTGGGGGAGGGGAGCCAATGCAGCTGCAGCACAGACCAATATCCCCCTCCCTTCTTCTCCCCTCCCCCATTAGATAGGCTCAGTATTGCAGCAGCCTCCCCCTCCCCCTCTAACCGCAGTCCTCCCCATCACAGCCCACCCTTTCCCTGGTCCCTTCACACAGCTCTGCTCCTCCCTCCTCCACCACTCTCTCTGTCTCTACTAGCCACCGACCCCCCCCCAACCCTAGACTCTCTTTTCAGCACTGGTCCTCATTTAACACGGTCTTTCTCCAGCTCTCAGAAACCTTAGTACCCACGGAGTCCTCCCCCAATCCTGAGGCCCTGCTTTCCTACCAGGGCCCTTCAAGCTGACGGCAATCTCCCCCGTACAACACCCCCACAGAACTAATCCAGTACGTTTCAGCATTCCCTGGATCCCACCAAAAAGGGCTGTTTTCCCCCCATTTTTATTTCAATGTGACCTCCTTTCTCACAACCTTAAATATAATGGCCATCAAATGTGCTTGTGTTCAGGGGGTGTCAGGGCCTCGGGACTAGGTGACTACTGCCACCTATTGACCCAAATTTGTTCAGGACAGACCTTTAATATACTTCTTACACAGCGACGCTCTGTTATTTCAAGAGCATCAATAGCTTAAACATGCGAAGGCACGACTCTTGGGGCTTCTCTGAGACCCTCTCAACAATGAGATCAAAGAAATACAAAAGCGAGACTGGGCAGAGAGCCAGAGCAGTGATGCCTTTCTCCATGCAGAGGCAGAAAGAGAAGCTGAGGCCAAGAAATGAAACAGCAAGTTTAAGTCTCCTCAAGGGTCTGTAAGCAAAGAATAGGGGACAGAGTTCTTCTCAAGCGCTGTTAAAAATCTTGCGCATCACAATATGAATGATGTTACCAACAAAGCAGAAGGCAGGAGTTCACTCACATGCCTCCATGTTTGGATAAGTCTAAACAAGGATCTGAGCTTTACACATCTAATAGCTCCCAGGGAGGATGGGGATACTCAGGACTGTTGTTGACTCTCACTCAATCTGCTACCAATCAGAACTGGAGACTGGATAGATAAACTGGGCTCTGCAAAGTGGCAGATCTATACCATGCAGCTCTATGGATTGGTTTAGCTATGTACCTTCCGCCAACCCAAGGAAAGGAATGAGACAGGAAAGCTTGAACTCTCCATGGTACTGAAAATGAACACAATCAGGTCATCCCTTCCTTATAACCAAAAAATCTTTTTCTAATGAAAAAAATACATCCATGAAGACTGCTGTGAACTCCTGACAGACATCTCCCCAATTCTTCATAAAATCATAACAAAACAAAGCTAATAAGGAAAAACAGGTCTTGGTCAAACCCTCTTCCCCCCTCCTCAGATGAAAAAACTAAGGCAGAGACACTAAATTATTTGACTAGAACAAGGCCAAGACTTTCTTTACTATCACAAGATGCTCATGTGAACTAGTGACAGACATCACTTAGTGAACACTGGAAATTATCTGTTGTTAGCAGTGCATTGACGAAATCGGACATTCATAGGGTCTCAACAATCAGAGGAGTGAATCTCTGAGCAGGAATACAGGATACAAGAGAAGCAAACATCAGCCATAAAGAAACCCTGAGATTTGAATGCTTCGTTCCCTTGCTCTACTACTGTTAACAGTGGTTATCAAACTATATCCTATGTGTTTTGGTTTTTTTTTTTTTTTTTTTTGAGAGAGAGGGCACAAGTGAGCGAGGGGCAGAGAGAGAGAGACAAAGAGAGAGAGAGAAGCGGGGCTCATGTCCACCAGAAGCAGGACTCGTGCTCATCCAAAGCAGGGCACAAGCTTTTCTGAAGTGGGGCTTGAGCACACCCAAAGTGGGACTCAAACTCACTAAGCGTCAGATGATTAATAACTAACTCACCCAGGTACCCCATTCTATGGAGTTTTAAAGGTTGCTTGCAGCTATTCAGAAATCTTGGGAAAAGCAGGCTATGAGAACATAGAGCTCTAGGCTTCTTCATCCTCACTTTAACTAAAGTAACTTCACTTATGCCTGTTTCCCATTTTGAGAATCCAAATAAAACTTTGTCAGCAGCATACTCTAAACAGTATTTGATGACTCTGGGGCAGATATTCTCAGAAATTATTCAACATTTTGTTGAAAATCTTTTTCAAATAGTGCCTATCATCTAGAAACCAGGGATAACAAGATATCCTGGGAATAAAGACTGGATTGAATTAATAGAAGATCCACAAAGGTACAGGTTTTTGTTTGTTCAACTCACTGGTGTAACACCAAGAGGGCAGAACAGTATCTGGAACTTGTGGTTTCTTTGAAGACAAGACTTTGAACAGGAGTGGGGCAGTAGGGAAGAGGGAGCTAAACTCTATAACCTACCTACCAGTATTTTTAAAAAGGAAAAACAAACAACCTGAAGACTTTCATGAACCCCAGGATACTTGAGGGCCTCCACACAATTGTGTTCTTCAAGTACTGGTTCTCTTCATTTATTAGCAATGTAACCTTGGGCAGACTGCCTAAGTGTCTCAGTTTCCTTACTGGTAAAATAGAGATGATCTACAATTTGTAAGGATTATGTATAAAGCTCTTAGCTCAGTATGTAACACAAAGTAAGATCTTAGGAGAAAAAAAAACACCACCACTTCCTTTTCCTTGGCAGTTCCTGTAACCCAAAAATCTTAATAAATGAGAAGCCAATGCAATAGTCAGTCCTAAGAAGCAAATGAGGTGGTCCTAACTAAGTATTTTTGAACTGAACCTCCTGTCCACTTAGTTCAGCCAGAAAGGGAAAAGAATCTCTAAACCTGTTCCATGGCTCTTTGTTTAGATTCACTTGAACAAATAGAAGTATTAGGGCCCTAGGCAGGTCAGGCTCACTCAGACTACAACGGACTAAAAGTTCAAGGCCCTAGAAATAAGCCCATTCTGGAAGAAATCTCAGAGATTCAGTCTAACACCTTCATTTTTCAGCTAAGGAAAATCGAAGGCCAGGAATGTTAAGTGATCTGCTCAAGTTAACAGGAGACAATACTAGGTTGACTCCTACTTTCTATCAGGCTACAGCCAACTAAAAACACACCCTGCCCTGATCAGGCAGACTAGTAGAAGTCCAAATTCACAGGACTCAGAACCAAGGATTTAGTGATGCAATAACCCAATTCTACTTCTCTCCATGACACTGCCCAGGAATACAGACACAAAATTAGGTCTTCATGAAATCCTAAGCACTTAAAAAAACTGTAGTAAATTTATTCAACAGATTCTTCAACTCCTGTCCTTTCCGGTTCCCCTTTTCACCTTCTGTATTATCCAAGCCTAAAGGCTCTCCCACCAACAGAGGTCGTGCTCTGGACAGAATACAAGATCTCAGATATGTAACTCCTACCAGTCTCTTGACTTGGGCAGATATTTTGGTGACATTTTCATTCTTTTGATCTTCAAGCTAGGAATTTTCAATCTGCCTATTTTTTTGGCACTCCTTTGCAAGCATTTATAAAAGGACTGGCCTTTAACTGACTGGTGAACTAAGACCTTAGTTAAAGGAAGGTCAAAGAGGCTGCAAAACACAAGACTATACTGATTCTTCACACTTTAGTCTGCTTATTCACTCTGCTGTTCTCTCTGGATAAACTCTCTCCCTATAACTGACCAAAGATCAGCCCTATGTTTATTTTATTTTAGGAAGAAAAGAAAAACATTCAGAAGTGGAGATATGAGTAACTTAACAATGAGAAAAGGTTCTACAATACAGCTTTTGCTAGTCATGAACCAAGGTTTCCTGAATCACTGACCCCATCTAGTGGCCAGCAAGTTACATTAACAAAACCCACACATCTTAAGATGACTTGCACTCTATTACAACAAATCATACACGAACTTATGGCCACGTGGGCCAGAAGAGTTGATTACACTACTCTAATCTCTCAACATTTTTTGCTAAGGAACCAATTTATAGCTTCTGAGAAAAGTAAACTATCAAAACAAACCATAAAGCCAACCTTCTCTCACTCCCCCTGCAAAATTTCATCTTTCCCTTTATCCTTTTATTACCATCTCACCAGAAAAACCCCACACCCAGTGATTCCAGTCGTACAATACATATGCAAAAGCAGATTCATTTCGTAAGTAAAATCAATTTTATTAATAAAGATCTTTCCACATATCCAGAGCAAACAATTAATGAATTTCAAGGAAAAAAAAAAAAACAAAACCTACATACAGTGAAATTAGAAGTATCCCTGGATAACAACAGATATACAAATATGTACACCCATCATCACCGCCGCCTCCGAAAACCTGAAAGGAAGGGAAACCAAGAATAAGGCAAAGGACAGTTGGAAAAGCTGAGGGGACAGAAAAAAAGAAACCTAGAGAAAAGGGCTCAAGAAGGTTGGGTCCCCTAGACAGTACTCTGTACATCCTCCCAGGACAAAGGACTAGAAGTAGGAATGAAACTAAACTTGGAAAACAGTTCCTTCAAGTGACATTTTCATAGTCCTACTTAAGGAAGCCTGCCCACCAACTGTGGGACCTTAGAAACAGAACCCAGAAATCTTTTTTTTTGTGAATGATGCTGATTTTCAGCTTGGCAAAAAAGAGAAAGCCCACTTCTAAAAAATCAATGCTCAGTCTGGAAGAGGTAACTACAGGGGTTGGTCTGAGACCTAAGATGGCAAATCCAGACAGCTGACATCCCAATTCGTACTTCCTACTCTGCACTTAACCATCCAAGTCCTAGCCATTCACTGACCTGTTTTCTTTCGACTTTTCTTAGGTATCTTCTTACGCTTCTTAATAGGATTCTGGTCCTAGAGACAGATGGAAAAGTGAAGGAATGGCAGGTGCTTCCAGGTGTCAGCACCCCTTTCCGTGTTCCTCATGGTAACGAGCCCCACGTGCACCTGGCTGAAATCAAGGAGGCTGCTTTCCCACCACTGTATCGCAGCCTTACCTCATCAAGATGGGGTGTTCCTCCTGTCAAAGCACTGATGTCACTAAAGTGTGTGAGGGAATGAAGTTGTGAATTCATGACACTTGCTCGTTTTCGTCGTCCTTTCTCGCGCTTACTGACACTTAAACGCACCATCATGCTCTCCTCATAGTTAATCCTGCCACAGAAACACAGTTTACAACATGTTCAATCTACACACAGAAAGCTGCAGCTAAAAATCTTCACCCCTTCTTCAAATAGTTCTCAAGAAATTTCACAGCAAGTCAATATAATATTTAAGATCAATGCACATATTGAGCTTCCTCAATGTTCTTTATGCTAGAAATTCCCTCCTCCCTAGAGATGAACTCATAGCCCATCCATAAGAATATTTAAACTATTATACCAAAAAACTTTCACCTTCAGGAACAGAATTCCTACATGAGCCCCTTCACTAAAATCTATCAACAGTGGAGACTGCCGCCCAGGCAAAGTTGATGAGTCTGTATTCACGTTATAGTCACTTTCCTGCTTTTCTTTCCTGAACCTGTCTAGCATTCTTGATGCCACTATAAAAACTTGACTTTATTGGCTTCTGCACAGAAGTGAGAGTTGTGACAGTGAAATACGGAATTTTTAAAGTCCCACTAGGCGGAACTGCACATATTCCTCTTCGTATAGCATCTGCTCAGCCTAAACACTTGGGAAGATATTTTTTCCCGAGCTCCTATTCTGTACTTACCAACCCTAATTCTTAGAAACTATCAGCCCATTTTCCACTCTACTTTCTCTATAATGTGAATTCTCTTGGTACCAGACTTAATCATATCCATCCAAAGCATAAGGACAGGTCTCCATGGGGTAGAAAACAATTTCCAATTGCAAGGATTCAGACCTGTGTTGATCCTCCTGACTCTGGCGGGTGACATGAGGATGCCGAGCATCACGGATTTCCTCTGGAGCATCTGAGTACTGCTCCTTAAGTTCACGAATGACAGAGCTGCTCAATGCCCGTTTTCTGGCCCGTTCTAGGCGTTTCTTTTCCCTCTCAGCTTCTGTTTCATCTATATGATAAAAATCAGCGAGGGTTATCCCAGAACAGAGAAAAAGATGAAAGAGACACAATTTATGCTGAGGAGGCAGTAGACACAGTTCATACCATAATGTACTGGAACCAAGCGTGGTGGAACGTATTTCTTAACTGTTCCTTTTACAGATTTCTTTCCTGAAGCTTCAGACTGGCCTTCTGCTTCATCTTCCTCCTCGTCCTCAGAGCTCAACTACAAAAGGAACGCAAAATCCATAAACTCAGCAAGTGTTAGACACTACGTAAAACCAAAGCTAGAGTACCCTGGGGAGTTGGGAATATAAACAAAGGGGAGAAAGGAAAATCTCATACTCTACATTCTAAGGCACAAGACAAGAGTCAACAGTAATAGGAGAATCCCAGGAGATCCAGGATCACCATGAGGCTCATTCAGGCTTTGAGCCCTCAGGAAAATCAGGTGAATGCAATCCCTTACCTTGCTCATCATATTGCTGGGATGAGGCTTAAAACGGAGAGGGTCATTCTCACCTGGGGGGGGGTGGGGCACAAACAAGGGATTTTACAAGATTTGGAAATTTATGATAGTCCCCACATAATCTTACAGCTTCTGCCACTTACTGAGGCTGCCTGTCACTGCAGTCTTGACTAGCTTGTCAATCTGATACTTCAGTTTTTGGTCCAAGGGACGAAGCTTTTCCAAAACCTATAATGTGGTTAAATAGGGTTATGTTCCCTTCCCCAAATTAAACATGTCAAAGCCTCTACATTAACTTGCCAGATAAAGCATCTAAAATATAAACAAAGTAGAGCAGGTGAAAAAAAAAATACTTTTTTCATTTGGTTTCCTCATTTAATCATGAGAACACCCACTTAAATGAGAGCTATTGTGTGACAGTCCCAGGGTTCAGGCTGTGGAAACCCAGAACGCTAAGATGCGAAATGCTTCATACCGTGCGGATCTCTACCAGTCTCAGAACTGCAGCATGTCCCTGAAGAGACCCTCCTGAGGCTTTGTCCAGGATGAGATGGGTTAAATCCATAAGGTACATGAGCAGTAGCTGGTCCTTCACTTCCAAGAGGCTGAGACCCTGAAAACAAAAGAGTAAGAGATGCCAATTCAGTTTTAGCCAAAGAAACAGGAGGAGAGCCTAGGGTAAACAGGGTAATTTTTTCCAAGTTCAAGTTTCCCCTCATCAGTTTATACAAGGTATCTGGAGTAGTCTCAAGGATGTGACTGTACCTAAAACGGCCACTAAGAAAATTATGAGAGAAGCAAAGCTCTGAGAATTACTGCAAGACAGTAAGAGCACAAAAATCAATAAAATGTCCCCAAAACTACTATGGTAGGGTTTCTCAATCTCAGGGCCATTGACATATGGGAATGGGCAATTCTTTATTGTGGAGTCTGTGTGGAAAACCATATCCTTGGCTTCTACCTTTAAGGCCCTTCCAAATTTTGACAAATTTTGTCACCATATGATGTTCAATCTTTAATCAAAACAATTATTGGTTTTTATCCCCATACAATTATGTGATACGGTTAAAAACAATGATCTATACATACTGACATGAACTTAATTCCATGTCAGCACTCTCTACACTACAGTATGGTTTCAGTTAAGGCAGGGAGAGTATGATGCACACATTTTATTTATTTCAATTTTTTTTAAATTTTTATTTATTTTATTTTTTTAAGGGGTCTCTTTCTATTTATTTATTTATTTATGAAATTTATTGTCAAATTGGTTTCCATACAACACCCAGTGCTCATCCCAAAAGGTGCCCTCCTCAATACCCATCACCCACCCTCCTCTCCCTCCCACCCCCCATCAGCCTATTTCAATTTTTTTTTAAATCTTTATTTATTTTTGAGAGAGAGAGTGCGAGCAGGGGAGGAACAGAGAGGGAGACACCGAATCTGAAGCAGCCTCCAGGCTCTGAGCTGTCAGCACAGAATCAGACGCAGGGCTGGAACTCACAAACCATGAGATCGTGACCTGAGCTGAAGTCAGACGCTTAACTGACTGAGACACTCAGGTGCCCCTGACGCACACATTTTATACACAGAGAAAAATCTCTGGAAGATAACACACTAGTAACAACTGCTCTCCATGGGGATCAAGATGAGGAAAAGGAAGAAATGGAGCATTTGTATTGTGAAAGTATTTTTCATCAGGCATACATTACTTTTACAATAAAATAAATTTCCCAAAAATATACCCCAGTGGTTATCTCAGAATGGTGATTATATTGGTTTTAAATTTTCTTCTTTATGCTTCTATGCATCTTCCAAACTTTCTAAAATTAAAATCACATTACATTTACAGTCAGATAATCAAGCAAATATCATATGAGTAACATAGGAGGGCACTTAAGTTACAGTTGTTAAAGAAGTTGGGGTGCCTGGGTGGCTCAGTTGGTAAAGCATCCAACTTCAACTCAGGTCATGATCTCATGGTTTGTGGGTTTGAGCCCCACGTTGGGCTCTGGGCTCTGTGCTGATATCTGGAGCCTGCAGCCTGCTTCAGATTCTGTGTCTCCCTTACTCTCTGCCCCTCCCTGCTTGTGCTCTCTTTCAAAAATAAATAAACATTAAAAAAAAAAAAGTCTTTGTGACTACTTAAAATGAAACTGAAAAAGTCAACAGCCCTTGGAAGACCTATTTTATTTCAGACAGGTTAAATACTCTGCCTAAAATTACACACGTATTAGAGGAGTATGGGATTCAAACTCAGTCTGACTCCAACACCAAAGCCCTGGGTATTTTTAAACAAACATGGGAAGCTGCTGGAGATCAGCACTAGTGTGGTAACAGGTGGAGGCGCAAAGAATTTAAAGACAAACTGAGTTTAACCTCTGAATTAGGCATTTGGTAGTCAAATAATGGGTAACTCAATCTCATGACCCCAGTCTCCTCATCTATAGCATATACAGTATTTCCTTTCTGCCCCGAAGAGTAATTACGAGCTTAAAAAAGATAATATGAAAGAACTCTATAGTCTGTAAAGCACTTAGTAATTTTCGGTCCTGAAAGATAAGTTACTAAATTCTGTTCAATGAATAAACAAATATATAGTGATCTAATACATATGCTGGCAGCCCAGAACCAGCCAAGAATTTGAGAAGTAGGTTCTTCCTGACTAGCTTGGACTCTGTCAAGTTCAAATAGAGCTATAAGCATATGAGAAAAAAATCAAAAAGAAGAAAACACAAAGATAAAAATAAAAATAGGTAAGAACAAAACTGAATAATGAGATAGAAAAGGCAAGGGGAACATATTAGAAACTATTAGCTCTAGGGGCGCTTGGCTGGCTCAGTCAGTGAAGCACGTTACTCTTGATCCCTAGGTTGGAAGTTTGAGCCCCACACTGGGTGTAGAGATTACTTAAAAAATAAAATCTTTTTTTTTTTTTTTTAAGTAGGCTCCACACCCATCGTGAGGCTTGAACTCATGACCCTAAGATCATGAGTCACATACTCTACCAATGGAGCCAGCCAGGTGCCTCCCAAAATAAAATCATTAAAAAAAAAAATTCTATTAGCTATCTTTCTAAAGCATAAATCTTCTGTAAATCCCATATTTAAAAATCTTTCAGTGACTCTCATTAAGTTACCACAATGATTTTCATACTTTTGTTGACCTATGGAGTATATTAAGTAATATCTTAGAACAAAAACTCCGCATATAAAACAAGAGTTTTCCACTTCAAGGATCCTTCAAGAAGGATCCAAAACCCTCCTTCTATACTGCTCCATATCCAATGATCCCTAAGAAGGTTCTACAAGACCTTAAATTAAAAACCACCATATTTCAATTTTAACATGCATATTGTTTTCCTATTTTCACATCTCTAAAGTCAGGATGTATCTTTTAATCAATGGTACCTTAATGTTATGTCATATGTTAACAGGCCGAATTTTTTTTTTTATACAAAATAAGTGGCAGGTCCCAAATTAACAGCATTAGATTGGATGAAATACAACAGTAACTCCTCAGTTGGCCTACAAGGCTCTTCACAGAGTGACTACTTTCCTAGTCTTACTTCCTACTCCCCACCTTCCACCCCCACACTGTACATCCAACCACACTAAATGACCTCCTTTCCCAGTATATCACCATGCTTTCAGGACTCTGTCCCTTTGCACATGCTGTTTCTTTCTGTTCCCTGGAGTCCTATTTATTCCGCACAATCCTGTTACCACCTGTGAGAAGCCTTCCCTGACTTCCTCTGTTCCTCTGGCAATTATTTAATCTCTCTCCTGGGCTTGCACAGTACTCATTATGACTCATCAGCAATTCTGCTGTTGCTTATACCTATTGTTTTGATCTGTCTCCTCTCCTAGACTTCAGCACAGAAACTGGATCTTATTCATCTTTGAAGTTCCAGTACCACACAATAAATTTATGATGAAACAGCTGTTGAGAAGTCAGGGAATGCCGACTCTTCAAATACATCTTACCTTCTCTGTAGGATAGGCTCTAGCTTGAACTTTTTTTGTCAGAGCTTGTACTTGTGCAGTTACAGCCATCACCTGAAATTAGTCCAAATAAAACCGCTGACGAGAATACACCTAGTCATCTCTGAGCATGGAAGGGCAAAAACTAAACAAATCACCTGAAACAAAGCCTAAAATATTGTTACTACCTTTCTTCTCAGACAGTATAGGAAAGATGGTTTCTGATACTTTTTCATAAAGTACAAAAAAATTTCCACTTCTTTAAAAAAAATTTTTTTTTCAACATTTATTTATTTTTGGGACAGAGAGAGACAGAGCATGAACGGGGGAGGGGCAGAGAGAGAGGGAGACACAGAATCAGAAACAGGCTCCAGGCTCTGAGCCATCAGCCCAGAGCCCGACGCGGGGCTCGAACTCACGGACCCCGAGATCGTGACCTGGCTGAAGTCGGACGCTTAACCAACTGCGCCACCCAGGCGCCCCAAATTTCCACTTCTTAAAGCTAAAGAAATCATCTTATCAAACCATGGGGAGGGGATGGGAACTGGGTCAGTGGTGATGTGGGGAGACTGTACCTTATCTGTACTGGCTGAATCAACCAATACAGCTGGCTACCCAAAGGGCAAATCCTATCACCTTTCCCAGCATTAGTTTTTTTAACTATGAGAATAAAGGAAATACATTCAGATAACTTCTTTTTGGAGTTTTCTGTATTGCTTTAGATGCAGAAATAAATTACTTTGAATTCTAGCCCGAAAAGGTTTTTTCATTAAGTCACTTGACTCTTAAGGAATTTGGTATCATTCAAATATATGTCCCTCAAACGACCAAAGTTTGGAGGTGAAGCACACAAAACGAAAGCCAATCTGTCAGTGACCCATCCCCAAGGGGGTGACATGACTCACTTGATCCTGAAGGTTTTTCAAAAGTGTCACGGCACTTTGCAGGTCTGACTCCAGCACCGCCTATGAGAGGGAGAGAGAATTAAAGAAAAGCACTTATTTCCTCAGGATTATTAGAAGACTGGACGTATGGGGAGGAAAACCCTCTTCTCCTTCAGACACCCCACATTCCCGACTTTTCGCAGACTCGTTTCACAGTCGGCCAGCCCTCCAGGTTTCTAGGAGTCAGCCCCCTCACCCTACTGCTGCTTTTATCCTGCTGTATCAGGGAAGTTGCTTCTCTGAAGCTACTTTCGTCACCTCCTTTCCCTCGCGCCAATTATTTGCCCAGAGCCGCTGAAGTAAGGAAATGCCTACACAACGAAGCAAACTCACAAGATTCCCAGGCGCCGCCATCTTCACAAACCCCGCCTGTTCCGGGGCGGTACTTTCGGAGAGCCAACCTTATCTGATAGACTTGATAGACAACTCCCGCTTGCAAATCTAAGCCAATAGAAATAAGGGCCTCTCACTTCCGCCCCGAACAGGATGTGGGGAGGAGAAGCCACGCCCAGCCAATAGAATGGAAGAACTGACTAAATTCGTCAGACTTAGGGGAAGATCCAATGACGTAAAATTACTCGTGGAAAGGGGCGCGTGATTAGTATATTGAGGAGAATGATGGAAGCTAAACCAATAAAAACGGGGCAAGCGATTGATCGACAGTTAGAAAGACCCTATGGAAAAAAGGAGTTTGCTGAGCAAACTGATAGCGTATTGGCTTTCCGGATGCCACCGTACCCAGTCTTTTTCACTACGCTGCCCTTGCGTGGCCACAATCTACCGCTAGGTGGCAGTCCTTGGCTTTGCTCTGAGACGGCAGTGTTGCGGATCCGCCAAAGCTGTCTGCTGTTCCAACGCGGACCACGCGAGGTTCCCCACCGGCTTCAAGGCCCTTGCATAGACTTTGTGATACACTCTTGTGTGACCCTGGAGAAGTCACTCGGTCTCTGACATTTTTTTCATCTGTGAATAAGACAGTTGAGCCAGAGAAGCCCAGAGCCAGCGTTTAGAAACGGACACACCGACACTTGGCGCTCATGTCCCTCATCGTGTTTACTGGGGACACTGCGGAAAGAACCCCCCCTCCCCAGATGCAGCCCCAACACTCCTCATCCTTATCTATTTGGGGACTTAAAAGGAAGCACGTTTTACACATGAGGAAGCCAGTTGAGATTTATGTGACTTGCCCCCGTCACACAATTTCGCAGCCGAATTTGGCCCAAACCCACCCCGTATTTCATTATGCCCTGCCTCATCTTTTCTCAATACTTTAAAATATGTCAACTCCTGCTTCTCACAAGCTGATAAAGTAATTTGGGTGGGTATTACTTGCTTCCATCACCTGCCTTAAGAAATAAGCACTGCAAAAGGTTAATAATGGTCTTGAATTTGTCCAAGCTGACCTAGGACTAGAAATCAGATCTCCTGACTTGGAACTGTCTTCTGGAACTAAGGAAGGAATAACCCCTGTATCTCTGCACCCAGGGTGGGAAAATCCTGGTTTCTAAATCTTTTGTTGGACCCAGGAAGAATAGGTAGGGGTTGTATCCAATCACCATATCTCTTAACATTGTTTTGCTGCTTCAGGCCCACCATGGAAGCTCAGGGTGCCTTGACAGCCTATTCATTCAATTAACCAATAATTAAAAAAAAAGTTTTTAATGTTTATTTATTTTTGAGAGAGAGAGAGACAGAGCACAAGTGGGGAAGGGCAGAGAGAGAGAGAGAGAGAGAGAGAGAGGGAGACACAGAATCCGAAGCAGGCTCCAAGCTCTGAGCTGTCAGCCCAGAGCCTCAAGTGGGTCTGGAACTCGTGAGATCCTGACAAGCAATGAAGTTGGTGGCTTAACTGACTGAGCTACCCAGGCTCCCCTAACCAATAATTTTTGTACCATTTGTCAGGATCTGTATTATGAAAAATTTCCATCTCAACATAAATTCTCGTACTTGTCTTGTTAGGTTACAAGTAAGCTTTTCTTTTCCTTGGGACTTGAAATTAATCTGTTCCCATGCATTATGATGTCAGCAAAGAACAAATTACACTACTTTGTTTTGGTTTTGATTATTAAATACTTACTAATCATTCTTTTCGTTACAAGAAAATCTTGGAGTTAACAATACACTAAGTCTTTGTAAAATTCTTCCAGGACTCAACCAACAAGTATTGGCAGAGAACACAAGATTATTCAATTTATTGTTTTCTATTCCAACAATTCCATAAACTGTTAGTCATTAATAACATTTGCATGTACTGTACTTCCTGTCCATTCCTCTAGATATAAGATTTTTTTTTCTCTCTGATTTCTTTCAGGATTTTTCTGTCTTTGGCTTTTGCAGTTTCAACATGGTATGCCTATGTATGGGATTTTTTTTGGTTTTAGGTTTTTGTTTTTTTGGTATCCATCCTGCTCAGCGTTTTCTTTTTTAATTTTTTTAAGTTTATTTATTTATTTTAAGAGAGAGAGAGAGAGAGAGAGAGAGAGAGAGAGAGAGAATGCAAATGGGGAAGGGGCAGATAGAGGGAAAGAGAGAATCCCAAGTAAGCTCCCTACTGTCAGCATGGAGCCCAACATGGCGCTTGATCGCACAGTGAGATCTTGACCTGAGCCGAAATCAAGAGATGCTCAACTGACTAAACCACCCAGGTGCCCTAAAGATTAGTTCCAAATTATGGAAATAGCCCAAGTGTCCATCAACTGATGAGTGGATAAAGAAGATGTGGTATACATACATATGTGTATATGTGGTACACACACACACACACACACACACACACACACACTGGAATATTACTCAGCCATAAAAAAGAATGAAATCTTTCCATTTACAAGGACGTGGACGGATCTAAAAAGTATTATTCTAAACAAAATAAGTCAGTCAGAGAAAGACAATACCATATGATTTCACTCATATGTAGAATTTAAGAAATAACAGAAACAATGAAAAGGGAAAAAGAGAGAGGCAAACCAAGAAATAGACTCTTAACTATAGAGAACAAGCTGACTGTTAGCAGGGGGGACGTGGGTGGGAGATGGATTAAATAGGTGATGGGGATTGAGGAGTCAACTTCTTGTGATGAGCACCAGGTGTTTTATGGAAGTGCTGAATCACTGTATTGTACACCTGAAACTAATATTACATTGTAGGTTAACTAACTGGAATTTCAATAAAAACAACGAAAAAAAAATAAAGCTAGGGGCATCTGGGTGGCTCAGTCGGTTACGTGTCTGATTCTTGATTTCGAGTCAGATCATGATCTCATGATTGTGATATTCAGCCCCACTTTAGGCTTGTGCTGGGCTTGGGGCCTGCTTAGGACTCTCTCTCTCCCTCTCTCTCTGCCCCCCCCTTCAAAATAAGCTAATTAAAAAAAAGAATAAAGTTGTATTTTACAGAAAAGTTATCTACGCTGACTTAGTTTTTTAAAAAAGAGTTTTATTGAGGTATAATTTATATACCATAAAATTCACCTGTTTTAAATGTATAATTCAATAATGTTTAAAGAAAATTTACAGAGTTACACAACCATCACCAGAAAACAATTTAGAACATTACCACCATCCCTCATGCCCATTTGCAGTTTATCATCATTCTCATTTCTATCTAGCCTTGGGCAATCACTACTTTCTGTCTTTATAGGTATTCCTTTACTATACATTTCACGTAAATGGAATCATATAGTATGTAGTCTTTTTCATCTATTTTCACTAAGCATAATGATTCTGAGTTTTTGAGTGTGAGATCATAGACCTGAGTGGAAATCGAGAATCAGATGCTGGGGAGCCTGGGTGGCTCAGGCAGTTGAGCGTCTAACTTCAAGCTCAGGTCATGATCTCACAGCTCGTGAGTTCAAGCCCCATGTAGGGCTCTGTGCTGACAGCTCAGAGCCTGGAGCCTGCTTCAGGTTCTGTGTCTCCCTCTCTCTGCCCCTTCCCTACTCACGTTCTTGCCTCTCAAAAATAAACATTAAAAAAAAGTCAGATGCTCAACCAACTGAGCCACCAAGGTGCTGCAATATTTTGACCATTTTAAAACTCAACTGTCTTCTTGAGTTGTAAAGCTTCTCTGTATATTCTTAGCAGAAGTCCTTTATCAGAAATATGACTTCCAAATATTTTCTCCAAGTCTGAGGCTTAAACTTTAATTTTAATTTTCTTAATAGTATCTTTTAGGTACAAAAGTTTTTAATTTTTATGAAGTATAATTTATCAATATTTTCTTTTATGGATTGAGCTTTTAGTATCATATGTAAGGATTTGTGTCTAACCAAAGACTTTCCCTATGTTTTATTCTAAAAGTTTTATAGCTTTGGATCTTAAAATTAGGTGTATGGCCCATTTTAAATTATTTTTGTGTATGGTGTGAGGTAAGGTTCTACATTTATCTTTTTGCATGTGGATATTCAGCATCACTTGTTGAAAAGACATTTTCACCCAATTGCTTTGGGATTTTTGTTGAAAATCAATTGCTCTAGTTTAGTTTTAAATTTTAATTAAATTAAAATTCAGTTTCTCAGTGGTTCTTAATACATTCCAAGTCCTCAATGGCCATATTTAGCTAGGGGAAGACAGGGAGAGTCCCAATCAAGTCAGGAAGGTGGGAAAGCCCAGCCTGGGGTGGGGGAGTATTGGTAGACCAGTCAGACCTGGAGGTGGGAGGCTGTGAAAGGATAAGATGGTATAAGCTGTGACCAATTTAAATGCCAGCCAGGGGGGGCCTAGGCTTTGTCTCAGATACAACATAGGCCCTGGAGGCTTCTGTTCATGACAGATATGTAAGATATGTAAGAAGTGATACTTTAGAAAGTTGAGTCTGCCAGTTATTTGGTGAAATGAGCAGCTGGAAGACTAGTCAAGGTGCTGTTGCAATTATCCAGGTATGAAAAGGGGCCTAGCTGAACAGGTAGACTTCAAGGAGCTGAGAATTACTAGATGGGGCCCACTGAGATGGGGCAAGTTCTGGAGAACGTTGTCATTGCAGATGCTGGAAGGAAGTCCAGACCAGCCTGGAAGCTTATAAAAGGAATTAGTCCATTAAACAGTCAGAGTCAGGAAGATGTTCTAACAAGACGGCACTAGGACAGGTTTGGAAAGCCTAGCAGGCTAGTGGTAACAATAGATACCACTCACTGAGCACTCACTGTTTGTTGGGAGCTATGCTTGTAACTTCTTTTTTTTCCCCTAGCTTTCTTCTGGTATAGTTGACAAATAAAAATCGTATATATTTAAGATGTACTATGTGATGTGTAAATATATGATTACATTGTGAAATGATTACCACAATCAAGCTAATTAACCAATCTATTACCTCATATAGTTACCTTTTTTTTCCCTTTTTCTTTCTTTTTTGGGGGGGGTGGGTCTAGTGATGAGAACAATTAAGATCTACTCTTAGCGAATTTCCAGTACACAATACAGTATGGTTAACTATAGACACTCTGATGTACATCAGATCAACAGAACCCATTCATCTTTCATACCTGGAATTTTGTCCTCTGAACATTTCCCCTACCCTCTAGCTGTTGGTACCCACCATTCTACTCCCTGTTTCTCAGAGTTTGGCCTTTTATTTTCCACACACAAGTGAAATCGTAGAGTATTTGTCTTTTTGTGACTTATTGCACTTATCACAATGTCCTCCAGTTTCATCCATGTCATCACAATAACAAGGTTTCCTTCTTTTTAAAGACTGAGTAATATTCCTCGTGTGTGGAATCAGATTTTCTTTTTTCTTTTCTTCTTCTTTTTTTTTTTT
The DNA here is from genome assembly GCF_018350175.1 of Felis catus. Lineage (NCBI taxonomy): Eukaryota > Metazoa > Chordata > Mammalia > Carnivora > Felidae > Felis > Felis catus. The sequence continues at coordinate 73,906,428 of NC_058373.1, read as the reverse complement.
TTTAGATTTTCTTTATCCATTCATCCTTTGACTGACACTTAGGTTTTTTCCATGGATTGACTATCATAAATAATGCTACAATGAGCATGGGGGTCCAGATATCTCTTTGAGATGGTGATTTCATTCCCTTTCGATATATACTCAAAAGTGGGAACACTGGGTCATGTGATAGTTCTATTTTTAACTTTTTGAGGAACCTCCATACTATTTTCCATAATGGCTGTAACCAATTTTTTAAAATAACTCCATATGCATAATCCTTAAGCCAAGCAAATGGGCTAGATATTACCATACACATTTTGTAAATAATTTCATTTATTTATTTATTTATTTATTTATTTATTTATTTATTTATTTATTTATTTTAGAGACAGCATGAGTGGGAGAGAGGGGCAGAGGGAGAGAGAGATAAGTTTTAAAAATATTTGTTTATTTGTTTAAGACAGAAAGAGAATGCACGAGTGAGCAGGGGGAGGAACAGAGAGAGAGAGGGAGCGAGAGAATCCCAAGCCAACTCTGTGCTGTCAGCACAGAGGCCAACGCAGGGCTCAACCTCACAAACTGGGAGATCATGACCTGAGCCAAAATCAAGAGTGGGACGCTCAACCAACTGAGCCACCCAGGCACCCCTACCATCCACATTTTGCAGATAAAGCTGAGGTTTAATGCTGGGGTTCAAAGCCAAATCTTTCTGGTTCCAAAGCCTGTGCTCTTGAGAATAGTTCTTGTCAAACTTTTATGTGCATTAAATCACCTGAGAGGGTCTTGTTAAAATGCAGATTATGTTTCAATAGGCCTAGGTTGGGGCCTGAGATTCTGCAGTTCCAACAACCTCCCATGGATACAAATGCATCAGTCCATGGATGACACTGAGTCACAAGACTTTGAATAATACTTTTTTTCTCAGAGAGGTGAAGTAAATCACCCAAGTCACGCAGCTGGTCCTTAGCAGAGCCAGAGTTTTTGAACACGGGTCTATTTGACTACAAAACCTATGCTCTTAGATATTAAGATGTGTTATCTCCTCTTATTATCAGGAGACAGGGCCACCAGCTTCCAGTCTGGGGCTTGAGGGAAACATCTAATCTCTGAGTAGATGGGAGCCAGAAAAACTAAAAGAGTTATCAAAACAGGGCTTCTGACAGAGGTAACATGACCAGGGTCAGTTACCACACTGGGGCACAGGGTGGGGCCCAAGTCTTAGGAACAAGACAGAAGCTAAGTTTCTGGAACTATTGCATGGGGGCAAGGATAACTGGATGCTGAGACTCCAAGTTAGGCCAGAGCTCGTTCTATCCCTCTTGCATGGGACCTAATCAGGGATAGGACTGCCCCTGCACGTGCAACAAGGCGTAGCAGAGGAGAAAATGGACAGAGGGTTGGGAGCCAGGCTATCCTTCATACCTTGCTCCCCAGGATCCTTGGCATTCCCCAGAGAGGCTAGGCCTTCCTAGGGCTCACCCATATCCTTGGGAGCTATAGAATCCATTCCCTGCACTCTCCTTGCTCACCTTCCATTCTCTTGATTCCAAGCCTTCCTCCCACCACAGTCCTCCATGTGCACACTCCCTGTTTGTATGACAGGATGGTTCCATGTTTCAGGCCCTTATCTTATTGACCTTGTTCTGTCAGGACCCATAATAACTGCCTTTGCTTTTTCTTTCCTTTTTTTTCCATCCTGACTTGCTCCCTTTGATTGGCCAGGGCATAGGGTGGGTGTTTGGGAAGTGGCAGAAAACAGAGACACTAGTATTGACTCAGTTTGGGGTCTGCAGTGGGGCATGGGGGACCCATGGGAGCAGCACAGAGAAGGGTGAGAATAGAGAGTGGAGTATTTTAGATGCCTCTGGGCTTATGCTTTTGTGTCAGGAAAGCAGCCATCCACGCTGCACCAGCTGTCAGCTCAAGAGCTGCATCAGAGTCATCAGCTATATTAGGATCTTGGACAGAACTTTTGATTGACTTTTGGCTAAAGGCCACTTCAGAACTTCCACAACAAAGGACAGGTACAAATGTGACCTAAAGGATTAGTTACAAAGCCCCAAACAGAAAAAAATGACCAGATAAATTTTTGAGCATGAAAAATGAGACATTTCAGCCAAGGACATTTGGCTTTGCTAAAGAAATGCTCAGGCACTATCATGTCAATATCAGCGTTGTGGAAAAAGTCTTTTATGCAGATACAGATATTATAGCCTCTGCTATACTAGGATAATTTCCCATGACCTGAGAACCCACCATGTGCTTACTGTCACTTCTGCCCACAAGCAGGGTCTCTCTGTCCAAGTGACCCCTTCTCCCAAGAGGATGATGTCCAAGGGGCAAAGAAGAGCCAAGGCAGAAAGACACTGTTTGTCAGCATCCTCTTAGATATACTTTTTTTAAAACATTTTATTTTTAAGTAATCTCTACACCCAACATGGGGCTCAAACTTACAACCCTGAGATCAAGAGTCACATGCTCCACCAACTGAGCCAGCCAGTCCCCTCTCCTCTTAGATACCCTTTTTTGGCCTCCTTGAGTTATTAATTAATTAATTAATTAATTAATTAAATATGAAATTTATTGTCAAATTGGTTTCCATACAACACCCAGTGCTCATCCCAACAGGTGCCCTCCTCAATGCCCATCACCCACTTTCCCTCAGTTTATCCTCAGTTTTTAAGAGCCTCTCATGGTTTGGTTCCCTCCCTCTCTAACTTTTTTTTTCCTTCCCCTCCCCCATGGTCTTCTGTTAAGTTTCTCAGGATCCACATAAGAGTGAAAACATACGGTATCTGCCTTTCTCTGTATGACTTATTTCATTAGGCATAACACTCTCCAGTTCCATACATATTGCTACAAAAGGCATATTTCATTCTTTTCCTTGAGTTATTTTAAATTTCATTTTGGTTCATTTTTGAGAGCTGATTATCAGTTAGCCCCTGGAGACTCTGTTAATCATTCAAATGCAAGTTACTTGAAGAGAGACCCCCTAGAATCATTCATGGCTTGATAAGCCTCCAAAAACTACCAACATTTAAATTTAAGTGTCCCAGTTTAAAAAAAAATCTCAATGTATATTTTATACATATACACAAAAGGGTCTGAATGGATACCCTCTACTAACCATGGTTATCTTTGTGGAATGGGACCATGAATAGTGGAAGGGGCTTCACTTCTTTTGTGTTATAGAAGATTCATTGTTTGAATGTTCAAAGTCATGAGCATTACTTTTACAACTGGGGACAAAGGAGAGAAGGAAGAAGGGGAAAGGAGGGAGGAAAGAAGGAGACAGAAATTTGGAAGAGAGAAGAAAATACAGAAAGGCAAAAATGCAAAGAAGGGGAGACAGAGAAAGAGAGAAAGGAAGAAAGAAAGAAAGAAAGAAAGAAAGAAAGAAAGAAAGAAAGAAAGAAAGAAAGAAAGAAAGAGAGAAGGAAAGAAAGAAAGAAAGAAAGAAAGAAAGAAAGAAAGAAAGAAAGAAAGAAAGAAAGAAAGAAAGAGAGAAGGAAGGAAGAGGAGCTCCCTCCACCCTCTCCCTGAATAAGATCCAGGGAATCTCATCTATGTCCCTCATCCTCCAGGAGCAATTGGAGCCCTCATAGGAACAGAGAACAGCAGCTGTCCACCTTCTTTGGTACATTATTCATCATGTATTTATTTGATTTCAATTTGTCAGAGTTGAAAGAGCTCAAGATAAAAATATACATAATAACTTTTGGTCATTTAAAATATCAAAATGGGGGGCGCCTGGCTTATTCAGTTGGTAGGGTAGAGTATGCAACTCTTGATCTTGGGGTTGTAGGTTGGAGCCTACATTTCTACAATGGGTGTAGAAATTACTTTAAAAAATAAGGCCTTTAAAAATAAGTAAGAAGGAGTAAGTAAATACATAAATATAGATAAATAAAAATTAAAATAAATAAATACAATAAGTAAATAAAAATAAATATTGAAACAATGAACTACATTTAGGGAGACTAGAGGTAAAGAGGTGGGAGAAGGGGAAAACATAAAAAGAACATACAGAGCAAGAAAGAAACAACAGGTTGGAATAAATAGCACCACATACCAATCTGCTTAAAAACCCCAGGAGGCCACTACTCCTTGCTTAAGCTGTGATACCTGGTTCCCTAAAGGTAAACCTAGAAGCGCTTGTCTCCCTTTTTCCTCCAGAATGCCCACAGCGTGGGCCAGTGGCTGTGGATGTGGTTGCTTAAGACACAACTCTGTTCAGGATCCATCTCGAGCTTACCTTCCACGGAAGCCTCCCTTAATTGCCCTTTGCCCTGCTGCTCTGCCCTCAATGATGGCACTCCTTCATTCCTGTAGTTATGTCCTCAATTTTTCAGTTATTTTGCATTTGTCAACTGTTGTCACTCTGGACCTGTGATCATGTTGGCCATGTGTTCATCGATCTGAAAATTCTTTGAGGACAAGGAGGCCTCTGACCTGTCTCTTGACCCCTTTCAGTGTCTAGGTGCTGCCTGGTCCACAAAGAGTATGCAGTGACCTTCCTGTCCCCTTCCCACCACCTCTCCATGCTCTTCTCCAGTGACACTGCCAGAAGCCAGAGGGACCACGGTTAGCAGATGACCATGCAGGCACGGCTGTCTAATTCTAGCCAAGGGCATGGGGGAAAGGACAGAGCCCAGGGACCTGTGGCCTCTTCTTTGAGAGGACACAGGGCTAATAATAGGAGGGGAGATTAGGGAGGGATTTGAACTGCATTGTTATCTCACAGGAATGGCCTTTGAGAGCCTTTTTCCAAGCTCTTCCAAGAGCGGCACCACCCCCTCCTCTGCCCTGTGTCTCTGAAGGAGTGCTCACCGCCTTTCACCACTTCTTTCTCCCCTCTTTCCATCTGCTCTTCTCTGTTAACCCCCAACCGATCTCTCCCTACCCTGTCTGCCCAGCCCCAGGGCCTCTCCAGCCCGTCCTCATTCCTCACCCCTTTTCTGTCTCTTGCACTGATTTTCCTGACTTCTCTGCCTTGATCTGCTTCCTTCCACTGCTTCCCACAAAGTCCTTCCTACATAGCCTTCCTGCCCACTTCTGTCTCCCTCTTGGCCCCCACCGCCGCACCCCCTCTCCTCCTCCCAGGTTCCCCACTGTCTTCAGCTTCAGGCACCAGACTTGCTTTCCAAGCTGGTGGCCTTTGTCTCCCCTTTCCCAACACATTTGAGCCAGTTTCTCCCTCTCCTGCCCCTGTCCCCTTGCTCTGCCCTCCCTCACAGCTGAGCTGGACAAGTATAGGTAACAGAGATTGAAGTAGACTGATAGCCTCCATTCCCCACCAGACACCAGGCATTGGGACACCTCTGAGAACAAGACCTGGGACATGCAGGCCACAGGAGACACCTCCTTGAGGCCAGCCACAGCTATTTTTAGGAACCCAGTACCACAAAAAGGCCTTTTGCTTTGTTTCACACCACCCCCATGGAACTGCTCTTGGCAGCCAAGCTGTAATCTCAGAGACAGGGGGCCCAGGCACGGGGAAGCCAGGCTGGAGCCTGTGCCCCCTGCCCTGGCTTCTCAGAGCCATGAGACTCTGCCCTTGGGGCAAGGTCATCTCCCCCCACAACACACAGCCACACAGCCACACTGCTCTGCCACTCTCTCTGCCACTCTTTCTGCATCCTTGGCCTATTCACTCCACAGCTGACCCTCCGATCTGCCGGCCCCACCCCCTACTCCTCCACTGCACCTCCTGGCCCGCCCCTCTCTCTCCAGCTCCCAAAGGACCCTTCACTGGCTCTTCCCCACTCCAAACAAACCAACTACTTCACCATCTTGCTTCCTCCCCCTCTTCTTGCTCAGAATGGTTCAGGCTGTTTTGATTTAGTAAATCCAAAGCCCTTTGATAAAGGTCCTTCCTTCCTTGCTGCAGGTGGGGAAGCTAAGCCCCCAGATTTGGTCCCTTCAGGGTCAAGAAGACTGACCAGCTCTCAGTCTTTAGTCTCGTCTCTGGTCCAGAGGTGATCTGGCAGTCAGGTTGCCTGCTGCCCCTGAAAAGCTCCCTTGGGAGAAAACAGCAGCCAGCTCTCTGGGCTCCTCCTCCGTTCCAAATCAGACCCAGGGAGGTCCTTACCACCCGCCCCCAGGGCTGGAAGGCGAAAAGTGTGTATCTCTTTGTGTTCTTAATCAGTTTCTTTCTTTTTTTTTTTTTTAAATATTTTTTAAATGTTTATTTTTGTGAGAAAGAGCGCAAGTCGGGGAGGAGCAGAGAGAGAGGGAGATAGAGAATCTGAAGCAGGCTCTGCTCAGATCCCAACATAGGGCTCGAACCCACGAACTGTGAGATCATGACCTGAGCTGAAGTCAGACGCCTAACTGACTGAGGTGCCTCTCTTAATCAGTTTCTAATAGCTGTATGGACTTTGAGGCATGTGCAGCAAAGGACTGGAATTAAACCCCTGCTCACACACTCAGCGGCAGGAATGCTGCACAGGAGGTCAGCCTTCCACCTTGCATTCTCTTGGAAACCCAGCAAGAGCTGTGCTCCAAGAGACCAGCAGCTATCCCCTGGCCAGTTTGTGGGGCTGGGGTACATAGAGGCACCTGCATGGTCAAAGCAGCAACATCATCTTTCCAGGTAAAATAAAAATTCGGAGGCATTAGCAAGCAGAAGAATCCAATTCACAGGTGCCACTTGTGTTTCCAGAACACTCTCAAGGGTTACTCGCTGCCCTCCAGCCCTACTTTGTCCTCATACCCTGGAACACTGGAGGCCAAGACCCAAGAACTTTCTCGGGCAAGTTGGTGAGGGCCAGAGGATGATGGCGTGGCTGCCCCAGGCTCTGCTCTGAGCTCCCTACAAGCACATCTGGAGATGCGGGGGAACTGGCTGAGCCTTTTGCATATGGCAGGAGGCACCCCAACTCTGCAGATATTCCCAAACCACCGCTCAGTCTTCCAGAGAGACAGAGGCAGGAATAGGAAAACAGAACCAGAAAATGCAAAAGGGAATGGGAGACAAAGTAAGGGCATCTCTTATTAACCCCTCTCCATGAGTTTGGGATTGCCCGATCTTAAAAACACAGCAAACCATGTTACTTGACTCTCTTCCCTTCTGGTTGCTGTCTAATCTCTTTTACTTCACTGCCAAGCTCCTCAAATGCACGGTGGCCACCCACTGCCTTTACAGCCTGGCCACTCATCTTTTTCCTGATACTTCTCTGCAGCTTGCTCTGCCCTGTGACTCTGCTTAAGGTCCTTGCTCCAAAGTCACCCAAGTTCCTCCTCTGTCTCCCTGTCACTCAGTCTTTCTTTGGCATCTGGCACTGTGGCCACCTGCTCCTCTTGAAACACATCTTCTGGCTTCTAGGAAACTTCTCTTTTTTTCTGTGCTCCTTGGCTCTCCTTGGGTCACCTTCTGCCTTCTCTGTGAGCTTCTCTTCCTTCTCCCATATTTGCACTGCGAGTATTTCCTGGGGCTTTCCCTCTTGCCTGCAACCTCATGGCTTCTTCCCTGGGCCCCCTGAGGCAGTGGATCTCAGGCACCAGCCCTGTCAGCCCATCCCATCATTTCAACTTCCTACAAGGATGCAAAACGTCCTCTGTCCTCCAACAGCTGCCCCATGGTCACCTCTGACGCCCCCACACCAAACATTTTTGTCCTTTCTCCCATCTGCTGAAGAGCTCATCCCCATTGCTGCCACTCCCATCCTTGCCAACATTGTGCAGTCGTGAGTCTTCCTTCCTTGTTTCCTGTGTCCAGTCTCCCAGCAAGGCATTTTATTTCTTCCTTAGAAACCCTTTCCAGCCTTGCCCCTTCCTCTTCATGTCTTCTGGCCCTGCCTTCCTCCCAGCCTTGACTGTTACTCTGTCCTACTCTGGGTCTCCCTGCCTTCAGCCTCTTCTCCCTTAAAGCACCCAATAATATCCTGCTCAGTTCCTCTAATTCTGCTGTCATGATGTCACAGTGACTGCCCCTGGTTCAGGGCTTTAATTATTTTTCATTGCCTCCAGGATATTGTCCATTTTGCTGGTTTGGGAAACATGGCAGTGTCAGTAGAAAGAACCTCAGAGCAAGAGAGACCTGGATTTGAATCCCAGTGCCATACTTACTGTTGACCTTCAGCAGACATCTTGGCCTTAACCTTCAGCAAACATCTTGGCCTCTCTGAACCTTGTTGCTCAACCATAAAATTCAATTTAATTGGCAGGCAAGTGTAATATGTATAAAACACAGTGCATTGTGCCTGGCACAGGTTGGCATTCCACAAACAAACAGCCATTTCCCCTCTTGTACAGTGTGCCCCCCCCCCCGAATCTCAAGACCCCTTCCCCATAGTCCAACAAGGCATATGTTCTCTGAGTCTTCATGACTTCACCATGCCATTTGTCTGCCATGCTTTCTGTCATGCTGTGATTCTCACCACCACCTATACCACATCCCCACTCCCAATGCTTCTCAAAGCCCTACCCTTCCTTCAAGCCCCAGTTTCAGGCCACCACCTAGAAATCTTTGACAGTTTCAACCCTCATTGATCAAGAGCTTCTCTGCCCTTGGGTTGTTCTGGATCCGAGCCACACTGTGTAGCCCTGAACCATTCTCCCTTGGTTTCTGGTATGTTACCTGTGGCTTCCTGAGCTGATGGGAACACCTGTGAGTCAGAGGCCATGTATCCTTCTGTAGTCCCCACAAAGCTGGGTATTCAGCAGGGTCAGCAAGGCATCTGATGAAATGACTGACTGGGACCCAGCTGGAGGGAAGGAAGGATGAAATAGGCTGAAAGCTGGGAGGGAGGCACTCCTGGCAATTTCACAAATACCAGTGCTTTGTCTTCAGACTGGCTGTAGAAAGTAGTTCAGACCCTGTCATAGGTGTGTGCGTGGATATATGCACACACATATGTGTGTGTGTATGTGTCCAGGCATGTGTGTTTGTGTGCACTCATCTGCATGTACAGTGGTGGGTAGAGGTGGAAAGATAGATGATGGGCCCAGGGAGGCCTGCTTAGGGAAGTAGGGCCTCTGACAGAGAGAATGAAGTAGAGAACCCCTTATCCCCTTGGGAAGGGGGGCAGCTAATTACTCAGCCTGTTGGCTCCTCTCTGAGCAATTACCATCTGCTCCTAGTAAATTGCATGGTCTGTCCGTATCTTGGGCTGATTCAGGCCTGGAAGCTACAGGATAACTGTGACCAGAGCACAGGTCCTTGGGTGGAGCAGGGGCCTGGGCTGGGGCCCCAGCTGGGGCCCAACATAAAGAGACCAGTGTGGGGCTCCAGGTCTAGACACCAAAGTGTCCGTCCAGCAGACAACTCCAGGATGCTGTTTCTTGGTTTGCCTAATTATTTCACATCACAATACCTTGGCCATTCGCTTTCCATGAGTTTCTAGCCCCTCTGTATCCTAAGTCTGGCTCTAGCTAAGGGGTGATTGGGATTGCTGAAGGAGCCCAGGTCAGCCCCATCTCTGAGGGCCTCAGTTTAATCTGCCTCCTTCCCACAACCCAGTTCCCAGATCCTAGAGCCAGCCCAGCTCCACTAGGTAGTGGGATCTCTAAGATCCTCAGCCAGGGCGCACACAGAACAATCTAGATGACAATTGTCTGGAATGGCCAAGCAGCCTCCACCTGGGGGGCCTCCGTTCCCATCAAGTGTCCCTGGTCAATACCACCACTTAGATGGGTGACTCCTGGTGGGCCTCAGTTCAGCATGTTGGCCTGCCATGAGGGCAAGTCCATGAGCAGCAGTCAGGCACTGCTGCCTCTCCTGGCCCCAAGGCTGGACTATAGGCCTAGACTGAGCCTAGGTAGGACAGCTTGAACACTTGGGCCTCCTGGTCACAATGTTCCCTGATCATGGTGTGGCAGCTATGATTTGGGTAGAAGAGACCACAGGATTGCTGGATCTTTGATCCACCCTGGCCTGGACCATCCCTCACACCAAATTGACTTAGTGGGGCTAAGAGAGATGTGGGGCAAAGAACCTATGGCAAGGTAACCAGTCCTACCACCTGGCAGCCAGGTCTATGTTCCTAACAGTAAAAACTGCCACTTCACGAGGGTCTACTGTGTATCTGGGCTATGCTGGGCCTTTACCTATGCAAACCCTATATTAGAACTTAATATTCCTGGAAGGGATGGTCACATTTCCCATGTTACAGATGATAAAACTGACTCAGAGAGGTTCTGTGACTGACATTGAACACACAGCTGGAAAATGGCACTTTTCCATTTTCCATTTTCCAGCTTTTCCATTGGGTTTCAAAGTGGATCTTTGTGACTGACCCCAAAGGTCACCAGGCTGCTCCTTGCATGCCCTCTGAGGCCTCCAGCCTTGCATCTAAACTGGCCATGCCCCACAAAGCCTCCCTTTTGGTGAGGCTACAAACACTCTCTGAAGGCAAGACCCACCTTCTCAAGTACCCCAAACTAAATAGGGCCAGGCCCAGTCACTGCCTTCTCCCCACTTCTCTTTCCAGTTGTCCACTGTCTATCAGAAAGTGGAGACTCTCGAGTAGAGAGTGGGGGCAGGGTGCAGAGGGGTACAAAAGATTTTGGAGCTAGCAAGAAGACAAAAGAATGACAAGAAGGAACAGCTGTTTGTAAAGGGAAACCTGAGACAGGCAGAAAGCTCAGGCCCTAATTCCAGGCTCTCTTGGAGCCAGGGTAGGGGGCCCCCAAGGTCAGAGATTCTAGGGGTGGGCAGATAGGAGCACTTGGCCCCACTCTGGGGTGGGTCCCTTCTCCCAGGCACTCAAACAACTGGTGCCTCATTCCTCTCCCTGGGCCAAGCCCCCTGCCTCTTCCTATCCCCTTCTGCTCCCATCTTTGGGGTTGGGGCCTCCTTTCTAATTTCCCTCTTTCCATACTGAGGTCCACTCTAACCTGCCCTAGTGCACCCCCTCCTTCCCCATTCCTGGAGTAATTTTAGCAACTTTTCCTCTGAACTCCTGCTGGCATGTCACAGCAAATGGCCCCTGTTTGGGCCTGACACTTGATCAGGGTGGTGACAGAGCTCAGACAAAGCAGGCACCATGCCGGGGAGGGGAGGGCAGGGCAGGGCAGGGCAGGGGAGACAGATCACCTTCCTTTTTCTCCAGGCCTTATTTGGTCTACCTTGGTGAAGCCGCCCTCCCTCTAGCCCCTCTTTATTTATAGCATTTTGCTCTGCTCGCCTTTGTCTTGTCTGCTTTCACTCTGTAGTACACTCTGAACTCTCCCCACCCACCCCCACATGGTGAGGCCCCGGCCCCTCACTCTCCCCACCAGGAATGTGCATGTGAGCAAAGGCGCTGGCTAGGAGCTGAGGCCCAGATTCCACTTCTACAAACAGTTGAATAGAGCTGCCAAGAGGAAGGGTCTTTGTTTTGGTCACCCCTTAGATCCTTATTGATGAGAACAATGCCACATTAGGCGCTCAGTAAATACTTGCCTAGTGAAGGAATTAGCAAAGCTGCTGCTCAGTCTTCAGACAGTAGCTAGTGGAAGGCAGAGAATCATAATAGAGCCAAGGGCAGGTGCTGGAGGGTTGGGGAGTGAGTGGGGGGGTCTTTAAAGACATCAGACCCTCCAATCTGTCTCCCGATCGTGGGGACATGAGGCAGAGCCTCTGCCTAGCAGCAGAGAGATAAGTTCCAGTCTGCAATGGAGTGCTCAAACACAGTAATGCTATAACACCAGCAGGTCAGTGCCCTCCCAAGGCCCAAAGGGGGAAACAAAGTTTAATTTACTCTACGTAGAAAAGGTTTCCCAACTCCACAGCCAAGACGGTTGGCCCACAGTGAAGACACCGACTTTGAAATGGCTCGCCATCCTTTGGGCATCTCAGTTGCCTGCATGTGTGCTCGGTTGCCTGCATCTGCAGCTTTGAACTTGGGAAGCTGGAAGGGGAGGATAAAAAGAGATCTTGCCCTTTGTCACCAAACCCTGAGGTCTCTAGCAGCGGGCCTAATTCCTCGGCACCTGGGAGGGCCTGGTCCAGACCCACAGAGTTTATTCCTCCAGGTCTGTTAGCAGCAGAGCCCGCATGGGCCGCCGGCCGCAGCAGCTGTGGACTTCGGCCCTGCGCAGCTGCATGGCATCGCCGCAGTCCCTGCTGCTTTTGTGATGTACCTCCCCTTGCCCGCACCCTCCCCCACCCCACGGCTGTTCAATGCCCACAGACTGTGCCTTGGTTACCAAGCAGCCCCCACGGGGGCCCCCACCTGGGTGGTTTGCCCTTCCCTGCTGTGCCTACTCCACCTTCAAAATGTACCTGTTCTGCACTGCGCTCCCCCACTCCCCCCACCCCCATCCCCCAGGCCTGCTGCTCTCCTCCCAGGCTGACAGCTAATCAGATAGATTAATCCGCATGCGCTGAAGAGCTGTGCTTGGGAAAGGGGGGGGGTGCCTTTCAAAGCAAACCACACAGTGGTTGCCTGGACACGGAGCCAGTGAAGCTTGCACACGCGGTGGCTAGAAGAGGGTGGCATTAACTACGTTCTGTGCTCATGGGCTGAGCTCCAGTCCTCTTTCCTCACCTACTTTGTGGCTGCTTCTGAGGCCTGCAGGAAAAGGGGGACATTTTTCCTGTCCTTCTGCCCCACTTGCCAGAACACCAGTCTCACCGGCTCTGGAGATAGATCACTCCACAGAACACAAGAGGATAGGTGGGCCACACAGCAGCTGTCTTGGTCAGGGGTCTCCTAGCTGAGAGAAGCTGTATTATCTCTGGCACATAGAGTGTCTGACTCTGGGCTAGAGCGTTCAGCTGAAGGCTGAGCTAGGAAAATGAGTCAGGCAGGGGGCTCCACAAGGACCATCAGGCAGCAGCCAGGTCTGCCCTCTGAGCACAGTGGGTCCTTGCCTGGTTGGACTTCTAGCCCTCCCTCCACGGGCTGGCCTCCATCCCCCATCTTCTCAGCTCCCTCCACCCCCTTGAGTCTCACTGCCCCGACTAGCTGCATGACCTTAAAGAAGGCACTTCCCGTCTCCATAAAACGAAGGACTAACGAATGGCCTGCTTGGCTCTGAGGTTCAGTGACCTCAACACATTGCCTGGCTGGTCCAGGGAAATCAGTGCCCAACCCAGCGTCCCCATCTCTAAGCTCCCTTGGTCATTCCACTTGGCTTGGAAACCTTCTGCCAGCTGCTCCAGTCTAGCCCCCTCCCAGGGGCCATGCCCCCAACTCTGCCATACCCCTCTGCTATTGACACTCAGCCCCCTCCCGTCTCACTGTTGGATGCAGGACCCAGGCCTGGAAGCAGAGAGGACACTATGCAAGTGGGGCTGGGCCAGCGGAGGAGGTAGAGCAGGAGGGGCAGCAGTGTCAGAGGCCAGGAGAGCCCTGGGGGAGGGCCAGGGCCCTGCCTGCCTGAGGTCATGGTGGTCTGACCAGTCCCCTCTCCTGCCAGCTATGGAATGTGAAGCCTGGCCTGGGAGATATTTTGGCTGCACTTTGAGCCATCCCCGCCCCCTGGAACTCAGACCCTGTACACTCCATGCCATAACAATGACGACCACTTCCAATTGTTTCCTAGCTGGGGGGGTGGGGGTGGGGAGAGCACTTTGGGGAAAGGGGGGGAGCCTGGGGGAAATGCTTCTAGTGACAACAGTCCTTTCTAAATCCGGCTAGGGACTGGGTGCAGGTGGGGGTGGGGGTGCCTGCTGCCTGATATATACAGCCCCTGACCAGGTCAAGCTCCACGGCTCTCCCCTGTGCTCTGTCTTTCCTTGCTGCTCTCAGGTAGGAGCGCCAAGCAGGAGGCCTTCCTCTGGGATAAGGGGGCCCCAGTTTCAGGAAGGGGCTCCTCTAGGAACAGCAAGCTGCATGCAGGGCTTCATGCAGCGTACAGGTCTGATCATTGAGCACACATGTGCAGGTCTAAACATCAGTGTAGGTGCCCTGGGAGTGGGAGGGCTCATGTGTTGGGAGTGTGTGTGGATGTCTATATCTGAACATATGGGACCAGAATGCATTATGCATTAAAGGTGTGCACGCGCGCGTGTGTGTGTGTGTGCGTGCGTGCGTGCATGTTTTGTGTACAAGCATGCAGTCTCAATGCATGGTGAGGGAGGGTATGTACCTTATTGCCTAATTAAGATACAAAAACATCAAGTGGGAGACATGTTTATGATCACGCCTGAGGATAGCTGGTCCATTTGAGGGGAGGGAGAAGAGGATGGCAGAGAAGAATTACTGAGGAAGCACATATGCTTCAAAGCTAGTTCTATGGGGTCCGTAATGAGTGACTACCTATATCCATGCACATGGAGGTGCTTGTGTGCACATTCAGAAGTCGAGACTGCTACAGCATGTGTACACCCTGCAAAAGGAGCTCATAGGCGTGTGGTGTGCCTGACCCAAGTGTTTGTATACTTGAGAATGTACAGTGATATGGGCTTATTTATACTGGACACATACTTAACATGTGTGTCTGTTGCCCAGGCATGATGGCACAGTGGGAGGGAAGTATGTGCCGAGGTAGAGGAAGGAAGCGTGTCTGTATGAGGCATGTGTGTGAGCAGCAGGCATATGTGTTCATCAGAGGACATATGGAGAGCATTTGGCTGTGTGATGGGTGTGCCTATGAGAGGATGCCCACAAGGGTCTCCTCTCTGAGAGGGTCTACCAAGACTGACAATCAAATGGGAACAGAATGGAAGAGAACTAGATTTAGTCATGAGACATGGGGCTAAAGGCCTGGCTCCACCACTAAATAGTTGTGTGTTCTTTGACAAGAAAGCCCCTTAACCTTGCTTTCTTCATCTGTAGAACAGGGTGAAGACCGAGTAACAGAGTGTGCATAAAAATGCTTTGTAGACTGTAAAGGACTGAACAGATGCGAGCATTAGTTGTTTCTCAGGTGGCTCAAAGAAGGCAAGTTTCACTAGATGAGTATAGGCAAGGGAAAGACCATCTTCAGGTGGGAGGAGGATGAATGGACATCAGGAAACTGTCAGAACTATTGCCCAGGAGAAAGGGCAACAGTGTTTGGAAAGCCAGACAGAGGACAGGACCAGAGAAGCTGGCCACCACTCCCCACCTGTTTTCAGACCTAGGGGAGGGGCAGGTGCTGAGGGGCAGAGCCAGAGAGCAGCAGGGAGATGGTCCTGACACAGCCTTCCCTCTTTCCAGGTCCCCTGCAGGCTTGAGCCCCTTTCATCTAGTACACACATTCGAGAAACCAAGGTAAGGAAAGCGGAAGATGGAGTGTGGGGGAATCTGGGAAGATTGGCCATGACAGCCCCAAAGCCAGGCATGGGACTCTGTTTCTGCCTTGCCTTGGGGTGTATGTCTTGGTAACCAAGAGCTCCTTGCCTGTGACTAGAGAGGAGGTGCCAAGGAGGGACAAAGATAAGAGATGGATGGAGTTAACTTTCTGCTCCCAGGAGAAGCCCAGAACACTCCTCCTTCCTCTAGGAGAGCCCCAAGCTGAACAAAAGTTAGCCTCCCTTTCTGCCTGACAGGTTTGCTAGGCTATTATGTGGTTGAGGGATAAGCTCAGGGAACCAGGGACTCACAGTGAACCCCCTGACTCATGAGTACGGTGCTAGGCTCTGGGGCTCCCACTGAAACAGATAACCCAGGGAAGGGAGTGGAGGGTGGGCGGACAGGAGGGCAGCCAGCATCTTCTCCAGCTCCCACCCACTGCAGGCACAGCCATGGTGGATGCGGAGATGGCCGCCTTTGGGGCCGCCGCCCCCTTCCTGCGAAAGTCAGAGAAGGAGCGGCTGGAAGCCCAGACCCGACCTTTTGACCTCAAGAAGGATGTCTTCGTGCCTGATGACAAAGAGGAGTTCGTCAAGGCCAAAATTGTGTCTCGAGAGGGTGGCAAAGTCACTGCTGAGACTGAGCATGGCAAGGTGGGCAGCAGGGCTGGTATGAGTGGCCCTCCTGGACTCCTCCCATAGCTGGGGTACACAGAGAGGGTTGCCACCAGGACCCACCCCATGCAGACCTGAGGACAGTCCGATTTCCCCTTCCTCTGGGCAGGGATCCACACCTGCCAAATAGCCCTTCTCCTTCCCAACATCCTGTCTGTCTTCTCTATGATCACCGGTGCTTCTCTCTTGAACACCACTGTCCTAGAACTCACCTGACTCCTTTCTGGGAGGAGGTAGGGCTGACCGTACGGCCTGCATGTGGACTGTTGCAGACGGTGACCGTGAAGGAGGACCAGGTGATGCAGCAGAACCCACCCAAGTTTGACAAGATCGAGGACATGGCCATGCTGACCTTCCTGCACGAACCTGCCGTGCTCTACAACCTCAAGGAGCGCTATGCCTCTTGGATGATCTACGTGAGTGAGCCCTCCAGGACATCCTCTGAATCTAGTAGCTTCCTGGTCTGCACAGGCCTGACTCCTGGAACCCCAGGTTTCTGTTCTTTGTGTGCAGCCATTACAGCACTCTATCTGGGCCCCTGCCTCCCTGGTTCAGTTCTAATACCGCCCCCCCCAGGCTGGGATTACTCAGATTTAGTGCTTTCATAGATTTTCCTTTCTCCTCTTCCCCTCCTGGAATGGTTCTCTAACTCTGAAATCTGCCATCCTCCCCTCTTCATCGCCAAAAACTCAACCCTCCTTTTCTACCCTAGACCTACTCGGGCCTCTTCTGTGTCACCGTCAATCCCTACAAGTGGCTGCCGGTATACAATGCAGAGGTGGTGGCTGCCTACCGGGGCAAGAAGAGGAGCGAGGCGCCGCCCCACATCTTCTCCATCTCTGACAACGCCTATCAGTACATGCTGACAGGTGACAGGCCTTGACTGGAGGGTTTTCTGGGGAACCCCATGGGAGGGAATGGGCCTATTGGTTTGGGCCACTGGGAGATGCCTGGAGAGAGGCAGGGAGGTGGGGTGGTAGGGTGGGTGGATGCCAGGCAAAAGCATCCTGTGTGGCTCCTGATTTTTCCTCCCCACTTTCTTCCAACAGACAGAGAAAACCAGTCCATCCTGATCACGTGAGTGTACCTCCTACCCTGGTCCCTTCCAGAACCTCCCTGACCCCAGCCCCCATCAGGGACCCCAGATCCCATCAAGGACCCGCCATTCTCTTTTCCCTCTACCTTCATGCCAGCTCTTCTTTCTCCAGTGACTTTTACCTTTGCCTTTGCTCCCCTGCTTCCTTTCTGCTTCCCACTCCTGTGGCAGTTTTCCTCTCTCCTTCCCTTCACTCTCTCTCCTCCAACTCATGGCTCTCTTATCCATAAGCCCAGCGTCACTGTATCTTCTTCCCCTCCACACTTTCTTTCATCTTTCCCCATTCTGCCACGCCCACCGCCCCCCATTCTTTTCCAAAATGGCCCAGGCCCATTGCCTCATGTTGACCTTGCCTATCTAAGACCAGCAAACCCGGCATTTTCCTGTCATCCTTCCTGGTGCTCTCCCTGACACCATGCGTGTCGGAGTACAGCTGTGTGCTTGGGATGCACGTTACCCGGAAGCTCCTGCTTCAGGGCTCCCACTGTCGAGTAGGACCAGACATTCTTTCCTGACTTGAGGCCTGTTTGTCTCAAGCAGTATCTGTTCATTGCCTAATGAGCCCCTGCCTCTCCCGACAGTGGGGAATCTGGGGCAGGAAAGACTGTCAACACCAAGAGGGTCATCCAGTACTTCGCTGTCATTGCCGCCATTGGGGATCGCAGCAAGAAGGAGCAGACCCCAGGGAAGGTAGGCCTGTTGTCCTCCACGGGCCTGCACTGCAAAAAGGGAAGGGGAGACCTCTCACCAGCCATCCTTCCTGACCTCTGCAGGGCACTCTGGAGGACCAGATCATCCAGGCCAATCCTGCCCTGGAGGCCTTTGGCAATGCCAAGACAGTCCGGAATGACAACTCCTCCCGCTTTGTGAGTGGTCCCTGACCTTGCGTTTGGGACTTGGGCTGGTGAAGGGATGGTGTCAAACATGGGCCTGGCCTCCACTCATCACCACTCTCCTCCATCTCTCTAGGGGAAATTCATTCGAATCCATTTTGGGGCGACCGGAAAGTTGGCGTCTGCAGACATAGAGACCTGTGAGTGCCGTGAATCTGCTAGGACTCAGCTTGAGCTCACCCTCATTCTAGTCATCATGATCCCAACCTGTCTCTCTCCTCTCTCTGTCTGCCTGCCTTTCTGTCTCTGTCTCTTTTGTGTTTCTAGGTCTATATATTTGTCTCTCTCTGAGACTCCCTCTGGTCTTTCTCCACCTCTGTCTCTGAATGTCTGTATGGGAACCTCTCTCTTTGTCTCTCCCTTTCCCTCTGCCTTTTACTTGCTATGCTTACCATTCATTTCCCTCTATTTCCTTGCACCTAAATCCCAACATTTCTCTTTTTTGTTCCCATTACTGTTCACAGACCTTCTGGAAAAATCCAGAGTTATTTTCCAGTTGAAAGCGGAGAGAGACTATCACATTTTCTACCAAATCCTGTCTAACAAAAAGCCCGAGCTGCTGGGTGAGTCAGAGCTACCAACCGAGACCAACTATCTCCATGGCAACCTGGTCCCCTCTGCTTGAGGCTGCTTGCTAGCATGGCCTGGGTTTATGGCACTGCTGGATTCAGTTCTGTGGGATGTGGGACCACATTAAGCCTTGTCATGTGCTTTCCTGCGAGTCCTGTGCTGTGGTAGGCAGCCACAGCGAGAGCCAGGGGGTTGTGCCTCATCCTAACCACATCTTTTCTTCCCAGACATGCTGCTGATCACCAACAACCCCTATGATTATGCATTCATCTCCCAAGGAGAGACCACTGTGGCCTCCATTGATGACGCTGAAGAGCTCATGGCCACTGATGTAAGTGTGTGAGAACCTGGTTGAGAGGTGAGGGGACAGGCAGTAAGGGGTAAATGAGGCCAGTTCAATGGCTCAGTAGGAGAGTTGAGACACTGTCTATCTCTTATTCAAAGTGGTATGGCCCTCCCCATGGGGCAGAACAAGCATTACGACCACTATGTGTTGGGAAATAGGTGTGATGAGACAGTGGTGGCCAGTATTTGATGTTCAAGCAAAAAAGGGTTGAACACCATGAGACAGAGAAGCAGACAAGACAAGAAGCAAGGCATCACCCAGGGAAGAGGGGTAGGTCATGCAGTCACCATGGGGCTGGGGCAGGCTGTTAGGTGAAGACCAGAGATAGGTATAAATGGTTCCAGCAGGGAAGCAAGTATAGGGCCCAGATGAAGGACAAAAGTAGAAATCATGAGTGGGTAAACAAGGCAGCTCCAGAGGACAGTTGTGACCACAGATGCCAGATCTGGGGCAGTATGCACACCATCTTGCTCTTGTACTGCCCATCTTGGTGTTGGAGTTTCCTACCGGGTATGGGAGTATCAGAAGCCACAAGGATTCAGGAAAGAAGTTCTGTCTCCAACTGAAGCGGGATCTCATTTACGTACCATACTTCCTATTCCGGGGTCCACCAATATGGGATTTGCCTACAGAATGCCTTTGATGTGCTGGGCTTCACTTCAGAGGAGAAGAACTCCATGTACAAGCTGACGGGTGCCATCATGCACTTTGGAAACATGAAGTTCAAACAGAAGCAGCGAGAGGAGCAGGCTGAGCCAGACGGCACTGAAGGTAGGAGTCTGGATGCTGGAGGGCAGCTGTGGAGTCACTGAGGGCCACATCTGTAGAGGAGTCAACCCTTTACCAACTTGGCTGCCTGCCCTCTCCTTTCAGAGGCTGACAAATCTGCCTACCTCATGGGGCTCAACTCAGCTGACCTGCTCAAGGGGCTGTGCCACCCTCGAGTGAAAGTGGGCAACGAATATGTCACCAAGGGGCAGAATGTCCAGCAGGTGGGTCATCTTTAGGAGATAAATGGGGAGGGTGATGGCATGCTGCACTGGGGGCTTTGGAATTCACTGTCCCCACTAACTCTGCTCATCTGGGTCTCTCCCTTACCTTCCAGGTGGCATATGCCACCGGGGCACTGGCCAAGGCAGTGTACGAGAAGATGTTCAACTGGATGGTGACACGGATCAATGCCACCCTGGAGACCAAGCAGCCACGTCAATACTTCATAGGGGTCCTGGACATCGCCGGCTTCGAGATCTTCGATGTGAGTTGGGGGAGCCTGGGTGTGGGGGGAACAGTAACTCACTCATTCGCACCTGTGACCATCATGGCCAGGAGTGGGAAAGGCGGTGGGGCTCAGCGGTGATAAACACATCATCCTGTTTTCCAGTGGGGGCTCCCTCTCCCTGGCCTGACAGAGGAGGGGTCCGGCCACACTCCTAACTGGGCTGGGGCACAGGCCAGGGCTGACCCCACTGTCCTCTCAGACCCCTGCCTGCCTGACCCGCTCCACCCCTGCCCCCCGCAGTTCAACAGCTTTGAGCAGCTGTGCATCAACTTCACCAACGAGAAGCTGCAGCAGTTCTTCAACCACCACATGTTCGTGCTGGAGCAGGAGGAGTACAAGAAGGAAGGCATCGAGTGGGAGTTCATCGACTTTGGCATGGACCTGCAGGCCTGCATCGACCTCATTGAGAAGGTGCTGCCTCCACCTGCTGCCTAAACTACCCACTCACGCCCTACATGAATGCCCCAGACAAAATGGCAGCCCCTCTCTCTGCTGGGGAACATGATCTCGATCCCAAGCCCTAGTTTCCAGAGTCCTGTGTTGTCCTGACCACCCAGGACAGGATGGCACAGGAGAGCCGAGGTCCCAGGGGCTTGAGAATGGACACAGGGAGGACAGGCAGCTCCAGGAAAGCCTCTCATATCAGTATGTTTAAAAGCCCTGGTTTAACCTGGTTTGAGCACGGGGCAGGGAAAAACAATGTATCTGTTTTCAACCCCAACATCTTAGGGATCTGGGCAACGCAGTGGTGTGTAAAGCACCTAGAGTATTCACATTCCCAGACTTTCACAAATGTCCCTCTGAAATCACACAAAGTCTTCCACCTTGGGAAAGCTTGAACAGGTGCAAGTTTGTAAATAACTGTACTGAAAGCTGAACCTGATACCTTAACACCCAAAAGAGGCATCACCATAAACAAATATTGACCTTAGAGTAGGATCTATCTGCATCTGCATGAAGCATGCTCAACGATGTTTTTCCCTCGACCCTCAGCCCATGGGCATCATGTCCATCCTGGAGGAGGAATGCATGTTCCCCAAGGCCACTGATATGACCTTCAAGGCCAAGCTGTATGACAACCACCTGGGCAAGTCCAACAACTTCCAGAAGCCACGCAACATTAAGGGGAAGCCGGAAGCCCACTTCTCCCTGATCCATTACGCCGGCACCGTGGACTACAACATCCTGGGCTGGCTGCAGAAGAACAAAGACCCACTCAACGAGACGGTGGTGGCCTTGTACCAGAAGTCCTCCCTCAAGATGCTCAGTAACCTGTTTGCCAACTATGCGGGCGCTGATGCACGTAAGTAGAGACTGGGACTCTGGGGACTACAAAGCAGCGTTTCTGACCTGGTTCTGAGACAGGTTCGTTGCACATTCCACCACTTTTGTGTCAGGTTTGCTCCCAAGGGGTACAGGATCAGTGAGATAGAATGGGGGTGGAAAGGCAGAGGCCCCCATAGTGAAGACCCTCACCTCGTGGCCAAATGCTTGCAAAGACATAAAGAGAGCCTGTGATTGTCCACCCCCCAACTCTGGCCTCCCACATGTCCACTCAGGCCCCTTTCTTTGACTCTCCTTCCACAGCTGTTGATAAAGGCAAAGGCAAAGCCAAGAAAGGCTCATCCTTTCAGACTGTGTCAGCTCTGCACAGGGTGAGTCTGTGAGCCCAGCCCCCACCCAGCTAGGCTCCCCAGCACCCACCAGCCCTGCTCCTTCCTGCCTTTCCACCCCTGACTCCCCTGTCTCCTCCTTCCCTTGTGACCTCTTTCCTTCTTTGTCTTTCTTTCTCTCCATTCTCTCCCCCTTTGTGGGCTGCCCTCTCCTCTCCTCTTCTCCCATCTCAATATCTCCCTTTCCCTCTGGTCTCGGGCTGTCCCCTCCTCCATGTCCTCCCCAACATTTCTTCATTCTCTCCGTCTTTCTTTCCCTTCCCTCCTCTCCTCTCCCTTCCCTACATCCCTCTCCTTCACTTGCATTACTTTTCCCTCCTGCACTTTGGGCCACAGGAAAATCTGAACAAGCTGATGACCAACTTGCGCTCTACACATCCCCACTTCGTGCGTTGCATCATTCCCAATGAGACAAAGTCTCCAGGTGAGCCCCAGAACTTGCCACTGCTGGCCACATGCCCCAGGCCCCAGGGACAGGGCCTCCTAAGCCATCTCCTAATCCCCCACAATGGTGGTTTCCAAATGACACTCTCCTCCCATCCCCTATGAGATAGTAGACTACTCCCACCCACCCCCATTTCCTTGCATTTGCAGTGTGATTCGGGGGCCATGTAATGCACTTAAATGGGCATCGCCTCATGTCATGCAGCCCCCAAGTGAGACATTTAGAGATTGCTTACCCTTTTTTGACTGATTAGGAGTTGGAGTCTCAGGGGCCTGGATTCAAGGCTTGGCTAACTCTGCTCTGGTCAGCTTAGTGACCTTGGTGAAGTCTCTTAAACTCTCTGGGCTTAACTCCTCTGGGATTAATTTCTTCTCTAGAAAATGGGATATATTTGCCCTGGCTACCACCTATGATAATAAACACAATATAAAATACAGAATGTGAAAGTCTTTTGGTTACTCTTAAGAGTATAGCTAGGAAGGGGCGCCTGGTTAAGCAGTCGGCTAAGCATCTGACTTCGGCTCAGGTCATGATCTTGCGGTCTGTGAGTTGGAGCCCCACATCAGTCTCTGTGCTGACAGCTCAGAGCCTGGAGCCTGCTTCAGATTCTGTGTCTCCCTCTCTCTCTGCCCCTCTCCTGCTTACACTCTGTCTTTCTCTCTCTCTCTCAAAAATAAACAAAACATTTAAAAAAAATTTGTTAATAAAAAAAGAGTATAGCTACGAACAAAATGAAAAAAAAAAAAAAAGGACCACTTTCCATTATTAAATGACTTGCTAAGGTTACGGACTAGTGAGTGACAGAGCGAGGATCAGAGCCCAGAACTTCTGGCTTGGTCCAGTACTCTCTCTACACCTTCCTCCCCCCATCTCCTGCTGCAGGAGTGATAGACAACCCCCTGGTCATGCACCAGCTGCGCTGTAACGGTGTGCTGGAGGGCATCCGCATCTGCAGGAAGGGCTTCCCCAACCGCATCCTCTACGGGGACTTCAGGCAGAGGTGGGTACAGGGTCTCCCGGAGCTCAGGAAACAGGGGGAGCCTGGACAGACCTGGTGGGGAGGGGAGTCCACAGGTGGCCCTGAATACTGTGGGCAGAGCAGGTCAGCACAGAATGTGGGTGACTCTGGGCACCTCCCTCTCCAGGTATCGCATCCTGAATCCAGCGGCCATCCCCGAGGGCCAATTCATTGACAGCAGGAAAGGGGCAGAGAAGCTGCTGGGCTCCCTAGACATTGACCACAATCAGTACAAGTTCGGCCATACCAAGGTAAGGGAAGGGAGGAGACAAGCTGGTTACAGAAAGACTTCTCTCGTCCTTTGGCTTCTCACCTCGTACCTCCTTCCCTTTGACCAATCATCTTAGGACCATCTCTGAACGGCATGCTTCCTTCCCTGTGAACCCTCCAGCACCACCCCCATCCCAGCTCTAGCTGCCATTGACCTCTTCCCTCCAGTTCTTTCCTAGGGTGTCACCCTCCTTAAAAGAACCCTCTCTTCTTTCTCCTCCTGGCCCACCCACCCCTCGCCCACAGGTGTTCTTCAAGGCTGGGCTACTGGGGCTGCTGGAGGAGATGCGTGACGAGAGGCTGAGCCGCATCATCACCCGCATCCAGGCCCAGTCCCGGGGTGTGCTCTCCAGAATGGAGTACAAGAAGCTGCTGGAACGCAGGTGAGAGCTTCAGAAGGAGGCTCCTGACCGTCTAAGGCCAGGCTGGTTCAGGGGCAGTGTCAGGAGAAAGCTCACTGAAATTTCAAGCAAGCAGACCAGCAGGAGGGGCTCCTACAGACCCAGGGTGGGCTTCACAGCCAGAGCGGCATAGAGGAAGGAAGGGCCATTACTTATGAGTCAGGGCCTTAGGACAGGAAGGAGAGAGGGGACTCTCTCACCACCCCTTGCTGGGCCCCTGCAGAGACTCCCTGCTGATAATCCAGTGGAACATTCGGGCCTTCATGGGGGTCAAGAACTGGCCCTGGATGAAGCTCTACTTCAAGATCAAGCCACTGCTGAAGAGCGCAGAGACAGAGAAGGAGATGGCCACCATGAAGGAGGAGTTTGCGCGCATCAAAGAGGCGCTGGAGAAGTCAGAGGCTCGCCGCAAGGAACTGGAGGAGAAGATGGTGTCCCTGCTGCAGGAGAAGAATGACCTCCAGCTCCAAGTGCAGGCGGTGAGGCTCCTGGGCCTTTGCTAGCTTGCCTGCCCTGCTCAGCCAACATCTTCCACACACCCTGTACTTCCCCGCCTGGGGCTCACCTTCTCCTCTCATAGGCACAGGATTCTAGGGTCAATACTTCAAACACCTCCAAGGAGGTCCCTCCAGAGAATGAATGGGAAGGGGAAAAGAACTACCTTTTAAAAACAGACTTTCCACCTGGATTCAGCCTGGATCCACAGCTTAATAATTTTTTGACCCTGAGCAAACCACATGTTATCTTTGAGTCTCAATGATCTCATCTCTGGATGGGGGATAAAGCTGCCCATCTCACTAGGTTGTAAATATGTGAAGTGCTGGCATCAGCAAATGTAGTGTCTTCCCTTCAGTGGAGTAGACCAGAGGAAGAAGGCCAACTAAAGAGACTTCTGATTCCCTTCCTCTCTACTTCCATCCCCCAATGTTCCCATCATATTGTCCTGAAATTCTTCCCTTCCTCATTCTTCTGAGGTTTCTCTCAGCTGGGATATCCTGGAGCTCCCCTCCTACAGTGAAGGCTGAGCCTCTCCCTCCCTGCATCTGTTAGGGCAGCCACCCCACCCACTGATCAGCCTCCCCTCTGTGCCTTGTCCTCAGGAACAAGACAACCTGGCTGATGCAGAGGAACGCTGTGACCAGCTGATCAAGAACAAGATCCAGCTGGAGGCCAAGGTGAAGGAGATGACAGAGAGGCTGGAGGACGAGGAGGAGATGAATGCAGAGCTCACTGCCAAGAAGCGCAAGCTGGAAGATGAGTGCTCTGAGCTCAAAAGGGACATTGATGACCTGGAGCTGACACTGGCCAAGGTGGAGAAGGAGAAGCATGCAACAGAGAACAAGGTGAGGGCAGCTTCTTCTGGCTCCAGCCCAGGTCTCCTCAGGATTCCCAAACCACAAGGTGGTCCTGGTCCTTGGCATTGGGCATCCCCATAGACATCTCCAGGCTGGTGACCTGTGACCCTAAAGGGGATGGGGGTCTTGGTTGGCAGGTGAAGAACCTGACAGAGGAAATGGCTGGGCTAGATGAGATCATCGCCAAGCTGACCAAGGAAAAGAAGGCTCTGCAGGAGGCCCACCAGCAAGCCCTAGATGACCTTCAGGCCGAGGAGGACAAGGTCAACACCCTGACCAAGGCCAAAGTCAAGCTGGAGCAGCAGGTGGACGATGTAAGTAGATTGTCACAGGGCCTAGATATACCATGTCCATGTCCATGTGTATTTGTGTGTGTATGTTTAGAAGGATGGGATTGGAGAGTATTCCCTCCCCTGATAACTTTCTAAAAAGGAGCTGGGGAATAGCAAAGGGGAAGGGTGATCAATTATGAGTTATCCATTTCATCCTACTGATATGATCAACAGTAGAGATGGGCTTCCTTTTCTCGATTTAGGGTCAAGCCTTTATATCTCTACCTTCAACCATAGGATTAGAGAGATATCACATAAAAACGTGATACATTTCTTTGGGAAATTTGTGAGACTCCTCAAGGAGGATCTTTGGACCTCTAATATTTTAGGCAGGATCTGGTCCTCAGTGATCATTGTTTTGCAGATAGTTCTCTGTGCATATGTCAATGGGATCACTTATCACCCCATGTTATCATTACTGAAGTATCTGTCTCAGCCCTAAGACCAAAAGCTGCCTTTAGGTAGAACTTGGATTTATTCAGGGTTGTGTCTAAAATGCCTAGCACAGGTCTGCAGAAGCTCACGGGATGCTGAATGAATGAAGGCAGCTTTGGGGTTTCAGCACACAGCCATTCATTAAATCATTTATCAAATGGTTACTGAGCATCCCTCTATACCAGGCACTCTCCCAGTCCTCTCGTCCACTCTGGGGAAGCTTTTCCAAGTCCTGGACATTTCTTAGGATTCCCTAACCCTGGAGTGACTGAGCTTCCAAATCACCAAATCAGGACGATTGGTCTTACGGGGCACACTGGTCCTTCTCTCCACCAGCTGGAGGGGTCCCTGGAGCAGGAGAAGAAGGTGCGTATGGACCTGGAGCGAGCAAAGCGGAAGCTGGAGGGCGACCTGAAGCTGACCCAGGAGAGCATCATGGACCTGGAGAACGACAAGCAGCAGCTGGACGAGCGGCTGAAAAAGTAGCGTGCTCCCCTCCCTGGTGCCCTTCCTCCCCCTCAGCTCAGCGGACTGTTCTGCCCATAACAGTACATGCTGCCCCAAGACACCCGCCCTCAGAACCCCACGCAGCCTCCATCAGTGGCTACAAAACTGTGGGCAGAGGCCTCCAGGAAGAGGGCCTTCCTCCCCCAGACACGTGTAGCCAGGCCCCGCAGTCCTCCCTGGCAAAAACTTGAACTTGGATCCCTCAAACCTTTTCTGCCTGTTGGGGAGTGAAGAGATGGAAAATAACAGCTCACCTCCTTTTTCACACAAGTCTCTTTGGAGACCAGTTGCTTAACACTGAGGAAGGTTCCACACAAAAGCCTCTCAGGAAAGGCTTTTCAGGTCCTTCACAGAGAACCTGGAGGACCACAGAGAAACGGGTCAGCTGCCACACTTGAGCAGTGCAGGGTCCTATGAACTTGTGGATCCAATCCTTATTGCAAATTCTACCAAAATGTATAGATCCACTTTCCACACTTGGGAAACTGAACCTGCAGGATGTGTTTGGACAATCAAGGATCTTATGGTGCTTTAGGGTCAGGATTTCGAAAGGCTCTGAGAGTTATCATGATTATATCCTCATTGGGCTTGCTTCTGTTCAGGAATCTTTACACTTCTCCAGACGCAGCATTTGTTGAATGAACTAATGACTATATCCCATGGACCCTCAAACCACCTTCTAAGAATGGTATTTTGAGGCCCACTTTACCAAAGCAGAAATGAAGGTTCAGAAAGGTTAACCAAAGGGTCTAAAGTAACAGTAACAGAATTAAAGGCCATCAGAGCAAAAAGGGGCCTTTGAAACCATCTCATCCAATGTCTCATTCTACAGAACCACAGAGAGGAAGTCCCACAGAGCCCAGGTCTTGTCACTTCACCTGCAGTGCTCTGCCAATTACATTTCTTGTTGGACTTCAGCCCTTCAGCATGTGTTACATTTTCAGGGACTCTACATCAGCCCCAGACGCTATTTTTCTAGTGAAATCCTGCTCTTCATTTTTTGTATTACCATTTCCAACCACTGGTGGGCCCTCCAGGTGCCCAACCAACCTTCCTCACCTTACCCTCCCCGCTCCTCTACAGGAAGGACTTTGAACTGAATGCCCTCAATGCCAGGATTGAGGATGAGCAGGCCCTCGGCAGCCAGTTGCAGAAGAAGCTCAAAGAGCTTCAGGTGAGGTGTGGGATGCCTAGGCTGGAGTCCCTGGGCTGGCTGCCGGCCTCCTCGACCCCCTCCTCCAGGATGTCCTCCCCAGCATTACAGGCACTTGCTATGTGTCCATGAGGGGAGATGCTGAGCTACCCCAGCATACCCATGAAGCACCCCTTGGAGGGGCTGGGATGACATAGGAAGAGACCTTGAAAAGGTCACAGGTGTAGGAGGCAGAAATCCTGGCTTCCTGTCTCAACTCTGGCTTAGCTGGTGACCGCGGGGAGCCCACTCCAGATCTCTGAGTCTCTGTGTCTCTCCTGTTACCAATGGCTTTTAAGTCCCTTTAGCCCTGACAATCTTTGACTTCTATTCTTACCCTAGAGAAGACACCATGTTAGGTCTTTAGATAAACATGGCTCTCTCATTCTAAATTTTTGATAGTTTTGCTCCTAAACTGCTTAAAATATCCCTAGAACATAAGTTTCTTTGTCCCTCTTAAAGTGTGAGCTTCAACCCCCTGTCCTTCCAACAGACAATGTATAATGTTCGGGACTGAAGGAGGGCTAGCTCAGCAGCCAAAACATCTTCCCTAAATCTTTTATTTCCACCTCTCTGCTGATAAAACTGAACTGACTTGCTATTCCAGACAGGCCAGGAATGTTCTGGAGCCCTGGGGTGGGGTCTGCAGGCGGTGGGTCTGAGCTTTCTGTGTCCCGGCCCAGGCTCGCATCGAGGAGCTGGAGGAGGAGCTGGAGGCTGAGCGCACCGCCAGGGCCAAGGTGGAGAAGCTGCGCTCAGACCTGTCCCGGGAGCTGGAGGAGATCAGCGAGCGGCTGGAAGAGGCCGGCGGGGCCACGTCCGTGCAGATCGAGATGAACAAGAAGCGCGAGGCCGAGTTCCAGAAGATGAGGCGGGACCTGGAGGAGGCCACGCTGCAGCACGAGGCCACGGCGGCGGCCCTGCGCAAGAAGCACGCCGACAGCGTGGCCGAGCTGGGCGAGCAGATCGACAACCTGCAGCGTGTGAAGCAGAAGCTGGAGAAGGAGAAGAGCGAGTTCAAGCTGGAGCTGGATGATGTCACCTCCAACATGGAGCAGATCATCAAGGCCAAGGTGGGCTGCCCGCTCACCCTCCTTGCACCCAATTCCCTCCACCCACCTTCACTTTCTGTGCATGTCTCCTCTCTTCTCTGATGGTCCAGTTTCCCACCTCTCTTCTTCCACCCTGTTCTCCCATCCTCTCCCTACCATGCCTCTCCTCTTCACTTCTGTACATGCACCCTTACAACCCTTCATCCACCGTATCCACTCCCCTTCCTCCCTCAGGCTAACCTGGAGAAGATGTGCCGGACCCTGGAAGACCAGATGAATGAGCACCGAAGCAAGGCCGAGGAGACCCAGCGTTCTGTCAATGACCTCACCAGCCAGCGGGCCAAGCTACAGACTGAGAATGGTAAGTCCCTCTCCACCTCCCCCATTTCTAATCCACCCAGCTTTAGGGAGACACTGACATACGTGTACACACACACACACACACACACACACACACACACACACCTCCAAAGAGTGGGGCCTAACAGTTAAGGGAAGGGTTGGGGAGAGAGGTGACTGACCTTCCGGAGTTGAGTGTGCCTGGGTTCTTCTCCAGGTGAGCTGTCTCGGCAGCTGGATGAGAAGGAGGCACTGATCTCCCAGCTGACCCGAGGCAAGCTCACCTACACCCAGCAGCTGGAGGACCTCAAGAGGCAGCTGGAGGAGGAAGTTAAGGTGAGGCCGAGACTCAGGCCACTAGGTCCAGGCAGGGAGCAAGCAGGTCCCAAGAATGAGGCTTGCTGTTTTTCACTGTTCTCCCATTTTCCAAAAGGAATAATAGCCCAGAGCCTACCACATGCTTCCTAAATCTATTGCCCAGGCTGAGGCCCTCTGCCTGTCTGTTGCCATCTCTGGAGGAAGAGGGGCATGGGATAAGGATGCCTGGGTTGGGGAAAGTGAGGCAGAGAAGAGGAAATAAACTAGGGAGGAATGATTGTCTTGGCTGGGCACAAGTATGGGATGAAGGAACAGTACAAATAGGTCTTGGGATTAGGAGGGCAATCTGAAAACTAGAGAAAGAAACTAGGGGCACCTGGGTGGCTCAGTTGGTTAAGTGCCTGACTTCAGCTCAGGTCACAACCTTGTGGTTTGTGGGTTTGAGCCCCATGTCAGTCTCTGTGCTGACAGCTCAGAGCCTAGAACCTACTTCAGATTCTGTGTCTCCCTCTCTCTCTGCCCCTCTCCAGCTCTGTCTCTCTCTTAAAAATAAACATTTTTTAAAAAATTAAAGAAAAGGGGTGGGGGAGAATATGACTTTTTTAAAAAGGCCAGGGCTTCCATCGTGACCTGTCCCTTAGAGCTTGGTAATCTTGGGGGAACCACCTAACCTCTTTGAGCCCCCATAAATGAGGATGAGGTCAATAATGCCTGCTGCAGTGAAGAGCAAGGAGTGGTGGGCATGACACATTGTGTGAACTGTACAATACTATATGGACACGCTTTGTTATTAGTCCTCAGTAGACTTTTCCGGGCCCATGGGGGATTTAGAAATAGGTGAGGTCCTGGGGAGGATGGAGAAACTAGGGTGAGCATGTGGGCGCTGTCTGGGGTTGTACTTTGGAGAAAGCTGAGCCCACTTTCCGGTGCCCACCCCTCCCCAGGCGAAGAACGCCCTGGCCCACGCACTGCAGTCAGCCCGACACGACTGTGACCTGCTGCGGGAGCAGTACGAGGAGGAGACGGAGGCCAAGGCTGAGTTGCAGCGCGTCCTGTCCAAGGCCAACTCGGAGGTGGCCCAGTGGAGGACCAAGTATGAGACAGATGCCATCCAGAGGACAGAGGAGCTTGAAGAAGCCAAGTGAGTCCTGGGTGGCCTGCCTCTCACTGAGGCCCCTCTGCAGGCAGGACACGACCTTGCCCAGACCTGGGAAGATTCTGCACCTTGGGATAGACGTTTGGCCAGGTTTTGACAACACAGGAGAACTCTGTCTGGGGGCCCCCCACTTCTTTCTCCTCTCAGGGAAGCTTTTTGCTCGCGTTATGTTTCTCATCCGAATATAAGACGAACAAAAGGTTTGTCTGAGGGCAGAGTGCTCCCACCTGGGGCAGGGTGCTGTGGTGAGATGGGGGATGCGGCGGGGGGGGGGGTGTTGTAGTAGCCCATGCGTCCTCCAAGTCTGCAGCATAGAGGCTGGCCCAGGGTCAGGGGAGACCACCTGGAAGGCCCTCTTGGGTTCTGTGGGTCTTCACAACCTGCCACCAAGACCCTCTGCCTGCCCGCCTCTCAGCCTCCTGGGGCCTGTCCTCAGCTTTTCCAACAATGCTTCTGAATTTTCAAGGATTGTTTTCTAGAACACTCACGTTGTTTCCCCTTGTCCAAATCTATACCCTCCATCTTCCCCACCCTCTCCCATCTGCCACACCCCCACTGCCCCGGGCAGGAAGAAGCTGGCCCAGCGGCTGCAGGACGCCGAGGAGGCCGTGGAGGCCGTCAACGCCAAGTGCTCATCCCTGGAGAAGACCAAGCACCGACTGCAGAATGAGATCGAGGACCTGATGGTGGATGTGGAGCGCTCCAATGCAGCCGCCGCAGCCCTGGACAAGAAGCAGAGGAATTTCGACAAGGTGGGCCCGAGCTGGAGGCCGCAGCCAGGGGCGGAGCAGGGAGGCCAACGTCACCGTGAAGACTGGGACCTCCTCCTTGAGGGCAGGGGAGGAGGCTGAGCCCAGCCCAGGGACCTGGGCAGGCCCTGGAGCGGGGCTGGGGCGGGGCTGGGGGCCACGCAGTGAGCCAGGTCCCCGCAGATCCTGGCCGAGTGGAAGCAGAAGTATGAGGAGTCGCAGTCAGAGCTGGAGTCCTCGCAGAAGGAGGCGCGCTCCCTCAGCACAGAGCTCTTCAAGCTCAAGAATGCCTACGAGGAGTCCCTGGAGCACCTGGAGACCTTCAAGCGGGAGAACAAAAACCTTCAGGGTGCGCTAGGGCCTGAGAGACGACGGAGGGGCGGGGGGGTAGTGTCCACATGTGGTGCCACCTAGGGGCTCCAAGATGTGTGCTCCACATTTTGGACCACAGCAGCCCCCAGCTGAGTGGCCCCGTTGCTTCCACAGAGGAGATCTCCGACCTCACTGAGCAGCTGGGTTCCAGTGGAAAAACCATCCATGAGCTGGAGAAAGTCCGCAAGCAGCTGGAAGCTGAGAAGCTAGAGCTGCAGTCAGCCCTGGAAGAGGCTGAGGTGTGTGTGTGTGCCAGGTGGCACGGGGTTGGGGGCGGGGGGGAGCCGAGCCCTAGGCTGTGGTCACTGTTCTCATCCCCCTGTTGTCTGTTTTGTTCACTGTTCCATCCTTAGAGCCTAGAACAGTGCCTGGTACATAACAGCCACTCAACAAACATTGTGGAATGAATGAATGAATGAATGAATGAATGAATGAATGAGTGAATGGACAGGTCACTCTGTTCCTTCACACAAACATTTTACCCATTACATCTTAGTCAAGATTTCCCATTTCCACTCCCCTCTCCTTTCCGCCTCTGCCTTCCACTTCAGCATTTTTTTACATTCTGAGCCTGATTGCGGTCGGTTTCCTTGGCAACACCTTTCCTTTCATTTTCCTCTTTGTCTTCACAGCTCGCTCTCCTCTGTGAGGGTCTGAATCACCTTCTCTTAAGCCTTTTTTTTTTCTTTTAAATTCGCTTTTCTTCTCCCTCCTTCTGCTTCTTTGACTTAACCACTTAATACCACTCTTGAACTCACTTTGTATCCATGATTCATGGACAGACCCCTGCCTATGGCCCTGTGCCCTGACTGTCTGCCTTGGACCCTCTCTCCCCCCCCTCTCCCAGGCCTCCCTGGAGCATGAGGAGGGCAAGATCCTCCGGGCCCAGCTGGAGTTCAACCAGATCAAGGCAGAGATCGAGCGGAAGCTGGCAGAGAAGGACGAGGAGATGGAGCAGGCCAAGCGCAACCACCTGCGGGTGGTGGACTCGCTGCAGACCTCCCTGGATGCAGAGACACGCAGCCGCAACGAGGCCCTGCGGGTGAAGAAGAAGATGGAGGGCGACCTCAATGAGATGGAGATCCAGCTGAGCCATGCCAATCGCATGGCCGCTGAGGCCCAGAAGCAAGTCAAGGGTCTCCAGAGCTTGCTGAAGGTACATGGAGACTCCTGATGCAGGAAGTCACCTTACTCAGAGACAGACTGGCCTCCATGTGGCCAAGTTGGTGGTGATGTCCCCTGGCCACTGCAGAGACATCTCACAGGCCCTCCTGACCCACCACATTGGGCTCCGCACCGGCATCCATCCTAGTGTAACAGCCTTCCGATGGGCCCAGAGGCCAGCCGCTCTCTCATGCCCACCCTCCTGATCTGCAGGACACCCAGATCCAGCTGGACGACGCAGTCCGTGCCAACGACGACCTGAAGGAGAACATCGCCATCGTGGAGCGGCGTAACAACCTGCTGCAGGCTGAGCTGGAGGAGCTGCGGGCCGTGGTGGAGCAGACGGAGCGGTCTCGGAAGCTGGCGGAGCAGGAGCTGATCGAGACCAGCGAGCGGGTGCAGCTGCTGCACTCCCAGGTGAGCAACTCCCCTGGGCATTCCTGGAGGGAAGCACGGGCTGGCCGGACTTCAGCACGTGAGGTTTGGAAGCCACCCATGAATGCTCAGTACTTTTCATGCTCTGCCCACCTTGGTCCTCAGAACACCAGCCTCATCAACCAGAAGAAGAAGATGGATGCAGACCTGTCCCAGCTTCAGACTGAAGTGGAGGAGGCCGTGCAGGAGTGCAGGAACGCCGAGGAGAAGGCCAAGAAGGCCATCACGGATGTGAGTCACTGCTCCCCTTCCTGCCCCCGCTAAAGACATGGGGCCCTGGGTCCAGGCCAGGCCACTGTGCCGTGGCAAGTTGACTCTGTAGCTGCGTGAGTCTGAGGGCCTCGGGAAACAAACGCCACGATGGGAAAAAGGTGATCCTCAAGGGACAAGAGGCCCTGGGCCTCTGTTCTTTTACACGTGTCTCCCGTCCCCAGGCTGCCATGATGGCAGAGGAGCTGAAGAAGGAGCAGGACACCAGCGCCCACCTGGAGCGCATGAAGAAGAACATGGAGCAGACCATCAAGGACCTGCAGCACAGGCTGGATGAGGCCGAGCAGATCGCCCTCAAGGGCGGCAAGAAGCAGCTGCAGAAGCTGGAGGCCCGGGTGCGGGAGCTGGAGAATGAGCTGGAGGCCGAGCAGAAGCGCAACGCGGAGTCGGTCAAGGGCATGAGGAAGAGTGAGCGCCGCATCAAGGAGCTCACCTACCAGGTGTGGGCGTGGGGGCTGCTCTGCGGCTGGACCCTCTGCACCGTGACCTGAAGCCAGGGACACACCACCACGAGGGATGAAGTGCTCTCTCGTAGCCTCCTCCAGGACAAGGAGTGGGAATGCAGCCCCTGGCTGCCCCATTTCCACCCTGCCTAGCTGTCTTCTACCCGAACTGTCCCCTGGCTAGAGTTCAGCCTCTGAGCCCCCTGGCCTAGGAGCTCTACCTCCAACCTTCACCCTCCACCTGTCCCCTGGGGACAACACTGAGAGCTCCAGACAGAGCTCACCCAATGCAGATTACCAGAAAGCAAATATGTTGCCAAATTCTGGTTGGGTGCCATGACCACCAAAATACACCAAAAATACACCAAAGTCATTCAACAAACCTCAGAATTTTTTGTTTACCTATACCTTTCCATTATGTTTTCTAGAATCAGACTCCTAATTAGATTTTGTTTTTGCTCTAATCCAAAAAGTTACCATCTCTCTATACACACATCATGCTGGGTTCTAGAGCAGGAGAGTTTTTCACCACGGGGCCCCAGGACCCCTAAGGTCCTGCTCCTCAGAACAGTGCACACACATGAGCTTGTGCACAATTTCAGGAGTCCCAGCAGCTCCCTAGATGCTCTCCTGGCACAAACCATTAAAAAATTATAATTTTTATGGTGAAAAAATTATTTTTACCATAATTTTAAAAATAATTTTAAAAATAATTTAATTAATTTAATTTAATTATTTAATATTTTAATTTAATTAGTTACTTTTTAAATTTAATTATTAAATTAAATAATTTTTTACCATAAAAATTATAAAGAGAGTGCAAGTGTTTGTTGGGGATCAGAACGTAGAATCGGGTGAGGATGCTACATTCGGGGTAACGACCACGGCGGGAGAGGGGTGCGCTGCCTCCAATGAGTGTGCCCTCCTCACTCCTAACCCTGCCCCCCCACGACCCCCAGACGGAGGAAGACAGGAAGAACCTCCTGAGGCTACAGGACCTGGTGGACAAGTTGCAGCTGAAGGTCAAGGCCTACAAGCGCCAGGCCGAGGAGGCGGTGAGTAGCTCTGCTAGGGGCCTGAGGGAGGAACATTGCTGAGCCAGTCCTCCACGCTGGGAGGCTGAAAGAATCTCTGGCCTCCCCTCACCTCATCCTCCCCCCCTTCAAACCCCCTGCAGGAGGAACAGGCCAACACCAACCTGTCCAAGTTCCGCAAGGTGCAGCACGAGCTGGATGAGGCAGAGGAGCGGGCGGACATCGCCGAGTCCCAGGTCAACAAGCTGCGGGCCAAGAGCCGCGACATCGGCACCAAGGTGGGTCCCTCCTCTGGGCCCCACTAGTCACCGCATGTCAGCACACCTGACAACATCAGCGTCCCCCAGACAGAGCCCCCTCACATCAGGGATGCTTCCTTTTCATTCATTCCCCACAACTGAACCATGAAGCCACAGAGGGTGAGGTAATGCCATCCTCTGTGATTTCTAAGATTCTTCCAACTCCAACTTTCAATGATTTTGTGAATCCCAGCCCTAAGGTGGTCAGCAACCCTAGTAGGTGCCAATTTGTATATACCCACTGTGTCTATGTCTCAATTCAACTGCTGGCCTTCTCTTGTTTTCCACCTAGTTTAGGTCTACAGCCTTGTAACTCAGTCCTAAAATGGACATCCCAGAGGACCCCTTTGTCCTTGCCCAGGCTTATTCCCTCTGGCCTCTCAGAGCACTGCCCTCCAGCCCTCACTCCTCCACACCAGCCCTTAAGACACATCCCTCACATGGGGGCCTCCCTCAGGCCCACAGCAGTCCTCTACCCCATCAGGTGCCCCGTCTCCCCTTTGTTTTCTGTGCCCATGCCTGCCCAACCCCCACCTCCCCATAGCTAATTTGGACTTTGTTTCCTTTCACAAGGGCTTGAATGAGGAATAGCTTTGCCACATCTTCTTGATCTGCCCAGTCCCGAGGGTGCTGACGAAGCCCCCAGTTCCAGAGTCTATATAGCAGCCCCTTTGGATGAAGCAGAATAAAGCTATTTTCTTTGAAGCCAATATCTTGCCTTCAGACTCTTCTTCAAAGCCTGCCAGCCATGGGGACATGAACGGGGTCAGGGGGATGGGGGGTGGGAATCCAGGAGAGGAGGGGCGGCTTTATACACAGCCCAAGGAGGCCTTCCTGGAAAACTGTGAGTCTCTGAGCATCCTTGGTGCAGGACTGACCCAGACGCTCCCCTTCGCCTCCTTCTCAGCAGGTGACACCTCTCCTCCCAGTCCTCTCCCTGGCCCAGAGACCCTCAGGGTTAAGGGAAATTTAGGAAAACCTTTAAGTCTTGCCTAGAGCAGGCAGAGCCCATCAGCTATGGACTTATATCCCAGCTGATTGACACTACCCCCCACCACCCCTAACAGCACCAGGCCTGAGCCTCCAGGAGGAGGTTTAGTGTGTAGGGGTACCCTCTGATGTGTGGGGTAGTGACTTCTAAGTCCCAGTCTACAGCAGGTCTCTGAGAGGGCACACGGACTCATGGCTGTAGCCCATCAACCTTACAGATGCAGCCACCTCTGTCTCTAAGCAACCTAAGGCCAGGGCGCCTTCCTCATCACAGTCAGAACTGTACCCTGGGCCCACCCTCCTCTCCTCCTCTCCTCCTCTTATCTTCCTCCTATCCCTCTCTCTCCACAGCACTTCTTTCTTCTCCTTCACTTCTTCTTGCTGTATCTTCCTTTCCCAAGATCCTCTTCACCTTGCTTGCCGGAAGATGGAGGATCTTTGGCCCATTTATGGCCAGCCATGTGGAGGGGAGGCAGACAGATAAGGGACTGTGGAGAGGAGAGTCCCAAGTGAGCAGGACTCTGGGGAGGGGAGGGTGGGCGGCCAGAGGGCTCGGGAGTGGAGAAAGGAGCAAGCCTCTCCCCAACTAAACAAGCCTGGCCCCCTGGAGTCACTGCCACACCTGGGCTGCTTAGAGAAGGCCTGGGCCTATGGGTCACAGCATCTTGCAAGGAATGGGGCAGTCAGCCACCCACTGGGAACCCCAGAAGGCCTGGCTAGCCCTGGACTGAATCTCCTGCACCTTACCACACAGCCATCCCAGCCAGGCTCCTGGTCACCCCTACTCTGAGCAGCCAGAAAGAAGGCCTACCCCAGGAAGAATCAGAGAATAGGAGGACAGGGAAGCAGGGAGAAAGGGGATAGGGAAGGAAAAAGGAAAGAACTGAGGAGGGTGACAGACATCAGAGAGAGTGGGGAGACTCAAGAAATCGAGGGGGCAGAGGACCAGGGGAACCAACAAAGAAAAAATACAAGTAGTGAGGAGGCCTTCACAGGTTCCCACCCTTCTCCTTGAGGCCCCCTCCATTCACCTGCCCTAGGACCACCTGGGAACAATGAGGAGATTGGTAGAGAAAAGGGAGATGCAGGGACACCCTGAGGACATAAGCTCCCAGAGCAGAGAAGAGAGGCTGGAGACACAGTGGAGACCACATGGTGGACAGCAGCAGAGCCTGGCAGCCAGCAGTAGGAGGAGAGAGAGGAGGAGGGGGCTGATGGGTGGGAGAGCAGAAGGGCAGGGTGGGCCTTGAAGACAGATGCTGCAAGAGCTGAGGGAGGTGACACTGAGCAAGGGAAGAAATCCGGGTCACCTTCAGATGTGAGGTAAATCAGCAAGGCCAGGAATAGTGACATTAGAGAGGGGTGGACAAAGACCTCGGAGTGAGACGTGGAAGCAGAGAAGAGACAGGCAGAGGGTGAGCGGAGGTCGAGCTGAGAGAAAGCAGAGACTCTTGGAAATGCAGGCCTGGCAGACTCCAAGTTGGGCAGAAACCTGGCGCCAGGCAGAACCTGAGGCCAGGTCCAACTTTGACACAGGGAACCAGGCAGAGGGAAAGGGAGGTCAGACAGAGACAGACGGAGATCCAAGGAGCCAGGCACAGGGAGGTGACCGGGTGTCCCTCACCTGTGGCAGGAGCCTCCATCGCATGCCCTTGTGCTCCAGGACTTCCAGCACAATGAAGAGCTCTGTAGGAGGCAGATGAGGGAGGATGGAGTACAGGGATGGATGTGAGAGCCTGGGGCTAGGTGGGGACCTATCAGGAAGGAAGAGGAGGGCAAATGGACCAGACAGGGGGGCAGAGCCCTGGAATCAACTTAACCTCTTCCCTCTTCCTCCTTCCATTGGAGACAGTGGGCGCTGTCAGCCTACCCTTCACCCGTCACCTCTACTGAGTCTGGCCTGCTCAGGACACAGGGTTCCCTGAGGACAAAGCCTAGTCTTTGTCAGCTGGACCTGACCCAGCCTGACCTGGTGTTCTTAGTCCCTTATCACATCCCCAGGGCAGTGGGAACCAGGCAGTGACGCATTGGGCTAACCCCCCAGCTTGCACACTGGGGCCTCAAGTGACCTAGAGCTGGGAACAGGTGGCCTGCGTCCCTTGGGGGTAACATTTTGGTGTATGTACCTGCAGGAGATGTGGATGTGGAGTTGACTTAGGTCACTCCCAAGGACACTAGGTATAGGGTATAAGTCCTATGGAGATGGGTGTGTATCCCTGAGTCTAATAATGGGGGCAGTGGAGGGTCCTAGGGAGTTGTGGATCTCGCAGGAGAAACCAAATATTCAATGGACACCTCTCCTACCCGGAGAAACTGACCCTTGTCTGTCCTACCCACCTCCACACTCTAGAGCTATATTGAGAGGTGACAGTAGATGGGGTGGGAGGGGGGAGCTGGGAGAGTGTTCCTGCGTGTGAGGGTGTGGGGGAAAGCCAGAGCAGGGGAGTCTGGCTTTGTTTCCTGAACACAATGTCCACTTAATCATAACAGGCACGGCCTGCTGAAGACCTGACACCTACTGCCTCTGAGAGGGGGCATCACTGGAGGACAGGGTGGGGGCCCTTGAGGGCCTGGGATTTGGGATGCCCACAAAGAAGGGCATTGTGAGTATGAGCCCCAGGACAGTTGGGGGGGGACACCAGAATTCTCCCTGGGGAGAGGAGGACAGACGACAGAGCCCCTCTCCCCGCCCCCCCCCACCGCCACCCCCACCCCCTGGAATGTAGAGCCTGGGGCCCAGCTGGTGTAAATCCCTGGGCCTGCCAGGCGCCCCAGCCAGCCTCAGCAGCACCTGCACCCTCTGGCAGCCCAGAAAGGCGGAAGGGAGCAGCCCCCCACCCCCACCCCTCCTCCCTCAGGCGCTGGGATTAATGCCTCCTGTCTCTCCCCACCCCCTCCCTGCCCCACACCAGGACCAGAGGGTGGCAGTGGAGGGTAAAACTTCTGCGTGTGAATGTGGGTGTGCAAATGTGTGTGTTGGTGTGCACAACAGCAAGTAGGAAAATCTGCGATCATAAGGATGTAAAATGTGAAAAATCTGCACGTGTGTGGCTAAGAATGCACATGGGTGTGTGGTGGTCAAGTGAATGTGTGAGGGTACTGGACTGTAGATCTGAGTGCAAATCTGCTATGGTGGCGTGGGAAAATTCCCTCTTCTTTGAGAGGATAGCTGGTGGCCACCATATCAGAAGCATCAGGGGAGGGGCTGGGCAGCTTCAGATGTGTCCCCAAAGCAGTACAGCCTCAAGTCTCCAGGAGGACACCTGCCTGGAGACTTGAGGAACAGAAGGAAACCAGGTACTGCATTTGTGCAGAGAAAGAGCAGCACAGACGTTTGTTTCCTGATAAAAGGAAACTGAGTCGTGGAGCTGGGCAGCAGATTCCTTTTCTTGGGCATCATGGCTCCAGCTCCCAGCCCCTGGCACTGTGGGACTGTAGGTCAGAGAGGGTGGGGAGATGCTCCTAGCCCGGGGCTGTGTGAGGACAGGCCAGGGTGGAAATGGGTAGGAGGGAGGGGAGCCCATGTCTGGGGGGCAGGGGACAAGCATCTGGCCTGCAGGAGAAGGTGACTCTTGCCCAGTGTGCTCAACTCACTCTTCAGGTTAAAAATAACCAAGGTAAGGGCCTGGCGGGCAGGGGCGGTTGTGTGAGAAAGTCCTGTCTTCCTGCTATCTGCCCATCAGTTCTTTGGAGGGAAGGAATGTGCCCAAGGACTAAAAAAAGGCCCTGGAGCCAGAGGGGCTAGGGCGACAGACCTTTCATGGGCAAATCTAGAGGCCCTGCTGTCCTCCTGTCACCTCCAGAGCCAAGGGATCAAGAGAGGAGGAGCTGGAAGGCGAGAGAGGTGGGAGGGAGGGTCCCTCCGGAAGGACTCCAAATTTAGGCAAGGGGTGGGGGCAGCGGGATATAAAGGAGATGGCTCCCGAGGACAGACAGACCTACTCCTCTGAACCAGGTAAGAGGCTCTTTGGGGGCCTTCGTGGTCAACCCTCAGAGCTCCCCCCCCTTGAGGGACTCTGCCTCCTCAGGGAGTGGGGTGCAGGTTGGTCAGAGGCCCAAGGGTTCTGCTAGAACTGCCTCACTCCAACCCCTGGGAGTTCCCACGGACTGAGGGGGAGGTTCCAAGGGAAAAGCCCCAAACCTCTTTTTCCCTCTGACCTGCATTTCTTTCCCTGCTTCTGTTATCTACTTTCCATATTCTCCATGCTCTGTCTTCATCCTGATCCCTCCTTGGATGGCTTTTATTTTGTCCTTCCTCTTTGTCAATACTTGTCACTATGGTCCTTCTTTGTCTGTCCCCTTTGTCTTTTCTTCCTGTCTGTGTGTTCTCATCTCCTTATCTCTCTTTGTTTCCAAGTCTGATTCATCCTCCACCCCTGGCACTTTCACTAACACTGTGTCCTTTCTTTCCTGCATCTCTGCCTCTTCTATCTCCCTAACTCCCCACTTCGGTCTGTCCTGCTCTTTGGCTCTTTGGGTCGAGCCTCCTGGCTCACTTCCTCCTGTTGACCTGCCTCCATTATTTTTCACTCTCTTTGTCTGGTCTTCCCTCTGCCTGGCTGTGCCTCTGTGGCTCCACACATGGTTCAGAGTCTTCAGGATTCTCTGTGAAGAGATAACTAGGTGAGAGCCTCCCAATTATCTCTTGGGAGCCAGGTTGCTGGACCAGGGCCCCCGTCCTTTCTCCAAGCAGCTCAGCACCTCCCCTTAGCAAACTCCTTAGAGATTCTCCTCCAGCATCATGTCACAGGGCAAGGGACTCAGGCGAGGATCTTCTCAGCGGTGGGGGAGAGCAATAGGACCCAGGTGATAAGGAAGTGTGGCAGGGAGTGAGGGTGTGGAGGGCAGTGCCACTCACTGAGGCTTGGGTCTTCTGGTCTCAGGCACAAAGGAGCGCCAAAATGACTGATGCCCAGATGGCTGATTTTGGGGCAGCAGCCCAGTACCTCCGCAAATCAGAGAAGGAGCGTCTGGAGGCCCAGACCCGGCCCTTCGATATCCGCACTGAGTGCTTTGTGCCCGACGACAAGGAGGAGTTTGTGAAGGCCAAGATCCTGTCCCGGGAAGGGGGCAAGGTCACTGCTGAGACAGAAAATGGCAAGGTGTGTGGGGCAGAGCACCAGGGAAAGGGAGAGAAGGTTTGGTGGGGGGTGTATAAAGAGTGGGGCCACTTGCAGTGGGAGCTGAGGGGCTCTGTAGGAGACCCAAAGCCAGCAAGGGTGTAGGACACGCCCCCCCCAGAGGAGCCCAACATTTGAGTGAGAACTCTGACCTTTCTCAGATGGACCTGAGCAGATGTAACAGGGCACCATCCCAGGGATGCACATCCTTTGCCAGAGAGGATGCTGGGGCGGGGATGGGGGGACCTCCACTGGTTTTGGCCTCAGAGGGGTCCTGTAGATAAAGAAGACACAGACACAGCATCAAGTAAAGCTCCCTCTTGAAAGTGTATCCCTCCCCTCTGTGCCTCAGTTTCCTCCATGGACCAACTCCCCCAAACCACAACCTCACCCAAACCAAGAGCAAAGTCTTAGGCCCAGAGGAACACAAAAAGTGGGAACTCTTTTTTTTTTTTAATGTTTATTGATAGATCGATATAATTTATTGTCAAATTGGCTAACATACAGTGTGTACGGTGTGCTCTTGGTTTTGGGAGTAGATTCCCGTGGTTCATCAAAAAAGCAGGAACTCTTGAGCTGAACGCTCAGTCCCAGAGTTGGGGACTAGCACTCAGATGTCCACAGTCCCTGCTTCCTCAGGCCAGCCATGAGAATGGCCACTGGTCACTAGCAGCAGCTCAGAACCATTTGCCTTGAGACATGGTGACTGAATGTTGTGTCCCAACAAGGTGTGCTATGACAGCCCACAGCCTGCTGGGAGCTTTGACTCTGATCCCAGCCTTGCCACTGGCTATCCACCCTGCCAGTAAACCATTTAATTATTCTATTCACAGCTTCCTCCACTGTAAAAGAAAGAAAGAAAGAAAGAAAGAAAGAAAGAAAGAAAGAAAGAAAGAAAGAAAGAAAGAAAACAATGCTAGAATGCCTACCTGTGGGATCTAATGACATTAGGGCATGCAAACTGATGCCAATCAAACCACACTGATAGTGACCAATGCAGAACAGGGAGGTGTAGGAAAGGTGGGTGAGATGTTTTCCAGCAGGGCAAGGTTGACCCTGAGCAACTGACACCCTCAAGCACTGCCCCCAGGAGTCAGGTAAGGTGTGTGCACAGACAGGAGAGCTGCCAGCCCCGCCAAGTTTGCCCCTACACAGTTGAAGCAGGGATGGAAAAGTGCTGCTCAAGGGCACAAGCTCTGGGGTCCTGGCAAGACACAGGGACTCTAGGACAGTACCTAGGATGGGAGGGAGAGTGAGCAGTAAGTTATGTGGGGAAAGAGTTGTGGGGGAGCTATGGGCACTGGTCAGAGAAGAGCAGGGAGATCGAGGCCAGGTTGTGGCCCGTGTCCTGGGAGGAGGTAAGTGGGTGAGGCTGGCGAGTACACAATAGCAAGCGTTCTGGTAGGAGTGTGGTCATCCCTGTCCATGCACCTTCCCCAGACAGTGACCGTGAAGGAGGACCAGGTGTTGCAGCAGAACCCACCCAAGTTTGACAAGATCGAGGACATGGCCATGCTGACCTTCCTGCACGAGCCCGCTGTGCTCTTCAATCTCAAGGAGCGCTATGCAGCCTGGATGATCTACGTGAGTATACATGACAGGATGCCAGCCTTGGATAGAGGCCAAAGGAGGCCAGGGCAACTCTCTCAAGGATAGGGGTCAGAACTCGCCCATGGGGCCCAGCTCCCCTTTGCCCCCTTCCTACCCCTGGTAGCTGCAGGAAGAGAGGAGCCAGCTGGGATAAGCAAGAGACTCCCCTGCCTGTCACCATCTGCCCCAGGCTTACCACTTTAGCCCCTCATGTCTGCCCTCTCTCCTACTCCAGACCTACTCTGGCCTCTTCTGTGTCACCGTCAATCCCTACAAGTGGCTGCCTGTGTACAATGCGGAGGTGGTGGCTGCCTACCGGGGCAAGAAGAGGAGTGAGGCACCACCTCACATCTTCTCCATCTCTGACAATGCCTACCAGTACATGCTGACAGGTGAGTCTAGCAGCCCTGACCTGTGCCCCCTCAGCCCTGTACCCCATGGACCTGACTCTGTTGCCTTTCTTCTTTCCTCTTCCAGATAGGGAGAACCAGTCCATCCTCATCACGTGAGCAAATGCCATCTACCCACACAGGGACTTGGGGAGGATCCAGGCTGATTCCTGGGGGTACAGAGGGGAGGAAAGTTTCAAGGCTGTGACTGTCAGGAGTGTGGGGAGCTGGGTTTTCAGAGGGGTGCCGGAGTGACCTACAATGATATGCAAACTCTGCAAGACCCCAGTGGAGGAGGTTAGATGGCCAGGATTCTGAGGGAGGAGGGTGCAGTGCTGAACTCTGAATGGAGCACAGAGGGGATCTTGGGTTCTGATGGGTCCCTGTTGCCTCCAGTGGAGAATCCGGTGCAGGGAAGACTGTGAACACAAAACGTGTCATCCAGTACTTTGCCAGCATTGCGGCCATAGGTGACCGTGGCAAGAAGGACAATGCCAATGCCAACAAGGTATGGAGTGGGCCACAGGCTCAGCAGAGGGGGCCTGTGGGCAGGCTGACCCAGGGGACCCCCAGCCTTGCCCTGGGGAACAGTGGGGACAGCACCACTAAGCCCAATGCTCAAGACCTTCCTGGCAGGAGACACACACTCTGATGTCCAAATATGGCCCTTTGGAGCCACAGGCCCACCTCCATTTCCCAGGACCAGAGCAGCCTCCTGCCCTCTCCACTGCTGGAGGTGGACAGAAGATAAACCCTCGAGGTTTTGCTGCTTTTGCAGGGCACCCTGG
Source organism: Felis catus (assembly GCF_018350175.1). NCBI lineage: Eukaryota > Metazoa > Chordata > Mammalia > Carnivora > Felidae > Felis > Felis catus. Next base: position 73,862,306 of record NC_058373.1, on the reverse strand, counting down.
AAGACCAGATCATCCAGGCCAACCCCGCCCTGGAGGCCTTTGGCAACGCCAAGACGGTTCGGAATGACAACTCCTCCCGCTTCGTGAGTGCCCTTGATGACTGCCAACTGGCCTCATCTGGCCTTGACAAGAAAAGGGGGGCACTGTTTTCCTAACAGTCACTACACCCAATTGATCATCCTGTGTTTGGCTTTTGGTTACCAGCAAGTGTGTGAGTGTGTGTGTGTGTGTGTGTGTTTGTGTGTGTGCGCGTGTGTACACACACACACACACACACACACACACACACATCCCAAACCCTCCCCACTCAGTCTGCCTCCCTGAGCTCTGAGAACTCAAGAAAAGAGACCCAGAGTCACCATGGCTGTTTCATAGCCAAGTAATGGAGCTGATTTTTGTCACATTCTAGATTTTCCTAATGACTGTTTACAAAGCTCTTCCACATGGGAAGGGGGAAGAGAGCATAGGTGCTGGAGCTGATTTCCGAGTTTTCCACCTACCCAGAAAGTCTCCATGCTTAAGTCCCAGCTCCCTTATCTAAACTCCCTACCTCTAAACAGAGGTAGTGGGGCACCTGGGTGGCTCAGTCAGTTGAGTGTACGACTTTGGCTCAGATCATGATCTCAAGGTTCATGAGTTTGAGCCCCACATTGGACTCTCTGCTGTGAGCACAGAGCCCACTTGGGATCCTCTGTTCCCCCTCTTTTGCCCCTCCCCCATCTCTCTCAAAAATAAATATTTTTTAAAAAAGAAACAAAGGTAGTAATATTTACCTTCATTCCCATGTTGTTGTTTCTGCTCAGAGATATTTGGTAATAGGGGAATAAGCATCCTTTTCTCTGTTTTCCTGATAGTAAATTGGGACACCAAATAAGTCATTAACATTTCCAGAACTATTCAGGGCTTTTTGGGTTGTGTTGAGGTCCAAGATCTCCATTCTGTCCCTTCTGGTCAGTTCCCTCACTGTTTGTCCCATCTGCCCCCAGGGGAAATTCATCAGGATCCACTTTGGAGCCACTGGAAAGTTGGCTTCTGCAGACATAGAGACCTGTGAGTATGACAGGGAGCCCTGCCCACCTCTCTGTGTCCTCTATCTCTGCCTTCTTTCCCAGCTAGCTGGGCGACCCTATCTTAACATTCCCTCTGCATCTCCTTGCCTCTTTCCCTGCTTTCTCCATTTTGTTATAAGAGCCTTTCTTCCCTAATCTCCATCATTTTGTTGGATTGACTCTCTCTGTTCTTACCTGCCTTCCCCCCATCTCCGCACTTCAGATCTCCTGGAGAAGTCTCGGGTGATCTTCCAGCTGAAGGCTGAGAGAAACTACCACATCTTCTACCAGATCCTGTCCAACAAGAAGCCAGAGTTGCTGGGTGAGGCCACCTGATGCCTCAATGCCCACACTGCCCTCCCCTACAGGGCGGGTACCCTCCTTCTCCTCACTTGCTCCTGCTCACCTCCCTCCTCCTTTGGTCTGCTCAGTGGCTTTCTCTTCCTCCCCCATCTCAGACCTGCCTGAGTCTCCTCTTGCTTCCTTTCCTACTTTTTCTTTGTCATATTTCTTCTCCTCCTCCTGGTCGGTTTCTTCCTTCTCCTCTTTGTGCCTGCCCTACTCCCAGGTATCATTCTCCCACTGTCCTCCCTCTCTGGGTCTCCTGTCTACCTTTTCATGTCTTTTTGATTCTCTGCATGGTCCTTGCTGACTCTCCTCCTCTCTCCCTGCTCCTGGTCCTCTCCTCTATTATCCCTGCCCCACCCCCACGGTGTCCCTCTCCCAACCCCTCTCTGTCTGTCTCTATCCTCTTCCATCCCCTTGTCCCCTGCCCTGCTCCTTGCCTGGACAGATATGCTGCTGGTCACCAACAACCCCTACGACTACGCCTTCGTGTCTCAGGGAGAGGTGTCCGTGGCCTCCATCGATGACTCCGAGGAGCTCGTGGCCACGGATGTGAGTAAGGAGGCAGTGTGAAAGCTCCTGAGGGCTCCTGTACCACCCAATCCAACCACCCTCTTTGCCTCTCTTGCTCTTTCCCAGAGTGCCTTTGATGTGTTGGGCTTCACTCCTGAGGAGAAAGCCGGCGTCTACAAGCTTACAGGTGCCATCATGCACTACGGCAACATGAAGTTCAAGCAGAAGCAGCGGGAGGAGCAGGCCGAGCCAGATGGCACTGAAGGTGGGGCAGGGAAGGCAGGTGCTATAAAGGCCTGAGGTGCTGGGCGTTCACTTGTTATGAGGAGATAGTCCACTGGGAGCAGGGTCTCCCAAGCTGCATCCAAAAGTGGTATCTTTCAAAAATTCTTCAAGAGCTGACAACCTAATTTATTAAGACTATTAGGACCATAAAATAGAGAAAGTTAGAGGAAAGCACCTTTTCCCAGAAGGAGGCTCTGCCCTCACCCTCACCCCATCCACCCCTACCAACAGGCTTTCTCCTTGTTAGAGCCTAGCCAGAGGCCACCCACTCTCCCCAGACAGGCCTGCTTCCTAGGGACCTGAGGCTTGTAGGGTAGATGGATGGGGTGAGAGCCAGGGAGGGGCGGGGACATGGGGGAGGTGGGCAGACAGGGAGGTCCCCCACAATCTTGCCAACTCTTCAATCCCAACTATGAGTTGGGGATGCTTCCTCCTGGGCCCAAGACTCACCCAAGCTCAGGAAAGCGGACTCTGAGCTCTGTGCATCCTGATCATTAATGCGGTATGTATGAAAAGGGTCTCCAATCCTTGGGTGAGCTCTGTTCGGACTCTGTGCCATGTCCTGTTTGGGAGGCAAAGGCCAGGGGTCAAAATACAGCTTGACATCGACATGTCACACATTTCACTGGACCTCAGTTTCCTCCTTAGTGAAATGGAACAACAGTCCCTCCTAGCTCGCTCCGGGACTATGGTAACATTTCATGGAGAAGGAGATATGAGATGTATAGGGCTAGACAAATGCCTAAGAACGTTCCTCTTAGCCTATCTTCAAGGACCACTTATCTGTGTCTATCCATATCAAAATGCCAAGCCTGGGTTTCATGACAGCATGTTACAAGCTACCATAAAATTCTTGAAATTAAATCAAATAAATTTCCTCTAAACAGAGGTTGTATGTTGGGGGGGGGGGGATGTAACACGTTGTTAGAAACCTTGATTTCCCAGCTGGTCAAGTTGGTCAACATATGGATTGGGGCACCTGGGTGGCTCAGTTGGTTAGGCATCTGACTTTGGCTCAGATCATGATCTCACGGTTTGTGAGTTTGAGTCTTGCATGGGGTGAGCTCCAGCTCAAGGTACTTCATGTTCCATGCTGACAGTGCAGAGCCTTCGTGGGATTCTCTCTCTCCTCCCTCCCCTCTCTCTGCCCCTCCCAGGATTCTCTCTCTCTCCCTCTCTCTCTGCCTATCGCTCACTCACACCCCCTCTCAAAAATACATACATACATACATACATATTAAAAACAAAACAAAACAAAAACAAAACAAACCCAAAAAACCCCACATGGATTAAGAGTAGAATGGGCCCAATCCTGGGCCAGATCCTGGGATGGAAGAAAGGAGGCAGGGAGCAGCACATGTCTCTTCTGTCAACCACAGTGTCTGCCCTGGAGACATGAAGGGACAGTGAGGGCAAGGATGAGCTCACAGCTGTGCTGGTGAAGGGCCTCGCCCAGGGACGCCCAGTAGATGCAAAGACAGAGGCAAGAGGAATTGCTGGGTGGTGGGAAGTTCTGGACAGATAGAGAGGCCTGGGCTGGGTGCCCCTGGCAAGACTTGTGCCCTTCCAGGCCTGGATTTGCAATTCTTTAGTGACAGGGGTCAGACTCAATGCTTCAGAAAAGCTCTGGGGCAGGCAAAGGAGGTCTGTGGAAAGTGCTTGCTTAGTTATTTCCTTCCCCACCAGATGCCGACAAGTCTGCCTACCTCATGGGGCTCAACTCAGCTGACCTGCTCAAGGGGCTGTGCCACCCTCGGGTGAAAGTGGGCAATGAGTACGTCACCAAGGGGCAGAGCGTCCAGCAGGTGTACTATTCCATTGGGGCGCTGGCCAAGGCAGTGTACGAGAAGATGTTCAACTGGATGGTGACACGGATCAATGCCACCCTGGAGACCAAGCAGCCACGCCAATACTTCATAGGGGTCCTGGACATCGCTGGCTTCGAGATCTTCGATGTGAGTTGGGGGAGCCTGGGTGTGGGGGGAACAGTAACTCACTCATTCGCACCTGTGACCATCATGGCCAGGAGTGGGAAAGGCGGTGGGGCTCAGTGGTGATAAACACATCATCCTGTCTTCCAGTGGGGGCTCCCTCTCCCTGGCCTGACAGAGGAGGGGTCTGGCCACACTCCTAACTGGGCTGGGGCACAGGCCTGGGCTGACCTCACTGTCCTCTCAGACCTCTGCCTGCCTGACCTGCTCCACCCCTGCCCCCCGCAGTTCAACAGCTTTGAGCAGCTGTGCATCAACTTCACCAACGAGAAGCTGCAGCAGTTCTTCAACCACCACATGTTCGTGCTGGAGCAGGAGGAGTACAAGAAGGAAGGCATCGAGTGGGAGTTCATCGACTTTGGCATGGACCTGCAGGCCTGCATCGACCTCATCGAGAAGGTGCTGCCTCCATCTTGCCACCTGTGTGTGTCACTTTCCCTGTCATCCCAGACAGAGTGGCAGTACTGTCCCTTCTACAACCAGGATACTGGAGTCCCCAGAATCCCAAGCCTCTCTCAGACCCAGCTTCTACCCACTGTAAAGTCATGGGCATACAGAGGATGAGCCCTTTTCTTCTCTCCCCAGGACCTAAGAACTTGTCCTGCACGGTGGTCACCTCCCAGAGTCCTAAGAAGGAGATTTAGTGAGGAGAGGACTCTTGGTCCCTCTGACTTCCATGAGAAGCATCATTCATGGAAAGATGGAGACATTTGGTTTTCCCTCCTCTTCCTGATAGCAGAGAACCTGTTTCAGCCCCTCTTGTCTATAGACTCAGAAGAGACAAGGATGTGAGGTGTGAGGCTCCCAGTGCTGGCTTGTTCTCAGTGTGCCTTTGCACTTTGTTGATACAGACCAGAGCATGGAATATCTACCCTCACCCAGCCAGCCATTGCCCTTCAGAAAATGCGAGCTTACCAGAAGCTTTGGGTGGTTATCCAGGGTGCTGCTCTTCCAGAAGCCTCAGAATTGCCTGAAATTATATGGGAAAGAGAAAGCGCGCGCGCGCGCGCGCACGCGAGAGAGAGAGAGAGAGAGAGAGAGAGAGAATGAACATGCTTTTTTCCAGGGAGACATCTTTAGTTTAATCAAATTCTCATTACGATTCCTGCCCCAAGAAAAGTCAAGAATTACCATCCTTTCTGAAGAGCAGGATGTTGTACAGAACCTGGATCCCTCTAACAATCCCTTGAAGAACTGTTACCCATCATATAGACAGGGTTCTGGCCTGTCCCTTAGTCTGGCACCTCTGACACATACATACTCCTTGCCCTGGGGCAAGGAGTCTTACAAGAAGAAGGGACTTGCTGCAAGGCCTTGGGACCTTGCAGGACAACTGGGAGCACAGGGCTCTTTGTTAGGTCCACTGGGGCAAAAAGAGGTTATGTAGGCCAGAATAGAATTGGATTTAGGTTGATTCCAAGAAATATTAGGTTCCTATACTGTGACAGAAGGTGCTAGCACAGAGTTTCTGTAGCCTGCCCGCTATACTGGGCTGTAGTCTTTCCTCTGGTAGGGTGTGGGACTCTGGAATCCTGGGAGTGCATGCAATGATGCTCTTTCTGCTTCCTCCCCTTGCTCTCAGCCCATGGGCATCATGTCTATCCTGGAGGAGGAGTGCATGTTCCCCAAGGCCACTGACATGACCTTCAAGGCCAAGCTGTATGACAACCACCTGGGCAAGTCCAACAATTTCCAGAAGCCACGCAATGTCAAGGGGAAGCAGGAAGCTCACTTCTCCCTGATCCACTATGCTGGCACCGTGGACTACAACATCCTGGGCTGGCTGGAGAAGAACAAAGACCCACTCAATGAGACAGTGGTGGGCTTGTACCAGAAGTCCTCCCTCAAGCTCATGGCCACACTCTTCTCCTCATATGCTTCTGCTGATGTTGGTAAGAGGGCAGCCCCTGTATTGGGCCAGAGCAATTCTTAAGTTGTGAGGGGCCAGGGTCTCACTGCTTCAAACCATGTGACCATAGAGGCAGAAGGGAGCCTGCTTTCCAGTCACAGGATGGGGGTCAGGAGATACCACAGGCATCCATCTGTACCTGATCTCTGAAAGTGCCATTTTCCACTTTGTGCTATGGATATTGGTGTACATGTTGTGTGTCTCCTCAAGACTGTGAGCAACTGGAGGTCAGTGAGGGTGTCATGCATCACTGCACCAGGCCCAGCATAGCCATGCCTGTAGGAGGATCACTGAACATCTGGTAGAACAAGTGAGTGTCCCATTCAGAGAAGGAAAAGAGAGGGTGTGGATTGGAATGAGGAGGATGAATTATGAGAAGGAAGGTAGACCATGGAAAGATGTAAGCATGAAGGGCGGAGTTAGAAGGTGGGAGAAAAGCACTGGTATTATTTCAGCATAAACCATGTAGCAAGCAAACTTATCTAATCTTCATCACATCTTTTAGAGGCAGTTACCATTCTCCTCCTGGAAAACCTAAGACATGGAGAATCACTTTGTGAAGTCACATGGCTAGTGAGGGGCAGAACCCTGCCCCTGCCAAAGGGTTCCTCCACTTTCAGGCTCTGGCTTCTCATCTCTTTTCTTGTTATTAGGGGACAGCAGTAAAGGCAAAGGAGGGAAGAAAAAAGGCTCATCCTTTCAGACAGTGTCAGCCCTCCACCGGGTAAGAAGGACACAGAGATGCTAAGAGAACCCATGGTGGGCAGGCCCAGCCCTTTGGCTGTCACCCTAACCTGATGCTCTGAGTTTGGGAATGAAAGAAGTTAGAGTTATGTGGTCATTTTGGGCATGGGAGTTGTACACAAGCCTGAATTCACATCATAAATTATATGTCAGCTCTGTCCCTTGGAGAGTTCTGGAGACAGGCTGTCAGGGGCTCAGGGACCAAAAAGATGGTTCTTGTGGCTTCTGAGTCCCCACTCTCATCCACCCCCAGGAGAATCTGAACAAGCTTATGACCAACCTGAGGACCACCCACCCTCACTTTGTGCGCTGCATCATCCCCAATGAAAGGAAGGCTCCAGGTGAGCGATGTGTAAGGGTCTAATCTAGAGAGGGTACTTGGCATCCACTTGCCTTGAGGCTGACCCTTTCTCCTCTTTTCTTGCTGCAGGGGTGATGGACAACCCCCTGGTCATGCACCAGCTGCGCTGTAACGGTGTGCTGGAGGGCATCCGCATCTGCAGGAAGGGCTTCCCCAACCGCATCCTCTATGGAGATTTCCGGCAGAGGTGGATACAGGGTGTCCTGGAGCTGAGGAAACAGGGGGAAACTGGGAAGACCTGGTGGGGAGGGGAGTCCACAGGTGGCCCTGAATGCTGTGGGCAGAGCAGGTCAGCACAGAACGTGGGTGACTTGGGGCACCTCCCTCTCCAGGTATCGCATCCTGAACCCAACGGCCATCCCTGAGGGCCAATTCATTGACAGCAGGAAAGGGGCAGAGAAGCTGCTGGGTTCCCTGGACATTGACCACAACCAGTACAAGTTCGGCCACACCAAGGTGGGTCTAAAGCCCCACAGCATGGAGTTGCAGGACGCCCAGCCATGTTAAGCAGAGCAGCTAGGAGTTTAGAAGGCAGGCCTCTGAATCCTGGCTTCCTGAATCAACCCAAGGGCTGGAACCCAGGCTTCCTTTCTGTCTTCTTTTTCATATTTCACTCTGAGGTCTAGGATATATGGGTGATGGATCCCCTAGGAGCTCAGTCAGCACCTCCCACCCACTTCCTCTACCCTAGCTACCCTTCTCTGAGGCTGTGGCTCTCTTGCCCACAGGTGTTCTTCAAGGCAGGGCTGCTGGGTCTGCTGGAGGAGATGCGGGACGAGAGGCTGAGCCGCATCATCACCCGCATCCAAGCACAAGCCCGGGGCCAGCTCATGCGCATTGAGTTCAAGAAGATCGTGGAACGCAGGTGAGGTGAAGGAAAGGGAAAGGCTCTCCCAGATATATAAGAGGCAAACAAGCAGTGCTAACTGGTGTGGGTCAGATGACCTGAGTTCAAATTCTGACTTCACCACTCACTAGCTGGCTTGAGCAAGTGACTTTACCACTCTGGGTCTCATTTTGAATTCTTTGAAAAAGAAAAAAAGAAAATTCTTCATAAGCAAATGCAAATTAAGCTTCAATGAGATACCATTTATTTTTTTATTTTTTTTTAAATTTTTTTTTCAACGTTTATTTATTTTTGGGACAGAGAAAGATAGAGCATGAACGGGGGAGGGGCAGAGAGAGAGGGAGACACAGAATCAGAAACAGGCTCCAGGCTCCGAGCCATCAGCCCAGAGCCCGACGCAGGGCTCGAACTCACAGACAGAGAGATCGTGACCTGGCTGAAGTCGAACGCTTAACCAACTGCGCCACCCAGGTGCCCCGAGATACCCTTTAAAAACACTAGATTGACAAAAATCAAGAAGTCTGTAAATTAGTGCAAACTCCCTGAAAAAACAATGTATTATCTCTTAAAGATGGACTATTGTATGGGGCGCCTGGGTGGCTCAGTCGGTTAAGCGGCCGACTTCGGCCCAGGTCATGATCTCACGCCCGTGAGTTCCAGCCCCACGTCGGGCTCTGTGCTGACAGCTCAGAGCCTGGAGCCTACTTCAGATTCTGTGTCTCCCTCTCTCTGATCCTCCCTGTTCATGCTCTGTCTCTCTCTCTCAAAAATAAATAAATGTTAAAAAAAAAAAAAGATGGACTATTGTGGGGCACCTGGGTGGCTCAGTTGGTTAAGTGTCTGGCTATTGATTTCAGCTCAGGTTATGATCTCAGTTTCATGGGTTCAAGCCCCACATCATGCTCTGCGCTGACCACGCAGAGTCTGCCTGGGATTCTCCTTCTCTCTCTGCCCTTCTCCCCCACCCCCTGCTCACACTCTCTCTGTCTCTCTCAAAATAAATAAACGTTTAAAAATATTTAAAAAAAATATAAAGATGGACAATTGTAGGGGCACATGGCTGGCTCAGTTGGTAGAGCATGCGGCTCTTGATCTTGGGGTTGTGAGTTTGAGTCCTGTGTTGGGCATAGCATCACTTAAAAAGAGAAAAAAGATGGACTATTGCATACCTTCCAATTCCACTTCTAAGTGCATTCCCACAGAAACTCCTGCACATGTACAACATGAGACAAAAAAAGAATATAGCATCATTGACGAGCAGCAAAGATTTGGAAACAACTCCAATTTTCATCCCCGGGGGAATGGGTAAATAGTAGAATAGTTGTTCAGTGGAATATTATAAAGCAATGAAAGGAGGGACTTACAACTACATGGTACAATGTGTATGAGCCTCAAAAGCATATTGCTGAGTGAACAAAAGCAAGTCACAGAAGGATACATACAGTATAATGCAATTTTTATAAAACTCAGAGATAACAAAAAACAGTGACATATTGTTTAAAGACACATACGCATTGAGTTAAAGTATGTTTTGAGAAAGTAAGGAAATGAAAAACACAAGATTCAGGATAGTGGCTACTTCTGGTGGGGGGACCAGGAAAGAGGATGGAGAGAAGCACACAGGTTGAATCAACACTGATAATGGCTCTAGTTGTTTGAACAATTGATAGGTTCATGGTTCGTGATTTTATTTCATGCTTCATAATTTACATATATGCTATAGATATTCTTACCTGTGAAATACAAGTTTTAACATATTTGCAGTTCTTATGGGATTAAAAACACTGAACTTAGTAGACATTCTGAGTGGCGTAGCTTTCATTACTACTAGTGCCCCAGCAGGGAAGATATAAACTGTCCTCTGGTTGAATTGTTCAATTAATAAATATTTATTGAAGCTCCATGATCAGTGAGGTAATGTTGGAGTGGGAGTGTATATCAAGGCGCAAGACAGGGCTCCAGCCCTCTGGTGCCTGCGAACTTGCTTAGATGGGCTGGGAGCCAACTGCAGTCGGTCCCATGTTTGGGAAGTGCTCTTTCTGAATGCTCTTTCCTACTTCCATGTTTCCTTCCCAGGGATGCCCTATTGGTAATCCAGTGGAACATTCGGGCTTTCATGGGGGTCAAGAACTGGCCCTGGATGAAGCTCTACTTCAAGATCAAGCCGCTGCTGAAGAGCGCAGAGACAGAGAAGGAGATGGCCACCATGAAGGAGGAGTTTGGGCGCATCAAAGAGGCGCTGGAGAAGTCAGAGGCTCGCCGCAAGGAGCTGGAGGAGAAGATGGTGTCCCTGCTGCAGGAGAAGAATGACCTCCAGCTCCAAGTGCAGGCAGTAAAGCCACGCAATTATCTCTTCATGCCTCCCCCTTTACTCCCCTGGATTATAGCCCATCTCATCCCCAGGGACTAAGGTCCTGTGTCTCTTCTCTCTTTAATCACCAGTTCTACTCTCCTTCCTCATCTCCCAGGAACAAGATAACCTCAATGATGCAGAGGAGCGCTGTGACCAGCTGATCAAGAACAAGATCCAGCTGGAGGCCAAGGTGAAGGAGATGACAGAGAGGCTGGAGGACGAGGAGGAGATGAATGCAGAGCTCACTGCCAAGAAGCGCAAGCTGGAAGATGAGTGCTCTGAGCTCAAGAAGGACATTGATGACCTGGAGCTGACGCTGGCCAAGGTGGAAAAGGAGAAGCATGCAACAGAGAACAAGGTGAGGGCAGCTCCTTCTGGCTCCAGCCCAGGTCTCCTCAGGATTCCCAAACCACAAGGTGGTCCTGGTCCTTGGCATTGGACATACCCATAGACATCTCCAGGCTGGTGACCTGTGACCCTAAAGGGGATGGGGGTCTTGGTCGGCAGGTGAAGAACCTGACAGAGGAGATGGCTGGACTAGATGAAATCATCGCCAAGCTGACCAAGGAAAAGAAGGCTCTGCAGGAGGCCCACCAGCAAGCCCTAGATGACCTTCAGGCTGAGGAGGACAAGGCCAACACACTGACTAAGTCTAAGGTCAAACTGGAGCAGCAGGTGGATGATGTGAGTAGTAAGAGTCATGCTCTGTCTCTCTCAGGTCAGGATTTTGCAGGCAACATCAAAGGCCAAGGAGTTCCTGGTACTTAGAGCTAACCTCTATGACCCCTGAAGCCTCTTTGCCCTCTGCAATTCCTCACTAGACTAGGACTCAGAATTTTTTGTGCTTGCAGGGATTTCTCTGCTAGTTTGACCTCCAATCCCGCTGGACTTTGACTTTAGAAGAGAGCAGAAGAGCATGTACTGTGGATCTCATGTTTTCTATACCTTGTTTATTTTCTTCTCTCCACCAGCTGGAGGGATCCCTGGAGCAGGAGAAGAAGGTTCGTATGGACCTGGAGCGAGCAAAGCGGAAGCTGGAGGGTGACCTGAAGCTGACCCAGGAAAGCATCATGGACCTGGAGAATGACAAGCAGCAGCTTGAAGAAAAACTCAAGAAGTAGGAGCCTGGGGTGTCCCAGAGGGGCAAATGGAGATGTCTGGCCTGAGGGTTAGAGCACAGGATGCCACAACCCCACTGGCCATGACTGTCCCAGGCACAGTGTGAATGAGGAAGTCAAACAGCCCTCCCTCATTCACCCTCTGCACCAGTGGGGAGGGGACTTGTCCTAGCATGCCAGGCAAGAGAAGAGAATGGGCACAGAGGACGGAAGACCACCTGTCACCCCTCCCTTCTCCTCCAGGAAGGAGTTTGACATTAATCAGCAGAACAGTAAGATTGAGGATGAGCAGGCACTGGCCCTTCAGCTGCAGAAGAAACTGAAGGAAAACCAGGTGAAGTTCTTCCTGGTGCAGCCAAATGGGGAGCTCAGTGGTGAGGCAGCTGAGGCTGCAAGAGCTCTGTAGGGTTCCAGACAGCATCTACAACTCCAGGCGGCCTTGGAGACACCAGGCCCCCTGACTTGGCACTTGGGAACACCAGCCTTCCCCCATTAGAGCAATGAGTCTTATTTCAGCAGGGCTATTTTGGGAGGCAAACAAGCCTACTAAAAGGGCTCTCTTGATGAGCTGTGCCCTGTCTCGTGGGTTTTTTTCCTCCAGCACAAATGACAGGGTTCAAGTCTCCTCTTTCTCTTCTTCTGGTACTTTTTCCCTCTACATGGAGGTGAGGAGGGCCTTCATGGAGCACCTTCCTATGGAGTGCTCTGATCATACTCTTCCCAGGTACTGACCCTATGGTATTCAGTCAACTCCTACAACCCTGAGCAATTCACTTCCCCTTGCTGAGTCTCAGATTCTCTTCTCACCTGTGAAATGAGATAATAGCACCTGCCTTACAGAAGGCCAGAGGAGATAATGTTTATAAAACCACTTAGACAGCTAGCAGTCAGCCTGCCACTAGCTAGAAGGTGTTCTTTTATTTTCTCCATGGCCTTCTCATCCCTCTTCAGGAGGAGATTAAATTAACAGCCATAGCCACCCTTACTTTTAGTGCACCCTGAATTTTAACGTGCTTTTAGTCCTGTGTTTGTCAGAAGAGCCCTGGAAGCAAGGCAGACAGGTACTGAGATGCCATTTTATAGCTACAGAAGCTGCATGGCCAGGTCTGGACATAGTGGCCACAAAGACAGCAGGTACTCAACTATTACAGGCAAGGCCTTATCCTCTGATTTTCTGGTCACACTGTGGCTATTGGAGAGCGTTGATCTCTCCTCAGCATTTGGGGCCCATGGTCCAGGCTACAAGTGATACATGAACACAATTCCACTCATTTGGGGAGCTGCTCAGGGGCTAGCCTGCCTTCAGTGATAATTTACCCTTCCATTTTCTTGAGTGCCCCTCTCAGTTATAGCCAGAATATTAGGACATTCTCCAGGTTCTTCTATTTGGGTCTAGGCAAAGTCTTTGGCCCTTAGACCCAGAACAACAGTGCTATTATCCTCACCAGGTCTTGGCCGTAGGCTGAGGCCCTCCTTCTTCCTGCCCAAGCTCTTGCACATAGTCCTACCTTCCTCATCTTGAGAGCAGAGGCGTGGTGGCCCTCTCTCTCCTGCTCCCAGGGCCCACACACACACATTCCATTAACACTGTCCTCAACCACAGATTCAGGGATTCCACTGATTGATACTCCTTTTTGCTCCTGGCTGGTCAGGGAACAGATCAAAATGAAAGATGGGACATTCTCCCAATTTAGTCAAGGCCAAGGAAAAGGCCAGAAAAATGAGGTAGGGGCATGATGATGAAAAGGCCAACTTTCTAGCACTCACCTGGCCTGGAAGGGAACAACAAAAGTAGAACCCACCCTAGACATAAATAAGGCAACCCCTGGAGAGTGAGGAGTATGGTTGACTGGACTTCGTGGTGAACCTGGAAGATTACAAGCATTAAAAAAATTTTTTTAATGTTTATTTTTGAGAGAAAGAGAAAAAGAGAGAGAGAGAGAGAGAGAGCGTAAGTGGGAGAAAGGCAGAGAGAGAGGGAAACACAGAATCGGAAGCAGGCTCCAGGCTCCAGAGCTGTCAGCGCAGAGTCCGATGTGGGGCTTTAACTCACGAACAGTGAGATCATGACCTGAGCTGAGGTCAGACGCTCAACTGACTGAGCCCAGGAGCCCGGATTATAAACATTTTGATTGTTTTCAGGCATATTATTGCAACTGTTTGTAAGATACAAGCACCAGCTTTCCTGCCTTATGTTTAGCAGAGCAGAGTCTAGTGAATCTGTGGAATCTTTGAGATTCAGGATCTCACAGGAGCTCCGAATCCCCATCTGAACACAGATTCTCTGGATTCAGGGCTGCAGATTCTCAGACTGAGTCTAAATGTCTCTAGGAAGTGCTTTGAGGATTCAGCTTCAACCAAATTGATATTGATGGTCTGTGCATCACAGAATATCTAGCAGCACCCCTGGCCTCTACCCACTAGATGGCAAGTCATGACAAGCAAAAATGTCTACACACATTGCCAACTATCCCCCATGGCACAAAACTTTCCCTAGTTGAGAACCATTGCTCTGGAGAGACCTGCGTGTTCTGGAGCCCTGGGGTGGGGTCTGCAGGCGGTGGGTCTGAGCTTTCTGTGTCCCGGCCCAGGCTCGCATCGAGGAGCTGGAGGAGGAGCTGGAGGCTGAGCGCACCGCCAGGGCCAAGGTGGAGAAGCTGCGCTCAGACCTGTCCCGGGAGCTGGAGGAGATCAGCGAGCGGCTGGAAGAGGCCGGCGGGGCCACGTCCGTGCAGATCGAGATGAACAAGAAGCGCGAGGCCGAGTTCCAGAAGATGAGGCGGGACCTGGAGGAGGCCACGCTGCAGCACGAGGCCACGGCGGCGGCCCTGCGCAAGAAGCACGCCGACAGCGTGGCCGAGCTGGGCGAGCAGATCGACAACCTGCAGCGTGTGAAGCAGAAGCTGGAGAAGGAGAAGAGCGAGTTCAAGCTGGAGCTGGATGATGTCACCTCCAACATGGAGCAGATCATCAAGGCCAAGGTGGGCTGCCCTCTCACCCTTCTTGCCCCCTTCTCTGTCTCTGTGGCCTTCCTTCCACAGTCTCTGCCCTGTCTTCTCATCGTCACCCCTTCATCACCTCTTGGTCTCTGTCTTGCTCTCTCCCTCACCCTCCCTCCTTCTGCCCACAGCTCTTCACCATCTCTCCTTTAGTTCATGTACCCCTTTCAGATTGTTCCTGTCAGCACCTCTCTTTTTCACCCCCCTGATCCCTGTGCTCTCCCCACCTTGGCCTTCCCATCCTTTCTCTGGTCCACCCAGTCCCTTTCCATGACAAGTTGTCCCTTACTGCCTGAAGGCAAACCTGGAGAAGGTGTCCCGGACACTGGAGGACCAGGCCAATGAGTACCGTGCAAAGCTGGAAGAGACCCAACGCTCCCTCAATGACCTCACCACCCAGCGAGCTAAGCTGCAGACTGAAAACGGTGGGTGCCCCTCACCAGCCCTGCGCCTTCCTGAGAGTCAGGTACCAATGGCCCTCTTCCGTAGCCCACAAATTCCTCCCTCTTGTTCCCACCTCCAGGGGAGCTGTCTCGGCAGCTGGATGAGAAGGAGGCACTGATCTCCCAGCTGACCCGAGGCAAGCTCTCCTACACCCAGCAGCTGGAGGACCTCAAGAGGCAGCTGGAGGAGGAGGGCAAGGTGAGGCGCAGCTAGGGGCAGTGGGACAGGCTTGATGGCGGTGCTGGACAATTAACATCAAGACCAGGAATAGGGGCCTAGAGACCGGAGAGAATCCTCTGTGGTGGAAAGAGCCCCAATCTAGCTTCCTCTACACTCCAGCTAAGCCACGCCTCAACATCATCCAATGCCTCTTTCCTTATTTGTAAGGGGGTGGGGTGGGCAAACTGGGAGGCTACTCCAAGATGCTGAGATTCCACACCAGCCCTCACTCTAATTGAGGCTGGGCTTGTTTGAAGTCTATGGATATGAAAAGGATCTAGAGAATGATGGTGGTGGGGCATTCCCTCCTCCCTTCCTCGGAAATGAGCCTGTCTGTCAGTGCCCACCCCTCCCCAGGCAAAGAACGCCCTGGCCCACGCACTGCAGTCAGCCCGACATGACTGTGACCTGCTGCGGGAGCAGTACGAGGAGGAGACAGAGGCCAAGGCTGAGCTGCAGCGCGTCCTGTCCAAGGCCAACTCAGAGGTGGCCCAGTGGAGGACCAAGTACGAGACAGATGCCATCCAGAGGACTGAAGAGCTCGAAGAGGCCAAGTGAGTTCAGGGCAGTCGCCCACCCAATTCTAAGAGAGGAAGGAGCAAGACAGGCAGAGTGGGCATGGGAAGGAGATCTGAGGAGGGTGGAAGAAGCATGGGGGCTAACAGAGATGATTGAAAGGGAGCCTGGATCTTGTGTTCTGAGTGAACCTGGCTGGCCCTGACTCACTTCCTGTGACGCATGAGCTTTTGGCTCGGGTTATACCTGATGCTCACGTATAAGACGAGCAAAAAGCTTGTTGGTCAGAGGAGCTTCCATCGATCAGCCTGGTATGGGGAGGGGTGGGGGTTGTCACCCAGAGGTCACTGCACATAGGGAAGACATTCTGTCCTAGGCACTCGCAGGCTTAGGTTGCTCGAGGCTAGGGACGCAGGGCCTAAAGGGCTGTTCAGGGTCCCAAGGTATTGTGGGGAGGAGGATTGGGTCAACCTGGTCTGGGGAGGAGGTGGTTCCAAGGTCCCACTGTTCCCAGGTAGAATCACACACACACACACACACACACACACACACACACACACACTAACTGCCCCGGGCAGGAAGAAGCTGGCCCAGCGGCTGCAGGACGCCGAGGAGGCCGTGGAGGCCGTCAACGCCAAGTGCTCATCCCTGGAGAAGACCAAGCACCGACTGCAGAATGAGATCGAGGACCTGATGGTGGATGTGGAGCGCTCCAATGCAGCCGCCGCAGCCCTGGACAAGAAGCAGAGGAATTTCGACAAGGTGGGCCTGAGCTGGAGGCCGCAGCCAGGGGCGGAGCAGGGAGGCCAACGTCACCCGTGAAGACTGGGACCTCCTCCTTGAGGGCAGGGGAGGAGGCTGAGCCCAGCCCAGGGACCTGGGCAGGCCCTGGAGCGGGGCTGGGGCGGGGCTGGGGGCCACGCAGTGAGCCAGGTCCCCGCAGATCCTGGCCGAGTGGAAGCAGAAGTATGAGGAGTCGCAGTCAGAGCTGGAGTCCTCGCAGAAGGAGGCGCGCTCCCTCAGCACAGAGCTCTTCAAGCTCAAGAATGCCTACGAGGAGTCCCTGGAGCACCTGGAGACCTTCAAGCGGGAGAACAAAAACCTTCAGGGTGCGCTGAGGCCTGAGAGACCAGGGAGGGGCGGGGGAGGGGGGGACGGGGAGGGCCACACTGGGCAGGGAAAACTCAGGCTTTGGGCTTTCTGGCCCTCTGACCCCCAGAGGAGATCTCTGACCTGACTGAGCAGCTGGGAGAAGGAGGGAAGAATGCACATGAGCTGGAGAAGGTCCGCAAGCAGCTAGAAGTGGAGAAGTTGGAGCTGCAGTCGGCCCTGGAGGAGGCAGAAGTGAGAGGCTGTTTCTGCCCACACCCCTACCTCATACCCTCTACCTACCCTGTCTTGTTTCTGACTCCCCACTCTCCTTCACCTGGGGGTGGTGCTGACCCCAAGACAAAATTTATTAGCTCCTTTTTTAGTCTACCTACTATCTGGTACCCATGACTACCTCCAAAGCCAAGGTCTGCACCCAGAAAATCATCCCAGTCTGATTATAAGTCATAAGGTTATGTTTCCTATCATGTTTATAAAGTGGTTATCATAATAACCCCTCAGACATTAAGTGGGCTTCAGAGTCAAACAGATCTGAATGTGAAATTTGGCTTCAGAACCTCCACTGTGTCATTGGGCCAGTTTCTTAACCTCTCTGTACCTTCTTTTACTTATCTCTAATGGAATTAATTGTACATACCTAATAAGATTTTATGCGTTATTACTAAGATTAAATGAGGTAACAAACTTAAGCACTTAATATATATTTGCTATTATTACTGTTCATTTTTAAGAACCTAGGGAAAGTCCTGAGTTAGGGGGTTTCTAACATTTTTCACTAAAGGGTAAGTGACCCAGGAAACAAAGATAAAGTTTGGAATATGTGGTCATAAAAATCTCCCACTTTTCTTTTTACATTTATTTATTTTTGAGAGACAGAGAGAGACAGAGCGTGAGCAAGGGAGGGGCAGAGAGACAGACAGAGAGAGACAGAATCAGAAGCAGGCTCCAGGCTCTGAGCTGTCAGCACAGAGCCTGACCCGGGGCTCGAACCCACAAACCATGAGATCATGACCTGAGCTGAAGTCGGACACTTAACCGACTGAGCCACCCAGGCGCCCCGAAAAATCTCCCACTTTTCTATGATGTTTAGAGGGTCAGGATTACGCAGTGTTGGTACTAGAGTGTTTTGGCAATTGTGAGGTTCAAACCCTTTCCTTGACAGAGGAAACCCAGAGCATCCTGCACTTCCTCTGCCAGGGCACCCTGGTGGTCTGGGATGCAGGTCTCACCTCCTGCATCTTTTCCCAGGCCTTCCTCTCCAGAGGCCGTAGTCCTGGCTAATACCCTGCATACTTTTGGCCTCCTCCCCACCTTGCCCTGTGCCCTGACTGTCTGACTTGGACCCTCTCTCCCCCCCCTCTCCCAGGCCTCCCTGGAGCATGAGGAGGGCAAGATCCTCCGGGCCCAGCTGGAGTTCAACCAGATCAAGGCAGAGATCGAGCGGAAGCTGGCAGAGAAGGACGAGGAGATGGAGCAGGCCAAGCGCAACCACCTGCGGGTGGTGGACTCACTGCAGACCTCCCTGGATGCAGAGACACGCAGCCGCAACGAGGCCCTGCGGGTGAAGAAAAAGATGGAGGGCGACCTCAATGAGATGGAGATCCAGCTGAGCCAGGCCAACAGGACAGCCTCAGAGGCCCAGAAGCACCTGAAGATTGCCCAGGCCCATCTGAAGGTAAAAGAGGTTGGGACGCTCAGAAGGGAGCTGCCCACAGGTATGATGAGGGCCCTGGGCTGACACAAATGAGAAAGTGGGAGCCACCCACCTCCTGGACTTGGAGGCTTGAGGAAAGAAAAGCGACCAGATCCTAAGCATGTCCTGGACCAGTCCAGCTTCCAGGCCTAGAGAACAGATGAGGGGATGTGCCCCTTTGCCCTCTACTGGACCGAGGGTTTGAACATGGCATAGGGTGTGTCAGACCCCAAATAGGAAGCCTTGATGGGATGGGTGCTGGTCTCTCACATGCTTTCCCCTGCAGGACACCCAGATCCAGCTGGACGACGCAGTCCGTGCCAACGACGACCTGAAGGAGAACATCGCCATCGTGGAGCGGCGTAACAACCTGCTGCAGGCTGAGCTGGAGGAGCTGCGGGCCGTGGTGGAGCAGACGGAGCGGTCTCGGAAGCTGGCGGAGCAGGAGCTGATCGAGACCAGCGAGCGGGTGCAGCTGCTGCACTCCCAGGTGAGGAGGTCAGGGGCCGTGTGGACAAACCTGCTGAGTGGCAGAGGCCGGGACACCACAGAAGCTTCTGAACCAGATGCTCTGAGTGAGTATGTCCAACCAGAATGGCAAATTGCTTCATCTGTTGGGCCATCTCTCGTCTGTCAGTCATGGCTGTCGGAATCACTACCTTGAGAAGAGGGCCTACACTTAAAAGCTAATGGGGTCGTGATTGGTTGGCAAGATCCACCAAAGTCACAAGATCCTGCCAGATGACAGGAAATGCGTGCTGTCATCTGGCATCCCTGATCTGGAGGACAGCCCCCAGATTGCTCTGTAGAGGGAGATGTGGGGCATTTAACGAAGTACAAGTGCATCTACTTGTAAGCCAAATTCTCAACGGAACACCATTTTTCTGCAGTCCCGTACACAGTGACGTCAGCTCTTCTCTGCAATGAGTTTTCGTGTCCATCTTACTGCAGGGTCCTGTGGGCCTTTTTGCTGTAATCTAGTATGTGTGGGAATGATATCATCCACTGACTCCACCCCCTCTTCATTACTCTACTATATTCTTTCTGCAACTGTAATCATTTCCAGGATATTGTCCTGGTAAAAAGTTGTTCCCATTTTCCCTGCAATATTTTCATGCTCCTGAATAGACACATTATGAAAGATGTCAGGAGAAGAATTGCAGACCTTTCGCTGCTTGAAGTCTTTCTTCAGAGCTGAGTAATTTTAGGTAAACCTCAAGTACATATCCGTTTTCATAAGAAAAGGGAAAGCTGATACAAAACATGGAATACACAATAACAAAGGATACAAGGAATAAATAAAAACAAGACTTTAAAAAAATGACTGGTTTTAATTTTCTGTGGATACAGGTGTAGAATCAAATAACAAAGTATCTATTTGATAGTTTTCTCTACGTGTATCTAGAACACCAGCCTCATCAACCAAAAGAAAAAGATGGAGTCAGACCTGTCCCAGCTTCATACTGAAGTGGAGGAGGCCGTGCAGGAGTGCAGGAACGCCGAGGAGAAGGCCAAGAAGGCCATCACGGATGTGAGTGACTGCTCCCCTTCCTGCCCCCGCTAAAGACATGGGGCCCTGGGTCCAGGCCAGGCCACTGTGCCGTGGCAAGTTGACTCTGTAGCTACGTGAGTCTGAGGGCCTCGGGAAACAAACGCCACGATGGGAAAAAGGTGATCTTCAAGGGACAAGAGGCCCTGGGCCTCTGTTCTTTTACACGTGTCTCCCGTCCCCAGGCTGCCATGATGGCAGAGGAGCTGAAGAAGGAGCAGGACACCAGCGCCCACCTGGAGCGCATGAAGAAGAACATGGAGCAGACCATCAAGGACCTGCAGCACAGGCTGGATGAGGCCGAGCAGATCGCCCTCAAGGGCGGCAAGAAGCAGCTGCAGAAGCTGGAGGCCCGGGTGCGGGAGCTGGAGAATGAGCTGGAGGCCGAGCAGAAGCGCAACACGGAGTCGGTCAAGGGCATGAGGAAGAGTGAGCGCCGCATCAAGGAGCTCACCTACCAGGTGTGGGCGTGGGAGCTGCTCTAGGGGGCAGTTGAGAGCTAATGTGAAAGTGCTTCTCTAGTCCCACCTCCCAACCCACACAGGCCCCACGCACATGCACTTTCCAGAAATGCCACCCGACCCCCCTGGAACCCATGTCTTGAGAAGCTATCTTTAGATTAATTTTCTTTCACATTCCCTGGAGTCAATTTGTCTTGAGTCCATGATTTTTCCTAGTGAATGCAGAACCTACCTCTACTTCCTGAAAATCTCTTAACCAACAATTTCCTCAGGATTTTTTTTTAATAACCTAAAGTGCTACCATTAAGGCTTTAGCACGGTCCAAGGAATGCTTCTACTGGCCTGAAAGGGAGGGACATAGTGTAGCACTTTAGGGATAAAAGTCAGAGATGGGAAAATACTCAGATCTTCCAAGGAGTTTCTGGAACAACAGATAGAAGGCCTTAGATAAAGAAGATCCCAAAATGTTCTAAGACCTGCATCTGCATAGCTCAGAGCTTTTGCCCTTGACCTGTTGTTTTCACAGTGTGCCTGGGAAGGAAGGACAGAGAAAGGGGGTATTGATTCATTTGACAGTTGGATATGAGAGGCACAAGAAGGAGACACAGCTATAGAACTGCAGATGTACTGCAATCCTAAGGGCAAGTTGTATCCTAGCACATGCAATGATGTGGAGATAGGAATGATCAGGTGACAGTGATCCTGTACAGTGCCCAAATCTGACCCAGTACAATATATATATGATTGGTCAGAATGGTCTGGACTATGATAATACCCTTTGTTCGGGGTTCCTCATTAGTCCTCTCAGCTCACTCTAAAACCACTGGCCAGGAGCATCTACAGTGCTCCAGGTTGGAACTGACACAGCCCCGATGTCTCCATGTTATCAGATGAAAGAATTCTGTTTGGTTCTGGGCCCCTTCCCCCACTTCCAACTTTAGCGCTACAGCCCTCTTTGCCTTTTAGATCTGGACTGAGGACCTTGCTGTGGCCCTTTGACTTATAAGTAGCAACAGAGGTAGAATCCCCCACCCCCTCATTGACCTGGCCCATGGGAGGGAGCGGCAACTAAGGCCTAGGGAGGAAAGTGATGTATTGAGGGAGGGAACAGTGATTCCACTTGCTCCTCCTCTCAATTGGCTTCTCCCATCCATCCACCCCCAGACGGAAGAGGACAAGAAGAACCTGCTGCGGCTGCAGGACCTGGTGGACAAGCTGCAACTGAAGGTCAAGGCCTACAAGCGCCAGGCAGAGGAGGCAGTGAGTTCATGGTTTTCTCCATTCTCTGTCAACATACCTCTCATGTGTGAGAATTGACAGGTGTCCGCCTCAGCACGGGGACTGGACGTTCCACGTGCTCTGGGTGCTCAGAGCTATGTCAGGCACCCTGAGCAAACAAAAGCAATGCTTTTGGGTCAAATAGACCCAGGACCTGCCTACAAACTGCTTATAATCCATACACCAGTAAGCCCAAGAGAAAGCAGTGCCACTGCTAAGCAGGCCAGGGGGCCAGACAGTGCTGAAGGCTGGAAGGTGGCTATGGAATTGGGCCCAGAGAAGGACCTGACCATAGAGCAGTGGGGAGGACTCCGGGTGGGCAGCAAAGTGTGCAAATAAGGTGTTAATGCTCACATGTGTGCAGGAACCCTGCAGTTGGGATCATCTATCAGAGTTCTGGTTGAGCAGGTGCAGTGAGGCTGGGTTCTGAAAGAAACCAGACCAGACAGTATCTAACGCATCTTGGGCAGTGGGTGGCCATGAAGGATTCTGAATTCTGGGCAAGTTGAGGAGGATGCCAAGCCAGGAGCAGGATATCCTTGGCAAAGCTGGTAGGGGGACATAGTTGGGGGTGAGAACACCAAGCCCCTAGCTCGGGGACAGGGAGTCCCTCAGATTGGGATGCTCAGTATTTCCAACCCCTGCTGCCTCTCACTTCATCTTCCCCCGCCCTAACCCCCGCCCCTGCAGGAGGAGCAGGCCAACACCAACCTGTCCAAGTTCCGCAAGGTGCAGCACGAGCTGGATGAGGCAGAGGAGCGGGCGGACATCGCCGAGTCCCAGGTCAACAAGCTGCGGGCCAAGAGCCGCGACATCGGCGCCAAGGTGGGTCCCTCCTCTGGGCCCCACTAGTCACCCCATGTCAACACACCCGCCAATATCAGTGCCCCTCAGAGTGGGCACTCCTTACCCTATAGTGTGACAGACCTGGGGGTCCCACAGCTCCCATGCCTGAGAATCCCCTTCCTACTCAGAGTGGCCCGTACAGACTGGCACCTCTGAAGAAAGCCCAGTTCCACCCCCTAAACTACAAAGACCCGCAAATGAGAACCAAGATCCCTGAGGCCAAAAGGCATCCCCCTAAAGGCATCCCCTTTAGGCCCCTAAAAGCCCTGGAGATTCTTCCCCACACCCTTCCTCCCTCTTGCCAGCTGCCCCCTCACACCTTTTATTCCTTTCTCAGCAAAAACTGCATGATGAGGAGTGACACTGCCTCTGGAACTTCATTCTTGCCAACCTGTAATAAAGATGAGTGCCAGACTCTGCCTGCTCCCTGTCCTTTCCACCGCCAGCCTGGAGCTCTTAAAGCTCCTGAGAACAGGGAGTCCCTGTCCCTGTGTCAGAGCTGTGGGAACCAAAGCATTCCACATCTACAGAGGAGGAAGTCAAGGCCCAGAGAAGTGAGGTATCCTCCCTGAGTCCCAGTTCTGCTCATTCAACCATACAAGGGAGGAGAGGGAGAAATGTCAGGAGAGAAAACAAAGGCACCGGAGGGGTGAGCTAATTCTATGTGCTGGGAGACAGAATTTTAGTGTCAAAGCTGAAGCTACCCTCCACCTACCCCAGCTCTGAGGCTGCAGGGGTTACAGGTGTCCTGAGATACCCATTCCCTCCTAAATGAATTTCCCACTGACACTAGAGAGGCTCAGGGCTCACTGGGGATGGAAGTTCATAAAAGGGTTCACACAGGCCCCTTATGAATAACCCACAGGGTGCCCCCCCCCTCCCTATCATCCTCAGGCATAGTCAGCTGGGGCCCAGGTCTGACCTCAGCCTCTATGGTCAGCCCCTCATCATGAGGGGATCCCGAGACACTGGAGCCAGCTGCCGCTGACCCTGAATCAACAGGCACTGTGGACCAAAGCTGGGCATTGCTCGTTTTAGTTTGGCCTTCCAAACGGGCACAGATGAACACAGGTGTATGTGCAGGTGCGCACCATAGATCACACTCCCACTCTCTCTGAGCTCCCACCAGGGACAGTCTGGCCCAGGTCATACAACTGCCCAGGGGACAGACAGGGCTGGCCCCTCTCCCATTCTGCTCCAAGCAAATGCCTGCCCCCTGCTGGGCTTTATGGGCTCAGGTTCTCCTGACCATCTTCTCATCCCTTCACCTGGCGCCCCATCTCCTGAACTGACCTGGCTAAGCCCCTCCTATGCCTCCTCTGAAGCCTTGATCCCAACTCCCCCAAGGGTGGAGAATGGACTGTGCGTGGAGCCCTGAGAATGTGGAGAAACCAGAAAAATACAAAATCTGACTAGTTCTAGCTCTGGAGAGGCTGCCAGTCCTGGTGAGAAGCCAGGGAGGACATGAGAACAGGAAAATCGGAGCAGTCAGACCAAGAGAGACCCATGATTATCACCAAAGGGAGCAGAGCAGCTCTTCCAGAGTTCCAAGGTTCAGGCAGGGGTTGGGGTTGGGGGCTGCATCTGGAAGGAGCACCCCAGAGAAAAGGAAGTTATTTCAGGGTGGGAGCAAACCAGCGTTAGAGGTAGAGCAAGCCACTGAGCTAGGTCATGTGGGCTCTATAGGGCTATGCAGGGACATCCCAGCTGTGCTGGACTATCATGGGCCAGGCAGGGCTGATTCCTGGGCTGTGGCAGTGCCTGTTCTCCAAACCCCCTTAGCCAAACTCTCCCACAGCATTTATGTGGGCAGTCATGACTAGCCTGTCTCCTTCCCAGTCTGTGAGAGCTCAAGGACAGGCCCACCTGTCACTCCTGAATCCCTGGGGCCCGGCACAGGGCCTGCATACAGGAGATGCTCAGGAAATATTTGATGAGGCGCTGGTAAGCTGGAAGACTGGACCCACTGGTGAAGGGAGCTGGAGATGAGGCTGGGCCATTTTTTTCCTGAACTATAGGAGTTTAGTACAGTATCCAGATCACCCGTACAGATAGGTGTTAGGCAAGCTGGGTTCTAGTCCCAGCTCTGTCACAAGTAAAGAGGTCGCTCCCTGTGACTAGGCTTGTTTTCTCTCTTGTGAAATGAAGTCATCGGACCAGCTGATGTCTAAGGGCTCTTCCAGAGCCAGCATTTTGGGAAGTTCTGCCCTCATCTGGTGCTGCAGGCTGACCTCGCTCCTGTGGCCTGTGGGCCAAGTCCTCCCCACACCACAAGGGGGAGCTCTACACACACCCCAGGCAAGCAGCTGGTCCCAAACCCACCAACGAACCTGGGTGTGCAGGTATGGCAGGTGGGCACTTACATGGGGAAGGCTTGCGCCTTCTCAGACACAGGACTCTGGGAACCCAGCCACTCCACAAAGGCCTGGCACACAGAGAATGTGGAGAGGAAGTTTTGTGTTGAAGGAAGTTTTCAGCACCTTCAGTGCAGCTGCCCTTCTTCACTGCTCAGACCTGGTTGCAGAAGAGGGACCATGACCCGCTCCAGGCAGCATTTCTATGAATACTCCCTGGCTTTCCTAATCTGCCTGATTTCTGGGGAAGAAAAAGACTCACCAGTAGGATTTGAATCTTTTAATTTGGGAATGACCAGCTTCCTCCTGCCCTCCCTCCCCAAAACACCTCCTTCCTGTTGGAGCTTCATCAGAGCACTGAGCCCCACAGACAAGTATCTGGTGACTTCTCAGGCCAGAATCCATCTCTGTAGGCCTGGCTAGGAGGTAGTAGGCTGTGGGCTAGTGAAACCAAAGGAAATGTGCACTGTTGCCTTTGTCTGGCTGGGCCTGGGAGCCAGGTAGCTCAGGGTCACTGCTGGTCATCTGTGAATATGGAGGCAGGCAGGGAAGGGCATATCAGGATGGGGTAGCTGGAGCAAAGGGTAGGGGGGGCATCTTCTCTCCCCAGAGCACGGACACTCACCCTGGGTGGTCCTGGGTGCCATCTCAGTCCGGTAGATCTTGAAGGCATCATAGGCAAAGACGGAAACCAGGATGATGCCAAAAACCTGTGGGAGTAGAATCAGGGATGGCACAATAAAGGCCATTGGCCACCATCTATTAGGCAGAAGGAGATGGGTGGTATGGGGCAAGGTGTGAGCCAGAGGCCTGGGCACTGGCTTGGGCTTGTGGGGAGGCACAGAGAGTGTGCAAACACCAGCCAGAGGTCCTTAGGGCCTGGGGAGCTCTGTGGGGCTGGACTCACAAAAGCAGCAATGGCAGCTCCATCCCGGGAGGTCACAGCCGCAAAGGAGACCACCAGGAAGATGATGATGGCACTGACACAGCGGAGGAAGTCCTGGGGGGTCAGGGGTGCAGGGTCAAAGGGAAGTCAGAGAGCAAGGGAACATCACCCTGAGGTTTTCCAGGCTGGTCAGCAGCTTGACCCTCAGACACTATGAATCCCTGCATGGAGATACCCCTGGACACAATATAAAGCACTTGAGAGAGAGAGAGAGAGAGAGAGAGAGAGAGAGACAGAGACAGAGACCCCACTGCTAACCAGGGAAGGGATACAGGTGAATGCAAAGAGAACCAGGACAAGAAGCCAGGCCCTGGGTGGCACAGGGCTGGGGCATGCCAGCCAGGAGGGCCAGGGCAGGGCTGGACCTGGACCTGGACCTTTGGTGAGTGGAAGAGCAACTCTAAGTGATCTGCATCCTTGTTGTCAGTGACAACAGTGAAATCAGGGTCAGGGCTGGGCCCCTTACTGACCCAGGAAAAGGAGAGAGGCTGGGAGGGAAAAGGAAAACTTAGGATTCAGAGAAGAAAGGGATCAGAATGTGGTAGGGGAGGCAGGGTCCCTCACCAGACAGGGCCAGTTCAGCCGATCGAAGCGCTGATAGTACTGGGTGGCGTATAGGAAGAGGAAAGCGAGTGTGATGAAGAACTCGAGTAGTGCTGCAGCCATGTAGGCGGAGATGGAGGCCGTGAAGCAGATGAAGATGATGAAGGTCAGGGCCTGTGGGACCAAATATGTGAAGCTTGCCAGGAAGGGGACACAGGCATGGCCAGATTGTTGCCTTCCCCTCCTGAGGAACTCCCCCAGGCTGGCCCCCACCACCCATCCTTGGAGGCCTCCCCATCTTTGGTACCGGGAGCCATACTCCAGGGCGTTTGCCCATTGAGGGAAGTCTCCAGCTTCCCACTTCCCCCTGCCCTGGATCCCAGCAACCCCAGCAGTGTGGCCCAGCTGCACTGCCCCAGGGAGCACCATTCTATGGAAACCACAAAAGAGGTGTCCTGCTGAAGCACAGGGTACAGGGTGAACTCCAGCCTCTGGAGTCATGCCCACAGCAGCCCTGCACCCCCAGAGGGACCCCCTATGCCATAATACTTTCCCCACTCCCAGATATCAGAAAGTCCTCTAAACAAGGACCAAAACAAGGCCTTTGGTTCTACACCCAGAGACAAGGTTTAGAAGGCAGATGGACTTTAAGGGTCCCTGGGCTCTGGCAATGTAGGATGACATATATGCAATGGACTTAAGTTTACACTAAGGTCTTGCTAAGTGACAAGGGAAGATCCTTTCCTGAGAATAGATGTTCATGGGGAGCAGGCAACAGATACAGTGCGACAGGAAGTCTGCCCTTTTATGTCCGGTCTAACTTCAGTTCTTCCTGCTGCACCTAAACCTGCTGTAACTGCCTTCAGATGGAGACGCAGCAAGAAGGCAGGGTAGGAGGTGAGGGCAGGGCAGCCGGGGAGAGCAGGGGTGTCCAGAAAGCCTGGGAAAGGAGGCGGCTGAGGAGTGAGCCCAGTGGGGGCCCTGGGATGGGGAGAGGGAGGAGTGGGATAACGCTGGGAGAGATAGAGGCGCCAGGTTGGGGAGGTGGCTGTTACCAGCTCAGTTTCCAGCAAGATGCCTTTGAGGGAGGAGAGGAAGGTCTTGTCCACGGCGAAGCCCTGGAGCACTGCAGCTGCCCCCTCTTCAGGGGGCCGGTCCCGGCGATCCCGAGCACTGAGCATCTCTGTGGGGCCCACCAGGCACAGCCCCCACTGCCACCAGCCCAGGAAGGGAACTGGGAAGACGGAAACCTGGAGAGATGGGGAAGCAAACAGGAGCAGGGAGGCACTTGGAGAAACCTGAAAGAGAAGTAGGCAGGCTGGCTGTGGGGCCGCAGGGAGGCTTGCCCAGATGGGTCTTCTCCCAGCTGCCCAGAGTGCCCCTGCTGGGGCCTGCAACAGCCCCCCAGGAAGCACATGGGGAGGGGTGGGGCGGGGCAGGGAGGAGTGGTCAGCCCTCCCCTTACTGGAGACCAACCCCGCCCAGAGAAGGGGAGAGGGAGGAGGGGGGGGGAAGGAGGAGGTCCACAAAGAAACCGGGAGGAGCCAGGTGGTGAGCCGAGAAATGGGCTAGACTAGGAGCCCCCCAAGGACCCGGGCCTGAAGAAGTTTGCATCCCCCTCCCCTAACTCCTCTCTTCCTGGCTGTCCTTTCTCCCTTTTCCTTTTAGGGATGGTGGGAGCTGGAGCCCGGCCCAGGCAGCACCCCCCAGGACCAGGCTGTAGCAGCCAAGACTGAGGACAAAGGCAGATTGTTGGGGGGACAAGGGGGCGCTGTGTGCCTGCTGCAGTGCCTCAATGGGCCTCTGTCTTTCCAGCATGCCAGGAGGGCAGCCTGACCCCCACCCCAGTGTTCAGGGGTAGGCCAGGGAGCCAGAGAAGGGGAGGGATGGGAGGCCACAGCAGAAACTCTGGAAGGCAGAAGAACAGGGCAGTAGGTAAGGGCTGAAGGTGGGGAAGAGAAGGAACCAGGCTGGGGAGCTTGGTGTTCAGGCACCAGGGACGCCAAGACAATTTAGGCCGTTTTAAATACAGATTATTTATTTGGATAAATGTCTCCACGCTCAATAGCAGCCTCTTCCTCAGAGCCTAGTAACTGAACCAAGGTATGTGCAAAGGAGATGCTCACTGAGTGTTGGATGGATGGATGCATGCATGGAGGCATGGAGGGATGGAGGCATGGATGGACAGATGAACAAACGAAATGAGGGCCTCTCCACTGACAACAAGGAAAGTAGCAAGAAAGTGCTTGTGCTGTGCCAGGGCAGCTGGGGATGGGAGAAAAGGAAGAGATGGGGGTGGCGGCCTCCAGAAACGAGGAGGGCCTTTATGACCTTTCCCAAGAGGAAATGCAGGATGCTCTCTTTTAGCGGGCATAAACAGCTCCATTGCTTCACCCTGCATTTCCCATCCACTCCAAATGGTGAAACGTGCGGATCCCCCCAAAGTCCTCCACCCTGTCCCACAATCCTGCTGCTCCTGTAGTGTTTTGTAAGGGTTGAGCATTCGGGTTCCTGGCTCACCATGGCAGGTGGTCATGCACCCAGTTCCAGTGTTCCACCCGGAAACCAGCTATGGGCACATGACTAGGCCATCACTCGGGGCCGCACACACACACAAGCCAAGGAGACACGGTAGAGCCTTTGTTCCAAGCAGTAGCCGTCACGGGTACCCTGCTCCCCAGGGCATGGCCGCCGGTAGAAGACAGTCTGGTTGTGGTAGAGCAACTCCGAGTTGCCCAGGGGGTCCATGTGGGAGCCAGTCTGTAGGCTGACACAGTGTGGACACAGGCAACGGGCGTGGTACAGGTCCTGAGGGAGCCGGTTCAAGTCCCTGTCCAACCTGTGGGGGTGGCACTCATCAGACTCTGGAGGGAGACTGGCTGGGCAGACAGGGGATGGGCCAGAAGCAGGGAGGGCCCAACATGGAAATGTAGTGAGGCAGGCCTGGCTGTTTGTCTCAGCTCTTGCACCCACTTGCTGAGTGACTTTAAGCAAGTCACCCCCTCCTCTCTGGGATTTGTTTCACCTCCTGTAAGTGAGGATCGGGGAAAGAAGAGTGGTTTCCTGGGCCTGGGAGCCCTTGCAGAGGCAGGGGAAGGCTAGCAGCCTCCACCAAACAAGCTCTGCTTCCATCTGATAGTCATGCTGGGCTCAGGCATGAGGTTTCTTTTTGTAATTGTCATTACACTTTCAGCGTTCTTTTATAAAGTAAAAACTGCTCTTATGTCCAAGTATTAAAAAAACTGTAAAGTTCACTGTCTCCCTACCAGTCCCACTCCCCAGAGGGAGCCACTGTCAACTATTTTCTGCACATCCTTCCAGACACTTTTCATGCATATATTATAAACACACATAAGTGTGCATCGTAACACTTATTTACTCATTCTGAAAGGATTCTGTGGCCAAAACAAGACTTGAAAAGTAGATGCTCCAAAGGTCTGAGACTCCCAAAGGCTAGCAGGAAACAGTCGCTCGGTTGTAAGGCCATTCTCCTACAGACAAGCCCTCCCGAGCTGGGGCTCAGCTGGCACAGCATTTCCCAGAGTAGGTTCCCTCATAACTACCCTGCAAGAAAAGAGGCCTGTGGCCAAATGAGTTTGGGAAATACTGAATTTATGTCTCCTTTTCCACAGACTTCTTGCAACCTTTAACGCTCTGAGCACATTATGAATCTCTGAGGGGTGAGGGCTCAAGCAGCTTTTCCCACACTTAACTGTCATCATTAATTTCTGATTAATGTGGGACAAGTATCGTAAAGAACACTTTGGGGAAGATCAGCCACGTAGTCTTCAGGGGGTCATGGCCTCCAAACAAGGGGTCTGGACCCCAGCCAAGTCAGCCATCGGGCACCCAGCCTCCCCAAAGGGGCTCCCACCTCTTTTGGATTTAGCCCAGGACCAAGCCAGACTTCTAAGACCACTTCAAAGCATGTTGACCTGCAGTCTCCTCCCTGGATCTGGTCTCAATCAAAACTGACCTTCTCCCTTCCCCCTGAACTTGTCCACCCATCCCAGAGTTACATTTATGGGGAATGGGAACACAGACACCCCAAGAAGACACAGGATAGAGATCCCTTAAGCCCTAATTTTTAATATATTGTTTTGTTGTCCTGATTTCAGTGCTTCCTAATATTTTTTTACATCGTGGCGCAAATAGAAAATTTTAATATATGTGTAGCACACCGAATGAAAGAGTAAGACTGCCCATAATCAAAGGTTCAACTGACTGAGTAGCTCAGGCAGTTGCACATCTGGCTTTTGATTCCGGCTCAGGTCATGATCCCAGGGTTGTGGGATCAAGTCCTGAGTAGGGCTCTGCACTCAGTATGGAGGCTGCTTAAGACTCTTTCCCTCTCGCTCTCTCTATCTCTGTCTCTCCCTCTGCTCCTCTCTCTTATGTGTGTGCTCTCGAAAAGAAAAGAAAAGAAAAGAAAAGAAAAGAAAAGAAAAGAAAAGAAAAGAAAAAAGAAAAGAAAAGAAAAAAGAAAAAGCTGAGCTTTGAAATCTTGGGTAATTGGCTATCACCCAATAAGAGTCAGAGCTACCCAGACTAGGCCTTGTGAAACACTCAAATCTTTATGGAGTCTCAGATAAAAAGGGGCAGGCAGGCTGGAATTGTGTGGAACTCCCCAGACCCTCGCATATACTCTGACAGGAACACATGCAAGAATTTGGGAGGGGGCTGCAGACTCACTCATATCTCCAGGGGGAGATAGACCTGCTGTTGAGGGGTCCATCTTCACTGGCCCTGCAGGATTCTAGGGAGTGGATGAGGCTAGCGCTCTCTGGCGGGGTCATGAGCACAGTGTTCTCCGTCAGCCATTCATGAGTGGGGTTCTGCCCTTTGCTGGGGCAGCAGCTGGACCAGTGGATGCAGTCCTTCTTGATCCGAATACTGAGGGTGTGGGTTCCCATGGCCATTACCAAGAACACGATCACCTATAGGAAAAGGCCAGTAAGAGACCTGCTCTCAACTAATCTGGGTACTCCTTCCCCAGCTGTTCCCAGTTGAGATCCTGGTTTCCAGCTTCACCTGATCCCCAGCCCCAAACCCAGAGCCTGGCCTCTCTCCGCCCACAGCAACATCTCAGCACCTGCCAGGCCCCCTTGCACTCACCTGGTTCATGATGGATGCTGCTCGCTCAGCCAAGGTTCTGCACTGGCTGACAGGTGGGGCCTTGTGGAAGCAGGCTGACTGGAGCAGCTTGGGCGTCCTGGTTTTATTTTCAGCAAACCTGTTTTGTTTATTCAAATTTATTTCCACAACCTTTTGGAGGGAGTGACCTGACATTAAAAAACAAAACAAAATCAAAAAACCCTGAAAGTGTTTTCAAAAGTTGCTCAAATGCCATCCGCATGGAAGTTATAATTCACATCACACCTTGATAGCCTATTTGGGACACTTTGTTCTTTGCACCTTTCCTGGCATGGGGTCAAACTAATGGTATTCTGCTATTCGGGGCATTGAGAACTGGCATTATGGGAATTTCCCTGGCTGGCTTGGTACTCCAAATTAGGGAACATCATCTGGTTTGTCTTCAGGAAGCCTCATTCCATGCTCCCACCCAGGGCCTTGTCTTCACCATTCCCTTTGTTCTCAGACAGCCTCCTGATCACTCACTTCAGTGAACCTTTCCCTCTCTCTCTGTTGACCCTCAACCCTTCTGTTCTCTGACCTTCAATGACCTTCCTCACCTTCAATGACCCCAACTTCTAGGACCCTCATCATCTAAGATTTCTTCCTTGTTGTCCATTACCCACTCCCTAACTTCCCCTCGCCCTCTCCAGTAGCTGCCCCACCCCCCCCCCATCCCACCCTTCCCTGAACTTCTCTGGGCCAGGGATACAGGTCTAACCCCACAGGACTGCCAGGAATACCCTGACCCCATCAGTTTGTTGACTGGATGCTCAGGGTCTGATGGAAGAAGATGTAGGTGGTTGCTTCCATTGCATAAACGAGAAGGTGAGGCCAGGAAGAGAAAGGCCTCGGTAATTAACAGCCTCACTAAGACCCAACATGAGGTCCCACCTCCAGAACAGATCTGCCCCTACCCCCACTCACAGGGCATTGGGGACAAAAGCCATAGCAAGGATAGCTGCCCCTCTCAGGCAATGGGGCAAGCCCACCCAGCCTCAGCCCACCCCCAGCTCCCTGGGCCACTGGGGGAGCATGTGTGCTCAGAAATGCTTTAACTAGACCTGATCGCAAAGACATGGGTCAGCCAGGGGTCACCCCTCCTGGGATACACCGCATTGAGAGCAGGCCACCTACTTCCCTCCGGGTCTTTTCCCTCCATCCTTGCCCATCAACCCCCCTCATCCCCCACACCCACAACCCCCCCAACCCCAACACACTCATACACAGACATGGTCTCTAGAATGATGTTTTCTGATTTGCATGTACTTTCCCTTAGAAAATACTCCTCTAGTAACCAGGGACTCAGAAAATAAACAAAGGGAACCAGGAAGAACTTAAACTGCAGAATGAGGAGGAATCCTTCAAATGTTGTAGGGCAGAGCAGCCCCAAAGCAGAGGAGTGATGAGGACAGGGGGCAGTCTGGAAAATTGGGAGAAGCTGCTCTGGTGGTTTGGGGGAAGCCTGGAATTAGGGGTGAGGTGGGAACTTAGGGGAAATAGGTGGTGGCTGGGAGAGCAGGAGCTCTTAGGAAAAGCACTGAGGCCGGGAACACATCACCCCACTCCCACTGACCCACTGTCTGCGCTATGCTCCCTGACGCCCTCTCATTTCTGCATGCCACTGGCCTCAGCTCCTGTGTGTCACGTGCCAGGATGGTGTCAAGCTTTGTACATGCACCAGCTCATTTTATCCTTACAATAAGACCATGAGGTGGAAACTATAATCCCCATATTACAGATGAGAAAGCTAAGACTCAAAGACATTTAGTAATCTACCTAAGCTTGCACAGTTAGGGAGCGGCAGAGCTGGCTTTCCACTCCAGCCCTGAGCAACTCCAAACCTAATCTCCTGGCATGGAGATGACACACTGTGCTGACACCCAGTAAGCTGCAAATGGATGAGAAGCCCCCGCAGCAGTATGTGCTTTCCTACTTACCCAGGCTTGGGCCAGGACAGGTCTCACTTGAACCTGCCAGAGGCCATGGGATGTTCCTGCCCACTCAGGCACTCAGCCCTGCTGGCTGGGATCCACTGCTCTAGCTCCTTATTCCTCAGAATTTGGTCTGGCACATGGCCACCAGGGTGGCTTTTGGTGTTCCTGAGAAACCCCCAACCCCAGAAAAGGCTCTGAGGGTGCACTACCCTCCCACGAGAGCTGGATTCCTCTGGGTGTCCCCCAAACCAATCACAGCCACAGACCTGACATTGGCCCAGATCTTCCCATCTTGGCCCTGTCCAGGAAGGGGTGCTCGAAAGAGCTGGAAGTGATCCCAGCTACTTGTTTCACTTATTGATGCTGCAAAAGACCCCCATTGCCCTTCAAGAGAAGCCTTTGGGGTGTTCCCCTACCTCTGTACCAGGATGTCCTCTGAGGAAACCCTAAAAGGCAGAGGGAGCCCCCTCCAAGCACACAGTCGCCCCTCAGGTTGGCCTTTCCCCCACTATGATGATCGGTTCTGACCTGAGAACCTGTGCTCTGAGTCACACACACCCCACCCCTCCGGTTTGCTCAGCCTCTGCCCTTATCTCAGTAGCAGCTCTGTGAGACTCCTTAGGGTGATCCCCTGCCATGAGAAACATTTTCCAGAGGGTTTTCCTCCTGGGGTAACTAGTTTTGGAATCCCTGAGTCACTTCAGCTTCCAGGGAATCCTTGGGGGTGTGGGGAGAAAGGGGTGGCAATGGGAAGAATGTTGGAGGCGGAAACAAAGGAAAGTTCACCGCACACCTGTCCTCACCTGCCTGGGCCCAACTGGCAGCCAGGAGGGGTTGGCTGAGTCCCTGGGAAGAGGGATCAGCACCCAGAAGGAAAGGGCAGGGGAGATGTAATGGAACATATCCCCACCTTTGGCCAAGAAAAGCTCTGGGGGCTTTCAGAAAGCTAGAATGGGACTGTCCTGCCCTTTCGCAAAAAGACATCCCAGTCCTCACCTGCTGCCTTGAAGTCCTGACACTGCCTCTGGTCATATCTTGATTTTAGGCCCTCTCTGGACCATTCTGCTCATTTGTAGAAGGGTTTTTGTTTTTTGTTTTTGAGGGGGTAACCTGGTTGAACACAAAAGCGTCAACCAGCTCAGCTGCTCTGGACCCCAGCTCCTGAAATAATGTTGAAACCACAGGACTCAGCAGAGTCTGCTGAGGCTCATCTGCTCACATCTGATGTGAGGTAGGGGCATTGGTCGTTAAAATGCTGAAATGCTTCTGCCCCTGCTGGTAAATGCATGCTGTCCTCAGCCCAGGGGTGGGGGTGCATTCTATATCACAACCTGCCTGTGATCCAGCAACTGAATGCCTGGCCCAGATGGGGGTCTCCAGAATACTGCTCCCATGTCCTGATTAGTAAGTGATAATGGTATTGGTTGCTACCTATTTATACTATCCCTTTAGGTACAAAAATGTTTAGGCTTAGGAGCCTGCCTTCAAAAAGAACCTCGTCTGGCCTGGGCAACACGTGGAGAATCAGGGTGAGCTGGACCCAGCAAGTCTCTCCCCCAGCCCAGCACTGGTGCCTGCCCATGGAGGGCCCTGGGCTTACTCAGATTTGTTCTACAGTCGTGGCTGCCCTGTTCATTCATCCACTCACTAGCTATTTATTGAGCACCTACTATATGCCAGCCGCTATTCTAAATGCTAACAGGAATGCAGAGGAGGACAAGCCAGATAAGTTCTCTGCCTCATGAAGCTTACATTTTAGGAGGAGACGGATGATAAACAAGGAAACAAGATAATTTTGGATAATTAGTGCTACGAAGAAAATGAAACAATGTTATGAGCTAGAGGGCTGAGGGGAATGGAAGAAGGGGGCTGCTTTAACTTCGAAAGCCAGGGAAAGCCATTCTGAGAATGCAGAATTTGACATGATGATGGAAAGCATGTGGGGGAAGGGTGGTCTAGGCAGAGGCAGCAGGACATGCAGAGTCCTAGAGGTGGGAAAGATCTTGGCATATTTGAGAAACAGAAAGGACAGTGTGGATAGAAAACGAAGGATAAGGGGGAGGGTGGGATGAGATAAGGTAAAGAGGTAGGCAGGGGCCAGATCACACAAGGTCTTCCAGGTTGTGGTAGAGCATTGGGACTTTATTCCAAGGTAAGAGGGAAGGTACTGACTGGATTCGAGTATGATCTACGTGAGGTAAGTTTCTCAAGGGCACGCATGGTTTCCTTGACCTTCTGCTGCCCCCATAGGGCTGCCATCAAATAACAATAATAATAGTTGCTTTTACCCAACATTTATACAACATGGGCCAGGTACTGTTCTCAGGAATTTTTTATTTTTTTAATGTTTATTTATTTTTATTTTTGAGAAGGAGAAAGAGGCAGAGAGACGGGGGGAGGGAGACAGAGAATGCCAAGTAGACTCCATGCTGCCAACACAGAGCCCGATGTGGGGCTGGACCCCATGAACTCTGAGATCATGACCTGAGCTGAAATCAAGAGTTGGATGCTTAACAAACTGAGCCATCCAGGTGCCCTTTTTTTAGGAATTTCTTAACCTCACAACAAGCCTGATGCTATTGGTTCCATTATTATCCCCACTTTATAGACAGGGAACCAGAGGCTCCAAGAGCCTTGGCTCCATGCCAAGGTCACTAACTAGTGTTGAAACCAGGAGTAGAATCCAGGCAATCTGGGTGCTGTGGGGTCCAAAGAGAGGAGAACTGGAAGAATTCTTGAGCGCCTGAGTTTTGAGCAGCAAGAGGAGTAAAAACAGGTCAAGGAAGTCATGGTGTGGGATGGAAGAGACTAGCAGTTGGCCCTGCTGGGAAGGGGAGAGAAGCTGGGGCCCAGAAAGCCAGATGAATGGGTTCCTTCCTTTCTGCCCCTTGAATATGACCAGGGTAAGCCCTGAAGCTGAGGGCCCAGCGGCCTGAGGCTGTTGCCCAACCAGGGTCTAACTGTCAGCCTGGGTTTTCTCCAACCTTACCTGGAGCCCAGAGTTCTCCCTGAAGAAGGTAGAATCGCCTTAAACCTCTGCAAAGGAGAAGGCAAAGATGAGATAAGGACAGGGAAAGGCTCTTCCTGTCCTCAACAAAGAAACACTTCCAATTTTCATGAAAGTAAAGTGGGGGGTGGGGGGGCAGCAAGATGAAGAAAATTCATGGAGGGAGATCTTTGCCCCAGGCATTTTACATATATTTGCTC
Source organism: Felis catus (assembly GCF_018350175.1). Classification (NCBI taxonomy): domain Eukaryota; kingdom Metazoa; phylum Chordata; class Mammalia; order Carnivora; family Felidae; genus Felis; species Felis catus. The sequence goes on along the minus strand of NC_058373.1, from coordinate 73,825,556 downwards.
TTCACCAAAGACACTGTTACAGATGAGGACCTGAGACTCAGAGATGTTATATAACTTGGCCAAAATCACATAGCTAATAAAACAGGATTCATTCTTGAGTCTCACAAGCTACATTCCATGCCTGAGCACTCCAGAAGCATATTCTTATTTTCCTGCAGGTTTGTACTCTGCTCCCCCTCATCTACATTTATTTCCCCAGGCACTGAACTACAGGCAGTGAGCCCCAATGCCCGCCTCCCAAACCACCATTCTGCCTGGTCCTAGCAATTCTCTTCTGCCTAGTCTTCTGACCTCCATCTATTTCTCCTTGTGCCTGTCTGAGCATTCATCTTTGGGAATTGGATTTTCTGCCCACTTCCATCTTGGGCCCCCATTTGCCTTGACAGTCCTCTGGGCAGAGCATACCAAGTCACTCCCCAGCAGCTGAATGTCTGTGTTCCAGGCATCCAGGACCCCCAGGGCTGGGGTCTGGAGGAGATTGGATGGGGCTGGAGCTGGGATGGGGAGCTCTCCCTTCAGAGGCATCTGGAAATTTATAAGTTCCTCTACTGCCCTAAGGGCATCTAAGTCTGTTTGGAGTTCCCAGGCCCACCCATAGGTCTGCACCCAACTCTGAGTCAAGACCAGAACAGAATCTCTTCCTAACCCACCCCATAGGTCCCACAGGGCTCTTCACAGGTGCCCAGGTGACAGGGAGGGGGAGCCAGGCCAGGTATCCCCCTCCCCTCCTAGGAAATGTCTGCATGTGTGGGCCTGTGGAATGTGAGGAGAGGAGGGAGCCTCAGGTTCACAAAGGGCCTTAAATTAGACTTCTGATGTTATCTACAAATGAAGTTATACCTAGAGTCGTTGTCTGCTTTATGTATTTGGAGTGTTAATTTGTTAAATGTAAACACTGAAAATCTACTACAGCTTTTCAATCCTGTTTAGCATCTAATTCTTTTAAATACTAGGAATCTCAAAAATGGAAGAAGGAAGGCTCCCTTCCAGCCTAAGAGGCCTTGAGGTGTGTCTCAATGGGAAGAAGCAGGAGGTAGGGGTAGCTGGAGGGAACAGCACACACTAAGGAGTAGTAATAGGTCAGGAGAGGTGTGGGAACCCAAGAACCCTGTTCTTGCAGCTGATCCCAGCTCCTCTGAAAGAGGTCTGCCCTTTTGTGCCCGCAGTCCGCACTCCTGCTCCGCGTGGTAGCAGAGTGAGCCAGAGTGAGGGCGGTGGACAGGCCCAGACTGGCAGAGAAGTGTAAGAGCGGCACAACCCGCCAGCCTGCAGCTCTGGGACCAGCCTCATGTTCTCTTGCCAGGGCCAGAATCCATGTCCAGCCGCAGCTCCCCGTCCTTGTCCCCCGCAAGAACGGCCGGTCACCCCTGCCACCCCTGCGGTGGTAACGCCAAGAGAGAAGAGACGCTCCGCTGAGGACCCCAGAAAGGAGAAGGAGCGCGCTCCCTCCCAAGGGAAAGACAGATGTGGGGCTCACGAAAGGGAGGCAGACAGCGGCGCGGGGCTGGCCGGGCAGAGCGGGGGCGTGGCGGGGTGAGGGAAGCTCCCGGGAGAAAGCAGACCACACGACCGGGAGGTCCTCCGCGACGGAGAGAGGAAGAGGCGCCGCGTACAGGGCCCGGGAGGGGGCGTGCAGTTTGGCCCGAGGGTCCCGAGCTGAAACTCAACACCCGCCTTTGGAGGGATCGTCCTCCTTTCTCCTCCGCCCCTTCCCTTCCCCTCCCTTTTCCCCTCCCTCCTTTCTTTTAATCCCCAGGACTGAGTCCCGCGCCGGAGCTGAGAGGGCCCGAGGGGAGGAGGAAGAAACTGCCCTGAGAGGGAGCCAGGAGCCCGGGAAGGGGAGGGAAGGGGAACCGCGCGTGGGGGCTGAGCCCGAAGGCCACGCGCGACCCCCCGGAGCCTTCGCAGCCCCTTCAGTGTTCCCCCTACCCACTCCAGGCGAGCCCACAGGACCCTGGCCCCTGCTCCTCCTTCGCCTTCTCTTTGCTGCTTCCTTTGCTTTGTGGCTTTCCTCTCCGTCCCCAGAGACACCTGGGAGCTGCCCAGAGCTCCGCGGCGCGCCGAGGGGCCCTGCCGGGGCTGCGCGTGAGCGGGCTGAGGTGTGGCGGCGCGCGGGTGGGCCCCGAGACGGCGCGAGGAAGGCCGTCCCGCCCCTTCGGGCCGAGCCCGCGTGCGGGGAGCGAGGTTCCGTCGCGGCGCCCCCCCAGCCCCTGGCGTCCTGAGGGAGAGTGTGCGTGAGTGTGAAGCCGCCTCGCCGCGGGGGGTGCGAGTGTCTGGGCCGAACGCAACCACTCGGGCAACGCAGCCCAACGGCCACGCTCTCGGAGGCCTTCGGCGCCAGCCTGGCCTTCTTTCGCCAACTTGGGCGAGTTTGAAGAGGGGCGAACGTCTCAGCGCTCGCTCGCCCCACCCCCTCGCAGCCGGGCCGCCGCAGGGCCCCGGGCCGCCCCGACCACAGCCCTGGGAGCACCGCTCTCCGCCGCGGCCCCCGGGTGGGGAGGGTTGGCCTCTGAACTCGCTCGTCCAGCCCAACCGCTTCTGCGGCTTCTCCCAGCCCTCGGGGCCGTCCTGAGCGGCCTGGCGAGTCGTCGAGCGCGGCCCCAGCTCCCGCCTCCTCGCCTGCCCCAGCTCTGGGTGGGAGCTTTCGGGCCATGCAGACCCGGGGTCCCTCCGCGGCCTAGGGCAGGCAGCTCCGGGGGCCTGGCCAACCCCGTGGCCCCCGGGACAGCACGGAGCGCGCGCCCTTGGATGAAGTCCCGCAGCGACGCCCCGGCCCGCCCCGCTCCTCCTCCTGCCCGGCCAAGCTGCCTCCCATTTGGGGAGTTTTGTGGGTTTTCTTTCTCCTCCTCCAACCTCCGCGGAGGCCACGACTCAGGCGCCGCAGCTGGGGGCCGCCTCCATGGTGCGGGTCGGCCGCTGCTGAACTCAGCGAAACCGAGCCTGGCCTGGAGAAGGCCACACAGGAGGCCAAGGCCATGGCCATAGCCACGTCGGTGAGTCCACCAGGGAAAGGAGGATGCGGGCTATTGGCCTCCACGGTCTGCCCTGCACTCCTGTCACTTTTATTTCTGCTTTCTCTTTGTGTCTCCCTGGGCCCTTTCTCCTCCGGGAGGCTGTGTCTCTCCCCCTTCCCCCCCCCCCGCCCCCCAACCCACTTTTGTTTCCCTTTCTCCCTCTCACACCTCATCCCCAGCTCCTTCTGGGTCTAGGTTCCCCCCTCTCCCCTCCTCCTCCCCATTCTCCTCTTTTCTTTCTGGTGGCTGCCTCTGGATGGAGGGGAGGGGGCAAGTCTAGCCCGAGTCCTATCTGCTGTTTTATGGGCGGGAACAGATGGCCACCGGTGGTCGCAGGGGCTTGTGATTGGGAGGCAAGTAAAAGGTTGGGAGGGGGCTGAATGGAGGTGGCTCCAGGAAAGTAGGAGAGGCCAAAGAGGCCCTTCTCTAGAGGAAGTATGGAGGAAAGGGGGGAAATTGAGCCAAGGAAGGAGATCTGTTAGGGAGACAGCAAAAATGGAGGAGGAGAGGTGATGTCAGCCAGCTTCTGGCCACTTTCCGGGGACTGGGGACAAAGGGAGGAGACAGCTGGCATGATGGGACAGTGGGAGGAGGCCTCCTAGAGAGTGTGTGGCCCACTGCCACTCTACCCGCCCACCCCACCCCCATCCCCAGTTAAGGCAGCCACTCCCTCACAAGTCAGCTGGGCCCCTGAGGAGGGGGTAGAGCAGAGGTGGCCACACCCATCATCATTCAGTCTATCAGCAACTCTGGCCTGGGTTCCCGAAATTGTAAGGCCCAGAGGTCTGGCCCCATTGGATGGAATTCAGACCTGAGCACAAAGAGGAGCTCTCCACAGCCCCACCTCTGCTTTCTGTCCAGTGCACCTTATAGTCTGATTTCAAACAACTCTGTCCCCTTTCCACCGTTCCCTAGACGCTGTGATTCCCCAGGGAAAGCTAGTCTGCTGTGTGCCTTCTGGCCCCCTCTGAATGGGTGCTCTGAGGAGATTTATGAGGCTGGAAGCATGGCTCCTGACATTCTCCCATACCCCTCAAGGAGTTCGATTATCACTCTCAGACCAAACTCCTTTTAGCTCCTCAATCTGTGTGATGGTAAGATTAGCTCAGAGCCTGAAAATGGTGGGGGTATTCTGACATAAAGATGCTAGCACAGAAGCTGGTCAGCTTGTCAGCTTTGTGGTCCCAGGAGGTAGATTTTTCTTTTTACCTAGAGGTGGGAGGTGGCATTTGTGCCAATCAAACTCACAGGAGCCTAATAACAGTTAATATCTATCGAGTATTTACTGGCCCTAGTTTATTTATTTTGAGAGAGAGAGAGTACACACACACATGTGAACAGGGGAGGGGCAGAGAGAGAAAGAGAGATAGAGAGAGAAAGAATCCCAAGCAGTCTCCATGCCGTCAGTGCAGAGCCCAACTCATAGTTCCATCCCATGAGTTGTGAGATCATGACCTGAGCAGAAATCAAGAGTCAGATGCTTAACCAACTGAGCCACCTGTGTGCCCCTGAAAATGGATATTTGGATATGGATATGAAATGGCACAAAGGAGGAACCTGAAGCTTGGGAAAGTTAAACAACCTACCCAGAGTCACCCAGCTAGAAAAGGATAGGGCCAGGACTTAAACGCAAGTCTGTCTGCTTCAGAACTGTGCTTTTAACCCACTGTCTCATCCAAAGTACTAATTTCTAATTTACACTTAGAAAAGTGTGGACCTAACCAGGAGTTTGTGTCATCTGGTTGGCATGTTTTCTTTCTGTGGGACAATATCCTTTTTTTTTTTTTTAAGTTTATTTATTTTTGAGAGAGCAGATGTGCACACAAGCCAGGAAAGGGCAGAAAGAGGGGGACACAGGATCTGAAGCAGGCTCTGTGCTGATGGCAGAGAGCCCGACACAGGGCTTGAACCCACGAACTGCAAGACCATGACCTGAGTTAAGTCAGATGCTTAACTGACTGAGCCACCCAGGTGCCCCAAACAATATCATTTAGAAGCCAAAATATAATCAGAAAATAGTTTGAGGAGTTTGGAATGAGGCAAGAGGAAAAAAGTCAGTTTGTTGTTAAAATCACCAAGCCATGAAGGGCTGGACAGCCTCTCCACCCAAGGGAAATGTCAGTCAAGAGGAATATGCACTCATGCTGGCTGAGCAGGGCCTCCTTCTCCAGGGCCTGGTGGCCGAATGCAGTCTGCCAGAGATCTTTAGCTTGAGATGTTTTACTGAATTAGCCCACATGAATTACCTGTTAGGTAGTTATGTCTAACTACTAACTACCTGCTCTCCACCACCACTGCCTGGAATCCTGCCAGCAGGCGCAGTCATTTAGCAAACATAACCAAACCAGAATATATTTTGATATTGTGAGTGGTGTAAGCTTGATTCTGCCAAAGAACAACATGGAACCAGAGCCCTGTGAGGGGTGGCTACCAAAGGGAAATTGGGAATAATGAAGATTTCATAATGTATTTGAGTCATGTTTGAGTCATGGACTCTACTTAACCAAGAGGTTAAGTTACTAACATATGAAGAAGAAAAGTAGAACCTTACGTTTGTGATTGTGGAGAGGTAATAGGGGGTGATTGAGAACGCGGACTCTGGAGTCAAACAGCCTGGGGTTCATGTGTTGTAGGCAAAGTCCTACTCTCTCTGTCCCAGTCTCCTTTCCAAATGGGGATAATGAAGGCTCCTTCCTCATAAGCTTGTTTTTTAAAATTTTTTATTTATCTTTTAATTTTTTTTAATGTTTATTTTTATTTTTGAGAGAGTGAGAGGGACAGAGAGAGAGGGAGATACACAATCCAAAGCAGGCTCCTGGCTCTGAGCTGTCAACTCAGAGCCTGATGCAGGGCTCGAGCTCACAAACCATGAGATCATGACCTAAGCCAAAGCCAGCCGCTTAACTGACTGAGCCACCCAGGAGCACCATAAGCTTGTTTTTGTTGTTGTTGTTTTAAAGTTTATTTATTTATTTTCAGAGAGCAAGAGAGTGGGGGAGGAGCAGAGAGAGAGGGAGAGAGAAAGAATCCCAAGCAGGCTCCACATTGTTAGCATAGAGCCCGATGCAGGGCTCGATCTCCTGAGCCATGAGATCTTGACCTGAGCCAAAATTAAGAGTTGGATGCTTGACTGACTGAGCCACCCAGGTGCCCCACTCATAAGGTTGTTTTAAGGATTAAATGAGATGAGATGATTAGTGTAATGACTTGCACAGTGTCTGGATACATAATTTGCACTTAATATCTGTGACTTACCACCTTAGCATGTGACTCTTGGAGGAAAAAAACTTAGATGTCCCGACCAGACAGGACTGGAAACAGGATGGTAAATGCTTGCTCTTGGTTGGTCTGCCAGTCCCGCAACACACACACACACACACACACACACACACACACACACACACACACACTGGAGTGTATACACTTTTCTCCTCTCCATGGTAACCTCAACTTCCTCTGATAGAACCTTATTTGCTCAGACTGAGAACAAAAGCATTGCTTCAGTTTCTGTTTTCTTCCTTTTTATGCCTAGGCACTGTCTGGGCTGCATTTTTCCCAGTCTCCCTCAGATTGATGGGTGTCTGCTGCCACTTGATCTAACCTTCTGCTTGTGGGGGATGCTGACTGGGAAACAGGAAGGGTGAAGAAGATTCTATGGGAGACGTTAGCAGGGCTTTCTCATGTACACAAAGCTTTGGAGGAAATTCATTCAATATATGTTCACTGAGCACTGATTCCAGGTGGAGCCCTATTGCCTATAGCAGGGGCTAGGAATACATCAGTCCCTGCTCCCCAGAGCTTATAGGGCAGGGGAATAAATAGATAAGAAATGAAATAGCCAAATAGTGTAAAGTATTATGAAGGGAACAGTAGTGGAGATGACACAGAATGGGGTGGGGAGAAGAGTGAAGAAAAGACCTCTTCGAGAAGGAGTCACTTAAGGAGAACTTAAGGATAAAAAAAGGGCCAGTCAGATGACGAGTCAGGGCAAGAGCATTCTGGGTCAAGGAAACCACAAGTGCAAAGGCCCTGAGGTGAGAATTTCTTTAGTTCAAGGAATAGAAAGGAAGAGGAGGAATGCAGGGGATGCAGCTGGAGACCAGGCAGGACCAGTCTGGAAGAGCGGAGTCAGGAGGTCACATTTTTAGCTTGTGGGAAATGGGGAGCTCCATAATGTTTGAGCAAGGAATGTCATGACCTGATATATATGTGTGAGACCCATCTCCCCATTCCCACCTCACCCACCAGGCCCAGTTGGCTCGGGCACTCTACGACAACACTGCTGAGTCCCCCCAGGAGCTGTCCTTCCGCCGAGGGGATGTTCTACGGGTACTGCAGAGGGAGGGCGCTGGTGGGCTGGACGGCTGGTGCCTCTGTTCCCTGCATGGCCAGCAGGGCATTGTGCCCGCCAACAGAGTGAAGCTCCTTCCTGCTGGCCCGGCACCCCAGCCCAGCCTCACCCAGGTGCTCCCAGCCCAGCATGGCTCACCACATCCAGCCCCAGAGCACAGCAATGAGGACCAGGAGGTGAGAGCTAGAGCCCTCCCATCCCCAAACCAGAAGAGCCTAGTTCCCCTTCACTGGTGCCTGCGGCGACGTGGGGCAGGGCAATCCCTGAGACCACAGCTCTTCACTGACCCTGTACTATGTGAAACCTGCCTGCCAACCCTTCCTTGGTTCTGTTTCCCCATTGGTACAGGGTGGGGGCTGGAAGGGATCTAAGCTCCTGTAAGGCATACATTATCTTCTTCCTGGTCCTGACCCACGCATCTGTCTTGATCACCCAGGTATATGTGGTACCACCCCCAGCTCGGCCCTGTCCTACCTTAGGACCTTCACCTGGACCCTGCCCGCCCTCCCCTGATCCCATCTACAAGGTCCCCAGAGGGAGTGGGACCCAATCAGCTGCCCCTGGAGATGCCTTGGAGGTGAGGACCAGAGGTCTGTGTATGTTGGTCAGGGAACAGAGGGCTCTCAGTGGGGTCTACTGCTGAGGCTGAGGGTAACTGGTGGCTCTGCTCCCTCTCCAGGTCTATGATGTGCCCCCCACTGCCCTCCGAGTTCCCTCCAGTGGCCCCTACGACTCCCCTGCCTCCTTTACCCGCCCTGTAGCCCGGGTTGCCTCACAGGCTCCTGAAGAGGATGAAGCTCCCTATGATGTGCCTTTGGCCCCAAAGCCACCGTCAGAACTGGAGCCAGATCTGGAGTGGGAGGGAGGCCGGGAACCAGAGCCTCCCCTCTACGCTGCCCCCTCCAACCTGAAACGGGCATCAGCCCTGCTCAATCTGTATGAAGCACCAGAGGAACTGCTAGCAGATGGGGAAGGTGGAGGCACTGATGAGGGCATCTACGATGTGCCCCTGCTCGGGCCGGAGGCACCCCCTTCTCCAGAGCCCCCAGGAGCCTCTGCCTCCAATGACCTGGACACCTTGGCCCTGCTTCTGGCCAGAAGCCCCCCACTCCCACACAGGCCCCGTTTGCCCTCAGCTGAGAGCCTGTCCCGCCGCCCTCTGCCTGCCCTGCCTGTTCCTGAGGCCCCCAACCCTTCCCCAGCTCCCTCTCCTGCTCCAGGCCGAAAGGGCAGCATCCAGGACCGGCCTCTGCCCCCACCCCCACCTCGCCTGCCTGGCTACGGGGGCCCCAAGGTTGAGGGGGATCCAGAAGGTGGGGAGGTAGAGGATGATCCAGCAGGACACCACAATGAGTATGAGGGGATCCCGATGGCCGAGGAATATGACTATGTCCACCTGAAGGTGAGCTCACCTCCCAACACCCCCAACGGAAATGCCCCCAAGAGAGCCAAGGGGAGGAGTGAGAAGGTCTGGGACCCAGAGGGACCCTCCCTTTCTTCACTGGCCCTGCACGTTATGGCCTGGGTCGCCAGTACTTGGTCCCACCACTTGTACTGGTGCCACATTCCTTCTAAACCCAGCCTAGGGTCCCCAAGTCATCTAACCTGCCACCAGGGCTTCTCCCAGACCTGGAGTCAAGGGACTGGAATCTCTGATGGCAGAAGAAACCTCAGGAAGGAAGGCGGAGGGGGAAGGGGCAGGAACACGGGGAGGCCACCTTCCCTGCTCCCCCACCACTGCACTGAGACCCTGATCCCTCCTGCAGGGCATGGATAAAGCTCAGGGATCTAGGCCCCTGGATAAAGCCTTCCCAGGGGATCCTGAACTGCTGGAGAGGGGGCCACCGGAGCAGCAGGTAACCCTGTGGGTCAGTGCTAGAGAAGGGGGACCAGGAAGAGGAACCATCAAGGGAGAGATTAGGATGGGGGTAAGAGCTCGGTGAGCCAGAGCTGGAGTACAGAGGCGTCAGCATGAAGGAGCTGGGACCTGAAAAAGTATTAGGAATTCAGAAAGAGGGGAAAGAATGTGTTGGAGAGGAATCAGAAAACCGAGCAGCCAGGGAAGCAGAGAGAGTTCTGGGATGTGGGTCAGAGCTAGGCCAGGTAACTTCTGAGGCTCCTTCCAACTGTGAATTCCTGGGTTCCTAAGAGACCTGGCTTCTAATGCCGGCTCCACCAGTAAGCAGCCAGGGGCCCTGAAGCCACCAGATAATCTCTCTGGGCCTCAGGAAAGTGAGGTGGCCTCCTCAACTGTGTGGACCGGTCCTGAGCGTAGTAGCTACTGTTTATTGGGTATTTACCTAGTACGGACCCTGTGCTAATGAAGCACATCGCATGTGTCAACACTAATCACAGCCATAGTTAGTACTCATATGGTGCTCACAACGTACAGTGTTCTGTTCTAAGCCCTTTCTATATGCTGCATCATTAACTGCACCACAGCCTTGGGAGGCAGATACTAGAACTGCACTATCCAGTATGGTAGCCACTAGTCATGTGCGGCTCTTAGGCTCTTGAAATGTGGCTAGTCTGAATCAAAAAGTGCTGTAACTATAAAACACACACCAGGTTTTGCAGGCTTAGTATGAGAAGAAATCTAAGTAATTTATATGTTGATTATAGGTTGAAATTACAATTTTTATATCTGGAGTTAAAACATTCCAGTTTGTTTCTTTTTCTTAACATGGCTACTAGAAAAATTTTAATTACACATGTGGTTTACATTATGTTGATCCTGGACAGCATGGTACCAGATTCTCCATTTTAGATTATAAGGAAACAAGTTCAGTTTGAATCTAGATTTATCTGACATCACCTCTGGGCACTTTCCTGCCACTGGCTGTGAGAATTTAAATTTTCTGATGAGCAGAGGGAAGAGCTCAGGTAGAAAGGATAGAATGAGGAACAGAGGGAGGGAAGGAGGGAGGAAACGATTGCAAAAGTGGCACTACTGAGAGCATCCCGCCAACCACTCCTCTTGCCCTCAGGAGGCCCTGTCTGCAGGGGAGCCGCTGGATCTGCCCACCGGAGATCTACAGCTCTTGCATTTCTACGCCGGGCAGTGCCAGAGCCACTACTCAGCACTGCAGGCAGCCGTGGCGGCCCTGATGTCCAGCACCCAGGCCAACCAGCCCCCACCCCTCTTCGTGCCCCATGGCAAGCGGGTGGTGGTGGCCGCTCACCGCCTGGTGTTTGTTGGGGACACCCTGGGCCGGCTGGCAGCCTCTGCCCCTCTGCGAGCACAGGTCGGGGCTGCAGGTACAGCGCTGGGCCAGGCATTGCGAGCCACTGTGCTGGCTGTCAAGGGGGCCGCCCTGGGCTACCCATCCCGCCTTGCGGCCCAAGAGATGACACAGCGTGTGGCAGAGCTGGCAGGGCAGGCCCTGCAGTTCACCACTCTACTCTCCAGCCTGGCCCCCTGAGGGTCCTGCTCTGTCCTTCTCCTGCCTGCCAGAGCCCCCTTTTGGGTCTTGGGTAGCAGGAGGGCTCTGTTTTTAGGGACCAGGAGAGGTGGGGACATCTCTCCCCTTCCAGTCATCTCAGCCTCTCACAGACATGTCCCTCCCCCCTCCCCCCACAGCTTTTTGTACGAGCCATTTTGTATAAATTATTTATATTTAATATTATTCCCTGCTTTGTCAGGGGCAGGTGCCAGGCCCCTTGGGGCAGGGAGGAACTGGACTCTTTCCCTCAGCCTGGGGTGGAAGTTCTTGGTCACTGCACTGCCACCCACCTCTGAAAGCTTGGCCCCCCAGAGAATCGGGTGGCTGAAACCTGGAGCCATCCAGATCCCTTTTTTTGTCCTTGTTCTTGGCTCTAGGACATCAGCACCTTACTGTTAGCTGAAAGTGACGGCATGATTTTGACCACCCAGAATGTGGAAGTCTGGGAGAGGCCTAAGGGCTCCTCCCCACAGCAGGCAGGACAGAACTGGGCCTCAATAAGCCCTGCTGTCTGGTTCTCTGACTCTGCTTCTTGGGCACCTGGGGGAGGGGCCAGGCCTGGCACCCCTAGGCCAAACCTATGGAATACACACTGTGGGCAGGGTATCTTTAGGTTTGGGGGGGAAGATTTTGCTGTTTTTTTCCAAAAACTATTCATTCGGTGGGTTTCACCTCCCATGATGTGCCAAGCACAGTTCTGAAGGTACATTGTGGGGGTGGGATGGATATAACTGAGTCAGTTAAAATAAGTAAATAAAAAAGAATACCTGCCACAGATTTGACAGTTGCTGGTAATGGAAATGAACAGGGTGATGTGAGGGACTAACTGGATGAAGGAGAGGCTGTTGAAGGAGACTTTAGATGGGATGGTTGAGAGTAATAGCTGAGCTGAGGCCCCAGGGATGAGGGAACTGAGAAGAGTCTGAGAACTAGCATTCCCAGAAGGCAGACACTTAGTGATGGGGGCTTTTCCACCAAGACTTCATTATCATATGATGTCATTAGAGAGTTGCACTTGTGGAGAGGTTGGCCTCACAAGAGCCTTGAAAGGTACCATGCTGAAGACATCATCCCAGTGAAGGCCTGTTCTCAGCTTGGCACCACAGGACAGCTCTGGCCAACTGGAAAGTGCTGCTGGCTGGCCTGGGCACCCTCCGCCTTAGATTAACCCAAGAAGGTCTGGCCCCTTAAACCTTCCTTCCCAGTCCTCCTGCTCACTGCCTTTCTAGACACACCCTCTTTTAGAGGAGCCGAGGGGCAGGTGAATGCAATTAGTCCATAGTCCTCATGCTTTGGTGAAATTGATGAGCCATGGCTTAGATGGGGGATTGCTCCAGCCATTTACCACAGGGAAGAAATCCAAGCCACAGATGCATTGCTTCATTTGTGCTTTTTCCCAAATGACATTTTAGCACAGTGACTGGATTAGAGGCACCCCAAGCTTCAGTCACAGTTCAGGTCTCTTGGCACCCTCTATGCATTTGCCTTCTCCATTTTGGGTTCCTTGTTTCTCATATCACCCTTAAAGAAAACTCACTTCCAGATTCTGGGGTCACCAAAATGCACACTGTGTATTGAAGACTTATAACAGCGCTGTCCTCCATCTCCCAGGAAGAATGTAAAGAGATCAACCTGGAAATCAAGTCAGAGGTTTCAGTGCAAGTCCCAGATCTGCCATGTACCCATGTGTCTGTGGGTAAATCCTGTGAGTCCCTCTGAGTCCTGAGCTTATCTTTAATATGAGGATGATCATAATGGTCTCATAGGGTTGTTGAGAGGCCATACAAGATAATACATGTGAAGGGCCCAGAGCCACATAAAGTTAAGGGATTATAATTCCAGGGCAGACATAAGGACACAGACAAATGAATCCCCAAGGAATGCTGACTGTGACAGCACCAAAGTAAATACTAAAGAGATACCGAAATGAGCTGGAGGGGGAGGGTGCGGAGGGGAGCAGTGGGAAGCTGCTTAATGTATTGGAAGGCTTCTCATATCTGGAAATTTTCTGAACAGAGAAGGCAAATTGGAAGTGCGGTCCAGTGGAGAGAAGAAGCAATGGATTTCCTGGCTGAGACTAACAGGACACTCCTCTATAGCCCTTACCTTAGATGAAGAATCAAGTACCTGTTTAGAGAAGTGTACCTCTAACTTGAATGTACCTATTCATGGGGATCTGGTTAAAATGGAGATTATGATTCAGAGGCTTGGATTCTGCATTTCTGACAAGATCCTGGATGACCTGGGAGCTCTAGTCTGTAAGTCACACTTTTGAGTAGTAATTCTAGGGGTTAAGGAAGGCTTCTCCGAGACAAATGTGCAAATATGCTGAAGGATGAGGAGAACTGACTAGGAGAGGACAAGCCTTCAAGCCATAAAGATTAACTTGTCCAAGGGCCCTGTGACATTGAAAAAAAAAAACTGAAAGAAGTCCAGGGTGATGAGTGCAGTTTGGGAAAGAAGCGAGGTGGAGCACCAGGGAGCATGGGACCAGGCCTGCAGGAGCATGTATGAGGCTCCTGGAACATTAGTATTTATTTATACCTTGTCGGTGAGGAGAAGCCACTGAAGGCTGTTAAGCAGGAAAGGGACATGAACAGATCTGCATTATGAAAAAAAAACAAACACTCCATCTGCACTATAAATACAGATAAGGGAACAGGGCAGAAACAGTGGATGCAGAACACCAGTTAGGAGGCCCAAGTAGTCTGTGCAACAGGTAGCTTGACTAATGGTAGAAAAGCAGAGTATCTGAGAACTATGCAAGAAGGAAAATGGACAGGGTTTTGTAAACGATTTGATATGGGGGTAAGGAGGAGTCCTTGTAAGGGCTGTCACCTTGAACATATGGTCACAGTTGAATGGTGAGGGTACCATTCACAAGGCAAAGAAGCACTAGAAGACGTTACAGGGGAAGAGCATGAGTTTGGTCTTGGATGTATTGAGTTTGAGGTCCTTGTGAGTCACCCAAGGCTAAGATGAATAAGAGGTGGCTACATAGGTCTGGGGCTCAGAAGAGAGGTGTGAGCTAGAGGTGTAAATCCAGGGATTAGGTTTGTATTGTTTACATTGGGGGTGAATGAGGCCGAGGCTGTGAGCATGGGTGAAATCCCAAGGTGGAAAGAACAATGAAATGAGAGGAGGGCCCAGGACCAAGCCTCAGGTTCGAAGACACTGAATGATGGTGAAGAGGTGGAGGAGGAGCCTGCCATGGAGAAAAAAGGAGCAAGAGAAAGAAAACCAGGAGAGTGTGAGACTTAGCAGCCAAAAAAGAAAGTGTTTAGAGGAAGGGGTGGTCAACAGTGCCAAATGATGCTGAGGATGAGGAAGACTCCGCCAGGGTGGGGGTGCTGAAACCCAGAGATGTGGTCTTGTAGAGGACTGCAGCCAGGGCTGAGTACAGAGCCCAGCCCAGCCCTCCATGTTCATCCCCTGTACTGTAGTCGCCAGTATAAATGGCTGTCTTCCCAGTAAGCTACTCCAGGGTGGGTCTTGTCCATCCTGTTATCTCCCAAAGCCTAGCACAAGGCCAGGCACATAATAGATGCTTAATAAATTTTACTGATGAATGAGTGGATGCATGGAAAGATGGATGGATGGTTGGATGAATGAATGAGGAGGAAGAATTGGAAGCAAATGAGGTATCTCTGGCAACTGCCTGGACTAGCTACTATCCTTCAGCTTTCTTTCCTTTTACCGCAATGGCCCGCAGACCCAGAGAACGGAGACAGAGCCCCTGGGCCCTGGCCCCCCTTCCTCTCTCTGACGAAGAGTCTGGACCGAAGGTTCTGCTGACGTGGGAAGGGGAGGAGAGTCTGGAGGAAGGGGAGGGGAAAGCAGCGCAGAGATCGCAGAGACGAAGGAGGCGCCCGCGGCTGCAGAGCTGCAGAGCGGGGTCTCTCCAGCCTCTGTATCCGGGCATCGGTGCCCCCACTGGGCCAAAGGACAGCGCATCCTTTTGGTGCGGGCCGACAGGGCCTCCGCGGTCGGCAAGCTGGCTCCCCGGGTGGCCACCGGGACCCCCGAGCCCAATGGCGGGGGCGGCAGCAAAATCGACAGCACTGTAGAGATCACTCCCAGCCCCAACGGAGTAAGTGCCCGCGCCCCCGGGGCTACGCCATCATCCCCCCGCACCCGCGCCTAAAGCCTGGCATTTTCCTCCCGCGCACTCCCGGCCCCTGACCGCCTTCCTCGCGCCGGCTCTCCTCCCTTGCTCTGCGGCTTTCTCCGCTTCACCCTTCTCCCCCCACCCCCCAGCAGGTCGGGACCCTCGGAGATGCGGTCCCCACGGAGCAGCTGCAGGGTGAGCGGGAGCGCGAAAGGGAGCGGGAGGGGGAGGGCGACGCGGGCGGCGACGGAATGGGCAGCAGCCTGTCGCTGGCCGTGCCCCCCGGCCCCCTCAGCTTTGAAGCGCTGCTCGCCCAGGTGGGGGCGCTGGGCGGCGGCCAGCAGCTGCAGCTCGGCCTCTGCTGCCTGCCCGTGCTCTTCGTGGCGCTGGGCATGGCCTCGGACCCCATCTTCACCCTGGCGCCCCCACTGCACTGCCACTACGGAGGCTTCGCCCCCAACGCCTCCGGCTGGGAGCAGCCCCCCAACGCCAGCGGCGTTAGCGTCGCCAGCGCGGCCCTAGCAGCCAGCGCCGCCAGCCGCGTCGCCACCAGTACGGACCCCTCGTGCAGCGGCTTTGCCCCGCCGGACTTCAACCATTGTCTCAAGGACTGGGACTATAACGGTCTGCCGGTGCTCACCACCAACGCCATTGGCCAGGTGAGGCAGCCTGCTGGGCCGCGGGTCTGGGGGCGGGCCGAGAGCGAGGAGCAAAGGGCCTCAAGCCCCCTGTATCCCTCTCACATCCCCAGTGGGATCTAGTGTGTGACCTGGGCTGGCAGGTGATCCTGGAGCAGATCCTCTTCATCTTGGGCTTTGCCTCTGGCTACCTGTTCCTGGGCTACCCGGCGGACAGGTGAGGGCTGCTGTGGGGATGGGGCAAGTAGAGAGGAGGGCGTGCTAGGGTGGCTAGCCCAGGCAAGTGGCCTTTCCAAGAGGTCGAAGAGGATCCGCTGGACTCTACAGTCTTCTGGACTTCTGTTCAATGATATGCAGCCCATCCCTGTCTCAACTTCACTCCCCATCAAGAAATACTCCTTCCATACCTCTTCTGCACAAGGGGACACTACCACATATTCCCCATCCCCATATCCTTGGATCAGTGGCTAATCTCCAAAGACAATAGCCCCATCCCCACTGATCAAAAACTATCTCCACAGATCAAAAGTCCTAGCTCCTCCTCTATTGTGCCTGTCATCACTAACCACCTCCCTCTCCATCTTCACAGACCCATCCCCACTAATAGCCCCGTCCACATGATGGATTCCATCTCGAGGGCCTTATTCCTATAGATCATTACATTAATTCCTAAGTATCAACAGCCACAATCCCACTGACCTGTATAGTTCAATTCTACAAACAAATGACTCCACCCTTATGGGTCAGTTGTCCAAACCCCATAGATCAATGACCACAATAGCACCCCCTCCCCCAGAGATTAATAGTCCCATCCTCATGGGTCTTCAGTGCTCTTAGATCCTCTCAGATCAAAAGCCCAATTTGCATGAATCAATGGCCTTATTTCAAAAGTCAACAGCCTATCCCCGCCAACCAATAGCTTTTCCCAGGGATCAAAACTCCCAATTCTTCTAATTCTTGACACCATCACCACTGACCAAGTATTGCATCTCCACTGATCATCCTCATAGATTATTAGACTCATCTCCACCCATATACAGTCCCATCCAAATGGGTTAATAGCTCAACTTCCACAGATCAAAGACAACCCAACAGTCAATAATCCCTAAAATCAATACCTATCCTCACTGCCTAATAGTCACATACCCACAGGTCAACAGCCCATTCTCATGCATCAGTGGCCTCATTCCCATAGAACAATAGCATCATTCCTATGGAATAATACCCTCATCCCCAAATTCCAATAATTCAGTCTCCTAAATTCGGTACCCTTAGCCTCATTAACCAATAAGCTCACCCCCATGGAAAAATGGCCCCATTGTGTGGGTCAGTAGTTTCACTCTCAGAGATCAGTCCCCCTTCCCAATGATCAGTGACCCCTATCTTCATCCCCATAGATCAGTGGTCTTATCCCCAAAGATCAATAGCCCAACCTGTCAAGGATCAGTAGTCCTGTCCTCCACTGACTCATACTCAGTGACCATCACCACTGACCAATAGTCTCAGCTTCTCTGGTCTGTGACCCCCCCCTGCTTACGGATTATCCCCATGAATTCATATCCCCATAGGTTCATCCCCACTGACCAATAGCCCCATCCACCCAAGGACTAATGTTCCCACCCCATCCCCAAAGATCATTTGTCCAATCTTCAAAGGTTAATGATCATCCCCATTGATCAATACTTTTACCCCATGTATTAACAAATAGTTCCATTCCCATGGATCAGTGGATCTTCTGGCAAAGGACCCTATCCCCACTGACCATCATTATGGGTTAATTGACCCATGAAACAGCCCATAGAACAATGGCCATATCCCCCCAAATCAATCAGTCCCCTAAGATCAATAGCTACATTTCACTAATACTATCCCCATGCATAAGTAGCCAATGGCCCCACCTTCAGGGATCTATAGTCCCAACCCCGTATATCAGTGATTTCATCTCCTCTGACAAGTATGAGCACAAGCTTTATCCCCACTGACCTGACCAGTATGAGCAAGACAAGCTCTATCCCCACTAACCAATCTATCCCCAGAAATCAATGGTTCTAAGTCTCCTAAACAATATCCTGTCCCCTCTAATGGTTGGTCTCGCTTCCATGCTTTCATCTCTGACCAATAGCCCCATCCACAAGAGTCCATGGTCCCACCCCTGCAGAACCATAACTACATCCCATTGGCCAGTGGCCAGACATCACTTATCCATGGTCCCCTTCCCTTCCCATCTTCTCTAGCCTCAGTCCAACTTTTTACCCCAGTCCTCATACCTCCAAGTTTGAAGGGGGCAGCTGGGCTCCACCCAGCAACTCCTCTCCCAGGGAGTCTGGGTGACCAGAGGCCCTCCCCACTTTCCAGGTTTGGCCGTCGAGGGATTGTGCTGCTGACCTTGGGGTTGGTGGGCCCCTGCGGAGTGGGAGGGGCTGCCGCAGGCTCCTCCACAGGTGTCATGGCCCTCCGATTCCTCCTGGGCTTTCTGCTTGCTGGAGTTGACCTTGGTGTCTACCTAATGCGTGAGTGGCAACTTCCCAGATGTCCTTCCCTTGGGGCTCATGCCTGCCTGTCTGCATTCCCAGGCTGTTCCCACTGCCCCCTAGGATCCCCTCAGTCCCTTTTCAGTCCCCAATTTCAGCTGTCCAGGATCTCAGCTGCCTTTCTGCCCCAGCCTTTGAAGGATCCAGGGACTTTGCTTTTCTCCACACCCCTCCCCACTAGCCCTCAAATCTTTAAGGCCTTCCTTGCCCTTGACTTACTGCTGTCAGGGAATGGAGCTTTATTTAAAAATGAAATCCTGACTAGCTGTATGTCCTTGAACAAGGGTTGATATGAAGGTCAAATAAGAGGCCTGATGTGAAAGGCCCTGTAAACTGGGAATGCTGAACCCACCAGGGACTCTGACCCTTGAGCCCTCCCAAGTTTGAGGAGAGGAGAGAGGACTGAACAGTCTCTCCACTCTTTGCCACTCAGAGGTTAGTCTGTGGGAGGTGATGACTACAGCCTCCACTCTGGGTCTGACTTTGCTCTCTGTCCTCCCTCCCTTTCTTCTCCTCTCTCCCATGCCTCCTTCCTCCCTGGCGTCTCCTCCCTGTCCCTGCTGTATCTCTAGGCCTGGAACTGTGCGACCCAACCCAGAGGCTTCGGGTGGCCCTGGCAGGGGAGTTGGTGGGGGTGGGGGGGCACTTCCTGTTCCTGGGCCTGGCCCTTGTCTCTAAGGACTGGCGATTTCTTCAGCGAATGATCACCGCTCCCTGCATCCTCTTCCTGTTTTATGGGTTAGTATCATCCTCCACCTGTTGTCTGGCCATTTCCACCTCTATCTCCAGCCTGGCTCTAGCCTGGAGACCTTTCCTCTTCTCCACTGCCCTTTGTCCAGGCCTGCCCCAGCCCTAGCCCTTCAGAGGTGGGAGTTTCCCACCCCTGGATCAGGAGACCTCAGAGTGCACCCCCACCCCCACCCCTAGCTGGCCTGGTTTGTTTCTGGAGTCTGCGAGGTGGCTAATAGTGAAGCGACAGATTGAGGAGGCGCAATCCGTGCTGAGGATCCTGGCTGAGCGGAACCGGCCCCATGGGCAGATGCTGGGAGAGGAGGCCCAGGAGGCCCTGCAGGGTAAGAGACAGGGGTCCCTACAGGTGATGCTTCACATGTACACATGACAGTGCCCTCTCCATGGTTACAGCTGTGCCACCTCTCAGGGTCCCCACCACCCATGTGGAGGACCCTGGGTTCAGCTGTTTCTTCTAACAGACAGCTCCTCTCTCTTTCCCAAAGACCTGGAGAACACCTGCCCTCTCCCTGCAACATCCTCCTTTTCCTTCGCCTCCCTCCTCAACTACCGCAACATCTGGAAAAATCTGCTTATCCTGGGCTTCACCAAGTGAGCCTGGGTGTCTGAGCCAAGGGCCAGGCCAGTAGCTGGAATGGGGGCTGGCTGGGTGGGGAAGGCCTGAGGACCCCTGCCAAGGGCAGCCAGGGTGGTGGAAGGCTGTGGATGGGGATTCAGACACTGCTGTTTGCTTTGTCCCCCTTCTCACAGCTTTATTGCCCATGCCATTCGCCACTGCTACCAGCCTGTGGGAGGAGGAGGGAGCCCATCGGACTTCTACCTGTGCTCTCTGCTGGCCAGTGGCACAGCAGCCCTGGCTTGCGTCTTCCTGGGGGTTACCGTGGACCGATTTGGCCGCCGGGGCATCCTGCTACTCTCAATGACCCTCACTGGCATTGCGTCCCTGGTCCTGCTGGGCCTGTGGGATTGTGAGCATCTTCCCTTCCCCACAGTGTGGGCTGAGCAAAGGAACCCCAGCAGAGGTGCCTCAGGCAGGCTCAGCCACTACCTCCCAAGTCCAGACCAGACCCTGCCCAGATCTTCCACAATCCTCCCCACCAGACCACACAACCCTGTCTGTTCTCCCTAGTCGATTAGTGGATGCCCAGAGAGCCCACCTGGCTAGAGCCATGGGATCAGAGAACCAAGGGGATGAAGCCAGGGACTAGGCCACGCGTGATCTCCTCACTTCCATTCACATCCTCCCTCTTGGCCCTCCAGATCTGAATGAGGCTGCCATCACCACTTTCTCTGTCCTTGGCCTCTTCTCCTCCCAAGCTGCTGGCATCCTCAGCACCCTCCTCGCTGCTGAAGTCATCCCTACCACTGTCCGGTGAGCGCAGTGTTGCTGGGGCTGAGGAAGGGCCTGAGGGAGGGAGGGGAAAGTGCTGGAGAAGGGTTGGGGTGAGGCCCATGGTTAGAGGCTGAGTGCCTCCTCCATCTCTCCCAGGGGTCGAGGCCTGGGCCTGATCATGGCACTGGGAGCTCTTGGAGGGCTGAGTGGCCCAGCCCAGCGCCTCCACATGGGCCACGGAGCCTTCCTGCAGCATGTGGTGCTGGCGGCCTGTGCCCTCCTCTGCATCCTCAGCATCATGCTTCTGCCGGAGACCAAGCGCAAACTCCTGCCCGAAGTGCTGCGGGATGGGGAGCTGTGCCGCCGGCCTTCCCTGCTGCGGCAGCCACCCCCTAACCGCTGTGACCATGTCCCACTGCTTGCCACCCCCAACCCTGCCCTCTGAGTGGCCTCTGAGCACCCTGGCAGGAGGCTGGCTTGTATGGAAAGGTGGTATAAGGCCCTGGCGAACCGATTGGGAGGACTGAGTGAGGAAGGCAGGGCTGTCCAGAAGGCTCAGAGGCACCTCACGCCAGCCATCGAGGAGAGCTCAGAGGGCTGTCCCCACCCCCATCTCCTCCCTGCTGCTTTGTGTTCACTTCCTTGGCAAGAGTCAGGGGACAGGGAGCGAGCTCCACAGTGTAACCACTAGGTCTGGGCTCCATCCTGTGCCCAAAGACATCCTCCCAGACCTCGTTCTTTCTTGCTCTATCATTCTGTTTCAATAAAGACATTTTGAATAAATGAGCATATCATAGCCTGGACTTCCCTCCCTTCTGTTGTACTGTCTCTTCGGGGAAGGTTTCTCTTAGTGGAACCAAAATCAGCAACAATCTCCCTTCCCCCTCCCCCCACCCCATGTTACTTTACAGACAGCCACCACCCTTTACTGATGGCTTGCTATGCAGCTAAAGACTGGGCTAGGCACTTTACAAACTTCACTTAATCATTTAGTCCCTTCCAACACTGCAAGGTAGGTGTTGGGTCAATTAAAAGTTTTTGTTGTTGTTGCAAGCAATGAAAACTGACCATAATAAACTTAAACGAAAATGGGAATTTATTAGAGGGATTTGGTGGGGCAGGTTGTAGTAGGGAGCTCACAGAAGAGGCGGAACTAGTCATGAAAGGTCAGGAACCAGACAGGCTCCCTAGTCTGAGGAAGTATGACTTCATCTGGATGAATGACCTCCACTGGGGTTCCATCTTTGGGTCATTCCACTTAAGAGTCATTTCCAGAGAGCAAATGACTGGCTAACTTGAGTTAACATGGCTGCACCCCCATCCATATTACTGACAACTGGGGAGACAGAAGGCAGCAACTGTGTGTTGTTAGCAGAAGTAGGACAGGATGTTGTGCAGGTAAAAACAATGGATGCCCACTATAGTATTCTTCTTCTTTTACAGATAAGAAAACTGATGCTCAGAGAGACTCAGTAACCTGCTCAAGGTTACAAAGCTAATGAGTGACAGAGCTGGAGCTCTTCACTGATGCACACTATGGCCACCTTTCTAACCCCTTCCAATCTTTAGGCATTACCCTTGGAAGCGGGGAGTCTCAAGGCACCCCAGGAGTTGGCAGTAGGTGACTAGGTCTTCCACATCAGTGCCAGGACCTGCCTCTCAGACTAGCCCTGGCCTGGCTTGACCACTTTGGGCAAATCTCTTAACGTCCAGCTTCCTTCAAGGGTTGCTGTGAGATTAAACAAGATAATGTATTTATACATGTCTCTTAAACTGATTTACCACTAGATGGTAAGCTCCTTGAGGGCAAGAACTCTGTCTTTCTCAATTTAAAAACACAAAAGCCTGACACATGATAGACATTGAAAAAGTTATTGTTAGTTCATTCTTTCAGCAAATGTTTCCTGTGTCCAACTTACGAACCAGTTACCATCCTGGATATTTAGGGCATAGGCCATCCTTCAGGGACCTTAAGATCCATCTAATACTAGGAATAGTAATGAGGAGAAAGACCAGTGGTTTGGGGCACTAAACAGCTGCATCCTGAAGCAGGTGAGACTTCACTCAGAGTCAGGAAACCCTCACGCAAAGGCTTAGGAGAAAAGTACAGTGCTTTCGACCCAAAGGATATAGGGACAGCAAAGGCCCAGAGGTAGGAAATGGGTGAGGCAGTCCTGGAAAAGATTCTTGGGGAAACTGAAGTGTTGAGGCCAGTCTCTTCCAGAGAAGGGAGACCCATTCTCCACAGATTCCTGCAGCACCCAGGGTCCTATCTCCTTCCTCTCTGCCAATCCAAATCTAAGGCCCAAAGCTCTGTGAACTAAGCCATGCTGCTGGGGTCTCCATACTAATTGCATTACTGGAGAACTCATAAGAACCCTTCTCATTTAATCTTCACAGCCCTCTGAAATTGGTTTTGTTATTTTTATCCTATTTAACTACTGAGGACATGGAAATGAGAGAAATGGAAGGATCTGCCATTAGATGGCAGAGCCAGGACTCAAAACCCGGCCTTCTGGCTGCTCTTTCAACTCCACTAGTTCCTTCACAGTTATGTACTGTGTACCCCACATTCTGTAGAACAATGTCTGTGAACAATGTAACTGATTCCAATGTTCACTTTTTAGTTCTGGGTAGCCCCAATGATAAATGAGAGATCATACTACTGTCTCCAGCGATTCGGTGAAAACCAACCTGACGGTAGGTAAGAAAGTTCTGTACTTTTTGGAAGTACAAGGAGTTATTCGTACACTAATGACATCGTCCAGTACATATTGTGAGGAATGGTATCAACGGGGCATTCCAGCAAATCCAGTCTTTGTACACTGCTGGAAGAAGGGCAGGGAAAAAAAAGTAAAAAACACTCAGGAAGTTACAGCAGCTCCTGTAGGAGGGTAGTTGAAAGAGAACCAGATTCTCTGACTTCAACCAAAAAGGTAGAGACAACGAAAATGAAAGCATTCAAGAAGTATCAGTGAAGCACAGGGGAAAACATAGTCCTTCATCCCTAAGAAATTCATAATCTAGGTGAAAAGGGTCAGCATGTATAACTAACACAACTGGCATCTTGCTCTAAAATTCACCAACCACATAATCTCACTGGACCCTGCCTGATCAATAACCCCATGAGAAACAGTTCTCATGGTTTAGGGTTTTACAAATGGGGAGACTGAGGTTTGAAAAGGTAACTTATTCAAGGTTATGTGATTCTTAAGTAAGTAGAGTAGCCAGATTTTGAGAACTGAGAGCCTGCAATCTTCTTCCTGTACACCAGATAGAAAATATTTCTAAACACCACAAAAATACTAATTCTCCTGTAATCAGTTTAGAAGACAACCCAGGAACTTGGAGATCGTTTTTAGGAAAATAAGGAAGTGACTACTTTCACGAACATGAAACACTGTAGAAATGTTTTCGTTGGATTCACAACTACGAGCCATAATGGGTTATTCAGAGGAAAATTAAAAGTATATACAGGGTACATTTCTAAGCTTAAGTTACATTAAGTGACATGAAGGCCACTCTCATTCCTCTCATTCGGTCAACCTAGCCTGGCCACCACATAACCATTTTTTGCTGATTACCCACTGTCTGGTGCTGCCTCAGCTCTGGGGGAGGGAGCATGGTCCTTCCCTGCAAGGGCTCTGAAGACTGTGAGACAAATCATTACAATCCCACGTGGAAAATGTGGAGATGTAAAAGTGCTTCATTGGCTCTGAGGAGGAAGGATCTGCTCTTTTGGAGACAGTCAAGGAAAGCTTCTTGGATATTTGGACTGAAACAGTGCCAAGTCCAGAGGTATGACAGAACATGGATGGTGTGGAGAACATCAAGTGTTTAAACATCCATGATATAAAAGTAATCTATGAAAAACCCACAGCTAACACCTTATTTATCAGGAGTGACTGAAAGCTTTTCCCGAAGATCAGGAGCAAGACAAGGATGTCTGCTCTCACCACTTCTATTCAACATTGTACTGGAGGTTCTGGCTAGGGAAATGAGGCAAGAAAATGAAAAACAAGACATCTGGAATGTAAAGGACAATGTAAAACTCTATATTTACAGATGACATGATCTTGTATATAGAGAATCCTAAGGAATACACAAACACACCTGTTAGAACTAAACAAACAAGTTCAGTAAGGCTACTAAACTTAAACTTGTACAAGATCAATGTACAAAATCAATTGTATTTCTATACAATAGCAATGAACATTCTGAAAGCAAAATGCAGAAAGTTCCATTTAATTTAGCAAAAAATAATACTTAAGAATAAATGTAATAAAAGAAGTCTAAGACTTATACACTGGAAACTACAAAACATTGTTAAAAGAAATCAAAGACTTAAATAAATAGACATACTGTGTTCATAGTTTGGAAGACTTAGTATTGTTACAATGGCAATCCTCCCCAAATTGTTCCACAGATTCAATGTAATCCCTATGAACATTCTGGCTTTCTTTTTTGCAGAAACTGACAGACTGATTCTGAAATTCAAATGAAATGTAAAAGACCCAGAGTAGCTAAACAATCTTGAAAAAGAACAAAATTGGAGGTCTCATACTTCCCACTTCCAGAACTTATTACAAAGGTACAGTAATGAACACAGTGTAGTAATGGCATAGGACATCCATATAGATCAATGGAATAGATTTCAGACTCTAGAAACAAGCCTGCACATTCTTGGTTAATTCATTTTCAACAAGGGTACCAACACCATTCAATGGGGGAAAGAGTAGCTTTTTAAACAAATGGTGCTGAGACAAATGCATTATCTGCATGCAGAAGAATGAAGTGGCCCCTCCCTCACACCATACACAAAAGTTCATTTTAAATGGATCAAAGACCTAAATGTAAGAGTTAAACTATAAAACTCTTAGGAGAAAACACAGGCATAAATCTCCAGGACCTTTCTGTTTCAAAGGATACTATCAAGTGGAAAAAAACAAAACAAAACAAAACAAAACCCAACAAAATGGGAGAAAATATTTGCAAATCAAATATATGATAAAGGTCTAATACTCAGAATATATAAAGAACTCTTACAATTCATAATAAAAAGACAGACAAGCCAATTAAAAAGTGGGCAAATAATTTGAGCATTTTTCTTTAAAGAAGATATACAAATGGCCAGGAAGCACATGAAAAGATGCTCAACATCATTAGTCATTAGAGAAATGCAAATAAAAAACGTGAGATACCACTTCATACCCACTAAGATGGCTATAATAAAAAAGATGGACAGTAACCAGTTAGGTGAGGATTTGGAGAAACTGACCCTCATACACTGCTGGCAGAAATGTAAAATGATGCAGCTGCTTTTGAAAACAGCCCTGTAGTTCCTCAAAAGATTAAACATAGTTAGTTACTTTATGATCTAGCAACTCCACTCCTAGGTATGTATTTAAGAGAAACGAAAATGTACGCTCACAAAAAAAACACGTAGCTTGTAGCAGCACTGTTCCTAATAGTAAAAAAAAAAAAGAAAAAAAAAAAGGAAATAATGCAAATGTCCATCAACTCATGGATAGTCAAAATGTGGCCAATCCATACAAGGAATTATTATTCAGCTATGAAAAGGAATGAAGTGCTGATACATGCTACAACATGAATCTTGAAAACACTATGCTAAGTGAAGGAAGCCAGACACAAAATGCCACATATTGTATGATTCTATTTATATGAAATATCCAGAACAGGTAAAGTCATAGAGACAGAAATTAATGGTTGCTAGGGGCTAGAGGGAGGGAAAATTAGGGCGGCTTGCTAATGGGTATAGGGTTCTTTGGGGGTTATGAAAATAGAGTTAATAAAATTAGGTAGTGATGATGGTTAATATATGTTGCACTAAATACCATTGAATCACACTTAAAAGGTAATTCTTTATGGTATGTGAATTATATCTAACAACAAAACCCATATAGCTTTTCAGTGGGATATGCCAGAGGTATGGCAAACTGACACTTTTCTACAGCGAATAAAATTAAAGTTCTCTTACTAAATGATTTCTCTTTAACAAATGCTAGCACCTAGAACAGCACTTGCTGGGTACTCAGTAAATGTTTGTTGAATCAATGATTACCACAAGCATAAAGAAAGGGAAAAAGGCATTTGAGATTAGCAGAATTCAAAGATGTTTTAAAATCAGGTCTTGATTTAAGAAAGGCCACTCATTTCAACCATACATAAAAGGAAGGCTGTTATCGGAAAAAAACAGCAACCACTTTTCTTTATTGCTGATGTCAGGTTGGGCAAATCCCGTCTGAAAGAGCTCTGGGCTGTCATTGCAAAGACCTGACTCAGACTCTCACTCCAGAGAAATCTTAGAGATAGGCTCCCCCAAATGTCTTATTAGACACTTCCCTCCCACAAGATCCATGTGAGACTAGGTTCATTCCAATCCCTCAGATATGAGGGAGCTCATCAGGAGTGACTGACCAAAAAACAAGCAACCTTTCCCAAGGAAAGCAACTTTCCTTTCATGCTACTTCCTCTAAAATCACTGAGGATGATGCAGGAAAAATGAAAAGACCAAGTAAGGAAAGAAATCTGATGCTTGTGAGGATAAGAACTAGCAGGTCCAGGATAAAGGGAACCCCCAAGGTGAATTAACACCTTCTGAGCACCTAAGTTATACAAAGGCACAATCCATACCCTCAAGGAGATTGCAGTCTAGTGGGGAAACAGGGATGTAATTGTTTTAATTATAAAGCTATGAAGTACTAAACAGAGATAGAAGCATTTTGCCCTGAGTGCAGGAGTGATTCATAATGACTAGGGAATGAAGAAAGGTTTCTGGCTGTAGTGCCTGGCTTTATCCATTACGATTCTGAAAGAGCAGATGGAATGGGCACAGCATGAGCAATAAATGAAATATAATAAAATTAACTGCAATGCACAGGGCATCACATGTAGAACAAGATGTGACAGGGAAATCTAATCAGAATTAAATTGGGAAAGGACTTCATTCCACATCTGCGTTTACAATTACTGGTGGTAGAACAGGGGCGTTTCTGGCAACATTAAGTTTGTGGAGTCAGACATCTACCAGGAGCCCACTTTAAGATGGGGAGTTGCTCAAGCAATTAAAATAGCATGGAAAGAATGGGCAGGATATGGAGAACTGACTGGACATATAAAATTAAAAACAAAGAAGGGTCAAAAAAATGACAATCGCCTGTCCAAGATCCAGCAACTTGGAAGGGGTTTTGCAGATAGCCACTTAACGCCCCCTGGTGGATAGAGACCTTCCCAACATTAACATCATCAAGCTACTTCAGACCTCTCACATTCTAGCAAATATTGAAACCATCGCTACCAGACTCCTAATCAGCCTCTGCAGCAATCTCCACACTATTCTAGCTGAATGTTAGAGCAGACAGATATCCCCCCCACCCTCGCAGAATGCTTAACAAATGACAAAACAGGAACAGTACAATAAATGAGCAAATACTTAAGTGGTCAATACTGACCTGAGAATTCAGAATACAAAGCCATTGGAGAAGTGGGTTAAGGCTTCAGAGATATATAGGACACTCATTTCTTTAACCTAAGATTACTGAAGAGAATACCTAGGTCAGAGGCAATCACAAAATATTCTGGGAACAGAGGTTAATGGTGCAACAGAATATATAAAGGTTTAAATTTAGAAATCCTCTAAGTAATGGAGAAGACTTGAGCAGGGCCAGAGGGGCAGGAACACAATGTAGTAGTACCCAAGGAATCTGGATACCGATTTGACATAATACAAAATAGAGAAATTTGGTGTTAATGTGACCAACTACTAAACTTAAGGATATTAAATCAGTAAAAGCCAGTTAGTTAAGTCCTAATTAATGGAATGATTCAAAATGAGTTAGCTGAACAGAGTAAGTGGTCACTGCATGGCTAGAAAAGATATTGCCATGGTCTTTGTTAGTTAACTACTTTTTCCCTCATTTTTTGAGCTGACTTTGGGGTAAAGACAAGAAAAGCTACCCAGATACCCCTAAGAATCTAGTGCTGCTGGTGTGGATAATTCATTTGCATGTTAAATTTACTCAGGAGTACACACTGAAGTGCTATCAGATTACTCTCTTCTGGCCGTTCTTTTACATTCCCAGGCTCATTTGATTTACCTCAAATGCCAATCAGGGCTACATGCTACCCAGAAAACTCATCATCCTCAACTAAATACACAATGTTCCTGTTAGTTGTAATTTTAACTCCTACTCCTTAATTCGTAAATGAGAACTTCCCCTCCACAACACCAGCACTTCCACAAAGGAGAATTAACAGCCATCTGGGATCTAAGAGAAAATAGGAAAATAGATAAATAACCCTTACACCCAAAAGGCCAAACAATTTTTATTTTCAAAAACAACTTTATTCATGACACATATTAAAAAAAAAACTCCCACCCCCTGGAAATGAGCTAAAAAAATAAAGAAAATCCACCTCCCACCTCCCTGTTCCCACTTCCTCCCATTCCCTCCAAATAAAAGGGAAAAAAAGGCAAAGGAAAACAAAACAAAACAAAAAACTGAAAAACAAAAAAACGCCCCAAAACCCCCCAAAACAAGGTAGTGCATTTCCCCAAGGGGTAGGGGAATTTACACTGGAGCCGCTGGGAGCGGAACGGAGATCTTCCGGCTACAGAAACCTGCAAAGAAAGACACTCAAAACAGAAAAAGAAACACAAAAGGAAACAAAATAGATCACCAGGCAATCTGGAGGGGCAGGGAGCCGGAAAAGAGGGGTGGGATGGGTGGTAGACCTGGCAGGACAGGAGCAGGCAGGAGGGGACTGTGAAAGTTAGGGAGAAGATGGAGGGAAGGTAACAAGCAGAACAGTTTGGTGTCCTTCCAGAGCCCTGGGTAAAAAAACCCCTCCTACCACCCATGCCCACCTACCCTTGAGCAGCCCCCAAGGTGGTGAAGTGGGACAGGGAAACAAGGGGAGCAGCTTGCGCAGTTGAGACGTGTCCATGGCGAATCCCCAGAGTGAATGAGCAGCCCCCTGCCCCACTCCCTGGGCCTTCCCCTACTCCCCAAAGCAGGTCCCTCCTCAGCAGTTAGTTATGGGATTCTCCCCCCTTTCCACAGTATATCTTTTTTTTAAAAAATATTTTTTTTTCCATCAAGGTCATCTTCTGTTTTTCTTTTTTTTTTTTTTTAATTCTTTTTTTTTTTCCTTCTTTCCTCTTTTTTTCCTCTCTCTCCTCCTAATACACACTTTTTTTAGTAAGGGGAATACCATGATGTCGCTCTAGCCCGGCCCCTGGAAGAAAGAAGGAGAGTTAGGTGTTAACATAATCACTTAAGAGTCAGCACAAGCCCCTCCCCATGGGCCCTTGCCCCAGTTATAGTGCAGGGAATGGGGGGAAAGAAGTTTCCAAGTATCCTAAAACTGACCCCATTATCCCAGAAATAGTGACACACCTGGCAAATGGGAGGGGACAATTTAACAGAACACCTTGCCATTGGCAAAAAAGCATATCTGAGATAATAGGGGCAAGAAAACGGACTTATTGTTTATCCACTTTTCAGTCAGTTCTCCACAGCTCTAAACCCCAGGCCTTCACCATCAGATCCTCCCTAATTCCTGGGAGTAGATAAGTAAATCTTATGAAAAGCCAAGGTCTATATGCTTATCCTGTCTATTTAAAGGCAGAGAGATGATAATAAAGCAACAACATGGGCATCACACTAGGCCCAGAGAAAAAGTTAACCTTGTAAAACACTGGCTCAGTTAAAGAGTAAGTATCTCATTATCCTCCCACATGGCTGTTGAAAAGGATCAACTAGCCTCTGGTATTCTTCCAAGGGAGGTTCAATCTTCAACTCCTCCTTAACTCTGGGAAAAGTAGCAAATGTCCAAGCAGTGCCTTCACTACTCTGAGGCCGTTCTTCCTGGCCTGTTTTGTAAACACCTTCACTGCCACCAACTCTCAAGGGAAAAAAGGCTGGGGGAAGAACCATCTCTCAGAACAAAGTGGAGAGATCCAGCCCTTATCACCAACTCTTGCTCCAGAAAACGATGATGAGACTGGCCTCCTGGCCTGGCCTGCAACTACCTTCCTCACCCTGCACAGGCAGGAGACCAAGTCCCTGGAGACCAAGGGGAGGGTAAGTGAGGGAGATTCCTCAGATCAGGAGAGAAGGAAACATACAGGGCTCATGGGAGGCGGGGGGAGAGGAGCAGCCCATCTATCCTGACCTGTAGACGCGACCCCGGGGCCTGCTGTTAAAACCACTGTAGAATCGAGAGCGGGAACTGTTGTAGTTGGTGGTCCGGGCACGGTATCGGGCTCGTGGGAAACCCCGGTCTGTTGTGCTGATGCCTGGTCTGTTGGTTCGTTTTGGGATCACCTGACAGTGACGGATATACAACAAAAAGCCTCAGAATAAGCCTGGAGAGTTTACACAGAACCAGAACAGCAATGGGCATGGGGCTTACCTTGATTTGTCTTCCTCTAAATAGGGACTCATCTAAGGCCAAGGAAGTCCTCACTGACTCTTTGTCTGAGAACTCTATATATGCAAACCTGAAAAGAATAATAGTCATTTTATCTATCTGAAGTTTAAAAAAGCAGCTTACGTGTCAAATCCAATTTTTAGGCATGCTTTACTCAAGTAATAACACATCCACATTTTTTTATTACTTTTCAAAAAATTCTTAAATGCAAGATTTCAATCCAAATTTCTAGCTACTCTTGGAAAATTATAAAACAGTATCCACAGGGCCTGGATTTCCAATAGCAGAACCAGTTAGGGCTAAGCAGAAGCTGTCCCTCTCTCTTCTAGCTCATGAATACACCCACACTAACCTTCATCTTTATCTAAAGGCCTCTGAAAGCATTTACGTGCAACCCCTGATATATATCAACATTAATTCCTCATAAGATGAACACCACTTACTTTAACAGCAAGTTAACTTACTGTTCAATATAAAACATTTTGTGTACTTTTAAAATGTGATTAAAATGACCTCAACTTACTTCCCTACTTACCCTTTAGGATGGCCACTAAATTTGTCACAAAGTATGGTAACACGGTTGACTGAACCACAGCCATGAAAGTGTGCTTCCAGCTCTTCTGCTGTTGCACCATAGTCCACCTGTGGGGATAAAGGGGTTATGTTTCACAGGTACTGGGCAAACAAGTTCCCATCTCAACAGGTATCTCTGCCGAGCCTCTGGGCTGGGCCACCATATACACCAAGGCACATCAAATCTGATTCTTTAAGAAACTAATCCTTTTCTCTTCCCAACCCTAAAGCCTCTGCTGATCACCAGTACCTTTTACCTCCTCCAAACCCTCCCAATATTCCCCAAATCCACCACCTATCCTTGAGATGTTCCTTTCAATACTCCGACTGAGCAACTCCCAAAACAAGAGCTTCCCCCAACACCAATCAGGGCCCTAATACATACATTGCCAACATAAATGGAACGGGCATCAGCCTCCATCTTCTCTTCAATGGACATGATCACTGGGCCAGCTTTGAAGAAAAAAGAAATCGGAGGGGAAAACAAAGCTAGTTTTCTATTTGACCAATAAGTGTACCCCTCTCACCACCAGTGCTACAGTGAAGGCAAAGATTTAGGTCTGCTCTGTTCCCCGCTGTACCCATTATCAAGAATACCATCTAACACACAATAGGTACTCAGTGAACATTTGACAAATCAGCAACAGATTAACACAGTCCTAAAAACCAGAGAGAACAGTACAGGAATTCCCTCCTTCCCCCAAACCAAGTCCCTGTTTATTGAATAACTTTGAGTGAAATCATTTGAAAAGTGAACAAAATCAAGGGAACCCAAACTCAACATTTCTGGATTAAAGGGAAAGCCCCCTGTAGTGGAGCAATTTCTTAGGACTCTTAAAAGGTCTCAAACTAAAAGAAGAACCATGAGCCTTGAAGGTCAAATGCCAATTGGAAACCTCCACAAAGAGTAGAGGTAGAATAAAGAACAAAGAGCAACACACATGTAAAAAGGACAAAGAAAGGCACAAGATTACCATCATCAAAACAGGTTTTTGCCTCACTAAGGTCAGAGGAACACACAATGGACAATGACCACAGCACCTGCCCAGTAATTGCTCAGACAAGCAGCCTCAAAGTCCCGAGCATCTAATCCCATACAACCCGTGTTCGCATAACCCTTCCGAGGACCCGGGTTCCGCGTGCAACCGCCAGTTACTCACCATTGCCTGGAGGTGGACTCATATTCATCTGTTTCTCTACCTCGTTCTGTAGCTCCTTTAGCTTCTCGGCTTCTTCCTCCATCTCCCTGACTCGAGCTTTGATCGCTTCCAGCTCCTACAATGAGTGGAGAGGGTATGGAGAAGAGCTTAACAGGAACCAACGCAAGGGCTGCGCCCAGCTCTCCGTCCGAGCGCGGCCTCATGCTCGGCCATTTCCCTCGCCCCACACGCGGGTCACGATGAAAAGAAAAGCAAGCTACCTTCTCTAAAACAACACTAAGCACCCATAACGCCCGAATCAACCCGGCTAGGCCCCTTCTGGCGGTCGAGGATCCGTCCCCGGCCCTGCCCCAGCCACGTTATTCCCCGCCCACCCCCACCCCCCGCCTGCCTCCCGCCTGCCTCCCGCTCGCCCGAGCTCTGGGCCTCCCGTGACACGGACGGCTCTGCTCGTTCGCCCTCCTTCCCTCACCGGGTCCTCAATGGCGCCGTCCCCCGGGTCACCCTCGACCAGTCCCGGCTCCTCCTCCTCCTCCTGGCTGCCGGGGGCTCCCGAGCCAGGCCCAGGGCCCGGAGCTCCCGGGGGGGCGCGGGGCCGGGGCGGCTCCTCTTCGGGCTCGGGCTCCGGCTCGGGCTCCAGCAGCAGCTCCTCAGGCTCCAGTTCCTCAGACTCCAGGCCGTTCCCGTAGTCCCCTGCGCCCCCCGGGGCCCCCTCCCCGGCCTCCCCACCGGCCCCGGGCACAAGATGGCGCCGCCGCCCCGGCCCGGAGCCCCGACCGCCCGCAGCCCCCGCTGCTGCTGCCGCCGCCGCCGCCGCCGCCATCGCCGCTCAGACTGGGGCCCGCCGCCCGGCGATTGGAGAACTGCGCCGGGCACGCCGAGGATTCATTAGTCTAGCGGCCTGCCCGTCACCACCAGCTAGGACTCCATTGGGGAATATTACTTGACAATCAAATAAGATCCCACCCTTAAGGCGGGATATTGCACCAAATTCTCAAATCCCGGTAGGGGAATTGGTCTGTCAATCAACATATGTCCCACCTCCTCTCAAGTCCTTAGGTAACAATACCGCCAGAGCTGTGACGACATTCCTGCTTCCCGCCCCGCCTCCAGGCGGATCCGCGAAGTATATGACGTTCGGGGATTGGCTGCTGGCTGGGTGAGGGGAAAGAACCAGTCTTCCGATCGCCTTGCCGCACCGGCCGTCTCAGATGCCGATTGGCTCGCGGGATTTGAAGGGCTAACACCCGTTTCGTGACAGGTGAACCTTGCCCCGCAACGGACGGCCAGGCTTCTATCAAGGGAAACCCGAGGTCACATGACTAGTCCTTAGGGAGGCCGCCATTTTGACACTACTGGTTGCCAACTAGAGAGCTGTTGGAAGGCAGAGGCCGGAAACATTGAGGCGGTTTCTGGAATCTGGTTTGCTGACCAGGAAAGAATCAGTAGATGGGATATTGCTGGAAATGGAGGTTCTGAATGGCGCTCTCCAGCGAGCTTACTTTTCCCATCCAGGTTATTGGTACCAACATCCACCAACCAGTTTTCCCAAACCAAAAAGCTGGGAGGAATCCTCACTCCAGAGCTACTAGCCCTGTCTGATCTGTCTTCCTTGCACAGGCATACTTTACAAACCCCTGTTCATACCCCAGTTTTAGCCTTTTTCTTGGACTGTTTGCTACAGCTCCCTAATAGGTCTCTCAGCTTCCAGTGTCATCTTTCCAAGCTTCGCCGCTACTTAGAGCCGGCTCCCTTTTGCTGGCCCGGTAAAAATAAAACTTTACCGTGGCCTTAAGAGATCTCAGGACCAGCCTACTTCGCAAATGTTATTTCCACCCTTCTCGTTCCAGGGGGGTGTACCTGCACACAGGTCTGTACCTCTACACACAGTGTACCCATGTACACTGCAAGCCCCAGCATCACCTCTACTGAAGAACCTTTCACTACCCTCTCCTTTCCCATGACAAGCAGGCCTACTCCCACTGTGCGCTCATTTTGTCCTGCATTGTGAGTTTGGGAATGAGTGGCTGGATCCTACTTATATTTGCAACCCCACTGTGGGGCAGTATGCTTTGTACCTAATAGATGTCCAATAAATGTTTGCATTTATTGGGGATCTGGGTGCCACCCTCATTTTTCAATGCTTTCCCAGCCCCCAAACCTTCCTTCAGTCCGCAGAGGAATTCCTCCTCGCAGGTTCCCAACACACGTTTGTACTCTGAGATAACCAATGAGACCTAGTCCTGGAAAGCAGGGTTGCCCTATTGTAGCAGTGTTACTACGCATTTTTTAAAAAGTAAGGAATGACGGTGTTAAGTTTGCAAAAGGGTTATTTGTGGCCAGACCAAGCTACGGTTTGACAGCCAGATTCAAATGAGGCCATTCAAATTAGTTAAATCAGACAACCCCAATAGGATGTGTATGGCTGGGGCAGGGATTTGGACAAGAGGAGATCTCTGTTAGCAAACCAAAAAGTCAAAAGCTTTTCAATATACCCCATTCTTCCCCTCACCCTCACTTCTCAAAAATCCTTACCTCAGGAACAGGGGAATTCTGAGCAGAGTCATAGTTCTTAAAATTTCACTGAAAATTACTTCAGCAGCCATCGCAGCTCCAGTGGTCTGGGAGAACTAACGTGAGCACCGAAGACAAACCCTAAAAGATTGTGAAGTCGCTGGAAGAAAAAGGTTTTCTACTAATCTTAACCTAATCAAGATGTTGATGTTTTATTGGTGCCTGATTGAAGCTAATCAGGCAAATCAAGGCAAATGTGATTTTTTAAATAATGTTTCAAATCCTAATTTTATTGAGCACTTGATTTTGTAATAGGTACAATCCTAGATTCCTTATTATATCTCATTGAATCCTTAACAACAACTCTATGAAGCAAATATTTCCAAAACTATAACTTGTTTTAGGCATGAAGAAAGAGTGAAGTAACACCCAAGTCATGGAACTAATTAGCAGTGAGTAGGTGGTAAAAAGTGGTGGGACATCTGACCAGCTCAGGTCATGACCTCCCCATTCAGGAGTTAGAGCCCTGTGTCAGGCTCTGTGCTGATAGCTCAGAGCCTGGAGCCTGCTTCAGATTCTGTGTCTCCCTCTCTCTGCCCTTCCCCTGCTTATCTCTCTCTCTTTCTCTCTCTCTCAAAAATAAATAAACATTTTTAAAAAACTTTGGAGGTGCCTGAGTGGCCCAGTCAGTTGAGCGTCCGACTTCTGCTCAGGTCATGATCTCACAGTTTGTGGGTTCAAGCTCCACATGAGGCTCTGTGCTGACCGCTTGCTCAGAGCCTGGAGCCTGCTTCAGATTCTGTGTCTCCCTCTCTCTGCCCTTCCCCTGCTTATCTCTCTCTCTTTCTCTCTCTCTCAAAAATAAATAAACATTTTTAAAAAACTTTGGAGGTGCCTGAGTGGCCCAGTCAGTTGAGCGTCCGACTTCTGCTCAGGTCATGATCTCACAGTTTGTGGGTTCAAGCTCCACATGAGGCTCTGTGCTGACCGCTTGCTCAGAGCCTGGAGCCTGCTTCGAATTCTGTGTCTCCTCTCTCTGCCCCTCCCCCGCTCAC
The DNA here is from genome assembly GCF_018350175.1 of Felis catus. NCBI lineage: Eukaryota > Metazoa > Chordata > Mammalia > Carnivora > Felidae > Felis > Felis catus. Next base: position 73,789,631 of record NC_058373.1, on the reverse strand, counting down.
GCTTTGTCTCACTGTTTCTCAAAAATAAATAAATGTAAAAAAAAATTTTTTTTAATTTTTTAAAAAAAGGAAAAAATGAGCAGGGAATTCAGAGCCAACTTTCGAAACTTAGATCAAAATTGTTACAAGGTCTGCTTTAATACACAAAAATTACATTATGTATGATGTTGAAATTCGGAAAAAGACTAAATTCCCACAAGAGACAAATGTTTAGGCAAGTTGTTATTATATCCAAAGATTATTATGCACCTATTAAAAGGTTTACACATAGTGTGTAATAACATGCAAAAGTAATTATGTTAGGCCAAAGAAGTAAATATAAAATTGTATATAAAGTATGATTAAAGTATCATTATGATGTCTTATTTTTTAAAAAAATAATTTGGACTGGGGCACCTGGGTGGCTCAGTCCGTTAAGCTTCCAACTTCGGCTCAGGTCATTATCTTGCAGTTTGTGAGTTTGAGCCCCGTGTTGGGCTCTGTGCTGTCAGTTCAGAGCCTGGACCCTGCTTTGGATTCTGTGTCTCTCACTCTCTCTGCCTCTCCCCGCTCATTCTCTCTCTCTCTCTCTCTCTCTCTCTCTCTCTCTCTCAAAAATAAATAAACATTTAAGAAAATTAAAATAAAAAAATAATTTGGACTGAAAAAATAAATAACTTGGACTTCAGGGGAAAAAAGGGAGCAAGAATCAGTTCGATGTTTCCTTTGGTAATATGTACTAAAAGCTTTCAAAATGTTGAGATTCTTAAACCAGTAATTGTATTTCTTATGATCTGCTCTAAAGAAATAAAAAACTGGATAAACATTTGAGAATAAAGACATTCATCAGAGTGAAAAAAATGTAAGCAACTTGAATGTCCAAGTGACATACTCAGGAAAATTATTATATACACATAGATGTAATTTTATATGGTCATTATGCCTTCGAAACATTTTTAGTAACAAGGAAAAACTACAATATAATGGTAAGCAGAATTGTAGTATAGAAAATTGTATATACAGTATGATCATAAAATATAAGCACAGACAGAAGATGGGAAAGGAATACGCCAAAATATTAATAGTAGTAATTTCTGAGTAGTAGGATTATAACTGACTCATAATTTTCTATGTTCTATTATTTTTTTCCACAATATCATATATTATTTTTGTTTAAAATTAAAAAACCTTCCAACTCCCAAATTAATAAGCATGATTACTTTTACAAACACATTTAAAAAGATATTTGAATGGTGACTTGTAAAGTAAGATACTTCCCTATTAGACTGTAAACTGTAAAAGGCAGGGACATCATCGTAATTATATTTGTATTCTCATTGCCCATCACTCTGTATTCAATAAATGGTAACTGAATTAATGATCTTCCATAATAATTTTAATATCTTACCTGTTGTTGATGCATAGAGAACATCAAAGAGATAAGTTTCTAAGAATGAATTTGTAAAAAATTATTATGCAATGATGTGAAATCTACCCATTATGAGTATAATTTTCCTTCATTAGTAACCTCTCAATAGAGGGCCATGGAATTTTGGGAAAATGGAAACTCATTGATGCTGTGTGCCAGAAGAAGGAAAAATGTGCTAATAGAAGCGAATGGATAGTGGAAAAAAAGGAGAATTAGGGGTGCCTGGGTAGCTCAGTCGGTTAAGTGTCTGTCTCTTGTTTTCAGCTCAGGTCAGAGGATCTCATGGTTTGTGAGTGTAAAACCCGCATCGGGCACCATGGTGACAGTGCGGAGCCTGCTTAGGATTCTCTGTCTCCGCCTCTCTCTGCCCCTCCCATGCACTATGTGTGCGTTCTCTTTCTCTCTCTCTCTCTCAAATAAACTTAAAAAAAAAAAAAAGAATTAAATCACTAAAAGGGGATGAGGGCAACTCCAGTTCTGTACAAAAGGGAAAAGTTTTCTCACTAAACAACATAAATACTTGGCTTTTTGGTAGTTTCATTCCTGCTTTTAACTCTTGCTTTTTTTGCATGCTGCAATAATTCTCTATAACCTAGAACTACGTTATTTAATATGGTACCTATTAGTCACAAATGGTTTGAGCACTTGGAACATGAGTAGTCTGACTGGAGATGTACTGAAAGTATCAAATATACACGGAATTGCAAGACTCTGTATGAACAAAAGACTGTAAAATAAATTAATAATTACTTAATATTAATTATAGGTTGAAACTATAATAATTTTTACACTGGGCTAAGTAAAACATTGTGAAAATTAGTTTTATAACTGTTCCTTTTTGGGTTTTTTGTTTTAATTTTTTTTAACGTTTATTTATTTTTGAGACAGGGAGAGACAGAGCATGAACGGGGGAGGGTCAGAGAGAGGGAGACACAGAGTCCAAAACAGGCTCCAGGCTCTGAGCTGTCAGCACAGAGCCCGACGCGGGGCTCGAACTCACGGACCGCGAGATCGTGACCTGAGCCGAAGTCGGCCGCTCAACTGAGTGAGCCACCCAGGCGCCCTTGTTCCTTTTTGTTTTACTGAGACTACTAGAAAATGTAAAACTACATATATGGCTTGTGTTATATTTCTGTTGGACAGTGCTGATACAGAACCTTGAAACCTTGATCATAGACTTACCTCTATCGTGGAGCCAACTCTCAATTATTTTCTAACGCAAAGTCTAGCCTCGCCTACCTTAATTCCTTAGGTCTGTCCTTGCAGGGAAGTGAGGTGTGCACTTAAATGAGAAAGAACCTCCTTTGGGCTGCTTATTTTCTATTCTGCTTCGTTAACTTTTTAAAAACTTAAACTTATTTTAATATGCTGTACCAGAAATATGTGTTCTTTATTAAAAAAAAATCAGAAAATACTGACAGTAAAAAGAACAAAATAAAACACCAGTAAAATCCAACACCCACAGATAATCACTAATGATATTTTGGCATATATCCTTCCTGAAATTTTCAGTACATAAATACATACAGAGGCATGTACACACACACATATTTACATATTTATTTTAGCAAAATGGGATCATACTGTATATATTGTTTTCTATTTTCTTTTTTACCAAGATAGAAACATCTTTCCATATCAATAAAAATATTTTTCCAATTTCATTTTTCATGACTTTCCTCAAAAGTCACCTTAGAAATGAGGGTTTTCCTTGACTATTCTATTTAACATTGAAATTTACAGTTACACTTTCCTAATTCCATGCTAATGAATTATTTTTCTTTATAGCATTTATCACTTCATAACATGAAATGTTATGTTAATGAATATCAGAAGTGAAGTGAGTACTGGGGAGAAATGCTCATTGTCATTAGAGGCCGAACCACAAGTGAGGACTTGGTCACCATCACACAAAGATTTGGGGTAAGTTTTCCTTGTTTTGGTTTGTTTCTGGTTTATAGCCATCCCAAAGTACTGTATATACACACCCTCTTAAGATTTGGGTTGGCATAGGGGTACCTGGGTGGCTCAGTCAGTTAGAACTTGGAACCTGCTTCAGATTCTGTGTCTCTCTCTCTTCCCCTCTCTCTGCTCCTCCCCCACTAGCACTCTGTCTTTCTCTCGCAAAAATAAATAAACTTAAAAAAACCTGTTTTTAAATAAATAAAATTAAAAAAAGATTTGGGTTGACATAGATGGAGCTCTTGGCTTTGGGCATTTGGCAGGGGTTAGGAGATGGGGAACAACTCTGATTTTCTTTTCTTTATGGTCTCAACACTTTCCCAAGTCCTTGTTACTCTAATTCTTGCCATTAACAAGGTCACGAAGAGATGATTAGATCAAGAAATGTCCTGACACCAGGCTATAGAGTGTAGAAGTCACAAACCCTGCTCAGTCCTTCTCATTAAACTTCTGGGCTTTATTTTTTTTTTAATACGACCATTACATATTACACAAAAATAAAAGTCAAATGAACTTGATATTTATAAATTATTAAATAAAAATACAGGAATATATATTTATATTTATAGAGCTTTTTCTTTTCTTCTAAACTAACCAAATCTGTTCTCTCGCCATTTTATGATTTAAAAAAGTAAAATAGTATATACCCTAGAATAAGTGGGGAGTAGGATTAATAATCGCAGGACCTAGTTGCCCTACTTCTGCTCCTTCCTTGGCCTAAGCAAAATCCCTATATGTCCCTTTGGGCTCTGGAGAGCAAGAAACACCCTCTCTACCTATTTAATCTCTGAAAAATGGCAATTAGATTTATTTCCCTTATTTTTTAAAAAATGAAATAGATTTAAAAATTGGGAGCCATACTCAGCCTTCCTGGCCAAGAGCTAATCCCAAGGAACTATATGGCTCTAGAAGAGTCTCTAGTTTTCCCTGACAGAAGAGTCTCTGGGGTTTCCATTGCCCCTCAAGGACAGGACAGATCAAAACTGCCCACTACGGTCCCATTCAAGCTATGCTTCTGGGAATCCAAGCCCTTTACCCTTTCAGAAAACAACTTCTCCTTCTACCAAGGTGTGAAGGCCTCAGAGCAGGGCATTTCAGTTACCTGACCACAGTCCCTGCTGCTCCTGTTTGCTAAAGGTCCCCAGGAGAGTTAACAGGGATAGGTGGTCTTGTGGTAGAGGGGAGGGTGGAGTCTGCCCCAAACCTGGGGGAGCACAGGCTCCAATTTGGAGCTGATGGTCTAGTCAGTGGTTTTCCAACATTTTTTTTTCAGCAGCAAACCCCTTAATGCAAATAAAATCTTACCCTGAACCCCGATATGTAAGACAGCTACAAGGGGAGCTATTCTGTTTAAGGACAAGTAGCCCAGCCTGCTCAGCACCCCCTCCCTTCACCTCCCCAAGGCCTCCTGAGGCAACCCCTAGGAAACCTCAGGGCTCTGCCAAGCAGCCTGAAAACCACTGGTCTAGTTTGTCCTGAGCAAGTCAGAGACCCCCCACCCCACCCCAACTGCCTGCCACAGACCAGCTCTGAGTTTCTGGTATCAGCATACTCATGATGGACCAAGTGGCACATGCAGTCTTCCACCTCCCCTATAAATACCATTAAAAAGTGCAGCCCTCTCTCAAAAGCAAAAGTCTGGGCTAAACACCTGAGGCCAATTTTGGTCCCACATTCTTGTGAGTACAACTATGTTGCCACATTTTGGGACCAAATGAAAATCCCAAGAAGAGTCAACCATGGTCTAGCTAAGCTGATCAGTGCTCAGGATCAAGGGCAGGGTTCTAGAGCACTGTGTCTGAAGTCAGCATTGGAGAGCAGCAATTTTAGCACCTTGGGAAGTGCAGCAGTGAGGTCTGGCTCAGGGCATGCATCTGGAGTGAAATCATTTCTTTCTCAAAAGAAAAAGCTATAAGTGGAATCTGTTCTAGAGGACTGTGAGCTCTAAAGTTAACGTCCTCAGACTCAGAGGTACAGACAAGTAACACCCATGCAAACAGCGTGGCTTCAAAGAAAATATAAATGCTTCTAGGTCATGGTAGGTACTCTAGAACCCATATATCTGGCCCTTGATAAAGCAGCACCAAAGCCCACTACACGGAATAGGCCAGTCACGGAGTATAGGTCACCCTCACACCTATGGGGTTCAGAGCTGGAATGTTCCTCTCAAGGCATCAACAGTCTCACTGAGACACAGTGCAAGACCCAGACTGTACTCTAGATCAGCATTTACCTCCACACACTCACAAGGAAAATTAGAGTCCCAATTTAGAGTTTGAGTTTGGGTGCAGAAAGTCCCAGAGACAGGGAACACTTTAGGCACCAGTGTGCCCCAGTGGGAGAGGAGGGCGGCAGGTAGGTCCAGCTCCCCACCCACCCCCACTGCAGGCTCCATGGCCCTGTTTTCTGTCAGAGCCCAGGAGGCAGCAGCAAGTGCATGATGCACAAGGAATAGGGACGGTGAAGCAACAGGGCCAGCTACAGAACTTATCTCCAAAGCCCTGCAAATGACTTTCTGTGGAAAAGTGCCCAAAGCCCTCTTCTGGATACAGTGTTTTTCCCATAGCCTTGAGGCATCAGGACAAGGAGAGGGGGAGAAGGGAGTTGGGAGGAGGGGCAGAGAGCTGCCCCTTGTTCTTGCCACTTCAACAGGGAATGTTTTCTCTGTGAATACGGCCGCCACCATGTTAGACAAGCAGCCTAGCATGCACACAAGCACGCGTGCACATGCATACACATGTCCAAGCAGCCCAACATCACAGCCACCTCTCCCTATCACCTGAGAACTCCAAGCTTCCATTCCAAAGGGATGTGCCTTCGGTGTTTTTCCCCAAATCTCACTCATCCAATGGAGACACAACCCCTTATGCAAATCCTCCTTCTTTAGGGCTACAAAGTAAGCTCTAGTTATAGTTTTGTGTGCCTATACCTATAGGCATGATCTCTCCCACCTCCTCCCAACCCTGGAATGCCTCCATCTCCTGGCCTGCTCGCTTTCCAAACACATCCCCTAATGTCTCCAGCTCATCCTTCCGACTGCCTGCCTGGCACACACAGCTCCTTCCCACAGTACCCTGCCCCTTCCCATCCCCATTCCATGCCCATCCATTCACCCACTTCTTCCAAGGGCATTTCTCTTGTTCTGTTCCTGCTCTCTTGTCCCCCAACTACACCTAGCCCCACCTGGCCCTGGACTTTCTCACTTGCTAGCAAAAAAGGCCCCTACAGTTACCAGGGCCCCCAGTGCCACGGCCCCTGTCAGCACTGTCCTCACTGAGGCCCAGTTCCCCTCCCGCAGACGCCGCGCCTCCTCCAGGGCCCCGTCCCCGTATAGAGCTGTGAACTCCGCCTGTGGGAGAGAAGGGAAGTAGGAGAGAAAGGAGAAAGGGATATCAGGAGAGGAAAGAGTGGAGGAAAGAGGAGAGGAAGAGTTCCAGTTCCATCCACTACAAGCACTACCCCATACCCAGCTCCTCTCCAGCCAAAGCTCTACTGGCTGCAAGCCCCGATCATCCCCCATGAGCGCCTGGCTCATTCGCCCTTTCTGCCTCAAGTGAATCCCAGCCTTTCCCTGGCCAAACATTTTGCTCGGAACTGGCATCCTTTGCCAAGGCTTTCCTGACCCTCTGACACCCCCCCGCCCATGCCACATACTCTGGTGTAAAAAGCTCCTGATGGCTGGATGCCATTTCCCTGCAGGCACTGTGTATTCTGTCCTCTGCTTTGGACCATGAGCCCATCCAGTGATGACTGCATGGCAGCCCTGGAGTGCGTGACACCCATGGTGAGAGCATCTGATTCCACCCAAATAGGGAGACTCAGACCCCCGCCTCCAGCCAGAACCCCTGTCTTCCCTCTGGAGACCATCTTTGCAGAGGGGTGTGCAGAGCAGCAATTGAGAAGCTTCTTACCCAGCCCCCACTGCTGTGAATCCAGTCGGCCAGCCGTGTCTCCAGGTAGGCCACCATCCACTCTTGCACTTGTCCCACAAGTGGCTCCATCTCCTTGTTGACACTCTCAGCACACAGTGCGGCTCCAAAGACAAAGAAGGCCACAAGGCGGCCCCAGTTGGGGCCCCCTTGGAAGAGTTCATCAGAGACCTGGGTGAAGCGTTGCTGGGCTGACCCAGGGGTCACATGCAACTGGGCTGCCAAATCAGAGAAGGTGCGCCGGAAGCGGGTCTCAAACTCATCTCCAGCTGCACGCATGGCTTGGTGCAGTGGGTCAGCTGCTGGGCCCTCCCCAGGGCCTGCTCCACAAACATAACCCTTCTGCCTCAGCTTATAGCCTACAAAGTCTGCCACTAGAGCCCGTGTGTCTGGGGCTGAGGCTGGGGTCGCCATCCGGGCAGCTGTAAGAGTCAAGGATGAAAGACTGGCATGAATATATGGTCAGAGAGCCAGAAGGGGCACTTCAGGCTTGGCCAACCCAGTGAGAGGTGGCAGGAAATGCTCAGAGACCACTGAGCAGGGAGGGGCAAGAATGTGGGAATTAAGTCAAGGTGAGAGGCCAGAGCATGAGGGGCTGACCATTAATTTGTAATGTGTTAAATTAAATGTAAAACAAGTAAATTTTATTTTTAAAATACTTTAGATTCTTTCCATAATAAAAAAACACCAACTCTATAACCCCCCCTACAAACCCCCTTTCCACAATACACACCATTTTAGCTTAGGGTCTTAGTACCTCCCCAGAGGGAAGATGTGAAGATGCTGGCAGAGGCACAAGATGGGGGAGGAGACAGGAGCTGAAGGAAAAGGTGGGAGAAAAGCAAAGGGCTGCCAGGGACAGAGAAGGAAGGGGACACTCACCCAGCCTGGATGGCAGCTTTTAGGACCCAGCGCTGGTGGCAAGAAGCCCCCAGCTGGGGCCTTTCATCCTCCTGGCCAGCGTGGAGCCCTGGGAAGGGGAGGGGGAGAGCAGAGCTAGGCGGGGAAGGCCATGGATCACAGTCTGGACAGAGAAGACTGGGGGTGCAGCTCCCGGGACCGGCCCCTGCCCCCAACGTTCTACCAGCTGTGTGGCCGAATCCATGTTTAATGACTGTCCTCCCAGGAAACCCAGGGCCAAGGGCTTCCTGCCGACACCGTATCTACTCCCGGCTCCCCCCAGTGCAGTCCAACAGCCCAGCTCCTCCTTTACCCCCACCCTCAGCAAGTCTCCAACCCCTCCTGCCTGCCAGGTTAGGGATCTCACGGGTCAGGCCGCTGCCAGGATCCGGGCCGTTTCCTGGTGCAGGAGCTGGGAGGGAGGGAGAGACGGAGGAAGGGAGGGAAGGAAGGAGGGAGGAGAAAGGGGGGTGGGAGGGAGGGCCCGGCGCCGGGTGATGATGGGGCCCAGAGATGCGTCCAGAGAGAGGGGCGGAGCTGGGAAGCAAGCTTGGGAAGGCCACAACTCCGGAAGAGAGAGGGCTGTTGGAGGCCAAGAGGAGCAGGGTGGAGAGGAGACAGAGGGCCAGGTTGGACTCCTGAGCCTGAAGACTGCCCAGAGAAGCCGGCTAGGCCTCAGGAAACCTCGGAGCAAATTCAGCATTTCCAGGTCTCTGATGTTCCACGCACTTGTTGAATTTTTCCAGCCTTAGAGTGGATGCCTGAATTAGAGGAGCAGTTCATTCCAGTGGGAGCTGCCTGCCAGGTGCCTCGCCCTGTGGTACTGGCAGACATGACATAGACACCGGACACTTCACTTCCTCTTTTCTCCAGGAACTTTAACCCAGTAGTCGCTTCAGAGGCTGGGGCTTTAACCAGGCATCAAGACTTGGATCGCAAGTAGTTTCTGCAGGTAACTTTTCTTCACCTTTTTTCCTTTTCTTTTCTTTTCTTTTTTTTGTAATCAGATTGGTTTTCTTTTTACTTCTTTTTACTCAACACGTGAACTTATTCTCATTATGACAAGTTCAAACAATATAAAGGTATAAGGGGAAAAAAATACGAGTCCTCAATCTTCCTCCTTCTACCCTTTGCACAAATCCACCTCCCTTCCTGGAGGTTACCAATGTCAAGGTTGCTGTTTACCCTTTAAGATAGATAGATAGATAGATAGATAGATAGATAGACCTATTATTTATACATGGCAATATATTTATACAAAACAGTTCACAGGATATGAAGCAGTCTGACCACAGGTGATCCTCAGGAGGGCCCTTGAGCATTCTGACTGGGCCCCTGGGCCCTGCTGGCTCTTGCAGCTGGCATTTCCTTAGGCTCCATTTAGAGGGATCTCTAGCCAGAGGCTAGAAAGAGGCAACCCAGTTCTCCTTTCCTGCTGGTTCCCTTTGCTTCTACCTCCAGTTCAAGTCTTGATATTCCTACCTGCCCCTACAGTCACTGGAGAAGAAAGGTCATATCTGTAACAATGATCGTAACAACTAATACATTTTGAGGACTTATTAGGTGCTAATATAGCTAATAGCTAATTAGGTACTTTCTTTTTGTGCATGATATTTTATCCTCACGCCAATCCCTATGCTGTTTTATCCCCATTCTGTGGGTGAAGAAAGTGAGGCTTGGAGAGGTTAATTTACCCAAAGCCATATACTTAGAAATTGTACTCAATTTTGTCTGACTTTAATGTTTATTTATTTGTGTGTGTGTGTGAGAGAGAGAGAGAGAGAGCACGAGCAGGAGAGGGGCAGAGACAAAGGGAAACACAGAATCCCAAGCAGGCTCCAGGATCCAGCTGTCAGCATAGAGTTGGACACAAGGTTCGAACCCACAAACCACGAGATTATGACCTGAGCTAAAGTCAGACACTTAATCAATTGAGCCACTTAGGTGCCCCTCAATTTTGTCTCACTTTCAAGTTTGTCTTAACCTTACCTATATTGCTATAACGTCATCTCTTCTGCTTCAGGTAATCAATGTTGTTTTAACACCATTTACAAGGCTAAACTCAGTTATCCCTTCCATTCTGAATGTACAGCAGATTCCACACCTTTATGACTGTATCCTTTCAACCGTCCTTTCTTCTTTGCTCTTAGGCTGATCATTCCAGCTGCCACCAGCAAGGCTGCCTTCTTCTTTAGAGAATAACCTAGTCCAGTCCTTCCTGTGCAATACTAATTTCTTCTAAGACACTTACTTGAAATAAAAACATTTTTAAGTCTCAGGATCCAAATATATTTCTATATGCCTGCCCATTTATTTATAAGCTCTGTGAGAGCAGGAACAGAATTTTATTCACTTTTATGTCCTTCTGGCCTAATAAGCCCTCAGTAAATGTTTATTGAACAAATCATTCAATGCCTCTGGCCAGTTATTGAGTAGGCCAACACTGATGCTTGAAGATAACCATAGTGGCTATTTAAGAAACAAAGACTGAACTGTAAAGAGGAAAACAAGAAAAAAGAAAGAAACAAAGATTGATTTGGAATAGAGGTTCAGTGTCGGTCTGAGCAGCCAGAACATAGCAGCTGGACCAACACAAATTATACCTGGTCCAAAGCTGTGTATCTCAAGAATCTTCCCAGACCAATATTATGTAGCCAGGGAATGGCAATTCAAACTATAGACAAAGCAAAAGTGTTTTAATAGAAAACCTCAGGCCATATAGGCCCACTTTGAACCTTATCTGTTCCTTCAGTGATACATTTTACAAGAGCAAGGAAGACAGTTTTTATTTTACAACATTTAATTTAATTTATTGCTCCTTACATAGTTATGTGGAAGAAAGTTTTACAAAATGTTTGACTGTAGGGGAGTATAGGTGGCTCAGTCAGTTAAGTGGCCAACTCTGGATTTTGGTTCAGGTCATGATCTCATGAGTTTGACCCCACATCAGGCTCTGCGCTCACAGCAGCAGAGCCTGCTTGGTATTCTGTCTCCCTCTCCCTCTGCCTCTCCCCCATGTGCTCTCTAGATCTCTATTTAAACAAATAAAAAAATATATATATAATTAAAATGATTGACTAACACAAATTAGTATAATGTCTAAAATAGGAAAAGTGTATACATATATATGTATATATACACATATATATATACATATATATGTGTATGTGTGTGTGTATATATATATATATATATATGTATAAAATAGGAAAATAAAATTCAATAGCCCTCCTGGCTTTGCTAAGGTTAATAGTGGAGTTAAAATGCAAACAGGAATGAATTGTATAAGATAGTATGTGTCTCACTGTTTATTTCCAACTCAGTCACTTGGGATTTTACAGTTAAACTATCCTGCTGCTTTAAATTTAGAAATTCCATTTCTAGGGCACCTGGGTGGCTCACTCAGTTAAGCATCCAGCTTTGGCTCAGGTCAGGATCTCAAGGTTTCTGGAGCCTGCTTCAGATACTGTCTCTCTCTCTCTCTCTCTCTCTCTCTCTCTCTCTCTCTCTCTCTCTGCCCTTCCCCACTTGATGTCTCTCTCTCTCAAAAATAAACATTAAAAAAAAAAGAAATTCCATTTCTACTCTAAGATTCCTCATTACAATACTCTGAAGATGTTAACTACTACTACTAAATGTTTTAATCTTATAGAACCAAGTGGGTACGAGAGTGGGCTCTAGAGCTGGACTGCTGATGTTCTAATCCCAGCTCCTCAATTATTATGTACATGACCCAGGACAAGAGTCCTATCTCCTCTCTCCCTCAATTTTCTCATCTGTCAAGTAGGCATAATAATACTCCCTGCTATTTTGATGGCTGTTTATATGGGTTAATATTTGTAAAACTCTTGAAACTGTACCTAGTACATTGTGTTATACAAAATCAGTAGGGAATTTAGGGGATTCGATGAATATTTGGGATTTTCTCTCTGCCCCTCCCCTGCTTGCACTCTCTCTCTCTCTCTCTCTCAAAATAACTAAATAAACCTAAAAAAAAAAAATCAGGGAATTTAGGGAAAAAAAACTATACAAGATACTTCACATCTTTTTTCACTAATGTAGAACAAAACGAAGGAGAAAAAAAGCCAGCTCTGTGCCCCTGTTGGAAGCTCGCACTGAAACTAGAACCCCACAGTTGTAGCTCCAAAAGAGTTGTGTGTCCATTCATTCAATAATTTGAGAGCCTAGTATGTGCTGTAACTGACCAGGAATCAGACACACCCTCTGCCCTCAAAGGCCTTGCAGTGGGGTTAGAGATCAGAACTCTAATCTACTTTTTCACAGATGAGAAAACTGAGGTCCAGAGAAGTTATGCCTTGCTCAAGGTCACACAGCAAAATATCATCAGAGGTGACACCAGAGCGTTTTCCCACAACTCAGTTCAGAACTCTTTTCCAATTAACACCCCACCCTTTTGAGGGTCACATCTCAGCTACTATTTGAGATACTACCTAGTTTTCATGACCCTCCCTTCTGTGCACCCACTGTCACCCTCGCTCCCAAACCTGGAGCCTAGGATTTAGAAAAGAAAACGGTGAGCCCTGAAGAGAAAGTCACACACTGGGTATTTTGAACCATCCTCTGCAGGAAAAGGAAAGGTTACTCTGGTCTCCCAGCATTAACTCTTCCTGTGCCGGAGAGGTTGAGGCCGTTTAAAAACAAAAAACCTGAGTGGTCTCACTCAGGACCGAAAGGGTAGATCCCCGCCCCCTGGCAAAGCAGCGAAGACAGATGGGGAGCCACCTGTCAGAGGACTGTGGGCGGGGGCCGGGACCGAGAGGGCCGCGGGACCAGAGGGTGAGCGCCGCTGAGCGCACGCTCAGAGCAGACAGTTCGCAGGAGGCAAGAGATGATGGTCTAAAATCCTGGGAGCTGACGGCCAGAGCGGGAGGAAAGGTAGTCACGGAAGGGAGGCAGAGCTACAGGAGGTGGGGGATCCTGGAGGTGACAGCAAGGAGAGTACGCAACCGCGAGGGGCAGCTCCAGCGAGGACGCCGGGCGGTCGGGCGAGAGAAGGCAGGGCAGCGCCGCGGCGCTGCGGGCGGGCTCCGCCAGGGCGGGGGGTGCCATGTCTCGAGAGCGGCCCCCCCGCACCGACATCCCGCGCAACCTGAGCTTCATAGCTGCGCTGACAGAGCGTGCCTACTACCGCAGCCAGCGGCCCAGCCTCGAGGAGGAGCCAGAGGTGGAGCCAGGCGAGGGCGGGACGCGCCTCGGGGCCCGGTCCCGAGCTCACGCTCCGAGTCGGGGTCGCCGGGCCCTCTCTGCGCCAGCCGGAGGCGGCGGAGTTCGGGTGCCTCGCAGCCGCAGCCCCGACACCCGCAAGAGAGTGCGTTTCGCCGACGCGCTTGGGCTGGAGCTGGCCGCGGTGCGCCGCTTCCGCCCCGGAGAGTTGCCCCGGGTGCCCCGCCACGTGCAAGTTCAGCTGCAGAGAGACGCCCTCCGCCACTTCGCGCCGTGCCAGCCTCGCGCCCGCGGCCTCCAGGTAGGCGGGCGGCATCGGCACGCCTCTTCCCCGGCACCTCCCCCACCCGGCCGCAGCAGGCGGTCGATTTATCAAGGAACACCCATCTCCATCCCCAACCCTCGGCTTGTTCTCGCTCATCCCTTTTGGTGCCACTCTCCCAGCTGGGCTCCACTCCGACTGCTGGACGCCGGGGTCCGCTTCGGATTGGTCCAGTGCCTCATCCTGACCCCGCCCCCTATCTCTCCTCTCCTCCCCACCCCCTCAGGAGGCGCGCGCCGCCCTAGAGCCGGCCAGCGAGCCCGGCTTCGCCGCCCGCTTGCAGGCGCAGCGCATCTGCCTGGAACGCGCAGAGGCGGGCCCGCTGGGCGTGGCCGGGAGCGCGCGTGTGCTGGACCTTGCCTACGAGAAGCGCGTGAGTGTGCGCTGGAGCGCCGACGGCTGGCGGAGCCAACGCGAGGCCCCCGCCTCCTACGCCGGTCCGGCCCCGCCCCCGCCGCGCGCGGATCGCTTCGCCTTCCGCCTTCCGGCGCCACCCATTGGGGGCGCCCTGCTTTTCGCCTTGCGCTACCGCGTGACCGGCCACGAGTTCTGGGACAACAACGGCGGCCGTGACTATGCTCTACGGGGGCCCGAGCACCCCGGGAGTGGCGGAGCCCCGGAGCCCCAGGGCTGGATCCATTTTATCTGAGACTCCTGCGGCCGACGGCGCAAAAAGCAAAGGCACCCAGGGGCCGGGGGAGCCCGAAGATTTGGCTGGGAAGAACGAAAGAAACCGAAATTGGCTGGGAGCTGTCCAAGAGAGTCAAGTGGGGGAGGGCGAGGAGGACGGGAGAATTCAAAGGGGTGTGGGAGTGGGCGGAATCGAGGAAGGTCGGGAGGTGGTGGAAAACATTAGTTGGATGTGAGTGATAGTAGTAACCCAACGCATATAGGAAAGAAAACCAGAAAAGGCTCTGGGGGGATTAGGAAAAAAAAAGCCAAGATGGGGGTTGATGATGATGTCCTATTCCGTGAGCTGGCACTGGGAGAAAGTAAGTGGGTTCGTCAGGCCTAGGAAGTTGAAGGTTAAGGTTATCTCTTTGGGATTGAGGAGGTATTATGTTTGAAATATGAGCCCACCCTACTGAAGTCATTTGGAGTGCCAGCTCATTCCCTCTCTTACCCGCCTTTGCCACCTCAGGTCCCTAGCCCTGCCCATCCTAAGCTTTAACTCAGCCATAATTGCCTTGCTTAAGTCCCAGGATAAGTCCCCTGTTATTCCCGAAGATCCCGGGCTTCATTCTTCCCTGACTGGCTGGGGAGTGGTGGCAGACCCCCGCCGCCCCCAGGCAGTCCTGGGGATTAAAATGAAGGCAAAACCAACTCCAGGCCTGTCCCTGTAGCCAAATAATGTCGTGCCTGAGGAGTTGGTACACTCAGGGGCTTCCAGAAAAATGCCAGCCTTACCTTTCTGGGGTGCCTTTTAATGACCCCTAAGCACTTTATGGAATGCATTTGTCAAGCAACAGTGAGTCACAAGAATCACTCTAATTCTGCCTCAGAAGGAAAGAGTCACTGACTAGCTGTATTACTTTGGGCAATGTTACTTCACCTCTCTGGGCCCCAGTCTCCAACTTGGGAAATTAGATTTTGATTAAGTGATCTCATACAGCCGATTCTTGCTCTGACATTTTATGATCTACTGAGTGGCAGAGTGTGGATGAGAAGCCACATTCTCCAACCTACAGTTGGAGTACCACAGGTCAGAACACAAAGCATCCCAGCATTGGATTGAGGCCAAGGATGGGTCCTCCAGTTTTGACACAGATACTCCAGAGGCCAATAAGCATCCCATAACCAGCTTGCAGCCTTATGGTATTCCAACACCTTTTTCAAACTGCAGCTCATCCTCTGCCCCTTGCCTTTTGCTCTTGCCCCCACAGACTCCCAGTCTAGGTGCTCTGAGACAGCTTTGAGTAGGTGCATCTCTGTTGGGGAAAATGATGTTTGGGAGCCCCAGAGATGAAACAATGTTGAGGCTCTCTTGAGGATAAAGAATTATGGATATAAGAAATGGAGAACATTTCAAATAAAAAAACAAAGCTACTGAATAATTAAGTGGCACCAGAAGATGGCAGTGTGTTCTATACCCTGAGCAAGTAAAATGGGAAAGCAGGACTCTTCTACCCATTCACAGTCATGCCTTAGGTCTCCCCTCCTGGTTAACCTCTACTGGTAGTTTTTCCTTTCCTGTTACCCTATTCCTAAGCTCTTTGCCTTTTTGTTTGTTTGTTTGTTTGTTTGTTTCTCTCTCTCATCACTTTCACTCTTTTAGCATATAGGGCATTTACCTTCGTTTTCTCTTTTCCATTTGTGTCCCTCTTCATTCTTGTTGATCTCTGCTGTTCCTTCTCCCTCCAGAAGGGGTGGAGAACCCACTTCCTTTTCTCCAAGACCATGGTTGATCCATCTTCCTCCCTCAGGCTCCTTCTTGACAGTCTTCTAGAAAGGAGAAGAGGGAAAAGAAGCAGTTCCTGATGCACATGAACAACTGCTCCCAGGTAACCAGCTCCCTGCACCCTTTTTTATCTGTTAACTAATTTCTCAAAAATTTCTGAATCCCCCTCCTCCTTATTACTAAGAGAGTGCATGCACAAAAGCCCATACATGCATTTAGAACACAGTATGGGGGCTAGTTACCCTGCCCCTCCTGTCCAAAGCCTTAGTCCTTTGAAGGAAGATGGCCGAAAGAGAGGAACTCCAAGTCACTTCTCAAAGAAATGCTGGCTTAAACATCATCCTTATCTAATGAAGAAAACAAAGAATTTCATGCATCTTGTGGAACACCTTCAGGTCAAAGTACCAGCAGAGTGAAGAAAGAAACTGCTAGAAGCCACAAAGCAATGCGCTTTTTAGTCATCAATGAAGAGCCCAAGGGAGGTTGATGGAGAGGGAGACTGGGTTGAGGCTCAGTGTATAATAATCTCTTGCCTAATGTGTATGCATTATTATTATGTTGTATTAACAATCATAATAGCTCACATTTACTTATCTGCTAAAATCTGGTGTCTTGCATGCAATACAACCCTCAAAACAACCCTATCAGTTGAGTAATATCCCTATTTTAGAGCTTAGGAAACAGCTCACAAAAGCTCAGTAATTTGTTCAAGATCACATAGCTAGTAAATGGCATAGCTGGGATTGTGAACTCAAGATGTCTCCAGAGGTTCTGTGCATAACCATTTGATTATAGTTCTTCCTTTAAAAACAAAACTGACAACTTTGCCATATATAGTCTCTTATTAGGAAAAGACCACAGTTTCTAACTGCTCTGCCTTCCTATCCTCCCAATCTCCTGAACTGGCATAGAGAAGGCAAAGCACTGAGGGGTCCCAAGTTCCATCCAGGAGCTTGCCGCTGTCTCCTGTACCAGTGTCCCAGCTCTGCAGAATCAGCAAGGGACCATCCTGCCTGCCTGCTAGAGAACTTGGGAGCCCACCTGAACTCCAGCTTTTCCATACATTGGGATTCTCTCCTGGCCCTAACCAACTCTCTACACGTGTTGGTGTGTCATGCCCCTTTCCACTCCCCCGAATAGTTTTGAACTGACCAATCCCTAAAGTTTCCACTAGAAAGTATCCCTGACTAGGACAATTGCTGAATGGTCTGTGCTTGGACCCTCTCTGCAAGCCCTGGTATTACTGAGTAGATAAATGTAAACTGGTTGGAGATGGAATGAAGAATAATCCATTTTTCCCTGAGCTTTCTCAGTAAGCAGTACCATGGCTCACCCACCCCCCATTCTCAGCTTTATGGAGCCAACACATGAATCTTCTAGTTTTCCCATATAGAGCTGCCCCAGGGCCTGGGAGTAAACTGACAGTCTAATCTGATATGGGAAACACTAGGAGTTTGGTGGAATCTTTAGGAAGGTATGTGTTAGGCATTGGGATAGGGACTTTCCCCTAAAGGCTGATGACTATATGAACAGGAGCAATTTGGTGTATAACATGTCAGCCATAGATGAGGAAGTGTTATATAAGAAAAAACATTAGGCTGGTCAGGGGCTTGGGTCCTTGAAGCAACACAGCTGGACCACTTTGCCTGTTTCTCCTATCCAGATCTTAGATATCTTCCTACACTTAGCTGTCTGATAGCCTTCCTTGTTCTTTTGTTTCTCTTTATGAATGTAGCGCATCATTTATTGTCACAATAAGCCATAACTTCTGAACTCTCCAATCTAACTCCCACATTTTCTTGCTTCTAACACCTGTGTTTCTCTGGAGCTTCTCTGGATCCTTGCAATCCAAAGGTCATAGAATCAGAGACCAGGAAAAACTTGTCTTTAGAGATTACTGGGTCCATGCTCCACTACAGATGAGGACACAGGTCCAGAGATGAGAAGTGACTTCAGCAGGGTCAGAGAATTTGTTAGTGCAGCTCAAGATGGGTCTTACCCTCAACCCTTCTGCACACATGCCATTCCTGGGCTATAAAACAGGCCTCTACATAGTCAGATCTGTGATTTTTCATGGCAAGGGATAATATCAGAAATGTTTCATTTTCTCCTGCTAGTTTCCATTCCCTTCCCCATCCAGGCATGAAAAGAAACAAAAGGCACTCGTAGTTTTCTTTGTTTTCCCAGCCTTGGCACTTCTTTGGGGTGATATTGCTGAGGAACAGTGAAGTTGCTAAAAACATGGTATAATCCACCCATTGACTAACCTGGAGAGGAAATTAAAGTTTGCTTTGTGAATTCCCCCAAACCACTGTTCTCATCAGGCCCTCCCAGAGCATCCTCATACCGTTCACAGTGTAGCCATGTTCACTGGGCCCCAAACCCACTAGTTCTGTGCCTCACTTCAGCTTCCACATGCAACTACCCTTCCTTCTGGATAAAAGACCTCATATGTGAAATAAAGTCAAAATATGAAAGTATATCATATAATATTGAGAAATTGTTTGTTTGGGGTGGAGGGTGGCAAGAAACCCAGAGGCAAGATTCCTCTCTCCCAACCCCCATTTCTTGGTCATCTCATTTCTCTACTTGCCGGTGTCCTATTGCTATGCAAAAGTTGGATGGGCAGAAGATATGGAGGAGTTGGACAGCCCTGGTATAAGACACCCCGGTATAATCCTGCCACCATTTTGGGTAGTGGTGGGAAAGTTACAAGGCTCCAGCTTTAGTTCCCTGGCACCCAGTGCCAATTCCTGGTGCAGTTAAAGGGTACTGCTTGGGTAGAAGCCCTAAGTTTCCCCTTGGGTGGGGTGGGGTGGCTATTCTTCCTTAAGGAGGCAATCTAAGTTACATTTCTCCTTAAGCACTGGAGGGAAGAGGAAAGCCCTTTTCTCTATCAAGGGCAACCCTAAGGCAAAAGATGAGAAATATGATGGAGAGGGAAAGCAAGGACCTCTGTCTAATCCAGAATGGAACAATAGATTAAAGTGAGGTATCCTTGAAAAAATTAAGTTCTAACATAAAATTGATTTCCATATCACCTGAACGATGAGAAAATTCAATTACCCACAAAGTAACGAGAAATTTCTAACAGGGAAGCCCTAGCCTGAGAAGAATCAGAGGCCTCTGCATTACATCATAATGGCCAAGTTGTGATGTCACTGCAGAGCACCCATACTTCTATTGTGAAACCAGATAGGCTAAAGGGTAGAGTCAGCATGAGGAGCAGACACCCAAGGAGAGGTAAGTGGGGGCGTTGCAGGAGTTTTCTCCATGGCTTATTGCCTAAGGTCCCTCTGTGGCCCTAATGTCTTTCCAGACGTCTCACATCTTAGTTTAGTGGTAGGTCTTTCTGAAATCCTTTCACAAACTCCTTCACTGCAGCTTTTGATATCCCAGTTCCTCAAGACTTGCAGTTCTGATTGGTTAGCACTCAGCTTTTGTATTTCTCAGGAGACAAGGCACAGAACAGTGGAGGATGGTTCCCCTAAATGAGGCAGAAACTCATCATATCCATTTGGGTAGTCCCAGAGGTAGATCGAAGTTTTTGGGTGCTTGAAACATACAACTTTCAGAGCCTTTTGAAAAGAAAAATAAATGCATTAGGCCCAACAATGAAAGTGCTTTAGAATGAGAAAATATAAATTATAATTTTTATTTTTTTTTAATTTTTTTACTGTTTATTTTTTGAGAGAGAGAGAGAGAGAGACAGAGACAGAGACAGAGTGTGAGCAGGGGAGGGGCAGAGAGAAAGGGAGACACGGAATCTGAAGCAGGCTCCAGAGCCTGACGCAGGGCTCAGACTCACAAACTGTGAGATCATGACCTGAGCTGAAGTCGGACGCTTAACCGACTGAGCCACCCAGGTGCCCCTAAATTATAATTTTTAAAGAGCTGACAAATATAAAATCAAGAAAAGTAACACAATTTTTTAAGTGTCTACTTAACATATTTTTTTACAATTTTGTTTTTGGCTGCATACTCTTTAATATTTTTTCATATGATGCTTATATATATAATGTTTTCTATAAGGAGTATAGAAAGGTAATTCAGTCTTCTACATGATCACTTTTTAAAAATTCTTAGTGATTTAGAAAATGTTCACCTTCGCACTTTATAAGTGGTAATGTCATAATTTAGGATTTTTGTCAAACTTGAAGAAAACACTCAAATTTCTTTGATATTTGTGGTGTAAAATTTCAGAGCACTTCAAATTTGTAATGATTAATGCCATATACTCTGAATTGTTGACATTAGGATTATACCTAGAAGTTATATGTATTAGTCTGCTGGAGTTGCCATACAAAATACAATAGACTGGGTAGCTTAAACAACAGAAATTCTCCCACAGTGTAGAGGATAGAAGTCTGAGATCAAGGCATTGGCAGAGTTGACTTGATTCTGAGGTTCCCCTCCTTGGCTTATAGACAGACATCTTCTCCCTAGCTTCTCATGGTCTTTCCTATGTTCATGTCTGTGTCCAAATTTCCTATTGTAAAGACACCAGTCATATTGGGTTAGGACTCACCCTGAAGACTTCATTTTAACTTAATTACCTCTTTATAGACCTTATTTCCAAATACACTTACATTCTAAAGTACTAGGAATTAGGACTTTATGAATGGGGGAGGGGGGGAACAACACCATTCAGCCTATAACACTATGCTTAATATTAAACTACTTACTAATAAACTACTAACCCCAAACTAAATGTATCCTCAAATTAACTTCCCTAGCCAATCCCCAAATATCCATGGCATTTCCACTGCCACCTGACAAAAGAAGAAGTGTAATGGAGGGGAAGTCAGAAAGAAAAGGGACCTCAGTCTTAACCAATTGCAGTTTAAATATTTTTTTCAAAATATTTTACAAAAAGCCATGACCACATTATCACATTGCTGGGGCTCTAGTGCACCTCCAGTGCTTTAGAAGAGG
The DNA here is from genome assembly GCF_018350175.1 of Felis catus. Classification (NCBI taxonomy): domain Eukaryota; kingdom Metazoa; phylum Chordata; class Mammalia; order Carnivora; family Felidae; genus Felis; species Felis catus. The sequence goes on along the minus strand of NC_058373.1, from coordinate 73,768,593 downwards.
TCTGTGCAAGGGATGGTCCTAAAAGTTCAGTTTCTTTACCTATAGGGTAAATGTGGCTCATGTCAGTCCTGCTAGTATCTGAACCATGCAAACAGAAACAGAATTTTCACCAAAGATGGGGGATTAACATCTCTACATTGAGGATAACATGAGTCCCCACTCTTCTGCACTAGTCCCAGGAAGAGCTGGGAGGGTTAGTGTCTTCCTAAAGGTGAGGCCCTCCTTTCTCTGATATTGTCAGCCTGGATCTCTTCCTCTCTTCCAATCCCCACCACAGGACACTCCATCTTCTAAAGCTTTAGGGTGAAATTCACATCAAAGAGGGAGGCTTCAGCCTGTACTCCAAAACTAGGGCAGAGGAGTTTCTTCTGTCCTTGGATTTTCCTTCTCCTAAACCTGTCTTCAATTCTGCTCCCTACTTCTGTCTCAGGAGCGTGTTTCTGAGAATTGAAAGGTGGCACATTTGCCCACCTTTCATATTTCCAAGCCCATGATCAGTGATGCTCAGAATGCCTAATTGAATCCTCTAGGGGTTCCCACAGACATTGCCTGCCTGACTTTCCAGCCAGATAAGCATGTCAACCAGACAACCCAGTCTTGTTATTTTTTTAGATTATGAAAGAACAACCTCTCCACTGAAAACTGAGGGCTGCTGCTGCCTACAATGTTTCACTTTTCCTTTCATCACTTACAAACCATTGGGGCATTGTAGTAGTCATGATTTAGGACAAACTTTGTATATACCACCAGCCCTGGCTTAAACCCTGAGGGATCAGAAGTTTCTAACTCTAAAGCTGAGTATATATATCTTTGCTTTTTTTACTCCTATGATGTTTTTGCCGGATACCAGTTTGAAGGATGTAGGGCTGGCTCTTAGAAGTTTAGTTTTATTAAATGTAATGGGGCTGGGGGCAGGCAGGGGTAAATACAGGGATAGTAACATAAAATAGGGCTCAATGCTGAAGAGGAAATAAATTCTTTTTCTTTCTTTCTTTCTTTCTTTCTTTCTTTCTTTCTTTCTTTCTTTCTTTCTTTCTTTCTTTTCTAGGAAATAAATTTTTGATGTCTGACAACCTTGAAAGAGCTCTAGACCTTAAATTGGAGTAATAATGAGTAGTGGTGTTTTGGGGGAGTATATAGAGAGGGGTGAGGTCTATCTGCGGAATACAGGGCAAAGTCTGAAATTTTTTTATAAATTACTGTGGCTATATAAGCTATTAAGTGACCTAAATAGGCAAGAAGACAGTTTCAAAGACCAGCGTGAGAACAAAAGAATCACTTCGGAAAGTACCATTCCCAAGTTTTAGTCGGAGACGGAGAATCCTAAATATACAAACTTTTGGCCCAGAACTTCGGGGTGTGGACTACCACTTTGGTGAAAAGTCCATTTCATTGCCATCCCTTTCTAGACAAGAGAAAACCAAGGTCCCCAGATATGAGGTGGAGTTCCAGGTCCTCTTCACTGGGACAGAAAGGGGACCTGGGGATCTGGTAGGTCCCAAACAAGTGCCCCCTTCTGACACTTCGTCTTTGGGAACACCTGTGCAGTGTTCCGAAGGCGCCGGACAGCTAGGATCCTCGTCTTTCAGGTGGCAAGACATTTGATCCATCTGTAGAACAAGTTCCCGGTTGCTCTAGGCGCTACATTTACAACGACGCTGCTGACGGCGGTTGGGCCCTCGGCTGGGCGGGCGCGGCTCAGCTCGTGCGTAAGTCTGACAAGGGGGTGCTGAAAAAAGTCTTCCTTCAGGAGGAACAAATAGGGAATAATTGTAAGGCAATTCAACAAACTGCTGTGAATTCCCAGGGGAATTTCGGGACGACCAGGGCTAGCAGTGCTCCGAAGGTCCGGCGCGGAAAGGTCGAAGGCGGGGGGAGGTACCATTCACAGCACCCTGGCCCCGGGGGACATCTTCCCTGCCCCACGCAGCCAATAGCCACCCCGGCTGAAGCCGACGCAGCCAATAGCCGACTTCAGCCGAGACTCACGCAGCCAATGGTCGGCCCAGTGCGTTCCGCCAGTGTCCGCCTGCCTGCGTCTACCAATCCGGACTCGGGCCACCTTGGCACCGCCCCTGGAGCACCCCCCACCCATCCGCCCCGCCCCCAACTCGCTCGAGCAGGGTTGGGCTTAGACGGGCGCGCTCTCGGGGACAGGGGGGGCAGTCCCGGTCCCGGCCCTCCGCGCGGGTGGGCTTGGAGCAGGCCGCACCGGGCGGGAACCCCACTCCCACCCCGGAGGCCCCCTGCCCTTTCTCCCCCTTTCCCCCCGGCCCATGGTGCGAGGCTGGGAGCCGCCGCCCGGGCCGGACCGCGGTGAGTGATCCCCAGCCCCTTCGACTTCCCCTCCTAGCCCCTGTACGATCTCCGACCTCCGGAGCCCCATCCCCGCGCTGGGGGGGAGGAGGATTCTAGGCTCGAAGTCGCCTGGTTCTCTCTTTCTCCTCTGGACTTTTCGGTTCCCTGTTGTAACTGGGGGAGGGTGAGTGGGTGTGTAGGGAGGAGGGGAAGGCTGGATTGGGACGGTCTCGGCGAGGGGAGGATTGAGATTCGCCTGCTCCCTGGGGCTCATCGCCCCAAGTGCAGCAACTTTTTGTTCTCTGACCCAGTTTGGAGCCTTGTAGACTGCCTGCGAAATGGAGGATAGGAGAAACGTTTCCTTCCCAGGCCTCCACCTCCCCCCCCACGACTACCTCCTGGCGACCTCAGCACACGCACAGAAATCTGGCCTTACTTCTGGGGAGCAGTGGTCTTTGGGAATGAAAGGTTTGGGAGAAACTGCCCCTGACCCCCCTACCCAGCCATACTCAGAAAACAAACCAGTTAAAAGAACCCAAATCCTCAGAGGTTCCTGGTTTTGCGTCCTAATATGAGACTTCTAAACTGAAAGAAGACTCAAGCTGAGACCTGTTTGGTAATGTGGGCCCAGATCAGGAGATCTTTTACATACAAACCTCCTTCTCACCATACATTTGAAGCCCTTTTATATTATATGATTAGGACAGGTAGATGGCAATGATTGGAAAAAAAAAAAAAGCCAGTTAAACTTGGGAATTTTTTAAATGATGCATACATCTCTTAAGCATTGTCATTAAAAGTGTATTCATTTCACCAATCTTTTGGGGTAATATCCAGGCGTTTTCTTTATAAGTCTGCTGACTGGAGTTCCCAACTGCCTTTCTGGTGTAAACTACACAAGCAAATCTCAAATCTGGCTGCACCCTGAGAACTTTTAAAAGTACTGATGCCTGAGCCCCAGTCCAGACTAATTAAGCCAGAATGAGGAGAAAGATTCCCTGGTTTAAATTTCCCAGGTAATTCTAATGTGCCACTGCCTCTCATCATCTATGATTTCCAGGTTTGGTTTATTTAAAATGGAGTGAGAATTTAAACACTTTTGAAGCAATCTGAATGTAGAATACTTTTGAGATTTTTAAGTCCCCTGCCCCTCCAGTCTTTTACAGTTGCCTACTATTCCCAACTCAACAATTGTACACTCGTTGTATTATGTCTTTCCAAAGCATTTGACTTTGTTTTCGTAGAAACAATTTTTAATGCACTAGTTTTTCATAGGTTTATGTGATATTTAATTATGTTATTATATAAATAAAAAATACAAACAGGCATAAACAGGTTTGGAATCATATACAACTTGGCCCAAGCACACAGGGCAGCTGAAAGAAGCAGATGATTTTGGCACACTAGAGAGTAGCCTACCAGGCTCTAGGATGTAGCACACTGTGGGTATTGGTCATATAATCCAGTGGGTCAGTTAAGCCAGGCTCCTGGCCCAGCTGAACACCCCTCCCTTCCACTATCTCCAACTAGTATCACCAATACCCAGTCCCTTCTAGACCTATTTAAATTCTGTTGAGTCTTTCCATCCACTCTTTCCATTCATTCACATCAAGATGTATGTTACTCTTTAAGCAATTACCACCGCTGCCTTTTTATTCAGTTGGGAGGACATAAGGCAGAGGTTCGTAACCTGGGCTTCTGGGCAGTGAGCCCTCTGAGATTATATATATATGTTTGGATGTTTATTGGGGGGGTGGGTAGTCATAACTTTCTGAGGGTCCATACCTTTATCTGATTCCCAAAGAAGTTCATGACCCAAAAAGTTGAGAAACATGTAAGTTGAATACCACTAAAAATTCTTTAAGGCCCTTAAAACTATCACCAAAACACATTTCAGGCAGCACTGCAGTTCTGTGAATAAAAGATTTAGGGAATTTACGCAGGATCATATCTAGTCTCTCATTTGAACTGTCTCCTGCTTTAACCATAAGCCTAGTAAGATCAAGCCTAAAGTTGTGAACACCTTTTTCCTAGGATTGTATGGACACCTACATGAAGTTTAAGGCAGTCCATTCTTTTCTGCCATCTGTCCACGGGCATGGAAAGCCCAAAGGGAAAGAGGGGTGATATCCTCTCTCTCTGTTTTTCTGATTATATTTTTTATTAGCTACTTAAAGTAGCAATAGGGCAAATCCAACATATTCAATAAGGATCAAATTTAGTAATTATTCAGAATTGATAATCCCGCCATTACTACCATCTCTGCCCACAGGAGTCCTTTTTTCTCCAGTTTTGATTTCCCTTCTTTTTCTGACCTCTCCAAATGGAGGCACAAGAACACAAGACCCCATAGTGCCTTCATGGTGGTTTTGATTACTGTGGGGCCTACCCTCTTTGTTAATACCTCTCATGAGCCACTCTCTGATTGTAGCTTCTTCCTATGCCAAAGCAGATTCTTCCAGGGAGGCACCAGGTAGCTATACAGCTGTGCCTTAATTTAAGCCACCATTCTATATCAGGAAGTCTTCCACAATTTGTGTTTTGTGTAATTGGAAAACTGGATGTATATAGTACACCAAATATGGTATTTGTATTACTACATGTTATATTGAAACATCAAACTGATGTCATGAGAATCTGGAGGATAGCAACCCACATGAATGAAAGCAAAATGCTTCCTTGTAAGGCTTATAGCTGTGCCTGCCTTATTTCCTGTCTGGCAGTCTTCATCCTTACACTGGACTGCTTTCTTCCTTATGCTACATTTTTCTCATATCTAAAATGTTATTGTGTCCTTAAAAAACAAGACACAAATAAGGTTAGTAGATGTCAAGTGTTGCAGTCATTAAGTATTGTCCAGCTTAAAATTGGTGGTGTTCCTGGTGGGCCACAATGTCTAAATGGTAGTTTAGCACCTAGCCGTGCAAGCATTTGTTCATAGGCCACGTAGCTGTGTCTGGGATGAACCTACAGGGTGAAGGTAGAGCTACTACTAAATTGGCAATTCATCTGGAAATCAAAAAGGATTTATATCCAAATTAGGGGTTCAATTCTCCTAAAGCTGTTGTTTTCATCCTTTTTTTTTTTTTTTTTAAACAACAAAATCCATTCGGGAATTCTATCCAACTCCCAAAATATGGAAAGCATAAAATCATATATACCCTAGTTTCTTCCACTGCTCATTAGAATTAGGACCCTGCAAAAACAGATAGAAAACAAGGATTTTAAAGAATTCAGCCTTGGCTGCATTTTCCTCCTTGTGTCTAGAAAAGGAGCATTACCATATATCAGAATCACCCTGTGAGGCTGAAGTCATGAGGAAAGCTATTTGTTGAGCCTTTACTTTGTTCTAGGCATCATGTCAACTGCGTTTTTTTAATTTAGTCATAAACTTGCAAGGAAGGTGCTGTTCTGACCTCCTTTTTTTCTGATGGGAAACTGAGGCTTAGTGAAGTTAAATAATTTGTCCAAGGACAGCAGCATTCTGGGAAGTGGTGGAGCTGCAATTAATCTCAAAACTGCCTCACCCCAGGCCTCCACCCCAACAGCTGCTTTAGGCCTTGCCTACGCAGGACACCTAGTGCATAGTAGGTGCTTGGTAAAAATATATAACTTTACATACACTTGGCACTGTATGCATTTTTTACACATGAAGAAACTAAAGCTCATTTAGCAACTTGTCCAAAATCACATAGCTGGTAAGTGGCGGAACTGGGATTCAAACTGCAGGTTGGCTTTACTCAAGGATCATATTTCTATCCACTCTGCTATGCTGTCTCTGTTTACCCTCTTAACGTTCTCTTCAAGCTGTATAGCCTTTAGGATCTGCCTGGCCTTCGGTTCATTAGATCTGCTTTTTAAAAGGAAATGGTGACACATCAAAATGCTACCAAATTTTTCTAATCGTCATATAAAATCCTTTGATACCACACTGCACTGTAACTTCCTGGGCTTGAGATTCTTCTCAGTTCATCATGTAGCATATACATAGGAATCCTGTCCCATCCTTAACATATCAGAGGTAAATACTTATAAACCCGGGTGGGATTCCTCTAAGTGGAAAGGGTAACAGATGTGTTCAAGAGTTTCTATTTCTAATGCCCAGACAGGGAGCTGAGTTAAAATTTGGTCAACAGAACTTTCTGGGAAATAACCCAAGCAGGTGTTTCAGGAAGGCCAGAGTCAGGGCCTCTCCCTGCAGCCCCCATATCCACAGACCTGGGAGCAGTGGTGCTGCTGGGGAGCTTGCAGGACCTGGCTGCAATTCCTAATGAATCTGCCTACCTGGCCCTGGGAAGAAAGCTGGGCTGCAGAGATAAGAGCTGCAGGCCCTCTGCCCTGTGTGGAGGAGCTGTTACAGTCTGAAGGAGCTCTTCCCAACTCCCCCTGAGAGACACTGAGCTGTTGAAGAGACAAAGGCTGGGGGGGGGGGGGGGAGGGAGGGAGGGGCTAACCTTTGTTCCGTGGAGGACTTGGAGGTGGAAACAGGTCCCTCTCTCTGCCCCCAAAGACCCAGGGGGAGTAACCCCATTTATCCCAGATACCCTATCTATCAATTATCCTACAGAGAGAAAATAAAGCTTAGCAGATTTGGGTTTAGGGCTTGAAGGTACTATCATTCCTCTGCCTGCAGGACTTCACCACCAAGAAGAGAAAAGGAATGGGGGCGGGGGCTAGGCAGAAGGACAGTACTATCTGTCCTGCCTTCTAGAAATTCCTCTCTTGGATTCCCCATCTGTCTCCACATTCTAGAGGTAATCATAAATTGTCAGGAGCTAAAGCATTTGCATCAGTTCTGAGATTACTGCACTTTATGTTTTTGTGGTTGAGTTTCCATTTTGTGACTCCTGTTCCATGATCTTAGAGGGTGAAGTGAGTTTGCATCAGAAAAATAAAGGCAATATAAGGATGCGTGTTCCTCCTTAACCTCTAAAGACAGATTTCACTAGTCACGTGACTTGGGGTAATGAACTTCTATGGACTTCGTTTTTTTCCATACATATGATAGGAATTATAACAGGCTCCTAAGGTTATGAAAATTAAATGAGAAATTTTTTTAAAGCACTTTAAAAGCAATCCAAAACAGTACACAATAGACAGTTGATTGTATTGGAGTCCAACATTTTGTTTGGCAGAAAATGAGCAATGGGCTGAAAGAGGAGCCCCAGTGATTGAGCTGTTTCTCTTCTTATTACAGCTATCTCTGAAGGGCACAAGTCAGAAAGCACCATGCCTCCTAATAAAGAGGCCAGCAGTCTTAATAGCTCCCCCGCGGGGCTCATCTGCCTCCCTCCAATCTCCGAGGAGCTACAGCTTGTGTGGACCCAGGCAGCCCAGACCAGTGAGCTGGATGGCAATGAACACTTGCTACAAACCTTCAGCTACTTTCCCTATCCCAGTCTAGCAGACATTGCTCTTCTCTGCTTACGCTATGGGCTGCAGATGGAAAAAGTCAAGACTTGGTTCATGGCCCAGCGCCTCCGCTGCGGCATTAGTTGGTCATCTGAAGAAATAGAAGAGACTCGAGCCCGAGTGGTCTACCATCGGGACCAGCTCCATTTCAAATCCCTTCTCTCTTTTACTCATCACGCAGGGCGGCCCCCTGAGGAGGTGCCTCCTTCTCCAGTGCCACCTCCAGAACAAATGGGTCTTGGAATAGTGCCCTTGACTCTTAGCGAGCCTACCCAGATGAAAGGATTGAAGGTAGAGCCTGAGGAGTCCTCAGAGCTGCTGAGTCACCAGAAAGCAAAGGAACCCCTGATGGCACCTGGCAGTGGGACATTCTCCCACCAATCAGATTTTTGGCAGGATCTTCAAAGCAGTGGCCTCTCTAAGGAGCAGGCAGGCAAGGGTCCCAATCAGTCACATGGCCTAGGTTCTGCTTCCTGGAACCACTCCACAGCTGTCCACCAGCCACGTGCTCGGGATAAGCCCCCACCAATCTCATTACTTGCCAGTAGTTGTAAGCAGGAGTCAGCATCTATTATGACTCCTTCTTCTTCCTCTACCTCTTCCACTTTCCAGGTACTGGCTAATGGAGCTACTGCCACCTCTAAACCCCTCCAGTCATTGGGCTGTATCCCACAGCCACTGTCACCCAATGAACAGGCATTGCCCCCACATCTGGAGCCAGCCTGGCCCCAGGGGCTAAGACATAACTCAGTACCAGGTAGGGTTGGCCCTGCAGAGTACCTTTCCCCAGATATGCAACGCCAGCGAAAGACCAAGCGCAAAACCAAAGAGCAGCTGGCTATCCTCAAATCTTTCTTTTTACAGTGCCAATGGGCACGGCGTGAGGATTACCATAAATTAGAACAGATCACTGGCTTACCTCGGCCTGAGATTATTCAGTGGTTTGGTGACACACGCTATGCTTTGAAGCATGGGCAACTAAAATGGTTTCGGGACAACGCAGTACCTGGTGCCCCTAGTTTCCAGGACCCAGCAATTCCCACACCCCCACCTTCAACCCGCTCCTTGAATGAATGGGCTGAGACACCACCTTTGCCAAACCCCCCACCCCCACCGGATATACGACCCTTGGAGAGGTACTGGGCAGCCCACCAACAGCTTCGGGAAAGTGATATCCCTCAACTGAGTCAGGCATCAAGGCTTAGCACCCAGCAGGTACTGGATTGGTTTGACTCTCGTTTACCTGAGCCAGCTGAGGTGGTGGTTTGTCTAGATGAAGAAGAGGAGGAGGAGGAGGAGGAGGAACTGCCAGAAGATGATGAGGATGAAGAGGAGGAGGAGGAGGAAGATGATGACGAGGATGATGATGTGATCATACAAGACTGAGGGGTGGGGGAGGGGAGGGGAGGTCTGTTACTAAAAGATGAACCAACTTAGTAACTGTTCAAACAAAGAAACCACATTTTTTTAATTACCTTGTGGCAAAGAACTAAAAAGCTTTGTGTTCTTGAGGTTGGGGGATGGGGGATGTAGTGAGGGTGGACCAGGGAGGATGACCATAGGGCCCAAAGAGAGGTGAGGATTGGTTGGGCAGAAATCAGGCCTTTAGTCTCGGTGAAGAGAGTGCTAAGGATCTGGTCCAAACCATGGGCTGGGAAACAGTTCTTGCTCTCTTCATGTCTGTTCTTTCCCCTTATTGTACTAAGGAGAAGCCAGACATTGGCCCCACGTCTTTAGTACTGGAAAGGAGGAGTAAAGAATTTTGATTCAATTGATGATTCTAGTGCATCCCCCAGTCTCACCATTTTCCCTGGAATATAAGGCTGCCTCACACCCCTTTCTTCTCTGAGCACGAGTCCGTGCATAATACAGCTGAGAGTCTTAGTGTGTCCCAGTCTCACTACAGGTATTTCCCTCATGCACACCAACTTGACGCTGGGTTTTCCCTGCTTCATTACTGAGTTGCACAGGTAGCAGAATGTTTTCACTTCTGATACTGGGACCATTTTGCCTTGTACTTTTTAATCTTTTTCCAAAATCCCTCATTCTGTTCGCTATTTGTCTCAGGGTAAATCTTCCCCATGGAGCTTGTGAAAAAGTTTAATAATTGGGTGGAGAATAATTTAGACTGGATATTTATTGGATGTGGGAACTGGGGGGAAATGTCCTTTTAAAAAGTAGAATTAGGTTACAGAGGGATAGAGGAGAGGGATGATTTCTACTGTTCAGAAGGTGGGTGCAGGTAGGTTGCAGGTTTGGTTTTACAAATCTGAAACTTCCTCCTGCCTAGCTTGACAAAGACTAATTTTTCATCTTTTTGGTGTTGGCTCAATGTGTGTCTATAATAGAGACTTTTTCCCCTCTTTATAGGATCTGTCTTGGGGACAGAGGGACCCTGGTCTTAACTGAATTGATTATTGATGTTTTAGAATGGTTTTCATCAGTTGGAGTCAGATATAAAGATATCAATGGGTTAACCATCTAGAAATAAGAGTGGAAGCCCCAAATTGCTAGAATAATAAAAGGCCAAAAATAAAATTGTTTCTCCTCCACTTTGCCACTTCTATGGTTTAGAAATTAATGGAGCCAAATCTATTAACATTCTGACTTAGTATACTTTTTTTTTTTTTTTTAAGAATCAGGATATATTGAGGTAGGTTAAAAGAATAAAACTTTAAAAGGCAATACATCAGTATCTTATCACTGGGAAGATTTGTTTCCTATACTGCTATAGGACAGGCTCTTCCCAGAAAAGATGTCTAGAAATACCTTTAAAAATAAACTCAAGAGTTCCAGAAAGGGTAGGGAATGCTAGTTCAGCCTCATGGTCATTCCCAGGACTCCATTTATTTCTGGCAGATGTTTGCTATCTTTATATTTTTTTTCAAAATTTTTGCTTATGGCCTGCCTGCCACTGGCCAACCCATTTAATTCCTCATTTCTACTCTTTAATACCCAAAGAAGAATACATGTTCCATCTCACTGGTGGTGTTCTTTGCCCATTCCACCATTCTAGAGCTTGTAATATAATACCAATAGAGCTGCAATAACAATAAAAGGACATCTTTATTTTATCTGTGTACTTTAGTAAGCTGAAAGTCTGGGTCTCCAGCTGTTATCAGACAGAAAGGAAAATCAACATAGTTAACTAGGCATAGAGGAAACAATAGGCAAACAGAAGTAGTATAATAAATTAGGACAAGGAACAGAGTTGTTTATTAGCTTTGGCAATAGGTGAATACATCCAAAGCTTAAAAAATGAAATCTAGAAATAAAACATACTTAACAAGTGTATGATTTCGCACCTCCAGTGAGCCAAGAATTTTTTTACAATATTTGTTTTAAGTTGTAGGAAATGAGAGAGCTACATATGAGTGTGGGAGAGATCTAAACATCTTCCTGAAGAACTAGCCTTATATAATGCTGATCGTTTTCCTAGGAGGTAATATAGGGTGTATATGGTAAAGAACAAAGCAGATAAGGGTACACAGTGAAATGTGGAAAGAAACCGGGGAAACATTTTCCAAAACCATCACACTTAATGAGTATTGGATGCTATATGCCTTCCTTAAGCAATATATATGGATTGGACCTTGAAGACGATCTATCTGGAAGTAGTCCATGCTTCTCTTGCCCTGGCTAATCCCATCTGTCTCTGTTCGTACAGAGTCTGCAGCAGAGGACAGGAAGGCAGATATGGGCATTTATAACAAAAAGGGCAAATAAGGCCCTCTTAAACCACTTTATGAAGTTTATTAAGACAGCAAACCACCACTGTGCTTCCCCATAGTTTTCTCCATTGCATGATAACTGTTCCAAGATTTGTACTAAGATTTGATACATCTGTGACAAAGCCTTTGTTGCTAATTATGAAACTCTACAACATCTGAGTGGCTTATGGTGATAATAAGGCAGGGTATTTAAAGAACTACTTTGGAAGACCTGGAACCTATGACTACTATGCTGAAATGTGCTTACCAGGGAGGCAGGATTCTTATGCCCTGGGGAGGTGGCACTTAACTTCAATAGCTTTTTTTTTTTTTTAATCTTAATGAAATTTTCAAAAAATACAAAAGTAAAGTAGTATAATGGACTGATGAGTATCCATCACCCAACTTCAACAAATAGCTCATGGCCAGTTTTTTTCATTTCTACTCTCTCTGCCCCATGTCCACTAGATTATATACTAAAGCAAAACCCAGACAATCCCTTAACTTCCTATTTCTAAATATTTTAGTATGTATCTCCAAAAGATAGACTATTTTTAAAAACAACCACAATAGTAGTATGCCCACACACAAAAACTAAGAATTCCTTAATATTGGGGTGCCTGTGTGACTCAGTCAGTTAAGCGTCTGACTTCAGGTAAAGATCTCACGGTTTGTGAGTTAGATCAAGCCCCTGCTGTCAGCTCAGAGCCTGCTTCAGATGCTCTGTCCCCATCTCTCTGCCCCTCCCTTACTGCACACATGTGTGCGCTCTTTCTCTCTCAAAAAATAAAAAATAAACATTAAAAAAAAAGAAAACATCAAATGTCCAACAGGTATTCAGTTTTCAACTTTCTCATAAATGTATGTCTGTGTGTGTGTGTGTGTGTGTGTGTGTGTGTGTGTGTGTGTGTGTGTTATACAGTTTTAATCAGGCTCCAATAGGGGCCATATGTTTGCAGATGGTTTATATGTCCCTTAAGTCTTTTTTCATCTGTAGGTTAATCCCTCCATTTGTAAGGATCTCAGGGATGTTATTTCCCCAGTGTTGCCTCTTGCAGCTTAGACCCTAATTCCTTGCCAGTGAAAATAAAGGGCATTTGGAATATGAGAGCAAAATATTTACCCACCTTAGTATGTCCTTGGGCTCACCAGGAGCTTGGCATGGAAAAGAGCCTAAATATCCTCAAAACCTGGGCCATAAAAGTTAACTTAAAAGGCAAGACTGGACTTGGCATGTAGAGCTCCTTACAAACCTCTCTCCTTATTCCCATGCCTTCTTCCTCTTGTTGCTGACATTATCATAGTCCCATAAATTTATAAAGCCTTATTCTAACCATCTCTAGAGAAGTACATGTGATTTTTCCTAGTTCAAGTAGTACCTCTATCCAAACTAAGTGTGTCTACGCACTTAGTTCACACTGGCCCAGACCTCTCAGTTTAAAGGCATTCACTACCATGTGACCTAATTTTTAAACCCCAAACCAGGAAGCTAATCTGATAGTAGGAAAGAATCTTTGAAATTGAAACCATTCTGGAAAATTGTGAACATTTGGTTACCACACTTGAAACCCGTATCATTCTCCACTGGTTACATTTTACCACCTTAAGAGGAGACCAAAAGGGTATGTTGTGCACAGGCCCAACCATGTAAGTTTTTCATACACAGGCAAGTTAGACTAGCCAGGGCTCACCTGCTGGACTGGTAGCTGGAAACCAGGAAGACTCTCTAGTGGGGTTCTGCTTTCCCTCTGACCTGAAGGACAGAATTGGAATGGTGAAAGATAACTTCCTTGGGCAGTTCTTTGGCAATGTTACTTATGGGTCAGGGTAAATAGGTAGGTCTTAATCTGTAGAACACCACTCAGAAGGGAAAAAGACTTAGCTAAGCAATTTAAGAGGCATGCTATAAAGTCATTCTTTTCCTAACTTCTTTCACCTTGAAAATCCTCATTTTAGTATACATGTCAATGATTGAAGTTCCATTCCTTTGGGAATGACATTTAACATACCTGAATTACTGGGGGTAAGGGCTCTTGTGTGGCCTGAATCCCCACCATTTAGGGATGGTCTGAAAGAAAAAATCCCCTGTCCAGAAGAGGCAGGTGAAGGCCTAAGGAGGGGAAATAAAAGCATCAGCAAAGAAAACGAAGGTAAAGGTAAAAAGCGTATTTAAAGGGACAGCCTATATATTTAGACAAGACAGGAAATAAATCCCCTGCTTGCAACTAAAAATAAAATAATTCTGATGTATATTAGACACAGTACTATTCAATGCTCTCTTGTTTACAAGGTAGATTTATAAATGTCAAGGGTATAGGCTAGTAGAAGTAACCCCAGGGCTGCTAGCAGAGTGTCAGTGTGAACAGATCCCAAGTAAAAGGAAGCACAGTGCTACTTACCTATAAGATAGGCTGTGAGTGGAAGCTGGTGAAGGGGTTTCTGGAAAACATAAAAGTCAGCCTGTGAGATAACCCATGAGCTGGAGAAGAGATTTATTCAGGTATACTTGGGGCCAGGGAAAGAAATTGGGGACCAAAGATTTTTAGTGTATATGTTAGGCTTACGGACTAACAACAAGTAAAAAAAAAAACTCACAAATCACCTAGCAGTGAAAGTTGCTTTCCTCCCTCTCATGGATTTGTGGGCCAGGACCCAGTACTGCCTTGATGTGTTCTAATGTATCTGTGTCTTGGTTTCCCCTCTAAGATGGGGATTACTAGGAAGAATGGCTAAAGACAAAGGGTCATTAAATTGGTTGGGAGTGACAGCAAAAACGGTGGCATAAGGACCTCCAAAAATTCTCTCCATAAGAGAAAAGAAAACTAGCAAAAATTGTCAGAACCAATTTTTTCAGAACTCCAGAAATTAACAAAAGCCTTGCAACAGTCTGGGGAATGTTTATTCCAGAAAAAATAGCCAAATGAAGCTAAGAAGAGTGAATTTTCTGGCATTTTAACTTGCCCCATTCCCATTTCTCCTCCAGCTCCATGGTAGCCTTGAAAACCAACATTCTGGCAGTCACTGTGGGGATGGAATGGGGTTGGGACTCTTACAGTCTCATTCCCAGAGAATAATCACTTGACCTGTCCAGTGGTTTGCCAGAAGACTCTACTTGCAAGACTGCCTTTATGTGACTTGACTTGTAGCACAAACTCATCATGACTTAGAGCTTAGAGTTTACCATGTGTGAAAAGCCTTTTCCCCAGGAGTGTTTGTTGTAAACAATTAAAAGCACTTCTTTGGTTGCCTGAGGATGTGAATATTAATTGGGGCAAACAATAGGCTAACCAAAAAGCATAGATGGAAGAGATGGGGAATGAGTTGGTAAGAACTCTGAAAACAACACGTTCTTGGGATCTAGACCATATGCATGTGCAGGACTATGTGCATGCTCAGAAGAGACCTGAAAAGGCCTTAATCTCTTACCCTGAGGTCATATAAGCAGGATGAAAGCTAAGGCACAGTTCTCAATTGTCTGGCTAAGTGCTGAAAGTGAACCCCAACACACACACACACACACACACACACACACACACACACACACAACCCTTCAGCAAAGACTGAGAGACTTACTGGTTCCAGGTGTTTAAGGGAAATCTCTGTCCAATCATTAGCTTACCACTAAGCTAACTAAATAGAGACTTTGGTGGCATTCCATGACAATACAGATTTTTTTTTAATTGATTTATTTATTTTGAGAGACAGAGCACGAGCAGAGGAGGGGCAGAGAGAGGGAGAGAGAATTCCAAGCAGGCTCTGCAACATCAGTGCAGAGCCCAATGTGGTACTCAAACTCACAAACCATGAGATCATGATCCAAGCCGAAATCAAGAGTCAGATGCTTACCTGACTGAGCCAGCCAGGTGCCCTGACAATACAGATTTTACAGACTTAGTTTTAAAGAGTCACTAACTAACTATAAACAGCAACATCAAAAAACCCTGGGGAGGAGGAATAATCTGATTCCTATAGTTGCCCTGTTACATTATTTTAAATGTCCAGTTTCCAACAGAAAATTATGAGGTATGCAAACAAATAGGAAAGTATGACCCATATAAAGAAATAAAGCAATCAATAGAAACTGTCCTTGAGGAAGCCCAGACATTGGACTAAGCCCAGACTAGACTTTTTTTAGACAAACATTTAAATCTGGTATTTTAAATATGTTCAAATATCTTAGGAAACCATGTCTAAAGCACTAAAGTATGAGAATGGTGTCTCAACAAATAGAGAATACTAATAAAGACAAAATATATTTAATTTTTTTTTAACGTTTATTTATTTTTGAGACAGAGAGAGACAGAGCATGAACAGGGGAGGGGCAGAGAGAGAGGGAGACACAGAATCCGAAACAGGCTCCAGGCTCTGAGCTGTCAGCCCAGAGCCCGATGCGGGGCTCGAACTCATGGACCGTGAGATCATGACCTGAGCTGAAGTCGGACGCTCAACCGACCAAGCCACCCAGGTGCCCCAAAGACAAAATATATTTAAAAGAACCAAATATAAATTCTGGAATTGAAAGTATAATAACTAAAATGAAAATTTCACTGGAGGGGCCCATCAGTACATACAAATGGACAAAAGAAAAAAATCCGCAAATTTGAAGCCAATTGCAGTTATATAATGTGAGGAAGAGAAAGAAAAAATAATAAAGAAAAATGAACAGACAGCCTCAGAGACCTTGGTGAAATACCATCAAGTATATCAACATATGCATAATGGGAGTTCTAGAAGAAGAAAAGAGGAACAGGACAGAAAGAATATTTGAAGAAATAATGGCTGATAACTTCCCAAATTAGATGAAAAAAAATTGATCTACACATCCAAGAAACTCAACTAACTCCAGTTAAAGAGATCCACACCTAGACATATCATAAACTACTGAAAGCCAAAGACCAAAAAAAAAAAAAAAAAAAAAAAAAGAAAAGAAACTTGAAAGAAGAAGTCACTTATAACATGCAAGGGATTCTCAATAAAATTAGATTGATTTCTCCTCAGAAACCAGGGAGGCAAGAACACTGGCAGATAACATATTCAGAATACTAAAAGAAAGACTGTCAACCAAAAATTTTAAATCCAGCAAAACTATTCTTCAAAGATGGAGAAAGGGGTGCCTGAGTGGCTCAGTC
This sequence comes from Felis catus, assembly GCF_018350175.1. Classification (NCBI taxonomy): domain Eukaryota; kingdom Metazoa; phylum Chordata; class Mammalia; order Carnivora; family Felidae; genus Felis; species Felis catus. The sequence continues at coordinate 73,752,044 of NC_058373.1, read as the reverse complement.
AGTTGAGTGTCCAACTTCAGCTCAGGTCATGATCTCACAGTTTGTGAGTTTGAGCCCCACATGGGGCTTTCTGCTGTCACCACAGAGCCTGCTTTGGATCCTCTTCCCACCCACCCCATCCCCCTTGCACTCACACTCTCTGTCTCAAAAATAAATAAACATCAAAGATGGAGAAATTAGGACGTTCCCAGGTGAACAAAAACTGAGAGAATTCATCACTATCAAATCTGCCTTACAAGAAACACTAAAGGGAGTCCTTCAGGCTTACCTGAAAGGACACTGGACAGTAACTCAGATCTTCATGAAGAAATAATAAGGAGCACTGGCAAAGGCAATTACATTGGTAAATACAAAAGTATATGTGTATTTTTGTTTGTAACTTTTTTCTCCTATCTGATTTTTAAAATATGTATTCATTTTTGAGAGAGAGAGAGAGAGAGAGAGAGAGAGAGAGAGAGAGAGAGAGAGAGCGCGCATGAACAGGGGAGGGGCAGAGAGAGAGGGGGACAGAAGATCTGAAGTGGGCTCTGGGCTGACAGCAGAGAACCCAATGAGGGGTTCAAACTCACAAAACCGTGAGATCACGACCTGAGCTGAAGTCGGACTCAACCGACTAAGCCACCCAGGTTCCCCTCTCCTATATGATTATAAAGACAATTGTATAAAACTGTAACTTTGTGTTGATGAGTATACAACTTATACAGATGTAATTTATGATAACAGTACAATGAAATGGAGCAGAATGACGAACAAAAATGATCCAACTATACACTATCTATACAACACTCATCTTAAATTCAAAGACCCATGTAGGTTGAAAGTAAAAATATGGAAAAAATATTCCATGCAAACTGTAAACAAAAGAGGGCAGAGTGACTTATACCAGACAAATGCACTTTGAGACAAAGGTCAAATGGTAAAAGGGTCAGCCCATCAAGAAGATACAACACTTATAAACATATATTCATCTAACAACAGAGTTCTAAAATACAAGAAGCAAAAACTGACAGAATTGAAGAGAACTGGAGAGAAACTATTGGAATCTTCAATATTCCACTTTCAATAATGAATAGAACAACTAGACAGAAGATCAGCAATGGAATAGAAGATTTGAACAACGTTATATACCAACTAAATCTAAAGACTTCTTTAGAACAAACACTCCACCCAATAACAGCAGAATACACATTCTTCTAAAGTGTACATGGAACATTCCCCAAGATAAGCCATCTGTTAGGCCATATATTTTAAATCATACAAAGTATTTCGTCCAACCACAATGAAATGAAACTAAAAATCAGTAACAGGAGGAAATTTGTGAAATTCAAAATATGTTAACATTAAACAACACACTGCCAAAAAAAACAATGGTTCAAAGAAAAAAAAATCACAAAAGAAACTAGAAAATACTTTGAGATGAGTGAAAACAAAACCAGAAAATACTAAACCTTTTAGGATGCAATGAAAGCAGTGCTTAGTGTGAAATTTATAACTAAAAATGTCTACATTTAAAAAGCACATCTCAAATCAATAATCCAACCTTTTATCTTATGAAACTAAAAAAAGAACTAAACTCAAAATAAGCAGAAGGAAAGATATAAAGCTTAGAGCAGAAATAAATGAAATAGAGAATAGAAAAACAGAGAAAATCAACAAAACCAAAAGTAGGTTCTTTGAAATGTTCAACTAGATTGGCTAGTCTTCAGCCAACTTTTTTCTACAAGAAAAGAGTAGAAAGCTTCAAATAACTAAAATCAGGAACAAAATAGAAAATATTACTACTAACCTGACAGAAATAAATTTTCTAGGACTTCTACATTTTTTAAAGGGTGAATATGAAAGAATTGGAGGGAAACTATTTGATTTTCAAAAATGATTATACAGAAAGAAATGTGCAATTTTCACCCTGCCTCTTGTGAAAGAAAGGGAAATCCTCTCTGATAAGTATTCTCTATGGACTGGATAATGCCCTTGAAAATAGTAATAACAATAATAGTTCTAAGAGGAAAGAGACAAGAAATTAAGTGGGTATCCTTCACTGGAATTTTTAATACCTAGTGAAGAAGCTGGATTCCCCTTCAGGCTAACACAACGGGCATCTTTTAGACCTAACTTCTACTGCCATCTTGTGGCAATTTTAAAAATCCAAATCTATTTTACTCAAGTTATCCCATCTCTCTCTTTATTTACTTATTTTGAGAGAGAGAGACAGATCACAAGCAGGGGAGTCACAGAGAGAGAGGAAGAGAGAGAATCCTGAGCAGGCTCTGAGCTGTCAGCACAAAGCTGTGAGATTGTGACCTTAACTGACTGAGACACCTGGGTGTCTCTTGACCAGAGACTATCTCCCCTATCTCTTGACCAGAGACTTTCAATGACTTTCCACTGCTCAAAAAAAAGTTTCTCCTTATCAGTTTGAGAACAGAAATATCATTCTTTGAAAATCAGTAATATATCTCTGGATACCTGGAATCAGTCAGTGTCTGGAAAAAAATCAATTGCCTTATATTATGCACAGAAAATGCATAATGGCATTATATATGCAGAGTAAACCAGAAATCTTCTGGTATCTGTACTGAATATATGTTGGTTTCTGATCCTTTCCCAGCCCCCCTCTCACCAATATATGAGTCTCTGGGAGTACTTTTTCCTTGTAGGCCTCTGACTCCCTGATGGACAAACAATAAACATCAATTAATAAACACATCCCCATTCTCTGGCTTCCATATTCTTTGCTATTTCTCTATATCTGCACATTGAAGCATATATTGTTCTCCCAGAATGGGCATGGTAGTCCAAGGAGGATCCACACTTTATTACTTCCAAAATGAACTATTACTATTAACTCAGTCTTTAAACATTTCCACTACTTTCACCCCACTTATTCTGTGTTAGCTTCTAACATCAGGGCTGCATTGCCAAAAGAAAAGAAAGTCAGGCATGGCATCAGATAATTTATACCAAAACCAATATCAGGTTAATATTTTTGCCAGAAATCTTTGCTTTCATGTAGCATTAGAAATCTCATTCTGGGAAAAGAAAGTAAAGTATCACTTACTTGTCCCAAGCTAGTAAATCCAGACATTCTGTAAGGGACAGACTCCACTGAGGAGGACCGACTGTATAAGGTGAGACAGAAAGAAAACAAACAAACCTGGTGTTAAACTCTACATAGACCTAAAGTCTCTTTAGTCCCTATCTCTGCCATATCTAGGTATTTCTTTCATATTCCAACTCTTGCCAACAGTTTTAATATGGCTGTGTAGGCTGTCTACTCACCTGACCACTTGGCTGCTGTGCTGAGAACTGGGTCGTGGAGTAACTGAAAGAGAATAAAGTGAAGTATGAAAAGTAGCCATCAATGGTGTGCCCGCTGCCTTGCCTACCCAATCTGTCACAAGTGGGTATCTGGTTATATGATCTTTTCATACCATACACAAGATTAGAAAAATCACATTACAGTCTCTGAGAGGGAACTATCTTCCATATGGGAAAAGGATATTTATTCACCTCACACAGGTATTTGGGCAAAAAATGTTCACTACCTGACTGTGATGGAGAAGTAATGCCTACTGGTCGAGGTGTGGCTGACCTGAAAGGAAAAAAAAAAAAAAAAAGCAGCAGCAGAAGTTAAGTACCCCCTAAGAGGATCAATCAGATCATTGTTTATAGAAGTAACAGCTTACTCTCTGAGCACACAAATTGCTTACTATCATGTATTACAGGTATCACCGCAAAATATGGAGGCAAAGTTTCCATATGAGACTCCTTGGCTCTCTAATTTCCTAAGTGAAACCTTCTCTACTGCCTGTAATAGGAGAAATTTTGAAGTTCTCCTTTCTTCTTTCCCTCAAGGCCTACAAAGTACTCTCAGTTTTACATGTATCTATCCACCTGTTCATCCATGCATAAATCCATCATTCCCTCACTCCTTCCATCCCCTCATCCATCTCTTCAACAAGCATTTATTTAGTGCTTATACATCCTAGATCCTGAGATTACAAATGTAACTAGAATAGGTTCCTATATTTGAGAGGTTGGAGAGATAAAAAGATAAATAAAAGCAATGTTTAAGTATTATAATTGGTGTATCAGAAGTACAGAAGCATGAAAGAACACTAGACTGTCACTTCTGTGGGTGCAGGAACCATGTCTCTTAACACACCAAAACAGGGCTGAGATTTAAAAAAAATCATTTAATAGTTGGTAGGGTACGGACATTACCAATGAGACTAACTGGTGATGTACACACAGCACCTAATATGGCACCTGATAAACAATAGGCAATTAATATTTATTGAATAAATGATTAATAAAATATTGAACTCTGCCTAGTGAAGTCTTGACACAGGAAGTGACATATGAGTTGAATTTTGAAGGATGAGTAGGATTTCATAAGAGTGAACATTACATTCAAGACTTTACTTGAGCACTCTTCTGTGAGTAACTGGAGAAGTGAAAGATAACTTCATCAACCATTTCCTCCACCTTACAGCCCACACAGGTGTGTTGCAGCCTAGAGTTAAGAAAGAACAGCAATTTTCAAACAGGGCTAGTGTGGGACCTGATAAAACTGACCTGCTTCCTTGGTACCAATTTGGAGATTCCTGTAAGTGAAAAAAATGGGAGTGAAGGAAGCTGCAGCTCAAAGGACCTAACGAATGGATGTTACTTGCTAGATAACTAAGCTGCAATGTCCTCTAGCTGTTGTTGCTAAGATTCCCAGCAGGAGAAAAAACAGCAGCAATGCTTCCCTAGGAAATTATTAGCTTTGGCAGGATAAACATTTAGTTACTCTTCATAAAAACACATTGGGAATCCTGAAGACTGATTTACCTGGGAAAATATGGAGAGTCTATGGGGGAGGGAAGGGAAAATGGCAGGATAAATGTGCTAGAATAGTTTCAGGAGTAGGATCAATAGGAAAATTATATAAATACAAAGAACATTCTTAGGAAGAAAGAAACGTCTAGGAAATAGAGGTGGATTGGAGGAAGAGGAAAGGTCCTGAGGTGTCTTGGGATTCTTTTTTTTTTTTTTAATTTTTTTTAACGTTTATTTATTTTTGAGACAGAGAGAGACAGAGCATGAACAGGGGAGGAGCAGAGAGAGAGGGAGACACAGAATCTGAAACAGGCTCCAGGCTCTGAGCTGTCAGCACAGAGCCCGACGCGGGGCTCGAACTCACGGACAGTGAGATCATGACCTGAGCTGAAGTCGGACGCTTAACCGACCAAGCCACCCAGGCGCCCCAAGGTGCCTTGGGATTCTTAAAGAGAAATTTTAAGTTATAATAGATGTCTCTTCTATAAGAGAGTTTCCCAAATGGTATGTCCTGACTCACTGATGTTCGAGAATGGGTTACCAGTGTTACATGTTGATCCTTTCAGTCCAAGGTGTTCTGGGGCCTCGACCATTTACCAGAGTGTACTTGTACAAATATTATCAGTTATTTATGCCAGGATATGAAAAAGGTTAGGAAACACTATTCTACACGTCAATTGGATATACGGGAAAAGTAGGAGAGAAAATAATAGTAAGGAAAATCTGTTTCATTCACCTTTAGGATGGCAAGAAATTTCTTCAGTTCTCCATTCTCCTTCTTTAAGACTGACAGCTCTCTAGGCAAAAGATGGAAATAATCATCTCCAGCAGGTCAATGGGATAAAAAAACCCTGATTTTTATTGTTAATATCTAGTTAATACAGAGAGATGCCTGCCACTGTACAAGGTATTTCTATCAGAGATCTAGGGATTCAGGAGATAGGAGCTGAGTTTGACGGCTAGAAGAATCAGGTGGACAAAATAAGCAGTCACTTGGTATGATTTCAGAGGAGTTTACACACAGTTCCATTTCCCTTCCACACATACCCCTGGCCTGCTGCTGTCTGAAAACTTCCATCAAGGATTCCATCTTCTAGCTTAAGATTTCCAAATATGCCCTCCTGGAGGTAACATCTGAAATGTTGTCTCTCGTCTTTATATTGAAAAGCTATGCCTCATCTCCCCAAAGAAGCAATTTTTGACAAGGAAGTACAAGAGGAAAACTATAAGGTGAGCAGGGCCCCTTGAGGGAAGAAAGAGAAAAACAAAATGGAGATTGAGGGGACCAAAAATTTGGTACCTGATTTACCCAAGACAAACACAAACACACGTAGAGCAATTTCGAGGCTTTGCAACCATAAGGAAATAAGGGCTACAGCTTCTCTAAAAGAAAAAAATGCTCTCTGGTGATTTGATTTGTCACTTACTTTTTCTGGCTGGTCACCGTCTGCTGTGCCTCCTGCATGGCTGCTTCTAACTTTGTAATTCTATGCTTATAAAAGGCGATGAGGAGATCTGTTTGTTTCTTCTGGAAACTCCACACCTACTAGGGAAAAACAGGTCTTTGACACACACCCCTATAACTCCTTTCCCCTTACTTCTGGCAACAAAGAGAAATCTACCAATTCATCCTTTAATGATCATTTTCTTCTGGAGCATCTGGCCTAATTCATGTCTCCCCCAAAGTAGACGATTTGGCACTAGGGAAAGCCAAAGCTTCTCATTTCCAGGAAAATGGCTTCTTAATATCTTCAAAAAAAATTTTTTTAGTGTTTATTTATTTTTGAGAGAGACAGAGCATGAGTGGGGGAGGGGCAGAGAAGGAGAGAGAGAGAGAGAGAGAGAGAGAGAGAGAGAGAGAGAGACAGAATCTGAAGCAGGCTCCTGGCTCTGAACTGTCAGCATAGAGCCTGATGCAGGCTGGAACCCAAGAACCATGAGATCACGACCTGAGCCAAGTTGGACGCTTAACTGACTGACCCACCCAGGTGCCCCACTTCTTAAAATCTTTATGAGAATATTCTGGCATGGTAGAATGGCCCTTTAAAAATATAATCTTTCATCTTGCACAAGAAGAGTGATACTCAAAAAACTTTTTCAGGCTTAGAGTTGGTTCTGATCTAACTTGTCTACTATTAGTTTGGCCTCAGCTTCCACATTCCTAGCTATTACGGAGCACTGGTAACCAATTTACTTTCCCCGAGACACCCACAGGGGCACTTGCAGCCTGTTTATGCTGCTACAGTAAAGGGCAAAGAAGCACAGGAGGAGATTATCTATTCCTGAATTTTATTTCTGGGCATGGGCAAATAATTTTATCTTTTGTTTTGCTTTACCATTTGATATACTGATGTGCCTATCAGAGGATTACTGACTCAGAGCAAAAGTTAATATTTAGAAAGTGTTTTAGCTTTGTCAGGCTCTACTTCTGAACACACAGCAGTGTTTATGTCTCATCTGCTTCCTCCCTATTCAGACTATAAACCTTTTCTCTAAGGTCCTTCCCTAAATCTTGGTATTTTTGGCATAAACTTTTTGTTTTCACCTAATTTGTGAGTTGCTTTTACCACCCTACTACAGAATTGAACTTAAAAGTTTATAGGGGTGCCTGGGTGACTCAGTCAGTTGGGCATCCGACTCTTGATTTTGGCTTAGGTCATGATCTCACGGTTCTGGAGTTTGAACCCCGAACTGGGCTCTGTGCTGACAGTGCACAGCCTGCTTAGGATTCTCTCCCTCTCCCTCTCTCTCTGTTCCTCCTCTGCTTGTGCTCATTCTCTCCCTCAAAATAAATAAGTAAACTTAAAAAAAAGTTTATATAGCTTCTACCCTCTTTCCTTTCTACTCACAACCAAACTGAACTAATTCTAGTTAGGTAGATTTCATTATAGTCTTCTTTAGTTGTTTTTTTTTAAGTGGTTGTTTTCACGAAAATAAAACATGTTAACTTTTTAAAATTTGAGCAGTGCAGATGTAGGAAAAGGCGCTCAGAATCCCAGGAGTTACCTAAAGTGGCGAGGGGTTGGGGAGCAATAGATGTTAAGATAAGTGTAATGTTTAGCCAAGAGACAGTATCCCAAACATCTTAATCCATTCTTGGGATTAGTTTGCAGTGAAATTAAGTTAGGATCAACCTTGGGCCAAGAAAACCCAAATCCTGCCCTAGACCAGTTATTCTTCCCCTAGAGATCATCAAAGGTCCCATTTGTCTCATAAAAAGTTAATCATTTTAACTTACTGAGCTAAGTCCTCAAAAAGGATAAGAAAAAGATAGGGAGCAATTGGCAATCTCCTCTCGAACTAGATAGAACACATGACAGATGGCTGTTTAAAAGGAAATAAAACTTAAGAGAAAAGGAATTCCCCTTTTAAGTTCCTCCCTTTCTCATCTAAATAAACTGATTTAAACTACTCCCCTCCTAATAATCACCCATGAGTACATGTTACTGCTTCGTCTTTCTAGGTTCTTCAGGAGGAAGAATTTATCCAACCTTAATTTTTATTTTAATTCAAATCAACAGCAAATTTGTCTAATTTCCAAATTTCCCCCACACTTCCAACTCCACCACCACATGTTTTTTTCTGAGCTAAAAGAACTTTGGTCTGTTTTTTCTTTTATTTATTTATTTAAAAAAAAATTTTTTGAGAGAGAGAGAGAGAAAGAGATCATGCACACACATGAGCAGGGGGAGAGAGGCAGAGAGAGGGAGAGAGAGAGAATCCTAAGCAGGCTCCATACTCAGTGAAGTGAGCCTTATACCCCATAACCCTTGGGATCATGACCTGAGCTGAAATCAAGAGTTGAATGCTCAATCGACTGACCTACCCAAGCTTCTCTGTTTTTTCTTTTGACTGAGAACTTCTTTTGCCTTCCCAGACTTGCCCACCTCCCCCACTCTGTGCACAGAAAATAGATCCCCCTCTGCAACTCCAGGAGTCTAGAATAGACTACTGAAGGGCCTTTTGCCTAGGCCTGAGCAGGATACTTACCCAAAAACTCAAACCCAAATCCTAGATTTGACCATTCCAAGAAGAGGAAAGACAAATCCAGAAAACAACCACTAGCAAGAAGTGTTATAGGAGAGGAACACACGCTTTTGCCTGATGTTAGAATACAAATGTTTAGCCTATTTCGAATACATCCACCAAAATAGACTCTAAAACCTAACTCAGGAATGAATTTCAGTATTTAAGAAATCTTGATCATTAGCAAACTCATTATTCTGTCTCATTCAAATTCTTCAGCCTCATTAAAAAAAAGAGTTTCACTTCTTTTTTTTCCTGAAGAAGGACAAATTTTGGTGACTTCTTTTCTAAATTGGGATTATTTCGTCAATATAACATAGAGCAGATAGTAATAAAAGTAGTTCTGTTGATAACATAAATGCTGTCTAGATGATGCCAAGTATTAAATACTGTTTATTTTATTGGAACAATGTATGAAACTACCTATTTCTAGACCCAGATTCCTTTCCTGTGTCTCCATACTAGGACCAGGTAAGGGTATCCTGGTCTTCAGGCTCTGGATTCTCACTCTTTTTAGAATTGGTAACATGGAACACAATTTTTACTTCATTTGCTGAAGACAGTATTCTAAAACTTCACTTCTGAAATAGGTCCGGTTAATGACAAGGGCCTGGAGAAAGCAAGGGAGAAACCACTAAAAGATACCGGAAGAGGAATCACAATGGAAGGAAAGGGGAAGCTCAGTAGTTTATTATGATAGGACACAAGATATTTTGGTCCAATGTGGGGTATGCATTTTGCTGCCTAATGATTTTTTAAAAAAGATATTTGTTTGTTTATAAAAATTGATATACACCGTGGAAATGAATATTAGCTTGACCAACTTTTTTGTACTAAGAATTGATTTCCTAAGACTTATTTTTATTTATTTATTTTTTTTAATTTTTTTTTCAACATTTATTTATTTTTGGGACAGAGAGAGACAGAGCATGAACGGGGGAGGGGCAGAGAGAGAGGGAGACACAGAATCGGAGACAGGCTCCAGGCTCTGAGCCATCAGCCCAGAGCCCGACGCGGGGCTAGAACTCACGTACCGCGAGATCGTGACCTGGCTGAAGTCGGAGGCTTAACCGACTGCGCCACCCAGGCGCCCCCTAAGTCTTATTTTTAAATGTCAGAGTTTTTAGTTGAAGATTTATATTCCCATACAATTTTAATGTTTTGAATATTTGTAAAGATGTTGCTAAGTTTTAGAAATTTACTTCAAAGGTATTGGTAAACTCATTTGACTCTCATAACCTATTGACTCATAACCTATTGTCATAAACCTTTGACTCTCATAACCTATTGGTTTGTCTTATCTTTTATGAGACTGACTCCCTCATTCCATTGTATCTAAAGGTCTTAGTAAGTTTTTTAAGTTTATTTATTTTGAGAGAAAGAAAGAGAGAGAGAGAGAGAAAATTAGTGGAGGAGGGGCAGAAAGAGAAGGTGAAAGAGATCCAAAATGGCTCTGTGCTGACAGCAGACAGCTTGATGAGGGGCTCAAACCCAGGAATTGCGAGATCATGACCTGAGCCAAAGTCGGATGCTTAACCAACTGAGCCACCCAGGTTCCCCTAAAAGTCTTAGTATTTTAAATTATATCTCAAGGTAATCATACTGTTGAGAAAAGGAAGTTTCTTTTTATAGACATATTCCACCTAAAAAAAATGAGATAGAAATGACAGAATTAAATATTAGCATTTTGCAGTTCCTTAAAAAATTTTTTTTCAATGTTTATTTATTTTTGAGAGAGAAAGACAGAGAGACAGAGTGGGAGCAGGAGAGTACAGAGAGAGAGAGGGACACAGAATCCAAAGCAGGGTTCAGGCCCTGATCCCTCTCAGCACAGAGCCCAATGCAGGGCTCGAACTCATAGACCGCAAGATCTTGACCTGAGCCAAAGTCGGACACCCAACTGACTGAGCCATCCAGAGACCCCAGCATTTTGCAACTCCTAATTACTTAATGGATCAATGTAAAGTTCATCATTGGCTACCATCACATAAAACAAGAGACAGAAGACCCTTATGTACCTCTTGGTGGAACACAACACTGCTGTAAAGTAGTCTTGCCTCCCACTCACCCCCAATCAAATGATTCTGATTAAGGAAATACAGAGCACAAACAAGCATTATTAAATGATTCCATGGGGATACAATGAACAAAATGCACACTGGAGAAAACTCTGTAAGACAAAAGAACATTTTCTTCAGTACTAATAAAAAAAGAAACGAAAGGAAACTTATAGTTAAATAGAAACTTGAGACATTAACAACCAACTGAACTATATAGACCTTATAGAAACCCAATTCAAACAAAGTTTTAAAATAATTATAACAGCTGCAGAATTGGATAAGATTAAGGAATGATTATTTAAAAATTTTTTTAATGTTTATTTATTTTTGAGAGAGAGAAAGCGACAGAGCACAAGCTGGGGAGGGGCAGAGGGAGAGGGAGACATAGAATCTGAACCAGGCTCCAGGCTCTGAGCTGTCAGCACAGTACCTGATGCGGGGCTCGAATCCATGAACCACAAGATCATGACCTGAGCTGAAGTTGGATGCTTACCCAACTAAGCCACCCAGGTGTCTCTGAACAGAACTTTAAAGAAGATATACAAATGGCCAGTGAGCACAGGAAAAGATGCTGAACATCATTTGTCAAGAGAGGAATCCCAAATCAAAACCACAATGAGATACTACTTCACTCCACTAGGATAGTTATAATCAAAGACAGTTAAGAGTTTATAAGAGTTAGTGAAGATATGGAGAAATCAAAACCCTCAAACACTGCAGATTAGAATGTAAAATAGTGTCAGTACTGGAGAAAACAGTCTGACATTTCCTCGAAAAGTTAAACAGTTACCATTTGACTCAGTAATTCAACTTCTACATATACATCCAAGAGAAATGAAAATATATGCCCCCACAGAAACTTACACACAAATGTTAATAGCAGAATTACTCATAATAGCCAAAAAGTAGAAACAACCCAAATATCTCTCAACTGATGAATGGATACATGAAACATATACCCGTTTATATAATGGAATATTATTTGGTTATAAAAAGAGTGAAGTGCTACTGAAGTCTTAATACATGTTACAACGTGGATGATCCTAGAAACATCATATTTAGTGAAGGAAGTCAGTCACAACAGATCACACATTAATTCCATATTTATGAAATGTCCAGAATAGGCAAACCTATAGGGATAGAAAGTAAATTAGTGATTGCCTAGGGCTGGGGAGGGTGGAGAGGATTTGGGAAGTGCCTGCTAATAGATATAGGGTTTCTTCTAGGAGTAATAAAAATACTCTAAAATTAGGTAGTAGTGATTGCATAATTATGTGAATATACTAAAAACACTAAAATGAAAACTTCAAAGGGGCAAATTTGGTACATAAGGTACATGTCTATAAAGTTGGTATTTAAAAAGCAGACATGTATTTTATACTTTGAAAATAATTTAAAAATCCAAACTTCTTTTTACTTATATGATCTTTAATTATTTTCCTGCAGGTTTGTGACCTTCCATAATCTACTATGAGTTCTCCACATTATTCTGTTTTAATTTTTTAAGTTTATTTATTTATTCTGAGAGAGAGAGAGAGCACAAGTAGGAGAGGAACAGAGAGAGAGAGAGAGAGAGAGAGAGAGAGAGAGAGAGAGAGAGAATCCCAAGGAGGCTCCACATTGTCAGTGCAGAGCCCAATGTGGGGTTTGAACCCATGAACCATGGGATCATGACCTGAGCTGAAATCAAGAGTTGGATGCTTAGCCAACTGGGACACCCAGGTGCCCCTCAACATTATTCTTTAAACTAATACAGTACTTAACAACTTTAAGAATATTTTCATAACATTATTTCACTTGATCTTTATAAGAACTAAGATGAGTATTATTATTTCACATTACATGTGAAGGAATATGAATGGTTCAAAGAAATGGTTGCAAGCTAGCAGGCAGATTTGGTCTCAATATTTCTACTTCAATAGTTTTCCCAGTATTACCCCTTTACCATACTTCATATACTATATTAAAGGAAAACCTCAATAGGAAAGATTATTCTATTGATTCTTTCAAAAAATACTTACTGAATCCTACTGTGTTCCTGGTACTATGTTACGAGGTTATATAGAAGATGAATAAGATTAATACTGCCCCTATCCTCATAGGACAACATGAGCAAACAAAAAATTATAATACGATATGGCAATATGGTATTATATTGTAGGTACTGTGTGTACTTATCCCTATATATGTTTGAGGATATAATGTTCTAGGCAGATGAAACAGCATGTACAAAGGTCCAGAAACAAGAGAGAAAATATTTATATAAACAGTTAAAATAGATTCAATATGTCTGTATATAGTGGGATAGGGGGAGAGGAAAAGAGGTGAGACTAACGGGATAAGCAGGGACCAAAGCAGACCTGGCCCTATGGACCATGTTGAACATTGGACTTTATTCTCAAAGCCATGGTTGTATTGAATAGTTTTAAATAGGGAAATGAACTAATCATACCTATATTTTGAATGGTTTCTTGGCCTCAATATGGAGAATTGATAGGAAAAGGAGAGACTGGACGTCAAAAGAACAGTTAGGAAGCTACTATAGTAATTTAGGAAAGAAACAATGATAGATTAAACTTGAAGGCTGGAGATAGAGAGTATTCAAGTATTTTAGAGAGACAGAACTGACATGATTTAATAATGGATTGGTTATGCAAAGAGAAAAAGGAATCAAGAATGACTCCTAGATTTTTGGTTTGATTGTTATGTGGCTAATGGTTATCATTTACCCTTATAGAAACAGGAAGAGTAAGTAGCCTATTTTCCTGTGTGTATTGGAGGGTGAGCAGGGTGGAGGATGTTAAGAATACTGAGTTCAGTTTGGGACATATGGAAGATTAGTGAAGATATCAAGGCAGCAAATGGATATATGTCTGAAGCGGGGCGGGCGGGGGTGGGGTGACACTGATTATTTCTTTCTTTTTGGAACATTTCCCTTTCTTAGTTTCCTGTGATATCACACTCTCCTTGCTTTCACTCATTCATTGCTTCTCTTTGTTAACTCCACCTAATCACTAGATTTTGAAGGGGATCCTTCTCTGGGCGATCTCATCAAGTCCCAAGGCTTTAAAAACTATCTCTATCCTAATGAGCTCCATACTTATATCTCTATCCTTGACCTATGTCCTGAGCTTCAGAATGATAAATTTATCTGCCTTTGTGATTTATCCTACAGGAGTTCTAACAAGCATCTATAACCTAATATCCAAAATGGTATTTTCCCTCAAATGGTCTTCTCAGCCTTGGTAAAGAGTACAATCATTCCACTCAGCTGTTCAAGACAAAAACCCAGACATCTTCTTTGATTCCTCTCTTTTTCTCATCTTCCACATCCAAATCAACAACGGTTCTTCCTAGAAAATATCTCAGATTTGACTACCCTTTTCCATTTCTACTGCTACCATTTTAGCTCAAGAAGTCTTGCTTAGATTTTTCCTATAGCCTCTTAAGTAGTCTCTTTGCTTCTACTGTTAACTTCTCTATGATCCATTCTCCACTCAGCAGCCAGATTCTCTTTTAAAATTACATATCAGATGGGGCGCCTGGGTGGCTCAGTCAATTAAGTGTCTGACTTCAGCTCAGGTCATGATCTCACAGGTTCATGAGTTCAAGCCCCACGTCAGGCTCTGTGCTGACAGCTTAAAGCCTGGAGCCTGCTTTGGATTCTGTGTCTCCCTCTCTTTCTTCCCCCCTCTCTCTCAAAAATATCTATTTAAAAAATAAAATAAAATAAAAATAAATAAAAATAAAATAAAATTTATATCAGATAACACCATTTCTGTGCTTAAAACCCTTACCATGACCTACAAGTTCCTATATGTTCAAGCCTCTTTCTCTGACCTTGACTTGAATCATTCCCCCCACCCCCCCCCCAGCCTTAAGGTGCATTCATTCATTTATTTTTATTTTTTAATGTTTATTTATTTTTGACAGAGAGAGAGAGAGAGAGACAGAGCATGAGTGGGGGAGGGGCAGAGAGAGAGGGAGACACAGAATCCGTAGCAGGCTCCAGGCTCTGAACTGTCAGCCCAGAGCCCAACGCGGGGCTCAAACTCACAGACCATGAGATCATGACCTGAGCCGAAGTCGTACGCACCCCAAGGTGCATTCATTCATTTAACAAACATTTTTTATTTACTTAATTTGTACCAGGTACCTCATTAGCCATTAGGCAATACGAAGCTGATACCTGTCTTTCAAAGGCTTTGGTTTAGTGAGAGAAACAAAGAACAAATAAAACACTTTCACAGAGTTAAGAGCAGGTGGGATAGGATTACAAAAGTCTGCGCAAAAATTTGCCTACAGGAATCAGGGAAGGCTTTACCAAAGAAGGAACAATTAGTGGTATGCATTTGAAAGATGGCTAGTTATGGATAAGGGTGTAGTCTATCACCTAGGATTAGAAGAAAGCTCACAGGCTAGGGCAGTGTGATTAACTATTGGTCATGGAGTAGGACAGCAGAAAAAAGCCCTTGGCAGGTCACTCGAGAGATCTAGGATGATTAAAACACAAGTGGATATTTGGATCAACGTGCCATTCATTCATATAATAATTTTTTGAGTGTCCACTACATATTAAAATTTATCCAAAGAGCTGGTTATATAACAATAAAAAAACCTATCGAATATCTGAATTTATGGGCCCTACATTTCAGTGCAGGATTCAGACATTAAACAAGTATATAATGTTAGAGGTAAGAGCTATGATGAAAAATAAAGCAGGGTAAGAAGTAGACAGTGCTGGGGCTACCATTTGAGATATGAGAGTCAGTAAAAGTCTGACTGAGGAAGAAAAATTTGAGCAGAGGCCTGAATGAAACAATCTAGATATTACTTGGATCAGTTGTTCAACTTCACAGACAGGAAAACACATTTTCAGACATTGCTGACTTTACCAAACTGTCCCTTCACTACAGTGATGATTAACTCACCCTTTCCATTTATTTTATCTTGATTTTTTGACCATGTGTAATTGGTCCCTTGATTAGGCAGGTTAGAATTTAGACTACATATAATTTCTCTACTGATCATTAACTAATCCTGGGTTTAGTTATTAACCAAAGGTCTGCTCCTTCTCTGGTTCATGTGACCTTGTTTTCATTTCTCCCTGAGTCTCAGCTAGATTTTATCTCCCCATAATGTTAAATAGTATCTCAAATATGATGGCTCACCCAAGCAGCTAAAAGCAGAATGTAGTGAAAGCCTAATTCCCCTTCTTCTATTACCAGGGTTAGGATTGAGCGCTGAGACAGCAAAGAAAAATTAAATCCACTATCTTCAGCCAGAATATGACAAAGGATCATGTTTATGTTTAGGAAAGGAATACACTCACAGGAGTGGAGAAGAAAAACAGTGATAAAATCTCAAGAAACATGCCAAGATAGAAATCCCATTAGGCTATGAAATAATCTCAGTGGAGAACTGGAGAGTGGGGGGCGCCTGGGTAGTTCAGTTGGTTAAGCATCTGACTACGGCTCAGATGATGCTCTCACAGTTCATGAGTTCGAGCCCTGCACTGGGCTCTGTGCTGAGAGCTCAGAACCGGAGCCTGCTTTGGATTCTGTGTCTCCTTCTCTCTCTGCCCCACCCCTGTTTGCACTCTGTCCCTCTGTGTCTGTCAAAAATGAATAAACGTTAAAAAAGAAAAAGAAAAAAAAGAATTTGCCTGGAGAATCTGGTTTTCTTCACTTTTGTTTCTCATACCTGAGAGATGTGACTAAAATACTGCAAAGCTGTCTCCACAGGGCTTTTAAAGTATATCTTCTCCTGAGGTTTCAGCTATAAAGACAGTAAGACAAATATTGAACATATCCACAACAGAATGAAATAAAATACCAGCAAATATGGCAAAGGATGCACCACGACTTCCTAAAGCATGAGTTATTATTTCACTATCCTAAATATGAGGATGCTCACCACTGCCCTAGGAGATGTAGACTATATGTTTTAATCCTCCTTACCTCGTGCTTTGATAGCAACAGCCACAAACAATTCTTCTGTTGTTTGCCCTTTTTAAAAAATATATAACAATTGCTATCTGCAAGTTTTTCTTTTCTTTTTTCTTTTCTTTTCTTTTCTTTTCTTTTCTTTTCTTTTCTTTTCTTTTCTTCCTTCCTCTTTCTTTCTTTCTTTCTTTCTTTCTTTCTTTCTTTCTTTCTTTCTTTCTTTCTTTCTTTCTTTCTTAAAAATTTCAGTGCTTAGTCACTCATCAACTGTACTCTTTGTATACTTCCTATAGGCCAGGAATGGGATAAAATGGTTTGTGGTTGGAGAAGAAAAACTTACATTATCAGAAAGAGCCAGATGCTTGCAGGCAGTTCCACAAACAGCACATTTTTCTAAGGGGGGAAGGGAAAAAATTGTTCAGTTTTTACAGTCAAGAGGTATGTTCTTCCTAAAATACATGGTAATAGCCAAGCAGGCTAGCAAGAAACAGGCTCTTACTAAACTTAGAGTATCTTTGTGCTACAAAAGGACACCTTGAGCTCTGTTCTCAAAATCAATATTTGCAAACTTGTATGTTTTTGACAAATAAGGCTTTCACACTGTACCTCTACCCATTTCCTCTTTATACATTCCCAATTTTCTTCTGCAGATGAAGGGCAGTTCTAACCCCCCAGCAAGTAGTTCTAGGAAGAACACAAGAGTACTAATGGTTTCGGGTGTAAGTTGCTCTTTTTCCCCCCACCTACCTGACAGTGGGCACACTGTAGATACTATAAGAAACCGAATTATTCCTGCCCTGTTCTCACTTTGCTAATTTGCTTGGAACTTGCTTTGAAGCTCTCCTGCTCTCATTCTCTAATTAATCGAATCTGAAAGAATAAAAATTAAAATTCTTAATCTTTAAGTTGAAATTTTAGTGGTGTTGGTTATTGTTAAGATAAATGCCATGTCAAGAGAAAATATCACATGGCATATGCTTTACTGAGACAAACCTCTTCAAGGTGAGGTGCTGTTACCATAAAATGGTTTTGTTACATTAGCAGATAACTTAAAAGGGTCATGAGATCCAACAAGAGAAAAACATCTTCAGAGGTTAGTAACCTCACTCTTCTTTCCTTGAGGACTAAAGGTTTTTCCCAGCCTTCCCTCCATATTATTGCCAGAGTGAGCTAGCAAGTAGGAATCATTCTTCTGTTTAAGAAAAACACGAAACAAAGAAATTTCCCCAGCTCTCCCTCACCTGCAGGATAAAGTTCAAGCTCTTCAGTTTTGTATATAATACCCTCCCATCACCTGGCCATTGCCTACCTCTCCAGCCTCATCTCTTAACCACTTCTTTCTTTATTCTCTATGCTCTACCAATCTCCTGCAGTATGGTTTTATAGTGTGGTATGTATGCCCTTACACACGATGTTCTCTTAAACTAAAATGATCTTCCCTGCTTTATCTACTTGGCAACTCCAGTTTATTATTCAAAACTCTACTGAAGCAACAGCTCTTCTATGAAATCTTCCCTAATCAAGCATTTTGGCATTAAAAAAAAAAAACCCTCAAATTCAGGTCTAATTTCTAGACTTAATCACTGCAGGAACTTGGTCAAATCACTTATCCTATCTGAACCAGTTCCTTATTTGTAAAATGGGTCTACTAATAATTACCTCTTGGAATTGTGGTAAGGATATATAAAATTTGTACATGTGGAAAATATTTTTTAAACTGCAAATGTATCACTATCACCACTATTATCATCTTTATCATCATCATCATTTCTTTTTTTTTTTTTTTTAATTTTTTTTTTCAACGTTTACTTATTTTTGGGACAGAGAGAGACAGAGCATGAACGGGGGAGGGGCAGAGAGAGAGGGAGACACAGAATCTGAAACAGGCTCCAGCCTCTGAACCATCAGCCCAGAGCCCGACGCGGGGCTTGAACTCCCAAACCGCGAGATCGTGACCTGGCTGAAGTCGGACGCTTAACCGACTGCGCCACCCAGGCGCCCCACATTTCTAATCAAATTAATTTCACAGGCTAGACCATTTCCCATTAGAATTACTCTTGTTATCAACCAAACTTTCCCCAATTCCTATTCATTACTGTTATTTTTTTTTCTCTTTTCTCTAATTAGTCTGATAACCTTGGCTTTCCCTGCCACTTGTCAAAACACTGGCAAGTACCTTTTGGTGTTCAAGTAATAGATATTCCATTTGCTAAATCATTCTTTATCAATGGGTGCCTAAAATTTCCATAATCAAGAGTTTCCTACTGTATCTATACAACCTTTGGCCCAAATATGTGATTTTTATCCCAAGTCACACAGAGAAATGGCTAATAATTATTACTAGGTTAAAAATATTTTTTGCCTGAATTTGAAAACAGTTAAGTCACTCACCCAGAGTCACACACTTTTTACAAAAAATATGGCCACAGCTGGTGACAAAGAAATTGTCTCCATCTTTTCGAAAACACCAGTTACAGTGAAACCAATCCATTCTGGAACAGATAAAGAGAAAGATTAAAAATAACCTGGAGCATTATATAATTATAGCTGTTCCAAAATCTATGTAACAATGTTTGCTTAGCTTCTGTTATCTTTTGGAGATGTAGGCACTATTACTGTGGGTATTCCTGTTGGTTGTAAGGAAGTACATATATCACTGAAGTGAAAAAAGCAGACTACAAACTCTGCTATACAGTTTTAAAAAAGAAAAAAATATATATATTTAGAAAAAGTATATACATATATATTTAGAAAAGTAATGGGACAATGAGATTTTTTTTTTGAATGGTGAGATCATGGGTATTTGTGTGTGTGTCGCCTTTACACTTTTTCCCCCCAAATTTCCTAGATTAATTCATGTACCAATTTGTAATCAGAAAAAAAATCTTAAAAAAAAAAAGAAGAACGGTCTGTCAGGGCACCTCTTGTGGCACAGTCAGTTAAGCATCCAACTCTTGATCTTGGCTAAGGTCATGATCTTACAGTTTGTGAGTTTTAGCCCCACATCAGGCTCTGTGCTGATGGTGAGGAACCTGCCTGGGATTCTATCTCTTTCTGCCTCCCCACCCCCTGCTTGTACTCTCTCTCTCTCTCTCTCTCTCTCTCTCAAAATAAATTAAAAAAAAATATTTCTTTCCTAATAATTCCCTGTGACACAGTAAGATGGAACAAGGAGGAAGTACTGGACCAAATAATAGAAGATCTCATATGAGCCACTTGGGACATATTTTATATAAGGGAAACATGGTTTGTGAATGATAATGTTGTCTCAGCTTATACACTTTCCCTTCTACTCTACAGACACTCAGAATCATAGATCTGGGAGGGACTTCAAAAATCATTTCACATTTTATCCAATACCATAATTTTTCAAAAGATATACCTGATGTTCACTGAAATTTAATGACTTGTCCAAAGTTCCATCTTTAGTTAATGTCAACTCTAGGATTAGAACCTGAGTCTTCTTACTCTCTGTGTCAAGTTCTTGCTACCACATCAAGTACACCTTGGTGTTAGACATGGCACCCATACATCCTATATTTTCTGCCAATACTAATTCCATATAATTGGTGAAATACATAATTACATTAATGTGACTTTGTAAGATTTTAAATGAAGAAATTGACATATTAAAAATACATAATTGAGCTGATACACACTGAGCTGCAATTAGTTCATACGTATAATGAATTCACATGTTTAATTCCAAGAATATGTTATTTAAGAATATAACATTAGTTTGATTTCCTTTAAAATTACATTAGGAAAATAAAACAGAAGGTAACTTTTTTTCCCCACCTAAGTATTTTCTTTAAAAAAGTTTTTAAGTAGTTTATGGAAAGGTTTGCTACAAGAATGATGGCTCGTTTGCACCACCCTTTAACATTTTTAACAAGATTCACGATAAAATCTTGCTGAATAATCGGTTCAGTGCGAGGGCATTATACAGAGCCATGAACTTTAGGTTTCCATTTATTGCTCACAATACACTAACTTCTATCAGGAGGGGAGTCTGAAGTATTGCTGAAAAGGCCCCACTATCTATATCCGGCTTTGTACAAGGGCAGCAACAACAATGTTAATCAAATAGGTTGGCCCTTATAAGAAGGGCAGTTAAGCGTTTGTGAGGACAACGCTTGCCGGTTTTCAAGGGGGTAGGGGGATTTAGCAGTCTCAAGACCAGTAGTTCTTTTCTAACTACATTCCCTACCCGCTTGCCCGCCATGATTTTATAAGCCCTGGTATCTCACCTAAATCATCCAGTTCTCCTCACGAAGAGCTGGAAAGGGCGGGAAAATACACAGCAAGCCTGGCACCTGCGAGAGGCAAGAGGCTGGGCGTGGCCCGCGGCAGCGTGCGCGAGCCCTGGGCGGGGCCCCGGGCGGTGTGCTAAGTGAGTGGGCGTGGCCTGGTGCGGGCGCGAGGCGTGGGCAGAGGTCCCGACTGCGTACTGGGCGCAAAAGTTGGGCTCTTGGTAGCCGGCAAGAGGCAAGAGCGCTTGCCTCTTAGTAGCCGAGGAAATTTTTCTTCGTTTGAGAATGGGAACAAGAAGAATATGGCCTAATCCCATTCAGGTTACTGTGGAAACGGGGTAAGAATAAACTTAATAATGTTCCTATAGATAATAACACACTAGAAAAAATTTGGTCACAAAGCAGATGAAAGCTTCAACCAGTATTTTTTAATGAAAGAAAATAATGGGTGTTTGAAAGAATAGTATAAATCCGAAATAGAAAAGTTACAAAGTGATATGGGTAGAGAACAGACATTAAATAAGAACTAACAATGGGCGCCTGGGCGGCTCACTCGGGTTGGCTATGGTTCATGAGTTCGAGCCCCGCGCAGTGCTCTGTGCTGACAGCTCGGAGCCTGGAACCTGCTTCAGATTCTGTGTCTCCCTCTTCTTTCTGACCCACTCCCAGTCACACTCTGCCTCTCTCTTTCTCTCTCTGAAAAATAAACATTAAAAACATTTTTAAATAACTAACATATCAGGAAAAAAAAATTATAACTTTTTTTCTGAAATAAAAAAATGAGGAAAAAAGCACAAGTAAGGGCTGAAAGGAGAATAGTGTTTCTTTTAAAAAGTACAAGGTTTTGGGGCGCCTGGGTGGCGCAGTCGGTTAAGCGTCCGACTCTAGCCAGGTCACGATCTCGCGGTCCGGGAGTTCGAGCCCCGCGTCAGGCTCTGGGCTGATGGCTCGGAGCCTGGAGCCTGTCTCCGATTCTGTGTCTCCCTCTCTCTCTGCCCCTCCCCCGTTCATGCTCTGTCTCTCTCTGTCCCAAAAATAAATAAACGTTGAAAAAAAATTTAAAAATAAATAAAAAATACAAGGTTTTAAGAGAAAGTGATGGATATAGAAAACAAGCAAAAGAGATTTTACACACAAACTCACGTACATTTATTCCCCCAAAGAAAACCAGAGTGCAATGTATCAGAACAAATGTTTAAAACAAAACTTGGAACAAGTTTTCCTGAAATAAAATAAGACTTAATTCTACATACATACTGTGTATAGGAGAAAACTGACCCAGAACAGTCAAAACCAAAACATTTTCTAATAAAACGGTTGGTCTTAAAAGTAAGGAAAAACCCCTTTGAACATCCAGACAAAAAAGTACAAGTTACTTATAAGGGAAAGAAAAATAGACTGTCATCAGACTTCTCTACAGTAGCATTTTACGCTACCAACAGTGAAATAGCATTTTCAAGATTTTCAAAAAGAAAATATGACCCAAGAACTTTCTCCTTACATTTTTCTCCTTACGTTGTGTTCAGGTATAAAGGCTGCTGACAAAAAATGAATGTGAGCTTTTCCTGAGGAATCCACTAGGGGTTCTCAAACTTTTTGGCCTCAGAACTCCTTTACATTTTGAAAATTATTGGATTGCCTGGGTGGCTCAGTCGGTTAAGCGTCCAGCTTGGGCTCAGGTCATGATCTTATGATTCATGAGTTCGAGCCCCCCATCGGGTTGTCTGCTGTCGGCACAGAGCCTGCTTCAGATCCTCTGTTCCCCTCTCTCTGCCCCTCTGCTGCTCACACGCTCTCTCCCTCTCTTTCAAAAATAAACATTAAAAAAAATATTGAAGGCCCTCTTGCCAAAAAACTTTTATTTATGTGGATTGTATCTATAAATATTTACAGTATTAGCATTGAAAACCAAGAAATTTAAAAAATATTTATTTATTAGTTCATTGGAAAACAATAAGTCAATTAAATATTAATATAAATTATGAAAAATTAATATATCTTCCAAAATAAAAACAATTTAGTGAGAAGATTGGTGGTGTTTTAGTTTTATAATCTCTTACTATCCAAATTTACACAAAGCAGAATTGGCACAAGAACTTAGCTTCTACATTCACGCTGTTGCAGTATATGCTGTTTTGGTTGAAGTGTGTGAAGAAGATCTGAAACTCTCCCAAATATGTAGTTGGAAAAGGCAGTACCATTTTAATAACCTATTCAGATAATTGTGAATATTTGTCTTTCCTATTCCACCAAAATGCAAGAAGTGGGAGCTTGTTAAAAGCTAGTTGCAATGTGCGGTCTAACACCATGCAATGAACGTGTAACATCCTACATTTGGACCAAACTGGTCATTTGGAAAATACTGGTTCACTGAGTTATGCAGATTGACATACAATATTAAGTATTGACACATTTTATTATATAAGACTTAAAAATAACTTAAATTTTTTTTAGTGTTTATTCATTTTTTTGAGAGAGACAGAACATGAGTTGGGGAGGAGCAGAGAGAGCAAGGGAGACACAGAGTCTGAAGCAGACTCCTGGCTCTGAGCTGTCAGCACAGAGCTCGACGTGGGGCTCAAACCCAAGAACCATGAGATCATGACCTAAGCCGAAGTCGAAAGCTTACCCAACTGAGCCACCCAAGTGCCCCCAAAATCACTTTGTAATATATCACTACTTATTTTGTCGGAAACGTCTTTGAATACTGGGATGCTCTCAGGCTTACAGTTGCAGATACAAGTTTTCCAAAATTCTAGCATTTGTCTGAAAGCTTGAATTTTATTATTGTCAACAAATACTGTCACTGTTTTCCTTGAAGTGAGAAGTTCATTTGGTTTATTTTTGAGAAAATTTCTACCAGATACCCAAGTTGGAATAACCATAGTTTGTTAGTTGTTCTTTCAAGTAAAAATGATGTTCCATAAAATAAGTTAGTTCAGCTCACAACTCAAACCATCACATAAATGTTTTTTCTAAATATCGTCTTAATTCTACTTAAATATTCTGGATCATAGAAAAAGGAGACTTTTAAAAATTTTTATGAAACAAACTTAAATTAACATTGATAGCAAAAAATGATAAAGATTGTATACATGAATAAAACAACAGAACAGTCTCACTTGAGACTATTGATGCAAAAATATTCTTTTTAAGTTTACTTATTTTGAGAGAGAGAGAGGAAGAGAGAGTGCACATGTACCAGTGGGGAAGGGGCAGAAAGAGAGGGGGAGAGAGAATCCCAATCGGGCTCCATGCTGTCAGCATGGAGCTCAACATGGGGTTCAATGCTGAACTCGATCGCATGAACAATGAGATCTGACCGGAGCCAAAATCAAGAGCTGGGCACCCCACAATTTAAATTAGATATTAGCAAATAGAATCCAACAACACATTGTAAAAAGTATACATTACAACCAAGTGATGTTCATTACAGGAATGAAATGATGGTTCAAAATTACAAAATCCATTAATGTTATTTATTATAGTGATATTTCTAAGAAGAAATACCATGATGATCTCCACAGTTGCCAGTAAAGCATTTCTGATTTAAAATCTCATTGAAGTAGAAATCAGTGGATATTTCCTTAACATGATTAGAAAAAGTGTGTGTGTGTGTATGCACATGTGCACAAAAGCTAGCATGTTTTGAAATGAGGAAACACTTAAGACATTCTTTCTTGCTAGTTAGGAATAAGACAAGAATGCCACTGTCACTTAAGATAAAAATATCTTTTTAGCTGATTATATGATGTATATCTGAAAGATCGAAAAGAATCAATAGGAAAATGTAAATAAAAAGAAAATTTAGTAAAGAATAACGTTATAAAATTAATAAAAAGAAATACAGTAACCTTTCCATATTCAAATAATAATCAGAAGACATAATAGGAAAGAAGACTCTATTTAAAATAGAGTCTTTACCTGCAGCAAAGCAGGTAAAATGGTTAGGCAGTAACTCAACAGAAATATGCAAATGTATATGAAGAAAACTTTAAAACATTACTGAAAGAGACAAAAAACATAAATGGAAAAGTAAGTCTTGTTTTTATTTTTTATTTTTATTTCTTTATTTTTAATTATTATTTATTTATTTTGAGAGAGAGACAGAGAGCCCCAAGCAGAGGAGGGACACAGAGAGATTCACAGAATCCGAAGCAGGCTCCAGGGTCTGAGCTTGTCAGCACAGAGCCCGACGCGGGGCCCGAACCCACCAATCCAGCCAAAATCAGATGCCCAACTGACTGAGTCACCCAGGCGCCCCAAGTAAGTCTTGTTTTTTTTTTTGTTTTTTTTTTTTAATTTTTTTTTCAACGTTTATTTATTTTTGGGACAGAGAGAGACAGAGCATGAACAGGGGAGGGGCAGAGAGAGAGGAAGACACAGAATCGGAAGCAAGCTCCAGGCTCTGAGCCATCAGCCCAGAGCCTGACGCGGGGCTCGAACTCATGGACCGCGAGATCGTGACCTGGCTGAAGTTGGACGCTTAACCGACTGTGCCACCCAGGCGCCCCGTAAGTCTTGTTTTTAGATAGGAAGAGTCAACATCCTAATGATGTCAGTTCTTTCTAAGTTAATTTAAATTTTTTTTTTTAACGTTTATTTATTTTTGGGACAGAGAGAGACAGAGCATGAACGGGGGAGGGGCAGAGAGAGAGGGAGACACAGAATCGGAAACAGGCTCCAGGCTCTGAGCCATCAGCCCAGAGCCTGACACGGGGCTCGAACTCACGTACCGCGAGATCGTGACCTGGCTGAAGTCGGATGCCTAACCGACTGCGCCACCCAGGCGCCCCTCTAAGTTAATTTATAAATGTAACATGATCACAGTAATGAACACCAGCAGGCTGTTTTCTGGAATTAAACAAATTGATCGTAAAGTTCACATAAAAAAAAATGACTAAAACAAACAAGAATATTCAGGAAAACCCTGAAAATTTTCAGTGTCCTGTGTGGTGGATAGCTAGCTGCATCCAATATTAAAATGTATTATGAAAGCATTATAATTTTAAAAGTATGATATTGGTGCATGGATGAACATCCAGACCAATTCAGTAGACTAGAAAGTCCAGAAATAGAACCATGTACCTTTGGAAAAGGTATGCTAAATGTGGGGAATTCAATTGGGAGGGGAGTTGAGTTTTTTAATAAATAGAATTGGGACAACTGGATAGCCATTTGGAAAAAAATAAAATTAGGTCTCTATTTTACATCATTAATCAGACTAAGTATCAAATGGCTCAGAAATCTAAATATAGAAATGAAATGTACAAGTACAAGAAGAGGACATCAGATGAAAACTTATAACCATGAAGTGGGTAAACCTTCCTATGATTCAAAAATCTAGAAACAGGGCACCTGGGTGGCTCAGTCGGTTAAGCATCTGACTTTGGCTCAGGTCATGATCTCATAGTTTGTGAGTTTGAGCCCCGTGTTGGGCTGTCAGCACAGAGCCTGGAATCTGCTTCAAATTCTGTCTCCCTCTCTCTGCCTCTCTCCCACTCACACTCTGTCTCTCTCTGTTTCTCAAAAATAAATAAACATTTTTTAAAAATTCAAAAATCTAGAAACAATAATAGAAAAGAATGGTAATTCTGACTAAAAGAAGAGCTTTTGCATTTGCATGGCCAAACTCACCATAAAGTCAAACACTGAGTGACAAATTGGGAAATAATATCTTCTACTTAACTCACAAAGGACTAATATACAAAGCTTTAATATACAGCTTTAATATACAGCTTTAATATACAAAGATCTTTTTTAAAAAGAAAGCCAATGACTTAATAGAAATTTGAGCAAAGGTATTTTTTGTTAAAATTTATTTATTTATTTTGAGAGAGAGAGAACAAGGGAGAGGCAGAGAGAGGGAGAGATAGAATCCCAGGCAGAATTTGGCACCCTGAATTCTCATTAAATTCTAATTAAAGGTGATATTAAGTAGCTATTGCTCAGGAGCCCCTGGGTGTCTCAGTTGGTTAAGTGTCTGACTCCTGATTTCGGCTCATGTCATGATCTCACGGTTCATGGGTTTGAACCCCTCATTGGGCTCTGTATTAGCAGCATGGACCCTGTTTGGGATTCTTTCTCTCTCCCTCTCTCCCTCTGCCCCTCCCCCACCTCAACATAAATAAACTTCAAAAAGAATGTTTAAAAAAATTAAAAAGTTAAAAAAGAATTTATTTAAAAAAATTTTTTTTAACGTTTATTTATTTTTGAGACAGAAAGAGACAGAGCATGAATGGGGGAGGGTCAGAGAGAGGGAGACACAGAATTGAAACAGGCTCCAGGCTCTGAGCTGTCAGCACAGAGCCCGACGTGGGGCTTGAACTCACGGACCGCGAGATCATGACCTGAGCCGAAGTCGGCTGCTTAACCGACTGAGCCACCCAGGCGCCCCAAAAAGAATTTAATTAAAATTAAGTTAACAAATAATTCCGTATCGTCACCTCTATAATGTTCCCTCCCTACTTCTCTAAGTAACCTTTTTTAGTAATTTGTTTTATCTTCTAGTGTTTCTGAGATTAGAATTTCTGAATTTAATTCATTATATGATTTCATCTTTGAAAATATAATTGGTTTACATATTCAAAAATATAATTTAAAAGCAATTCCTAAAAATTGGGGGGATATGGGGACTGAAACAAATGACTTTAACTGTACATCAGATTGGTAACTTTTTAAACAAGTTTATTGAGATAGAATTGGCATACAATCAACTGTCTGTATTTAAAATGCACAGTTTGATAAGTTTTGTCACATATATACCCTTGAAACTATCACAACAATAAAGATAATGAAGTGATATCCATCATCCCCAAAAGGATCTCCATGCTCCTTTGTAAACCATTCCTCTGAACCCTCCCCACACTTCACTCCTCAGGTAACCAGGGTACTTTCTATCACCACAAATCAGTTTTCATTGTCTAGAGTTTTATCTACATAGAATCGTATGTACTCTTTTTTGGTCTGGTTTCTTACATTCAGCTTACCTATTTTGAAACCCATCCATGTTGCTGCATGTATTGATAGTTCTTTTATTTTTGTTGCTGACTAGTATTTCACTTTACTTCATTTCACGTTTCATTTTATATAGAGCAGTATGTATATACCAGTTTGTTTATCCATTCATCTGTTGATGAACATTTGAGTTGTTTCCAGTTGAGAGCTATCATAGCAAATAAAGCTGCTATAAATGTTCATGCACAAATCTTTGGATCTATGCTCTTTTTCTCTTGGGTAATTAGCTAGAAGCTGAATGGCTAGATCATATAGTAGGTGTGGTAAGTATATGTTTAATTTTTGAAGAAACTGCCAGACTTATCCACAGAGGATGTACTGTTTTACATTCCCACCAGCAATGTATGAGAGTTTCAAGTTCTCCACGTTATTGCCAGTGCTTAATATGTTCAGTCTTTTCCTTCTTTCTTTCTTTCTTTCTTTCTTCTTTTTTTCTTTCTTTCTTTCTTTCTTTCTTTCTTTCTTTCTTTCTTTCTTTCTTTCTTTCTTTCTCTCTCTCTCTCTTTCTTCCTTCCTTCCTTTCTTTCTTTCTTTCTTTCTTTCTTTCTTTCTTTCTTTCTTTCTTTCTTTCTTTCTTTCTTTCTTTTTAAGAGAGAGAACAAGAGAGAGCATGGGGGAAAGAGGCAGAGGAGGAAGGGTGGGGAGAGAATCCCAAGCAGGCTCCGTGCTCAGCACAGAGTCCAGTATGAGGGTTGATCCCATGACCCTGGAATAATGACCTGAGCCGAAATTGAAATCGAAATTGAAAGTCAGATACTCAAGCCCCTAGTCTTTTTAATTTTAAAGATTCTAGTAGGTATGCAATAGGTCCTTATTGTGATTTAATTTGTGTTTTCCTCATGACTAATGATGAGGAACATCTTTTCATGTGCTTATTGGCCATCTACGTATATATTTTTGGTGAAATGTCTGATTCTTTTGCCCATTTTTAATTGGGTTGTTTATTTTCTTATTACTGGTTTTGAGAATTCTTCATATATTCAGAAGAAACTCTTTTATCAAATATATGCCCAGTTTGTGACTTGTGTTTTCAGTCTCAGAATAGTGGTTTTTGAAGAGCAGAAGGTTTTACTTTTGATAAAGTCCAACTTATCAATTTGTTCTTTTATGGAGCACTTTTTGGTGTCATATCTAAGATATCTTTGCCTAACCCAAGCTCACAAAGATTTTCCCATGTTTTCTTCTAGAAACTCTAGAAATCTGGACTATATACTTTTGAATTTGTAATCAGGAATATGATTCACTTCAAGTTAATTTTTTTAATGTTTATTTATTTTAGAGAGAGAGCAAGTGAGCAGGGGAGGGGCAGAGACAGAGACAGAGACAGAAAATCCTAAGCATGCTCCGCACTATCAGCGCAAAGCCCAACATGAGGCTTGAAACCAAGAACCATGAGATCATGACCTGGGCCAAAATCATATGCTCAACCGACTGAACCACCCAGGCACCCCTCGAGTTGATTTTTCTATATGGTATGAGCTATGGATTAAAATTCTTTCATGTGCATGAGTGTGTTGTTTTGATTTTGTTTTCTGCATATGGACATCCAATTGTTCCAGCACCATTTGTTGAAAAGATTATCTTTTCAAAAAAAAAGAAAAGAAAAGAAAAGAAAAGAAAAGAAAAGAAAAGAAAAGAAAAGAAAGGATTATCTTTCCTCAACAAAATTGTCAAAAAAAATTAGTTGCCTAGGGGCACCTGGGTAGCTCAGTCAGTTAAGCATCTGACTCTTGATTTCGGTGCAGGTCGTGATCTCATGGTTAGTGAGTTCAAGCCCTGCATCAGGCTCTGTACTGACAGTGCAGAGTCTGCTTGGTATTCTGTCTCCCTCTCTCTGCCCCTCCCCCAGTTGCTCTCTACATCTCTATCAAAATAAATGAAAATAAACTTGAAAAAATTAGCTGTCCATAGAAAACAATTCCATTTATGATAGAATCAAAAGGAATAAAATACTTATGGGATGCCTGGGTGGCTTATTTGGTTAAGTGTCCGACTTCAGCTTAGGTCATGATCTCGTAGTTTGTGAGTTCAAGTCCCGCATCAGGCTCTGTGCTGACAGCTCAGAGCCTGGAGCCTGCTTCTGATTCTGTGTCTCCCTCTCTTTCTGCCCCTCCCCAACTCACGCTGTCTCTCTCTCTCTCAAAAATAAACATTAAAAAAATATTTTAAAAAGAATAAAGTTGGACCCTTACCTTATGATATATACAAAAATTAACTAAAAATCAAACAAACATCTAAACGTAAGGGCAAATCTTCATGGCCTTGGATTTGGTGATGGTTTTTAAATACGACAAAAGCACAAGCAACAAAAGAAAAAATGGATAAGTGGGGCTCTATTAAAATTAAAAATTAAAAACTTAAATTGAAAAATTAAAATTGAAAACTTTTGGGGGCGCCTGGGTGACTCAGTCAGTTAAATGGTCTGACTTCAGTTCCAGTCATGATCTCACGGCTCGCGGTTTGAGCCCCGCATGGGGCTCTGTGCTGACAGCTTGGAGCCTGGAGCCTGCTTCAGATTCTGTGTCTCCCTCTCTCTCTGACCCTCCCCCGTTCATGCCCTGTTTCTCTCTGTCTCTCAATAATAAGTAAACATTAAAAAAAGATTTAAAAAAATTTAAACTTTTGTGTATCAAAGAACACTACCAAGAGAGCAAAAAGGCAATCCACAGAATGAGAGAAAATATTTGAAAATCATATAATCGATAAAGGTTTAATATCCAGAATGTATAAAGAACTTCTACAACTCAACAACAAAAAGGCAACTCTGTTAAAAACAGAGCAAATGATTTGAATAGACATTTCTAAAAGGAGAGATACAGACAGCCAATAAACACATAAAAAGATGCTCAATATCATTACTCATTAGGGAAATGAAAATCAAAACCACAATCAGATACCATTTCACTTCTATTAGGATGACTATTTTTTTTTTTTTCAAGAGGAAAACAGTGTTGGGGAGGATATGGAGAAATCAAAACCCCAGTATATTATTGCTGAGAATGTACAAGATGCCTTTGCTGGAAAACAGTCTGGTGGTTTCTCAAAAAATTAAACGTATAGGTACCCTACCATATGATGCAACAATTCCACTCCTAGGTATATGCCCCAAAGTATTGAAAACAGGGACTCAACCAGATACTTGTACATCAATGTTCACAGTATTAATGCAGCATTATTCACAATAGCCAAAAGGTGGAAACAGCACAAGTGTCCATCAACAGATGAATGGATAAACAATGTGCTATATCCATACAATGGAATATTATTCAGCCATAAAAAGGAATGAAGTTCTGATACATGCCACAACATGAAGGAAACTTGGGAACATGCTAAGTGAAATAAGCCAGACATAAAAGGACAAATATTGTATGATTTCACTTATATGACATATCTAGAATAGTCAAATTTATAGAGAAAGTAGATTAGAGGTTGACATGGAGCAGGAGGAGAGAATGGGGAGTTACTGTTTAATGAGTAGAGTTTGTTTGAGATGGTAAAAAAATTTGGAACTAGAGGTAATTGTTGCACAATGCTGTGATGACACAACTTTAAAAAGAATACCAC
The DNA here is from genome assembly GCF_018350175.1 of Felis catus. Classification (NCBI taxonomy): domain Eukaryota; kingdom Metazoa; phylum Chordata; class Mammalia; order Carnivora; family Felidae; genus Felis; species Felis catus. Next base: position 73,720,355 of record NC_058373.1, on the reverse strand, counting down.
ATAGATGCAGTGCTCTTCTCATCACATCAGGAAGTTAACGATATCCACAACAAACTGGTGATGTTAATCTTGTTGACTTAGTTAAGGTAGTGTTTACCAGACTTCTGCCTTCAAAGTTCAAATATTATCCCCTTTCTATATTCCATAAAGTCGGGGAGACGTGGTTAAGCACCACCTCCTGTAAGGAAGAATATCTACATACATTATTTGGAATTCTTCTATAAAGAAAATGTATTTCTCCTCCACCATTCAGTTATGTTTTCAGTCATTTATTTATATTAATATAGACATATCTATGTTTATTTTACACTTTTTGGATTATAGCAAATACTACACTATTTATTGTTCAAATTATTCCATTTGGATATTGGGGAGCTCTTTCAGGTTGATTCCTTCAATCCTCTGAAACTCCTTTCCTTTCTGGTATCACAAGATGCTCCAGACTTTTGTATTTTCCTTGTACCAGCTCTAAAATCAGACATTTCTGGGGTGCCTGGGTGGCTCAGCTGGTTAAGTCTCCAATTCTTGATCTCTGCTCAGGTCATGCTCTTATGGTTTGTGGGTTTGAGCCCCGTGTTGGGTTCTACGCTGGCAGTGTGGAGCTTGCTTGGGATTCTCTTTCTCTCACTTTCTCTCTGCCCCTCTCCCACTCACTCTCTCTCTCAAAAATAAACACAAATTTAAAAAAAATCTTTAAAATCAGACATTTCTCCAGGGATCCTTGGTTTCTTTTATTGGAGAATGGCATTTTGAAACCAAAATCTGAGCACAAGGTGTGACCATTCCTGTAGGAATGCCAGTGCTTCTAGGCCCTCTCAGTGGACAGGCCTAGGTAATATATGTATGTATACTAATTGATGTATGCACACATTTCTTTCATTGTTTCTGTCTTTTTTTTAATGTTTATTCATTTTTGAGAGAGAGAGAGAGAGCGTGAGTCGGGGGGAGGGGCAAAAAGAGAGGGGGATAGAAGATCTGAAGCAAGCTCTGCGCTGATAGCAGCAAGCCCTATGCGGGGCTCTAACTAACTCAAGATCATGATGCGAGCAGAAGTCAGAGGCTCAAACGGACTGAGCCACCCAGGTGCTCCTGTTTCTGTCTTTTAATCTATGTATATGAAGTTAAACACAAGTTCATACTGATGTCTCCAGTTCTAATCCATTACCACAGAATTCATTCTAGGCTTACTTTCTTCCCTTCTTGCTTACTTTCTTCCCTTCTTTTTTTTCTGACAGTGAGAACCTTGAGAAATAAATTTACCAGCTAGAGTGCAGTGTTTATATATAGTATGTGGGCCTTTTTTGATACTTGAAGTTTGATTATGGACTGGTGTTAGTTGATACTAAAGAATTATTGTTAATTTTTTAGGTATGATAATGACTTGTGGTTATATAAGAAAATTTCCATATTTTTAAGATTTGCTTCATAAGATATGTAGGGATGGAATAATATCTGGAATTTTCTTTAAAATATTTCAGCAAAGGAGAACGAAAGAAATAAAGGAGGAAAGTATGGATAAAGCAATTGGCAAAATCTTGATAATTGTAGAATATGGGTAATGATCCTGGGATATGGGAGTTCACTGTACTCTTCTTTCTGCTTTTGAGTATGTTTGAAGTTCTTCATTTTACAAAATGTTTTATTACTGTAAATTATATTTATTTTTGGTAGGCAAATTATTTACTTAGTAAAAATTCAAAAGTTATCAGAAGATATACAATGAAAATTAGTCTTCCTTTTCCCTTTGTTCCCAGCCACCAAATTCTGACTTCCAAAGGTATTAATAGTGTTGGTTCTTGTGTATCTTTTCACAGATGATTTCTATATTTGCAAAAATATGTATATATTCCATTTTCACACACACACAAATAGTAGCATACTTTATATCCTATTCTATACCTTTTTTAAACTTTTTATAATTTCAGACTTATGGAAAAGTTCATAGAATTTCTGTTTACTTTAGTTCTGATTCTCCAAATGTTAGCATTGACCACATTTGCTTTGTTATTCTCTATTTTTATTTTTTTCTGTTCCATTTGAGAATAATTTGCAGGCATAATGCCTCATTACTCCTAAATATTTCAGTGTATATTTCCCATAAACAAGGGCATTATCTTCCATAAACCCAGTACCATTATCAAAATCAAGAAATTAACATTGATATGGTACTATTATCTAATCTAGAAACCTTACTCAAATTTCACCAATTGTCCCATAAATGTCCTTTATAGAAAGAGAGAAAAATTGTTTTTCTATTCAGAATCATATGTTGCATTAAAAAAATTAGTTGTCCGTTAAAAAAAATTAAAACACAAGTTTATAAATTGGAAAGTGAAAACCTATTGCCCTTGATCCTATTCCCCAAAGACAAACATGTTTGACAACCTTTATATAAATCCTTCCAGAATTTCTTTCAATACATATACCAACACAGACCACACATATATGTTATATACCTTTAAACAAAAATATGAAATTGTACATAATACCTACAATTTGTTTTTAGTTAATATTTCATTTTTTTATATATCATTCTTAAAATTTTTTTTTTAATTTTTTTTTTCAACGTTTATTTATTTTTGGGACAGAGAGAGACAGAGCATGAACGGGCGAGGGGCAGAGAGAGAGGGAGACACAGAATCGGAAACAGGCTCCAGGCTCTGAGCCATCAGCCCAGAGCCTGACGCGGGGCTCAAACTCACGGACCGCGAGATCATGACCTGGCTGAAGTCGGACGCTTAACCGACTGCGCCACCCAGGCGCCCCTAAAATTTTTTTTAATGTTTATTCATTTTCTGAGAGAGAGAGAGAGAGAGAGAGAGAGAGAGAGAGTTAGGGAGGGGCAGAGAGAGAGGGAGACACAGAACCCTAAGTAGGTTCCAGGCTCTTAACTGTCAGCACAGAGCCCAACACAGGGCTTGAACCCACGAACCATAAGATCACCACTTGAGCTGAAGTCAGACACTTAACCAACTGAGCCACCCAGGCACCCCTTTTGTATACATTTTATAAATATATCTTGAATCCAGCATCTTTCCATTTTTACCACTCTTGCTTTCTTTTAGTCTCCCTTTATTCCTTGTTTTGATTAATTGCCTCCTAACTGCTCCCTGCCTCTGGATTTTCCCAACTCCATTCCATCCTATGGCTGCTGCCAGATCCAATCACTCTTCTGCTTAAAATTGCCCAACATTTTCAAGATCATTTACAGAGCATGGCACTCAAGCTCTTCACGATCTACATTTCTTTTTGCATCCCTCAATGTTTGGTCACCCTGCATTTCAATCACACTGAATTTAATTCAAACAGTTTGTGCAAACTGTTTCCTTTGCTTGGCATATCTTCCTCATTAACTTTTATTCATCCTTTCAGACTTAGCTCAAAAATCACTTTCTCCAGATCCCTACTCTGGCCTGCCCACAGAGTGGAACTCCCAGAGCATCCTGTGCATATCTCTATCATGGCCCTTGTCTCACTGTGCTATAATTGTTCACTTCTCTCTCTCTCCAGCCAGACTGGGACTATATATATATTCACCAGCCCTTCTACAGTATCTAATATAAGTAGTAGGTATTTATTAAATACTTGATAAATGATAGAATATGAAAAGAAATTATCAGGTGTTATCTTGCTTCCAGACTCACTTTAGCATACTCAAACAGGATATACAACTCAATGGGAAAAGAGAAATTTAGGGGTAAAATGAGAACATTGGTGATTATATAAAGTTGCCACCATTTGCAGGAAAAGACTCTGTCTGGCAACTGAATTATTCATTCAATAGATATTTCCTGAGCAAATGCTACAGGGCAAGCACTATTCTAGCCCCTGGGGATATAGCAAGGAAAAAAGATAAAGTCCTGGTTCTCATGGAGTTTGCATTCCACTGGAGTTCTAGTGGGGCAGTTGTATCTAAGCTCCTACTGTATCCCAAGCAGAAAGCTACATGGGGATAGGGGAAAGGTAACAAAGACATAAGAGATATTATCTGTCCATTTAAAAAGCCTGAGACCTAACAAGGGAATCCAAATGTATATATACTACAAAGCAGAATATTGATCATTTCCAAAACATTAATTTACCCAGTCAAAAAATAATTGAGTTTGTATATTATGTACCAACTGGATATGGTAACAGATATGCTCTTGCTTTCAAGGCACAGTATAATAGGAGAAAAAGACATGTATTTTTTTAAATCTCACAAATAAATATATAACCATTAAATACATTAACTATAGGGGCGCCTGGGTGGCGCAGTCAGTTAAGCGTCCGACTTCAGCCAGGTCACGATCTCACGGTCCGTGAGTTCGAGCCCCGCGTCAGGCTCTGGGCTGATGGCTCAGAGCCTGGAGCCTGTTTCTGATTCTGTGTCTCCCTCTCTCTCTGCCCCTCCCCCGTTCATGCTCTGTCTCTCTCTGTCCCAAAAATAAATAAACGTTTAAAAAAAAATACATTAACTATAGTCATAAAAGACAAAACCCCAGGAACTATGAAAGCATATAATTCAGGAAGGCTTCCTTGAGGAAGTGTGGAGTGCTGTGGGAACACAGAGAAAGGAGAGGTCAGGTTAATTCAGACAGGTTTCCAGATGAATAGATATATGAATGAGCCTAAAACAATGTGAAAGTTTCATCCTACAGCAGGAGGGGGGTAATTCCAATCAAAGGGAAAGCATCAGTAAGGATGTCAATATGGGAAAATACAGGGTAGTCCAGTGTGATTGAAGGGAAGAGTGAAATGGGACATAAAGAGGGATGGTGAGACAAAGATGTTATGAGGAAAAGCTGGAGAGATGAATTGAAGCCACTAAAGACTTTAGACTATATTTTCTTTTTTTTAATGTTTATTTTTTATTTTGGGGAGTGGGGAAGGGGCAGAGAGAGAGGGAGACAGAATCCAAAGTAGGCTCCAGGCTCCAGCTGTTAGCACAGAGCCATATGCGGGGCTCGAACCCATGAACCCCGAGATCACGATCTGGGCCAAAGTCGGACGCTTAACTGACTGAGGCATCCAAGCGCCCCTAGACTTTATTTTCTAAGCTAGTGGTTCCCTCAAGCAATAAGCAGATCCATTAAATTAGAATTAGATCCACTGAATTGAATTTGGTGGGTGAAATGAAGATACGCCATTGCACGAAGTTGCCACCAGAGGGTACCATAGGAGAAGGTCTACCTGAGAAATTATTGAGCACTTCCCCTATGCCAAGTATATATTTCCTCTAGTGATTGTGGTGCTCACTTAGCCAGCCGTAGGAACCCCTGCTTTATACAGTAGAGAACCATCAGAGGCTTTGAGCAGGAGAGAAACATGATTAATCCCATATTTTGTAATTCTAAGGACAGAATGAAGGGATGGACGGTCACAGGAAGGGAGATTAGTTGGTAGCCTATAGCAGCGGGACTAGAAAAAGAGAAGTTCTGGAATAGGGCAGCAGCTATAGAATAAGAAGACAGTTGTGAGACAATTTTCAGAGGCAAAACCAACAGGACTTGGTTACCAATTGGATATGGAGCTATGAGGGGAAAGGGAGGGAAAAAGATGAAGGTCTTAGGCCTAAATTATTAAAACCATGATGCTATGATAGCAAGATGTTATGGCCATGGCTGTAAGTGGGAACACAAGAGAGAAGAACAACTTTGTCTGGGGGAACTTAGAGGAGTGTGGTTTTGAAATCAATGACTGGTATGACCTGTTGGGGCTAAAATTAGGGCTCATAGCTGGGTCCTCTATTCACACTCTAAGCACCTTTTTTGAGTATATGAATTGTAACTTTTTGGAAGCTTTCTTCTGCTCCTTGCATCATCTATGTTTTTTATTGTCTGTGGCTTTCATGATAGAGCTTTCCTCAAATGCTCAAGGATCCTTTGTTGGGGAGTCCATGTAACTTGGTTCTTGGGAGTCCAGAAAGCTATGGACTTCAGGAGGAAAGAGAAACACCTAAAGTGTCTGTATCTAAGGCCCTTGTATTATGGAGTGTTCTGCAAGGAAACAGAACCGGTAGGGGACGATGGATGGATGGATGGATGGATGGATGGATGGATGGATGGAGATAGAGGCATACCTAGTTGTATTGCACTTTGCTTTATTGTACTTCATAGGTACTGCATTTTTTACAAATTGAAGGTTTGTGGCAATGCTAGCATCATTTTTTCCAACAGCATTTGTTCACTTGGTGTCTCTGTGTCACATTTTGGTAATTCACACAATGCTCCAAATTTTTCATTATGATTTTATTTGTTATGTGATCTGTGATCATTGATCTTTGATATTACTATTATAATTGTTTTGGGGGCATCATGAACAGCCCTCAAATAAAATAGCAAACTTAATTGTTAAATGTTGTGTGTGTTCTGACTACTCTACTGACTAGCCATTCCTTTATCTCTTTAACCTCTCCCTGGACCTTTCTATTGCTTGAGACACAATAATATTGAAATAAGGCCAATTAGTAACCTTACAATGATCTGTAAATGTTCGAGTGGAAGCAAGAGTTGCACATCGCTCACTTTAAATCAAAAGCTAGAAATGATGAAGTTTAGTGAGGAACACATGTCAAAAGCCAAGATAGGCTGAAAGCTAGGTGTCTTATTCCAAACACTTAGTCAAGTTGTGAATTCAAAGAAGAGTTCTTGAAATTAAAAGTGCTACTCCAGTGGACACAAATGATAAGAAAGCAAAATAGCCTTATTGTTTATATGGAAAAAGTTTTAGTGGTCTGGATCGATCAAACCAGTCACAACATTCCCTCAAGCCAGAGTCTAATCCAGAGCAAACCCCTACCTCTCAGTTCTTTGAAGACAGAGAGAGAGCTGAGGAAGCTGCAGAAGAAAAGTTCACAGCTAGAAGAGGTTGGTTAATGAGGTTTAAAGAAAGAAGCTGTCTCGATAACGTAGAAGTACAAGGTGAAGCAGCAGGTGCTGATGTGGAAGCTGCAGCAAGTTATCCAGAAGATCTAGCTAATTAAAGAAGTGCCTTTAACTTAAATTTAAAATTTAAAACTGGCTATACTAAAAAACAGAATTTCAATGTAGGTAAAACAGCCTTATATTGGAAGAAGATGCCATCTAGGACTTTCTCTTTTTTTTTCTTAATGTTTAGTTATTTCTGAGAGAGAAACAGACAGAGAGCAAGCGGGGGAGGGGCAGAGAGAGAGAGGGAGACACAGAATCGGAAGCAAGCTCCAAATCCTGAGCTGTTAGCACAGAGCCTGATGTGGGGCTCCAACTAATGAACTGTGAGATCATGACCTGAGCTGAAGTCAGATGCTTAACCAACTGAGCCACCCAGGCGGCCCACCATGTAGGACTTTCATAGCTAGAGAGCATCATATGCTATAGAAAAATCTTTTGTAAAAAGATGAATCAATCAATGTAACAAACTTCATTGTTGTCTTATTTTAAGAAATTGACACAGCCACCTTCAGCCTTCAGCAACCACCACAGTGATCAGTCAGCAACCGTCAACATCAAGGCAAGACCCTGCCTCAACAAAAAGATTATAACTTGATGAAAGCTCAGATGATGGTTAGCATATTTTAGCAATAAAGCATTTTATAATTAAGACATATACATTGCTTTTTAAATACATAATGCTGTCACACGTAATAGATTGCAATATAGTGTAAATGTTAGCTTTTAGATGCACTGGGAAATCAAAAAATTCATTTGACTCGCAATATTTGCTTTACTGGAACCAAACCCACGATATCTCCAAAGTATGCCTGTATGGATATAGGTAGTGGTAGACGTCTAAATAGAGACAGAGATAGAAATAGGACAGAAACAGAGACAGAGATGGAGGTTTATTATGATAAATTGGCTCATGCAATTATGAAGGCTGAGAAATCCCACAATCTGCTGTCTGCAAACTGGAGACCAGGCAAGCTGGTAGTGTAATTCAGTTAGTCCAAGGGCCTGAGAATCATGGGAGGCAATGGTTAAAATCCCAATCTGAAGGCTAGAGATGAGATGATGAGACGACCCAACTCCAGCAGGCAGATTTAAAACAGGCAAAAAAGGGCAAATTGCTCTGTTTTCTGCCTTTTGTTCTATTCAAGCCCTTAACAGAGTGGCTGATGCCTAGTCACATTGGGGAGAGCAGTTTACAGAGTTTGCTGATTCAGATGCTAATCTCATCCAGAAACACTCAAAAACACACCCAGAAGTAATCTTTAATCTGGGCACCATGTGGACAGTCAAAGTGACACACAACATTAGTCATCACAGTGCTTGAGGTCTTTGAAGGCAGAAGGTCTTTGCTCACCATTATATTCCCAGTATCTAGCACAGTAAACAGTTGATCGGATTGGCTGAATATGTTAATGAAATTGAGTACACCCAGTTACATATAATCCAGTTTCTACTAGAATTTTTTTCTCTATTAGCCTAATGAATTGTGTAGTATTGGAAATTTCCTAAAAGACCACATTTTCTTCTTGGGATTTTATATTCTGCATCAGTGATTTCCACACCATAGGCTGGCAAAAGTTGCAAGTGATTGGATCCATAAATTTTCACCTACCTAGACTTTTGTATTTTCTTTCCAACTTTGCTACGCATTTCTAGCATAGGAGATCACAGCTAATAATCATGATTTGGTGAGAAAGAAGAAAGAAGAAATAAAGCTATATTTTTTAAAAGTGGTCCTGAGGAGAAAAATTAAAGGCATAGCTATCACCAAATTAGCCACTATAGTTCTGGCATTCCCACAATTAGGACATTCTTGAACTCAGTGCCTGGAATTGGGTAGTCTTTGTAAAATCCTCCTTTGGAACTTAGAATTTAGATTTTCAACAATTGGCATTGTGATTAAAATTTATTTTGAAAATATACCTTTATAACAATTAGCAGTAAATGATTAAAATTTATTTTGGAAATATACCTTTACTCTTCTAACAGATTCAACATGCAATGACTGTTGAACGAATATATATTTATGAATTTGTGAAAAAGCAAAATTTAACTGAATATGACGATCAAATTGGCTTTATTCAGCAATTCATGAATCAAGCAGCATGCCATCTAGAAAGGGGAAAAGGAGCTCCATGGAGCTGTACATAATGAAAGTCTTTTACAGGTGGATGGAGGCAGAAAAAAGAATTTTCTAACCAACAGTGGATTATTTCAGGCAAGGTCACCTTCCTTTGAGGGAAGGGCAGGGGGTCTATCAAGAAGATTACCTCACTAGTGCTGATTAAGTAATACCAGATTGACTGGTTAAAGGTCACATTTCTGGGAGAGGCTGAAACTGCAATTAGATTAGATATAAATCCTTGGTTTGCTGACATGGGACTTAGCACAAGTGACTCCATTTTGAACCTGTTGTCTCTTTTTTTTCTTTAACAAATTCCTCCTATATGCCAAGCACTGCTCTAGGCATTAGGGATATAATGGTGAAGAAACAAGCCAAGTTTTATGTTTGTTTGTATGAAAAAATGTAAACGTATACAAATGTAAACATATACAAAGTGACTTCGATCTACACACCATCCATCTTAAATAATATCAACTCATAGTTGACCTTCTTTCATTACTAACCTACCTCTCTATCCCTCCCCCTATATTATTTTGAAGCAAATCGAAGATGTCATATTGTTTCATCCATAAATATATTGGCATATATCTCTAAAAGAGAAGTACTCTTTAACCATAACCATAACCCACCTAAAAACAACAAATTCGGGGCACCTGGGTGGCTCAGTCGGTTCAGCATACAACTTCAGCTCAGGTCACGGTCTCGTGGTTCATGAGTTCTGAGTTCGAGCCCTGTGTTGGGCTCTGTGCTGACATCTCGGAGCCTGGAGCCTGCTCTGGATTCTTTGTCTCCCTTTCTCTGCTCCTTCCCCGCTGACACTCTATCTCTCTCTCAAAAGTAAATAAACATTAAAAAAACAACAACAAATTCAATAATCTGGAGCTTACATTGCTTCTTGGCCTTTTGGCTAAGATCAAGTGTAGTATCTGTTCTTATCAGTTTAATAATCTGGAGCTTACATTCTAATAGGAGACACAAACAAGGAACAAACAAGCAAAAAACCAAATGATATTAAGCAGTGATGATAAAAATAAGGTCCATTTGGTGGTCAGAGCAACCCTCTGTTAAGGAGGCAACATTTACTGAGGAACATGTATAACATGAGGGAGCAAGGCATGTGACTGTCTGGAGGAAGTGTTCCTGAGAGGCTCCAGCTAGTGCAAAGGCCTGAGGCAGAGCTCAGTGTTCAAAGAATAGTAAGAAGGCCTATGAGTCTGGTAGGGCTAAGTGGAAAGAAGGAAAGAAGGATATAAATTTGGGGTGGCCACTGGGGCCATGATAAAGATGACTTCAGATCTGATTCTTATTATGTATGATGGACAGCCACTGGAAGGTTTTGAGCAGGGGAGTGACATGACCTGATTTATGATTATAAAGGATCATTCTGGCTGCTGTGTTGAGAATAGTGTAGAGGAGGACATTTGTCACAGAACAAATATAGAAACGGGGAGACTGATTAGAAAGCTACTGCAGGGGCACCTGGGTGGCACAGTCAGTTAAGTGTCCGACTTTGGCTCTGGTCATGATCTTATGGTTCGTGGGTTTGAGCCCCGTGTAGGGCTCTGTGTTGACAGCTCAGAGCCTAGAACCTGCTTTGGATCCTGTGTCTCCCTCTCTCTCTGCCCCTCCCCCACTTGCACTCTGTCTCAGTCTACAATAAACATTTTTTTTTTTTAATTAAAAAAAAAAAGAAAGCTACTGCAGTAGTCCAGGGGATTGCCGATGGTAAAGTGGTGATAAACTTGGGCAGTAGCAGTAGAGATGATATAATAAGAAGTTATTTATTTCTAGATAAGAGTAAATCTACAGCTAACAGGATTGGCTGACAAGACAAAAAATGTAGGGCATGTGAGAGAAACCCAAGTCAAAGTTGACTTCAGGATATTTGGCCTGACCAACTAGTGCCATTTCCTAAAGTGGGGAATACTGGAAGAAGAACAGGTTTAGAGGGACTTGCAGGCACAAGATATATTAAGTTTGAGGTGCCTATTAAACATCCAAACAGAGATATCAATTAGATGACTAGATCTAGAGTTTATGAGCGAGATGAGGGCTGGATCTAAACATTTGAGAAATATCTGAGATGTCCTGGGGCTGAAAGTCCTATGACTTTCTAAAAGTCATAGGGCTGGATGAAATCACCCAGTTAGGGAGGATAGAGAAGAGGAGAGGTTGGGAAGAAAACAGATCCAGCTGGGGTGCCTGGGTTAAGCATCAGTTAAGCATCTGACTCTTGATTTCAGCTCAGGTAATGATCTCATGTTCTCTCTCTCTGCCCCTCCCCCTCTCACATTCTTGTGTGCTCTCTCTCTCAAAAAAAAAAAAAAAAAGATCCAGTCAAGGAGCCTGAGAAGAGGCCAGTGAGGAAGGGGAAAGCCCTTCCCCAGGAGAGGGGATGTCCAAGAGCCATGCTTCTGTGAGATCAGTAAGATGAAGACTGAGAAATGGTCACAAGATTGGACTCTGTGGTGGCTATTGGTGAACTTGACAAGAATAGATTCAGTGGAGTGATGGGGATAAAAGCTTAAATGTAGTGGATGAATAAGGGTTGAAGAAGTAAAAAGGGATCAAAGAAGTTGGGTGGCAGCTGAAAAGGAATATAAAGTCAAGGGAAGTTGTTAGGGTTGGGGTTTTGTTTGTTTGTTTTTGTTTTTTATGGAAGCCATTATAGCATGTTAGTATACTGATAGGAATAATCCCCTAGAGCGTGAAAAGCTGATGATGCAGGAGAGAGGAATAATTGCAAGAGCAAAGTCCCTGGGTAGGTGAGCTAGGTCAGGGAAGCTGGTGTACAAGTCAGGGAGATACATAGGAGCAAGTACAGCACATCCATTTCTATGGGAGAGAAGGCAGAGTATGTGGGTGCAGCTTATGGCATATTGACAGAGTTAGTGGTTGGAGGATGTGGAAGTTCCTTCTGCCATTCTGTTTTCTCCATGAAATAATAGGCAAGGACATCAACTGAAAGTGTGGATTTGAGGGATGGTATTTGCAGAGAGGAGAATGACAGTGAATGGAAGAGTCAGTTGCCCGCAGTGTTGGAATGCCAGGCAGTGTTGGGGGCCTCCTTGAGATCTGTGTTCCATATGAAATGATCTTCAAAGTCAAACCTTTAATTGTGTTTTTCTCCTCCGTCTAGAGTTCAGCTCCTCTCCAAGCACTGAGGACTTGACTTTATCTTACTACAATTAATCCACACATCAGCCCATCAGCTATTATTTATTTATTATGAATTAATGTACATTACCATTCATTCATTCATTCATTCATTCAATCATATTTTTTGAGTTCTAGGCACCATTTTAGGTACTGGGGTTACAATAGAGAATAAAACAAATGTCTAATTTCAGGGAACTTATTTTCCATATCCTAAAATATATGAGCTTTCATCTTTGGTAAACATAAATCCTCATCGAAAACCAATTAGAAACTGGAAGTTTCCACATTTAAGTACTCTGAACTTGATTCGCCTAAAGGCTTAGAAAGAATACCAAAGCCCTGAGACAGATTGGGCCCAGCAAAGGAGTTAAGCACATGCAGCTGCCTCAGGGAATGCACCTTTATTTCTTTCCCACTAGTGCTGGGCTAGCCCTCTGGAATCCAGCCAAGTGCAGCAGACAGAAGAGTAATCTGCTGGAATTTTTGTCTTTATTGTCAGAGCAAGGATTCATCATTATCTCCAGAAGAGCATGAATTCATTGACCATCATAACAAAACAGGATCTGCCCCATCCAAATTCTCAGGACTACATAAACCCTAGAAGATACAACTTCCTTTGAACTCATAAATATGTCCAAAAGGCAAACAGCATACACTAAAAAGAGTTTATTAACTAACTACATCTTCTCATTTTATCTTCCTTTCTTTCTGACCTGTTTTGTCTTTTTCTTTTTTATTTCTTTCCTCTTTGCTCACTAATTTTCATCTGCTCTTTACTTTAATGAAATAAAAGGTCCTAGAATGCTAGCTCAGGAAGCCATGTTTGACCATAGGCAGTGGTCACTGCAACTTCAGGAAGAAAGCTGGCTTTAATTGAAAGCAGGGTTTCCTCTGACTCTGGGCATATAGGTGCAAGAAGAAGAGTGGAGTGTGAATATGGACTATGAGTTTCCTCCAGGAAGAGATTTGGGTCCTCTCTTTTGATCTCAGAGTTCACAGCTTTGTTACAATGAATAAATAAAGTGCATGTCTGCTGGGTCCAGAAAAAAAAAAAAAATGGAGTAAATGAGCTTTGTGCTGTATTCCTCTGCATTAACAGATACTTCTTGGGGCACCTGGGTGGCTTAGTCGGTTAAGCGTCCAACTTTGGCTCAGGTCATGATCTCACGGTCCCTGGGTTTGAGCCCCGCCTTGGGCTCTGTGCTGACAGCTCAGAGCCTGGATCCTGCTTCAGATTCTGTGTCTCCCTCTCTCTCTGTCCCTCCCCTGCTCATGCCTTGTTTCTCTCTCTCTCTCTCTCAAAAATAAACATTAAAAAATTAAAAAGAAAAAACAGATACTTCTTAGCTGTTGTTGCTAAAGGGAATATGGCAACAGAACTTTTTGTTCACTATGTACAAATAGCATATTTCCGTGCCATACCTTCCTTTGTGCAGTAGGTGTCAGCCTCACACAGACTTTCTCTTGCTAAGTCCTTGTTCAATAAGAAAATGACCCTCTTACCCACCCTTTCCCAGGTTAAAAGGATCACCTTCTTCCCATCCTAAGCATGCAAATCAATAATAAACAGTCACCCAGATACTGGAAACAGAGTTGTGCTAATGCAGTTGGAAAATGGCCAAACTGAGGACTATGTGAAGGAGGTGACAAATATTGAGGGGAGGGCAGAAGTCCTGTGAGTCACTGAACAGATGTTAACATCAAGGTGGCTCTCTAAAAGGCACAGTTATGACACCAATTTAAGAAGATGAGGACATGGCCCTGATCAAAGTCTTTAAGTAGCTATAGTGTCCTGGGAAAAGCTCTGCATGTGTAAACTATTGACATCCTACTTGCCCAGAAGTAGATTGTCTTGTCTTTGACCTCAGGCAAGACACTTCTCTGAGCTTCAGCTTCCTAATCTTTGTAAGAGGAAAAAGTAAGTGGCTTCTCTATCCAAAATATTTAATAAGGAGGAGAAAAAACCCAGATGTTGTGCATAAAACAGTTTGTAGACTGTAAAGCACTGTTGAAATGCAGAAAGTAGAACAAAAGATACAAAGGCAAATGTAGAATAGTTATGAATAAAAATAATTCAGTGCTCAAAATTTAAGAAACGTCAGTTAATAATTTCTATAGATTTTTTCAGCATGTTACACCAAGACTGTTTTTACTCTTTTGTGTTCAATGTTAGTCATGTGGAATTTTGACACACCTAGGGTTTATTTCACAAAAAGAATCCAACATCAAGAGAGCCATGTAATATGAATAAAAGGTTCTGTTAAAAGAGGGAAGAGTCCTAAGTACTAAGTACTTTAGTGGTGTGCTTAGTACCACTATATCCCAAGAATGGATTTGATCCCACAATCCTCCTTAACTTCTTTTTTTTTATTTTTTTTTTAAAGTTTGGTTTTTTTTTTTTTTTTTTTTGAGAGAGGGAGAGAGAGAGAGAGAGAGAGAGAGAGAGAGAGAGAGAGAAAGTGGGAGAAGGGCAGAGAGAGAGGGAGAGAGAGAGAATTCCAAGCAGGCTCTGCACTGGCAGGGGCTCAAAATCATGAAATCATGACCTGAGCTGAAATCAAGAGTCCGACACTTAACCACCTGAGCCAGGCGCCCCTACCCTCCTTAACTTCTTTAATCATAAATTCAGCTGGCTAAAGCCTGCCATTTTGTGGTCGGTTTGCACTGATTTTGGCAAGAGAACTCAAATTCATCACATTCATGTTTTATCTCATATTAAATTGACACATTTAAATTAGAAATATAAATGTAACTGAAAGAACTCATGTTTGGGAAGGAGAAAGATTATTTGTTTTATACCTTAATGTTGAAATTTGGGTAGAAGTCTTCAAATCATACTGTTTAAAAATGAATCCATCAAATTTTTCCTCAATGCTTTGTCCTTCAGGAAAGGCCAGAAGCAACTCAAAATTGCCATGACTCATGCCCTCCCGTGGAGTTTTGTGCTATATATTCCTTACTTCTCTGTTCTTTTGATTGAAAATGCTATGTATGTATGTATGTATGTGTGTATTTAGCTGAGGCTTTCAATTTGCTGTATCTTGAAGTGGCAAAAGGAGAAGAGGTTGAACTCCGAACCTTTGAAACTTCTTAGTACTTGCTGAGTGCTTAAGGGCAAAGTGAAAATATTGTGGATTGGACTTTATCTTATTTGGAAAGTCTTTGCTACAATAGCTCAACCATCCTTATGAAAAGGAATTAAATATTTATTTTTCTTAAAATGCAGAGTCTTTTGGAACATTTTCCAAAAACTGAATTTCTGTATTTAGCAGTCAGCTTGGGGACCTTTGTTTTTTAGACCCACTTTAAAATCAAGCACTTTTGCATAATATATTTAATATGGATTCGAAATGATTTTAGCTTATGGGCACCTGGGTGGCTCAGTCGGTTAAGCGTCTGACTTCGGCTCAGGTCATGATCTCTTGGTTTGTGAGTTCTAGCCCTGTGTTGGGCTCTGTGCTGACAGCTCAGAGCCTGGAGCCTGATTCGGATTCTGTGTCTCCCTCTCTCTCTGCCCCTTCCCTGCTCATGCTCTGTCTCTCTCTGTCTCAAAAAATAAATTAAAAAACATTAAAAAAAATTTTTTTAAAGAAATAATTTTAGTTTAGATTTATAGTGTGGTCTGCTATATTGCTTCTTGCTGTTTTTTTCAAAGTACTTTACAATTATAAATAGATATCATTGCTCTCACCATAAGGCAGCAGTTCCTGGGTGAAATTCTTCATGGAAGCCAAGACACAATATCAACATGATAAGTTGGTAATTTCTTTTTTTCTTTTTTTTAAAGGTTTTTTTTTTTAATATTTATTTAGTTTTGAGAGCGAGAGAGAGACAGAGCGTGAGCAGGGGGAGGAGGAGAGAGAGAGGGAGACACAGAATCTGAAGCAGACTCCAGACTCTGAGTAATCAGCACAGAGCACGACGTGGGGCTTGAACTCACAAACTGTGAGTTCATGACCTGAGCCAAAGTCAGTCGCTCAACCGACTGAGCCACCCAGGGGCCCCAGTTGGTCATTTCTTAACATCAACACTCTGTTTTGTGATCAGAGAGGTCTTGATAGCTCTTCACTCCTTCCCCAAGCTGTCTTTCAGATAATTTATGCATGCAAAAAATACTAGAAGCTGTGAAAGGCTCCATCCTACCAGATTTTGTGTCATTCTTTCCTGGGTCCAGAGTGGGAGTCATTTTCATCCTGCCTTAGCTAACACAGAATAGAGCTGTGAACAGTAAGGCTACTACCTCTTCCTGGTGATTCTGTTTCACCTATGCTCTTCACAGCTCACAATTCTACTAATTGAACCTCTTTTCCATTATTCTTAATTCTTTCCATTCCCCTCCCCCAGCCGCGCATTTCCTTCTACTTTCAGAAACTTGAAGACAAGGTCCCTACAACCTTCTCTCCTGTATCCTCAAATGATCCAGATATAAATATTTTAGCACAGTCGCCTGTGTATTTCTGAGGAAGTGTCTGCACAACCGGTCCCTTATTTATAAAGCTCACAAATGCTGTATGACCTGTAATGCTATACCAGCTAATGATCTCTCCCAGAACAGTTGACATGGAAGGATTTTACTTCCACTTCTCACAAGGAGAAAGATGGAGAATGAGAGACGATTACAAAGCAGAATATTTTAATCCATCTTCTCGGTGATCTTTGGGGGCTGTGTGCTAATATTTAAATTGAAGAGGAGGGAGGAGACGGACTGAGGATGGAGAGAAGCCGAGGAGATGGGGGCGGAGCTAGCTCAGCCTATAAAACCCCATGCTAAAAGGGAAGCACATTCGTGTGTGCCAGGGCCACTCTCCCGTAACCTAGAGAGATGGGGCAGTCTGTGCCGTGAGGACGGAGCTTGGAAGAAAGAAAACAAGGACAGGAAAACAAACGAGACATAAGAGGACATCTGGAGAAAGCGGAAGGCAGAAGACAGGGAGGGGAAAACAAACCCACAGCAGGTGGAAACAAGATCTAGAGCAAACCGGTCTGGTCCACAGTTGTTTTTCTGGAAGAGAAAAAAGTACCGGAGGACTGCCTTTTTTTCCTTCAGTTAATGAAAACTCTTATCTTCATCATAAAAGAAAAGGCTAAGGGGAGGTAAAGACAATCTTTGTTTTCTTGGGGGCAGAGCTGAATGAAACCCAGATTAGCTCTTTGAAGCGGCTAAAATAAGCCACTGCCTGGTACACATTGCAGAACCATTCTGGTCTCTGAAGATCTACATCCCCTTCAGGAAAATTCCAGCTGGAGTAGCTGGCACAGTTCTATTTTTATATTTAAATATCTATGTCTCTTTTCCCCCCACTTTTAACAACCCTTTCCTTGTTTGTAAGCACGAGTGACAAGAAAGTGTCAATACAGAATAGGAAGATTTTCAGTTTTTTCTTTTATCTGCCTGAGTCTTTTTTAAGAGGGTAGGAGTGGTCCTTATTTCAGAAAAGGACATTTCAATTTGAAAGACAATCTCTTAAAATATATTTACACCCACACATATTTAGAAAGAGAGATACCTTTCGGAGGTTGAAATCCAATGGGAAAGATGGAAAAAGGAGCCAGGCACCGAAACAACACTGAAAAGAACCACCCAGGTGGGAGCAAATCGGATACCACCCCGGAGTCTGGTTCTGGAGGGGGCGGAGTAGCCCTGAAGAAAGAGATTGGATTGGTCAGTGCTTGTGGTATCATTGTAGGTGAGTCCAATTTCCTTTCCCATCCACCACTCCTCCCCTTCTCTGGTGGTCCTCTTGTGGAACCTATGCCCCCTCTAAAGTGCTATTTTTGCTTCCTACTCCCTTAGAAAAGGATTGTCATTCACCTGTGCTGTAACCCATCCCCAGTGGTCATATTTGATGGGTCTAGGAAGCTGTGTATGTCTTGCATCTCTTCCTTCAAAGCAGGCTGAGCAGTTCTGTCCAGTGTTCATAGAATGGAGCAAAGAGGGTTCACACACCTGGCTGATGGTCAGCATTACCTGGGAGCTTGTTGAAAATACAAGTCTTCTGGCTCCACACTTGAAGGTTCTGATCCAGTTGGCTTAAAGTGGGGCTAGGGAACCTGAATTTTTAACAGGGTTTCATGCAGCCATCTCTTTAGCAGGTTGGGGACTGTCTTGAGACATATTTAGTAGATGTTTGGTTGTTTTATGTCCTATGAAACATAGGGGGCCTAGGGAATGGATAATAAAAATGGCTACAACGGCGCTAATAATACCTTGCCTTCCTATAGCTTTTTTCATCTTATGCAGCACTTTCACTTTGTAAAGTAGATGTGATGGGGCTGTTATTCCCAATTCACAGATGAGGAAATAAATTATGGAGAAAGGGAGAGACAGATTGTGCCTCTCTGTAAACAGACAGTTTGCAGTTTCTCTAGTTGCCTGTGAGTCTGCCCATCTCCTAACATTCATGGAAGACCTTATGAGGCTCTCAAAGAATGACTAGAACGTGGAGTCAAGGAGGAACCGATGGTTAAAATGGGTCCCAGCTGGAAGACTTTGACTTTGAGGCTGGGGGGCCTGAGTGTTCCTGAGAGTGCCAGTATAGGCCACTCCAACCCCCTAACCACACACTGCTTGGCAGAGGGTCCCAAATATGGTTCTGTCTCTAGACAACACATCTTCCTCTTTCCAGAGAGGCCCTGGAGATGGATGGGCAATGGCTCATTACTTCGGAGAGTGAGCATTTCTTCTGTTTTTGGTCGAAGGTTTTACAGACTTCCCAGAGAATGGGGTGAGGGATGGTCAGGCCAGATATGTTTGTGTCCTCTCTCCAAAGTTCCTTTTGAACTTTTTTCTATTGCCCTATTGCCCTATTGTCCTACTGCCCATGAATC
Organism: Felis catus; assembly: GCF_018350175.1. Lineage (NCBI taxonomy): Eukaryota > Metazoa > Chordata > Mammalia > Carnivora > Felidae > Felis > Felis catus. Next base: position 73,701,335 of record NC_058373.1, on the reverse strand, counting down.
AGTGTCTCTGGATGAGCCCATATTACATGCACAGAGGCATTTTGGCACCCGAGCAATAATGACATTGGAGAACGCCCTTGAAATCAAATAAAATCAGTATAGTATTCAGATAATCCTCTTCACCTCTACACCCAGACTTTGGTGATCATGTTATCTCTACTCTGTTTTCAAAATGGAATCCCATTCTATCTAATTCTCTTGACTCTGGGAGGTTTTCCAGGCATCTACAGTTAAAAGAAATGTAATGTTATTTTAGAAAATTACAATCATGATCTGAATCTCTCATTACCTTTTCTTTGCTTCTCCTTTATCTCAATTGCTCAAAAAATGAGATCAGCAAAGTACTCAATACATACAGCACATGCCAATTTATGGTCTATAAATAGCCCAGAGCCTGTTACCTCTTTCACCAGTTTGACTGATAGGATTAAGCATTTTCCCCCTCTTATTCATATGCAGATGTGTACACCTACATGCACACAAGCACAATCAAATCTCTTTCCTGCCTCAGCCTTGCTCACCCACCTCTGTATATGTGCAGGTATTCAAGGGTGGAGGACATTTCTCTATATCCTGAGGTTGTTCTTGTCTCTTTCTTCAACAGGTTTCTAAATGTTGAAGAAATACAATCTTAGTTGGGTAAATATTACTACTGCTTTACCCACAATCTCATAGATTGAGCTTCAGTGTGAAAATAGTCCCAATATTCCCATTGACATTACAGTGACAAGAATAATAACTCTAAGGTAAAGGGAGATCCCAAATAGGTGATTTTAGAGAAATCAGGATATTTTTCCAAAGTGTGAGAATCTTTGTAGAGTTAATAGGCACTATTCTAGCTCCATTTAAACTAGGGTGAGACACAGATTTTCTCTAGGATTATATGGGGGCAAAATTTTTTCTGCTTTTGTCAGAAGGACATCTGCTTCCAGGAAAAAAAATTCTTCTTGCTTCCCCTCCTGCATGGCTGTTGAATTGCAGATATGCTGAGCAGCAGCCCCATTCTCTTCTAGAGGGGTTTCTGAGTGGATGATAGTGATTCAAGTTTTTTCAAGACCAAATGCAAAAATAGAAATGGCCTTTTCCATGCAGAATTCAGTGATCTGGTGTTCAACATCAAGACTGTGGAAGAAAGAAAATTAGAAGGCAAAAAGAGGAAATAAATTTCCTAAGTGAGTCCAGTGATATGGTATGGGAAAGTAACATCTATCCCAAATCCAACTATCTCATACCCAATTGACTTAGAGGGATAAGTTAAACTATATGTTTCATACAAGCTCATAAAGTTTCATTAACAAGCATCATTGATGATCTAAAGTAGGAATAATAGAATGGTAGGTGTTACAAGAATGTAGACTGAACTAATAGAAACCCATGCCCTAGAGTTACTTATAATCTGACTAGAGAGATGACATTCATATACATTAAACAAATAATGAAATTAATGAAATAGTTGAGTTGTGTAAGAGCTGAATAAGGTCAAAGTTAGGTGAATGGTAGGAAGCACAAGGAGAGAAGTCTCATCCAGCACTAGATTAAGAAACATTTTGAGGATGTTGGAAAAGATGGAATAGAGAAGATGATTCTAGGAGATTTCATAGGTAAAACGTTGACAACTAGGGGCGGCTGGGTGGCTCATTCGGTTAAGCGTCCGACTTCGGCTCAGGTCATGATCTCACAGTCCATGAGTTCGAGCCCCGCGTTGGGCTCTGTGCTGACAGCTCAGAGCCTGGAGCCTGCTTCAGATTCTGTGTCTCCCTCTCTCTCTGACCCTCCTCCGTTCATGCTCTGTCTCTCTCTGTCTCAAAAATAAATAAACATTAAAAAAAAAAAAGAAACTTTAAAACGTTAACAACTAAACTGTTATTCCCTTGAGCAAAAACAAACAAACAAAAATGTATCTTCTACATCTCTGAATCTTTAGTGTTTAGCCCTATATGGAACAATAACTCAAATGATTGTTGGACTTTATTGGCTCTTGGGAAAGGTCTGCATATAGTAGTAATAAGAAGTGTTTATCTGAAGGACTGTTGGGAACCTGGCTTGAAAATCTTTAAGCAAGGGGCGCCTGGGTGGCTCAGTTGGTTAAGTGGCCGACTTCGGCCCAGGTCACGATCTCGCGGTCCGTGAGTTTGAGCCCCGCGTTGGGCTCTGTGCTGACAGCTCAGAGCCTGGAGCCTGTTTCAGATTCTGTGTCTCCCTCTCTCTGACCCTCCTCCGTTCATGCTTTGTCTCTCTCTGTCTCAAAAATAAATAAACGCTAAAAAAAAAAAAAAAAAAAAAAAAAAAAAATCTTTAAGCAAGGAATAATTTCATCAACATAGACAATTAGGTTGGGCCATTAAAAAAAATTTTTTTTTTTTTTTAAGTAAGCTCTACACTCAACATGGGGCTTGAACTCACAAACCTGAGATTAAGAATTACATGCTCCACTGGCTGAGCCAGCCAGGCATCCCAGGCCATTTTAATTTTTAATATCACCTTTACCTTAATCTAACCAGTCTATTGTTCTCCATGTACTTGGCTAAGGAAATCTGGTGACAACAGATGAACTTAGATTTCACTATGAATGTGTAGTTCCCCCAGAATCTAAAGAGAGTGTGACACAGCAGCAAAATTCATCTAGTGATACCGAAGTTACTGTTAAGAGCTATCTTTTTTTTTTTTTTTAGATTTTACTTTTTAAGCAATTATCTCCATCCAACATGGGGCTCAAACCCACAACCTCAAAATCAAGAGTCGCACATTCCACTGACTGAATCCCCAAGAGCTATCATTATTAAGCACTTAATATACGCCAGACACTTGTGCAGTTACCCAACATCATTATCCTATTTATCCCTCACCATACCTGGCATGGTAGGCACTTATCTTTTTCTCCAGATAAGGAAATGGAGGCTCAGATGGATAAGCAACTTGTTGAAGATCACATAGCTAAAAAGTATTGAAGGCGAGATTCGAACCTAGAGCTTGTCCCAATTCTGAATTGAACTTTTAAGCATGATTCTCTACTATTTCTACTTTTATGTTCTAAAGGAGTGTTTTCCTTTAGACCCTGGGCAGAGGTCCCTCTTTGTTTATATATATATATATATATATATATATATATATGTTTTTTCTTTTTTTTTCTTTTTCTCTTTCTTTCTTTTTCTTTCTTCTTTCTTTCTTTCTTTTTGAGAGAGAGAGAGAGTGCACGCACACATGGAGGAGGGGCAGAGGGAAAGAGAGAGAATCTTAATCAGGCTCCACACCCAGCCTGGAGCCCGCCCTGGGGCTTGATCTCACAACCATGAGGTCATGACCTGAACTGAAATCAAGAATCAGATGCTCCATGGACTAAGCCACCCAGGCACCCCTGAGATATTTTTTTAAAATAGTATTTATTGGGGTTCCTGGCTTGCTCAGTTGGTGGAGCATGCAACTCTTGATCTTGGATTGTGGGTTCAAACCCCACATTGGATGTCGAGATTACTTAAAAATAAAATCTTTGAAAGAGTAAAGATACAAGAGTAGTATTTACTGAGCTCTTACTAAATGCCCACAGTTCCTGTGCTATGAGTTTTTATGCATATTACCTTATTTAATCCTGACCATAATCCCATGGAAGTAGATATTATGACTATCTCAATTTTTTTAATTAAAAAAAATTTGTTAATGTTAATTTATATTTGAGAGAAATATAGACAGTGTCGAGTGGGAGAGGGGCAGAAAGACGGGGAGACACAGAATCTGAAGCAGGCTGCAGGCTCTGAGCTGTCAGCACAGAGCCCAGTGTGGGGCTCAAACCCATGAACCAAGAGACCATGACCTGAGCTAAAGTGGGATGTTTAACCCACTGAACCACCCAGGCGCCCCTCTATTTTTAAACATGGGGAATTGAGTCACAGAACTGGTAGGTAATTTGCCAGTGGTCACACAACCGATTACTGAGATGGTCTGACTCCAGGGCCAAAGCTTTTAGCTATTCTTTATTTCTAATCAGTAACAGAGAGAAAAAGGAGTAAGGCCAGTGTGTATTGTGTGGTGGGGGAGTGGGCCACGGAAGACCATAACTATGACATCAGAGCATCAGAGCCAGTAAAGACCATGGATGTCTGGTACTGAAAAGGCTGGGGGAAAACATTTTTTTTTTTTTTTAAGGCTATTTGTCAACAAAAAAGTGTGGCTATCTGTATAACCATATCAAAATGGCACTAGGCTGATTTGGAAAATTTTCAAGTCCAAAAGATTTTCAGACCCATGTGTTTTATACCACTTTAGAAGATTTTATATTTTAGTCTCTAGTATGATATATTAGCTTTCTAATCCCCCAAATGTCTATTGGATGTTAAACAGAGGGTTGGAGTGTGAAAATTTCTTCCTGAGTTTGCACTACAACTTTTTAAAAAAACATGGAGGGATTAAAATTTGGTTCATTCAGGATGCAAACATGTTTAAAACTCATTGTTCTCAGAGAAAACTCTGAGACAGAAGCCAAGTAGGAGGCTTGTCAAAAGAAACACATCTTGGTTAGTAGAGAAAGGCTTACCCAGCAGTGTAATCATAATAGTAAGTAGCGGGGCGCCTGGGTGGCTCAGTCGGTTGAGCGTCTGACTTCGGCTCAGGTCATGGTCTCACAGTCTGTGGGTTCGAGCCCCGCGTCAGGCTCTGTGCTGACAGCTCAGAGCCTGGAGCCTGTTTCCAATCCTGTGTCTCCCTCTCTCTCTGCCCCTCCCCCAGTCTCACTTTGTCTCACTCTGTCTGTCAAAAATAAATAAATATTTAAAAAAATAATAATAATAATAGTAAGTAGCTACCATTTACTGAGCACTACTATGCACTGATAGTAGTATCTTGGTCAGTGCTTTATGAATATACTCTTCTAGGAGCGCCTGAGTGGCTCAGTTGTTTGGGCATCCAACTTCAGCTCAGGTCATGGTCTCGCAGTTTGTGAGTTCAAGCCCCACATTGGGCTCTGTGCTGGCAGCTCAGAGCCTGGAGCCTGCTTCAGATTCTGTGTCTCCCCCTGTCTCTGCCTCTCCCCCTGTCTCTGCCTCTCCCATGCTCATGCTCTATCTCTCTCTGTCTCTCAATAATAAATAAACATTAAAAAAAATTGTTTTAAATGAATATACTCTTCTAATACCTTGTAATTAGTACTGTCCTAAAAAGGAAGGGTTTGAATGAATAAGTGGGCAATGACAGACCCAGGATTCCCCCCATGTCATTGAACTCTGAAGCCATTGGGCTTAACCAAAGCTCTCCACAGCATGTAACACGGGGCAGCTGGGGACAGGGATCCTGTTGCATGCTTCCTGCCTCCAGGAAACACGGAGCTCAAGGAGCAATCTGGTTGAGGCTGCTACTGGCAGGACTATAATATGTTCTCCCAAAGAGCAGAGTTATGCAGATTGAGTGACTAGCAAGAGACTCTTGGGATCGGGAGAAGAAAATAGGAACCCAGAAGGTAAAAAAGTATGTCCAAGAAACAAAACCAAATAGCTCATCTTATTTAGAAAAACAACAACATCAAAAATACCCTGTACCCAGATCAAATGACCTTCTGGGACAGGCTGGCACCATATATATATCTTTTCTGAATTAAAACAGCTTATTAAAGTGGTGTGGAGGTAAGGGGCATACAGATTGGGGTTTCTCAAATTGCCTGGTTACCAGGGTTTTTGGCTTTCTTCTGAGGGTTAATCCAGCATCACAGCTGCCTATAAAGAAATGCCTCAGGAGATTCTTTCGTTGCTCTTGTTTTGTTGTTAATGTTTGGGGTGATGAGGGAGTGTCAAAAAAGCAGGCACGAGCAAATAATCCCAAGAATATATTCTGAACCCCCAAAATAACAATGATGTAGAGCCCAGGGAACTGGGAATTGTTCCTTTGCAATCTTTAACTCTTGGCTGAGCATATAGAGCAAGAAAGACTATGCTTGCTCCCCTCCCAGAACACGCCTACGGATGAGGCACCCTGAGTTGCTTCTCTCTGGAGATCTGGGAATGATAAACTGCAGGTTGCTGCTGGGGACAGAAATGGGAGCTGCTGGTTATAGGATTTGAGACTCGTCCATATTTTAACATTCAGCACTCACCGAGCATATTATATGCTGGATCATGTGCTGAGCACTGGTCAATTTTATTTCTAAGAAGCAAAATTATGCTTCAGGTTTATTTTAAGCTATTTTATTTATAGAATGAATGAAGTTTGAGCTAAGAAGCTTTGTTGATTACATCTCATCCCTCATTCTTTGTCACAGTCACAAGTATTCCCATTGGTTTGCTCCCTACCTTAAATATCCTCAGCATTAGCACTGACGTCACTTCTGGGGAGATGGTTTCACAATATGCCAGAAGATGTTCCAGGCAACCTCACACCACGCTTCATGTGTGAAGGTGGATTATCCAGAGAGAGTACCCTTGCTGCAGAATTATCAGTATACTTTTTTCATCTGTATGTAGATTTTAGAGGTACCTGTTTGTATATCTATGAAATGCATAAATGCTCTAGCTGCTTCTTTAGAGTACAATTCTGCATAGAGTATTTAGAAAGCAGCTAATACACACAGGTCATGTTGCCTTAGAGATAAGGAATCATTTGTTAAGTAGATCCTGATGCTGTAGTAGAAGGGGTATAATGAATTTGTCCATGATTTGTATCAGAGTGTTGTTGAAAGGGAAGAAGCATAAATGATGTAGCAGAAGGGGAGGGGCTTTGAAGGGAGTCTTAGGTTTGCAAGATGCTTGCCTATTTATAAGCTTCATAACCTGCAACAAGTTAATTATCAGTTTACTTACCTGTAGAACAGAAGTTTTTTGTGAAGTATTAAAACAAAGCTGGTATCCTATGATATATATTCAATAAATATTAGTTTCTTTCTCTCCTTGAGCTCCTCCTCCTCCACCACTACCCTTACTTCCCCTCCCACCTCCAGTCCCCTGACACACACTCATTAATTCTGGTTCAGAAATTTAGGTTGGGAGGTGCCTGGGTGGCTCATTTAGTTGAGCATCCAACTCTCCAACTCTTGATTTCGGCTCAGGTCATGATCCCAGGGTCATGGGATCAAGCCCTGAGTCAGGCTCCACACTCAGCATGGAGTCTGCTTGGGATTCACTCTCTCTCTCTCTCTCTCTCTCTCTCTCTCTCTCTCTCTCTCTCTCAAATAAAAAAAGAAAGAAAGAAATTTAAATTGGACTGATCAGGCAAGAGAAGAACTGGCCAACTCAGTTCAAACCTGACCTGCTTATCAACCAGCCAACGCTTTCCCCTTCCTCTCTGCTGATTTGAGTCTTCTTACTCATCAGCATCCATCTTGTACTTCCCCTCTTCCAGGAAGCTTGTTGTGTGTGGCCCACGCCGGTGGGCCTTTCCATCCTTGGTATCCTGTCATACAGCACAGTTGTTGTCAGCTCCATGTCCACTTACATGCCCTCACTTCATACACTTCCTTGAGGGTAAAGACTCAGTGTTACTCATTTTCACATCCCTGAGTATTCAGCCTGGCACATGGCAAATGCTTAGAAAGTATTTGTTGAATAATAGCAGCTAGTTAAAAACAAATCATCCACTGGAGATATTTCCCAACAATGTAAATATACTTAATGCTACTGAACTGTACATTTTTTTTTTTATCAAGAAGGTACCATCTTCAGATTCTTTTTTTTTTAACGTTTATTTATTTTTGAGACAGAGAGAGACAGAGCATGAATGGCGGAGGGTCAGAGAGAGAGGGAGACACAGAATCTGAAGCAGGCTCCAGGCTCTGAACAGTCAGCACAGAGCCCAACTCACGGGGCTTGAACTCATGGACCGCGAGATCATGACCTGAGCCAAAGTCTGACACTTAACCGACTGAGCCACCCAGGCACCCCTGAACGGTACACTTAAAAATGGTTAAGATGGTAAATATAATGTTATATGTCTTTTACTACAACAAAATATTCTTTAGCTTAAAATTGGGTTATTCCCATGAACAGTAAATGTTTGTTCTTGGCATAAAAAAAAATCATCCAAGTTCCAATCTAAAAGGGATTTTAGGGATTAGCCAGATAATGACAATGAGGCTTGAAGTTAGAACAGTGTTTCTCAATGTCAGCACTGTTACCTTCTGGGCCAGACACTTTTTGGTTGTGGGGGGCTGTCACATGTATTGAAGGATGAATGCTTAACATCAGCCATGGCCTCTACTCACTAGATGCCATAGCACCCCCTCCCCCAGTTGTAACAATCAAGAGTGTCTCCAGTCATTGCCAACTGTCCCCTGGGGCTGGGGGACATGGTGCAAAATTGCCCCTGGATGAGAACCACTGATGTAGAAAAAACCTGTCTCTGCTAGTGCCTTCTTCCCCAACAAGACAGGGAGATGCTGGAGGTTAGATGTGAATGTTAGTGGGCATATGTGAGGATGCAGCACTCGTAGCCCTTCAAGCCAGGATGCTATGCTTTTCAGGGGCTGGTGGGTGGTGGTTGGCTCCGTCTTGTCATTAAAAGTCCATGTGTGAACAAGTGCTTCCCAATTACCTTTTAAAGCAAGCATGTACAGAGTGGGTGCTCAATAAATACTTTTTGAGATGCAATTACCTGCTGGCCGCCCACTTACAGCATCTAAAAATTATACCTAGACAGGCAGACAAATGACTCAGAGAATGCTTCATGGTCCTGGCTCTACAGCGCTGTTTTGGAGCCAAGCTTCCAAAGCAAGCCCATTGGATTCTTCTAGATATAGACTCTATCTCTACTGCTATAAATCCTAGCAATTCCTTATATTTGCCAGCATTTTACAGACTATAAAGTGCTCCCACACATACATGACCTCCACCCTCCTTTTTTTTTCATATGTGACCTCCCTTGATTCCCATAACAACCTTGTGAGGTAGTCAGGGCAGGAACAATTATCCCCATTCAGCAGGTAAAGGAAAGGGCTGTCAGAAAAATTCAGGTCACACAGCTTGTGAGTGGCAAAGCAAGGAATCAATGGCTCCCCCAATTCTGAGCCTCCGCCCTTTTCATTTTTCAGTAAGGAATCCAAAACAGCAGAGTCCTGCAGCACCTTCCACATGTTTATTCTGCCAGAGATAGCAACTCTGCAGGGCACATGTCAGTCTTGACCTGTTGTCACCCTGATGTAACTATTTGTATGGTCCTAATGGGAAAGTCTATACAGGGTAGGAAACATGGTGAGCTTCCTGCCATGAGGATCAAGGCCCCCAATATACCAGATCCTGCTTCCACACTTCCCCCAGTCCTGAAAATCCTGAGATCTTCTCAGCCACTTTAAGGAAGAAGCATAAAGAAAGTTCACCTGCCTTTCTCCAAACATTATAGAAATGGACAGAACCTCCAAGCCCTAAGAGGATCTCTGATTAGACTCTAAGACTAGCATGAGCTATTAAGGAAGGCCAAAAGCTTTTGGATTAGAGGGTCTGTTGGGCATTAGAAGTCTGTAATTCCAAGCCATAGGAAATTCTTTGATGCCTACAGCATTCTAGTGTCGACAGGCCTGGATGTGAGTAAGGCCTTAATAGGAGTCACATGAACATTGGCCCACAAGTGGGGAAATCAAGTTATACGTGGCAAATGTGGATTTTCTTAATTCCAAATTTTTTTCTGGTGAAGACTTGCCCACTGATATAACCTGGAGTGGTTTGCTTGGCTTTTCTTTGACAGAAGAAGCCAAGTTGGGCCTCATTGTCCAGGCATCCTAGGACTCATTTTTTACCAAAGAAGATCTATATGATAAGGTGATTATATTACTAATTGGGATGGATGAAAGGAAGGATTGAAACCTTGGCTATACCAGATGAATGGGCATCTCATTCTTAAATGGTTTTATAGACAATGAGTCTAAGAGTAAAACAATGGAGAAAAGCATCCCTACAGTAATCAACTTTCTTCCAACCTCTCATCAAGAAAGGTCCATAGTTGGGGTGCCTGGGTGGCGCAGTCGGTTAAGCGTCCGACTTCAGCCAGGTCACGATCTCGCGGTCCGTGAGTTCGAGCCCCGTGTCAGGCTCTGGGCTGATGGCTCAGAGCCTGGAGCCTGTTTCCGATTCTGTGTCTCCCTCTCTCTCTGCCCCTCCCCCGTTCATGCTCTGTCTCTCTCTGTCCCAAAAATAAACGTTGAAAAAAAAAATTAAAAAAAAAAAAAAGGTCCATAGTCAAGATAGAAAAGACCTTTCCCACTTCTCCTTTTTCTTTTTTTAATTTTTTTTTACGTTTATTTATTTTTGAGACAGAGAGAGACAGAGCATCAACTGGGAAGGGGCAGAGAGAGAGGGAGACACAGAATCGGAAGCAGGCTCCAGGCTCCGAGCCATCAGCCCAGAGCCCGACGCGGGGCTCGAACCCACGGACCGCGAGATCGTGACCTGAGCTGAAGTCGGACGCTCAACCGACTGAGCCACCCAGGCACCCCTCCACATTTCCTTTTTCAAAGCCACTCCAGAAAAAACACATTTGGACAGGGTCCAAGTGTAAAAGCCCTCCAGTTAAAGTCTCTATTGTGCAATTTCTAGAGGAGAGGCCCTGTAGAATAGTGGAGGAAACCCAGGCTGGGAGTCCAAGGACTTGGACTGCTTATGCAGTCCTTGCTGCCTATGCAATATGTGACTTTGGTCAAGTCTCCTCACCTCTCTAAAACTCAGTCTTAGCAAAGGTAAATATAAATGATAGTACCTGCCCTGTGCACCTAAGAAAGTAGTTCTGAGAATCAAATAAAGTAATGGATGTGAACACTTTGTAAATCACCATCGAAGGTGGTACAGTAGAAAGAAGGAATCAGATCTGTGTTCTAATTCCTTAATAAGCATCTTATCTTAGTAAGTATCATCTTAGTAAAGCTGACTATTTCCTGGGAAAAGCTTGAGGCTGTGTGACAGAAGATTTAGGTTCTAATCCAGTTACTACTAACCTACTCTGTGATTTAGGCAAATAACTACCTCTCTGGGTCTCAGTTTCTTCATCCATAAAATAGGGATAGTAATACCTCCCTCATTTTTTCCCATTTGGAAAATGGGAGTAATAGTTGCCCTATTTTCTTCCCCTATAAATTGGAGACAGTAATAATAGCCAGATCACTCTCTTCAGCAGTGAAAGAAGTGGGTTGCTTTACTCATTTGCCTACAAAACACAATTGACCTACTTTACAGGATTTGGAGGTTCCAAAGAAACGTGTACATTAAATTGTTCTGTGGACATAAGTTCTAGATGGATGTCTGACATCATCCATTCAGTAAACATTTATGGAGTGTCTACTGTGTGACACTTTACAAGTGAGAGGATGCAGTAAATAGTAGGCATTACTCTTGACTAAATGTAATGTGAATGTTCTTTCAGCTTCAGAACACAGCTCTGTGTAACATTCCTTCCCCTGCAGAAGCTCCAGAGGCCACTAAGGTGGAGGAAAAGTTATCTGATTCTGGTTTTCTAGGTAGCGGCTTCCTAGAATCAGAGAGACATTCCTCTTCTTCCTGTTCTCTAGCACTCTGTTTTGGCTAGCATAATTTTTTTTTTTTTTTTTTTTTTTTTAGCTTATATCTTTGTAATTTTAGTTTGGTCAAAGTTAAGATTTCAGGGCAGGGGGTAGAGTCAAATTTTTATAAAGTAAAGACTCTTGTCCCAATGTCAACCCATTATGACCCTCACCATCACCTCAGCAGCTCCACAGAAGGACATGTTATCCAAGAATAAGGAGACACAGTTAAGTGATCAGACTCGCAAAGGGCTGTTGGTGTTACACATCCCATTTTCCAGCAGCTGCCTGCCTCTGGAATGAGAAAAGGAGCACACACTCTGGAAATGCCAGAACAAAGGCTGGAGAACAGAAATGCTTACAGATCCCCACTGCAGTATTTGTTTTCCAAGAATCCTTGGTGGAACATTGACACTTAATTCCTGAGAAGACGGAATCTCTTTGATAACGTTCACTCCCACTTCCTCCTTGTGACAGACATTCCTGGCTCTGAGAAACACCTACCCATTCCTCCACCACCTCCCTTTCCAGCACCTTAAAGACCAAAGTCAAACCTTGTTTTTCTCCTGTATTGATTATTTTTCTAACCCCTTGAACTAGTTTTATAACTCTAGCTGTATTACTCTCCTCTTGGCTGGCTTTGAAATGCCCTACAAATTACTTTTCTGATAAATTCCTGCTAGGCAAGGAGTTTACTATCACTTTTCAGCATTGCTAGCAACCCCATCCCTTGTTCTCAACTCCCGGCACTTGGTGTCTTTCAGGGGACAGGAGCACGTTACATTTGGCAAGTTAAGGGTCACTTGCTAGGGTAACTGTGTCCTGAGTCTTAGCACACTACCAGAAGGCCTTCTAGTCTCCACTAGCCTAACCTTCATGCAAAACACATATGGAGACTGGTGGGGGAGAGAGGGAGGCTGTTCCTATCACATAGGACTTTAAGTAAACGTGCAAGAAAAGGAAAAGTCTTTAAGAATTAATGGGGCCCAGAATCTCATTTTTCTATCTCTCTTTGCCTGATGTTTAGATCACAAAGCTGAACATAAGGGATTGTTACTTCTTTTAGCTTCATCTGTGTATTTAGCCCGATTCTGTTGGGCTAGACTATCTGCACAGAAGCAAGGCAAGTTTGAGACAAATGTGCTTCCTTACCATCTGAATCTAGCTGCAGATGCTGTATGTCAGTCTCACGGTTGCTGCTGTCATACCTGCCTAGACCCCTTTCCTCTCCCATTAGTCATCTGAAGCTGCAATTTTTTAGTGTGAAAAGCATTCTTTATCCAAGAGGAATAAGATGTATTATTAAAAAAAATTTTTTTTAATGTTTATTTATTTTCGAGACAGAGAGCATGAACGGGGGAGGGGCAGAGAGAGAGAGCGAGACACAGAATCCGAAGCAGGCTCCAGGCTCTGAGCTGTCAGCACAGAACCTGATGTGGGGCTCGAACTCATGAACTATGAGATCATGACCCGAGCTGAAATCAGACGCTCAACCGACTGAGCCACCCAGGGGCCCCAAAGATGTATTATTTTTAGAATGTGACTATTCACTGAAATAGAATGTTCCCTTTCACTGAAATAACCAGATGCATAAATTTTGGTTTAGATGTGAAAGTTCCAGGACTGGACTGAGGTTGAGTTGTGGTTGAGATCTGAAAGTCGTTTTTGAAAGTTGAGTGTAAAATCTCATACTCTGCATCTTGTTCAGCCCAGATATGGTTCCAAACCCCCTAAGAGAGGTGGTGGGAGTTTCAGATGTCCTCAGAACATTGTCAAACCAAGCTGGCCTCATAATACTCCAGTTCTGATTTTCTACCTGCATTCACTTAGTCTCTGATTCTTCCCTCAGCCCTCAAAGAGCTTTCTTTCAAAGAACCTGTGCAGTGCACCCTGATCACCTTGAATCACAAGAAGTAGAGGAAAGCTTGGGATGGAGCATGTCAGGAGCTCCCCCCACCCATCTGTTCCTCCCCTGCCCAATATACACATCCCAGTAGCCAACTATTCAGTCCTTGCTACCCGTCTCACCTCTCAGGAGAAAGCTGGCCTTTCTGCACACAGAAGCAGAAATAGATTAGTGGAAAATGCACTGGATTAAGCATCAGGAGACTGACTTCTAGATCCAATTTTACCCATCAGTAGCCGTGGAATTTGGAAAAAGTCACTTAACCCCTCCATGTCTTAGCCTTTTTGTAAAATAAAGAGAGAAATACCTATTCTTCCTCTTCTTCCTGAATTTCGTAAGGTTTTTGTGAGGGTCGCATGAAACAATGGAGGGGAACGACCTTTGGAAGAATATAGTGCTGAACCTTTGCACGTATTGCACTCTTACAAACCACTTCCAAGCTACTAGGACTGTTTTTATAGGGTTATTTCATATTTCTTACCAAGGGTGGGGCTGTCATGTCTGGGGTAAAAGCCAGCCTCTAGAAGTGCTATCAATGCTCCTGGGTCTTAAAAAACCCCAGGCATGGGGTATGACCACAATCTATACAAAGTTTATGGCCCTTAGGCTCATTTTTGAAGCTTTCTACCCTGCAGATTGTCTCTGGGAATAGATTGCTTTTCCAGTCCTGCCATTTCCAGTTAGTCTTAAGATTTCTGTTGCCTCGAGTAGCCCAGTAAGAGGGTCTTAAAGTTCAATACCTGAGCCACTACTTGCTACCATGTAGACTTGGACAATGCACTTGATATCTCTGAGACTCAGTTTCCTCCTCTGTAAAATGGATAAAATTATATCTGACTCCATAGGGGTATCCTGAGGACCAAAGGAGACATGTAAATTATTAGTAGACACACCTGCCTGAAGGTGTGTTCCAAAGGCATTTTAGGATCAAACCAGAGATAAGACCACTGCTGCAAATGCCAGTCTTGCCAATTGTGCTGACTCCACTGTCTTCCCTGACAACCTTGGTGCCTTCTGCAGGGAACATCATTGGCTCTGGGATCTTCGTCTCGCCAAAAGGTGTGCTGGAGAACGCCGGCTCTGTGGGCCTTGCTCTCATTGTCTGGATTGTGACTGGTCTCATCACAGCTGTGGGAGCCCTGTGCTATGCTGAGCTTGGTGTCACCATCCCCAAATCTGGAGGTGACTACTCCTACGTCAAGGACATCTTTGGAGGACTGGCTGGGTAAGAGGACCCACAGAGGCCTGTGTTGTCTAGAAGCCAAGGCCAGTGGTTTCCAGTGTGCCTAGGAGAGCTAGAGAATAGGATTCCTCTTTTGCTTCCCTGTCATGGTCCCTAATATAGCTGTGTGTCCCCTTGATTCTTCTGAGGATGGCAGAAGAACCAGGTTGTAGTTTTTACCTCTTTGTTGATTTCAGCGGGCAAGATTCTATGAGTGGTAACAAATTGGGCTTTATGACAACTCTGACCACAGACTCATAGAGAAAGCACATCACAAAACAAAGCCCTTTTGTTTTACAAATTAGGGTGACCGCCTAAGAAATGGGGTACCCTCTTCTCACACTATCAAGGATGAGGCCTCCCAGCAGAGTCAGCCCCTGATCTTGAATTTCCTCAGCTTCTGCAGCCCTGCTACTGAGGAGCTGAACCCTTACCAGGGGGCCAAGAATGTGGAGGGCACTTTCCCCTCATGCCCCCACTCAGTGCCGCCCCTGGCAGTTGTTTAAAGTGGCCACACCCTAAACATGTCCTGGTTGTCAGAATTCTCAGGTTGCCTATTTTATTTTCCACCACTGGATTCTAGGAGCCAGGGCTCAAAGAAGAGATGATAAAAGGAGAGGGGAGAGAGAAGAATGCCGAGACATGTGTTCGCACTAGCAGACACTTAGCTCCTCGTCGTCAAACCACTTTATTGTCATTGCAGAGGGCCAACTGTCTCATTGAGCAGGGGTTGGGGTCCTCAGCATCCCTGAAAATGAAAAGGAAATGTACCTCTTTAGCCCACCCACCTCTACTGCCCAGTGACTTGCCCAGGTTTCTTTTGATGACTCCTGAATCCCTGCCATGCATGTGTTTGGGGTGGGAGTCTCTGTGGCTGTCTTGGGTCAAGTTCTGTCCTGTTCCCCCTTCAGGTTCCTGAGGCTTTGGATTGCGGTGCTGGTGATCTACCCCACCAACCAGGCTGTCATCGCCCTCACCTTCTCCAACTATGTGCTGCAGCCTCTCTTCCCCACCTGCTTCCCCCCAGAGTCTGGCCTTCGACTCCTGGCTGCCATCTGCTTATGTAAGTGCCATCTGGGCCTTGCTCCTAGGACGGCCTCTTTTGGCCTTCCTGGTGGTCCGCTTGTCTCTGATTCTCCTTCCTCTCCCTCTTTCTTTCCTTCCCTCCTTTATTTCCACGCCCCCCCCCCATTACTTTTCCAACATGCGTGCCTTGGATGAATTGATTATGCATATAATTATCTGGTGTTAAAAAAGAAGAAACTAGGGTGCCTGGGGTGGCTCAGTCGGTTGAGCATCTGACCGGCTCAGGTCATGATCTCTCATAGCTCGTGAGTTCGAGCCCTGCGTCGGGCTGTGCTGACAGCTCAAAGCCTGGAGCCTGCTTTAGATTCTGTGTCTTCATCTCTCTCTGCCCCTCCCTCACTCACGTTCTGTGTGTGTGTGTGTCTCTCACATTAAAAATTTTTCAAAAAAAAAAAAAAAAAGAAGAAGAAGAAGGAGAAACGTAAATAGCTGCTCAGGGGCACAGTAATTTTCACCAGCAAGGTTCTTTACATCATACACAGCACTTTCACCTATATTATCTGATCTGAGCCTCATGACAAATCCATGAGGTAAGCGGGGCCAATATTATCACTTTCCTAGAGCAGGTAAGTACAAGAACCAGGCAAATGAATACTCAAGGTGGCAGGCCCTGAGTGGAGCCCAGATCTCCTAATTCCTTCTCTTTCCAGCACATACACTGTGGAGGCTCCCTGATGCTTGTAGGAAGATTTTTTTTTCTGGCTTCATCCATCTCTACCTCAATCTGCCAGTTCACAGCTTTAAACTCTTTGGGAGGAGAGTGTAAAGCTGTGAGTTGGGAGAAAATAAATGCATTGTCTATGGTCTCCACCCTTAATATGCTTTCAACCTAACTGGGGAGAAGAGCCGCAGAAACAGGTTCTATAGTAAGGATTCAATTTCAGTAAAATTTCAGAGAAGGGGCAGGGGTGCCTGGGTGGCTCAGTCCATTAAGTGTCTGACTGCTGCTCAGGTCATGATCTCATGGTTCATGAGTTCGTGAGTTCAAGCCCCAGAGTTTGCTTCAGATCCTCTGTCTTCCTTTCTCTCTGCCCCCACCCTGTTCTCTCTCTCTCTCTCTCTCTCTCAAAAATAAACATTTTTTAAAAATTCAGAGAAGAAGGAAAGATGTTTGTGAGCTGGAATAGGTTAGAGATTTGTGTAGAGAAATTCTGCAACTCATATTTTTAGGAAGTCTCAGGGATCTCAATAGATTGAGATATTTTATATATTTTAACCAAAAACTAATTTTTAAAGAAAATATTTGGATTTTTTCCAGGCTCCACTTTTTAGAATTAACATGATCCCTGCCTTCTCGTACCTTTCAACACACATACACTTAGCTGAGGGCAGTGACCATCTGGGCCACACTTTTTCCCAGATCTTGATGTTTTCCCTCTGTCAGGCTGGTGGGAAAGAAGAGGAGGGGTCACTTGCCCACCCTGAGGCCTCTCACAGGGGTAGTCTCCTTGGCAAGCATGCCCTCTTTGGCAGTGGTATACAGCTCTAGGAGAGACCCCTACCATCCAAGCACGTGGTACTATGGGGCCAAGATACTTACTTGGGGTATATTCCCTGCGCTTGGTCAGGCCTGCTCATGGCCCTAGAGGCAAAGGAATGTGGACTCCAGAACCAGGTTGCCTGAGGCTGGATCTCTGCACCACTTTCTAATTGTGGCAAGTGCTTGGCAAAGTTCCCCACCCCACCCTGCTGTGAGATGGAGGTTGTAATCCTGCCTGCACAGGAGGTCATGGTTGTAAGGATTGCATGAGATAATAAATGTTCTTAGCACAGGGTCACGTAGTCACTGAGGGTGGTCATTCAGTCCTTGCTTGCTAGCTGGATCCAGAGCTGGGAGAAGTGTGGGGAGGGGGAAGGTGGCATGGGAATGCAGGAAGAGTTGCTATTTCTGCCATCAGACAGGTTAATGGAGGTAGGAAGGAGGACCACATAAGTGCTGGCCACTGCTATTTCAGTGTCTCGTGCACACAGCCTCGGCTTCCTTTTTCCTGCTGATACTGCTAAAGTATCTCAGACAGGAGGCCACCCTTACTCTCCAACAAGAAATTGACAACCATGAGACTGGTCACTCTGTCCCCGCAGAGAAAAACCAGGCCACACAGTGGAGTTGCCTTGGCAGCTGACCCCACAGCCTCCTTTGCCTTCCCCCAAACTGCCAAGGGTAGCTGATCCCTTGTGCCAAGACCCTCTGCAGTTGTATAGCCCCATAGATACCCCCTCAGGTCAGACAAGGTTATCTCCTGCCTATAGCCCAGCTCTGGAAAGACAGTTGTGCATTGTCCCCTCCACAGCCCACTCCTCAACTGGACGCTGCTAGCACCAAGCCAAGGAGGAATTTAGAAACTCTGATGACAAAATGACAAAGTCCTCTTCTCTCCTAATTCCTGCCATTAAAGGTTCAATAAAGCTTATCTGACCTGTCCTCTGCCTCCTAAGTAGAACTGCAGGGAGATTATCTCCAACTTAACATTGGTCAATCTTGTTCTCCAGAGACAGGAATTTTTCATTGTCCTTGAGCTAGGTATTCAAGTACTTTTTCACCTTCATAAGCAGAAAAATCTAAAACCCAAACTTATTTCTCCTTATTTCTTTTGGCAGAAATGGAAAATAGCTCCTTACCTAACCTCTTGTGCTACCCACTTCTTCCCAAATGTGAAGGCCATGTGGAGCCCATGACCCCTCTCCCGGCAGGGGTGTACGTGCAGACATAGCCACACACTCACATTTTCTCACCAGATGCTACCAGCTGCTTTGAGTCTGTGCAAGAAAGTTCTGTTTTCTGGTTTGTTGAATACTTTTTTTTTCTTCTGTTTTTGGAATCCACTTCTATAGGCCCTCTAATCATCTCTTAAGGTATTCAGTGAAAAAGGAACCAACTGTCCAGAAGGCTTGATGGATGCTACTTTCCTTAAATGCTATTATCTTTTATTCCAGCACCCTGTCCTCTTTGCAGGTGCCAGGCAGGCCAGCTGTGTAAAAATAGGCCCAGTGTTCTTTGGCAGTAGAGCCAAGAGTGGCCCAGTCTAGTCATGTTTTTGAGAGAATCAGTAGAAAGTTTGGGATGGTCTGAATGTACTGAAATTAAAAGTTCTGCTTTCTGCTGTGTCATTTTGGTATACTGATGACAGGCCTAACCCACTGTAGGATGAGAATTTTTAAGGCCACCCTCTGTGAAGAGGTATATCATGGAGGGAGCAGGAAGACTGGGTGGGGAGCCTGGCAGGGAGACCCCATGGGCCCCTGGCTGGAGTTGGCCGTGGGAGGGAAGAGATGAGGTCAAGTCTGGTTCTGTGTTGGGGCCAAAATAGATCAGATGAGAAATGGCGGTGGGACAGCCAGTTGGAGGTGGAGAGAACCTGCTGTAACTGGCTTGCCTGCTAGGAGCCTGGCAGGTTGGGGGTGGGGGGTGGGGAGGGAGAAGGAACTGCAGAGCTGGATCTGCTTATGCAACTGCAGCTGCCACTTTGAGTTATTCTATTATGTAGGTCAAAGCTGATTATTCACTGCTGAGTCAGCAGAATATCCCTTGCCACCAGGCAGTAAGAAAAAAAGAATGTATTTTACATTCTAATTAAATGAAAAGCCTTTCTCCCTTCTCTAGAGTGGGAGGAAGGACTTAAGAAAGAGAGGGAACAGGAGGTGTTGAAACTTGGCTTTGATGCCTTCTGTGATTTCCTTGAGTGTTTCTCTCTTCTTTCTTTGTCTTTTTACTAATTTATAAATGACTATATTCTCTAGGTAAAAGATTCAAGTAGTTATATAAAGTTGGTCGACTGTGAAAACTTCCCCTTACTGTCACAGTCTTCCCCTGCCCAGTGGCCGTGCTGACAGTTGATAGGTATCTTTCTAATTCTAAATAAAATACATCTCTCCATGTATGTGTCTGGACATATAGACAAACATATTGACAGGTTATTTCTGCAGCTTGCTCTTTTATCAGTTAGTTATATCTTTTGGCAATTGCCTGAGTTTCTAGTTATAAACAAAGAGGTCCCATTGACACTGAAGGAGCTTCAGGTGTTCTGGGGTCCCCCATTTGTGCTTCTTGCTTCCTAACACTGGGTTTTCCTTTGGGATCTGTCTCCCTCTCCTTGGGACTGGGTCACCTTTCACTCAAGCAGCTCTTGGTCTCCTTCCTGGCTTTGGGAGCTAGGGTCATGTCCAGAAGCTGAAGTAGAATTTTTTCTTCTCATTCAAGTACCCTTTCCCCCCTGAATGCCTGTCCTAAAAAAGCTCCTTCTCCTTTCTCACCCTGAGGGGACAAGAGTGCGCTGCATGCATTTCACAAGTAAAAAATGCTTCTTATCTTATTTTCTATCTTTCTACTGAGATTCCTAAGAGGCTAGTCTTTTAGGGCTTCAGATTTCTCCTCCTCCTCCTGCTTCTGCTTTTCTCCTTTCCCTCCTTCTCCTCCTCCTTTTTTTTCTTCTTTTTCTCTTTCTCCTTCTTTTTCTTCTTCCTTGAGCAGCTTGGAAGAGAAAGAACTTCACTATTTGTGTAACTTTTAACTCTGATTTGCTCTGCAATTCCTCTGTGGAAAGCTTCCAGGTCCTTGATGCAGGATGCTATGATAGATAAACGTGTGTATTGTTTTGCAAGTCTCTTGCAGATTAATACCTTGACATCAGAGGGTTCTAGTCTTTCCTAATTTCTAAATCCCTTAGTCTTGGTTCATTTTCCTTTGAGGTTTCTTTCACATTCTCTAACCCCAAATTTATCTCCATTTACTAAACTTGTTGCCTCAGATGCCTGGACAGCATTGCTTTCTTGCCCTCCTTAATTCCTGGAGTTCTCTGGATGTCTCATAATCCTTATATGTATGAATCCAGACAAACAGACTGCCCAGATTTAATCCATGTATATCCAGGTTGTCTTCTTTCCCCATACATCGTCTAGCGTACAGGCGTTCCTGGGTGGCTCAGTCTGACTTTGGCTCGGGACATGGTCTCACGGTTCATGGGTTCGAGCCCTGTGTCAGGCTCTGTGTTGACAGCTCAGAGTCCAGAGCCTGCTTCAGATTCTGTGTCTTCCTCTCTCTCTGCCCCTACCCCGCTCACGCTTTGTTTCTCTCTCTCTCTCTCTCAAAAGTGAATAAACGTTAAAAAAAAATTTATTAAAAAATAAATAAGATCTAAATACAGTTGACCCTTGAACAATGGAGGGGTTAGGGATGCTGACTCCCTGAACAATTGAAAATCCACATATAACTCTGACTTCCCAAAAACTTAACTACACTTAGCCTACTATTGACTAGAAGCTTTACCAGTAACATAAACAACCAATTAACACATATTGTGTATGTTGTATGGATTATATATACTGTATTCTTACAATAAAGTAAGCTAAAAACGTTAAGAAAATCATAAGGAAGAGAAAATACATTTACAGTGCTGTGCTGTAACAAATCCACATTTTAGCGGGCCTGTGATGCTCCAACTCATATCGTTCAAGGGTCACCTGCATATTGAAAATCTCTTAATTTTTTACTCAGTTGTCAATTTGACTAAAATCTCGTTTTTCATTTTTATGATTCATAGAGACTAAAATTATTTTGTAAGTGGCTTTTCAAAAAAGAAAGAAACTGCAAATCTATCAGTTAATCACCATATTGAGCTCCAACACTGAGGGGCGATGATAAGGCATTATTTATGGAGTCTGGGAAGAGGTTAAAGGCTAATGAAGACATTGGTGTACAAACAAATAATTACAATACAATGTGATGACAAAAGTGTGTGCAACACAAAGAAATGTCCTTCAAAGTTGCGAGAGGAATGCTAGGTAAGGCTCCCAGATTGAGCCAAATCTAAAAAGGTAAGTAGGTGGGCTCCAGATAGGCATGAAATAGAACAGCCAGGTAGAGGGATGGGCACAGGAAAGACTTTGTGTCAAGAGAGAAATGACATGTTGGAGAAAAGCAAGTACTTTTGTGTGGATGGAGCCCAGGAGAGTGATAGGAGATGAGGTTGAACAGGTGAGAAGGGGCCAGATCTCGAAGGATCTTATATATCATACAGGAGAGAGCAGGCTTCATCCAAGGCATGGGGAACCACTGAAGGATATTGAGCAGATGAGTAACATGATTAGGCTCACATCTGAGTGAAGACTGTGACACTTGAAGCAGGAAGACAGGTTAGCAGGCTAAACATTTGTCCAGGCCAGCGAAATCCTGGCCTGAAATAAAAATGAAGTTACAAGGTGACAAAAACCAGAAAGATTTAGGAGTAGAATCAGCTGGACATGGTAATGGACTACTAAGAGGGAGCAATGTAGTTTATCTAGGACGAATCAAAATGAAATGTTTCAACTGTCTAGTGTTTGTGATGAGCATTCACAATGTGTTCTCTATTTCTGCCTTCCACCACCTCTGCAAAGCCCTGAGGAGCACTGAGCAGATCTTTGGCTGGAAGCCTTCCTCAGGGTGGCTACCCCAGGTTGTTGCTCAAAAGTCTGCTGTAGAGCAATACAACCTAGAAAGGAGTTGGGACTCTTGGGAAGCATTATATAAATGAGAATATCAACACTTTGTTCATTCAACAAAGATTTATCAAGTGCCCATGATGTGCTAGATACTGTTTGAGACACAGGAGATACAACAGTAAACCAAAAAACCTCATTCTCATTTGCGGTGGCAGCAGCAGGAAATTAAGACTTAATAAACATTTACTGAGTCCACATGTGTGTCTTCCAGGTACCACAGGGGTTACAGAATCATTCAATTATTCTCGAATAACTGAGTGTCTGTTCTGCTTCAGGGACTGTGTTAGACATGAGGATACTTCGTTCCTGTACCAAGGAACCCACAGTCCAATGGATGATTCTGACAAAGACACAAGGAATTTCAGTTCTAACTCGTAAATTCCCCAAGAGGACAACATCCAAGCAGAGCTAGATATAACAGAAATGGGAGTAGAGGCGCCTGGGTGGCTCAATCGGTTAAGCATCGACTTCAGCTCAGGTCATGATCTTGTGGTTCGTGAGTTCGAACCCCACATTGGGCTCTGTGCTTACAGCTCAGAGCTTGGAGTCTGCTTCAGATTCTGTGTTTCCCTCTGTCTCTGCCCCTCCCCCACTCACGTTCTGTCTCTCTCTCAAAAATAAATAAACATTAAAAAAATTTAAAAAAAAAAAGAAATGGGAGTAGGGACTGTGGTTGAGGAAAATCTTGGAGAAAATTACATATAAGTTGAGGAAAGACCAGTTGGAGATAGGGCAACATTCAGCATGGAGAGAAAAGTGGAATGGGATGGGACAGGGAGAATGTTATAGCAGGAAGGATTAGCATGTGCCAAGATCTAGGAAGAGGAAAGAATATTCCCCCTTAGGGGAACTTCAGGTGATTCAGTATAGCCACAGCATAGACTAAGAGGTAGGAAATGTAGATAGAAGTGAAGACTCAGCCATGAAAGGGCCTTCTGGGCCATGCCAGAGAGATTGGGCTTTACTCTAGGAGCAGTGGGACAGCATTAAAGGGTTTCAGAAAATTGATATGATCATATTTACATTTTAGAAAACTCATGGCTGCAAGAGTAAAGGATGAATTGGAGCGGGGAATAAGATCAGAGGCAAGGAGACCAGTTATAATGTGGTAACAGGAATCCAGGATAGGGATGACAGTGATATGAATTAAGGATGGAGCTGTGGGGGTATACAGAAATAGATGTATTTGGCATTTACAAGGTAGAATTTATAGGACCTGGTGATTATGATGATTGGGGAGTCAAGGATGGCACATTCTCATTGGAATGCAAGTGAAATAAATTGAGGATAACACTGGATTATATTTTAATGCCTTGTCGTTGGTGTGGTTCATACTGTGTTGAGTTGGCCCATCTGTCTCTCCAATACTCACGATTCACTTCCCTTCCCATTCACCCTTCCCATTCACTCTCCAATACTCATGATCTGTTGCTGGGACTTGAGGAAGGCATTCCATATGCTTTTGGAATTCATGCCTATAATGGCAGAGTAAACACCTGCTCTTCAGTGCCATTTCACCTCCTCCCTGCCCTATAAGACCTCTGGAGTATCTTTTGTGCCTATTACCCTCATCTTAACATTTCTTAAGAGCGATCCAATCTTGAGCTCTAATAAGAACAACTACCAATAAGTGCTCTATAGTTTATATATCATAGTAAGCAATTATAAATATCACAGCAAATTCTAGAGTTTGGATCTAGAGATCCATTGGTTGTTGGACAGTTCTGTCCATTAGTCTAAATCTAGTTCTGTTCTCAGATCAGTTTGTCTTCTTTTTAGTTTCAATATGCTTCAATTCCTGGTCCCGATCACCTCTTCTTTCCTGGATTCCCATAGTGTCTCTTCTAGTCTCCAGCTTTCACTCTTAGACTGGAGTTTGCTGTTCAAAGGGTCCAAACAGCCAAAGTCCTGGAAATTGGGGAATGAGGAACTTGTTCCTGGGAATGTGTCCAGCCCTACTTGAGAGAGTAATAAACGGGATTGAGGCTTCCTAAAACAGGGAGTTTTCTAGTAGTTCAGCTTCCACTAGGATGGAAACAGCTTGCTAACTTTCTCAAACCAGCCTTGCAGATTAAATTCTCCTCTGGCCTTTTGTTGCTGACTTTGTTTTACCAAGAGGAGCCAGAGCCTGTGATTTATGAAGTTCACATTTATTTCACATACCCAAGAATATAAAACTAGAAGACTACTGGGAGTGGGGCCTAATGGTACAGGGAGTTTTGGGGTAAAGATGAGAGGGAAGATTTGTTTTTGAGAGTTTAGCAAGTATAAGTACTACCTGCCATTGGAATAGGGTTATAACTGAACCAATCCTGGGAATTTTGCAGCCTGGGTCCATGCTTATAAGCTTCAGTGACACCAACAGAGCCCACAAGTGTTCTAGTCCAAGAACCAACCAGACCTCCCAAGACTCACACCCTTTCCTCCAAGGCTGAGGGTGATGAAAAGTGAGGCTAGCCCTCTTGAGCTCTGTGCAGACCCCACAGAACCTGCCCCATTCCCTTTCCCATTTTGTCTGGGAGGCATCTGCCCTGACAATTGGGGGGATGAGATAACAGGAATTTTTGAGGCCAGTGCTGAGACAATAATGAGTAGGATTAAAATGTAACTCTCAGAGGTGGCATAGTGCACTAGGTCTGTCTCCCCTGCTTTCCAGCTGCTTTCCATTTTTCTCTCCCCCCACCCCACCCCATCCCTACCCTAGCTCAGAAGCCATGTTTAGTTCATGCTGAAGAGAGAACTACTCAGCTCTTGGAAAATGCTGAGCTGGGAGTTTGGGCTTCTTGGCTAAACTAAGTACCAGATGGTGATTCAGCAGAAACTCCAGGTCTAGCAACTGGCACGGAGGGGTCAGGATAAGAAGGAAGGGGAAGAGAGAGCCAGGGAGGGGGGTAGGGCAGCCTGGGTGGGAGCTTAGCTGGAAGAATGCTTCCAGATGTAAAGGGCTGGAGAAGAACAAAATGTTACTGTAGCATGGTGCAAGATCTGTTTCACAGCCCCATTGTGGACCTTACAGAAGCTGGGATCAAAGCTTAGTTTATAGGAAAGGGCTGCTTTGATTGATTTTGGTGTTATTGCTGTTGCTTTGTTTTGATGTTTTTGTCTTTCATCAGTCAGGTTATTTATACTTACCATAATACCAGCCTTTGTTTTAGATAGGCAACAACTTGAGACTTTATAATACAACTCCTCACCCCGTGTGAAAAATGTCTCACCCTGGGTGAACAGGGAAGGATTCTAGGAAGCTGGCTGTGTCTTTCCACTCACACCCCTTTCCCCCCAGTTCTCTCTGAGGACTCATAGAAGGAAAGATAGCTCAATCTGGCCCGTGTGGGCAAACCTGGAACCTTATCAGAGCCTTGGGTTGTGTTTGTTAGAACTCAAACAGGGCTCTCTGTTTTCTTTGCGTATCAGTGTCTTTTGGCAGCCGGCACTGGTAACCTCCTAGTTCTGGAAATGGCTGAGGTTAGGCAAGCCAAGCCCAAGCAGCCTCTCCACAATTAGAAACACGTGCCCAGATCCTTCCAAGAGCAGGACGGGAGACGTAGCCAAGGAGCCCTGTCCAGCCTATCACAGAGCTCAGTGTCACCACACCCCCTCCTGCGGGCTGAGTGCTCACAGGCATGCTGCTCCAGCCTGGGCACCGGAGGGCTGGTCTAAGGGGCGTCACCTTGCCTCTTTTGCTCCAGGTCTGGAGGGAGGGAGTTAGGGGGAGCTGGCAGAGCATGGCGGAAGGCGGAAGAAGGAGAAGTGTGTGCCCCAGCAAAAGGTGAGACTAAGAAACCAATGCCTATGACCCAGGTGAAATTTATGGCTGCTTCAGAGGTCTGGGAGCTCCATCCCGGAAAGGTGCTTATTTTGAAGCTCTGGAGAGGAACAGGGTGTTCTGATTTCTACAAAGTGGCGTCACAGCTTCCCCTTTCAGCAGCTGTTTGCTTAGTGCATTATATCTTTTTTCTGTCCTGGCCTTCTCTGTGCTGCATCTCTCAGGCTCTTTCTCCCTTACTCATATCGATGTGTACCGTCCCTCCTCTTCCTTCCTCCCCACTGTTGTTTCTCAGGCTCTCTCTTTCCCTCTCTTCTTCATCACCTGTCTTTATGGACTTTGGCAAGTCTGGGCATTTCCCCCCACTTTCTACTGCCTGTTTTCTCTTATCTGAAAAGACAGCGAGGCCTAGTTCTGGAAGTGCTAAACAAAAACAAGTTGTTCCAAGCTGCCTCCAGCTCATTCCTGAGAAAAGTATGAGACAGCAAGACCAAGAAATCCTAAAGAAGTTCCCAGAGTTCAAGAGAACAAGTGATGGTGACATTGACAAGGGGCCAGAGAAGGGGATACAAAGGCAGAGAACCAAGACTGCCAGTGGGAAATAATTTTCTAAAGCTCTAGGAGCAACGGAGGCGACTCTTTTGGTTTCTGAGGGGTAGCCATCTTAGTCTTCCCCTTTGCCACATTGGCATCTCATTTCCTGCTAGCCTGAAAGCAGACTAGCTAGTATCTTCAGGTGACTGACTCAGAGTGGCACTTCAGCAATGATCTTGAGTACCACTGACAGGAGCAGGAGAAAGAGAATGTAGGAATGGGCAAAGGGAATGCAGGGCAATGTGTATATGATAAAATAAAGGCTGATGTAGTGGGAGAATAAGCAACTGAGAAACTGGGGGCCAGGAGGACATTAGTTGGGGTCTTACTCCACTCTGTATAAAATGATGTTCTGAGTCTCTCAGGTCAGTTCCTGGCTCTGATTGCCCATAAGGCTAGAAATGTGCCTCTGGATAGTAGGGCAAAAGCCTCAAACATTTCCCCCTAGTTTGGGGGCTTTCTACAAGGAGAGCCCCAACTAGTTCATTCTTCTGAGCACAGTTCTTTTTCTTTCTTTTTTTTTTTTTTTTAGAGAGAAAGTGTGAGTGGAGAAGAGGGACAAAGGGAGAGAAAGAGAGAATCTTAAGCAGGCTCCATGCTCAGTGTGGAGCCAGACACGAGGCTTGATCCCATGACCCTGGGATCATGACCTGAGCCAAAATCAAGAGTTGGAAGCTCAACCAACTGAGCTACCCACACGCTCCCTGATCACTGTTACAGGGGCACCTGGGTGGCTCAGTTGGTTAAGCGTCAGACTCTAGCTCAGGTCAAGATCTCACCGTTCATGGGTTCAAGCCCCACATCATGCTCTCTGCTGTCAGCACAGAGCCTGCTTTGGATCCTCTGTACCCCTCTCCCCCACCGCTCCTACCCCACTGTCTCTCTCTCTCTCTCTCTCTCTCTCTCTCTCTCTCTCTCTCTCTCTCAAAAATAAATAAATGTAAAAAATTTTTTGTGGGGGAGGACACCTGAGTGGCTCAGTCAGTTAAGCATCTGACTTTGGCTCAGGTCATGATCTCACAGTTCATGAGTTCAAGCCCTGCATCGGGCTCTGTGCTGACAGCTCAGAGCCTGGAGCCTGCTTCAGATTCTGTGTCTCCCTCTCACTCTTCTCCTCCCCTGCTCACACTCTGTCTCTCTCTCTCTCTCTCTCTCTCAAAAATAAATAAATAAACATTTAGAAAAAATTTTTTTAACCAGCCCCCTATCCAAATGGCCCCATCCTGGCTTTTACCTCATCACACCCGAACGACATGGTACATGGAGCAGAGCTGGCTTAGCAAAAGGAATGAGATTGGGGTTCCATGTGGGAAGGTCTTCACTTGGCCTCTGATGAAGACATAAAATGACCCTTTGCCAGCCCAGCTCAGCAAGAGGCCAGAGTCCTGTGTCCAGAAGCAAGGGAGTACCTGAAGACAAAACCTGGCCTGTGCTGGTTGCAGACACTTAAAACCAGCCCCACCGTTCCCTAACCCATTTTCTAAATGGAGATTTTAGTTATTTTATGCTTGCAAGTCACTGATGTTCCGTTTAAAGATGGACTAGAGAGATTAACTTTAAATTGTCTCTTTTACCTATAATCTATAATATATCCATCTAAGGTAAAGGTTCCCAAAACATGTTGTTCATGTTCTTCCCTTCTAAAATTTGTTAATCCTTTAACCTCGCCTCCCTTCCTGGGGGGTTGGGTTGGGTTGACTCAACCTGGGAAAGTCCCAGAACGGGCTCTGCCAGGGCGCTTTCAGTGTTGTCCACTGCAAGATAGTGCACATTGTGGCCACTCTATCCTTTGACTTGAGGAAGGAACTCAGTCTCAGAACACTTGAGCCCATCTCTTAGCTTTTCATCTTGACTTCCTCTATGTCTGTGATTATAGCCTCTGGTCAGTAAAATTAGGAGACCAATAAAACCATGGGGGCAGAGAACAAAGGAACCATGTTTGTGAGCATCCCAGGGCTATACCCACCTTGTAAGAAGTTTAAGACTCTTGGGCTTCCATTTGTATGTATATCTGGGTTGTGTGTGTGGGCCTGAAGTTTCATGGAATATGGAGGAGACTGGATGAGAACCTGGGGTTGCATGAAGGAGGGATACTAGGAGTGTTTTTTTGCCCCAAATTTTTGTGAGAAGAAAATCACAGCTAGGGGTGCCTGGGTGGCTCACTCAATTAGGTGTCTGACTTCGGCTCAGGTCATGATCTCATGGTTCGTGAGTTTGAGCCCCATGTCGTGCTCTGTGCTGACAGCTCAGAGCCTAGACCCTGCTTCGGACTCTGTGTCTCCATCTCTCTCTGCCTCTCCCCAGCTTGCACTCTCTCTCTCAAAAATAAATACATTAAAAAACTAAAAAGAAAAGAAAATTACAGCTAGAGTTATTGGAGGGTGAGCCTGTTTACTACTGTATAGAATTACAAAGGGAAGGAACAGGAGGCAGTAACACTAGCTATAGGATCCTGGGGGTGTGGAAGAGTTGGGATGCTGTCATTTGGTGTAGAAATTTGCCAGCTAGGTCAGCACATACATGACTTCACTTTCACTGGCCACTTCTAGAGGGCCCTACCTCTTTCCTCCACAGGTGTTCTGCAAGGTCTGTGGACAGGCACTCCTTTGGGGTCTTGGATATGCTGTCTGGTTACTCTTTAAAAGGTTTGCTCTTTCAAGGTGTGCCACCTGCCTTCTGGTCTTTCTGTATGGTACCTGGCCCTGTATTAGCTTCCTATTGCTGCTACAACAAATTATCACAAACTTAGTGACTTAAAACTACACAGATTTGGTGTCTTATACTTCTAAAGGTCAGAAGTCCTAAACTCAAGGTGTCAGCAAAGCTGTGTTCTTTCTAGAGGCTCTGGGAACAGTTGTTTCCATGTGTTTTCCAGCTTCTGGAGACTCCCTAACATTTTTTGATTCATGGCCCCTTCTTCCATCTTCAAAGCCAGCAGCATGGCTTCTTCAGATCTTTCTTTCTCCCTCTCTGACTTCTGTTTCTGACATCATGTCTCTTTTCCTAACTCTGACCCTCCCTGCCTTCCTCTTATAAGAACTCTTGTGACTACGTTGCACTCATTCAGATAATCCTCGATAGTCTCCCCATCTGAAGTTTCTTAATTTACTCACATTTGCAAATTTTCTTTTGCCATATAAAGTAACATGCTAACAAGATTAGGATGTTGACATCTCTGGGATGGTCATTTCTCTGCCTACCACTGGCCCCATGAGTTCTGATGTCATCATCAGAGGGAGGAAGTGAAGGAGAAGCTTCTGTGAGTCCCCAAGGGATCAGAGTCTGAGGATCAGGGCTGGGAGGGGACTCAGTCTTCTCTGCAGGAAACAGGAGCTTGTCAACCCTCTCTACAGTGGACATTGTCCAGGTCGATGACAGGATCTGCATTGTCATCGACCCGAGGACTCGGCATCTGTCTTTCAGTCTTACAGTTTTCCCATGGACAGGAAGTACTGAGCCCACCTCTCCTATCTGGCAGTTGAGAGGCCCTGTGCTCTGAGCAGGGCACAAGATTGCTGGGGGGCACCTAGGTGGCTCAGTCAGTCAAACATCTGACTCTTGATTTTGGCTCAGGCCATAATCTCACAGTTCATGGGATTGAGCCCTGCATTGGGCTCCACTCTGATAGTGTAGAGTGTGCTTGGGATTCTCTCTCTACTTCTCTCTCTGCCCCTTCCCTGCTCACACACTCTCTCTCTCAAAATAAGTAAGTAAACTTAAAAGAAAAAAAAAGATTGCTGGGTTCTAAATTCCCTACTCCTGCCTGTCTTGTTTTTTGTACCCCTCCTGTTCCTTGACATTAAGGTGTCACCTTGTCACCTTTTCCAACTTGGCAGATTAAGTAACCAGCTCCTGACTTCAGCATCTTCTTGAAGTATCGTCTTCTTGATAGTCTTTTTTTTTTTTTTAACCCAGCAAACAGAAAGGAAACAAAAGAGAGAGGAGAAAATGCCCAAGAAATACAGATAAGTCTAATATTCCATGGAGGCCTCTAGAGAAGCAGCAACCACCTCACAGCCAGATTACAATGGACAAGAACAAGAGTCTTATGCCTTCTTATTTATTTTATCCAGCTGGGCCAAAATTATAAAATTCTTCTTTCTGTTAGGGTCTCTCCCTCCTATAGGAAGCATCTGATTCCCCTGGGCTGAATTAGCCCACTGGCTTCCATGAAGAGCTCTGCTGCCACTACATTGTGGCATGATCATTGTTGCATGATTATCTTTTAGCTCACCCAACATCCACCCTTAGGCTGTCAACTCCCTGTGGGCAGGAACTTGTGTCTTACTTATAACTCCCCTAGGCACTCTACCAGAGTGCTTAGAATATGTAGGCCCTTTATAGATGATGTTTGGATGGATGGATGGATGGATGGATGGATGGATGGATGGATAGATGGATGGAAGAAACTCCTCACATTTCAAGCTGTAGTTGGCCACTAGTCCCCATCTACATGTGGCTTCTCTGAGGTCACTGTCTCTCAAACATGCATAATGCAGGGTCTGGCTGAGAAGAGAGAGGGGACACAGTCATCAACAACAGAAAGGGGTTCTGGGTAGCAGACAGGCAGAAACAGAAGGCCTGAGCAGGGCAGGGACTTGGCAAGCACCCGACAGTGTTGCCTCCACTCACTGACCTTTCCTCTCTGGTTGGAGGCTCGGGTTTCAGCCTGCTGTGAGGAAAGGTGTCCTGTGGTAGCAGGAGACTCAAAGTGCCCTCTTTCCCCTCAGTCACATGCTGTGATCACCCAACTTCAGGGTAAAGGGTCAGATATAGGGCCTGCAGCCATTGTTCTAAGGAGATTAGTGTCACAGGCAGCCTGTCTCTCCACCTCATTCTCAGGATTTCTCTTTTTATTTCTGAAAGATCCCTGTAAAGGTAAAAGGTTAAATATTAGTCAAGGGCTGGGTTCTTGTGAAATTGTGGAGATAAGCTCAGGTGGGACAGAAGACACCCACAGCAAGTTTATTTGACAAATTATCCTTCCTTCAAACATCTCCCATCCCCCAGCACTACTGTGGAGCTGACTGAAGGAATCTTTCTGGTTGCCTTAACAAAGTCCCCTCCTAAGGAGATGATTTTGTGTTTTTTATCCCAGCCTACCAGGAGGTGGCCACATCCCCCCCCACCCCCCACCTGCTGGGGGAGAGGAGTTTCTGTGAGTTGTCCTGCTCATCTCTTATTTCCCTCCAAGTACTTTGCTGTCTCCTCTCCACCATGCCCTCTCCTCCCCTTTGGTAGAGGATAATTTTCTTCTCTGTGATCACAATCTGGTTCCTTAATCTGTAATCCTTACCTATCCCTGAGCCTCATGGGTATTGTGTCCTAATCTTCTTTTCATGTATCAGTCTCTTTTATCCTTAAGTCATTGCTTGTGTCTGCCTGAATTCCTAGGGCCCCGGGGGCCCAGCCTTGTATTTAGCAAGCCTCAGGGCCCTGAGGAGAAGCAGATCACAGGCCCTGGTGCTTAGAGTGACTTGGGTTGGATTGTCACCAGGCATGTGATCCTGAAATCCTTTTTGAATTGAGTAAGATAAACCAAATGTGTGTTTATCAGGATGTCTCAGTCCATCTGGAACATTCGAGTATTTACAAGATGTTCTCCCTGTTCAAGCACTTAAAATCCTTCCTCTGACAACATGTTTTGGTTCTCCTTATATGACACCATCTTGGATAACAGCTCCTCCATGAGGAGTCAAGAGTTTCTACTCTTGAAGTCAAGTTTCCTGTTGCCCTTTTGGCTCTGTACAACCATCTGGGGATTGTGTCTTCTTTTGATGAGATTCCTGGGGAACAGGGGAGATTCTGTGCATTGTAGAATGTGTAGACTAAGATGAGATTACAGGTCTAATGCTATGGAGCATTTTCTTTATCCGAGTATTAAATATTTGTTGAGCACCTGCTATTTGCAGGCACTAATGATGCCCTGGGATGAAAAGCTTGAAAAGTCACAGTCCCCGCCTTCCTGGCCTACATGAAGACAGAGAAAAAGGAACAAATCATTATAATACAAAGAACTAGATGCCAAAACTAAATATAAACAAAGTGGTCTGGGGGTAGAGAGGAGGGGCAAACTTTGTTCCTTGTCTATAAAATGCAGCTGGTGTATCTTACCTTGCAGTCACATTGTCAGGAATAAGTAAAATAATAAAGACTCACGAACAGGTGACATTTGAGCTGGATCTTGAAAGATGAGAAGGAGCTTGCCAGGTAGAAGAGGTGCAGGGAGAAAGGTTACAGGCAGATAATAACATTTGAACCCCTTACTGAAACGCTCTCAGAATCAAGTAAGGTTGGAAAACTCTTGAAAAGTAAAAGGGCAGTTTAAGGATCAAGTATTGATATAACTTGATTAGCTGTTCAAGTGAAGTCAGAGGCCTGGCCAGAGCTTGAGAAGAGATCTGGTGTTTCTTGTTTTTGTTTTTTAATAATTTATTTAGTTAGTTAGCATATAGTGCAACAATGATTTCAGGAGTAGATTCCTTAATGCCCCTTAACCATTTAGCCCATTCCCCCCCACACACAACCCCTCCAGCTACTCTCAATTTGTTCTCTGTATTTAAAAGTCTCTTATGTTTTGTCCCCCTCCCTGTTTTTATATTATTTTTACTTCCCTTTCCTTATGTTCATCTGTTTTGTATCTTAAATTCCTCATATGAGTGAAGTCATATGGTATTTGGCTTTCTCTGACTGACTAATTTCACTTAGCATAGTACCCTCTAGTTCCATTCATGTAGTTGCAAATGAGATCTGGTGCTTTTACATGTATGACTTTTACCTTTAGAGGACTAGGGGGAGAAATAAGAGGATTTTAACTTCCCTTTGTTCTCAAGCTCTTCCTAAGCATGTATGAGTCCTGTTCCTATGGCACAGGCTCCCCCAGGTTGCTTGGTGAGTGTGGTGGTAGGATTCAGCCTCTCAACTCTCTTCCAGCCCTTGGAGGCTCCAGGTTGTTGGGATCTCTGTGAGAGCCCTGTGACTCCTAGGAAATAAAACAGAGTTAAAAGCCCTCATGCCACCAAAGAAGATATATGGATAGTGGCAAATAAGCACATGAAAACATACTCAACATCATTACTCACTAGGGAAATGCAAATGGAAACCACAATGAGATACCACTGCATACCCACTAGAATAGCCCAACTTTTGGAGCTGACAATACCAAATGCTGAAAGGATGCAGAGCAACAGGAACTCGTCCTGTTGTCACTGGTGGGAATACCACCTGATATAGCCACAACTACCTGTTGTCACTGGTGGGAATACTGACTGATATAGCCACTCTGGAAAGCAGTGTGACTGTTTCTTATAAAGTTAAACATACATTCAGAGGGCGTCTGGGTCACGCAGTCAGTAGAGCATATGACTCTTGGTCTCAGGATTTTGAGCTTGAGCCCCACGCTGGATGTAGAGATTACTTTTAAAAAAATTAAATCTTTGGAGCGCCTGGGTGGCTCAGTCAGTTAAGCGTCCCACTCTTGGTTTCTGCTCAGGTCATGATCTCACAGGTTCATGAGATCGAGCCCCGCATCTGGCTCTGCACTGTCATACAGAGCCTGCTTGGGATTCTCTCTATATATCTCCCTCTCTCTCTGCCCCTCCCCTGCTCATGCTATCTTTGTCTCCCTCAATTAAAAAAAATTTTTTTAAGTTTATTTAATAATAAAACCTTTAAAAAATAATAAAGTTAGGGGCGTCTGGGTGGCTCAGTCAGTTAAGCATCCAACTCTTGACTTCAGTTCAGGTCATGATCTCATGGTTCGTGGGTTCGAGCATTATGTCGGACTCCACGCTGACAGTGCAGAGCCTGCTTGGGATTCTTTCTCTCCTCTCCCTTGCCCCCCTCTCAAAATAAATAAATAAACTTTAAAAATAATAATAATTTACCCTATGACTCAAAATCTCACTCCTGGGTATTTACTCAAGAGCAATGAAAACCCTTCTCAAAGATATCTACAATCCACTTAAAGACTTCTGTGCAAGTGTTTATAGCAGCTTTATTCATAGCCCCAAACTGGGAGCAACCCAGATGTCCATCAGACAGTGAATAGAAAACTGATACATAAAATAGACTACTACTTGACAATAAAAGGCCCAGACTATTGACATACACAGCCATACATGAATGGATCTCAAAAGCATCACATAAAGTGAAAGAAGCCAGACACAAAAGGCTACATATTATATGATTCTGTTCATGTGACATGCTAGAAAAGGCAAAACTTTAGTGACAGAAGCCAAATTAATGGTTACCAGAGGTAGGGGAAGGGGACTGACCTCAAAGGAGCACAGTGTACAAGAGAGAGCACTTTTTAGGGTGTTGGAAATGTTCCATATAAAGAGTGAGGAAGTGGGGCACCTGGGTGACTCAGTCAGTTAAGCGTCCAACTTCAGCTCAGGTCATGATCTCGCAGTTTGGGGTTTGAGCCCCACATCAGGCGCTGTGCTGAC
Source organism: Felis catus (assembly GCF_018350175.1). NCBI lineage: Eukaryota > Metazoa > Chordata > Mammalia > Carnivora > Felidae > Felis > Felis catus. The sequence continues at coordinate 73,666,379 of NC_058373.1, read as the reverse complement.
TGCTCTGAGCCTGGAGTCTGTTTCAGATTTTGTGCCTCCCTCTCTCTGCCCCTACCCCACTCGTGCTCCATCTCTCTCTCGTAAGTAAATACACATCAAAGAATGTGGAAGTGATTAAAAATAATGAAACATGTTTGTTGAATCTCATCAAACTGTACACTTAGAAAAATGAATTTCACTCTATGTAAATTATACCTCAGGTAACAAAAGATTCCCCTAACCTCTATTGCCCCAAATTCAGGCTGAGGAAGATGACATTCAGGATCTACCAGCTGCTCAGGGCTCCTCCTGAGCATAGTGACCTGAAAACAAAGCCCACACTTGCACCCTGGTCAGATGCTGATTTTCCCCAAAGCCAGTGCCCACACTTACATGTCTGCTTCTGGCTTTCAGCCCTGGGCAGGGCATGCTCTGACCAAGCTCTAATTTGTGGCACATAATCCCCATTTGTAACCCATTAACCTAGCCAAGGTTTCTGGACACTGGGCTGAGCTTTAGGGAAATTTGGCTTGCCCGTTACAATCCCATCATCAGGAGCAAAGAGCATTTCTGTTCTGTGCAGAGGGCCTCATTATAGCCCTGAGGGTATGTTTGGGGATCTGTCATTTCAGTGCTCCTCACATGGGTCAACTGTTCCAGTGTTCGCTGGGCCACCCGGGTTCAAGACATTTTCACAGCTGGGAAGCTCCTGGCCCTGGCCCTGATCATCATCATGGGAGTTGTACAGATCTGCAAAGGTGAGTATCACCTGAACATCAGGGCCCTACCCAACTCTCCACACCTTGCATGTACATACCCCTTCACACTGTCTTTGAACATGTGCACACCCTGAGATTTCCCAGTTCTGGCCTTGAATGATTTTTCTTCTTCACTTGCTTGACAAAGGGAAAAAGAAACCATTTTTCCTGGGGTGGTTGGAAGTTGAGCATGCCCCACCTGGGTTGCAGAATTTAGTTCTCCCATGCTGACCTCATGGCTCTAGCATAGCTAGGTAAAGACCCCAGATCTCTGGACTCCTGTTGCCCTCTTGCCCCAGCCCCAGGAAAGCTCCCTGCATCTTATATTGTATGTTGTCCATATCTTAAAATGAGGAATGGAGGAGATTTTTACACATTTCAAAATTACTCATAATCTCTACAAGAGAGAGCTCGACATTCCTGGGGCCCCTGCCAACATTCCCCACTGGATTTGGTCCTTTCCAAGCCCGAGTCTGTATTTGGCTTCCATGGGAACCATGGCACCACTAGGCTCTGCCCAGTGTCACTGCCTCCTGGAGAAAGTCAGATGACAAACAGAGAGACCTCCCATCTGCCTACAAGCTCTAAAGGCCTTGTGGGGTGCCTGGATATTTACTCCAGGAAACTAATTAAAGTTTGCTGTTATTTCAACCAGATACGTTAAGTTCTTTAGCAGGTTATATTGTTTAAAGAAATTGTTGTATGTACTTACCTGGCAGGGGAGATACCATGATCATGAAGGTGGTATTCCCAGGGCGAGTCTTATCCATTGTACTCCGGATGTGTTGACCCCTGCGATTTCTCCAAATGTGAGAAACGTGATTACATAATTTGTGGTAGTGGGGACTATGCTCACGCTTTCCCCTAAAAGAAAGAAAGAAAGAAATCGCTGTGCTATCTTTTCAGAAATAGTAAGTTCCTCCTATTCTGGTCCCAGTGCTTTCTCCTGATCACTGTAATCTTATTTCCTGTCCAAATGCTGGATTACAGATGAATAAGTAAAATATGGGCAGTTAATCCATGTCTCATTACAGTGTCATCAGCAACCTTTCTTGAGGGCCCACTGTGTGCAGGACCCTGTGCTAAGGGTTGGGAAGGCAGTAGAAAATCTCTTTGCTGAAGGACCTTGTCCTCAGGGAATCTATACCATGAAGAGGGAGACCAGACACACACCTTAGAAAGAGATAGGAGGATATTGACAAAGAAAGAGCAAGCATGAACTAATAATGGCATTATAGGAGTTTATGTGTGAGTGTTTGTTGTTCTTCATGCTTTGTGAAAACTGTGTGGCAGGAGAGCCTCACAGCTCACTAGGTACAGAGCACCTAGACCTTATTAAAGTTACGCGCTTAGAAAGCAAACCTTCATATGCTAAAACGGCAACTTCTGGATGCTGGGTGCTCAGCAGCAAGCATTGTACTCTAATCTCTTATAATCCCCCTGGATTATCTTTTTGGTTTAAGTCAAGCCTGAGGCTGGTGAGCAGTAGCTACACACCCACATTGTATGTTCTGTGAATGCTAGCTCTCTTGAATTTGGATACTGGTCATTTTTTATAGAGTGTAAATCAAGTTTTATATTCTACAATACAAACAGGTACCTATCTGTTTCTAAATAAAACTGTTTACATTCGTATAAAAAAGTAGATATAGGTATATCTTAGATACAAAGGAAGGTGGTCAGGAGACTGCCAATGACCCTAATCCTGTATCTCCAAATCTCAACAAGCCAGCCCCCCACCTCCCCACCTGCCCCAGATTTACCCTGCCCTAACCAGTGACCACCCCTGGCCTTTCTTTCCAAGTAAATTTGCCTTTTAAAAGAACATTGAGCACTGTTCTTTGAACCTGAATCCCCATTTGGACTCCTGGTTAACAGGTTCTGGGGAAGTCCTAGATCTCTATTTCCCTGCTCCTTTTGGTCCCACTTCTCCGATGTGTGGGGTTCACTGGAGACAAGACAAAGAGCTGGACCATCACTGCAGGGAGGGGCCAAGATGGGACTAGGCAGGCTAAGGGCCGCCAGGCCTCTGGCTTATCTCTCTGAGCAGCCTCCTGCCCCTTGCGTCCACAGGAGAGTATTTCTGGCTGGAGCCAAAGAACGCATTTGAGAATTTCCAAGAACCCAACATCGGCCTCATCGCACTGGCTTTCCTTCAGGGCTCCTTTGCCTACGGAGGCTGGAACTTTCTTAATTACGTGACTGAGGAACTTGTTGATCCCTACAAGTGAGTTGAAATAGCCCAGCTCTTCCCAAATCCCTCAAAAGGCCATGGCACCTGCTACTAGGAAAAGGGAGCCAGGTGTCCCCTGGCCACTTCTCCACCTCCAGCCCCATCTGACCATGACCTGGTCTATTCTAAAGAAAGAGTTATTTCCCAGGAACTTTAGCCATTTGCCATACACCCTGCCAGGAGGAGAAAAATGATGCCATGACAGTCCCAGAGCAGATTAAAAAGTTGAAACAGGGCTGAGGAAACACCACTGCCTTAGAGGATGAAATGTGCCCTGAGAGGCCTCCAGACATCTTATTTACCTGTCTTGGGACAGGAGGGTCTTTGTGTCTTGAGGCAGGAGAGAGAGGTACATCCTGGAGATTCCAGTCAGGAAGGGACCAACAGTATGGAGCATATTCCCAGCCTACGCTGTTTCATTTCCTTTAAATTGTCCTGCCCATATTGAGACAAATCCACCCCCCCCCCCCAGGGAGAGGGAGCATCACAGAAAAGTGTAAAGTCAGCTGCCCTGCAAAGTCAGCTGTGTGCAGAAAGACAAAAGGCACTCCCCAGATCCCATCACAAGGCAGGTGGTCCCAGGTGCCAGGCCTTCCCCCTCTCACCTCCTCTCCCTCTACAGGAACCTTCCCAGAGCCATCTTCATCTCCATCCCACTGGTCACATTTGTGTATGTCTTTGCCAATGTCGCTTATGTCACTGCAATGTCCCCTCAGGAGCTGCTGGCATCAAACGCAGTCGCTGTGGTAAGAAATCAAACTCACAGTCCTTCAAACCAGGAATGTTGATATAGACTTGCCTGATTAGCCCCACTCACTTTTCCCTGATCCATGGATTTGTGGAATTGGAAGTCAACCCAAGTACTCAGGGCAGAAACCACATCTTCAAGTGCCAAGGAGCAAACTGACAGCCGTGTTGTACCTACAACAGCAAAAACGGCAGAGCTGTCTAGTTGCCACAAACACTGTATGGCCTGCAAAGCCAAATTACTTACTATCTGACCCTTTACAGAAAAAGTTTGCTAACTCCTGATCTGGGGCACTTTAAACTCTAAATGTGATGATTATATAAAGGAGGCAGGCTCCTCCTCAGAAAGATATAATCTAGCCGAAGACAACACCATTTCTCTCTGCCTTCATTTCTTCCTCGGGAAATCATGCAGCCTGATTCCTTCCCTCATCAGGGAAAAGTGTGTGCCAGTAAATAGTCAGAAAGTAGGAATGGTTTGTGCTTTTTGGGGAAAGAGATCACGTAGATCCAAGGCACTGGGGTCTTTGATATCCAGGAAAGACCTGGGAGCCATGCCGTTCCCTCACCTGGCTTCACCTGGGCCTGGATGCCACCCTGCCAAGCTGTCATCACATGGCTTATCTCAGAGGACTGTAAAGAAAGAGGTCCTTCAGTGGTAGCCTGTTTCCATGACCACCAACCAGCCTAACCCAGCAGGACATCTACTCTAAACAACCCCTCCCCCATAACGTGCTAGAAATTGAATGTGTACTTGGCTCCGAAAACATAGAAAAGGCTAGTCCCCTGACATTTTATATTCCTTCAATATATGAAGACTAGTCTATAGCTTCACTGTCTTTTCTTTCTCAGCCTATGTAGTGGCTTGTTATCATTTTTCCCTTCTTAGCATATTATTTCTATAAATTTAGAAATTCTCATTCTATGAATTAGGATCCATTTCTGTTTCACAGATGGGAAAACTGAGGCTCAAAAATTAAGGACCTTGGTCAAGGTCTCAGAGCTCCAAACTGTTGGGCCTGCCTGTCTCACTCGTGTATAATGCACATGAGGCCCAGACTCACACAGCTGGCTTCTAGTCCTGGCCCTCCACTTTCTGGGTTTGTGATCTCAGTTTGTGCCTTAGTTTTCTCATCCATAAGACAAGGAAAACAAATGTTACCACATCATTGTCATTGTTGTTGTTGTTGTTATTATTAGTATTATTATTACCACCATGCACTGTCTCCTTCAGTTAATAGCCCAAAACACTGATTAAATGCCCACTGTGTGGTGACCAACATGGGAAGGGAAGTGGCAGTGTGGTGCAGGAGGGACCTGGGGCCTGCAACCCTCCCCTCAGGACCCTAGTCAGAGAGACTGAGCAAGGGTAGAGATGGGAGGGAACATTCCCAAGAATGATGTACAAGTGGAGGGTTGTAACCTCTCCTTTTCTGCTCACCCCTTTGTTTTCTCTCCCAGACTTTTGGAGAGAAGCTCCTAGGGGTCATGGCCTGGATCATGCCCATTTCTGTTGCCCTGTCCACATTTGGAGGAGTAAATGGGTCTCTCTTCACCTCTTCCCGGTGAGTGTTGTCCAGGCCTTTCCTGGACCAGGGGCCATTCTGCTGTGCTTATTGCTCTGTGTATATGTGGGGTATTTGTCTCCATCAGCAGGGGTCTGTGTGGGCACCTGGGTGGTGACCTGGTAGGGGGTGATTGCTCACATAAGGGCAGATGTGTGTCAGCTTGGATGCAGAGGGGTGTGTGCTGCTCACGTGGTTACCTGCGATGTGTGTGGCTTCACATGTAGTGGCGAGAAGCCCCATCCCACCTCATTTCAGTAGGAGCCCAGGGCTGAGGAGGTCCCAGGCCACCTGATGCAGTCCTAGGTCTGAGCACTGTGATTGGCAGCAGGACAGTGTCTCAGCTGCAGCCTCAGAGCCCCTTTGCTACTTGACTAGAAACAGGCTATGCTGGCTAGAAAGGAACCCCACTCTACAAGGGACCAGGAGGAGCATGGGCCTGGGGCTTCTGGGCTGGTGTCTCATGGAAGTTCTGGGACCAGCCCATAGGTGGGATGGATCATCTCTGAGTGCCCTGCAGCTTCTCCCTGCTCAACAGACATGTGGCTGTGGGCAGCCTTCTCATGGTCGCTCAGGAGACTAGGGCAGAGTGTGTGAAGTAAGAGAAATGTGGAAGAGCTAAAAGAAAGCATTTGTCCAAAGCCATGCCCCAAACTCCCAAATTCTCAGGGAAGCCAGAAGCTCAAGTGGGTCCAGGAATCCCTAGCTCCTGCCTCCACACTTCTAGGAATCTGGCCCCTCCTCAGTGTCTCTTCTTACTATCTCCGGAATGGGCTGTTGAGGCTGGCAGACACTGGATAGTTTCCATTGGTGTGGTTCAAGGGGTTCTCCCAGTTTTCTTAGAAAGTTCCCTGCCCCCAGGGCACAGTTCTACTGAAAAGATACAGTAAAAGTGGTGTCCCTGGGTTTAGCTGCTTCCAAAGCCACCTATCCCATCAGGGAGGAGTTCTCATGAAATGTCAAGGGAGTGCCATGTTTTCAGGATCCAGGGTAGGGAAGAGGGAGTGTAGGTATCCTCTTTACCCCAGGACCCTATGAGACTCACCCACAGCAACCTCGTGTGCGTATTACACAGGAGCAGTGGCCACCTGGAGGCCTCAACCGAGGGCGAGCAGTGGAAGAGCAGTGACCCATGAGGCTCTCTGAGAACTATTGGAAGGAGAGTGACTGGCTATAGTCACTTTAGAGTGGGGTTTGTCCCTCAGGCAGGCCAAGCAGTGGTCTGCGTGCATGTGGTATAGCTGTGTATGCATGCAGGACACAGTGGCCCTGGTGTGTGAGACCTCTGATTCAGAGGCACAGCTCACCCACCAGGCCTCCTCTGCTCATCTTTCCAGTTCCTTCCTTCCTTCCCCCTCCTTCCCTCCTCTCTCTTATTCTTTTATGTTTGGTGTATGGAGAGGATGATCCTTCCTGAGGAATAGGTGTGTGTGTGGCGTGTGTCATGCTTAATGTCATTGTCTCTTCCGTTGTCAGCTAGCTGGGCAAGAATTGTCTCTTGTGAACTTGACACTTGCAAATGCTGTTGGACCTGGACAGTTACACATGGTCCTGGCTGCATGTGGAGGAGGGATGTGAATGCAGAGCCCTGGCTATGTGCATGATGAGGCCCACAGAGCACCTGTGGCTCAGTTGGGTGCATGAGGCTGCACCGTAGAGGGGCGATATTGTGTGGCTGCATGAAACTAGTGACAGTGGCCTAGGAGGTTGATGATGGCAGCTGATGGTGATGCACATGGGTACTTGGGGCCATAATGGACTCCCACACTTCTACCAAACTGCTGCTGTTAGCTCCATCCCCCTCACACACAAATTACAATGTAAGTGACAGTTTTTTTCAGAACACCTAGCATGCTGATTCTGTCCTTTCTGTCCCCATTACACCATCCCCTTCCTCCTACCTCTAGGTGTTTCTTTCTCCCTACAAAATTCTAGAGAAAAGAAAAAGCTAATCCACACTAATAGGTAAATGACTCCCAACAGCTTCTTGTATTCTTTTCTCTCAGAAACGGGACAGAGAAGAAGCGTTCCCTTATGTTAAAACTTCTCTTTTTAAAAATTAACTTTTAGGGCACCTGGGTAGCTCAGTCGGTTGAGTCCAACTTCAGCTCAGGTCATGATCTCACAGTTCATGAATTTAAGCCCCACATTGGGCTCTCTGCTCTCAGCACAGAGTCTGCTTCAGATCCTGTGTTCCCCACTGTCTTTGTCCCTCCCCCACTCATGCTATATCTCTCTCTCTCAAAAATAAACGTTAAAAATTTTTTTAATAAATAAACATTTTTTTAAATTAACTTTTAGGGGCACCTGGGTGGATCATTCGGTTAAGTGTCTGACTTTGGCTCACAGTTTGTGGGTTCGAGCCCCGTATTGGGCTCTGTGCTGAGATCTTGGAGCCTGCTTTGGATTCTGTGTCTCCCTCTCTCTCTGCCCCTCCCCTGCTCATTCTCTCTCTCTCTCTCTCTCTCTCTCTCTCTCTCTCAAAAATTAAATAAACATTAAACAAATTTTAATTAATTTTTAGACATCAGTAGCCTGACCATGATATTGTACTATAGTTTGGCAGTATGTTACCAGTAGAAACAGGGTGGATACCTAGGATCTCTCTGTATTATATATTCCAACTGACTGTGAATCTACAATTCTCTCCCCCCAAAAGTTTAATTTTTAAAAAGTTTAAAAAATAATTTTTATTCCAATTATAAATTCCTTGTCTATTTTAGAAATTAATTTTTTAATAAAGTCTAAGGAAGATAATTAAAATTACTCATAATCCTATCACCCAGAGATAATCAGTTGGTATGTTTTTACATGTCCATAATTTCTAAATTAATTGGAACCATACAGTTTTCTATCTTGCTTTTACCATTTGACATTGTATTGTGAGCATGTTCTCATGTGATCAATTTTTTTAACATTATTATGACTGTAAAATATTCCATATTATAGATATACCATAATTTATGTAATCAATCTCTTACTTTTGGGCATTTAGGATATTTCCAATCTTTTTTATCATTAGAGTATCTTTGTATACATACCTTTTACTAACTCACTATTCATTTCCTTAGGATGACTTTTTGGGGAATAGAAAAAGTAGCTTAAGGATATATAAATTTTTAGGTATAATAAAATACAATACGTACAATACAATAAAATACACAGATGTAAGTGTTCAGATTGATGAGTTTTGAAAGATGTAGACAGCCATGTAAGCACCACCCAAAATGAGATATAAAATATTTCCATGTATCACCCAACTTTCCCTTTCTGGTGTACCACCCATTCTCCACCCCCAAAGTAGCAACTACTTCTTGACTAGGATATCAGTGTTTTTAAGGCTTTCCATGGACAGACAGTTCAGTCCCCATGTATCAGAGAACCTGTATCCCTCAAGAATGGGGGAAGCACATTTTTAGAGGGATTAAAGCATTGTGAGACCTGCAAAGTGAAGGCACAATCATCAGTAACCCCAAACCACTCAGACCATACTCGGGGTCTCCATGCACCCAGAATCCATCCATTATCCACTGGCTGCCTCTGGTCTGCCTGCACCTGCACTTGTGAACGTGGGTCCTGTGACAAGTGGGCTGGAGTGTGCATGGGAAGGTGGGTACCTGGTTGGGGTAGGGAAGATGCTCCTGTGTGAGCAGAAGGTAGGCATGGATGAGGGAGACTGGGCTGGGGAGGGACCTTCTTTAGGTGGTCCATGGGCCATCCCAGGCTGACTTCCTTTTCTTTCTACCAGGCTATTCTTTGCTGGAGCCAGGGAAGGCCACCTTCCCAGTGTGTTGGCCATGATCCATGTGAAGCGCTGCACTCCAATCCCAGCCTTGCTCTTCACAGTAAGGGCCCCTCCTTCTGCCAGTCCTATATACACCCTTTCTCTTTGCACTTGATCTGAGCTGGGAGTTCACACTTCCCCCACACACCCCTGTCCCCCTCTGGCCTGCTCCTAGGTTTCACTGGGTCTTAGATAATCTGGCAAATGGCATGAGTGGGTTTTGTGAATATCAAGAGAAAGAACAAGGAAAAACCCTGAGTCATGAAACACCTTCAGGCTCTCACCCTGGCTCATTTCTATTCTCCCATCCTTTTGGGTCAGACTGAAGGGACTGTCTCATGACTCTACAGCCTCATAAAGAAACTTCTCCTTTCTTGGCTTTCCCCTACACCTGCTGCTCACGGAGTTGCAGCTTTGGGCCCCTGCTCCTGACCAATTGCTGCACACTCCCAGCACTCCCCTCAATCTTCTTACCCCAGGAGGCTCTGCCTACCTCTTGGAAAACATGACTGAAACAAATTCAGTGTCATGCGTAGGTACACCAAGTAAGAAAATCATAAAGAAAGGAAGACTAGTAACTGAAAATGAAGAAAAGGAAACTTGGGACAGGGAAGAAATGAGGGCAAAATGGCCCCGAGTAGAGTCATTTGGAGGGGTAAAAAGAAGGAGCAAAGACTTGTCCCCACTGAGTCTTTTGAGTTATTTTTTTTTTCTTTCTGTATCCTGAATACAGTATTAAAAATGATTTTGTTCCATCAGAGAAGCAGTTAGACCAGGATAATAGAGTTCTCAGGAGTCAAGTGGAAACATTGTACAACATGAGGGGAGTTTCAGAATGTTCAGATACAGGATGAAGGCCATCTGATTGGTTAGCTGTGAAAGGTGCCTAGAGACCACCTAGTGCTCCCAGTGACCCACAGACTTGTTTCCGGTTTGAGCCATTGGTGAAGTCCTGTGACTGCAAGGCAAGTATAGTCAGAATCTGGCCTATTTTCCTGTTAAAATCTTCTAGATTATTTTCACCATCAGATCTTACAAGAGAACTGAACCTTCTCTTGGCCTTAACAAATTAACAAAGGGGCAGAACATGGTTCTGAGAGAGCCGCTGAGATGATTTTGAAGTTGGAAAGTGGACTCTGTCAAGAAAACCTCATGGGGCTGTTATGAGAATTAGATGGGTTAATATTTGTAGAACACTAAGAACAGGGCTCAGCACCTAGTAAGTGCTTTATAACTGTTATAAACAGTTTTTTGGGGTTTTTTTTTTTGGCTGGGATTGTTATAAAACTGTGATATTTTAAAAACCGGGGGTGGGGGGAGGATAACGACTCAGGAGAAGAGATTGAGGGTAAGAATAAAGCTTTAATCTGCAGTTAACAATCTTCCCTAAGGGACTAAAAAAAAACCAAACCAAAACAAAAAAAACCAGCTTGAGCTACAACCAAGGAAGACATATAAATGAGACCAGGGCAGACATAGAGCCACTGTCGCCAGTGTGGCCAATCCAGTTGTTTACAGCCAGTATCTGTTCTGATTGGTTAGTGACCATGCCATACTAGTGCTTAAATATTTTAATTATCACTCCTGCAATAAGAAAGAACTTACTGGCAACGAAGGTGTTAACAATGGCCAGGGTGACTAGGGGATGCTGTAAAGTCTCAATTTTGAGACATTCATCATAAAATGGTGTTGTCTTCCTAGAGGCAGAACAGTCCCCTGACCTGTAAATAGCTCCTCCAGTGTCCAAATATCTTTCTGATTACTGATGAGTTTCTCCCATTCTCTACAGTGCATCTCAACCCTGCTGATGCTGGTTACCAGCGATATGTACACACTCATCAACTACGTGGGCTTCATCAACTACCTCTTCTATGGAGTCACAATTGCTGGACAGATAGTTCTTCGCTGGAAGAAGCCTGACATCCCCCGCCCTATCAAGGTGCTGCCCTTGGGACCCCCTCCATCTCCTCTACTGGTTCTAGCTGCAGCCCAGATTTTTAAATCACCTTGTTATCAGCTGCTGACCACAGATCATAATTTCTATGATGGTAGCAGACCCTCTGGGAAGCAAGGGTTATGTATAAATGGGGCAGCCATTTCCATTTTCCACTGGAGACAGGACCAGAACAAATTGCAGCTGGAAGAATAAGTTAGATTAAATGTACTTTCATCAGGTCATTTCTTTGTTTCCTATGACTCTTATAAACTCCAGTTGATTTTTCCAGACTCCCTTATCTCTCCAACATTTCCCTGAATCTACTGGTCTGTCCAGTCTCCTCCTTATCCCTCCAGATAGCTGAGTTTACTTGAGCTATGTCTCCATCCCAGAATGAGTTTCCTTCTCCCATCTGCCTATCCAAATCCTAACCATTTTCCACATAGGCCTCAAGTTCCTCCTCTTCCCTGAAGCTTCCCAGTCCACCCCAACCCTCCATGTGCCTCTCTTGTTAAACTACTAGGGCCCTATAGGTAGTAGGGTGCTTGGTGAACCTATTGATGGCTACAAGAGATAATTGTGTGGTGGGAATGAATGGGGTTGCTCAGAAAAAAATATGTGAGAGCACTCTGGGTTCTCCTGCAAATTGGAAGAATAGAGTATATCCCTGAGCTATTTGAACAATCCTATTCTAGAAACAGAGAAGACTAGATCCTTCGAGAAGATTCTTCCAGCTGAGGAATTCCAGCTCTCCACATCTGTTTTCCACCACCACTTTCCTACCACTCTTAGAAAGCCTGCTAGAATGACAACGTAGAATAACCCATCCCTCCCCCAACCCTTGCATACCCTCTGAGAAGAGATGACAGGGAAGAGAAAGGCAGCTGACTCTAGAGTCTTGAAGAAGACTCTACTGGGAACTCCCACCTGTGGCCAACCAGATGGGATGAAGCCCATAGAGCTGATGCTTCTTTTTGAAAAAACTGAGGCCCCTGACTGTCTTATACTATGGTAGGTTTCCTGATTTCTTAGACCTTGGCAGATTTATCTTCTCAAATTGCTTGAGAGAGACACATTGAGACTGATCCTGGGATTAGATCTTTCACATTGAGAGGGATGGACATTTGCCCACATGGTGCCCAGATGAGGGCCCTGCCTAGAACTGGGCAAGGGTAAGGAACCTGACAGATCCAGGCCAGTTCCTTCTTTCCTCTCCCTCATTCCTCCACTTCTCCTCCACCCTAGGACCTCAGCAAATATATACCAATATACCAGCAAGCTTATCGATCCCCATGGGCTTCTATTATTGCCACAAACACATGGCGTGGATGACAAGGTGTTGTTTCATCCTTCCCAGAAGAGAAGATCCAGTGAAAATCGCTCCTTCCCTAGTTCCCCTCTCCTGTTCCTGTCCCACTACCCAAGTTCACCAACATTTGTTGACATAGCACTTGATCTGTCAGGCCTAAGGGTGTGGAAGCCACAGAGCTGAGTGAAGTCTACCCTTTGCCCTCAAAGATGCCTCCCTGTAGGTTGAGAAGAAGGAGGATGCCCTGATCCTGGGGCCCCTGGGGTCCACACAGCTAACAGCACCTCTGCTCCACAGATCAACCTGCTGTTCCCCATCATCTACTTGTTGTTCTGGGCCTTCCTGCTGATCTTTAGCCTGTTGTCGGAGCCTGTGGTGTGTGGCACTGGCCTGGCCATCATGCTGACAGGAGTGCCCGTCTATTTCCTGGGTGTTTACTGGCAACACAAGCCCAAGTGTTTCAATAACTTCATTGGTGAGTTGTTGAGGGCACTGGATGGATAGAGGGCCTTCTGGTCTGGACTGGGTCTCCCGGTCAGGAGTCCTAGGCTGGTCCACAGAGCTCCGTACTAGAAGACAGGATGAGAAAGGGTGGGCGCCTTCCCAGAAACCTCTGAGGAGGGGAGAACAACTGAGGTTTGCACACAGACCTTAGACCTATAAGAAAATAGGCAACTTGACAGCCATCCTGCAGGAGCTGCCTGAGGTAGAGGCCAGGGAAGACCCTGGAACTGGTGGTCAGCAAGTGTAGGGAAGGTGCAGGACTAAGGCTTTTATGGGAATGGGCAGCCAACAAACAGGCTTCCCAGAGACAGAGGAGGTGGTAAGGTGGCTGTCTCCTGGAATGGAAGTCTCCTGAAGGTGTTGGCAGCTCTGCTGAGTCTACATCTGGGGCAGGAGATCTGGGCAGGGCCATAGCCTGGTTGGCTGTGTTGGTGGGATGCTCAGCACTGACCTGTTCTGTGTAACCTCCCATAGAGCTGCTAACCCTGGTGAGCCAGAAGATGTGTGTGGTTGTGTACCCCGAGGTGGAGGGGGGCTCAGGGACAGAGGAGCTAAATGAGGACACAGAAGAACAGCGGCAACCCATCTACCAACCCACTGCCTGCAAGGACAAGGACTCGGAGCAGCCCCAGCCCTGAGGACCACCATCCCCTCTCAACTGGCTTCTTCTTCCTATACCCCCTTTTTGCCCTCCTTCCCGGGCTAGGTCCCACCCCAACACACACACACACACACACACACACACACACACACACACACAGAGACCCCTCTGCTTCTGTCAAGCAGGGGCAGGACCTGGGTGTGGGTGTAAAAAACTATAAACAAAGACACTGACATTTGTACCCAAAGAACCAGCTTCTTACCACCAGGGCCTATGTCCAAAACCCTTGTGAGGGTTTGCTCCAAGCAGTGGGAGGAGAGTGGAGTTGCTGGGGGTATCCTACAGGGCCTTCCTGTACCGCCCTGGGGGCTCAAACCCTCACTTGCCTCCTCAGGAGCCCAGTTCAGTACTGCCTTCCCTCCCCATTCCTGAGCCCAAGGGAGGCCTCTGCTCAGAGAATTGGAAGCAACAGTGAGTCTTTTGGGGAGGGACAGACTCAAGCAAATCTGTCATCTTTAAAGGTCAACTGGAGAGACCCACATCCCTCTCCCTTCACTAGGGACCCAAGAAATCAGAGAGATGCTTCCCTCTGTTCTCTCCTCTCCCCCTCCCCATGTACCTCCCCCCACCCCAGCTTGGGATCCCTGGCTAGAGCAAGGTTCCTGTTGGGACACCACCTTCCTACTGAGCTAAGGACCAATGAGCAGGAGAACTGCCCCCTCCTCCTAACCCCAAGCCAGGCCTGTGGAAGAGATTGGGAAAGGCTCAAATTGCAGAAACCCAGCCCTGCCCCTGTCTCCTGCATCCTGACCCCCATTCGGTGCCAAAGCTTCCTGAAGCCAGAAAGTCTTGTTTTCAGTGTAGTGGACATTTTTCTCCTGATGGCAAAGCTGCTCAGCTCCTCTTCCCTCCCTACTCCCACGAGAAGAAGCAGTCACTCCATTATCCCTGCAGCCATGCCCCCAACATGCCCCCTGCCGGCACCCCCATCATGTCCTTTTCCTCCTCTCTGGCTTGGCTCTGGGACCAACCAATGTGAAGGCTCCCCAAGCCCTTCAGGCCTGAAACCCAAGCCAAATCAGCCTTAAGTCACCTCCCATCCAAGAACTGGACCTAAAAATACTCCTTGATTTCTAACCCTCAGGACAGACCTGGTATGAAAAGCCTTCCTGGAATGGAGGGTGCTTTCCCACCCACCCCCCAGAAGTGCCCATCCCATAAGCTGGAAGACTATTTGGGGAGAGAGTGTCTTCTGAAGGCTAGTTCATCCCTCCTCCCCCTACTCAGATACCCCCCTTTTTTGGTCCCACCACTGCCTGTCTTTAGACAGCCTCCAAGACAGGATGAAAGGGCAGTGGCAGAAGGTACCCATTTTGGAGACACATTCTCTATGGTATGTGGACTTCTGGCCATCCTGTGGGCAGAGGCTGCCTTTCCCTGCACTCCAGAGGAAGGCCACCATGTTTGCCCTTCCTGCCACACTTGCTGTGCTAAGGACTAGGATCTTTTCATCACAAAGCAGGATCCCCTCTTTCCTACCTCCCTGTACCATCTGCTTAGACTAGAACACGTGGGGAGTGCTCCTGGCTTGCTTGGCTCCACCAACGCCCCACCTGGCCTGCCTGACTCCCCATTGGTGAGCTGCCAGGTTTGGTTTGAGTTCTGGTCCCTTCCAAGTGGAGGGCAGGATAGGGCTGGCCCCTCAAGGGTCAGGGAACCGTCCTCCTGTTCTCTGTTCTCATTCCTCCAACCTCCATCCCTCCTTCAATTGTTGGGGTTGATTTGTTTGTTTGTTTCATAAAGTGAATGCCTTACTTTTTTGGATAAATATTTTTGAAGCTGGTATTTCTATTTCTTTTGGATTTTTTAATGTAAGGTTGTTTGGGGTGGGGGGAGGGCCTTAGTTATACCTGAATAATAATCTTCTGTCGTTGAGTTGGTTGAGGGTTAGAGTTCGGTTTGTGGAGGGTTTTTTGTTTTTTGTTTTTGTTTTTTCTTTTGATGTAATAAAATTTTAAATGGAAATGAAGTTGTTGGTGGTAATAACTCAGTGATCTTCTGAAACAAAGTCCCCAGGTGTTTCCTATCTCATGAGGATGCTTTGGTTGCCAGCTTCACCCCAGAATGGCCCTTGCTCTGTTCCAGGGACTCAGTGCCAGTACAAATACCACCTCTTTGGGTTTGTTGTTGTTGTTGTTGTTGTTGTTTTAACTCCCTCTCGTTTTGAACCAAAAACTTTCTCATTGCTTCAGTAAAATCAGAAAGTGTTAAAGTTCCTACTTTACTGAGAGCCCACA
Organism: Felis catus; assembly: GCF_018350175.1. Lineage (NCBI taxonomy): Eukaryota > Metazoa > Chordata > Mammalia > Carnivora > Felidae > Felis > Felis catus. The sequence goes on along the minus strand of NC_058373.1, from coordinate 73,650,666 downwards.
AACTAGCTGGGAAGAAGAACCTCCTCACTGCCCAGTTGGGGACATGGATGACAGACAGCACTAAGTTGAGTGGAGGGAGGCAAAGGCAGGGTGGCTCCCCAAGGCCAGATCAGCAAAGGCTTCTGGCACCAGGACAGCTGGCACCAGGTGGGAAAGGAAGGGACAGGCTGAGCTTGTGGAGAGATGCCAGGGAGACTTGGGAAAACACCCAGCCAGATACAAGGGGTTTGACAGGAGGGACTAGGAGGTGAGACACAGTCCCCCTCAGTTGCACAGAGCAGACTGAGAGGACCGTGTCTAGTTAGAAGACTAGGAAGGCTGCTGAGTGAGGACAAAGGAGGGAGCAGGTACAGTAGGAACAAGTTCGCCTCGTGCTTTGGGTTAATTGCTGGAGGAAGTTGATAGGATTAGGCCCAGTCCTTGCTTGGAGTGCCTCCTTTGTGGGCAGCCTCCCAGCTGCCTGTCCTGGGGCTGCATTACTCCAGAGCCAGTACTCCTGGCAGACACGGGCAGGGGAGGGGGTTATTAAGACATCACCCTCTACCATCTAGGACACGTGAGGACACAGGCAGGCAAAATGCCTCCACTCCCAGTCCTGGCCTGGCCCCAACACTCCTCATTTATGGCTGGCATTTCTTCTAGACTCAGACTGGAGGTGTGCCAGTCACAGGGGTACAGATGCTTGGCTCTGAGTCCCAGGTCAGCAGCCACTAAACAGCTTGTGTCCTTGGGCAAGTCACTTAACCTATATAGCACTTTTAGAGAAAAGGAAAAGAAAAAAAAAAAAAAAGGATTAAACCTATTCTCAAAGAGTCCTTCAATCTCCCAGCCCAAGGTTGTCCCCAGAGAGCAAGGGCAAAACTGGGCAGAGGCCAGTCTTGTGCAAGAGGCTTCTCTCCAGGACTCAAATCCACCCTTTTGAACCCCCTCTGCCCCAATGCACATACTTTTCCTTCCCATGGCTGCCAGTATATTCTCCATGTTGCCTCATTCCAGCAAGTCTGGCCCTTCCCAGTCCCCTCTCACCCTGTGGAGACACTTGTTCCTATCCACTGCCACCATCCCCCTAAGGTGACATTTGCTGACCTTTTTAACCTGGTCAAATGGGAAAATGTAGTCTCTTCCTGGGCAACATGCATTTATTTTTAACCTGGGCTCTTACCCTGTCTTAACCCTGTTAGTCACTTTAATGGTAGGAATTCAGATGCTCTGACCTTAGGGACTTTGGGGGTCACTGAAATCATAGCTGCTTGAGCATTCATTTGTTAGTTGCACAACATATCTTAGAACCATCGTGTCCAAGGGGTTTGTTATATGCTATGAGAATAGCAAACTTACTCCTGAATTTTCCAAATCAGCACAGATTTCAAATACTTAGTCCCGTTGACTCCATGAAAATATTCATACTTGACAATCCACCTCTACTAATTATAATTCAGGCAATATGGTCAGCTGAAGAAGTCCAAAAAGTGGATCTGACCTTACCCTCAAGGAGCAAATAGTCTATGATGGAAAGAAGGCACATGACATGTACATGTGCACTTTCGGGCATGGCTGATTGCCCACACCAGGTAGACTTCAAGCTGAGTCCGCCAGATCCCTAGAACCTGTATGGTGCCTGGTGCCTACATGCCCCAAAATACCTGTCAAGTTAAGGCATCGGATGAGGCTACACATAGTTTGTCTACTTAGGAGACACAGATAAACCACAAGAGGTGGTCAGAGGAAGGGCAGAAGAAGACTGAACATTTACTGATAAGTTGCTCTCTATACATTATCTTATTCAAAGTAATAAACAATCCAGCAAAGTAGACTTTACTACTGCCATTTTACAAGTAAGATTAAGTAACTTGCCTGAGGCCCCCCAGCTGGGAAGTGACAGAGGCAGGATGTAAGCCCAGTTCTCTCTGACACTTGACTGCCATGTTTGGCTGCCTCCCTGTTGGAAGGACCCGGTGAAGGAGGTGACTTTTGAACTGAGACCTGTTACAAAGTCACTAAGATAATATATCATGCATTGTTTCAGTTAATGCAAACAGGTAGCAACTGAAGCAGCACAGGAGGAAATGATCCTGCTGGCCAAGGAGGCTTCTTTCCACTCCTGAGTAACTCCATGGAATCCAAGAAGCCCCCTGCTCTTAGCTGGCACTGCCCTCCCCTCCTCTGTTCCTGTCCAGTACCCACTCCTCCCCTGCAGGGACATCCAGAATGCAACCTGCCCCACCCCCACCAAGCCCCTGGGTTACTGGGAAACACTGATGTCAGTACTCCAACAACGTCAGCCACCAGCCTGGGAGGTGAGAGACCGAGATCACTTATCTCCTACTGGCCCCAGCCTTTCTCATTTCCTGCCAGCTCTATTTGCACACTTCCCTGCTTCCTCCAGCGCCCCCTCCCCCGCCCCCCCTTCACTGGCTACTGGCTACTGACACGGTCTCTCGCTCCCCCCAGGAGGGCTGACTGAGGGCAAACATGGCTCTCTGAGTCACACAGCTCCCCATTTCCACACCCCTTCTTGCCTGGGGGTTTCAAGAACTAGCCTACAGCCCTATCCCCCAGGACCAATACTGCATCCTTGTGTGACCTTGGGAGGTTTGGCCTTTCAGCCTTGTTTTCCTCTTTTATAAGGCAGAGATAAAAAATACCCTCTGTCTTGCTTACCTTCCCCCTTAACTCACAGGGAAATGGTCAGCATGGAAAAGTAAATGTTTCAATGATCAAAAAAGCGTAACCCCAGAAAATGCCAGGCCTTAGCCATCATCACTATTCCAAAGTCAGAGAGGGCTAGAATTTCTCCTCATTAAAACAAGGCCCTGGCCCCAGTCCTCTCAGCCTACCCACCCTCCCGGTAACTACACTGCAAGCCCCCACCCCGCGGCGATTCTTCTTCCTCCTTCTGGGGGCCCAGCGGCGGCTTGCCCTTGTCATGGCTGTGGGAGGCTGCCCTCTGTCGGCCCCCGGATGCCTGACCACAGCAACCCCTCAAATCCTGAATTCTGGACCAACATTGCCACCTGGTGGTCAACAGAGGCACTCCTGCCAAACTGAAGTACTTCAGCTCTGGTACCTGTTTGACCCAAGGTCCTTTGAAAAGGAGATCAGATAGAAATCTCCCCATCTGGTCCCTGAGATCTGTCTCCAGGATACACGCAGATCTCCCCATGCCAGGACAGGGCTTTCAGAGGAAGTACCTTAAGCTGTGCCCTTGGAGATGGGAGGGAGGAAAGAAGATGCTAACCAGCCTGACGGGTAGGCAGCCATGTCTACATTTGCATACTTTATTTTAATGTTCAATGCCACACATATCCCCTCTGCATTTGCCCTGGCCCTTCATGTACCCTACTTATCAAACCTTCTGGCCTCCACAGGGTACTCACAGCATCTGCTGGTGATAAAAAAGTTGGTGACACATTTCTGTGTCCTTTCCTTTTCTGGACCTATAGTCCCTTTTGTAGGAGAAATTCAATAGGTAAACACAGAGCAACTGCAATACCTCTAACAGGAGAGAGTGGGGAGTTCCCAGAGCAAAAAGAAAAGGGAAGGGAGAGGGGGCTCAGCATGAGACAAAACGTGCCGAGGTTGGGCTTCTCCTGGAAACCCTGCAACAGAGTCCCAGGAAGAGGTGATGACAAAAAGAGAAGTCTTCTCAAGACTTGCAAGAGGAAGTGGACCCAAGAGACATGCATCGAGGTCAGAGAACGGCTATGCAGAAGGAAAGACAGCAAACCGAGCTGCAGTGAGTGCCTGAGCCCTGCGGCACAAGGCACAGGAAACAGGGCAGAGCCCCAGGACCAGATGGGGGGGTGGGGGCACAGTGCCAGCCTGAGGCTCTAGCAGTGCAGGGCAGCTGGAAGAGAGAGCACTGGAGTCACTGGAGGAGTGCAGCTGTCGGCTCCTGGGTCAGCAGCCTGCCTGAGCCTGGGGCACGGGGCCCAAGTCCTGAGCAGGTGCCTCAGCCAAGCCTTGGCAGTCAGGGATAGTGCCAGGCTGCAAGGGCTACCCAGGGCTGGAAACATAAGAGGGTTCGGGCTATTGCACAAAAACCTAGCAAATGCTCTGCACCACTGTGCAGGCTTGGTCCCAGAACCTGTCACTACTTCGTAAACCCCTCAAACAACACCCCCTGGCCTGTACCTAAGAGAATGCCCTGGGAGGTGGGGCTACAAAAGGAACTGACTCCCCCTGGGGGTAGGTGGAGCCCAGCGCTGGGTTGGGGGGGCGGGGGGCAGAGAGGGAGGCGTGTCAAGGGAGGAGCTCAGATCCGGCTGGGGTCGGCACTGGCAGAGGGTTTTCTCTGTTCATTCTGACTTGGCACCTCATCTGCACAGAACTTTTTAGAAGTCGGAGGGAGGAGGACACTCAGAGTGAGGTGTTGCCCTCAAGGAGGACTCTGGAATCCCCTGGACTCAACAGGGAGGGGGGAGGCATTCCCAGAAGCATCAGCTCCCAGGCGTCTGAGAACCCTGGCTTGGACCCTGACCAAAGAGTGCTCCCAACTGCTAAATAGGCCAGGGGCCCCCTTTCTCTAAGCCCTGCATCCCTTCCTCCGGGGTGCGCCCTGCCCCTCCCTGAGTCACCCCAAGGAGAGAGGAGGAAAAAAGGGAAGAGAAAAGAGGCATTGACTACAGGGGAAGGAAAAGGAAACAGCAGAGGAGGGAGGAGAGAGGCCACACAAGAGTGGGTGACAGAGGAGTCCGGAGAGGGCAGATCTAGGGCAGATCTAGGGCAGGGGGAGATAGGGAGAGGGCAGGTCGAGCATCCCAGAGGGTGCCCCAAGAGCAGGGCTGCAGGGGCGGGGAGCTGAGGGGGCGGGCCGGCCATGTCCCACGGGACCTACTACGAGTGTGAGCCCCGGGCTGGCCAGCAGCCACTCGAGTTCTCAGGGGGCAGAGCGGGGCCTGGAGAGCTGGGGGACATGTGTGAGCATGAGGCCTCCATCGACCTCTCCGCCTACATCGAGTCTGGGGAGGAACAGCTCCTCTCTGACCTCTTCACTGTGAAGCCAGCACCTGAGGCCAGAGGGCTTAAGGGACCTGGAACCCCTGCCTTCCCCCACTACCTGCCGCCCGACCCACGGCCCTTCGCCTACCCGCCACATACCTTCGGCCCTGACAGGAAGGCACTGGGGCCTGGCATCTACAGCAGCCCAGGGAGCTACGACCCCAGGGCTGTGGCCGTGAAGGAGGAGCCCCGGGGACCAGAGGGCAGCCGAGGGGCCAGCCGTGGTGGCTACAATCCTCTGCAGTACCAAGTAGCACACTGTGGGCAGACGGCCATGCACCTGCCCCCAGCCCTGGCAGCGCCCAGCCAGCCCCTGCGCGTCCTCAAGGTAAGAGCAGGTCAAATCCCGTCCCTGGCACCCAGGAGCTGGAGAGAGGCCCGTGCTGGTGCAGGATTCTGAACTCCCCGCTTACACTAACGAGTCTATGTTTGATGTTGCTGTGTGGAACTGACCCAGCCCAAAGCTCTCTGTGCTCACCACCACGCCCTCCCCCCCGACCAGGACCCCTCTTTGCTTCTCTGTGAATTCATGCTTATCCTAGACCCCACCGTATGGTTGGAACCCAGTGTGTCCTGCAGCCCCTGTGGCCAGCCGACCTGCCCTGACCTCAGGTCCCACCAGCTTCTCTGCTGCCCATCAGCCCTTTCCTCTTGTTTCTCTGCCACCTGCTTCTAGAAGAGAAAATACCTACTGGTCGTAGGACTAGAGACTCGAGAGAGACTGAAGGAAAGTGTCCTCAGACCCTGTGGGAACATGAAAGGAAGTTTTGGTCAGAGCGGGGGACCCTCTGCACGCGGCAGGGCAGTGGCTGTTCTCACTGAGAGCCAAAAGCTGGCTCTGGATCCCATATCTCTTTGACGCCCAAGTGTGCCTGTGCTGCTGGGATTCCTGCCCTGCCTCCACTCTGCTTCCTGGCCAGAGCCTCACCTCTGGTCCTTCTGTGTCCCCTCCAGGCCCCTGTGGCCGCCGCCGCACCCCCCTGCAGCCCCCTCCTCAAGGCGCCATCCCCAGCTGGCCCCTCACACAAAGGCAAGAAGGCGGTGAACAAGGACAGCCTGGAGTACCGGCTTCGGCGGGAGCGGAACAACATTGCTGTGCGCAAGAGCAGGGACAAGGCCAAGAGGCGCATCCTGGAGACGCAACAGAAGGTGCTGGAGTACATGGCAGAGAACGAGCGCCTCCGCAGCCGCGTGGAGCAGCTGACCCAGGAGCTGGACACCCTCCGAAACCTCTTCCGCCAGATCCCCGAGGCTGCCAACCTCATCAAGGGCGTGGGGGGCTGCAGCTGAGCCCAGCTGGCAGACTGTGACACCAGCCCCCGGCCTGACCCTGCTGGGGCCCTAGAGCCCTTACAGGTTGAGCCTGAGACATAGACCATGGACAAATGGCAGCGGGTGGCAAGGGAGGAGGGCAGACCCCAGCATGATGATTCTATGGCTGAATAAAATTGCACTATGACTCAGTAATGGGCCTGCACACTGGGCCTTGGCCTTCTCCAGCGGCCGGTGGGGGGGGGGGGGGATTTCATGTGTGGCATGGGGGCCTCAAGGGCAGGGAATGCATATGGCTGGGTCTGTATGCCTCTCGGTTCCATGCACAAATGAATACCCCAGAATACAGATACACTGCCCACAGCTCTCCCCTGACACGCCACACGGCCAAGCTGCGTGTCTGTCACTCTGCTCCGCTCTCCCCCTGCCCCTAGCCAAACCCACTCTATCCTTCTGGATAATGAAGGCACACCACCCCTGCAATCCCACAGGACTGGAACAGCCTCTGGATGTTTCCCTAACAGAGTTCTGTGGCTTGTGGGGGGATCCCAGCACCTCCCAGTCCCTGTGTCTAGGCCTGCTGACCCCAGCACCTTGATATATAGGTCTGGGAGCTCCTGTCAGCTTCCAGATGGCTCTGCCACATTTATGGTCCCCTAGCTCTTAATCCAGGACTCAACTTTTTCTCTCCAGTTCCACAGCTTGAGCCCACCAGGCTGACAGCCCCCCCACACATGGCTCCTATCCACCCACTCCCTCTTTGCCCCTCATTCCCTGGGGCTTGAGTTCTCCAAAGCACTAGAATCTGAGTGCCTGGGGGAGGACTCCGTTGGGAAAGGCCTGAGACCTGTGTGTATGAAAGAAAGTTGATAATGACAAGATCACCTCTGTCAGTAAACCCCTTGGTTTTGTTGTTGTTGTTGTTGTTGTTTAATGTTGATTTATTTTTGAGAGAGAAACAAAGCATGCGCATGAGCAGGGGAGGGGCAGAGAGAGACGGAGACACAGAATGTGAAACAGGCTCCAGGTTCCAAACTGTCAGCACAGAGCCTGATGCCAGGCTCAGACTTGCAAGCCGTGAGATAGTGACCTGAGCTGAAGTTGGACACTCAACCGACTGAGCCACCCAGGCACCTCTACCAGTGAAATCCTTTGTGCAAAGTATTCTTTCTTGCTAGAACTCTAGCCCTCTTAAGAGGCTCCAGGTGAATCTCCCTCCGGTTCTTCCAAGCTGTGTGACCTGAACCAGTGACTTCCCTCTATGCCTCAATTTCCTCATCTGTACCATGGGAGTAGGATTAATACCCATCTCACAGTGTTGTTATGTTCATAGATAAACAGGGCCTGGCACATGGTGAGATGAATAGTTGTTATTATTCCACTTTACTAGAACCGGAAGGACCTCAGGATCTCATCTAAACTTCTCATTTTGTAGGTGAGGAAACTGAGGCCTCAGGAAGAGAAAGGGACTTAGCCAGAGTCACAGGATTGCTTAGAAGCAGAATCAAAAACAGCTCCACAAAAATCACAGATCTCAAGAGGTGCTGGAAGAGACCTCAAGAGATCGGCTGGTGGGCTTTGGCCTCAGACAAGCAAGATAGTGCGAGCCACATCTTACAGATAAAGCCAGAGGGGATAAGAGACATTCTCCTGAGGCTCTCTCAGTCCCTTTGCTGTGTCAGTACACGGCACTTGTCTCTACTCCTTGCTCACACCCTCCCCACAGAGGCACACAGGGTGGGCCTGAGAGTCCCTTCAATAAGTAACCAGGAATTATGGGCACATGAGAGACATAAGACACAATAGGGGCTAGAGTCTCTCCTGGGCCGCCAGTGACTTGTAGGCCACTGCTGAGAAAGCCCGAGTTAGACACTAAGGAATAACTTTCTGACAGGTGGAAAGACTGAATCTTCCCAGTCTCTCCCTCTCTCTCCCTTCCCCTCATCTCCACATCCCCAGGGGCAGAGACTTCCTATATCTTGGGCATCCGTGGGCAGCACGGCCAGCCTCACCCAGGACTCGGTCCCTTTTCCTGCCTTTGTCTCTGTGTCCCTCAGGCATCCTACATCTGTCCTACATCTCTCCTTGGATCCCACTGCCACAGATCTGGTCTGCACAGACAGATCTGAACGTCAATAGCTGGTTTATTCCTCAGCCGTGGGGCCTTCTGAGTTTGTAAGGGGGAGGCGCCAGTCTCTGTGGATGTCCGGGAGAATCCCGCACCTTCCTTTTAGCCCAGGGGGATGGGGTTGCATAAGGGGGGTTTGTACAGAACATGGTAAGTGACTCAACCTCCGGATTTCCTCCTCTCAGCTCAAGACCACTGCCCCTTGACTTATTTTCAAGGTTCTGGGTGATGGGACCTGGGTTGTTCAGCACCAACTCCGTGCTTCTTTCCCACAGCTCTGAATCGGGTCCCCGCCCAGCCGTCCACCATCCTCTGGGCAGGTGCTTGGCACCAGGGCTGGAGAAGGGTCCCAGCGCCGCTGTGAGAAAAGAACACACCTGGTGCCTGCGTGACAAGGAGTGTTGAGCATGCCCCAATGCTCTGGCAGATCATGTCCCAGGGGGATGACACATAGCCAGGGGTCACACTTTCTGAATGAGGCTTCTAACTTGACCTCCTCTGGTTTGGGCCAAAGTAACTTGTTCAACAAGTATTTGTTGAGCATCTGTCCCTGTGCCAGGCTCTTGCAAGGTGTTGAGAACACGGTAGTGACCCAGACAGACCCAGCTCTTCACTGAAGGAGTAGGAAGAAAAGGACAACAAGCGAGTGCACTATCTTCCTTTGCCTTTCTAGGTGCCCCCTACCCTTAGTCATCCTGCTGTGTTCCAGGCATGACTGGACGTTGGAGAGCAGCAGGAGGGCACCCTCTCTGCGGTAGGGGACAGGTGCTGCCCAAGGCTCTCTTTCACAGGCTCCCTGCCCTTATGGCCCTGGGGGCTGTAATGGACCCTCGCTGCAGCTAGCCAGTTTCTTCATCTCTCCTTGCAACTTTCCCTTAATCCCTTCAGTCAATCCATTAATACCTCCATTTGGGGAAACCAAACAGATAAACAGGGAGGGAGGTTATTTTATTTATTTAAAAAAAAAAACTTTTTGTTTGCATGTATTCATTTTTGAGAGACAGAGCACAAGGGGGGGAGGGGCAGAGAGAGAGGGAGACACAGAATCCGAAGCAGGCTCCGAGCTGTCAGCACAAAGCCCGATGCAGGGCTCGGACTCACAGACGGCGAGATCATGACCTGAGCCAAAGTCAGACACTTAACCGACTGAGCCACCCAGGCGCCCTAGGAGGGAGGTTATTTTAGCTGGGGTGGTCAAGGAAGGCTTCTCTGAGAAAGTGACACTGGAGTTGAAACCTAAAACATTTCAAGGAGGAGGCAGATGTGCCAAATTGGGGTGGAAGGGTGAGCAGAGGGGAGAGCAAAAGGTGAAGGTTCTAAAATCTGGGTGATCAAGAAGAAGAAAGCAAGCCAAGTGAGGCTGGCTGAATGGAAAGAAGAAGGAAAGGGGTGAACAAGAAAGCACCTCCCTCTGTCTAGAATGGAATTGCAAAGGACCCTCTCTCCCCTTCCCATTCCCTCTGTGGGACAGGACAGTCCCTAAGAAACTGAGGTGTCACAGACAGCAAGCATCCAGCACCCAAACCCCTTCTCCAACCCACCCTCACCCCCCAAAGCAGAGCTGCCTCAGAGAAAGAAGAGGCAGAAAGAAGTGCTCATCCTTGGGCTGCGGTGACTTTAAGAAACCAGCAAATCAAGGTCCAAACAGCACACACATGCGTCCCATTGCTTTAGCCTCCACAGTGGGTTCAGGCCCGCTTTTCCTTCATGAGCTGAACAGGGGACCGGGATGAGAGTGCTGAGCTGAGAGACAGGACCTCAGGCCCCTGGGAAACGGCTGAGGAGAAGGAACGCTAGTTGGTGATACCGGGAAGAGAGGAAGCTGCCCAAGGTGAGGCAGCCAAGGTCAGTCCTGCAGTGGCTGCTTGTGAAAGCTGCTCCCCTGCTCAGTGCACACCTCCCCACCCCATCCCCCATGGATTGCCACACGCCTGGGCCCCCAGGGCCCCCATCCCAGTGTTGCAAGATCCCGGTTGGGGTAGTGGGGGTGGAAAGGGGCCTCTTCACCGCCACCCCTACCCTGTGCCAGCCAGGGAGGGGGCTCTGGGATGCAGGGGGCTGTATAGGAGATGCTGAGGCAACAATAGACAGGGCTGGCTGAGGGCCTGTGCACCTCCTCTCTGACAGGCCAGTCACTTCCTGTCACCCTCGCTGGCCCCTGGCAAGCAGACCTCTCCTCTCAGCCTGCGCTGTTCCTAAGTGGGAATGGTTAGACTTGGGCAGGACTCCTGACTGGACTTTGTCAGCTGCTCCTATAAGCAGGCCCAGCCCCAGAGAAACTTCCTTGACTCATGAGAAATTCCCTGAGGCAACCCTGCTGGGGACATTGTGGGAAAATGGCTGCCATTCTGACTTCTGGAAGTAGCAGAAGGGTCCTAGGACTTGGGAAAAGCCAGGCTTCCTAACAGGGAGATCCCCACCTACAGAGCCATAGCCTCCCCCTGTGGTTTTAGAAACAGAGATCTAAGGTAGGTGAAGGCAAGCCATAGGTAGAATGGATCCCCCACACCCCAAAAGCCAAACTTCAACCCAAGGCCCCAAACTGTCCAACCCTCTGTTGCCCCCCACGCCTAGCACTGTTGCCCCTGGCCAGGCCATCCAGCCCTGCTGCAATCGGGACGGTTTGCAAAACGCCTGCTAGCTCCCGCTTTGTCACCATCTGAGGTTAGGACTGTACTTGGGAGATAAGCCCAGGCCCCACCCGCCCTCCAGAGTGAGACTGCTGGCCTGCTGCAATCGGGACGGTTTGCAAAACCCCTGCTAGCTCCCGCTCTGTCACCATCTGAGGTTAGGACTGCGCCCTAAGATAAAGTCTAGCCCCGCCCACTGGCTCTGCCTTCAAACTTCTCAGGCAGCATGGCCAAGAGACAGAGCTCCTGGGAAGCCTCACTCAGGCCCAGCACCAGCACAGAGATGCCTTCTGCCTGGTCCTCTCCTCCCTACCTTTCCCCTCCATCCCCAGCCTCACCTCTGCACGTTGTCATTACCACCCTCTCCCTGCACTGGCCATCTGCTCTCTTCACCTCCCATCCCCATCCTTCCTTCCCCCTCACCTCCCTCCTGTCTCCTCATCACACCCATTCATGTACTCATTTGCTCAAAGAATAGTTATAACACCTACTCCAGGCTGGGCACTTTGCTTGTTCTAGAAGCTACAGGATACACAAAGAGAATAGTCCCTGCCCTCATGGAGCTTACAGATTCATGAGGGGGCCAGACATAACACCACAAATAAATTGATAATTCTAAATGGGCAGTGCTATGTGGCAAAAGTAAAGGGGCAACTGGGATGGATGTTACCAAGGGCACCTGACTTAAAGGTGAAGGTCAGGCAAGGCTTCTTCAAGGAAGTAACATACAGATATCTCTAAAAGGTGAGGAGTTGGTCTGGCAAAGAGCAGAGGTTCCCAGCAGATGGAGAAATGTATGCCAAGGCCCCAGGCAGGCCCTTCCTGGTCACTGACAGTGGCTGGGGGACAGACCAAGTCAGAGAGGGGCTGAGACCAGATCTCCCTCTGATGGGATCCAGAGCATCAGAGGCAGGAACCACCTCCCAAGGGAGGTGGACATTTCCTCTCCTCCAAGGAGAAAGAAGGGACAGCCGGACAGCAGCAGACAGGTAGGATGTAGCAGGCTGTGGCCAGTTCTGTCTGTTTTCACCATGAAAAGAGGTGAGTGTCAGCGATGAAGCAGGAGGCTCTGAGAAGCAGGCTTCCAGGTGTAAGACCTCAGGTGATGAGAGGAAAGAGGACTGAGATTTCTGACTGGAGAGCATGGCTCTGCTGAAGTCAATGATGACAATGGAGTGACAACAGACTGTTCTCCTGGGTGATTTCCCTCTGTGGTCCTTAGCTTCTGGGGGCCAGGGTAGAGAAGTCAAATGTTGGGAGGCAGGATAGACAGGATAGACAGTGAAGGGGGTGGGGGGGGTACTTCGAAGGAGGGATTTAGTGATGAGCATGGAACCCAAGGCCGAAGATGAAAAGACAGGAAGGGCCAGCGGTCCTTCCATGAGCCCCTAGAACAGCTGCAGTAAGCCTACTTGAGCAAACAAACCGTAAGGAAAGGAGATCATAGCAGACAGCACGATGTTTGATTCAGTTATTTCATAGGTGCTGCAGTTTCTGGTGATGATAAGGCTCCCAGGAGTGGCTTGTGAGGGTGGAATGGAGAATGTTAGAGATGGGAGAGTGAAGGAACTGAGAGGTCAGTGTGCTGGACAGAGCATCCACACAGGCACCACCACCACCAAGACATCCTCTGTTCAGTCCCATCCTCTCCCACACCCCGCCCTCATCCTAGCTGGCTTTCCCTTCCTCCCCTTCCTCCTCAGCACGTCCCTCCCAGTCTCTAATTTCCTCCCTCTGCACCCTCTTCTCACCTCTTCCCCTCTGGGATCTGCCCCACCCTCTCCCATGCCTCATCCTCTTCTTATGCTGCTTCCCTCCAATCTCCACCTATTCTCCTTGCCCCCTCTTTCTCATCCTGCCCCTCCAATCCATCACGATCATGCTATGCCCTTGAGAACACTATTGCATTTTGGGTTAAACCCCACACTCACCACCTACTCACTTTGCCTAATTTTGCCATGCCTCGGTTGTAAAATTGGAATATTTATAATAATACGTACCCTGGAAGGTTGCCAAAAGGAATATGTGAGTCTAAAGTACTTGGAAGATGTCTGGGCACAAAGGGAATGCTCCAATGACTGTTATTCTCACCCTCTCTCCTTTCCTCCTCTCTTTCCTCCCAGCCACCTTCCCACCTCCATTATCCCTCTGTGCCGACTTCACACCTCTTCAAAGAGGCACAGGCGAAATCAGACTCAGCCCCTGCCCACAGTCTAGCAGGGGAACAAGCACAGAAATAAATGTCAAGAGAATATAATAAGTGCTAGATGCGCAAGAGCTGCTATTGGAGAACAGGGGCTATGCAAACCACCTCTGCCTGGGGGAGTAAAGAAAAAACTCAGCAGGTGGATACCCTCTGAGCTGGCTCTAGGAGGATGGGGAGGAATTTGCCAGGCAAAGGCAGGACAGAGGTATTCCAGCAGAAGAAACATGAGGTGTTTCTTGTGCTGTTTCTGCTGGAAGGTACGAAGTTCTGCATGCGTGTGTGAAGAAGTTAGCCTGACCCCCGGCCCTGGTGGGGGTGCCCCTCCTCTGCGCGGCCATAAGGGGGCAGCAAAGCATCAGGAGCGGCTGCAGAGGGGCCGGAAAACGGAAAGCCACACAGACCTGGACTCCCTTGCCCCAAGCCTCACCACAAGGGTTTTCCCCAAATAGGCTGCCCTGCCAGGAAAAAGAGGGAGTCTGATAACGTGCAGAATAGGGTTTGTCTTAGAAAAAGAACAAGAGTCCCCTAAAGATTTGTACACATGTTGATAAGAACAGAACAGCTCTCCACTGAGTTGGAAGTGTCTGTGGAATATGTACTGTTGACGTGACTTGGTATTTACCATGAGCATGGACACTGTTCTCAGCACTTTACAAATCTTTGCTTTCTCCTCAGAGTAGCCTGGTCAGGTAAGTATAATCACCCCCCTTTTGCAGATGGGAACACGGAGGCACTGGGCCAAAGCTGCATAGGCAGAAAGTGGCAGAGTTGGTTTGGCTCCAGCGTTTGGCTGCCTCCCTTGTAATCACCTTTCCAGCCACAGCTGTGGCGTGTCAAAGTATCAAATCCAGCCTCCCTAGGAAGTCAGCAGCCCTTCTGGAAACTCTCATCCTGTCAGGAATTAGCAGTGTTGCTTTATGTCATTTCACCCCTGACCTGTTTCTTCAAAAGTTAAACAATGGGGTTAGGTTCTGTTCCTTCATCCACAACACAGACGGATGACTAGGCCCTCGGGACTGTGCCGAGTGCTGTGACTACAAAGCCAGCCAGGAAGCAGGCTTACCTTGAAGGAGTGCAGGATGTGGAGGGAGTGCCTCTAAGCCAACAATTATAGAAGGAGAGGGAAGGGGAGGCCTTCTGTGAAGTGGGCCTCCTCCCCTCCCCAGAGCGAGAGTGGAATTTGGGCAGGAGGTGTTAAGTAAGAAAAGCTTCCCGAAGTAATTATAGGGGAGGTAGGAATTAGCCAGGCAGGCAGGAAAGGGGTGGGGGTGGGGGGGGGAAGGATGTGAAAACACAGTGTGAACAAAGAAAACAGAGGGACTTCCAAGAGCTGGGTGAGAACATCTTTGAACATCTTCTCTTAATGTCCGCTGTAAGAGTTGACTTTCCCCCGCAGCATGCCTATCTGTGAAGCCTCACAGAGCTAACACAACAGCCTCTCCTAGGAGGTGTCAGTCAACCATCATGTGTTTGTTGAGCACCTACTAAGTGCCCTATACAGATGGGGGTGATGCCTAAAAGTCTTGCAGTCTGGTTAGAGTCCACCCAGTTCTGATACCGGGGGTAGTGCCATGCAGAAGCCTTGTTTGCCCATCTCCAATGAAGTAAGTAGGCATCTGTGAAGCACAGAGTGCCCCCCCCCACACACACACACCCTTATATTAACACCAACTTTTTAGTTCTAGGAAGGTTCCAAGGTTGTCCACTCAGAAAGGCAGGGGAATTAGGATGAGAGATGAAAGAGGGTTAGGAGGGTTTCCCAGATGGCACAGGCTCCTGTTTGGAGAGATCAGTTGAGGCTTTAGGAATAACACTGCCCCGCCCCCCAGCTCTCCACTCTGGCATGGGGGGTGGGGGTGGGGCGCAGCTTTGATCCTTGTGCTTCACATCCGACCTCCTGGGGGTAACTATAGATTTAGTCAACAAGACTCCAATCTTAAAAAAAAATAAGCAAGAGTGGTGGAGAGGGTATGGAGAGAGATAGTAAAGAGAGGGCAGCCAGAAGTAAGTGAGGCAAGGAAGAGAGGAGCAGAAGACAGGATCCAGGGCACGTTAGGGAGGACCACTTGTGAGATGTTGCTGCTGCTGTTCCTGGGGATTGCTGCAGGCAGATGCCTACACGATGAGACACAGAAGTCTGTGAGCCTGCTCAGGCCCCCTCTCTCCCAACTTGCCCCAGACTTCCGTTCTGCTTCCTTCACCCACCCTGGCTCTCGTGATCCTCAGCCCCTGAGAATCCGAACCTGCTATATCAGAGATCCTGTATCAGATGGGGCTTGGGATACTGAGGGAGCCGGAAGGAGAGGAGTACCTCATGCCCTGGTGGCTGCCAGACAGGCCGCTAGGCGACTCCAGGGTGTCCTCGCAGGTAAGTAGGGAAACCAAAGGGAGTCAGGGAGGGCTGAAGGTCAGAGGGCTATGGAGGAAGACAACCAGCGAAAAGGAACTCTAAAGATGTTGAGGTGAAATCGACTTCTTGTCTTTTTAAGTCCCTCCAGTGCAAGGACCCCTGCTTCTGAGTCGAGACCCTGCACAGTACTGCCATGCTGTCTGGGGAGACCCAGACACCCCAAACTACCACAGGTGAGTTCACGTCATTGAGAATGTACACGGTGCCTCTTCGGCGGTACCCAGAAATGTCTCCAGCTCACCTACAGGTATTCATTCTTGGCAGGTGCAGCCTCTTGAACCCAGGGTACAAAGGAGAGAGTTGCCTGGGAGTAAAGGTGAGATTTGGGGATCTGAAGATCTCTAGCCTGCCTAGACTTCCCCAAGACCATTATTAGCACCAAAATTGTTTAATGTCCTTCCTAATAAATGCAGATTCCTGAGCCCCTACTCACCCTGGTAATTTATAAAATCAGAGATGGGGAGGGAAGATGGCAGGAGTCCCTATTCTGACCAGCTGCCTAAATGACACTAAGGCAGACTAAAGACAGAGACTGTCCACTCCTCACTCCTCGTACCCAGTTTCCTATTGTCCCCATCTGCTAAACTAGATGCTACATTCCACTCCCTGCCAGATCCCTGATGCCCATCTCCGTGGTTACGCACTGTGGCCAGAGCAGGGTCCCCCACAACTGGTCCAGCCAGATGGGCCTGGGGTCCAAAACACTGATTTTCTCCTGTATGTGCGGATTGCCCACACTTCCAAGTGCCATGGAGAGGTGAGGCCCAAATCAAGTCCTTTTCCGTGTTCTGTCTCTCCTAGTCTTAAATATCCTGGGGAGGGGGAGGGAGCATAAAAGAAATTTTTATTAAAAGTTGTGCTCATTTGAGGTAACTTGGGTCATGTTGATGAAGTCTGGGTGGGAGCTAAACCCCTTCAAGTAATCCCTTGGGACCATCCCTGCTGAGTTCCGTGGGTGTCTATTTTCAGAAAGATTTCTTCTGTGTTCCCCCACATCCCTGCTTTCCACCACTACCTTGTCCTGGCCCATCCACAGCCTTCTATCATAGCCTATGCTGCCTGCTGCCAGCTGGACTCAGAAGACAGGCCCCTTGCTGGTACCATTGTCTACTGTGCCCAACATCTTGCCAGCCCCAGCCTCAGCCATAGTGACATCATCACGGTAACTGCTGCATGACGAATAGGAAGATGCAAACAGGTTGGGGATAGGGGACAGGTCACTCAGCTTCCCATGAAGTGGAAGAATCTATTAAGGTTGGAGGAGAAGGTGCCTCAGACTCTAAGAAGAGCTGATTGGGCAGAGGGGCTATGGAATGGCCGGTCAATCTGCTCCACACCCAGTCCCCCTCACCGTGTGGTCATTTGTCCTTAGGCCACACTACATGAATTGCTCCATGCTCTGGGTTTCTCTGGACAGCTCTTCAAGAAGTGGCGGGATTGCCCCTCAGGACCCGGTGGTAAATGAGAGGAGTGAGAGCCAGCCTTCCCACAATGTCAAAGAGAGGGGATCACTACCATCCCACCAACTCCTTCCCTCCATTTCTGCTCCACCCTTTCTGAGTTTTCCTCTCCTCATATTGCCTCCTTCACTTTCTGTGCTCAGTTCCAGAGAACTGTTCTACAAGGCCACAAGTCACAAGGCGTGATGAGTGGGGACAGCTGCTTCTCACTACCCCAGCTGTTAGCCACAGCCTGGCCAAACACTTGGGAGTGCTGGGGGCTTCACTGGGTGTTCCCTTGGAAGAAGAGGTGAGACTGAGAACACCTCGGGGTGCTGGAAGGAAGAGGGGGTCATCAGGTGGCAACGGACTACCTCCTCCCTAGGGCGCTTTGTCTTCACACTGGGAGGCCCGACTGCTCCAGGGTTCTGTAATGACCGCTACCTTCAATGGTGCCCGGCGCACTCGACTTGATCCCGTCACTCTTGCTGCCTTCAAAGATTCAGGCTGGTACCAAGTCAACCACAGTGCTGCAGAGGAGCTGTTGTGGGGCCGGGGTGAGAACAAAGGAAAATCGCATAGGGGCCCTCACCACCTGAGTCAGCTTGGGGGCAGCGAGAGAGGTTGGAAGGGGTTATCTGCTGCAGACGTGTAGCTGAAGCATAAGCACAGCCAGCGCTGAGGGGTGTTGGGGGCTTCACTTGTTCTGAGGGCTCTTTCTCTTCCCACCTCTCAAGCAGGATCTGGCCTGGAATTTGGCCTGGTGACCACATGTGGGGCTGGCTCCTCAGACTTCTTCTGTACTGGCAGGTGTGTGTGCTGAGTGGTTGAGGGGCTGTACAGCTGTCGGGGACCCTGGTGTCAGCTGCCATCCCTTCCACACAGCGGACTGGGCTGCCACTACCTGCACCTGGACAAGGGGAGCTGTTCCTCAGACCCCACGCTGGAAGGCTGCCGCATGTACAAGCCCCTGGCCAATGGGGTGAGACAACTGGAGAAGACAGAATGGAAGTGAGTGGGCCCGGAGAGGAGTCAACGTCTAAGGCATTAGGCAAACACTATTCTGCCTCCTGTCCCGCCTTTCAGAGTGAATGCTGGAAGAAGGAAAATGGATTCCCACCTGGGGCAGACAACCCCCACGGGGAAATTTACCATTCCCAGAGTCGTTGCTTCCTTGCCAACCTCACTTCACAACTGCTCCGTGGGGACGAGACCAGGCGTCCCTCTCAGATCCCACACCTGAAGGAAGCAGAGCTCACTGGCCGCTGCTACTTACATCAATGCACAGAAAGGGGAGCATACAATGTGCAGGTAGAGGGGTCACCCTGGGCCTCATGCCTTCCTGGAAAGGCTATTCAGGTGGGTATCATAAGTGAAAAGCTACAGAGCCCTTGGCAAAAGGAAGTTTGACAATGCTTGTATGGTAGTTAGTACATTTAGATATTCATTCATTTTTCTCTAAGTACCCACCGAGTCTGTGACTCTGATCTAGATTGTACAATTTCCTTAGAAAGGCTTGAGCAAACAATTGAGGTCATAACTATACCCTGCTATGTATTTCCTTGCAGATACCTGGGTACCATGGTCTTCTCTTCTGTCCCCGGGGTCGGCTGTGTCAAACAAATGAAGGTACCAATGCTGTTACTTCCCCACCTGTGAGTCTTGCCACCCAAGACCCGTTATTCCATCTGTCTTTACAATTAGCTGGGCCTCCAGGCCACTCTGTGGGGAAAGAAACGCTAGAAGAGCTGACTGAAGCAGTACTACAGGCTCTGGTGAGCAGAGGCCACACTGGCAGGTAAAGGGACAGTTCAGACTGAGGATGTACACAGTGGGCCAGGGAGACTGCCTAAGTTGGTTACTTCACCACTCTCCTCTGAAAACTTTGTGCCATTCCAAAGCCTGCACCTGTTTCAGGAGATATACTCTTCCAGGGACTCTATCTCCCTTAAGAGATCCAAATGTCCCTGTAGGTGCTATTTCCACAGCCCCTCCACTACCACTGGACTGGTGTTCACTGTGTACATGTGGAAGTCCTCTGGCTGCCACGGGCCTTCGGTTGGTATGCTGCACAGGGCCCTGACCCTGAGTCTCCAGAAGAAGCCCCTGGAAGTATATTATGGAGGAGCCAGCTTTACCACAGAACACATCGAGTAAGACAATATTCCAAGTAGCTTTCTTTCAAAGTCCTGGAGTCCAGATGTTTGAAATTGCAGGAAGCACTCATGTGTGTCTTAGGCTTATTTTGGAAAACGAGTGTGATCACCTCAGACCTAGCACTATGGGACAACTTTCCCTCCACAATGATGGAGTTCCCCATCCGTAGGACATAGGGATCCTAGTCCTCTTCCTCCCTAAAGTACTAACAGGCTACTATGTCTAGTTACCTAAACACCATAGTCTAACTGCCAACACCTCACTGCCAGGTTAGGTCTCCTTCCAACAATTTAAGTTGCTAGGAGACTTGGATCTTGGTCTTTTTCCTACTTTCAGGATCTATATTCCTGATTTCCTGTGTAGCTTGATTGGATGAAGCAGAGTTTCATGAGCTCTGTATGACAAAAGTGAAGCCCTTCACCTCCTAAGCCTAAGCATTATTTCAAGCCAAATATTACCTCTATGTTCCTAGGTCACTGGTTACCTTGGACCATAATTCCTCCATGACTCATCTAGGGCTGTCCATGGGACTCTGCCTAACACTGCTTATCCTGGTGGGTGCACTGGGAACCATGGCCTATCAGAGAAGAGCTATTCTCCAGGTGGCACCAGCTGCCCCTCACCATTCACCAGAGCTCCAAGAAACAAGGGGCCCAGTTGAAGGAATAAGAGAGGTGTGACATGACAGGATAGATAGGGCAGATTATTTCTTGGAAGACAACTGGATGGAAAGTCTATACTTTTCTCAGAATGCCTCTTTCTCTAGGTATCAACTCTATTCTAGCCTTGTAATGAAAAAATTCCAGAGACTTATGGTTCTGAAGATTCTTTATTTTGATACAAAAAATAAACACTTCAACCTATAAAGAGTGTCACTTGTTTTCATATTGGAGAGCAAACTTACAGAACAGGTATTTGTTACCAGCTCCAAGGATATCACAATATGCTTTAGAAAAAGCCATTGCTATTTGGATTCAAACAAACATCAGCATGGAAGGAGTAACAATTATCTCCCTCTCCTGATTTTTACATACTTTTACAAAATCATCACTAGGGAAGCTTAGTTGGGATGTCACACAATTATGCCAGAATCTGGTAAGAGTGGTGAAATCAGCCATCTGAATCCAGTTAAACTATAAAAACGTGACCTTTTATCGTCCTTCTCTCCTGTTTCTGGAGCAGGAAGGCTCTACTTTATAGCCTCATGGGCCAGCAATAGGCTTGAGTTATAATATGTAGGTTCCTTTTGGTTATACTCGCAAAAGAAGCCATTGAGTTCTTGAGGGTTTGACATGTAGAAAGGAGCAAGCTAGGAGGCTGACTGATCTGAATTTACTCAGATGGAAAACATTTCTGCTGGGAGTCCAGTTGATAGGCTATTAAAGTTGAAATAACCAAGCCTGTCCTGGTCAACAAGGTCAGTCAGTTGATCAGGATACCATCCCTAAACTGTTAAGTGACATATTTGAAGTTCTCACTGTAAAGTTGCAGCTCCATCAGATATGATTATCTTCTTTGATTTTAAAGCCCATCAATCTTTACCAGCTGTAGCAGCCACTGCTTGGTAAAACTTTGCCACGAAGTCTGGCTCACTGACCTCCAGCTGCCTGACAAATTCGTTGCGCTCCTGCTCAGCCCAACCTCGAAACCACTGATCCCAAAGACGTAGCTGACACTCAAAGATACAAGGCGGTCGGTTTGCTCCAGACACACTAAGCTGCTCCAGACCTTCCAGCAGTGGCTGTAATTTTCCCGGCACTGCCTTAGCTACCAGGTCCTGTAGGAAACGTTCACGCTGGGGACCTGACCAACTGGCAAACCAGTGAAGAATACACTTCATCTCCTGGGAAGTGATGTAAGACATTGGGGGTGGGGAAGAGTTAGTAATACTGTCTGGTACTGAAGGTAAGGGAGTAGGGAAGGATAGTGGCATCGAAGAGGAAGATGATTCCAGTGGCATCCTGAAACATAAAAGCACTGTTATATACTCTCTAGATAGGGCAACCAAAATACAACTTCCCACCA
The DNA here is from genome assembly GCF_018350175.1 of Felis catus. NCBI lineage: Eukaryota > Metazoa > Chordata > Mammalia > Carnivora > Felidae > Felis > Felis catus. Next base: position 73,629,398 of record NC_058373.1, on the reverse strand, counting down.
AAGAATCTTACCAAAAATCACCATCTACGGATAAAGTTATTTTTCACCAATTCAATTTACAAGAAAACAACAGGGTACTTCACTAAGGTTATTCTCCAACTACCTTAGAGAAGTCACCCCAAAATAACTTCATATTTGCCAACCTCCCTCCCTTTCAAACCCATTAGCCTCCCCAACCACTGCTTCTCTCCATTATTCTTATAAAGAATCTAAAAATAACCAACACATTTCTTGTTCACTCTCTCTGGCCTACTTCTATGTTCCAGGTTGAGTAAAGAAAAATGATAATGTTGGTCCACCTCCTCTTCCTTAAAATGAAAAAAGGTACATATTTTTTTTAATCTAGTACATGCAGCTGGTGAGGGCCTAGCTGCTAGTAATCCCAGAGCTATCAATGGTGAAAATCATATATGATAAGTCTTCTTTGTAATGTGTACATAGCCTCTGAGATATGCCAAGAGCTTCATAACATCCATTACTTCCTTATATTTCCTGTTAAAGCACCAGGAAAAATTAAAGAGCAAAGTAAGTGAGCGTGCCTCACCCAAAATAAGATAACACAGAAAGGAAAAAATAGAAGAAGCCACGTGTTTATTCAAGACTGAAAAAAGTCTAGTTGGTTTGATGACTTAGGAGTGTAACAAGTATTATACTGCTGGAGATGTATGACAATTTATGTCTTTGAACATTTTCCTTAAGGTTTAATATATAATTCCTATTGATGCCCTGTCATTGATTTGCATCAGTAATGCAAATGGAAGGTCAGTCGACTTGAATAGTTTGAGTTCCACAGTTTGAATGTCTAACAATGAAAACTTTAAACTGCCTGTCTATGACCCATTTTACTGTTTGTGTTTCTTCTGCTGCAGGTTGGAGTATTTGTAGTGACAAAGAGAAGAATCCGTAAGCAATTAACAACAGTTCAGTACCCAAACAGTACAGGGGGGTTGCCTTTTTCACAGAGCTCCTCCAAGAAGCAATCCCTCCTAAAGGAACTTTATTCTTACTCGGGGAAAGGAGAAACTTTTGCCTAGTCTTGCGACATGGCCTCCACAGCAAACTCAAGTTCAGTAATTTTGAATTAGTTCACAGTCTGGGCCCAAAAACACGGTGCCGCCACTTGCCCACTTTGGAGGCCACGGAGCCTGGCATTCTAAGATCCCAAAGAGCAACGTAGCCTTAGATGGGAGTGGCGGGGATTCAGATATCGGGAGGCGGCAGCTGTACCGGTAGGAGAGCGGGAAGTGTGCCCTACTAGGGTAGCCCGCAAACACCGAGTCTGACCCGGCCCAGGGAGGGACTTCTACCCCGCTTACCTCCCCTTTCCTCTCACAGGGCACCTGGAGACCGTCACAAAGTGCTTAAACCCCAACTGTCGCCGCCGCTTCCATGTTTCCTGAAAACCATAAGCAGGGCCAGCCCGGCAGCCCACGCACTTCCGGTCCCGGAGCAGCCCCAAAAACCCAAGCGCCTCAGCGCCTCAGTCTTAGGTTCGGAGATAGCCGACTAACTCCGATTTTGGTTAGGCCAGAGTCGAGGGCTTCCGAGTACGTTCGATTCAAAGCCTCGGTAAGACGAAGATAACCGAGTTCTGAAGGCAGCGTGAGGAAGGCGGAGAGGCTGGGAGGATGGGAAGAACTGATTGGTGCCGATGTTGAGACGGAAATACCCGAGCAATTCCGGAGGAACCCGAGGAGTTCTGAGTGGTAATCGAGGGGTTGACTATGGCAGTGGGCGGGGTCAGCTCGGTACGTTCGAAGGGCGTTGGCGGAAATTACCGAAGATGCCCGAAGCCGTCGGGACGGACCCGAGTACCTCACGCAAGATGGCGGAGCTGGAGGAGGTGACTCTGGACGGGAAGCCTCTTCAGGCGCTGCGGGTGACCGACCTGAAGGCCGCACTGGAGCAGCGAGGCCTAGCCAAGAGCGGGCAGAAGAGTGCCCTGGTCAAGCGGCTCAAAGGGGTGAGAAGACGGCGTTGCCGGGGTGTCGGAGGGGAGCGGACCCGGTAGAGACGAGTCTCTGCCGCGGCGCAGGCGCAGTGTCCGGGCTCCGCGCGAGCTCGCTCAGGCCGCCAGCGCGAGCCTCCGGAACCGCGCGCACGGTGGTTGGTGAGGCTCGCGCTGGAATAGAGACAGCGCCGGTTCCCGCCTTAACGGCAGCGGCGCGAGCCCAAAATGGGAGGGTGCGCGCTACTCTCCCGGAGTGTCTTAAGCTCCTTCCTCCTTCCCCCACCCCCTCCTTGTTTGTGTCTGTGGTTTCGGCGCATGCGCTGCAGAAGGAGTTAAATCCCACCACTACCACCGGCGTTGCTGGCCTGAGGGGGGCGAATTGGGCTGGGTCAGAGTTAGGGGTATAGTTGGGCGGAGGGGTTAATGGGGCTGGTGTCGGTATCCGGAGGAATAGGATTGGGATAGGGTAAAATGCCTACCTGATTAGATTAGGAGGTGAGATGAAGAGAGACCTTGACTTGAAGGGACTCGGTTGTAGAGGGGTGTATGATTTATCCAGAAGCAATTTGGGTGGATAAGAGTTTGGTGAATATTGGTGACAGAGGTGGGGCAGGTTGTTATATGTTGGGGGTTTTGAATCGATTTGAGTATAGGGTGGGATCGTCATGAGGTGGATGGATTTGTGTGTATAGATTTGGTGTAAACGGAGGCAATGTGAGGATGTCATGGTTTTAATTGGGGTTAGTTAGGATACATGGTGTGTAGTACCCATTAGGGCTGAGTTGGCTCAAGGGTTAAATTGACAGACCGTTGCCTGCCTGTACAGAGCTGACGGTTTCGTGTGTGTGGATCGGGTCAGCCACAGTTTAGAGTCTGTGGTCATTTTGTTCTATAGCCTCCTTTTTGAAATTTTTATAGACTTGATAAATCTAGGTGCCACTCTGTTGGAAACAATACAAATTCACTCAAGTAGATCTAGCCCTGGGTAACTGACCAAGTAATTCAGTCAAGCCAAAACCAGCAGCCCCATGTTGGTTTCCTGTATTTGAAGCTGACTTGAGTATTTGAAGTCATTTTACCTGCATGGCCAGATTTAGAAGGGACATTAGTCAGAAGTGCAGAAGATAATAGAGATTGTAGTACTGGTTCTGTCACTGTCACTGATTTTATTACATAGCCAGGTCGCTCATTTTCTTCACGTGCCTGCATTTTACATTTGTACATTTGAGAGCAGTAACCATGGCTACTTTCAAGGGTCTTCTGAAGATGAGTAAGAACAGTATTAGTAAAGGGCTTTTAGGTTCCTGGAAAAGGAGTACAGTTTAAGTGTGTATGGTTAGTCATTGCATTCAATGAAGAGATTGGGGAGTGGTGGGTTTTTTCCCCCAAGTTTCTGACTTTTGCCATTCTCTATACCAGGCTCTAATGCTAGAAAATTTGCAGAAACACTCAACACCCCATGCTGCATTCCAGCCAAATTCCCAGGTAAGAAAAAATATTTATTAGATAGGGTGGGCTCTTTGGATGCACAGACATATGGAAGGACATAATGATGTATATTTGATGGTTAATTCCTCACCAGTATTTTTCTGAATTCCCTGAGTTGGAAAAGTCCTCATACCAGATCAGTTGAATTCTAATAAAAAAATTCAGAAACAGAATTAGAAGAGCTATTAGTTAATTTCTGATACTTGCAATGATGTGTGCAAAAAGATGTGGTTCCAGTTGATTAAGTGTAGTACAAGAATCTGGAGCCATTCATTTGCCATTGATTTGGAAAAAGTAGTTGATGTCTTTGAATGAAGACATGAAGTAGACAATCAATAGGGCAGTGTAGGATGATACTTGCTGATCAAGAAGAATTCTTGTGTTGACATAGATTTTCCAAGAATTCAATCCTTTGGAAATCATCCACCATTACTAGTGTTAATGCTAACTGTGCACTTACTTGTAAATATCATTAATTACTCTGTTACTTAGGGCAAGAAACTTAACCTTTGGATGCCTTGGATTCCACTATTTCTATGTATAATATTAGAAAAGGTTGGACTATATCCATAGTTTTATAACTGCTCTACTTTAGTTTTGTAGACCTGCTTTTGGGGGATTTCTGGGGAAGATAACTTTCTTCCCAAGTGGGCAGGTGCTCATATTCCCCACCTAACTAAATTCGATCTTCTTTTATCTGTCTTATATATTGAGTTTCAGTGTAAGATTTTTTTAGAAGAAACAATTCCACAGTTTAAAAAAATAAAATTCTTAGACTGCAATTTCATAAGATTCTTTTCAGCTTTTAAAATCCCCTCATTATAGTATGTTATGTACTTAAAGGAAAAATCTAGGTCTTTGTTAGTGCAGTGTTGTGCAGCCCAGTACTAGGTGAAGTCCCAAGATACTATGGAAAAACAAGAGAGCCTTCCTAGTCCCTTGTTACCACTTCATTAAGCTATGTCATAATCTAGTCTGTTTATGGAAGTTTAGTTAAGTATAAGTGTAAGAAACTACATGAGTTAATCAGTTTATGATTATATTCCATTTATTCATTGCATTTTAGTCTTTGAAGCTTTGCTTTATTAACATAGGATTTTTGCAGTAAATCTGTACGTTCTCTAATAAATGCAACCCACACTTTATCAATGTCCATTGAGTACCAAGAGATGCATCTCTACTTTAAGTGAAAATAAACATTTACCATGCTTAGGAAAGATGACTAAAAACAAACAATATTCAGATTTTTTCCCTTTTTTGGCATTCTAGTAGGACTTGCTAAGCAAGAAGGTTCTGGGAAGGACTTGTGACAGAAGAGTGATGTGGGACTCTGTGTTACAGGAAAAAATGGGAAAAGGGATTAAGCTCCTGGATTTTAATGTTGTTACCAAGGATTTATCCCCACCCAAAGAAAAAGGAAGTTAAAACTCTGTTTAAAATTTTTTTTTTCAACGTTTATTTATTTTTGGGACAGAGAGAGACAGAGCATGAACGGGCGAGGGGCAGAGAGAGAGGGAGACACAGAATCCAAAACAGGCTCCAGGCTTCGAGCCATCAGCCCAGAGCCCGACGCGGGGCTCGAACTCACGGACCGCAAGATCGTGACCTGGCTGAAGTCGGACACTTAACCGACTGCGCCACCCAGGCGCCCCTAAAACTCTGTTTAAATGATGAATAGACATCCCTTTTCTTAATCTCTTACATAGTTTAAGTGCCGTATGTAAATTTTGGAGTTGTTTAACAAAATGATCCCTGGATAGGTGGAGATTTACCTTTTTTTATCAACAAAAAAAATGACCTAGTAGGAACTTGTATTTTTTCCTTTCAGTTCTTGATATTACTAAAAAGAAAATTTAGATTATCTTTAAATAACATTTTAGATTAAAATTTGGATTAAAACATAATTTTGCAGGAATTTTTATTTTAATTTGGGCATCACTCTTTGGTTGGGAACTAAATATTCAAGATAAGAAATTATGTGCAGTTCCTCTTTTTGCCATCTTTTCTGAATCATAGGGTTATTCATTTTGGTCCTCACCATAATTAGAAAAGGGCCTTCCAACATTTTGATTATCTTTCTTGGGTTCAAATATAAAGAGTAGACTTTTGCTCCATGGAATTTTCTTCCTTGTGTTTTCCTGGTTTGCTTTCCTTGACTTTCTTTTTCCATGTCTTCTACACAGATTGGTGAGGAAATGAGCCAGAACAGTTTCATAAAGCAGTATCTGGAAAAGCAGCAGGAGCTACTTAGGCAGCGTCTGGAACGTGAAGCCCGAGAAGCTGCAGAACTTGAAGGTAAGCCCAGACTGTCACTTCTTTCAAGGAGTTCTTCATTCTTATTCCTGTCACTGAATAGATAGGCCTGTTTAAGTAGGCAATTTCAGGAGTAAGTCAGGCTGAAACTGCTACTTACTTGCTTTGGTAGTTAAGCCAAGTGAGTTGTTATTTACTTTTTGTCAGGGAAGAAGACACTTAATTTGACTGTTAGAAAAGGATTCCTGCCAACAGGAAGAATTATAAGTAAATTAAGCTGCCCTTTAAATGAGGTAGATCTTAATCCCAGGGAGTTTTTTCTCTATGTACAGTGCTCTCTTTAGTATGTACTCTTGTGTCCCGTGACTTTGCCTGATCTCCTTCGCTCCTCTACATATTCCCACATGCTGAGCCCTTCACTCCCTCCCTGCCCCGACCCAATCTGTGCTTTGCAGAAGCTTCAGCTGAGTCGGAGGACGAGATGATCCATCCTGAGGGAGTGGCTTCCCTGCTGCCTCCTGACTTTCAGAGCAGCCTGGAGAGACCAGAGCTGGAGCTCAGCAGACATTCACCCAGTACGTATCTCCCTCCCCACTGCGCTGTTTTGTCAATCCTGCGTAGTTGGTGGGGGGAGGTAGTTACGCCTCCTTTCATGCTAAGCCTCCGTTAAAGTCCCAGGGCAGTTCTGTGACATTGATACTTCACATCTGTTTGTCATGGGAATTATGTCCTTTTTGAAGTCTGCTTTCACCTCTGTGTTGTGACAACCTCTCAGAGTGTTTTAAAGGCAGTATGATTTTTCTTCGCATCTGTACCTCTTTAACCTCCTCTACTTCTGAATTTACAGGAGTCACAACTCTGTCATCTTTTCACCAGTTGTATGGGTTACATGTTGCCCATCCAGTCACCCCCCCCCCATGGACATCTGCTGTAGTTTATTAATTCATTCAACAAATTTTCATTAAGTGCCTTTTGTATGCTAGGCACATGCTGGGCACCAGGAATATAGGAGAGCAAGGACAAGTCTCTTGAAATGTATAGTTTAGTGAAGAGATAGACATTAGTCAGGTTATTGCATAATTATTACTATTGTGCTCTGTGCTCTCAGAGGCAGTGCAGAATATCATGTGAGCATATTACAGGGAGCTCTAACTCACTGTGTAGAGTGGGTTCAGGCAAGATTAGTTTTTCACATAAAAATTAAGCACCCAGTTTCGCGTAGTATCTCAAGCAAATGCCTGTAAACACAGCCTTTGTTTTCTAAACTACCTAAGACGGTATACTTTTAGGGGAACATGTATATAGGACGTGGACAATAAATATATTAAAACAATTTGTAATTAAAAGGGTTGTGAATCATTTTTAATGTTAGTGGTCATGGGGAAGGTGATCACTCCATATTTAATATTTTTAGGACATGTAGAAGTTACTACCTCTTCTGATGAATATAGAATTCCTTTCTGAACATAGATTTTTTTTTTTTAGCAGATATTTAACGGTAAGAGAAAAATAAGTTATTTTAGAGATCTCTTTTCTTCTCAAGTACAAAAGTAGCAGAGTCTCAGTTGATCCATTTTGCTCCTAACACTCTTTTCCCCATGATTGTAAAGCCAGAAGGAAGGGGGAAAACGCTTCTAGATTAGTTGTTAGTGTTTTCAGAAGTCAGTCAAGAAAGTATTGTTTCTGCTGTGAGTATAGGGGGTGTTAACACATTATAAAGTCTTTTTGGGAGAGGAAAATTGCACATACAGCCATCAAGAGAAGATGGTGTGCTTTAAAGTGATATATAAATAGTACAAACACATGGACCATAAGAATACACAATAAAAGTTCCCTGAGGACTACAGTGATGAGAGAGAGCTTCATGAAAAAGGTGTAGGATTTGAACTGAGCCCTAGAAATAAGTAGGATTTGAATTGGCTCAGAGGAAACAAGAGAATATTTTTAGGAAGGAACAAATGCATAGAAATAATGAATGTGGTATTTTTATTTTTGTATGTTTATTTATCTTTGAGGGGGTCGAGGTGGAGGGGCAGAGAGAGAGGGACAGAGGATCCAAAGCAGGTTCTGGGCTGATGGTAGCAAGGCTGGTGCAAGGCTTGTGGATTGTTTTCTGGGGTTTTTTTGTTGTTGTTTGTTTGTTTGCCTGTTTGTTTGTTTGTTTGTTTGTTTTTACCTATATGAGGCTCAGACTCATGAGATCCAGGAGATCATGATCTGAGTCAAAGTCGGATGCTCAACCAACAGCCACCAGGTGCCCCTGGATATGATATTTTTAAAGGAGAAGTAATGAATTAGTGCAGCCAGAGTGAAGTGGTCTTACATATTCAAAAATAGTCAGAAGGGCTGGGTGGCTCAGTCGGTTAAGCATCCAACTTCGGCTCAGGTCATGATCTCACTGTCCTGAGTTCGAGCCCCACGTCAGGCTCTGTGCTGATAGCTCAGAGCCTGGAGCCTGTTTTGGATTCTGTGTCTCCCTCTCTGTCTCTGTCCCTCCCCTGTTTGTGCTCTGTCTTTCTCTCTCTCAGAAATAAACATTAAAAAAAGAATAGAGAAACAACTTGTAAGGTAGATTGGGATAATAGTGCAAAGGTCTTTGAATGTTAATTCAATGAATATGAGGTTTTTTATTCTAAAGTAAGGAGAAACCACTGAAAATTCTTAATAGCATGATTTGATGAAGAACTCTCTTTAAATAAAAGAGTCTCAGTTCTGAATGTAATTTGAAATGAAAATAAGAAATGGATCCTGAAACAAATAAGGTTTCAAAAGCAAATAAATTAGAAGAGATAACTGAAGTAAATTGTAGAGCACAGCTAACAATTGCCATTTGTTCTCTTCATTGTACTGTCTACCATAAACTTCCTACCTCTGATCTTGGTTAGAATATGGATCTCATAGATGTACAAAATTTGGGCAAGATCCTCAACGAAGTGGTAGTTTGGAGTTCTAGCAGTGTGTATTTGGAGCAGTGGTAATGCCTGGAGTTTACCCAGAAAATTAGATTCTTTCAAGGTTCGCTGTGTTAATCTGCCATAGGCCAGGAAACTATTGAGATACCAGCTTATTTGGATGTTTTGGGAATCCTCTCTTTAATTAAGATTTTGAGGGGCGCCTGGGTGGCTCAGTCGGTTAAGCGTCCGACTTCAGCTCAGGTCACGATCTCGCGGTCTGCGAGTTCGAGCCCTGCGTCGGGCTCTGGGCTGATGGCTCAGAGCCTGGAGCTTGCTTCCGATTCTGTGTCTCCCTCTCTCTCTGCCCCTCCCCCATTCATGCTGTCTCTCTCTCTGTCTCAAAAATAAACGTTAAAAAAAATTTTTTTTAAAAAGATTTTGATTTTAGGTTTCTATTGACATATTTTGCTAATCGGTAGTGGCACCTGATGATCTGTTTTTTTTTTTGTTTTTTTTTGTTTTTTGTATTACTTTTTTTAAGAATGTGGCTTCCTGGGCCTTACCCCAAGAGTCTCAGGGAATGGGAGTCTGGGATTCTACATGTTTTTAAAAGTCCCCTGGTAGTTTTGTTAATCAGCTCAACTTGTGAATGACTAACTGAAAGAATAATTTTTCAATATTATATTTGATGAGGATCTTTGGCTTATATTCCAGCAATCTCCCAAATAGGGAAGAATTGGTATATAAAATCCTTCCTAGCTTTCCTTCTTGACTTCTCTTTCTACCACTTTCTTCAGATTTTTCTGAGGTGTGGGGAGTCCATAGTCAGAAGTTGTCTGGACTCACCTCTAGGTCATGATTGGGTATACAGAAATTCTTATTGCCGCCATTAGTTATTTCAAAAAGAGTCCAATCTAGGAAAATACAAAAACATTTAAAAGTGGATATCAGAATACAGGTTCTTTAACAAAGGTATAGCTCTAGGAAATCTTAACTAGCCTTTTGCTTATAGGGCATACAGTCCTCGTTCCTTTTTCTTGTATTAAATCTGAAAGCTGAGATTCTAGAGAAACGCTAGTTAAGTTACTTACTCAGCTGCCATGAGTCAGATTTAGGTTTGGCATCATTGCCAGTTCTCTTCTCTTAATTCCTGCTTCTCATTCATACCCAAGGATACCCTTTGTACACAGGCTTTGATGTGATCTCTAACTACCTTACTTGGGTCCTGCCAGTCCTGCCCATGGATTTATCTTCTAGAATGAAGAAACTGCTTTCCTATGTGGACCTTAAACGTTCTTCACTTCTCCACTGTCTAGCAGCCACCTTACACTTTCTCCTGAAGGCTTCTGGCTTTGGAATCTTAGAAATCTTACATTTACTCTGACTTGCTTTTCAACTCCTAAAATACATTGGCTCCATCCTTTGCTAAAGGTACTCAGTTTCTACACATACTGTTAACATCTGGCTTAAGACACTTACGTTAAGACATCTTGTGCCCATCATAGAAGATGTCACCTTTCCCAGAAGCTTGTCTGCATCAGATCAGCTCCTTACTAAGAGCTAGAAAGTGATTCCTGATTTCCTTATTTATTTTTTTCTTTGTATTTTGTATTGCTTATTGAGTTCCTATTTTATGTCTGAGGGTCCCCTCCAAGTTGTCACTTTTTTTGCTAAACAGTCATGACCAAAACTTACTGAATGGCCCACATCTCTTTGATGAATCAAGTGCTTCCAGAGGGTTAACATTTAGAATCCTATCACTGTAGTTTTACAGCATCCGGACAACATTATGATCCAAGTTATAAATAGCACTCAACTTTCAATAGGTAGAGAAAAAGGCTCTTTGCTTGTACATAAATTTTAAAATCATAACTCTAGAACTCTGACCTGTATAACACATTAATCTGGCCAGCTTTATAAAACATGTCTTTTTCCCACCCCTTAAAATCACATTTGTTTATTCAGAGCATATGTGTGTTTACTGAAAGCCTGTTTTTCACCACAAAGCATTTTAGTATGGCTTTAAATATGTGCATATAATTTCTGTTTATGAATTGAAAAGAAAACAGAGAATGTTTCTCAGAACTTGCAGTGATAAAAAAGAATACTTGGGATTGCTAGGCCTATGAATTTTAGCTATTTATAGGATTTGAGGAGTATTTTTTTTCTTCCAGAGGATAGGATTTTATCTTTTTAATAATATTTATTGTCAGGGCACCTGGGTGGCTCAGTCGATTAAGCGTCCAGCTTCGGCTCGGGTCATGATTTCATGGTTTATGAGTTCGAGCCCTCCATCGGGCTCTGTGCTAACAGCTCAGAGCCTGGATCCTACTTCAGATTCTGTGTCTTCCTCTGTTTCTGTCCCTCCCCTGCTCGCACTGTGACTCTCTCTCTCAAAAATAAATAAACATCTAAAAAAAAATTATAATAATATTTGTTGTTTTATTACAAAATGTATTTATTAAAGAAAATTTGGAAAAACTAGAGAAAACAAGTTTTTAATTTTTTTTATGTTTTTATTTTATTTTTGGGAGAGAGAAGGAGAGAGAGCATGAGCAAGGGAGGGGCAGAGAGAGAGGAAGACACAGAATCTGAAGCAGGCTCTAGCCTCTGAGCTGTCAGCACTGAGCCCAACACAGGGCTTGAACCCACGAACCGTGAGATTATGACCCGAGCCGAAGTCGGATGCTTAACCGACTGAGTCACCCAGGCGCCCCGAGAAAACAAGTTTTTAAATCATCCATAGCCCTACACACTAAAAAAACCTCAGCTGATATTTTGATGTATAATTTTCCCCATCTTTTCTTTGTCTGTGTATAAGCTTAAAATGTCTACAAAATTCAAATCTTTACGTTACCTCTGACCTGATTAACTGTTTTTTTTTTCTTTTTTTTGAGCATCTGGATGATTTTTTTTTTAAGTGTTTCTTCACCTTTGAGAGAGACAGAGCATGGGCAGGAGCTCATGACCTGAGCCAAAGTCAGACACTTAACCAACTGAGCCACCCAGGTGCCCCTGCATGATTTTTTTTAAGCTTACTTATTTATTCTGAGAGAGTGAGAGAGTGGGAGAGGGACAGAGAGAAAGAAGGAGAGAGGGAATCCCAAGCAGGCTTCTTGCTGTCAGTGTAGAGTCCAGCATGGGGCTTGATCTCAAGAACTGTGAGATCATGACCTGAGCTGAAATCAAGAGTCAGACGCTTAACTGACAGAGCCACCACCCAAGTGCCCCTGAGATTTTTACTTTTAAATAATCTCTACACTGAACAAGGGGCTCAAACTCAAAACCCTAAGATTAAGAGTTGCATGCTTTACCAACTGAGCAAGCCAGGTGCCTCCTAAGATATTATTTTTGAATTATTTTTTATTTTTTAAGTAGGCTTCATGCTGTGCGTGGAACCCAACGTGGGGTTGGAGCCCAACGTGGAGTTTGAACCCACAACCCTGAGATCAAGACCTGAGCTGAGATCAAGATTCGGATGCTTTAACTAAACTACCCAGATGCCCCAAGACATTATTTTTTTTTAGAGCAATTTTAGGTTCAGGGCAAAATTAAGAGGATGGTATAGAGATTTCCTGTATGCCTTCTGTTCCCACCCATGCGTAGTCTCTCCTGTTATCCACATACCCCATCATTGTGGTACATTTCTTAAAATTGATGAACCTACATTGACAAGTCATAATCACCCAAGATCCATAGTTTACCTTAGAGTTCACTCTTAAGTTGCACATTTTGTGGGTTTGGATTGATGTATAATATGTACCCATCACTCCAGTATCATATAGAGTATTTTCACTGTTGTAAAAGTTCTCTGTGCTCTGCCTGTTCAGCCCTCCCGCCCCCAGCCTCTGCCTTTTTTTTTTTTTTTTTTTTTTTTTGGTTAAACTACAAAAATAACTTCCTTCTTTTAAACTTTTGTAAAGGAGCTTTATCTGAAATTAATGGAAAACAATCTTCTTTTGGTTTATTCAAATTGTAATTTAACCTATTTCAGGCCACTTAATTACTAAATTCTTATTGATTATTATAATCACATTATTTATTAATTTCCTACAGATTATCCTTCAAATGTTTGCTAGAGAGTCTGGCCTGTCATTATATATCCTAACCACATACCCATAATGCAGATGTTTATTCACTAACCCAGATATAAAATGGTATATATTCAGAGATCTTATTAGTCAAGTGATGATGGAGTAAAGTTTTACAAAATATGTGCAGTCTTCTAGTTCATTTTATGTTTATTTTTTTTAATGTTTATTTTTGAAAGAGCCTGAAAGTGCAAGCAGGGAAGGGGCAGAAAGAAAGGGTGACAGGATCAGAAGTGGGCTCTGTACTGACAGCAGAGAGCCCAATTAGGGGCTCGAACTCACAAACTATGAGATCATGACCTGAGCAGGTTGGATGTGTAACCAGAGGAACCACCCAGGTGCCCCTGTTTCTTCTTATAATTACAGAAGCAAAGACTAGTTCATTTTAGTTCTTTGGTATATATTTATTTTATTTTTTTTAAGTAGCTCCGCATCTAATGCGGGGTTTGAACTCATGACCCTGAGATCAAGAGTCACATTTTCTACCAACTGAGTCAGCAAGGTGCCCCAAATTGTTGGGATATAGAAATAAGAAGACTGAATTAGACCTCACACCATCTGCTTTATTTGCACCAATTTAAATACTTTTAGTGTAGGAGATGGTTTTATGGATCATTTAAGTTTTGTACTATATTAAAATTGAGCCCAATCTAGCTAAGTATCTGGAATAATGTTTAGGCTGCTTTCTAAGGTGGTTCTCATCAATATTTGCATTGTATTCTGTGTAATATTTTAATCCTGGTAGGGAACTTAGAAATCTTTCGATCCATCTCTGCCTTTTTCTTAGTTAAGACATTGAGACTCAGATTGTTTAAATGATTTATGTACCATTACCTTCCTTTGTGGAATATGAATGAAATTTTTTCCAGCTTTACATGGAGTTCTTTTGAAATGACCTAGACTAGTGGTTTTCAAGTTTTCTTGAACTTATTTTTCCTTCCAAAAAGAAATCTTACCTTGAGCTCTTTATAGCCCATTTCTGAAGCCCTGTGCAGGGCTTGAAGTAATTTCTAGAAACTTAGGGCCTGAAAACAATTCATTTAAGTACTTATTTCATGAGATTGTTGTTTCACAAACTGGTTTGTCAGGCAATCCAGAAAAATGGTGACAAAACATTTTATAGAAATAAGTATACTTTGTATTTGTACATCCCTGCTAAACAGTTTGAAGCCCCTGGTAGTTATTTTACATATATTTATTTGAGTTATTTGTAATCTGTGAATCGGCTTTGAGATACTGAAAATATTCCAGACATGCATAGCAGGAATTATCAATAAGACCTTGAGTCTTAGAACTTGTTATGGTCTTCTGCTTAGAAGTCAAAGAAATTGATACAGATATATATTGGCTAGCTCATATGCTATGATTTAAAAAAAAATTTTTTTTAATGTTTATTTATTTTTGAGAGACAGAGTGTGAGCAGGGGAGGGCCAGAGAGAAGTGGGAGAGACACAGAATGTGAAGCAGCCTCCAGGCTCTGAGCTGTCAGCACAGACCCTGATGCTCATGAACCATGAGATCATGACCTAAGCCGAAGTTGTACGCTCAACCAACTGAGCCCCCAGGCGCCCCACTCATATGCTATGATTGATTGAATTTTAGAAAGCAGCCTTGAATGAGTGTTTACGCCATGAGTCTGACTTGATTTTCTTTCGTTTGATAGGAAAAAGCTCCTCTATTTCTGAAGAGAAAGGTGAATCTGATGATGATAAACCAAGGAAAGGAGAAAGACGATCATCCAGGGTCAGACAGGTAATTCAAATACCTCTTAAAACATCTATCACCTCTTCGGGTATTGCTTTGGCTATCTTCTCCTTCTCTTCCTCAGACTTTTTCAGAGTTGGTGTCTCTTTAGATTTCTGTAGTTATCTTCTTTCTCGTCTCTATCTTTTTTTTTTTTTTTGCTTTGGTTTTTTTAATTTAATTTTTAAAAAAAATTTTTTTTAACATTTATTTATTTTTGAGACAGAGAGAGACAGAGCATGAACGGGGGAGGGTCAGAGAGAGAAGGAGACACAGAATCCGAAACAGGCTCCAGGCTCTGAGCGGTCAGCACAGAGCCTGATGTGGGGCTTGAACTCACGGACCGCGAGATCATGACCTGAGCTGAAGTCGGACACTTAACCAACTGAGCCACCCTGGTTTTTTTAATTTAGATCTGCTCTGGTGTTCAGATTTCTAAGCAAATCTGCATAGAAGCAAATATATAAAATTAAGCAAATATATAAAAATTAAAATTTAATTGTGAAAATTAACAGGCTGGTCTGTATTTCTAAAATACATTATTAGAAAAGATACAGTTATTTAATTAAAACTTTAAAGCCAGGGGCACCTGGCTGTCTTCAGTCGGTAGAGTATATGACTCTTGATCTTGGGGTTGTGAGTTCAAGCCCCATGTTGGGTGTAGCGATTACTTAAAATCTTTAAAACAAACAAAAAAATTTTAAAGCCATATGATACAGTATTAAGTGAGCAGAATACAAAAGGATATTTGTGGTATAATTATGAGTATGGAAAAGAAATAGTGGGGAAAAAATTAAATATACCAAAACGATAAGAATAATTACATTAAGTGATGATACGTCAGTTCCCCCACCTGCCCTGCTACTTTCTAGATGTTCAGTTTATTTTTATTTATTTATTTTTAATGTTTGTTTATTTTTGAGAGAGAGACAGTGCGAGCAGGGGAGGGGCAGAGAGAGAGGGAATCACAGAACCTGAAGCAGGCTCCAGGCTCTGAGCTGTCAACACATCCGGACGCGGGGCTCAAACTCACAGACCGTGAGATCATGACCTAAGCTGAAGTCCAACACTTAACCAGCTGAGCCACCCAGGCGTCCAAAGACGTTCAGTTTATTTTTAAAGCTTGAAACTAAAAACTAGTAGCAGTTTCATTATTGTATTCCTTTTGGTCACTATTTTGATTCCTGTAACAGCTCGATAAGTCATGCTTGTTTACTGAGACACTTGTTTATGTTGCTGAAAACAAGTGTCTTTGAGTTTCTCCTTCCTATGTATATCTTGTGAGATACTTTTTCTCCTCTGTTGTTAGTGAGCAAATATACTTGGAACTATTGTATATCTTTCCTTTCTGGGACACCTGGTTGGCTTAGTGGGTAGAGCATGTGACTCTTAATCTCAGGGTTGTGAGTTTGAGCCCCACATTAGCCATGGAGCCTACTTTAAATAAATAAACAAATAACTATCTTTTTTTTTTTTTTTTTTTTTTTTTCAGGCAAGAGCAGCTAAACTCTCTGAGTGCAGCCAGGCTGCTGAGGAGGAAGAGGACCAAGAGGCACCTTCCAGAAATCTGCGGGTCAGAGCAGATCGAAATTTGAAAACAGAGGAGGAAGAAGAAGAGGAGGAGGAAGAGGAGGAAGATGAAGAAGAGGAAGAAGATGATGAGGGAGAAAAATCTAGGGATGTACCAGTCCTGAAACAGTTTGAGGAAACAGAAGAGAGGGAAGAGATACCCAGAGCAAAACCAGAGGAGGTGATAGATGAGAGATCCCAAACCATAAGATCCCAGGAACAGGAGGGGTTAGAGAGAGGAGGGAGAGTTACAAGGTCCCAGGAGGAGGCCAGAAGAAGTCATATGGCCAGACATCAGCAGGAGAAAGAGATGAGAACAGTTTCTTCTCTTGAGGAGGAAGAAAAGGAAGTAAAAATTTTAAAAGGCTTCGAGGAAAAATCGAAATCCCCTTCCCCTCCTCGACTGACTGAAGATCTGGAGAAGGCCCCTCTTGTGCTACAACCAGAGCAAAATGCCAGTGAGGAGGAAACTCCCCCACCTTTACTTACCAAGGAAGCATCTTCTCCACCATCTAATACACAACTCCAGAGTGAAGAAGAAATAGAGCCCATGGAAGGCCCAGCTCCCCCTGTCCTCATTCAGCTGTCTCCTCATAATACAGATGCTGAGGCCAGGGAGCTATTAATATCTCAGCATACTGTCCAGTTGGTGGGAGGTCTGTCTCCTTTGTCCAGTCTTGCAGACACCAAAGCAGAATCTCTAGCAGAGAAAGTGCCAGAGGAGAGTGTCCTGCCTCTAGTTCAGAAAAGCACACTAGCTGAATGCTCAACCCAGAAGGGTCTTGAAACTGAGTCAGAAAAATCTGCTCAACCACTCCCTCTAAAAATTGAGGAATTAGCACCGGCCAAAGGGATCACTGAGGAATCTCTGAAACAGCTGTCTTTGGAACAGAAGGAAGGCAGAAGGGCTTCTCATACTCTTCTCCCAAGCCACAGATTGAAACAGTCAGCTGACTCATCCTCAAGCCGGTCCTCCTCTTCATCCTCCAGTTCTAGATCAAGATCCCGCTCTCCTGACAGCTCAGGCTCTCAATCTCACTCATCTCCAAGATCCAAGCAGAGAGATGGATCTCGGGCACGTACTCACACCAACCCTCGTGGTAGATCTGAGATGGACTCCAGATCAACGTCAGAGTCCAGGTCACGTTCCCGTTCCCGTTCAGCGTCAAGCAACAGCAGAAAAGTAAGTGTGGGAGAATCTTGGGTGCATTGATGTTTTTTTATCTTGTACTCCAGTGTTTTTCAACCCCAGGAGAACCTATTATAATTCCTGGCAGGAATGGGAAAAACTACTTTTACTCCCCAGGTCACTTTCCTATCATGTCTGAGTCTGATTTTCAACCCATTGATCCCTAGAGTTCTTTTTCATTTTTTGAATCCCTTTGATTCTGAAGTTGAATCATTTACCCGTCTTCTTCACTAGACTGTAAACTTGAAGACATGGACATGCCTTTTTACGTGTGTATTCTAGTATCCCAGCATCTCAGCACCTTAGTTGGGACTTAATAAATAATTTGGCAAATACTCTAGGAAGTCCAAGAGATCACTAACTCAAACAGGAATAAACATAAGAGACAGAAGGGTCTAAAGTATTAAACTGAGTCAGCAGAAATTGGAAAACTCAGTGATGTACTAAATACATAATCATATAAAATAATTTGCTTTATGTGCTTCATTTCTTTAGTCTCTGAGCCCTGGAGTCTCCAGAGACAGCAGCACCAGCTACACTGAAACCAAAGATCCCTCTTCTGGTCAGGAGGTTGCAACTCCACCAGTGCCACAACTGCAGGTCCTTGAGCCAAAGGAGAGGACTTCCACCTCATCCTCTATTCGAATGAGGCGTTTAAGCCAACCTGAGCCAGCCGAAAAGCATGTGACCCAGAGGTTACAACCTGAGCGGGTAGGCTGTTATGCCCCCTCCCTAGTGGGAGATGGAGGATTAGGCATGATTTTCCCTTTTGTGTTAGCTATAAAACTGAAAGGTCGGTCTGGATAAGGTTCGATAGAAACGTTGATATTTGGGGATACATGGAAGATTCCACTGAACTCCGTTCCGGCTCCCTGGTTCATGAAAGCTCTATGTGAGGCTAAGCAGCAAGGTTCTCATCTCTAGGGCTCCCAGAGTCACTTCTGTAGAATGTCTCCTTTTTTTCTGCCCCAAAGGAAGCCTTTTCTCAGTTCTCTCAAAAAAATTCTATTAAAATGATTGCTGGCATAGAAATTCTTGAAGTGGCATTCCATTACACTTTCTAAACTAAAATAATGAAGATATATAGGGCTAAGGGTGGAGCTGCTACTGTGTAAGTCCTGCTCTGCCTTTTACCAGCTCCAGGTTAAAGAAAAGGAACCAAGCAGATTTAAGTACGTTGCTATGTTGTTTTGCTATGTTTGTCCTGACAGGGGAGCCCAAAGAAGTGTGAAGCTGAAGAGGCAGAGCCACCAGCTGCCACACAGCCCCAAACCTCAGAGACCCAGACTTCTCACCTACCAGAATCAGAAAGGATTCATCACACTGTGTAAGTAATCGATCTTGTCTGGGGTATAACAAGGAACTGGGAGTGAGGGGTAGTTCTTCACTCCCTGGGGTTCTTCGACTATGCAGTCCTAGTTTCCTTTTAAAACAGAAGGCAGAGCTTTATCTGGACAAAGTCTAGGTTTCAGTTATTACATTAAGAGCTGCCACCAGAATTCTTAAGGTAGTCTGAAAAGTGGTGGTTAGAGCATAAGGAAACCCATTTCTGGGATCCTCTGACCAAAATAGTTAGGTCCTTTAAGGAACAGGTGGTAGGGACTTCGGTTTCCAAACTCAAGACAGTGAGGGAGTTGACTCAGGTCAGCTTAACTCAATCTTTAATTCACATTTACCAGCTACATCTGAGCCTGGGAACACAGTTTAATAAAGGATATCAAAAGTCTACTGAGAAAGGCACAGGGGGGTTGCTTTTGAGTTTTCGCTGTTTTCCCTGATTGTTAGCTGTCTTTTTATTAAGCATAATCCATCGTAGTTTTTACTGGATATACGATACAGCAAAATATGAAGTGTACATGAAGGAAGTCAGAAGTTTATTTGGGGGCCCCATAAGACCCTTGGATTGATTTTTACCATTTATATAATTTGAACTTTTTATTCCTTGTATTTATTTTTAGAAAAATACAGGTAAGAACAGGTATATCATTCAGTATTCTGAGCTAGGTACTATAAATTAAGAAGCATTTGAACCCAAATTCCTGGCTTCAGAGTCCCATGGGAAATGAAAAGCAAAGCATTGTGGAAATAAGATTGCTTAGCTTTTGGACATCAAGAATCCTGTACTGCTTTAGTGAACATCCTGTGTAGACAGTTGACCTAAAGTTGTTCCATGTTGGTTTTATGTCGTTTTAACACTAATACTATCAGTATGATTTTCCCTTTTATGTAAAAGTCTAATAATTTACTCTCTTATGAGAGTTTCGGACTATCTTGCCTCAGATTTTGGAGGGTGGTGGGCAGGCGATTGATTACCTCATTTCCTTATGACTTTAATACTAGTTTCGTACTCTTTATCTGTATAGTTTTTGCCTTGGGATATACCCTTGCTGCTGTTCAGTCTAATGGTCTTGCCTCTGCTGCCATCTTGTGGCCATTTTTTGGTTTGAATGTCAAAAGTTCACTCGACTTTGAAAAGTTTTTGTTTTTCCCTTTGGGGATGCGTACATTATCTTTTGGAGAGGGGTTTTTCTTCTAGGACCATAAAGTGAAAACCCAGCGGATTCTGGAAGGTGTTCAGGATTCCCCAGCTACACCATCGATGAGGAAATGGGGTGACAGCTTCCCTTCCATATCCATCAAGCAGAGATAATACCTGCCCTCCTCTACCCCATCCCATGGGGGGGGGGTACAGCATGTCCTTTGTGTAATGCAGTTTCAAAGTAGGTGTTGACAACTTGCTACTAATTGGGCCTGAGGAACTGCCTCCTATGCACCTTGAGAGGCAAGTAATTTTCTGAAAAGGTTTTGTTTGCCCTAATATTCAGTTGGTCTGTGAGATCCTGGCTACAAAACGGCACTTGATGCCATTTTGAAACATCTTTATTTCTGTACTTTTGCATGTAAGCCTGGGACAAGTGAAGCTTGGAGTCATATAGAGTTTTTCTCCCCACATAAAGGTGGCTTTGATCTTTCATTTTACAACTGAGGCAAGCAATCTAGTTACATTGATTCCAACAAGGTGATAGGCAAGTGGCACCTTGGGCAAATACTGAGATTGTCCATTGTTGCCTAGGCAAGCTTCAGTGGAGCAGCCTATAGATTAGAAATGCAATCTGGCCTCAGGAGTAACTCACACACATCCCCTTTACTTACTTTCCCTCTGCCTGTCTTCCAGATGGTCTGTTCAGCAGCCTAATAAAAAGACATGCCCAACGGCCAAAACCTGTAGGCTATTCTGGCATTGGATTTGATAAATGAATCTTTGAGAAAAGTTTGCCTACATTTCTGGAGGCTCAACCGAATCACAACACTCCTCCTAGTCCTTCACCCCTCTAGAGTCCTAGTGTTCAGCCTGGTGACCACTGGGGCCCCTGGCCAATTTTAAAAGTGGGATCAGCAGTGCTAAATGGAAAAGACTATTTGTGGCTTAACCTTGGTTTTCCAGTGTGTCTCAACAAGAGAGCTAGGGCCTGTTGATTCAGTAAAGTGTTAAAAAAAAAAAAAAAAAGACTTCATGGACCTCTCAGCACCTGGAAGAAATTGCCTAACTTTTTCCGTGCTTTGTTAAATCCATTCTGATTGTGTCCTGAGGAATTCTAAATTTATGAGGTAAGGTATCTTGTCATTGCTTGGAATAGTAATTTGTGAGCCCTCAGTCCTATTTCGGTTGGGCTATGTTCCAAAATCCAATCTTTGCCTTCTATGGATATAACAAAAATGTCCTCAGACAGCAGAAAATAATGCTATTCTCTTTTACATTAAAAAAAATAGAGGGGAAATAAGAACTTTCGTGTGGGCAGCTGTATCATCCAGCAGTAGTTAATTCAAACTTGAATTTTTCTGAATACAACCTTCCTGAGGACACAGCCCTTGCAGGCAATAGCAGTTTTGGACTTTTGGCTTGCCTGAGTATGAAGGAAGGAAATGGTCCTTTAAGCCAGTATGACAGCATAATGGTTACTCTCCAGGGGACCTACAGTGCCAGTATGCAAATGATGCATAATTTTAAAAAGTAAAATGTATTATTCTCAATAGCGTTCGCTCACTGAGAAATGAGGATCTAAAGACATAACTCCCCAAATCATTCTGTTCTTGGTTATCTTGGAACTAGTATGCTCCTACAGGATTATGTATTTAAGTTTCACTGCCTGGGAGTAGTCACATCCCGTTATTTCTTAGTAAGTTTCATATCAGGTCTTCAGCTCATGAATATTCTACAGTAACTAAAATTGAGACATGTATGCCTGTAGAAATTTCCTTTCCCATCAGTTTCTCTGAATCTTGATATGAAGTATATAATATGTTACTAGTCTCCAAGTAGTTCGGTTCTTTTCTTCTGGCCTACAAATGCTTTGTGTGCTCTTTAATTATAGATAGATATCTCCGACCCCCAGCCCCCATGCAATTTCACAGATTTTTCAAAGATCTCAGAAATATTGTGCAAGAACTTAATGTGGGAAGGGAGATGCGTGGATGCTTTTTGTCTAAAAGGGGCTACAAAGAAAAGCTGCATGGGGCTCTGACAAGTAGCTAACAAGGTTTTGGGACTGGACCTGCAAGTAGATTGAGCCCCTTTGGGGGGCAATTCGAAGGATTCATCTTTTTCTTATGAAAATAAAGTCTTGGGAATCTTGGATCCCACAGAATTTTTTGTGGGGAAATAGATGGCACAAACTCACTGTGTCTTAAGAAAGCCAAGGATAACATGGTAAAATTCTTATTCTTGAAAAAACGAGATAGAATTTCCAAGAAAGAAATATTCTTCCTCCAAGGAAGCCACTTCTGGAGAGGCATATTGGTAGCCCAAACTATTTTAGGACATTTGATGGACAGGGAACATTTATCTGAGGATGTTGGAAGCTAACATTCTTCGTGAGGTAACGTTTTCTGTAGGAATTCCATCTACAATAATTTTTAAGAAGAAAACTTAGGGGTGCTTGTCTGGCTCAGTCTGTAGAGGGTGTGACTCTTGATCTGGAGTCAAGAGTTTGAGCCCCACATTGGGCATAGAGCTTTAAAAAAAAGAGGAAGAAAACTTTTAGTTCAGCAAGCAATGATTTTTTTTTTAATGTTTATTTACTTATTTGGGGGGTGGGGGAGGGGCAGAGAGAGAAAGACTCCCAAGCAGTTGTCCTTGCTGCTAGCCCAGAGCCCAACATGGGGCTCGAACTCTGAACCGTGATATCATGACCTGAGCCGAAATCAGGAGTTAGATGCTTAACTGACTGAGCCACCCAGGTGCCACTCAGCAAGCAATTATTAAAATGTCCTCCTGGTACCTCCAGTGAGGAGCATTTCTTTGTGTTAGGCCCTGGGCTAGGGATGTAGCCCCTGACCTTGAGGAACCCTGCAAGGTGGAGGTGAGGGGCAAGTCAACCAGCGGTTATTATACAGAGTGATGAGGTCTTTGCTGAAAACCTGTCAGACCAACTACCGAATACCTTCACGTCAGAGAAAAAGCAGTCTACTCTTTGAGAAAACTCAGAAAAAGTTCCATAGGTGGCATCAAATGAGATAATGACCTATTAAATGTACGTGTGTTTATGTATATCTTTACCTTGACTTGGAGTCAAAAGTCATCCAAGCCAGACTCTTAGGGGCGAACTCATCACACTTCCATGAGATAGGTATTATTGTTATCCCCACTTTACAGATTAAGAAGTAATCAGATTTACAGAATCAGAGATTTGCCCAAAATCACAGAACTTGTATGGGAGGTGGGGCAGGCCATGACTAGGCCCTAGCCAGTTTGACTGCAGAGCTCTCAGTCTTACTGGGCAGACAAGGACCACTAAATGAAAGGAAATGTGTAATGTGTAAACATGACCACTTTAGCATGTGGTTGGCATGTATGAGATTTTAAGCATTGGGGAGTAAGTTTTATTCCTAGCTAAAAGCTCTGGTATTACAGATGAGATAATACCAAGCTTTTGGTTAAGTACCCAGGAGCTTGTCTTAGTGTTAAACCTCTGCTGCCACTAGGACAAAAGGAGCACCTTTGCATTCAACAAAGCAGTGTTTTTGAACATCTCCTGAGTGCTTTCTTTGAATAGTTAGAGTCAGCTTCCTATTTCACATGTAGTCTGGTGAAGATGCCCATGATTAATAGTTTCTGTTTAGTTCCTAAACGCTTTCGGCCCAACAGATATCCCCCCACCCCTGCCCCAGGTAACTGCTGTCTTCAGTTTCTCATCTACTTCAAGCCTTCACCTTGGAGTCCTTGCTCCAAAATGTGGCCTTCGTGCTACAGCTACCCAAGGTCCCCTTTGCCCTGTTTATCCTTTTCCTTTCTGGCTCCAGTGGACCCCGGGGAAGGGTGACCTTATTAAAGACTCTTTGAAACAAAGTTGTCTGTCATCTCTTTAGAGACACCTCTCCCCCTCTCTACTGGTAACTCAAAAAGGAACTATCTCTGCTATCCACTCCTCCCACCATCCCTAGAGAAAGGACAGGTTGGAGTAATAACACGTGGTCATTGCTTGGGGTGAGCAGCTAGCTAGCTGCTATAGTGATTGGATAGTGCCAGTTCTCATCCCACCTCCTCCCTGCCATGAACAGCTGACTGGCTTCTAGGATGGGGGGGGGGCAGGTAGACACATAAAAAATTGCTCAGGACCCTCCATTCTGTGTCTCTTTCAACTTTGGCTTTGTTGTCTTCCTTTAATCATTTTTCACTCCCAGCTCTGCTGTTTCCCTTCCATCTATTCTCTGGAATCTTCCAAGCAAGCCGCTGTAACTTTGTATGCCCTCTCCACCCAGCCCCCTCCTCCTCCCCCTGGGAAGACAAGGAGAGCGCACCCTCTCCCTGTGGGGATAGGCCTGGGTAGCTGTTGTAACCTGAGAAAAGAAGGAAAAAGGCCAGGCCTATTGAGCCAGCAGTGAGCTCCCTGTGGCCTGCCAGAGGATAAGAACCTTGCTCACTCAGCGCCCTCCCTTTTTTCTTTCCCCTCCCCTGCTGCAGCAGGGCCCTCCCCCATCCGCACACACGGGCTGCTGGGTAAGTGGCAAGATGGCTCCCCTGCATGTCTCCGGCTGATCGCCGCCGCTCCGCCAATACAATAGAGCCAGCCACTACCAGCAGCCTGGCCCTCTTCCTCCTCCTTCTCCAGAGAGACCAATCCAGCCGAACTCGGGGTTTGCCGTGAGGACTTAACGCTTATCTCTTAAAAGCCAGATCTATTTTAGCCTCCCCTCACCACCACCACCACCACCACCTCCCCTTCCATTTACCATTTTTTGGATCCCCAGTTGCTGCATCTCGATTTTCTCTCTCTGGATCGGGTGGCTGGGGAGGAGGTGGTGGGCTCTTGGGACAAGGAAGGTGTTGTGGTTTTTTGGTGGTTGTTTTTTTTATAATTTTTTAGGATTTTTTTTCTTTGGTTTTTGTTATTTCTTCCATTCCAGAAAGGGATAAACAGCACTTCCAGGGGGAGAAAAAAAATCATGTTATCAGAAAGCAAAGAAGGGTGAGAGCCTCACATTTCCATGTATCCCTTTACCCTACCACTTTAGCCCACCTCATCTTCCTTCTCTTCCCCATGGCTTTCATTCCGTCTTTCGTTTTGGTTTGTTTTCAATCACTCTGCTTTCCCTCTTTGTCCTTCCTGCCTGATTTCTAATTGGCCCAACTTGCCCTCTCCGTGTGGGAAATAGGTATTTTTGGGATAAGTCTTTTCTTTAGATTTAGGCAGTTGAATCGCGTGTTTCTGTGGGGGCCGGTTAGCTGGGGGCACAGTTCCGATTTTCCCCTCCCCCTTCCCATGCATCCCTCCCTGCCTGCTCTGGGGAGGCTGTTCTGACCTCTGAGTGTCAGTCAGCCCGTTGGGAATGCTGAATTTTCTGGTGGTGGTTATCGGTGGGGGGCTTGGTTTGCCCTCTCCTGAGTCTTAGGCTCCTGCTCATCTTAATTTGGGGGAACCCAAGCACTGGGAACCCCAGTGTTTGGTGGTAGTGGGGGTGAGGTTAGAGATAGAAGTTAGGGATGAAAACAGAAAAAGGGGATGGAAAGATAGTTTATCTGAAGTGAATCTCTGGGATTCATTGCCTGAAATGGGAGCTAACTTGTGTGATTCAGAGTGGGCGTAGGGGGATTCAATATTGGGGGGGCGATACATGGTGTGGGGGGGAGGGTGTGTCTTGACTAGGAGGCCTGCTCTCTTTATCTCTTGGAAGTTGGAATGAGGGAGTGGGAGAAACTGGGCGAAAGCCGAATATAAGAACAATTCCTACACCTCTGAGCAGGTAAAAGTGGCCTGATTCTTCTCTGAGCTTTCAAACTCCAACAATTGTAGCTTTTACTTTTTGGATGACAGAGGGTCCTTGTTGAAGCTTGAACCTTCATCAGCCCTGCTTTCCCCGCAGCCCCCTCCCCCACAATTTCTCCATTCCTGATGTTTCCAGATCCTGTGGGTCAGTAGGTTTTATTAAGCAGTTGATTATAATAAACACAAGGTTGGAATCATTTGCCACAGCCACGGACATTCTTTCTCGTGTTTTTAAGCAGTCAAGCTTCCTTTAATTTCTCATGCAATTTTGTTAAAGATGCTGTGGCCAGGGGATAGGGAGGCCACAGGATTGTGGGCAAATCACAATGACTTTTGAGGGACTGTTTCAGAGAGGGATGTTACTCCTTTCCATATAAGAGTACTCTGGTGAATTACCTAAAAACAGTTGGGAGTCCTGACCTCACTCATCACACCTTTATCCTATCTGAGCAGTGAGTGGATGTGGATGCTACAATCTGTGCTCTTTTCCCAAAGAAAACAGTTTCTCACTTTTCCTGTGGGGGCATGGTCTCTAGTCTGATCTGAAAAGCAGCCCTCCCAACCCCACCCAAGTGATGAGGCATGGGGGTTTCCTGACCCAAAACCTAACGTCTTGCTCTCTCTTCCCCTTGGTTCTTTCCTGCCCTTCCCTCCGTACCTCTCCCCATACTGTCAGTGAGGAGAAGGAGGAAGTGACCATGGACACAAGTGAAAACAGACCTGAAAATGAGGTTCCAGAACCCCCCGTGCCTATTGCAGACCAAGTCAGCAATGATGACCGCCCAGAGGGCAGTGCCGAAGATGAGGAGAAGAAAGAGGTAAATTTCCAAGCCACCTGTTGGGGTGGGCGGGCAGGAACGGGCCTAGGGGAGAGAGTAGACCACTTTGATGATCCCTCTTACACAGTGGGATAGCTTTAAAAAGAAGGGACTAGACAGACTTGGATCAGGATAAGGGCCAAGGGAGAATTCGCTGGTTTAGCAAGGGAGACCCCTTGTGATGGGGACAGGGCTCATTGGTTCCCCTTTCCCTGTTGGGGAAGTAGTGTAGTGCAGACTGTTGGAAGTTTGTAACGAAAGGAAACGTCAATTAATGGCCCTTTATCTAAGACCCAGGCCCAGCTTTCCCTGCTACCCTCTCAAGCTTCTCCCTGTAGTGACTGTTAGCTTTCCCTCCTTTTTAAAAGCCTGTGGGAGTTCAACGCCATCTAGTGGGCTGTGGTGGTTCTCAGCTGACCAGCCATGCTGAGGAATTTTTGTTCCTCCTCTGCCCTCTAGTGGTCATATTGCAGAGATCTAGCTACTTAAGCCAGCACTTGGGTGAGCCCGGAGGCCCCTTCTCCATTTCTCTGACCCCTCTACTTCCTTTTTTTGGCATATATATTATCTTGTGTCCTGCACCCAATTCAGGGGGTTCCCCCCATCAGAGCCAGCGAAGTCTTCTTGGCTCTTAAAGTAATAGAGAAGGAGTTAGCTGGGTTTGGGAGTGGGTTAACAGGATGGGAGGGACTGTCGTGTGTGTAGCCTTTCTTTGGTGTGTGTTGCGGGGGTGGGGGCCGGTGAAAGTGATTTGATGTGCAGAATATTATTTATTACAAGGTCCTTCTTCCCCGTAAAACTTTGTCCAAGTACCTCATGTACGGTAATCCGCCCGTAAAATAAAACCCTGCCCAACTGGCCAATCGCTGATGCCGCCTCTTCCTCTGGACCCACCCGCTGCTACTGAGCTGCCCAATCAGAGCCGAGTCTGCTATCCAGGTGTCTTGGCCAGAGGGGGGCATGTATATGGGATCCTGTGATGGGCCCCCTTTTGCCTCCCTGCCTTGCTTACATCAGGGGGCCAAGAAGAGCACTGTTCTGGAGAGACTTGTATTGAGAAAGCAAAAAACATTTGGAAAGGGGTGGACTTGCATCATCTCCCTATTTGGGACACCCCAAGAAGAGCTTGTGTCAGTGCTGGGGCGCCTGCCCACATGCCCTTAACCCTTTTGAGGACTGTGGGTTGCCTTGTTTGCTGCAGACTGTTGGGATCCCCATCTAGGGCACCAAGACCTCCTAAAGAGTCAATGTTTGTGATCACAGTGCCATGCTGTAAAATTCCAAGTGGAGGCTCTCGGCTTAAGCTGTGACGACTAGGAACCCTGCAGAGAAGTCTAGGGTTTGAGCCCAGGGATTTAATGCTGATGACAGCCCAGCCATGTATCACCACTTGCTCATCAGAAGGACTTTCCTTTGGTCCCTGTTGTCCATGGTGAAAGGCAGCATGTTGGTTGCTCCGGCTTCTCCTCCATCCCTGGAGGCAGGGCCTCATCCATCCACCTGACTGGAACCACTGTCTCAGCTGGAGTCCCTGAGGAGATGCCACACACAACTCTCAGAAGAAAAGTATTCTGACCTTGCTGCTGAATGTGTGCCAGGTCCTGGGGCTGTCCACCTACTACCCCCAGCCTGCCTTCATCAGAGGCTCCATGATCCCACTCGGTGAGAGGACCCCCTCCCCATTTACAGGCAGAGGAGAAAGGGACTCTGGAGTCATCACCTGGATTCCAAGTATTGGGTGGTGGTATTGCTGCATCTTGCCACTGGTGGACATAGGGTCCTGCCTGCCTGTCACGATAAAAGGCCAGGACTATTCCTGCTACTCACAGGCCATCTCATCAGGGACTGCAAGATGATGCCCCTACAGGGCTGGGACTGATGTCTCTGCCCCCTTTCCCCCCGTACCCCTCGCTGAGCCTGGCCACCACCAGTGAACTGTCTTGACATCATGGAAACTGGGCAGCGTCCCCCCACACGTTTTCCTCCCGCCCCCCCTGCGCCCCTGGGAGGACTCTGGCAGTGCCGTGCTGACCACCACGCCGTGCGCCCACCTTTTTTGCCAACCCAACCCCCCACCAATTGCACAGCGCCTAGCAGGGAGGGCTCATTCTGATTGGACCGGCGGTTGACTAGATACAGTACACAGTGAGGTGCGATTGGCTGAACTGAAGATCCCAGGTGTGAGATGGTACCTGGAACATTTGTCATATTCCTAGTTATTTTCTTCTTTATTTTCTTCTTCTTTTTATTTAATATTTTATTTTAATTATTTTCTTTTTCTTTATTTTTCTGATTTCTTTATTGGATTTATTTATTTGGTTCATGTTTTTCCTGTTTTAATTAAGACCTCTTTTTTTTTTTTTTTTTTTTTTTTTTTTTTTTTTTTTTTTTTTTTTCCTCACTAACTTACCCATCGAGAGCGGCCCGGCTAGGGGTCAGGCTGGCCCTTAACGGAGACCAAGGAGACTTGGTTAGACGACACAAACGGGGCTGGGGGGTGGATGGGGAAAGGGGATTTCATCAAGAGGGTCCTGCCCTACCCTTTAGAAGGGTGGTAGGTCTTAGTTTTTCCAGAAATAAGCACTGAAATCTCAAAATGCTCTAATCCCCTTTTCTCTCTCTTCCTCTTTTTGCTCTGTCCATAGTCTTTTTCCCACTGAGTGTTTGGGGTAGAAATTTGCTCCAAAGCAGGTTTGGGAGTTTCTAGTCCTTGGCAGAGCCCCTAAGCCTTAAGCCCCGGTTGAAAGGAACCAGGAAGGCTCTGCTAGAGCTCTGTACAGTGGTTAGAAAGTCTGAGGCTCCCTGGGGACAATCTGCCCATCATAAAAACCTTTCTGTACCAAAGGCACCTTTAAATTCTTTCTGCTGGCAGTTGACTAGGGAGCCTCATCTCCAGTGGGTCTGGTGCTGCCCTGTAGGGGTGCGGACAGTCTTAACAGTCTGCTGTCCAAGTGACTCACTGCCAGTGTCAGTGGGTGTCAGGCTGGACAGTTATTCCAAAGGTGGTTTTCCTTGTTTCCTCATGTTTTCTGAGAGGACTTGATGACCCAGTTCTGGGCATACCTTATTGGGCTTGGTGTCCTCTTGACCCCTAGAGACCATGGAAGAGGGCATGACCAATGCCTTTAAAGGGCTGGGAGGCTCCTCAATTCCTCTTCCAGCTTATTTCTGGTTAAGCTAATACACAGGTGTGGTATGGACTAGATGACTTTTCCCTGCTGTGATGTTTGATTTTATTTTTTTCTCTAACTTGCATTGATTCTGCTTCGTTTTTGCCGTTTGCCGCTTCTGTTTTGGTCTCTGTCTGTCTCTGTGTCTCTCTCTCTCTGTGTCTTTGGAGCCTATGCTAAGACTGCCCCATCTAACCTCCTTCCCCCCTCTCTGTGGGGTGTGTCTCTTTCTCTTTTTTTTTTCCCCCCTTTTCTTCTCTATACAGAGCTCGCTGCCCAAATCATTCAAGAGGAAGATCTCCGTTGTCTGTAAGTCTAGCCCCAAATCCCTGATAAAGGTCAAAAGTAACCATAAAATGAGTTTATAGAGAAATAGGTTCCCATTCTTTCTCCATGGCATTCTTGGGTCACCTCTTCCCATCCCACTCCCTGTACCCAGCAGATTTCCATCTTGGCCATTTTGTAATTCAAAACTTCAGACAATCCCTGTCATTTTTCCTAGGTCACATTTCTTTCTTAACTAATGAGACACACTGCAAGGTGTCTCACCATTTCCTGTTTAGCCCTACATGCATTTCCTTGTCCAGGTATCTGAACCCTCAGAACCAGGAGTAGGTTTGAGGGATTCCCATATAATGCTTATCAGTTTATGTTTTCTTCTGAGAGAGAGTCTTAAGAGTGCTCACACCTCAAACAGTAACATTTTTAACATTTTCCCACCAAGAAGTTCTAAATCCATAAAAGCGTAATAAATCTTTGTAACTTAAATATGAGATCATAGTGTGAAAATGAATGTGAAGCATGATTAGATATGTCACAGTCTTAACTTTACTTAGATATTGGTATCACATAGCCGTGTTTTCTTGTATTCATATGTCCTTCTCAGTCTGCCTTCTCCAATATGTTAGCTGTTTTTGCCACTAAAAGTTTAAACTTCACACCACCCTAGTTACCCATCCCTCATTGCCTTTAGAGATTAGTAGTTTTTATCTGTCAGGAAGTAGCTCCAGCCCTTTTATTGTTCACTCTGAAGCAATGTTTCCCAGTCCCCAAATAAAATTTCCTTAAGTTAACCTTTTACTGAAATTCCAGTCGAAGGCTATCTGTATGTGTTATGGTGTGAACCAGCAGAGGACCTGAGACCATCTAACTGTTGGGTCCTGTTTCTTGGGGACAGCAGCTACCAAGGGGGTGCCAGCTGGAAACAGTGACACAGAGGGGGGCCAGCCTGGTCGGAAGCGGCGTTGGGGAGCCAGCACAGCCACCACACAGAAGAAGCCCTCCATCAGTATCACCACTGAATCACTCAAGGTGAGGTGGGAGGAGCCGGGGAAGGGAGGACGAGACACTTTGAGGTGGGAGTAGACACGGGCCCAGTGTAACGGGGTGGGGGGTATCTGTGTCCCAGAGCCTCATCCCCGACATCAAACCCCTGGCGGGGCAGGAGGCTATTGTGGATCTTCATGCTGATGACTCCCGAATCTCTGAGGATGAGACAGAGCGTAATGGTGACGATGGGACACATGACAAGGGGCTGAAAATATGCCGGACTGTCACCCAGGTAAGGCTTCTGCACCCCAGTGTCGGGAGGGGGCAGTGGACTCAGAGCAGGCAACTAAGGTGGAGTCTTAGAAGGGAAATCTGCCATCTGTGCAGAGGGTTGGGTTAATTGCCCTTTTGGATCAACAGACTACCAAATCTAACCTGTTGTCTGTAATAAAGTCATATTGGAACAAGGCTATGCCAACTCATTCTTATCTCTCTGGCTGCTTAAGTGCTAGAACATCAGCGTTGAATAGTTGCAACAGAAACTGTATTACTCACAAGGCCTAAAAATATTATCTTGCCATATACAGAAAAAATTTGCCCATTCCTGTCTTAGTTTTCCTCATGACAATCGAACCATTAATAATCCCAGGATCTGGTGGAAGAGAACTTAATCTTTCTCCTAGTTGAAAGAGCATGCTAGGTTAAATGTACCACCCCGCTTAGGAACAAGAGGCTGAAAATAATGTGCCAGTTTGGTGTTTAAGAATTCCTCCATTGTCTGATACTTACAGGTAGTACCTGCCGAAGGCCAAGAGAATGGGCAGAGGGAAGAAGAGGAAGAAGAGAAGGAGCCCGAAGCAGAACCCCCTATACCTCCCCAGGTTTCAGTAGAGGTGGCCTTGCCCCCTCCTGTGGAGCATGAAGTAAAGAAAGGTAGGTGAAGCGTGCAGTTCTCTGAATTCCCAGAGCACTTTATTTGGACCTCTTTTAAAGCATTTAATGTTTTCTGCCTTTTATTTTAGTATTTTGCATATCTGTTTTACTTCTGCCTCCTTGTTACTAAGCTGCATGAGAGCTAGGTTAGAATCTTTCAATCTCCAGGGGCGCCTGGGTGGCTCAGTCGGTTGGGCGGCCGACTTCGGCTCAGGTCATGATCTCACGGTCCGTGAGTTTGAGCCCCGCGTCGGGCTCTGTGCTGACAGCTCGGAGCCTGGAGCCTGTTTCAGATTCTGTGTCTCCCTCTCTCTGACCCTCCCCCGTTCATGCTCTGTCTCTCTCTGTCTCAAAAATAAATAAACGTTAAAAAAATTTTTTTTTTTAATTTAAAAAAAAAAAAAAAAGAATCTTTCAATCTCCATAATATGGAGCTTCACTTTGCACATTATAGGTGTTCAGCACATTAGGTGGAAGAGTGACTACGTGGTGGAGAATAAGAGAAAAGAAAGGCGTATCAGAGGTAAAAGAGCCAGCATTGCTCCCTGCTGAAAACAGTTTGTGTGCTCTTTTTGATAGTGACTTTAGGAGATACCCTAACTCGACGTTCCATTAGCCAGCAAAAGTCTGGAGTTTCCATTACAATTGATGACCCAGTCCGAACTGCTCAGGTGCCCTCCCCGCCCCGGGGCAAGATCAGTAACATCGTCCACATCTCCAATTTGGTGAGTCGGCGTTGTTTCCCCATAGCACATTGTTCAGTGGTTAAGAGTTTGAGCTTTGGGTTCCTGTTTCTTAGCTTCAGCTCCTAGATCTGTCAGTTATTCACTGAGCAACTGAACTTAATCTCTCACAACCAGTTTCCTCACCTGAAAAATAGGGACAAAGTATCAGCCTGTAAGGTTTGTCTGGAGGATTTGTGGAGGGCCTGGCACATAGTATCTCTGTTACCACTCTTCTCGCTTCCCATGCAAGAGAGTTCCTGACCCCTTTGCCCTCACCCAGACTTTGAAGCTGTCCTCCTGTGCCAGAGATTTGGGGAATCTGAATACTAGTTACAGTGTTGTTCTTGCTTTCTTTAAGACTCTGAAACTCCGTTTTCGCTGGCAGGTGCGTCCCTTTACTTTAGGCCAACTAAAGGAATTGTTGGGACGGACAGGAACTCTGGTGGAAGAGGCCTTCTGGATTGACAAGATCAAATCTCACTGCTTTGTAACGGTGAGGAAAGGATGCTGATCCTCTAGGTTGTGGCATAGATTTCCTTCTGTGACTAATGTGGGTGGAATTGAGGGCCCTGTGGCAAGTGGGAGGGATTGAGGCCTGTTGTGACCCTCCACCTTCTCCCTTCCTCCACCAGTACTCAACAGTAGAGGAAGCAGTTGCCACCCGCACAGCTCTACATGGGGTCAAGTGGCCCCAGTCCAACCCCAAATTCCTTTGTGCTGACTATGCTGAGCAAGAGGAGGTAAGAAACCTAGAGAAAGGAAGGAGGGGCAGGGGAGGCCATTATCTGCTAGAAACCAGCTGAGATCCTGGCCAAACCTGCAGTCATTGAGATTCCTTCTCCCTCTTCTCCCTCCCCCTTGGTTCCTTTGGTTGAACCATGGGGCTCCAAAATCTGTATGCCCTGGTACCTGGGCTCCTTCAGTGGGAGTGATATCATCTCCATCCTGACTGTCCTTGTCCCTCCTCTACCCACAGCTGGATTATCACCGGGGCCTCTTGGTGGACCGTCCCTCTGAAACTAAGACAGAGGAGCAGGGGGTACCACGGCCCCTGCACCCCCCGCCCCCACCCCCAGCCCAGCCACCACAGCATCCCCGGGCAGAACAGCGGGAGCAGGAGAGGGCGGTGCGGGAACAGTGGGCAGAGCGGGAACGGGAAATGGAGCGGCGGGAGCGAACTCGATCAGAGCGTGAATGGGATCGGGACAAAGTTCGAGAAGGGCCCCGCTCCCGATCACGGTCCCGTGACCGCCGCCGCAAGGAACGTGCGAAGTCTAAAGAAAAGAAGAGTGAGAAGAAAGGTACTTAGTGGTGGGGGCATACACACCCGTTAGCAGGGGTCCAAATGGGATGGGACACAGGGTCAGAGGCATAAAGTCTGACTTGCTTTCTTCCACTTCAGAGAAAGCTCAGGAGGAACCACCTGCCAAGCTGCTGGATGACCTTTTCCGTAAAACCAAGGCAGCTCCCTGCATCTATTGGCTCCCTCTGACTGACAGCCAGGTGAGTGCTCACCTTCCTGCTCCACTCAGAGTAGCACCCAGTCTTGCCGGCAGTCTGCAGAGAGAGTCACGTGACTAGAGGGTTGAGTAGGCCCAGGTGTTGGCTTAGGATAGTAAGGGGAGAAACTAAGCATCACAGAAAGAGGTAGTTTTAAGAACCACGTGCCAAGTATGCCACAGAGAAGCCAAACCCAAGAGGGTAAAGGTTGACACGAAGACAGGAACTGGGTTTATATAGTTGTGTCAGCCATGCCTCTTGGAAATTGATTTCCGTTAGCCAAGAAATCCATTTTCTTTTTTAAAAAAAATTTTTTTTTAACATTTATTTATTTTTGAGACAGAGAGAGAGAGCATGAACATCGGAGGGGCGGAGAGAGAGGGAGACACAGAATCTGAAACAGGCTCCAGGCTCCGAGCTGTCAGCACAGAGCCCGACGCGGGGCTCAAACTCATGGACTGTGAGATCATGACCTGAGCCGAAGTCGGACGCTTAACCGACCGAGCCACCCAGGCGCCCCAAGAAATCCATTTTCTAGATTCATCCACTTCTCTGCTTTTTTATTTCTAGAACTTTTTTTTTTTTTTTTTTTTGGGCACCTGGGTGGCTCGGTTGGTTCCATGTCTGACTTGAGCTCAGGTCATGATGTCACAATTCAAGAGTTTCAAGCCCCCACATTGGGCTCGCTGCTGTCAGCACACAGCCCACTTTGGATCCTCTGTCCCCCTCCACCCCCACCCCTGCCCTGCTTGTGCGTGCGCGCGCGCTCTCTCTCTCTCTCTCTCTCTCTCTCTCTCTCTCTCTCTCTCTCTCTCAAAAATAAAAAAAATTAAGAACATTCTTTTTTAATTATCTATTTAAGTGATCCCTACACCCCGTGTGGGGCTCAGTCTCACAACCCCAGGATCAAGAGTTGCATGCTTTTCTGACTGAACCAGCCAAGCACCACTAGGATTTTTTGCTTTTTACTTGTTTGTTTGTTTGTTTGTTTGTTTACTTGGATTTTTTGCTTTTTAAATTTAAGTTTCTTAGTGATGGGCCTTTTGGGAATTTGAGGCTGATATTACTCAACTAAACAGAAAAGTGGTTTGTTCACATCTAGGTAGCTAGGGAAATACCAGAGGCCAGGCATGACTGGTGCCACTACCTGTTGTGGGTATAAAAGGTAAAAACTTGAATTAAGACCCCAAGACAAAGAGATGTGATTGCTGACACTTCTTGCTTAACAGCAGAGCTGACAGTGATCCTGAGCTAGGAGGGCAGGGTCCAGATGCAGATAGACAAAGCGGGACTGGCATGAGCAGGGCCAAGATGCCTATTCTCTACATTTGCTGCCTGCTGCAGATTGTTCAGAAGGAGGCAGAGCGGGCTGAACGGGCCAAGGAGCGGGAGAAGCGGCGAAAGGAGCAAGAGGAGGAAGAGCAAAAGGAGCGGGAGAAGGAAGCAGAGCGGGAAAGGAACCGACAGCTGGAGCGGGAGAAGCGTCGAGAGCACAGCAGAGAGAGGGACAGGGAAAGAGAGAGGGAAAGGGAGCGTGACAGGGGTGATAGAGATCGGGATAGGGAGAGGGACCGGGAGCGAGGCAGGGAGAGGGACCGCAGAGACACCAAGCGCCACAGCAGGAGCCGGAGTCGGAGCACACCTGTGCGGGACCGGGGCGGGCGCCGCTAGCTGGGAAAACTTGAGAGGGAGAGCTGCAGGCATCAGCCACCCTGCCCTGGGGGGTTCGAGGCCACAGAGGGATAGGTACAATCTCTACCACCCTATAACCAGGGGTCTTTCACATCTTTTACCCAGTGCTGAAGTATGGCTGCCACCTGTCCCCACATACCAAATGGAGTAGTGGCCATCTTTCCCCCCCAAAGCCCCACCCCCATAACCTATCTCTTGGGAGTTCGCCCTCTTCTCCCTCTCATTTCCCATGATAAATCTGAGAGGGAAGAGCTAGGTTAGGGAGGGAGGCGGTTGGCCCAGAGGCGGGGAACAGCCAGGAGCCCCACACCTCTTTCATTTTTCCTCCATCCTGCTCACCACCTCCTTTGGGTACTCACACCCCCCTCTTGGGAACAGCCGGGGCCAGGACTGGGTCACCTATGAGCTGAATCAGCATCTCCTCCTGAGTCCCAGGGCCCCTGCAGTTCCCAGTCTCTTCTGTCCTGCAGTCCTTGCCTCTTGCCCACCGGTTCCACTTTATATCCACCTTTTCCTTTTGTTCAATTTTTATTTTTATTTTTTTTATTATTAAATGATGTGGTCTATGGAAAATAATAAAAATCTGACTTAGTTTTAACTAATGTGTGTTACTGGCCTTCCTTGGGCAGGGCGTGGGGGAGAGCCAAATTGAGTTGAAGAGGACTGGTAGCATGGAAGCACCACTGTTTGCACTCCCTACACTTGTTCAGGAAGCCTGCTGCTTCCTGGAGCAGGGAATTCCCGCCCTCCATCTCTGCCTTGGCTGTAACCACGTCGCCACAGAGGATCTAACTCACTGGAGGGCAGAGAGGGGAAGACCCCTGCCAAGAGGGGTTGTTGGTTGGAGGGTTGAGGAGGTTCCCAGTCCTTCCTGTGGTGTAGGCTTTTGGTCACCTGCTCGCCTCCTTCAAGGCGCCTCCCACGGCTGCCGCCAGGGGGCGGCAGCCACTAGCTCAATGGGAACCTGTAAAGGAGCTTCCCAAAAAGGCTCCACTCCCCACCTCCGTCCCCTCCCGCTGCTGGCGTGCCTCGGGCCCTGACCTGTTCCCTGGGCTCAGCCCGCGGTCTCCCTGGACCCTTCTGCCGGGCTTAAGCGCTGCCCCAGTCGGCCCGCTCTGGTGACCCGCACCGGCCCCCCAAATGCCGCCGCCTTGTGGCCGGGGTTTACAGCCGCCCCAGAGGCCGCCCCGGGAGCTGGAGCCGGGCCTCTCCGCAGCGGGCTCCTAATTCCCCGCCTCACCACACGCTCGCCCTTCGCCCCGCTGCGGGCGGTGTGCGGGGGCCGCTCGGCGCTCCCGGCTTCACCCTCTTCGCCAGCCGTTGGAAGACGGCCTGGCGCCGGGGCCTGGACGTCCTCCCGCCCAAGTGGCCCGCCGGGCGCTGCGGGCCCGGCCCGGGAGGGGCGCTGCATCTGTATGCGCCCGGCGGCCCGGCAGCGCCGCCCCCGCCCCCGCCGCGCGGGCCCGGGCTGGCCGGGGAGGGTCGGAGGCTGGGCTCTCTCCCGCGCGCCGCGGAGCCGCCTCGCTCCTCCGCAGGCGGAGCCTCCTTCCCCCGCCCCCTCCGTCTCGCTCCCTTGTTCTCGCCGGGGCCGCTCAGACCTGCAGCGGAGCCGCGGCGCCCGCTCCGATCCGCTCGGGGCTGCGCCCCCGGGACCCGGCGACGGGGGCGGGCGGGGACGCTCCCCGCCGGCCTGGACCCCTCGGCACTGCCAGGTAAGGGCGCCTGCCCCGGAGCCCGGGGTCGACAACCCGCGGAGGGGCAGCAGGGGGCCCGCAGCCTGCGGGTGTCTTCAGAGCGGTGCGCTCCGCGGCTGGGAGCCCACTGCCCGCTCCCGTCTCCCGCGCTCTACCTCTTTCCCTTCTTCCCTCGCACCTACTCTCCCTCCTTTCCCCATTTTCCTCTCCCTCGATTTCTCTTCATCCTGCCTTCTCTCTGCCTGTTTGCCTCCTCCACCTCTTCCCTCTCCCTCTTGCCCTGTCTTTCTCCATCTCCTCTTCCTCTTTGCCTTTTCCTTCCCCTACCTTTCCTTTCCTTTCTCTTTGCCTTTTCCCGCTCTCCTTTCCTTTCCCCGTCCCTTCCCTTTCGCCTCCTCTTCCCTTCCCGCTATCCTGTTTCCCACTCCTCCAGCCCTTCCCTTCTCCTCGTCCCGCCTCCCGCTCTGGTCCCCCGGCTTCCCTCCGGCTTCCCTCTTCGGCTTCCCTCTTCCCTCGGGGGGGGGCAAAGGACTGGCAGGTGTGTTTCTGCTCTGGGGAAGGAGGGGTGGCAGCCACAGCTACCTGAGGGATGCCCCCCAGGAGGAGAGGGAGGAGACAGCAGTGGGAAGGGTCCTCTCTCCAGCTCCCTTCCCGAAGCCCCTCCTGGCCACCCCCTCTCCCAGATTGAAGTTCTCCAGGCCTGGCCTGACCCCCCATAGCTGAGGGCTGCCCCTGTCTGCCCATCACACACAGAAAGCCCCTCTGCCCCCCTCCCAACCATTCCCAAGCCTGTTACCTATGACTCCTCTCTGCCTATCACACATCCAGGCTGCCTCCTTTGATCTCTTTCCTTGTGTCTCTTGCTGCCATTCTGTCTCAGTCTGTGCCGGACAGTGCCTGAGTCTGGGTCTCACCCTCAGTAACGTCGTATCTGTACTCTCTGCTCTCCCTTCCCAGCCTCCTGGCCCTGGCCCCCAACTCTACCCCCTCTTCTTTCAGGGCCGGCCCTCCACTCTGGAGTCCCCCTTCAAGGACTTCATCTGGCAGTATGAGCTGGGGGCAGGTTCTGGAGAGGTGGGGTTCTCCGTGAAAGAGGGACTTTCACAGGCTCGCAACCCTGTCTTCGGCTGCACTCCTTGTCATTGCTCAGCCTGACCCTAGACACCCTGACACCACACCTCCATGAGTCCCAGCCTCTGGATTTTAAGCCCTTTCTCTGGTAGTCCCCATCTCCTCCAACCCCCTGGCTGCATGCCCAACCTGGGAGAACAGGGGCCACATTTAGGGTTCTAAACCCTTCCGGCATCCCCTCTCCTGTTTTCTTCCCCAGCTTCTCGACTCAGAGTTGACTGGCCAGAGATTTATCAGCTTGTAGGGCTGGAGGTGAATACAGGCAGAGCCTGGGTGGAGAGAAGGATCAGACTGTCTGCTCTGTCTCAGTCTGGGTTCTGGGCAGTGGGATGTCTGGTTCCTTGGAGGTCTGATTCTTCAGCCTCTAACTTTGGTTGGGGGGTGGGGAGAGTTAAGGGTTTCTTTGACCCTGAACAACTACCTGTCCTACAGGTGTGGATCCATGGGGTAGCTCCAACGCATCTGCCCCTCTGCCCCGGCCAGCTCATGCCTCAGTACCCAGGGACAGTGAACAGAGCCCCGGCTGGAGCCCAAACATGTGGGGTCTGGTGAGGCTCCTCCTGGCCTGGCTGGGTGGCTGGGGCTGCATGGGGCGCCTGGCAGCCCCAGCCCGGGCCTGGGCAGGGTCCCGGGGGGGCCCAGGACCAGTACTGCTACGGAACCGAAGGAGCTGGGTGTGGAACCAGTTCTTTGTCATTGAGGAATATGCCGGTCCAGAGCCCGTCCTTATTGGTAAGGTAAGGATCAGCCCTTCCCG
Organism: Felis catus; assembly: GCF_018350175.1. Classification (NCBI taxonomy): domain Eukaryota; kingdom Metazoa; phylum Chordata; class Mammalia; order Carnivora; family Felidae; genus Felis; species Felis catus. The sequence continues at coordinate 73,590,267 of NC_058373.1, read as the reverse complement.
TGTCTACCTTGACTCTTGAGGCCCTTAGGCCCTGCCCTGCAACTTCATCACTTCTACAATGACCTTGGTCCCTCAGGACTCCCAACGCTCCACCCAGTCATAGACTTAGACTCTTTAACCTTCTGTCCCTATGCTTGGAACCCGCTGCCATTTTTCCCTGACCCCTACAGCTGCACTCGGATGTGGACAGGGGCGAGGGCCGCACCAAGTACCTGCTGACCGGGGAGGGGGCAGGCACTGTATTTGTGATTGATGAGGCCACAGGCAATATCCATGTCACCAAGAGCCTGGACCGAGAGGAGAAGGCACAGTACGTGCTGCTTGCCCAAGCCGTGGACCGAGCCTCAAACCGGCCTCTGGAGCCCCCTTCAGAGTTTATCATCAAGGTGCAAGACATCAACGACAATCCACCTATCTTTCCCCTCGGTCCCTACCACGCCACAGTGCCCGAGATGTCCAATGTCGGTGAGTACCCCAACTCTGACCATCCCGGGGTCCGTCTCCTGGAGCACCCTCACCTCTCCTTCCCTCATTGCCGTCATGTCTGGGTCCCCCTCATCTGCTGTTCCTTCCCACCTGGCCCTGCCCCTGCTGAGTGGGGGTGCTGGGACACCCCACAGGGACGTCAGTGATCCAGGTGACGGCTCACGATGCCGATGACCCCAGCTACGGGAACAGCGCCAAGCTGGTGTACACCGTGCTGGATGGACTGCCTTTCTTCTCTGTCGACCCCCAGACTGGTGAGAATAGGGCTCAGGAACCTGGGGGGGCAGCCATGGGAACAGGCACCCCCTGACTCCACGTCTCTCCCCAGGAGTGGTGCGGACCGCCATCCCCAACATGGACCGGGAGACACAGGAGGAGTTCTTGGTGGTGATTCAGGCCAAGGACATGGGCGGCCACATGGGGGGGCTGTCGGGCAGCACTACAGTGACAGTCACCCTCAGCGATGTCAACGACAACCCCCCCAAGTTCCCTCAAAGTAAGGGGCCAGTGCTGCCACCTGACCCATCCTTTGACCGCCCCACCCCCTACAGCCTCTGGAGAAGTCTTCTCTCCCGCCCCTCCCTTAGCCAGCCCCCAGGAGAAGGAAGTGCTGGGGGAGGGAGGAGGGCTGGGACCCCTCTAAGAATATTTCCTCTCCATCCACACCCAAGGCCTGTACCAGTTCTCTGTGGTGGAGACTGCTGGGCCAGGCACCCTAGTGGGCCGTCTGCGGGCCCAGGACCCAGACCTGGGGGACAACGCCCTCATGGCATACAGCATCCTGGACGGAGAGGGGTCCGAGGCCTTCAGCATCAGCACAGACTCCCAGGGTCGAGATGGGCTTCTCACCGTCCGCAAGGTTAGTCTCCTGTCTGCTAACACTTGCAGACTCACTCATGCGTGCCTCCTGCCCCATGAGGCACCCCTCTAACTGGTCTACAACAGACTCGGGACCACCGTTGGAGCTTAGGGATCATGGTCATCCAGTCGTCTTTCAGATGAGGGACTGGGGCCCAGCAAGGGGGAATGACTGGCTCAGGACTTTTTATGTAGCCAGTCTGTGGTGGAGCTGGAGGCACACCTAGAGTTACGGACTAAGTCATCTGCCTCACTCTGACCACCGCGGCCACTGCCTCTCAGGTGCCCACCTCTCCTATCAGGTGGGCTGAGCACTGGTTGCATGGAGAGGGGACGTCTCTCTTACCTCCCGGGAGCTTGGGCCTGCCCTGGTTTCCACGTGCCTCAGTCACTCCCCGTCCCCTCCCCATAGCCCCTAGACTTTGAGACCCGGCGCTCCTATTCCTTCCGTGTGGAGGCCACCAACACCCTCATCGACCCAGCTTACCTGCGGCGAGGGCCCTTCAAGGACGTGGCCTCGGTACGCGTGGCTGTGCAGGATGCCCCAGAGCCCCCTGCCTTCACCCAGGCTGCCTATCATCTGGCAGTGCCTGAGAACAAAGCTCCCGGGACGCTGGTGGGCCAGGTCTCAGCCTCTGACCTGGATTCCCCAGCCAGCCCAATCAGGTGAGCTGGGGTGTGGGCAGGGGAAGGGCCGGGACTCAGGGAAGGAGCTCAGCAGCAGGCTATTCCCACTGAGGATGGGTCCCCTTCATGAAAAAATCACACTCACCTTCTGGCTGCAGGAGCCCACTCTGCGGGACTGGGGGCCAGGGGAGGGCTGGAGGACCTGGCTAATTACCGCTCTCCAATTCCACCCATCCCTCTGAGAGGATAACAGTGGCACCTCCCAGTGGCGGTGCAAGCAAATGCAATCTCTTGCGAGGAGCTTGGTGGATGGGTGATGGCTACCACTATTGCTTCACATTTACCAAACGCTTGACCACATTCAATTCTCACGACCGCCCCGTGAAGTAGGCATGATCATCACCCGTTGTTTTTAGAGACGAGGCCCCGAGAACTTAAGTTACTTGCCCAAGGTTACATCGCCAGAGTTGGGATCCAAATCCGGATTTGTCTGCCTTGAGAAGAGCCACTCTTCCCACCTCTGGGCATCCCTGTCACAGGAATGAGGGAGGTGCTGGCATCATTGCCATTTTGTGGTTAAGTAAGGAGAGGTTGAACGATTCACCCAAGGTCACACAGCTGCTCTCAGGCAAAGCAAAGCTGAAACACAGGTCCCTGGGTCCCCAAAACAGAGCCCAGAAGTCTGACAGACAGATCATATCTACCCCTTTTCCACCTCTTCCTCTCCCAACCCCATGAAACCCAGTCCCCCTGAGTCTGAGGACAGGTGTTTAATGTTTATGACTTCCCAAAATGATTTGTTTTTTAAGGGGACCCTAATGTGAATCATGGCTCTGGGTACACGGGGCAGGCTCAGCCCAGACGAGCTCGGGCCCTCTGCCCAGAAGAGCCAAGAGGCCCAGCAAGGCAAACAGAAGGGATGGAGGGGTAGCAGCCAGCTCCGGCCCTGCCCCAGATCAGCCCCCAGCTCCACTCCATCTTCCCCAGATACTCCATCCTCCCCCACTCGGATCCAGAGCGCTGCTTCTCTATCGAGCCCGAAGACGGCACCATCCGCACGGTGGTGCCCCTGGACCGCGAGACTCGTGTCTGGCACAACCTCACAGTGTTGGCCACAGAGCTCGGTGAGGAGCCCTGGGTCCCCAGGAGAGGGGAAAGCAGCAGCCTCCTGGCAGGGGAGCTGTCCCTGAGCAGGGGGAGTTGGGGGGGGGGGGGGGGGGCAGTCACTGCCACCACTCCTCACTGTGTGCAGCGCCGGGTCCCCAGCCTGGATCATCACCACCAGGCAGGCCTTCTGGTCTCTGAGGCTGGGCTGGCCTGGGCACAGTGGGTCTGCCTGCACATTCCCCTGACTTTAAATTCACTCCCATGCCTGACTTTCCCCAACTGGGAAACAAACCTAACCTCAGATAGCTTCCAACCCCTAACAAACCCCAACCTGCACCTTGGCAGACCCTGCCCTTCCCATTGTCTGCTGCAGGCTGAAGCCAGCGTTCAGGGAAGGGCTGGGTCCCTCCTCTGGGGGCTGACTGGGGGGGGCCCCAGAAGCCCCTCTCAGGGAAGCCCCGCAGAGAGCCCGCAAGGTAGAGGAGAGGGCCCAGCTCCTGCCCCTGTCAGCTACCAGTCACCAGCAGCATGGGTTGACTACCTCTGGGCAGCCATGGCCACCGGAGATAGGAAGACCTCCTTCCCCTTTGTGAACCCCCCCTCTCACCCCTGTTCACGCCCCAGGGTCTCCTACATTTTCTCTCTGTGTCCTGTCTGTGGGAGTTGTAACTGTGTGCACAGACGTTTGTACGTGTCAGTGAAGAACTATATAGTATGTGTACGTGTGAGTGTGTACTTACGTGTGTGTATAATTCTGTGTGTGTGAAAATACACACACGTATTCGTGTGTATATGTAGTTGAGTATAGAATATTTGTGCATATGTGTAATTTGATGTATATGATAATAGGTACAAGTGGCCATTTATATATATCGTTTTGCATGTGTGAGTGTTTGCGGACAGGTAATTTATTACTTATTGTGTATCCGGCACTGTTCTAAGTACCCAATGTGAACGAATTAATGTAATCGCCACTACAACTTTATGTGGGAGGTATGATTAGTTCCCCATTTGAAAATAAGGAAACTCAGGCAGAGAGAAGTTAAGTAACTTCCCAAGGTCACACAGACGTTAAGTGGAAGAGCCATCAGACCCAGTCAGGCTGCAGAATCAGAGCAGTTATCTCCTCTCGGTGTAGAATTTTCTGTGTATGGGCTTATGTTTATGCCCATGTCGCTGTGTGTTACATAGAAGTGCTTGTGTATCTGTCCATGGGAATGCCCCTGCGTGTTTACATAGTGTGTTTGTAGTTGCCTGTGTATACATAGCCGTGTGAGTGTGTGTGTGTGTGTGTGTGTGCGCACGCGCGCGTGTGCACGCGCATGCTCCCCTCCCTGCCTTCTCACCCTCCCACCAAATCCTGCTCTGCCACGAACTCCAATATCAAGTAGCAGGCCCCAGGTCTTGACTGCAGAGAAGGAATGGAGCCCCAAACCCTTGGCTGGGGAGCCCACTCAGCCTCCCTTGCCCAGGCTGGGACCTTAGCCCCTTCACCAGGGCTAGCCAGCTCTCTCCCCACCTGGAGAAGGACTAAAGAATGTGGGAGGCTCAACCAGGAGAGGTGAGCACCAGGGTGGGCAGGGGTACCTGTTTTCCATTCTCTCTTGGATGGCATTGGCAGTGAGGAGCAAGGCAGGGCAATGATGAAGCCACCTGATAAAGGGATGCATGAAGAAGGGGGCCTGTGTCTAGCTCTGGTACCCAGGCTGGCCTGGCTCCCCAAGGCCAGCTCTAAGTGATACTCATTGCTATACCATGGCCTCCCGGACCTCTGATGGGGTGTGTGTGTGTGTGTGTGTGTGTGTGTGTGTGTGTGTGCGCGCGCACGCGCGCGCGTGTGTCTGTCTCTGTCCCACGCACGCTGTGTATGAAAATGCATTCTCTCGACCCGGGGGGCTGGTGACACTGTATTCACTGTATATATCCAACATCCACTTCGTGTGTGTTGTATTTGCTTTAAATGCTGAGTGTACATCGAATATATGGTATGAATGTGTTTATTTCATGACTATTATATGTGTGCATCCTGTATGCACTTTGTGTCTACCTTTCATTCACGGTGCATGTGCCCTGCATGTGGGTTATTGTATGTATGTATTGTGGGTGCTTCCCTCCTGCCGAATGTGTGTGCTGCATTGCACATATCTTGGCTACCACGGGAATGTTGTGTGCACTTGGTATTGCTCCTTTCATTTCACAACGCTGTTTCTCACTCGCATATTGCGTGCATTTCTCGTGTGTTGCACGTGCATGCTGTGTGCTGCATGTGGCATCCATGCCCGTGCACCCTGTGTGCTGTGTGTAAACTGTGGCGTGTGTGCGTGTGTGGGGTGTATGTGTTCGTGTTCTGGCTTCAGACAGCTCCGCACAGGCCTCCCACGTGCAAGTGGCCATCCAGACCTTGGATGAGAATGACAACGCCCCCCAGCTGGCCGAGCCCTACGACACCTTTGTGTGTGATTCTGCAGCCCCTGGCCAGGTGAGCTGCTGAGGCAGCAGGGTTGGGACCTCAAGACCTCCAGCTGCCCACTCCATACAAGGCCTCTCTTCTTCCTCCCAGCTGATTCAGGTCATCCGGGCTCTGGACAGAGATGAAGTTGGCAACAGTAGCCATGTCTCCCTTCAAGGGCCTCTGGGCCCTGATGCCAACTTCACTGTCCGAGACAACCGAGGTGGGTAGCCTTCTACCACTGTGCCTGTGCCTGTCTCCCTGCTCTTCTCTTCCTCTGCCACCCCCTAGCCCAGTCGGCCTGACTCCTGACCCACATATCTGGGCCCTCCACTCAACAGAAAGTGGATGGGGATTTGCACGTTTTTGCTCTTTGCAAACCTTCCCCATCGGAAGCTGTCTCCGTGGGTCGCACCCACCCTACAGGGGAGGTGTCCCCGGAGATAGCCAACACCTTCCCTCTCCCACAGATGGCTCTGCCAGCCTGCTGCTGCCCTCTCGTCCTGCTCCGCCCCGCCAGGCACCCTATCTGGTTCCCATAGAGCTGTGGGACTGGGGACAGCCAGCTATGAGCAGCACTGCCACAGTGACTGTCAGCGTGTGCCGCTGCCGTCCTGATGGCTCTGTGGCGTCCTGCCGGCCCGAGGCGCAGCTCTCCCCCGCTGGGCTCAGCACTGGGGCCCTGCTTGCCATCATCACCTGCGTGGGCACCTTGCTTGGTGAGTCAGGCCACCGTGGGACATAGATGAGGGGTCCAAGGCTGCAGGGGGTATAGAGAGGAGCCAGATCCCTGGACACAGGGAAATCCACCCTAGGGCATGAAGGAAGCATCATGCCTGGATTTTCCCACTGCCTCATGTGTCCAAGAGAAAAGCTCTGGCCTCATTTCCCTGACATACCAATCCGCAATGACAGCCACAAGCCATAAAAACTGTTTATTGAACCCTGACTCTGGACCACGTGTGGTGCCCAGCACATCACTCGTGCTATTTCCTTTCATCCTTTGAACAGCTCTAAGAGGTAAATTTGTTTTCCCTGTTTTCCACACAAACCCTCTAAAGGATCACAGAGGTTCAGAGAAGCCAAGCAACTTCCCACAGTCACACAGCTAGTAAGGGGTGAAGTCAGGACTCAAACGAGGTTTGCAAGATGTCAGACCAAGGTCTTGCCACCCCTAGGCCACACTGTCTCCTCTGTCTCCCAACCTGCCTGCGGTTCAGAACGGAACCAGGCGCCCTGTTCCGGGCCCTGCGGGCTCAGCGCCCTGTGTGCGCCTCTCCCCCAGCGCTGGTGGTGCTCTTTGTGGCCCTGCGGCGGCAGAAGCAGGAAGCGCTGATGGTGCTGGAGGAGGAGGACGTCCGCGAGAACATCATCACCTACGATGACGAGGGCGGCGGCGAAGAGGACACCGAGGCCTTCGACATCAGCGCACTGCAGAACCCCGACGGGGCGGGCCCACCGAACCCGGGCCCTCCAGCGCGCCGCGACGTGCTGCCCCGGGCCCGGGCGCCACGCCAGCCCAGGCCCCCCGGCCCCTCTGACGTGGCCCAGCTCCTGGCGCTGCGGCTCCGCGAGGCGGACGATGACCCCAGCGTGCCGCCCTACGATTCGGTGCAGGTGTACGGCTACGAGGGCCGGGGCTCCTCCTGCGGCTCCCTCAGCTCCCTGGGCTCCGGCAGCGAAGCGGGGGGTGCGTCCGGCCCCACCGAACCACTGGACGACTGGGGGCCGCTCTTCCGCACCCTGGCCGAGCTGTACGGGGCCAAGGAGCCCCCGGCCCCCTGAGAGCCGGCCCTGGCCCTGCCCGCCGCGGTGGGGCAGCCCGCACAGGCCCTCTGAGTGAGCTCCCCCGGGGTCCAGGCAGGCGGCAGCAGCCCAGGGGCCCCCAGGCCTCCTTTCCTCCCTGTGTCCCTCCTCCCAGCTTCCCCAGGGCAACCTCCTTCTTACCTCCCTCCTCCTGAGTCTGTGTGTCTCCCTCCAGGGATCTCTGTCTCTTTCTGTAACGCTCTCCTGTCTGGGTCTGGATTGTGTGGCTCGACTCTGAATCTCTCTGTTCTTTCACTGTGATTCCACTCTCTCTGTGACTCTGTTTTTGTCTCCCGGATTCTAAATCTCTCTCACACCCTCTCTCTGTCTTCCTTGCCCACATACATGCTCTGTGTCTGTCTCCTGCCCACATCTGCCTGCATTCTCTCTGGGTCCCTGTGACTGGCTTTTTGGTTTTTTCTGTTGACCATCCCAAAAGCAAGAGAAACTTCCAGCCACTGCTGCCCACCCTCCTGCAGGGGATGTTCGGCCCCAGGTCAGTGTCCCTAGATGATGGGCCTGGGGGCACAGGGATGGCCTGAAGCCCTCCTCCACTCACCACCTCGACCCTGGGCTCTCCTGTCTTTACAGACCTGCCCGCATGGTTCCATCCATCACTCATGGCCTCATCCTGGCTCCACTGGCCTCCAGCAGAGAGAGGGTGCCAGCCCACCTCCCAGGGCGAGAGCTCCAGCACACCCCACTCCCGCCATGGCCGCCTCCCTGGAGCTCTGCCCAGCTGTTGGCCTGCCTTGGGCATCCCAGCTCTGGGCATTGTCTTGCGTGCTTCCCAGGCCCCAGGGGGAGGGGAGGGAAGGAAAGAAAAGAGGGAGGCAGCTGGGGAAGGGGAAAAAGGGAGGAAGGGGAGAGGCCTCCATCTCTAATTTCATAATAAACAAACACTTTATTTTCTAAAGCTGGAGCCCTGTTTTCAGTTCCACATGCAGGTTTCTGTGCAGGGCTTCACTGTGCCATAGGGTGGGAGGAGAGGCCTAGCCCATCCCCTCTGGCTCACTCTCCTCTCTCCTTTGGGGGGCAGTCCACTTCAAGCCCCTCTAGCCTGAGGAGGGTTTGAGTTGATTCCATTCAGGAAGTAAGTACCCCCACTCCCACTGCCAACTCCCCTGTTTCCTGTTGGTCTCAAAATGTCCAAGGGAACTAAGAGGGATTGGCCAGAGGGGAGAGTGGAAAGGAGAAGGGGGGGTGAGAGCTATTGGGAAGAATAGAGGAGAGATGAAAGGAGGGAAAGAGTGGTTTTCAAACCAGGGAAAAAATGTGGCTGGGGGGCAGCAGAGGGGGGCAAGCCAGTCCTCCTGTGGCCTGTGGTGCCCGGCAGGAGAGGGTGGCTGGGGTGAGACCGCCGGTCACATTGATTCTGGGCCCGGCCCCAACTTCAATTCTCCCTGGTCCTCATCTTACTCTCCATGGAACACAAAGGAGGAGGAAGAGGGACCAGGGAAGTGAGCTATTGAGGGGCCAACTGACCAAATCAAAGTCATTTGGGGTGGGAGCTAAGCAGAGGGCCATCATTTCTCACTGTGCACTCCCTGAGCAGACAAGGGAGTTCCTAGCTCCAGTCAGGGCTCCTGGAGATTCGAGTAGATGGGTCAGGACAGGTCCTTGTGACCCTCCTCTCCAAGTGTAGGCTGCTGGCCATCGGAGGAAACTACTCCAATGAAGATGCCTTCTCTCACAACTTTTTTTTTTTTTAAGTTTATTCATTTATTTTTAGAGGGAGAGAGAGCATGAGCAGGGGAGGGCAGAGGGAGAGAGAGAGAGAATCCCAACCAAGTTCCACGCTGTCAGCACAGAGCCCTACTCGGGGTTCAAACTACGAACTGTGAGATCATGACTTGAGCTGAAATCAAGAGTCAGACGCTTAACCGACTGAGTCACCCAGGTGCCCCTCAACACCTCTCATGCTGCTTGGTTAGGGCAACTAGGTGGTAAGAGAACAGGACCCCTGCCCCCGGGGCTGGATTTGTCATTTGCTGCGCTGAAGGGTGGACCCGGACCCCTGACTGGCCAAAGGCCTGTGCCAGAGCAGGCTGGCTGTCTCTGAAGGAGACGATTAAGAGGCAGCACCCCAAGCACGGTGTCGGAGGGACAGGGTTTTCCAGTTCAGGGCAGGATGGGCAAGCTCTCTGTCCCTTTGGTCTCACCCCGACATCTGCATCAAGCCTTCAGGAATAAGTGGAGAAAAAGAAGGACAGACTTGTGGGCCGTTCCTTGGTGGTAAAGGGTGCACTGAGGTGGGACACGGGCCCTTACCTGCTCTCCTGGTCCACCCCGATTCCATTAAACTTAGAAGAAAAAACAGGGCACAGGGAAGCAGGCCTGTCAGCAAGACCTCTGGGTGCATCTCTGGTCTCAAATACCTCATCATCTCGAAGGATAGAACTTATCAAAGGGAGTGAAGAGGGGCAGGACCGTGGAAGGAAAGAAGGGAGAGAAGGGGCAAGGTGATGGAAGAAGGAGACACCAGAAGAAGGGGCTCCCCTCCTATTCTGCCCTCTCTAGCTGGGTTCAGTCCTTCCCCAGTTTATGCGGAGGGGAGGGGCGCAGAGCATCCCAGGGGAGTGAGACGCAGGCAGTTTTTGAGCCTTGGCTGGGCTCGGGCGGCCCCACCCCCCTCCCCACCCCAGCTGCTAGCCACCCACACAGACATATACACTTTTTCTCATTCCTAGGGCTTTAGGATAGGGCTGTGAAGGTGCAGAGGTGGTGAACTAGTGGGGTGAGCTCTGCCCCCACTTCCTCTCTGCTTTGGACCATTTTTCCCAAATAAATGGCAAGGCCTGGCTTTCTCTCTGAGGAGGGCCCACTCTCCCTATCCACGTGTCAGTGTTTCTCTTCCAGTCTGTTTCCTGGCTCCGGACACAGGACAGCACATGCATCACCTACCACACGCAGGTGCACACACTTCTACTGGGTCACTCACACCAGGACACATGTCCACATAAATCTCTGTACTTGGAGTGCACCCTCTTAGGCCCGAGTCAATCAAATGCTTGAATCAAAGGTCCCCACCACCACCTTTTCCTCCCTCTGCCTCCACTGCTTTCCTTCCTGAGACTCTCTGGCCTTTCCTCCCTCCTCCTCCCTACTCATGCCCTGAAGGCCAGAGCCTGGAGGTCTCCTCCCTCTGGGCAGCTCCAGCCCGGGAAGGAATTCTTAGCAGGAAGTGCAGGGTTGGGGCTTGGGGCTTGGGGCTTGGAGCTCAGGGCTGGGCTGGAGGCTGAGAGGAGAGGCATCCAGGGGGACTAAATGGAGGCTGTTAATCTTGAGACTGGACGCTCTGTGGGAGTGGGATGAGAGAGAAAGAAGGTTCAGCAACCTTCCCTCCAGGCAGTCCCATCTCTTGGTTGACTGTGCTTCCCACCCACCCACCCCCCCCTTCAACTTTGCTTGGGGAGGGGCAGGGCAGGGACAGCATCCTTCCTGGACCGGCAGCCTGCACCCGCCAAGTCAGGACTTACAGGGGAGCTGGGGGAGGGACAGGAAGGGCAGGAGGAGGTGTGCTAACCCAACGTTTCCCACTGGCACAGCCACCTTGCTCTTTCCTTCATTCCCCAGAGAGAGTGACAGGAAGGAGAGGCTGGAAAGAAGGCGGAGGGAAGAAAGAAGAAAGGGGAAAGAGGAGAGAAGTCTGGCAGCAACAGAGACAGGCCAAAAGACCAGAGCGAACGGTGGCCAAGGCTCTAGGCCCCGGTATGTCATGGGGGTGGCTGGCCTCCAGGCCCTCAGGCTCCTCTGGGTTCATTCACCCCAGGCAGGGGCTTGGCCCAGCTGCTCTCTCCCTTTCTCTTCATTCCCGGAGGCCTGCAGGGCCTTGGACAGAGAGAGAAGGCAAGAAAGAGGACCTGGGAGGACACGCTGTGCCGAAGGATCTCGGCTCTGGAGCAGAAGGCCTGGATCCAAGCCTCCTCTCTGCCACTTACTGTGTGACCCCAGCAAGTCACATAACCCTTTGCACCTGCTTCCTCTTCTGTAAGGTGAGGATAATTATTACCTCCGGGTTATCATGAGAAGGGCATTCAATAAGGAGCAGCAACTGTAGTCATTAGAGTCCCGTGCAGCGGGGAGGGGGCAAAGGGGAAGCAGCTGGGAGAAACCCTCCTTACCACCGCAGGCTCCACTTTGCCCCGCCCTACCCCTAGCCTGGGTGCTCTGGGTGACTCTCCCCACCTTATTCCTCTTCCAGCCACCCCCCTCACAAGGTGACGGTGATAAACTCTGAAACCGAGATGAGCACAGGAACGGGAAGAAAAGAGAGCAGGGATCTGGTGGGGAAAAGCAGCAAAGAGGGTGGTGAGAAAGAGGGTTTAGCCCCCAGCCCCGTGTCTGGCGTGCAGCAGGCACACGACAGGAGTATTTGCTGAGAGGAGAACTTGGTGGTGGGAAGGACGCCGGACCAATCCATCCGGCATCCATAGGAACATGCTGGACAGAGCCGTCAATAGCACTGGGAGGCAGAAAGGGACGGAGACTTGGAACAAATGGAGCTGGCAACCCGTACAGGAGGGAGCCAGATGCTGTGAGGCTGCTCCCCTGGTGGCCCATCCCCCCCACCCCCACCCACTCCCTGGGCTGAGGCCCCCTCCAAGTCCTGCCGCTTCTCAGAGAATCTCAGTCTCTGCGGGCATCCTAGAGTCTCTGTGCCGGCTGGCGGGCTCCGGATGGTCCCGGCTGGCCTCCTCCTCTTCCTTGTCTGGCTCCGGAAGCTTCTGCAGTTCCGAGTACAGCACACAGGCATCGTTGCGTGACACATACTCCCATCCGCTCTCCCGCACGTGGAAAAGGTCTACAGAACCCCCGGAGTAGGCATCGCGGTGGGTGGCGTGGGCCACGGCACAGCGAGCCAGGGCATAGGCTTCCTGGGGGGTCATGTCATAGCGGTAGCCGCGGTCTAGCACGCCGTAGGCATAGGGAGATCCAGAACCCACGGAGAAGATGTTCCCTTGCAGGCAGGTGCCGTCACTGTAGACATAGAAGAGGGCAGGGCCAGAGCGGTCCCAGCCACACAGGGCCGTGGCCACACACAGATCCAGGCCCCGGTAGCAGGACATCATGGTCGACAAGAGCTTGGCGGCACCGGCCACGCTGGGCAGCTGACCCTCCCTCAGTGCCCGAAGCCGCAGCTCCCGTCGTAGCACGCGGTACCATACGGCACAGTCGGCCGAGGTGCCGGAGGTGGTGCCCAGGAGGTGCTGGTGCACAGGGATGATCTTGCGTGAGGTTGGACACTCCACATAGTTGCCGCAGGAGGAACGTGTGTCAGCAGCAGCGATGACTCCATGCCGGAAGAGGAAGGCCAAGGTGGTGGTGCCATGGGCCAGCCTGGGGCCGTGGATCTGCAAGAAGGTTTGAGGATCGCAGCCTGGGGGCACAGCCCAGGCCCCAGGCTGAGGCAGGTGAGGTGATGGTCCCTGGGTGTTGGGGGCCTGCCACTTGCACACATCCTGCAGGGCCATCCCTGGGGCTGAGTGATGGTTGGAAGGAACAAGGCAGGGATTTGTGGGCTGGAGTCAAGTGGGGAAAGAGACGCTAAAGAGAAGCTGGGCTGCGGCCAGAACTGGTGAGAGAGGCATGTGATCTGTGGCTTCGCTTCTCCCTAACCCCAAATCAGGCTTTGGGACTGGCTGAGAAGCAGCCTCCTCCTTCTCAGAGGATTGCTAAGGGGAGACAGGACGAGGCCGGTGAAGTCTCCACTGTTGGGAAGACGCTGCTCTTGACACATCCGAGCGTCACCCAAGGAGTCCCCTGTCCATCATCCTCCAAGCACTTGGAGCGGAGTGGGGTCTGGGGTAACCTCAAAGGAAGGGAGGCAAGAGTGTAAGGAGCACATCTGGGTCCCTCTTATTTTTCCTGTGGGGCGCATTGGGCTTGCAGAGACAGATAAAGCTCTGCCCCTGTCTGGAAAGAGCTCCCAGCCTAGGAGGAGGTAAAGACAAGTGGATCTCTGATGGAATCAGAATAGAATGCTGTGAGGGGCACCTGGCTGGCTCCGTTGGTAGAGCATGTGACTCTTGATATCAGGGTTGTGAGCCCCATGTTTGATATAGAGCTTACTTAAAAGAAAAGAATAGAGTGCTGTGGGCCCACCAAGGCAGGAGTCTTTGATGTTGAGTTCTCTCTTCAGGGGTCTGGGCCCAGGGAACTCTAAAGCTCAGCTCACACCTTCACTTTCCAGTCAGGTGGAGAAAAAGAAATGGACCTAGACCAAGAGAAAAGTTTTTTTTTTTTTTAGTTTATTTTTTTATTTATTTTGAGAGAGAGAGAGTGCACGCAAGCATGCGAGTGGGGGAGGGGCAGAGGGAAGGAGACAAAATCCCTAGCAGGTTCTGAGCCATCACCACAGAACCCAGCTCAAATTCAGAAACTGTGAGGTCATAACCTGAGCTGAGATCAGGAGTCGGCCTCTTAACCCACTGAGTCACCCAGGCACCTCCAGAAAGTCTTATGTGAGGAGGAGGGGAGCTCAAATACCTTCCACAAAGGCAAGGTATGGAGGGGCCAGGGTGAAGGGAACCTAGAATGTGGAGCTCTCGTTCAACTCTGCTTTGGAGGTGAATATGAACTTCCATCTGCATAAAGACAGAGAGAGAGCTCCTGACAGTTCTCTGGCAGTCTAGCTTCTCTGATTATGTAAAAGTTCTGAGGATGTAGCTGAAAGCATCTAATGGCCTTCCCTCTCCCCGCCCCCTTCCACCCAATAGTTAACAACAGCAAGAGAGATATTTGTAGTTCCAAGGCAAGAGAAACAACTGACCTTGTCCCCATAACGCTGAGTCTAAGTCTTAGACCAACCAGGGGTGGTCAAGGGGTGGGGTTAGTAGACCCTGACAGCTGGCCCTTCAGAAAGACAAAGTAGATTGGGACAGAGCGGCAAGCTGCAACTTCTTCCAGCACCATCTGGACTATATTTTACCAAACACTGCAGCTCAAAGGGGTGCTGTGGAAATGGGTTTAGTCAAAGAAACAGACACACACACGAGAGAAAGATCCCAGGCCCTCCAGATACCATGATGACAGGGCCGTGGAGTCGCTATAATGGCAAGTGCAAACATGTCATGGGAAGACCAGAGAAACCAGGATGTCACAGTAAAGTCCAACCAGTCTTTCTCCCTTCTTTCTCCCTCTCTTACTAGACAGATAAGAATGTCTCCTGTTTTGTTTTGTTTTAATTTTTTTAAACGTTTATTTTTGAGACAGAGACAGTGTGAGCTGCGGAGGGGCAGAGAGAGAGGGAGACACAGAATCCGAAGCAGGCTCCAGGCTCTGAGCTGTCGGCACAGAGCTCGACACGGGGCTCGAACCCACAAACCACGAGATCATGACCTGAGCCAAAACCAAGAGTCAGACGCTTAACTGACTGAGCCACCCAGGTTCCCCAGAATGTCTACTGATTTTAAAGACTAAGCCTTAGATGTTTTGTATATGAATGGATTGTCACCTCCCTAGGTCAAGCCATTCTCAAGTCAGATCTGGACAGTTGAATGGCCTTCTAATGGGCCATCCTCCAGTCTCCCCTCTAATCTTATCCTCCACACTGACATGTTTTCCTAAGATATCACTCAAACCTTGTGTCTTCCCTACTAAGAAACCTTGAAGGGCTACAAGATCAAACTCAAACCACCTTCTCCTCCCCAGGCTGGCATTTAAGACCCACTATGGTGCAACCCTGATCCATCCACCACAACCTCTTTTCATGCTATTCCTAACACATCTCACACTCCCCCTTTATCTACCTTTTTCATCTATTTTTTTAATGTTTGTTTATTTATTTTGAGAGAGAGGGGAGGAAGGGAGAGAATGCAAGTGGGAGAGGGGCAGAAAGAGAGGGAGAGAGAGAATCCAAAGCAGGCTCCGTGCTGTCAGCGCAGAGCCCAACATGGGGCTGGATCTCATGAATTGTGAGATCATGACCTGAGTCGAAATCAAGAGTCAGATGCCTAAGCAACTGAGCCATCCAAGCGCCCCTTTACTATTTACTTTTAAGGAATCTCTACACCCAATGTGGGGTTCAAACTTATAGCCTCGAGATCAAGATTTGAACGCTGTATCGAATGAGCCAGTCAGGTGTCCCTCCCCTCTATCAATATGAATCCTATCCTTAAAAGCCTGGCTTAAGTATCATCTACTCTGAAAATCCTTCTGGTCTGAGAAAGGAGAGGCTGTTGGTTTGAGGAACAATGGGACCCAAGTGGTGTTTAGGGAAACACCTCCTTAGCAAAGCCTTCTTGGTCTCCCAACCTCAACCCAAACTGTATTAATCTCCTCTCTCACCTCCGAACCACAATAGTTATCATTTTTCCCCCAAGTCCACTCTATTGAGATAAAATTGACATATGACATTGTGTAAGTGTAAGGAGTACAGTGTAATGATTTGATACATGTATATACTGCAAAATGTTTACCACAATAAAGTTAGTTAACACATCCTTCACTTCACATAATTAACCATTTTTGTGGTGGTGGGAAGAACATTTAAAATCTACTCTCTTAAGGTTGCCTGGGTGGCTCAGTCGGTTAAGCATCTGACCTTGGCTCAGGTCACGATCTCATGGTTTGTTCCAGCCCCATGTTGGGCTCTGTGCTGACAGCTCAGAGCCTGGAGCCTGTTTTGGATTCTGTGTCATTCACACACTCTCTCTCTCTCTCTCTCTCTCTCTCAAAAAAATAATAATAAATAAACATTAAAAAAAATCTACTCTCTTAGCAACTTATAAGTATATAATGCAGTGCAGCATCGTTAACTATAGTCACAATGCTGTACATTTGACTCCCAGAACTTAATCTTCTCATAACTGGAAGTGTGTACCCTTTGACCAACATCTCCCCATTTCCCCTACCACACAACCCCCCGTAACCACCAATCTATTCTCTGTTTCTATGAGTTTGGCTTTGTTAAATTCATCATATAAGGGAGATCATACAGTGTTTGTCTTTCTCTGTGTGACATATATCTCTCTATATATAGATACAGATAGATATAGAGACAGATGATATACATATATCTATGTCTGTCTATCTATCCATCTATCTATCTATTGAACCAATATAAGGTAAGCTGGAAACAGATTACAGAAGGCCTTGAATGCCATGCTGAGCTGTTGAATTTTACAGAACATATTTAAGCAGGCAAGTGATAAGATTAAGAGAATGAGGCACCTGGGTGGCTTAGTTGGTTAAGGGTCTGACTCTTGATTTTGGCTCATGATCTCATGGTTTGTGAGTTTGAGCTGCACATGAGGCTCTGCAGTGTGTCAGTGTGGAGCCTGCTTGGAGGTCTGTCTCCCTCTCTCTCTGCCCCTACCCCATGTGCCCTCTCTCTCAAAATAAATAAATAAACTAAAAAAAAAAAATTAGGAAAAAAAAAGATTAAGAGAATATTTTAGGAAAATCAATCTGATGCTGTGCAAAATGAATTAGAGAGTACAGTTTGGGCCCCGAAAATCAGGTGGGAGACTATTTCAGTAATCAGAGGCGAGCAAATAAGGTGATATCAGTTGCAATGAAAAAGGACATGAGAAGCATCGTAGAGGAAAAATCAACAGGATTTGACAACTTACTGAATGTGGAGGAAAGGAAGAGGAGTTGTCAGAGATGAGCCGGGGCTTCAAGCCTCTGTGACTGGAAGAACATTGTTGTCATGCTCTCATGTATTCATTTGGCAAGCATTACCTAAGCATACAGTGGGCGCTGAGATGAATAGTGCAGAAATACCTGTCTTTAGAAACTCACAATCAATTAGGAGATAAATGTACACTTAACAGCCAGGTAAAATGCAAAAGTGTCTTCAGAGACGAACAAATGCTATTAGTGGCAGTGTGAAGGAACCACAGGGAAAAGTCAGAAGGAGGACTAGTTGCATTGCAGGGGAGACCGCAAAATAATACCTGATCTATAAACAGAGGCACTCCGCATTTTCGACACCATCCAAGTGTGAGACGCAGATAAAGATCTTCTGCTTCATTACATTCTGATGGTTGGGCTTGGAAAGGGTTGCCAAATTTCAGCATTAAAAATACAACATATGCAGAGTCTACTGGGGAAGAGGAGGGGCTGAGTTGGGCATCAGAGGAAAGTGGAATTTAGATATTGATGGATGTTGCTGCTGGAATCCAACAAGAAAGGCCAGACACTGACTTCATAGAACCATAAAGCAGGAGGCAACATTTCATACCTTTGCCCACTTCCTTGTTTGTTATGGGTCCCAAAAGGGTTGAAAAATGGAGGTGGGTGGAGAGAAGGAGAGACAATGATAAATTCCACATTCCTGTATTAATAAAGAGCTCGTCTTAGCAAGCTTAAGTTAGAGAATCTCTTGGAACATCTTTATAGAGCGTCAACCCTCCTCCAGGCTCTGAAATGGTAAATGACTATTGACTCAGTTATTCGCAGCTGAATTGAGAATCTAGTTTGTGGATTAACTGAGTCCCGTACTTTTCCTTCTTTATTTTTCATCTTTGGCGATACATTACTTATTAGCATTTCCACCACAGGGTGGGAGTAAAGAGAATATTAAATCTTAAAAATTGGTTACAGAATGTGGGTAGTGTGGTGATTAATGTTACCAGACAACAAGAGGTATAGCACTTTTATTTTGTTGCGATTTTTACCACAAAGTGCTGTGGTTTAACTAACTTCACAAGAAAATGGCCTCAGAGTAGATCATTATTTTACCTAGTATTAGAGGGTGCCCTTAAACAAAATGGCAACGTCAGTCGAATTAATAGGATGCTAAAGCCGCAAAGATGTAAAGTATGGCTCAGACACCCGGCAGGGCGGGGACGACTTAGCGTTAAGGGTTCGGAAAGGATTTTCAACTAGTCACGCCCATCTCAAAGATGGCCGGCCTCACTTCCCTCACGCAACATGGACAATTTCCTATGAATTGTAGGGTAACTCAATCCAGTACTGCTTGCATGACTAAAGTCAAGATGACAACAGCGTCCCTTTAAATTTAGAATAAATTAATCCATTTATTTTTTTTTACCCTGCCGTTAATATAGTCCCTCGTGTCTGGATCTTGTTTTGGGAGGCGTGGTTGCCAGGAGTTAAAATGGTTCCTCCCTGGGATAGCTTTAATAGGAAGTGAAGCTGTGACGGCGAAGCGTTGCCCTACTGCTCTCTGGTAGGCGTTCTCGCCGGGCGTTCCTTGTGCCCTTACTAGACATGGCGCTGGCCAGCGTGTTGGAGAGGCCGCTACCGGTGAACGGGCTCGGGTTTTTCGGACTCGGGGGTCGTGCGGATCTGCTGGATCTGGGTCCAGGGAGTCCCAGCGATGGGCTGAGCCTGGCCGCACCCCACCGGGGTGTCCCAGAGGAGCCGAGAATCGAAATGCTTCATGGAACCACCACCCTGGCCTTCAAGGTGCGGACCCAGCCGCCGCGCCGGGCTTAGTCCCGCGCGCCCGCGCCCTTCCTAGCCTCTCAGCTGGACCGGAGCCCGCGGGGGCCGCGACCACGAAGCCTAGTGGGAGCCTCGGTCCTCTCGTCCCGGTCCCGATGGTTTCGCTGTCTCATTGCCCCGGGAGACCTTGATTCTCGCGCCGCAGGACCGTGTGGCCGGGGTTAAGTGGAAGAAGAAACCGAGGCTGCTTGGGTTGATTCCTAGGCAACCCCAGGTGGCCAGGAAAGGGGAGGCCGCAGCAGCAATGAACACTGACAGGGGGTGGGATATTGTAACCATTAACCAAAGGTTTTGGAAACTGGGTCCCCGCTAGGCGAGGGTAACCGAAAAGCTGCGTCTTTTGAGAGGGAAGGTTGGTGGGAGGGAGCACTGTAGTGGGAGCCAGACAATTGGGATTCCTGATCCAGCTTTGCAATAACTAGCTCTAGGATCTTGGGCAAGTCATTCGATCTCATTGAACCTGTTTCCTGATCTATAAAATGAAATTGGAAGTTAATACCGGTTATATCCCATCGAGGGATTGATGGGAAGTTTAGTTGATAGTAATATGTGGAAAGCATATTGTGAAGTGTAAAACGATAGAGAAAAAGATGTTCTGGGTTTCCATTGATGCAAAAAGAAATGTCAAGATGTTTCTGTGGTCTGATGTGGCCTGCTTTGTGTTTTCCTCTGATCTTAACAGTTTCAACATGGAGTCATTGTTGCAGCGGACTCTCGCGCCACAGCGGGTGCCTATATAGCCTCCCAGACAGTAAAGAAGGTGATAGAGATCAATCCCTACCTGCTGGGCACCATGGCTGGGGGCGCAGCGGATTGCAGCTTCTGGGAGCGCCTATTGGCTCGTCAATGTCGAATCTATGAGCTTCGAAACAAGGAACGCATCTCTGTAGCAGCTGCCTCCAAGCTGCTTGCCAACATGGTGTATCAGTATAAAGGCATGGGGCTGTCCATGGGCACCATGATCTGTGGCTGGGATAAGAGAGGCCCTGGTGAGTTAAGCTGCAACCACATGATTCTTGGGCTGACACTACAGAGAGGAGGGGTTGGATGAACAGGTGAATGAAAGGGCTTTGTGTCAGTGCTGAGGATGTGTTTATTAGGTTTTGGCTCTTCTCTATGTTCAAGGAAGGCACTACAGTGTAGGAGAGGGCATGGAGCTTAGACTAGCTGTGTCATTGACTACCCATGTGACCTTACACAGGTCGCTCATTTTCCCAGTTAGTTTCATCATCTGTTGCAGTGGTTAAATGAAGTAATACACGTAAAGCATGTAGTGTTTGGCACATAATGTTTTTCCTTCTATTCTCTCTCCCGTAAAATAATAAGATCTACAGGGGCACCTGCGTGGCTCATTGGGCTGAGCATCTGACTCTTGGTTTCGGGTTAGGTCATGATCTCAAAGTTCAAGGGATCAAGCCCTGCTTCGGGCCCTGCCCTGATGGCATGGATCCTGCTTGGGATTCTCTCTCTCCTCTCTCTCTGCCCCTCCCCTGCTCTCGCACTTTTTCTCTCTCTCTCAAAATAAATAAATAAACTTTAAAATAATAATAATAATAATACCTATGAAGAGTGTATTTGAGAGTGAAATTGGATAATAGACATTAAAAACCAGTCAGTGCTTTCTAATAAAAATATGATGTGAGCTGCATATGTCATTTAAAATTGTCTAGGGGCGCCTAGGTGGCTCAGTCAGTTAAGCATCCGACTTCACCTCAGGTCATGATCTCACAGTCCATGAGTTCGAGCCCCACGTTGGGCTCTGTGTTGACAGCTCAGAGCCTGTAGCCTGCTTCAGATTCCGTGTCTCCCTCTCTCTGAACCTCCCCCGTTCATGCTCTGTCTCTCTCTGTCTCAAAAATAAACATTAAAAAAAAATTTTTTTTTTTTTAAATAAAATTGTCTAATGGAGGGGTACCTGGCTGGCTTAGTCAACAGAGAATGCAATTCCTGTTCTCAGGGTCATGAGTTCAAGCCCTATGTTGGGTTTAGAGCTTACTTAAAAAATAATAACTGGGGTGCCTGGGTGGCGCAGTTGGTTAAGCATCCGGCTTCGGCTCAGGTCATGATCTCACTATTTGTGAGTTCGAACACTGCGTCAGGCTCTGTGCTGACAGCTCGGAGCCTGGACCCTGCTTTAGATTCTATGTCTCCCTCTCTCTCTCTGCCCCTCCCTTGCTCATGCTCTGTCTCTCTCTCTCTTTCTCTCTCTCAAAAATAAATAAACATTAAAAAAATTTTTTTAATAATAATTAAAATTTTTAAAGATTGTCTAATGGATATATTTAAAAAGCAAAAAGATTGGGAAATTAATTTTAACTATTTAATACAAAATACCTAAAATAGTAACATTTTTGCATGTGCGTTAGCCCCCTTTCAAGTGTTCAATAGCCATATGTTGCTGGTGACCACTGTGTTGGACAGTGAAATTCTACTATACAAGTAGCTACTGTAAACTTAGTTATTTCTCTTCCCTTTTTCCCTTTAGAGAGTCTTTGACCTAGAAGGGGCTTTTGGGACTCACCCTCTCCTTGCTTGATATAATACCCTAGGATCCTAGGTCCTGTTCTGTCATCTCTGAAAATAAATTCCTTAGCCTTTTTTCTCTTTCTAATATATAGAGACCTTGCCAGGAAGTTTAACCTTGTATCTAATGTCTCTTCCTTTTCAACCAGTTGTTTGTTTGTTTGTTTGTTTTTAAGTTTTATGTATTTGAGTAATCTCTGCACCCAACATGGGGTTCAAACCCATGACCCCAAGATCAGGAGTTACATGCTCCTCTGACTGAGCCAGCGAGGAACCCAGTTTTTTAACCAGATTTGAATGTCTGTTTCTTTAGTCAAGCTGGAATACAGCTAGTCACTTTCTGTGTCATTTTCCCCCTCAATGCTTGACGATAGTTTATTCTTTCCTCTTCCTTTTTTTGCTTCATTCGTTCGCCTGCTTACTGAGTGCCTAGTTTTCCTCTATCAAACAACTATAGGATACCCAGGACTTTAAGTTTATTTATTTATTGCGGGGGAGGGGTAGAGAGAGAGAGAGAGAGAGAGAGAGGGAAAGAGAGTCCCAAGCAGACTCTGCACTGTCACCATAGAGCCCAGTGTGGGGCTTGAACTCACGAACCCGTGAGATCATAACCTGAGCCAAAATCAAGAGTCAGTTGCTTAACCGACTGAGCCATGCAAGTGCCCCATGCATCCAACTCTTGATCTCAGCTCAGGTCTTGATCTCAGGGTCATGAGTTTAAGCCCTGCATTGGGCTCCACACAAGGCATGGAGCCTACCTTAAAAAAAAAAAAAAAAAGCCTTCCTGACAACCTGTCCCATTCAGGATGAGTCAGCCCCTTTCTCCAAGAAGCAGAGACTGAGAGGGGCACCTGGGTGGCTCAGTCGGTTCAGCATCTGACTCTTGGTTTCAGCTCATGTCATGATCTCAGGGTTTCAAGAGTTTGAGCCCCGCGTCGGGCTCCATGCTGACAGTGCAGAGCCTACTTGGGATTCTCTCTCCTTCTCTTCTGCCCCTCCTCCACTCGCACTATCTCTGTCTCTCTCAAACTTAAAAAAAATTTTTTTTTCAAAAAAGATTGAGAAAGGATCACAGATTACTTAGTACAAGACTAAATGAGATGAGTGCTGTTTTTAAAAGAACCAATATAATGCTGAGGGAATTTTGAGAAGGAGGGGATTACTTCTGATGGGAGGAACTTGGAAAGACTTCCTGGGTAGGTGGCATTTGTCCAAGATGTACAAATCAGAGAGGGGAAGGCTAGTGAACAAAGGAAGGGAGAAAACAAGCATGCGGTTTTGGGGGAGTAACTGAAAGCCCACTTTAATTGCAACTAAGGTTGTATGAAGAGGAGTTAGGGATCCATAAAGCCAGAGAGGTAATCTGGAACCAGCTAGTGAGCCAGCTAGGCAAGGCGGTGGCTATGGGACCCAGAAGGGGCTAGTTGGGGGTAGACATTGGAATCCTTCGAACCCAAAAGCTGAGATGAGTTGTGGTTCTCTACTGGCTTGCTTTAGAATCACCTGAAGAACTCAAACACAAGCTCCATACTTACTCCCCACCCCAGACCAATTGAAAAAGAATACCTGGGGTAGGTCCTGGGCATCTTTTTAAAAAGCTTCCTTAGAGGATTCTGATACATAGTGAGAGATGGGAACCACTGAAGTAGGAAAAAGATTAACGATGCCATTGACAATGCGGGCTCGTGCAGTACATGAGAGATGAGTTTGGCTGGTAATGGAGGGCCACTGAAAGTATTTGAAGATAGGAAGTTTGAATCTGAACTTGATGAGAAGGGCATTCTGTTGGAAAGGTCCAGCAGGCATTTGGGATTGATAAAAATTTTATTAAAATCTTTGTCTAAATTTTCATATATACTAAAAATCAGCTAACTTCTTCATAAAGGGCCAAATAGTAAATAACTTAGGATTGCAGGCCATCTGGTCTTTGTCTCAACTGCTTAACTCTCCTGTTTTAGCACAAAAGCAGTCATAGACCCTATGTACACAAATGGGTATGGCAGTGTTGCAGTAAAACTTTGTTTACGAAAACAGGCAGCACTGTCCAATAGAAATAAAATGTGAGTAATACATGTGTATTTTTAAATTTTGTAATAGCTACATCCTAAAAATTAAAAATGGAAATTAATTTGGGGCCATTGGGTGGCTCAGTCAGTTAAGTGTCCGACTTTGGCTCAGGTCATGATTTTGTGGTTTGTGAGTTCGAGCCCCACGTTGGGCCCTGTGCTGACAGCTGGAACATGCTTCAGATTCTGTGTCTCCGTCTCCCTCTGCCCCTCCCCTGCTCACGCTCTGTCTCTCAATAATGAATAAACGTTAAAAAAAATTAATGGAAATTAATTTTAATAATATATTTTATTTCGTGGATCCAAATGGATCCAAAGTGTTATCATGTCAGCATGTGGTACCAGCTTCATTTCAAATGCTCAGTAGTCACATGTCTAGTGGCTCCCATACTGGACAGTGCAGGTCTTTGCAATATGATTCAAAACTCCAGGCTTTCTCCTACTGTATGATGTATGTCTTGTCCTTCAGATAGTCTGAAGTTTGAGGGCTAGAATCGTGTTAAACATCTCCCACAGTGCCTGAAGTTCTGTGTTTGAAACCTAAGTCATTTGGATTATACTTTTTGCTTATACAGCAAGGACAAGAAAGGAGTTACTGTAATGTGAGGTTAGATGAGATGGTATATTGTAGGATCCTGGAGTCTTTATTTATTTTGAGAGCGAGAATCCTAAGCAGGCTCCGTGCTGTCAGTGCTGAGCCTGACATGGGGCTCACACCCATGAACCATGAGATCATGACCTGAGCCAAGAGTCAGATGCTTAACTGACTGAGCCATCAAGGCACCCCAAAGTGCTATTCTCTTACATATATCTGTTGGTCTCCCCTGGGTTTCAAAAGAGCTAAAGAACTGTTCTTGGAAAATGAATTAGATGTCAGAAGGGGTGGTCATTTTTTTTTTCTTTTTGTCCTGCTAACCTCACCTCTCTTTCCAGGCCTCTACTATGTGGACAGTGAAGGAAACCGGATCTCAGGGGCCACCTTCTCTGTAGGTTCTGGCTCTGTGTATGCTTATGGGGTCATGGATCGGGGTTACTCCTATGACCTAGAGGTGGAACAGGCCTATGACCTGGCCCGTCGAGCCATCTACCAAGCCACCTATAGAGATGCCTACTCAGGAGGTGCAGTCAACCTCTACCATGTCCGAGAGGATGGCTGGATCCGAGTCTCCAGTGACAATGTAGCTGATCTACATGACAAATATAGTGGATCTACCCCCTGAAAGAGGGCAGATGTGGCTGCTTGCATTTCTTGGGGTGACTATTGTTGGTAATGTGGATACAGCTCCCCATCCTATAGTGGAGTGGTCCTCAATTGTATTGATAATTTTTTTAAGCTCTGGTGCCGTTGACCTCTCTATGTTACCAGTTGTTAATGACCTGCTGCTGCAGAGGTGATCGTTTTACTTTCTTGGATGTTAACATTACACTACTTGACCACAGTCTGTGTTGTGTCTTTTGTCCACACTGTCCCTCCTCCAAGCACTTTACAGCCAAATAAGCCAGGACAGTGGGAGGGCACTGACTGTAATTACAGGAAACAGTGGTGTGAAGACATTGTCTAGTGAATACATTAGCATCCCCACTCATGAAGCTAATAACAAAGGAGAAGGAGAGAGAGGCAAGGGAGGAGGGAGAGACTTCCCGATTCTGTTTGCAAAGAGATGAAAAGTTGATGAGGTGGAAAGATGCACAGGGCTGTATGAGCCAGAGCTGCGGAGGAAAAAGCTTTCACTTTGTGGTGGGGGAGGGGAGGCTAGTGCTACATGCAGAGCAGAAAGGTGAAGAGGGTGAATCTTGCATCTTGAACCAATTGGGAAGGGAAGTTTTGGACCCTGGGAAAAGAGGACACAGAGGTGAGTGTGAAAGCGGTAGTGACCCCAAGGTTGGTGATCCTTGTCCTTTTGGCGCTCCAGTGTGTGTAGGTGTGGGGGACAGAGCGGTTGGTGGTGGGCTTAGAGCCTTCTGGACAGGAAGCAGCACAAAATTGTCATTGGGACGTGTGGGTGGAGAAGAGGCCCTTCTGAGAGCAGAAAAATGGCTGATTTATCACACCCAGCACTGAGGGGCTTCCCAAGCTATGGTGGCAGCAGATGGCAAGGCCTTCTGTTAAAGAGAAGACAAGCATAGGGGAGACAGAGGAGGTTGATGGCAAAAACCTTTAAAAGATGGGAGAGGAGGGTATAAAACAATACTGCTTTGTTTTTATAGTTAGCAGGAAGGGGAAAGTGGTTGGTGAGGGTGACAACCCAGCATCCCATTTTGCGGCAGAGGGGTTTGAGCAATAGAGGGGGTAAGGCCTCTTCTGCCTGGACTGCGGATACCTTCCCTTCTTGTACCTTCCCTTCCCCCTCAGCCTCATGCAGTCGCATATTGATTGATGAGGGCTGTCGGCCAGGAACTGATCGAGGCTTGTTAATTGCATTTGTCAAATGCAGGGAAATTGGGAATTAGTGAGATTGGAGAAGGGAGTTTGGAAAACAAATGACTGGTGCCTAAGGAGATTCATTTTGCTGAAAAGTGCCTTGGGAGCCCCTGGAGTCAGGGAGCTGCTAGTGGGGACCTGGGCCTACTCAGCATTAGGAGCCATTAGAAGGGGCGGGAGCCATGCTGCACCTCCCTTCTCTGAGGCCATCAGCCCATGGTCAGCTGAATGAGAGACACAGGTACACTCATCGACGTCTCAGGACACTAGTTTGGAGATCTTTGTTCAAAATTAGAACCTTAGGGGTGCCTGGCTGGCTTAGTGGGTAGAGCATGCAACTCTTGATCTTGGGGTCATGAGTTTGAGCCCCACACTGGGTGTAGAGCTTACTTAAAAAAATAAAAATTAAAACCTAAAAACAAAAACAACCTCTTAGGAGAAATTCTAACACCTGAAAGAAAACAACTCAGGTTGAGCTAGAGTTGAGGGGTCCAGAGCCTTAACCACTGAGCTTCCTCCTCCATGGAGCCACTGTCCACAACATCACCTCCCTACCAACACACCCTTATAGACACATACTCCCCGGCACTTCTTGGAACCCCAAGGAACACAATTTGAAAATTGCCGCCCTGGGGAATAACCTTGAGAGGGTGGAAAGAGAGTTGAAGATTGGAATTTTTTTACATGAACATAGGCCTCCCTAGCCCATGAAAGAAAATAGTCTGGAGAGAAGAGATGGTCTTGAAGCAATGCTACCCTTGCCCTGTTTGTGTTTCACACCTGGCTTTGGTAGTGGTCTAGCCGTTTAATGTAAGCACCTATTCTACACTGAATCTTTTTTTTTTTTTCCTAATATTTGTTTATCTTTAAGAGAGTGAAAGCGAGCCGGGAAGGGGCAGGGGGTGGGGTGGAGGATCGGAAGCAGACTCTGCGCTGACAGCAGAGAGCCCGAAGCAGGGCTCAAACCCATGAACCCGTGAGATCATGACCTGAGCCAAAGTTGAACGCTGAACCAGCTGAGTCAGCCAGGCACCCCGGCACTGACTGGATCCTTATGTTCAGGCGAGAAAATGCACAACCATCAGTCCCATGTTCTGTTCTGCAGATGTCCCTTTCGCTGCCTTCCTGGATCTTAGATAAAAGAAAGATTCGATTAATGGAAGAGATCGATTTTTGGTAGGTTTTCTGGAGAGAAAGTAGAGCAGAGGTAGAGGAAAATTGCAAGTGACTAGGCCCAGTCAGGCCCACCCTGTGCAATTGTGACTTCTTGCTGCCAAGTGCTGGTGGGGAGCTGGCTTTGCAGTGATGTTGTATGTCTCCACTTGTGTGGGGATGATGGATGCCGCACAGCACTGGAGAGATTCTGTTGAGTGGAGTGGACCAGTTCAGGGACTCCCATCAGATTCATTTCCCAGTGCAGTCCTCTTGACAAAGGATGATGGAAAAGAAATTGCCTTAAATAGCTGGAAGATTAATTTCTCTCGGCAGTTCCCAGGCGTCCACGGGACAGGGCTCTTTAAGTGATGTCTGACAATTTCTCCTCCTTCCAGAGATAGCTCAGTGACACCAGAATCTGACTCCTCAGGGTAGGTAATGGGACTAATCTGATTAAATAGGGAGCAAGCGCTCCTCGAGGCCCTGTGCTTTCTCTTGGTAGCAGGGAATGCTGTGGGATTGAAGGCAGACGAGCCCCATAGCATCTCCACACCAGGCGAGGGAGGGCTGTGGGGAGAGCAGAATGTTCAGGAGGGAAAGGGAAAAGGTAGGCAAGGACATGGGGGAGGGGGAGGAAGGGCACAATGAAAGGAAATCAGGGACAGGAGCATAATAGTTCTTGAGTGTTCCCTCTTTAGGCAAAACCAGAAGGTCAATGTCTCTTGATATCCTCCTCAGCTAGCAAATGAGAAAACTGTCAAAGCCATTTGGGGAGTGGAAGGTTACATCCTTTGAGGGAAAATAAAACAACGGATTTATTCTGGTCCATGGATTCTGTGTGGTCCGTTGTGGGAGAGGAACAAGAGGTGGGAGGAAAAGGGAGTAAGGTAAAAAAGTGTGGAGGAACACTCTGGGGGCAGCATTTCCCTTGTGTCAGAACGAAAGGAAGAGGATGGGGTCAGTGAAGGATTTACATGAGCGTATCTAATCCTGTGCGTACAGTTAGGGTTTTTCGTGTTGGTATTTTTGTTTGTTTTCCTAGAAGAGCCCCTCCTGCCAGGGCTATAGCAGGAGATGAGGTACTGTGAAACTGACCAGCGGCAGTGACCTCGGGACATGATTAAGTGCTTTCTGATTAAAATATGCATATATTGCAACCAAACATCTCTGCTGGTTTTTTGTTTGTTTCTTGTTTGTTTTCAAAATTCTAGTTTCCCTTCAGGAGGCCAGAATCATATTGGGAAAGCTTTAATTATAGCAGGCAAGAGGAGGGAGCACACACAGCATCAGAACTGCCCTGATCAGCAGCTGCTGCCACCTCCTGCCTGACCCTGGCCGCCCCTCCTTCCCCACCCCCTCCCTCCGGTCAACTGACTGTCCACATTCCTGCAGTGCTCCCCAGGCCTGGCCTCTGAGCCAAGTTCTTGCTTCCAGGGGCTATGCCCCACTGAAGCGTTTCAATAAAAACCATTTCCAAAATGTCCTGTTCGCAGTTGTTAGTGGGTCAGGCAGAAGAAATTCTACCCACGTCAGCTTCTTGGGTTTATTTAACCCAACTCATTTCTCCCTGAAGCTTTTCCCTCTGAGTTAGGTGCCAAGCCTAACTTAATATTTAACCCTTTATAATCCAGATTCAGCTGTCATCAGCCATGAATATCTGACCTAGTTTATTTGAAGGGAAATTAGACACCATGGATTCCACCTCTTCTGATGCCTTCTTCTCTGGCCCTGACCCCATCCTCTCAGGCTGCCCCGTCTCTCTATCCTCCCTCTGCTTGATTTCATGCTTTCTCTCTGTTCTCTCACTTTGTAAGAATTCCCTTTTCTTTCCTCCACAGAATTAAAATAAAAACCAATCAATCAATAAACCAAGTGCTGCTTTAATGTAACAAGAAAAGGTTATCACTAGCTTCGGGGTACCCAAAATGCTGGTACTGCAGAGAGAAACACAGATGGAATGAGAGAATGCGAGCTAGGGAAAACAAGAGACAAATGACAGAAATGGAAAAGCAAAGTCCTGGGCAGCAAGGGAGAGAGTGAGCAAAGTGGAGAGCGAGACGTGGACGTGGCAGGAGACAGTGATGGGCAGAGCGGCGCTGTGGAAGAGGGACAGGTGGGGGGTGGGAAGGAGACTCCGAAGGACAGTGATCGAGAGAGTGGGCAGAGAAACCAGGAGGAAGGAAGCGGCTAGAAGCTAATGCACAATGAAACATGTCCCCCTGGAGACAGATAATTTCTCCAGCCATACATAATGAACACGTGCCTCCCTGTGTGTTGCCCCTGTACTGTCACAGTCACTTACATTCCGCAAGAACCTCTCCATGCCTACCCTGCTTGTGCAAGGTTGGGAAAAAGCTTTGAGTGCTCAGAACCACCTCAGCCAGGCCAAAGACAGAAAAGTAGAAATCTGTCTCATAAGAGGAACAGGGTAAGTGAGGCAGGATCACAGATTCAGTACCTTTTACATTTTTACTTTTAGGTTCGTGAAGAGATCCCTTCTTCCTTCTGCTTCATACCCCCTGGCCACATACCTCACATATGCATAACTCATCCCTGTTTTTCTGTAATGCCCACAGGTCAGGGCCAAGGCTGGGGAGACTCCCAGGAAGGCCACAAACTCCCAGGAAGACCAGAATAGCAGGTGCTTCCAGTGGGAAGGAAATAAGTAGCTCTAAGTAGGAATGTGTGCAGATCAGAAGGGACCAAGGTCAAGGGGATATTTTTGCAACTACTGCAGCCTTTTACCCAGCTTAGCCTCAATACATACCATTGTTGGCCCAGGGACATATATTCTAAGCTTCCCCATGCATACAGAGTTTCATAGAATACACAGGCTCTTCTTTCATGGTAGCTCTTCTCCAGGGGTGCTGTGCAATGTCACCTGATCAGAGGGAATCCACCGAGTACCAGGGTTCTGGGGGAGGGGTCATACTCACCCTGTGTCTCTTGAATCTTGGGGCTGTACCCCCAGCTTAATCTCTAGAAAAGAAAGCAGTGGAGCATTTTAAACCAGAGCAACAGATTAAGCACAGTCTCCTGGTACCTCCCAAAGAAGCAAAATGTGCATAAGGGAAGCTCAGCCTTGAGTCAATAGAGCCTGAATGCGGTTCTTGGCTAGGGGTAGCAGTGTTCCCCTGTCTCATTTAAATAGTTTTAGGCAGGGCATCCGGGTGGCTCAGTTAGTTAAGCATCTTTGATTTCGGCTCAGGTCATGATCTCATGGTTCATGAGTTCAAGTCCGGCGTTGGGCTCTGCACTGACAGTGCAGAGCCTGCTTGGGATCCCATCTCTTTCTCTCTCTGCCCCTCCTGCACACTCGCTCTCTCAAAATAAGTAAAGTAACTTAAATATTTTAAACCATCCGAGGTATGTGCCACTTTGAAGAACATCTCTGTAGGGTCTCTGGTTATTTTGTGATATATCTGTCATCCTTTTCAGTCAAACACTTACTATACTTACTCTTTGTCCCCTTGTGACTAGCATAGTGTAGGCTACTCAGTAGAGATTATATAATACATGTATCTTAATGAATAAATGAATGAATGAAGGACTTCTATGTGCCCTTATGCCAGTGATTCTTTCTTACCCTTCTCAGAACTGTGACTCCCTATAATTGTTGAATTTTAAGATGCTGTTTGCTGCTCTTAAGCATACTTTGAAGCGTATATTAATTTTTTTAATTAAGAAAAAATTACTTGCTTTGAGCATATTTTTAAAGTGTTATGCCATCCCCTACTTATAAATGAAGACAGCTAGGTGTAATAAAAAGTAAGTTTTTTTATTTTATTATTTTTTAAGATTTTATTTTACATTATTTTATTTTATTACAATTTTATTTTATTTTTTAATTTATTTTGAGAGAGATAGAGAGAGTGTGACCAGGAGAGGGGCAGAGAGAGAGAAGGAGACAGAGAATCCCAAGCAGGCTCCTGGAGGCCAGCACACAGAGCTTGACGCAGGGCTCGAACCACGAAACTGCGAGATCACAACCTGAGCCGAAATCAAGAGCCGAACGCCCAACCGACTGAGCCACCCAGGCGCCCCTAAGATTTTATTTTTAAGCAACCTCTGCACCCAATGTGGGGCTCGAACCCACAGCCCCAAGATCAAGAGTTGCAAGCACCACCGACTGAGCCAGCCAGGCGCCCCTAAGATTTTATTTTGAAGTAATCCCTACACCCAACCTGGGGCTCAAACTCAAAACCCCAAGATCAAGAGTCGCATGTTCCACAGACTGAGCCAGCCAGACGCCCCATAAAAAGCAGTTTTAAGGAGCAGTCCTGCCATCCCACCTTGCCCAAATTCTGCAGTTCTGTAATCTTTCTCTCCAAATGATAGGATTAGTCTCACACACAATATGGTCAGGCCCTGAAGAATTGAGTTTCAAGGTAGCTCTGTAGAGTGTCTGTCTTATTGTGCTGTTTTGTTTTGTTTTCTGTTAGATCGATGGGTAGGGGCTTAGCCAATACTCAAGACTGGTCCCTGGATGTCAGGTGCGTGAGTGAGTTGCTCTTTACAAGGGAAGGACTAATCGATGGTGAAAATGAGGTTCATGCATCACCAACCCCCACACCTTAAAAACAAAAGACATTTTTCATTGGGTTGTTTTTTTTTTTTTTTCACAATCTAGAATTGTTGCCACTTGTTCTTCTTCTACCTGTTTAAAAACATTCTTTGTGGGGGTCTGGGTGGCTCAGTTGGTTAAGCATCCAGCTCTGGGTTTCAGCTCAGGGCATGATCTCCTGATTTTTGGGACTGAACCCTGCATCCACCTCTGTGCTGACAGTGAGGGGCCTGCTTGGGATTCTCTCTCTCTCTCTGCTTCTCCCCTGTGTGCTCTCTCTCTCTCTCTCTCTCTCTCTATCAAAACAAATAAATTTTAATGACTTTTTTAAAAAGTTTGTTTATTTATAATATTTTTAAGTTTATTTATTTTGAGAGAGTGGGAGAGAGGTAGACAGAGAGAGAGAGAGAGAGAGAATCTCAAGCAGGCTCCTCACTGTCAGCAGGAGCCTGATGCAGGGCTAGAATTCCTGAGCCATGAGATCATGTCCTAAGCTGAATCTAAGAGTCAGACGTTTAATGCACTGAGCCACCTGGGCACGCCAATTTATTTATTTATTTTGAGAAAGAGACACAGGAGGGGCAGAGAGAGAGAGAGAGAGAGAGAATCCCAAGCAGGCTCAGCACCATCAGCAGAGAGCCCCATTCGGGGCTTGATTTCATGAACCATGAGATCATGACCTGAGCAGAAACCAAGTCAAATGCTTAACTGACTGAGCCACTCAGGTGCCCCTCAAAATAAATACATTTTTAAAAATTAAAACAAAAACACATTCTTTGACATTCTAGATTAACATACACTTTGGCATTTTCTGAAGCATTGTAACAGAGTCCTAAAATAAATCAGAGAATTCCAGAGTCCACGGGACTATTTCCTTGTCTCAAGTAAAGGCTGAATCTAAATATCTAAAGCAAAAAACATTATCTACTTTTTAAAAATTTTTTGAAACGTTTCAAGACCAGAAAAGTTGAAAGAATAGTACAACAAATACCCATATACCCTTCCTATAGGTCCACTAATTGATATCAAATTTGATAACAAATTTGCCACATTTGTTTTATCTCTAAGTATATATCTATTTGTTAGTATGTATTTGACTTAATCATTTGAAAGTAGGTTAAGGATTCATGGCATTTTACCCCTAAATATGTCTCCTAAGAACTAAGGTATTCTCCTATAAAACCGTATTACCACACCAAGAAATGTAGCATTGATATAATTATATTATCTGATATCTAGTCCATATTCAAATTCCTCATTTGTCCAAATTATGTCCATAATGTTTTCTCTTTTTCTTGATCCAGAAGTCAATCAAGGCTCACACATCACATTAAAAAAAATTTTTTTTAATGTTTGTTTATTTCTGAGACAGAGAGAGACAGAGCATGAATGGGGGGGGGGGGCAGAGGGAGACACAGAATCAGAAGCAGGCTCCAGGCTCTGAGCTGTCAGCACAGAGCCTGACGCGGGGCTCGAACTCACGGAGTGTGAGATCATGACCTGAGCCGAAGTCGGTCGCTCAACCGACTGAGCCACCCAGGCAGCCCAAGGCTCACATATCACATTTAATTGTCATATCTTTTTAGTTTCCTTTAATTTAAAAAAGGCTCCCATATTTGTCTATGTGTCTTTTATGACATCTGTACTTTAAAAAAATTTTTTTAACATTTATTAATTTTTGAGAGAGAGATCACGAGCAGCGGAGGGGCAGAGAGAGGAGACAGAATTGGAAGCAGGCTCCAGGCTCTGAGCTGTCAGCACAGAGCCCAATGCAGGGCTCAAACCCACAAACCATGAGATCATGACCTGAGCCAAAGTTGGACACTTAACCCACTGAGCCACCCAGGCGCCCCATGACATTTGTACTTTAAAGAGTCCAGGCCATCATTTGCCACGAGCAAACTGGATTTGTCTGATTGTTTCCTCCTGATTAGACTCGGGTTAAACATTGGTAGCAAGAATATTACCTAGGTGGTATTGTGTATTTTCCATTGTACTGCATATGGAGACACATGTCAGTTTGTTACGTTATTGGTGATGTGAAGTTTGTCTGCTAGATTTCTCCATTGTAAAGACATGTTTGCCCTTTGTAATTACTTAGTAAACTAATAATAAGTAGAGTGATTATTTGAGATCATGTGAATATC
Organism: Felis catus; assembly: GCF_018350175.1. Lineage (NCBI taxonomy): Eukaryota > Metazoa > Chordata > Mammalia > Carnivora > Felidae > Felis > Felis catus. The sequence goes on along the minus strand of NC_058373.1, from coordinate 73,556,639 downwards.
CTGTTCTCCTGCAGTCTTGCACCCAGTGGATTTAGTAACTACTGATTATCCTTCCTGAAATAATTCTTGCTTTGGTGGTTGGCAAACATTATTTTTTCGATTGCTGTCATTTCTTGCAAATACATTAGCTGGCATTTATCTTTCTTCTTCTCCTCTTCCTCATCCTCCTCGTTTTTCCCATTTATCTGTATTTAATTTTCTTGGCACTTTAACTTTTTTTGGTATTTATTTTTTACTGGTCTTTAAGAAAGACTTCCCAGCTGTTTACACAATTTCCTTTGCATTTAATAATCTGTCTGATTCAGAAATTTTTATCTTAAAATCTAATCTGCCTTCACTCCTGCTACAACATAAACTCTTTTGCTTACTATTCATTGAGTACTGTTCACGGCTGCCTGTCTGTCTTCCTTTCTCTTTTCCTTTGCATTACCTTCCACCTTTCTATAACCTCTTTCATGTCTCCAAACTTCAACTCTCTCAGACAACTCACACTTCCCTCTCCAGTGCCTCTAAGGACACCCTCCCAGCTGGCTCTGGGATTTCCTTCCACTACTGTTCTAAAATGTTCTCGGGTGTGTTAATGAATGACTGTCAGAATCAGCTCCCCAGCCTCACTCCAGGGCAAGTCAGATTTCACTGTATGTGGAGGCTCCCATGGGATCTCACTGAACAGAAACAGCTTAAAATAAAGAGATCTGCTTGAGTCAAAGCCAAATGAGCAGCTTTTCTTCAATCGACAAGTCATCTGTAAAGTTTAACATTTGAAATCTCAAATGCTTTAGAGTTTAAAATTGTGATTTTTTTTTAGGTGAAAAAGGTGCATTTTCTTTCTATTCTCATTACCTAATAGCACAAAAATGCTTTACTCAAACTTCCTACCAAAGATTCCTTTATAACCACAGGGGGGAAAAAGAAACTTAAAAAGAAATGGCTTTTCCAACTTAACTCTGACATTTGTAGAAATGGACTCATAATTTAAAATATATCCCAGGAGACATTGGTGGGTGGGTGAGGGGCAGGCATGAACATTCTGTTGATTCTCAGAGGGAAGAGAGCTTATTTTTCATAGACTCCAAGTAAGAGACCAAAAGAGGGTAACACAGCAAGGCTGGGAGCATGTTGTCAATTTAGTCAGAGACTAATGATTGGTCAAGAGCACAGGTTCTGAAGTCTGGAGGCCTGAATTCAAGTTCTGACTCCACCATTTAATGAGCTCAGTGACTTTGAGATTTACCTTCCCTCTCTGAGTCTGTTTTCTCATCAGTAAAAGAAACAGTAGGGGCATTGGGTGGCTCTGTGGGTTAAGTGTCTGACTCTTGATTTGGGCTTAGGTCACGATCTCATAGTTCATGAATTCGAGCCCTGCATCGGGCTCTTCGCTGACAGTGTGGAGGAGCCTGCTTGAGATTCTCTGTCTCCCTCTCTCTGCCACTCTTCCTCCCCTGCTCATGCTCTCTCTCTCAAAAATAAATAAACTTCAGGGGCGCCTGGGTGGCGCAGTCGGTTAAGCGTCCGACTTCAGCCAGGTCACGATCTTGCGGTCCGTGAGTTCGAGCCCCGCATCAGGCTCTGGGCTGATGGCTCGGAGCCTGGAGCCTGTTTCCGATTCTGTGTCTCCCTCTCTCTCTGCCCTTCCCCCGTTCATGCTCTGTCTCTCTCTGTCCCAAAAATAAATAAACGTTGAAAAAAAAATTAAAAATAAATAAATAAATAAATAAACTTCAAAAAAATAAATAAAATTACATTATGAAAAAAATAAAATAAATAAAAGAGACAGTATAATAGTACTTATAGATTGATTAAATGAAAGAGTACCTGGCCCAAGGAGACCCTCAATGGATGTCAAATATATACATATATATATAATAAATATATATTTATTTTATATACATATATATGTATATATAAATATATGTAATATATATTATATTACATATATACATATATACATATACATATATACATATATAAATATATGTAATAAATATATATTTTATATAAATATATACATATTATATATATATATATATATTTTTAGAGAGCACAAGTTGGGGAGAGGGGCAGAGGGAGAGAGGGAGAGAATCTGAAGCAGAGCCCAACACAACGCTTGATCCCCCAACCCTAGAATCATGACCTGAGCTGAAATCAAGTCAGACCCTCAACCGACTGAGCCACCCAGGCACCCCAATAAATTTCAATTATAATAATCATTGTTAACAATTCTATTTTTCCTTCATCCTAACATTTTGAAAATGACCACCTGTATGTTTGAGGATATGAGATGTCGTAGTATATTCCTATCCAAAATTCATGTTTTCCTAGTGATTTCCTGGCTTGCTTGTATTATTAAATTTTTTTTTAATGGAGGGGCGCCTGGGTGGCTCAGTCAGTTAGGTGTCTGGCTTCAGCTCAGATCATGATCTCGCAGTTTGTGAGTTCGAGCCCCACGTCTGTCTCTGTGCTGACAGCTCAGAGCCTGGAGCTTGCTTCAGATTCTGTGTCTCCCTCTCCCTTTGCTCCACCCCTGCTTGCTCTGCATCTCTCAAAACTGAATAAACATTAAAAAAATTAAACAAAAAAGTTTAAAAAATTTTTAATGAAAAATTGTGGGAAAATAAATAGAAAATCTATAACCCTCAAGAATATAAACACTGCCATCTCATTTTCAGATAAAAGGCAAAGCTGGGTTGCCACAGAAGCAAGGGTGCTGCCTGGATGAAAACGATGCTGGAGGCAACAGGCCTTTCTGCTGAGAACCAGATTCTACCAAGAACATCCTGGACTTTGAGAACCAACAATTGTATGGAGGAGGTTTGACTGACAGCCAGGAAATCACTGAAACAGGGGTGTACGGGGAGTGCGGGGGTGTAAATAGAACAGTTGGCTTGGGGGTTCAGGTCTGCCACCTGTTAGCTATGAGACTTTGTAGTAAGCTCTGATACTTGATTTCTTGTAAAATGGGGATGCCAGTAACCTGCCAGTTTAATACTGACCCATAGTATTTAATTCCATTTATCATATTCAATTTTCCCCAGTTGTTTTCTAGTAATGTCCATTGTAACTCATTTTTTTCTGATTCAGATCCAATTAAGGGTCATATTTTGCATTTAGTTGTTATGTCTCTATATTGTCCTTTAATTCAGAACAGTCCTCCTACCTTTGTGTGTGGCTTCAAGACACTGATATTTTGAAAGCTTTCAGGCCATTTATTTTGTGGAATGTTGTGTATCTAATTTTTTCCAATTAGATAACAATGTTTTTAAAAGCTGCACTGTGGAGCTTGTGAGGCATACGGTTAGGAACTATGACTATGGAGCTAGATTTTCTGGGTTCAAATCCCAGGTCTATCTTTTATTACCTATATAAACTTAGTCACATTATTATAGATGGTCCCTGACTTAGGATTTTTTTTTTTTTTTTTTTTTACAATGGAGTGAAAGTGATACACACTTAGTAGAAACCATACTTGGAATTTTGAATTTTGCTCTTTCCAGGGCTAGTGATATGCAGTAGGATACTTTCTCATGATGCTGGGCAGAAGCAGTGAGCCGCAACTCACAAGCAGCCACACCATCACAAGGATAAACCAATACATTCATAACCATTTGGTTTTTCACTTAGGGTACGGCATTCAATAAATTACATGTGATAGTCAACTCCTTATTATAAAATAGGCTTGTGTTAGATGATTTTGCCCAAATGTAGGCTAATGTAAATGTTCTAGGCACTTTTAAAGTAGGCTAGACTAAACTATGAGGTTCAGTAGGTTAGGTATATAAAATATACTTCCAACTTAACATTTTCAACTTAGGATAGGTTCAGCAGGAGGTAACCCCACTGTAAGTTGAGATAGATCTGTGTACCTCTGTACTCGAATCTCTAATATAAAATGGGGATAATCATGGTACCTCTTCATTACTGTGGAGATTAAATACATGTAATATTCGTGAAGTTTTCAGAACAGTCCCTGCACAGTAAGTGCTCATGAACTGTTACTATAGAAGGCACATTCTTGTGGGAGTTTCAAATTTTGTAGAAAAAAAATCCACTCACTTAATTATAAATGATGTTTTTTCCAGTGCTTACTGTTGTCCTCAATTATGCCAGCTGCTGAAGTAAGCATTAAAAAAAGGGGGGGGGGTTCCTGAATGGAAAAATAAGTTTAAGACATGATCTGTGATCTCAAACAGCTTACTAGTGTGAAATCACTAAAACAGGTGAAACAATCAAGGTAGAGTTAAGTGCTGCTAACCTGAGAAAGCATGAAGTTCATTCTGATAGGAGAGAAGGAAGTGGTCTGTGTTGACTGAAATCGCTGAAGAAGAATGGATAAAAACTGACTAGTCAGAGAAAAGGAAACAGGCATTATTCCAGGCAGAGGAGAGCACTTGAGCAAAGGAATAATTCGGGTTAAAAAGGTGAGGGCAGTGGGAACTAAGAACAAACAAGAGCATGGGACTGGATTATGTGTGGTCTAACTCTGAAGTACAAGCAACTAGGTCCTCATGCAGGAGGTAAAGGGGAGCCATTTTAGGTTATTGAGAATATTATCTTAGCCGGGTAGAGAAAAACTGGAGACTCAGGCTGGGCAAAAGCATCGCCGAAAGTCCAAGACTATTTGTCTTTCACCTGAGGGATGTCACATACTTGCTTGAAATGTTCGTTCACGTAAAGGTGGGAGTGTCAAGCAACAGCCACGACCCAGAGACGTTCTACCTGGAAGTCACGAGCTCAGGCCCACGCACCAAGTCCTTGATGCTTAATCCAAGTCTAGAATTTCACTGAGTAGCTAACCAAGTTTAGCAATGTCCGAAGGAGCTCGCTCACTGGACTGTTACTCATATTGATGCCGAGGGCCTCGTTTCGCTGAGAAAGGACGGTGGGAAAGGGTGAGGAGGGTGAGAAAGTGAAAGGAAAGGGTCAGAGGCGGGGAAAAGGATAGATGCCAGCCAACCGCTAGGGTCCAGATGGCAGGGGGTCTGGGTCGGGGGTCGGGCTGCCCTCAGGGGCCCCCTGGGGACCCGGCCCGGGGCGCGGCGCGTGTGCTCGCGGGCGGGGCGCCCCGCCGCCGGCGGCGACCAATCCGGGAGGGCGTCCGGGGAGGGGCGGAGCTTACCGGCTCGGGCGCCGCGAGTCCTCCTTTTTGCACACACACGAATACAAAGAGCCATACGACCTTCGGGTATCCTTTTTCCATTTTTTTTTCCTCCTTAATCTTGTGTGTGTTTTCAAAATTTTTAAAAATAGAGATCTGTGGCAGTGCTGGGGTGAGGAAACTGTTGCTAAGGGGAATTTGCGCTTTCCCCCATTTCTTTTTCTGTCTCTCTTCCTCTTTCTTTTTCCTGGTCAAGGTTTTAAATATACCAAGAAGTTGAGAAGCAGGATGGCCGTGTACAACTGTTAACAGCCAAATTTGTAGAGATTTTTTTTCTTTTTGTTATCATAAAAGAAAACTGGTAAATTTTTATGGTCGAGGGATTTAAAAAAAATTAGACGCTTGGGAAGTATAGATTTCTTTCTTTCTTCTTCTTCGTCTTCTTCTTCTTTTTAGGCGGGCTGAAGGGATAATGTAAATTTCTGCCACGGGCAACGTCAAGGGCAACGTCGAAAGAAGCGGAGATTTGAGACTCTCTCACAAAGCTGTTTGCGTGCGTTTTACACACCCTCCCCCAGAATCAAAACCAAGTGGCTTGAATGTGGCAATTGTCCAAGGCCAATAGGTTAAAAATGTTTGGATATTATAATTGAGACACTCATTTCCCTGGGGAGGTGGGCAAAGCCCTTCTTACAAATGTGTCTTACATTTTCATGAAGACAGTGTGTGTGTGTGTGTGTGTGTGTGTGTGTGTGTGTGTGAGCAAATGATATCATAAAGATTTATCTTGGGGTTTTGTGCTTTGTGTATATGTACAGTGTGTGTATATGTGCCGTATCAAATTTTGTTTTCAAAAAAAGATTACCTTTGGTTTTATGTGTGCAAAGTAGCCCTTAGGATGTGATTTTTTTTTCTGTTGTGTTCCCAAAAGTGATTAAAACAGGATTTCGTGTGCAAATTAGAGTTTAGAAGAAATCCTGTTCTTAGCATACTTAGGCACTTTCATTTTATGTGCATTTACTGTATTTTTCTACTACTCTTCTAAAGTATCAGTGAATAATTAAATAATTGCCAGGGAGTATATAGTCCATGTGGCAAACGAGGGTAGGCAATTTATTGAATCTGTGGTTCAAAGCCTTCTTTAGTGATTGTTTTGCCTAAGTGGTTTTGCTTTTTATTGTCTCACGTTCATAAATGTACAGCTGTGTATATTTTGGCCTTTATGTGTGGTTTCGTTGGTGTGTTCTGAAGGGAAGGTCTCCCTTGGCTTTTTGACAAAAATGGTCGTTTATAGGTTGGGATTTGTTTGAAAAGCTCCACAGCTGGCAAAGTGTCAGGAAAATAATCCAGTCAAGTCCAATTCTCAAAAACTGTTCATGATGGTTGTGATGGGGGAGGGGCCAGAGGAGGCAAAGGCAAATAATACAAAGGAGGGATAAGAAATGCATTTTGGTTATCATGTTGCATTTTTGGAATGGGAAGCCTTCTCCCCGTGTGGAAGAGTCACAGAAAAGGATAAGCATGAGGACAAAACAAGCTTAGAGCAGGACCTCCTGTTATATGAGCCATATTCACCCTTCATTCTGTTACAGAACCAGTGTCTACTATTAGGAGTTATACGGAAAATATATTAAAATCTGCATTCGCAGACTGGAGTGAAAGCATAGGAAGTATATGGGGTGATGAGGGAGAAACTGGAATGTCACCAGTGAAGTAGCAACCAGGATATAAAAGGATCTACTGTAGAGTTCAAATTTCATTACAACAGAGCCTCTGTATGGTGATGGTAACACAGTTCTATTCTTCAGCTAACGTCCTACTCAGTGTCAGGTAGCATTTGGGACACCTCAACAACAGCTTTAAAATTATTTGTACAAGTCTTGAAATTCATAATGAAAGTCGCCCTCTGTGGGCTCTCTAGGTTACTTACCTGTACTGGGTGTATTTTTATTAACTAACAATGCAAGTCAGATCAGTACTTAATAAATACTGCCTCAAATACGGATCATTCCACAAGTTTAGACCTGCACGCATATCTCTGAAATCTAGTCAGATTACGGTGGTTTTGTGATGGCCGCGGTGCTGGGAATTTTAATGGAGCTTTGCTCTTTCTAATTCTTTTTCACATCACTGCAGGGCATCACTTTTTAACTTCTCGTGAGAGAGCTCTTGTAGAGCAGTACACTTGCTAAGCCATTTGATTTTTACTAGGAACCTAGGTTCATGTCCAAGGTCCCTGCGTTGAGTCCCACGAATATATCGTTGGCTTGGCCTTCCTACCAAAGCACAGCTGAACTCAGTTGACTTTGGGGTTCGTAGAGATGAAAACTTTGAACTAAGGGGCAGTTGCCCCCTTGCTAGTGGGATCTGAAAGGTCTGTAACCAAGGCCGACAGGAATTAAAAGCTTTCCACCACCAAATGTATGAGACCTTTTTGTGGCCACTGAGTTTATAATCGTGTACACGCAGCCTTGTAAACAGCAGAGGACAGAACCGAGTAAACAAAACAAAACAAGCTAAAGATGGCGCCTAACGGCCCTGAAAGAGCCTAGCAGTCGTGTCCCGCCCTGAAGAGGCCCCTCCCCTCCCTGGCTCGTTGAGTGATTGTGGAATGCAACCAATAACGTCCCTGGCCCTGCTCCCTTTGTCGTTCAATCGCCAATCACCGGGAGCCAGAGGACAGGCGGGGCGGTGCCTCGCCGCGTGCGCGCGCTGGCCGGGTACACGGGCCGGCGCCGCGGTCTCTCTCCCCAGCCCGCGAGCTCGTGTAGCTGTAGCTGAGTCAGCTGGCCGCGGTGGCGCGCGGCACACGCGGTGGAACACCCGTGATGGAACACCTGTAGGGCTGCCAGAGCAGGACCGCCTTAGGAACTTCCGGGCTGTTCCCAGACCGAGTCCTTAGAGCTTTTGTAGCCACGTAGTGTACCCACGGTGAGGCGGCGAGATCCCAGCGCCTTGGGCCACTCGGTTATTTGCCGCTACACCCCATTCCCCGGAACCCCCTGGGTATTCTCTGAGGTTGGGCTCAGTGGCGAGTCGCCATGACCCCTGTGGCCTCGAGGGCTGTGCTCGAGCTCTGTTCCTCCTGCGTCGCTGCCGGTCGTCTTGCTTGTAGCTGAACCACGCTCCCTTCGGAAATGGTTCTTCTGTCTCTGGTGCCCACCTTGTCATCTCTGACTAATATTTAATCAACTAACATTTATCGAGGGCTCACAGGGCACATGATATAGCTTTAGGAGCTGGTGGTTCATTTTTCACTTGATCCAGCAATGCAGGACTTGCCCTTTATGTCAGGCACATTTCTCGGAAAATCTTAAACCAGGATTTTAATCTTACCAAGTTACATTTTAACAAATGTAAATGAAAAAGACTGCTACACTAGGCTAAAAACCCTTGTACCACCATACAAGTGTACATGAAAATTTCAGGCGAATGGAATCCTTTTCTTAGGATCTCATTCTCCCCCTAGGTCTACATCTCTTGTTTTTTTAATCCCTGAAAATGAGGTTTTAGATAGTCTGCAGATCGTGAGATGGGTCAGTCTTTCAAAACATAGGAAAGTAACATTTTATGGTATTTGTTTCTCTGCTCTTGTGTGATAAAAGAGCTCTTTTTTGATAGAAATAAGTTCTGAGGGACGCCTGGGTGGCTCAGTCAGTTGTAAGTGTCAGACTTTGGCTCAGGTCATGACCTCATGGTTCCTGTGTTCCAGTCCCCCCCACCCCCCTCCATCTGGCTGGCTGCTGTCAGCACGGAGCCTGCTTCAGATCCTCTCTCCCCCTCTCTCTATGCCCCTCTCCCACTCTCACTCTCTCTCAAAAATAAGTAAACATTAAAAGAAAAGAAAGAGGTTCTGAGAGTACCTTCCAACAGGTGAGCCATATTGCACCTCCAAGTGGAGGAGCAGGGCTGACCAGCACAGCAGGAGCTTTAAGTGGCCGTTTTCCTTTTTTTATTTCTTAAAATGAAAATTATGGTATGCATTGCTGTGCTTTCCGTAATCACATTTAAGGAGTTCCGTTGCTAGCGTGACCCTGAATGAGTCAAGGGCCCATTATAAAGACATATATCATTAGAGTGATACCATATCATAGACATCTATTAAAAGTGAGGAAACTTTTATTTTTCATAGTTTGGAGGCGAATTCAGTCATGCAGAAAATTCAAGCTCAGAATGGGTTGAAAGCAAGCAAGGGAGCTGCCAAGAGTATGATATATTTAGTTCTAACAAAAATACATGTGACTTGGGAGGAAAGGGGTAGTTAAGATTATGGACAGTCTCACCCTGAGACAGCCTCAGACCGTCTCATCTGTCTGAAGAAGATGACTTTTCTTTCTTTTTTATCTAAATATTTATGAAGAAAATATCAGAATTATTGAAAAATGCACTTTCTGGGCTCCTTTCACATGTATTAAAATTAGACAAATACGGAATGAACCTCAAACATATTTTATGCAAACTTAAGTTTGACAACTGTTGTTACTTTGTGTTGGCAACTCATCAAAAGATTATAGATCTTTTTCTTTCTTTCTTTTTTAACTTTTATCTTTTTAAAGTAAGTTCTATACCCACTATGGGGGCCCAAACCTACAACCCCTAAATCAAGAGTTGCGTGCTCTATGGACTGAGCCAGCCAGGTTCCCTTAAAAATCTTTTTCTTAACACTCAGTTCTAAAAGTTGATAGCATTTTGTAAAAGGTCTGTATGTTTTTCTGTGGTGGTCAACCTTAGTTTATTCCTTTTTTTCCTCTCTTGAACAAAAATATGAATTCTTGGCTTTAAGATAAATTAGCAATCTGAGGTGTGCCTGGGTGGCTCAGTTGGTTAAGGGTCTGACTTTTGATTTCAGCTCAGGTCATGGTCTCATGGTTCCTGAGATCAAACCCCTAGTCCAGCTCCTTGCTGACAGCGAACAGCCTCTTTGGAATTCTCTCTCTGCCCATTCCTGCCATGCACGTGTGCTCTCTTTCACTCAAAATAAATAAACATTGCAAAAATGATAAAGTAAATTAGCAATCTGAAATTGCAAAGCTGACAGTATTAAAATGTTTAATAATGATGGTACAGACACTGCCCAGATAATTTACTACAGTTAACCATTGCTTTGCCAAGCACTTCATGGATTGCTTCATGGGTTATTGAATTAAACAGTTACACATTTTGAGAAATATAATAAAGATATCAGAATAAATTTTTTGTTCCTTAATAGTGTTGGCAGAGTTAAATGGGCTCTAGAACCATAAGCCAGTGTTGGAAAAAAGCAAGAATAATTAATTATGTTAGTCTGGGAGTGTTAGAAAAGGATTTAACAGGTTGTAACAACAGATAATATAGCACTGTTTATAATAAAGTTCTGTTATCAATTTGAATTATTCATGCCAAGAAAAATCTGCCTCTAAGTAAAAAAGAGAGTCTCAGTAGTGTATCTTTGTCTTCCTCTCTCCACCTCAACGAATCTTTGCTCTGTATCCGTTTTTTCTTCTCTGCAGTCTCAGGCAACAGTTACCCTTCCTTCTTTCTTACATTGGGAAGAGCCTTCCCAAAAGAAAATTTAATTATTTTCTAATAGCTTCATCCTTTACTTTTTCATGGGCTTTTACTTTCTTTTAAGTCTTTTTTTTTTTTTTTTTTAAGTAGGCTCCACACCCAACCTGGGACTTGAAATCACGACCCCTGAGATCAAGTCACATACTCTATCGACTGAGCCAGCCAGGAACCACAACCACCCTTTTTTTAAAAAATTTTCTTTCTTTTTCTTTCTTTTATTTTTTAAGTTTGTCTTTATTTTGAGAGAGAGAGAGAGAGAGAGAGAGAGAAAAGGAGAGAGAAAGAACAAGCTGGGGAGGGGCAGGGAGAGAGGGGGAGAGAGAGAGAGAGAAAGAGAGAGAGAGAGAAGGAAAGAATCCCAAGCAGGCCCCGGGCTGTCAGCACAGACCCCAATGCGGGATTCAAAGACACAAACTGTGAGATCATGACCTGAGCCAAAATCAAGAGTCTTTGTTTTGATGCAGTCCCAATGGTTTATTTTTGCTTTTGTTTCCGCTGCCTCAGGAGACATGTCTAGAAAAATGTTGCTATGGCTAATGTCAGAAAAATCACTGGCCTTTTTCTTTCTGCTTTGTAAATATACCAAAGCTCTAGGGCCCCTTCTGACTTCACATTTCCTTCCTTCCTTTCATAACTAAATTCTAGAAGACTTGATTTCATGTCTTGCTTCCATTTTCTCTCCATCATTCCTCTTTAATCTATTGCATAGTTTTACTTTCATTACAGGATTTACCTTTCTGGTCATCACCAGTGACCATCACAGACAAATAAAATATATCTCCCTAATTTTCATCTTTTTTAGCCATTCTGCTGCACCTGTCACAGTGGATTAGATCCACTTTCTTGACATTCTTTCTACTTTGGCTTTCATAACACTCTTTTTCTCCCACCTCACTGACCATACTTCTCTTTTAATGAAGCCTCTTCCACAAATTGGCTTGAAGCGCTGTCCTTGGCCTTTGCATTTCACACTTCATCTTTACTTCTTGGAAAGTGCATTCACTTTCTCAGGTTTAGCTACTTCCCTCCTGCAGAGATTCTAAATCTGCATCCCAGCTCTGACCTTCCTCTTGTTGTTTTGTTTTGTTTTGTTTTGTTTTGTTTTGTTTTGTTTTGTTTTGTTTTGTTTTGTTTTCCAGTCCTAGTCAGTTGCTATCAGGACATTTAAAAATGTTGCTGGGGCGCCTGGGTGGCTCAGTCGGTTGAGCGTCCAACTTCAGCTCAGGTCACGATCTCGTGGCTTGTGGGTTTGAGCCCCACATCGGGCTCTGTGCTGGTAGCTCGGGGCCTGGAACCTGCTTCTGATTCTGTCTTCCTATCTCTCTGCTCCTCCCCTGTCCATGCTCTGTCTCTTCCTCTCTCTCAAAAATAAATAAATATTAAAAAAATAAAGATGTTGCTATCAGTTTGAAATTTAACTTGTTAAGTAAACACTCATCTGGGGTGCCTGGCTGGCTCAGTTGGTAGATTATGTGACTCTTGACTCATGAGTTCCAGACCCAAGTTGGGTGTAGAGCTCCCTAAAAAACAATCAATCAATCAATCAATAAAAATACACGTCTTCTTTAACATGATGGTGCCTCCTCTCAGCATCCTCATTTCTATCATCTGTCAATGTACCATCTTCTGACTCTCAGATTGATAATCTTGAAGTTGTCAAGTAAGGAAATATTATCAGATCTTCTTCCAGGATGTTGAACCTTCATATCCACAATCCTCATTCTCACCTCACTTCAGGATTAAACAGTCTCCTAATCTCTAACTCTTCCACTTTAGGTGTCTAAGACAGGGGTCAGCAAACTACAGCCCATACATAGAACATTTCTGGCCTACCATCTGTTTTTGTATGGCCCATGAGCTAAGAATGGCTTTTACATTTTTAAATTAAATATAATATTTTATGACATTTCTTTGTCCATAAATAAAGTTTTATTGGAACATAGTTGTGCTCATTGTTTATGTATTTCCTATGGCTGCTTTGTGCTACAGTGGCAGAGTTGAGTAGTTGTGATAGCAACCACATGACTTGCAAAGCCAATATTACTGACTGTCTGGTCCTTTACAGAAAAAGTTTTGCTGACCCCTACTCTAAGAATTTCCTTAACTTGGTTTTCAAAATCCTGGATCAGTGTTCCGTACCTTTCTATATAAGCCCCTTTACTCTGACCTCACACATGTACCCTGTTAATTCCTGTAATGTTTGTTTTTTCTCTCATCTCTCATATCGTCTTACCACCCTCCCTGTTCATTCTATACATTGCCCTGTCGGAGGTTTTTCCTCTGTAAGACCCCTTCCTCATGATTTCATTCTGTTCATCTTTCCATTATTTTGAACTAACTAATTAAGAATTTTTGTCTGCACCATATTTTTAGGCACTTGTATGTATTTTGTTTTGTCCTTTGAACATTTCATTCTCACATATGCTGTAATCTCCTTGCATGTAAGGACTTTGTCTTCCCTTCATTTGAGTACTTAGAGGTGGCAATCCATTTTGGTGACTCATCCTTCAGCATGGCCTTGCATACTGAGAGTTTTTAGAAACAACTTTTTTTTTTTTTTCTAACGTGTTCTTTTTCTCTAATGGGGATATATGTAACTAACGAATTAGTGTTTGTTTTGCTTTTAATCCAACGTATCCAACATTTAAGTTGTTATCTGGTTAGTAAATATTATAATGTGAAAGATTCTTTTATTACCTGATGGCCCTTATTTCTTTCCTTGTCCTTTTTTTTTTTTTTTTTTAGTTTTATTTATTTATTTTGAGAGAGATAGAGAGAGAGCACAAGTAGGGGAGGGGCAGGGAGAGAAGGAGGCACCATCAGCACAGAGCCCAACATGAGCTCGAACTCATGAACCATGAGATCATGACCTGAGCTGAAATCAAGATTTGGATGCTTAACTGACTGAGCCACCCAGATGCCCCTCTTTCCTTATCCTTTTCATTTCACTGTCTTTGAGCTTAAGTGGCTAGGGGAGCCAAGGAAATGAAGTCAGCAGGAATGTCCATAGAAACTAAAAAAGAAGTAAAGTAAAACCTTGGTTTGTGAGCATAATTCATTCTGGAAACATGCTTATAATCCAAAGCACTTCTATATTAAAGGGAATTTCAAGAACCACTGGCTCAGCTGTAATTATGTGACTTTTAGTGTCACATACTACTCGTATTGCAAGACATCACTCCTTTATCAAGTTAAAATTTGTTAGAAATGTTTGCTCATCTTGAAGATCACTCGCAGAACAAGTTACTCACAATACAAGGTTTTACTGTATTTGAATACCCATTGTGCTGCACTGCACTGTACCAGGTTTATATAGACAGGTTAATTTAAAAAAATACCTATTTGTTGCTCTGAATGTGACATTCTAAAGCGGACATAGTTAGGTAATACACAAAGGAGAAAAGCAGAAATAAGTTGAGGAACAACATTATAGAGAGGGTAGAATCATGATTTTTTTATGTCAACACAAATATGAAAATAATATTTATCATTAAAAGCTGGCAGAATTGAATATTACCCTTAGTCTAAAGCCAGCTCATGAGAGTAAGTAAATTGCAAATACTCTGTTTTCTTAATTACCTTTCTAATGTACATCATAGAAGGTTTAGTATGTTTACATGCATCTTTGTAGACTTGAATTTATTGTTTCTTAGAAATTTGTTATTAAATTTAGGGGGGGAAATGTAGGGGAAAAATCATCCAAGTTCCATTCCAAGCCACAGCATTTTTTTTTTTTTTTTGAGATTGGAAAATCAGGATGGGGGTCCAGGATGGGAACACAAAATATTTCAGAAACAATCATAATATCATTCAGCTGCTATTTGTGGAGCACTGACCATATGCCAGCACTCTGTAGGTGCCTTACATACATTATGTATAGTCATCACAAAAACTCTCAAAGTAGGCAGAGATGAGAACACTGGGGCTCAAAAAAGGGAATAATTTGCCCAATTTCACACAGCTGCTAAGTAGTGCAGCAGGATGAGAACCCCAAATATATATTTTTTTTACTTCCAGTTCTGTGCTGTTTGGGGAAGAAGACCAGTCGAGGTGGAGGGAAGGGCTCAAGGCAGGCACAACAGTGTCAGGGGTAAAGGCCTCTTGCAAGAAAGAGTAAGTGTTCTGGGTAAGAATGTGGTTGTTGTCAATTTGGTACCAGAAGGGGTACCTACCCAGTATCCCAACCTGATGCATCTTAGTTTCTGATTTCACAAATGCTGAACCCAACTGGCCACTATCTGTATGTTATCCTCTACATAACTGTCTTTTTCTCACAACAGCCACGTTTCACATTAAACTCCTTGCATAATGTTGGTTAAAGACCCTGCGAGAACAGTGAAGTCCCTTATTTAAGAAGAGAAAGGATACATAAATGACACATCCATAAGTTGACATAAGAATTGCTTAGTGCTTTCCTCTAACCTTTAGTTTTAGATTTAGCTGTGCCTTCCGGTGACTCTAATGACAGAGAAGCTGCAAATGGATTTGAGTTCAGTTCTTACAAAAAGCGAATACCTGGCACGGAAACCGTTTTTTCGATATATAAGGTGGAAAGAGCAAATTAAAGACTATTCTTTAATAACCAAATGTAATTAAAATGCATTGTGAGATTTACGTTTTAGTACCTCAGAGGCACTGATATTACCTGTTTCTGAAATGAGATTGCTGATGCAGAAAAAAGCCCCCAAATCTCAATATATAGAAAATTTTCTTAACCGCCTCTTTTTTTAATTGTGATGTTATGATATAATTTAACGGGTAAGATGGAAATGTATCTCTTGTGCAAATTATAAACATACTCAAGACTTTGTCACTTAGGGAGCTTCAGGAAAAAGGATTCTTTTTTCTATAATCAAGTATTTAGAAAAGACAATTTGAAGTTCCTTGGAGTGTTCTCGGTGGTACAATCCAACCCTCCCACACCTTTTCTTCTTTTTCTTCTCGAATGGTTTAGTTGCTTAACTAGGGTGATTCAAAAGTAAGGCAGTTTGGCTTATCATTGGTTTTCTGGTTTCTTCTTCTTTTTTTTATTTTTAACGTTTTATTTATTTTTGAGACAGAGAGAGACAGAGCATGAACAGGGGAGGGGCAGAGAGAGAGGGAGACACAGAATCAGAAGCAGGCTCCAGGCTCTGAGCCATCAGCCCAGAGCCTGACATGGGGCTTGAACCCACGGACCGTGAGATCATGACCTGAGCTGAAGTCAGACGCCTAACCAACTGAGCCACCCAGGTGCCCCTCTGGTTTCTTCTTTAATGGGGCTGGTCATGTGGGCAAAGTGGCTTAGCTATGTAAACGTGCCTGTTGAGCTTTGTGCCTGTTGAGCTTTGCCGCTCCCTCAAGGAGCTTGAGAAGTGGAGGTAAGGGGCCCAGGAGGTGATTTCTCTGGGCTACCAGCTGTAGGATTCAGAACAGCTGGACTTCTTTTCAGGGGCTGGAGACCCGGATGCACAAGCGTGAGAGCAAGGGGGCTGTGCAGCCCCAGGTCACCACAGCTTGATTCCCTGATCCAGCTTTTCCCTTCCTTTCCCTGCCCCATCCCCAAAGCATCAGGGATATAATAGTGTGGGGTTGGTGACATGTTGAGGGCTGCAGTGATCGGCATATTCCTTATTTAGGAGTCTTACTCTGAATGCATCTGTAAGAAAATTATAGAGAGGGTAGAATCATGATTCTTTATGTCAACAAAAAGTGGTCTCAGTTAAAAAAAAAATAAATGCTAGATTGAAAGTAGCAATAACTGGATTCTGCTGTCTCTCTATGACCTTGAAAAGATATATCACTTCTCTACATGTCTCTTCTGTGGACCTGGGGTAATATGTGTTTCCTAGAGCTGCTGTGTGAATGAGATAACCTGCAAGGAGTGTTCTGAACTCCTTCAGGAATGATGTCAAGGAGACAAAATGCAATGACTGTTATTAGGGCAAAGATAGTGAGGAGAAGACAGATCTGCATTTTCTTCCTTAATCTTCTAATCTTTCCAGAATCTTGTGGGTCCTTTTGAGTCCCTGCTCTGTTCCTTAGGTCGGAGTGGTGGCGGGTTCCATGCTTGGGTGCAGGAAGAATGCCTTCTACTCCATGAAACTCTGTTCATCAGGAAGGCCTGTGTAGGCACCACGCTTTTGGCCACGGGTGAGTGGGACACCCAGCGAGTTGTGCTAGGAGAGCACAGGATCTGCAGGTAGAAGAAGGCATCTCTCCTCCCCAGGCCGAGGACAGGTAGCCATGGACTGTGTGCTCCCTCACGGCTTGCCTGCTCCTCCTTCACAGAATCCACCGCCTGGTGCCCAGGCTCCTCTGGTCACCCTCCATGACAAAGGAAAGTGAATGCAAAGAGGCCAGAGTTTCCTACCGACTGGAGTCCAGTGACTGGGGACGCCTTTTGGAGCAGTCCAGCAGTGTGACCGAAGTTGTTCCCGCTGCGGTCAACCATGTCCTTCAGTGCCACCATTCTCTTCTCCCCTCCTGGTGGCAGTGAGGCCAGATGTTGCTGCTGCGCCTGTAAGAGCGAGACTAGTGGGGGCAGCACAAGCTCTCAGGGCGGGAACCCTCCTCCCAGCACCCCTATCACAGTGACCGGACATGGCCTGGCGGTTCAGAGTTCAGAGCAGCTCCTTCATATTATCTACCAGCGCGTGGAGAAGGCAGTGGGCCTGGCTGAGGCTGCTCTGGGGCTCGCCAGGGCCAACAACGAATTACTAAAATGTCTCCAGGAGGAGGTGGGTGAGCTGAGGCAGGGGAAAGCCTCCGCCCCTGAGGAAGATGGGGACGGCAGGGCCCAGGGCTCCCCACCCGAGGAGGCTGGGCCTCTCAAAGAGAGCCCCGGGGAAGCCTGCAAGGCCGCATCTGCCGCAGAGGAGGAATGTGACAGCGTGGGCAGCGGCATGCAGGTGGTGATTGAGGAGCTGTGGCAGGTGGGAGCCGCGTCGGCTGTGGGTCCCGGGCCTTTGGGCTTCCCGGCCGGCCAGAGAGACACGCGGCTCCCTGGATGCACCCTGGCTGCCAGCGAGGCGGCCCCGATGCTCAATCCCGTGAGTATGGCCTCAGAGCAGGACGCCAGTGTCGTGTGGTAGCTCCTGACTGCTTCTCCTGGCCTTTCTCTCCTCCTTCCCCCTCCCTCTAGTTTCTTTCCAGCCGTAAGCCTTTCTTTTGGTTTTACTTGTGCTAAAACAGGACAGCACCAAGTCTCCTTAGCCGGCAGGGATAGTCGGCACTCATCTGTTTTCTTCTGAACCTCAACCTCTTCGGCAGGTCATTGCTGGTGTGCGTGGTGATGGTCGTGCCCTTCCCTCCCTCTCAGGAGCTCTGTGTGCCACCTTCTCCTCCACAGCTGGCTCAGCTGCTCCAGGGGCTCTGCCTCTCCTGGCGAGAAGGCCTGCCGTGCACAGACGGCTCATTCATATTTTATCATGGGCCCTCTGCTTGCCAAGAGGAATTCAGTACAGAGAGAGATGGGAATGTGGAGGGGGGAGATGCAGAGGTGGAGAGGAAGGGAGAGCTGGAGAGGAGAGGGACAGAGGGGGACAGAGAGGGAGGAGAGGGAAGGAAGGAGAGATGGAGAGGACAAAGGACACAAGACAGGTGTAGAGAGGGAAGGAGGCAGGTGGAAATGAAGGGTTGAGGAAGGAGAAAAAGTGAACTGAGCAGAGAGGAAAGGTGTATCTAAATGGAAAGAGAATATATGCGTGCCACAGAATGTGAGGGAAGGTGGGAGGGAGGCAGAGGGGAGGGAGTAACAGGAGGACAAGAAGCGGACAGACAGTCCTCGTCGAGAGCTCCTCGGAAGAGAATGGCATGTAGGGAGAACGAGGGGAGAAAGCGCACCTATTTCGTGCGCAGGAAAAGACACAGAAGCACCTTGTGCTATTTCAGTTTCTTTACTGCTCAGGGCCATCTGAGCAGGCAAACCCTGGCTGAGTAAAAACTGCGGAGCGTGGCACACGGAAGTATGAAAAGGAGATGGAGCAACTACAGAGATCATAGAGATGGGAAAGTAACAGATGTGTCGCCACTTGAGAGACAGTGGGAGGTCTGGCAACCCTCCTCCCCCATGCTCCCGCCCTGCCCTCTCTTTCCTCCTCCAGCACGTGACAAGGCCCTGACACCCAGGAAAGAGAAAAGGATCAGAGCACACAGGGGAGATGGGAGGGAGGAAACTCCCAGCCCATCTGCTGGATCTGAGAAACGAATGTAGAAGCCCCATGTCCCCCTCCAGTGTCATGCTACAGCTGGTCACTGCTCCCTGAAGGCTTAGCCATGCGGGTGGGTGGTGGTCACTGCCTCATGCCTCCCTCTGCCCAGCCAGAACTCAAGGGGGGTTTGGGGCTGCAGGGAGGTGGGAGGAGGCAGGAGGCACCAGGTACCAGGCCAGGCGATGCCCTGAGCTGTGGTTCTGTCAGGCAGGGAAGGCTTCCAAGCCGACAGGACGGAATTAGATTTCACAGCGCAGAAAGCAGCTCACAGGTCTATAAATCTCAGCCTCCTCCCCCGCTTCTTTCTGTGTTTCCCACCCCCCCCCCACTTTCACTGTTTTGTTTTCTTGGCTGCAGAAATCCCCCCTCCTTTCTTCCCTCAGTCTCCTTCCTCCCTCCTTCCTTTCCCTGCCCTGTGTGTCCTTGAGTGAGGGCACAGGCAGCAAGTAGATGTCAGGGCAGCGACGGTTGGATGCAGCCAGGGCAGGATCAAGTGAGGGCACAGACAGGTGGTGCAAAGGGAATGGGGTGGGAGGTGGGGGACAGTTGGTGCCAGCCTCTCTAGAAATTTCTGACTTTATAGCTCCCGTCTTTGCTCCCATTTTCTCCTATTTCTCCCTTTTGTTGTTATCATTTTATTTTCTTGTTTCTTTTCTTTCTCGGTGTTCCTTTCTTGTCATCACTTCCTCCCCCAGTGCCTTTTAGACAAAATACTTGCCTGGCTACGGTTCTTATACCCAAGAGCAAATCAGAGGATTCCTCACAAATAGAGTGTCAGAAACAAGCCTTGTCCTTGTAATCAGTCCTATGGTAACGATTCAACATGAGAGGCCCTGGGTACCCCAGAAATATTTGCCAACACCCCCATAGGAGTACCAGAGAAACAAGCTATTGGCCATTAAAGACTGTCCTGGATTCCCCCTGCTTTCCACTCTCTCATTATCCTTGGCCAAAGAATGATGGGTGACCGGGTTCCCCTAAGCCTGGATGGCTAATAGGCTATTCTTTTTTATGTTCTTAGCTGGTGGATGATTATGTGGCCTCTGAGGGTGCAGTACAGCGGGTGCTGGTCCCTGCTTATGCCAAGCAACTCTCACCAGCCACACAACTGGCTATCCAGCGGGCAACCTCAGAGACAGGGCCAGAAAATGGAACCAAGCTGCCACCGCCCCGCCCTGAGGACATGCTCAGTGCTGCAGCTGCGCTGGACGGTGCCTTGGAAGAGTCAGGCCCTGGGGGAACAGGGGAGCTGAGACACTCTCTAGGGTTTACTGCTTCCCCATGCAGGACCAGAGGGAGTGGGCAGAAGAACTCCAGGCGCAAGCGGGATCTGGTACTCTCCGTGAGTGAGCTCAATTCTATAAATTTTTCTTCAGTCTGGAGAGATAAGAATGAAGTGTGGGTTGATTTTAAACTTCCCATATTGATTGAGTGGTGTCCTGTATCATACTGGAGAGGGAGGGGCAAGAAGGAGACAGACTGGTCCATAGCCCTAGGGACAGGCAGTCCCCCTGCTAATCATGGAATTTTTTTAAGGCTTTGCCAAATAGATTGAAATCTTCTGTTTAAAGAGAAGGGAATTATATCACACCTCCTCCCAATGATCTAATAATCCTGGTGGGAAGATCTTTAAGGGATTGAGCAGACCTACCACTGAATGCTAGCACTGGAAACAGCCTGCCATTTACCAGTGTTCAGGGTAAGCAGCAAGGGACCCATTGGCAGAAAGGCCAAGGTATCCTGAGGTGGTCCCAAACCCCAAGGATGCAGGGGACCACTAGACACTCAGCTCAGTTATGAAGGTTTGGACAGTCTAGTGATCCAAGGGGATCTTGACAGGGAAGGTACCGGGTTGAACCAGTTTTGCCTGAAACTTGGAGTGGCTTGGAGCCTTAGGAACATCACTAAGCATCCTGCAGTGCACAGGGCAGCCCTCGAAAATTATTCGACCTAAAATGTCCATAGTGCCAAGGTTGAGAAACCCTGTTCTAAGGTAACCATTGTCCTGTGGATCAACTCTGTGCCCCAGAACATCTTTCTGATAACCACGGGGGTGTTCCTTAGCTAGATCGTGTTCATATGGACTATAAGCCATTTCCTTTCTCTGGCTTATGGCTGATAGAGTAACTGGAGAGTTCTGATTAGGAGGGGAGCTCATCATTCACACCCATCCGAAGAAATCTCACAGCATAGCCCCTTTCCTCCTGTCACAGTCTTAGTAAAGGTTGAAGACAGCCGGTTACGCGCACACTTTCTTCATCTGCATTACTTCTTTCTTCTTTTTCCCTTTCCTAAGGGCTCCTGACTCTTACTCTCCCTTTCACTTGATTTGTTTTTACACCGAGGGATTCTTTTCATCCCTGGGAAGGAAGACACCGTTCATAATCCGAATCAACTGGTTTCTAACCTTCGTTTTATTTTATTTTATTATCTTTTTTTCCAGACTTCATTTAAAATTTTGGTTATGTTCAGGGATATCTCACTTATCACGAATAGGGTTTAGTTTTTCTGTCATGAATCTCTTGCTTCCAGTGATAGAAATGGAGGCATATATACCTAGAAATGCATTTCAAGCATAGTGTTTAAATCATGAATAAATGTATGATAATTACAATTTGCATAAAATTAGGGTTTCCGACCACTTCCATTCCTCTCCAGCCTACTGCCTCCAGCGAGAGGTCGGTGTGGAGGGCTGGCTCCCACCTGCCCTTTGGAGAGCCTGGTGAAACTGAGGACCTTGGAGGAGGAGAGTACGCTCACTCCCCATGCTCTCTGTTACATTACTTGAAAAGGCCCTGGAGGACCGGTCAGGGAATTTTACTGCCCATCACAGAGGAAGGTTTAAAATGTGGTTTAGAGGGAGAGGGCTAGCCGCAGGCCTTCAGTCTTCCAGCCTTTAGCTCTGGGAAGGAATCAAGGAGGCATCTCTCCAATCCACTCAGGCTGCTGTGGGTCACTGCTAGGGATCCAAAAGGACCAAACCGGAACCACTGACTTCTTGGAATGCTGCAAATCCCAGCTACCCATTGGGGAATATATTTATTTTTAGCTCACTCAGGAGGTAGGTGAGCCAGCTGCCTTTACAGTCTTAACACTTATTATTGTCTCGGAGTATTTTCCCTTTCCACTTCAAGCCTGGTTTGATTTTTATCAGCTGATCTCTTCCAAGCCACTTGAATTGGAAGCTGTGCAACTCCCCTTTTTTCCTTTTTTTGTAACACTTTCAAATTTTTTTGAAGCATTTGCCCACCTCTTGTGATTCCTTAAGTTGGGACTTCTAAGAGGTAAAATATATAAAATATGAGAAGCTAGTTTAATTACAGGCTTTTTTTATAGAGTAGAGACCCTAACCATAAAAAGTTGCCTGCACTTTCCTAAATTGATATGGTTAGTCAGTCATAGAAGCAGAAGGGTAAATGGGGATTTCTTAATTGAAACTGAAGTCTTGAGATCAGTATATGGGTCCATCGGTTTGGGACTGGGAATTTCCACTGACTGAGGGAGCTTGAGATAAAAAATATAATCAGAAACAGCAAAACTAAATTTAATAGGAAGAAATGTAAAATTCTGCATCAAAGTTAAAAAAGCAAAGCAGTTGTAGAATGGCAGAGATAGGAATCCACGTGAAAAGTAGACTTGAGTTGACAGCTCACAGGGAATGAACCCTGTGACATTGGGAATAGGGGTGGGGTTGCTAAGAAAGGTAACACCATCTTGGGTTTCATTCCTAGAAATGTAGAGTTCCATTCAGGGAGGTAATGCTCCCTTTGGCCAGGTCCCAGCTGATGGATTAGATTCAGTTCCCAGTGCCATGTTGTCCAAGGGACACTGGCAAGCCAGAGAGCCTGATGGTTTCATGAAGAGTCTGTTTGGAAACTGTCATGAGGAATGGCTGAAGGACTTGGGGATATTTAGACTGAATAGGAGAAGATTTGGGGAGTACATGAGACCTGTCTTCAAAGATGTTAGGTGCCGTTATAGGCAAAACTGTCAGGTTTTGGAGTCTAAGGCAAAACTTTTTAACAATTAGAGATGTTCAACAGTAAAATAAGCTGGCCCAAAAAACTAGTGAGAACCCATTATTAAAGGTGTGTAAGCAAAGCTGAAAGCCTGTTCGATGATGTGAAAGGGAGGTTGGGTGATAGAGTCTCCAAGGTCCTTTGCATTTCACATTTCTGTTATTTTAGGTTTGTGTTTTTCAGACCATGGTGTGTATACCCCTGGGACTTGTGGTAATGTGCAAAAGGATATATACACCTAGGGCATTTTCCTGGGTCATCAATTGTACTAAAAGATTGGAAGACATTTTTAGATTAAAAAAAATACAGATATATTGTAAAGAAAACTTTAAAATTTGCAAGAATAGGGGGCCTCAAGAAATGTCCACTTGCAGTAGTCTTGGTGTATATTTGCTCTCTCCTGGCTATTTGTAAGGAGTATGTTTGTGAAAATGTCTGAGACCTTTTGCTCTACTGATCATATTCCCCAGGAACAGAAAAGTAAGACCAGGGATGATCCTAGAGCCACATACAAATTAAATGAAAAGGACCAAAAAAGGGGGGACATTAGAAGTACTGACTTGGATAGGCTCTCTGGCTAAGAAAGAGTATCATCAGAAATGGTGCCCAGGCTATGGGAAGGATTCAGGCAGAGAACCCCATAGAGACAATGCCTAGGGAACAGAGGAGGGTTCCATCATATACACTCTCAGCTTGAATCTGTGTTTGTTTTTTCGCCTAGAAATTGGTCCACAATGTGCATAACCACATCACCAACGACAAGAGATTCAATGGGTCTGAAAGGTACGATCCCCTTGAGGGAAAACAATCATAAGGTACTCTGCCAAGGAGAGGGAACTAGAGGGCTGTTCCAGTGTAACAATGAGGCTAAGGCTTTGCTCTCACCATTGCCCCTTGCATCCTGCCCTTGGCCGTGAGGGCATTTACCACACAGTTGATTCATGCCAGGAATCTCTGTTTTTCTGGCTTTCAAAATGCTGACTGCCTTGTTCATGATCTTTGTGGCAGCATCAAGTCCTCTTGGAATATTTCAGTAGTGAAGTTCCTTCTGGAAAAGCTCAAGCAGGAGCTGGTGACCAGTCCCCACAATTACACTGATAAGGAGCTGAAAGGTGAGAAAAAACTGAATTAACTCCCATCTCATCTTTTTCCACTCACTGTTCTTGTTCAGAGTAGAGGCATAATGGAGATGATTTGGGTGGTTTTCAAAAGAGTGGACTTAAAATAAAATTTTTGGGCTATTCTCACATCTTCTTCACAGAATTGTTTCTAATTGCTTTTTTATTCCCCTGCCCCGCTTGAACTGAAAATGGGAAAAGGAAAGGGCTGAAACCAGCGTGCATGATGTTTCTGCGGGGCCTGAATCTAGGGTGTTATGAAAAGGAAGTCAGGGGGCACCTGGGTGGCTCAGTCGGTTAGGCAGCCGACTTCGGCTCAGGTCATGATCTCGCGGTCCGTGAGTTCGAGCCCTGCGTCCAGCTCTGTGCTGACAGCTCAGAGCCTGGAGCCTGTTTCAGATTTTGTGTCTCCCTCTCTCTGACCCTCCCCCATTCATGCTCTGTCTCTCTCTGTCTCAAAAATAAATAAATGTTAAAAAAAAATAAAGTAAAAAAAAAAAGAAAGAAAAGGAAGTCAGAATCCAGTCCTGCCCTTTCTGTTTTTTTAAGTTTATTTATTTAGTTTAAGATGTGCGTGCTCACTCAAGTGAGGGAGGGGCAGAGAGAGAGGGAGAGAGAGAATCCCAAGCAGGCTCCACGTGTCAGTGCAGAGCCCAACAAAGGGCTTGAACTCACCGACAGAACCTTGAGATCATGACCTGAGCTGAGATCAAGAGTCTGACGCTCAACCGACTAACCCACTCAGGTGCCCCAGGCCTGCCCTTTTGTCCCTAAATATTATGTCCTGGGTTTTCTACTTTCCTTACTCTTCTGTTTTTTGCTTGTAGCTAACCCTGAAGCATTTAGAAAGCTGCTGTTGAAAAAGCACTTGAATCTACTACCAGCAGAGTAGAATGGGAGTGGGTTTAATTGAGTCAAGGGCCAGGGAGGGAGTTACAGAAGCTTGGACTTGTGTTCCCAGGGGGAGATATGGGTGGAGTCAATGCTGGACATGGAGGTGAGCAGAGAGAGCTAAACCAAAGAGGAGTAAATACCTGCTGATGGGTCTATGAGAAAGCCCACCATCTAGAGGGACCCTCACCTTCCCAGCCAACAGTGTTAGGGCAGAAAAAAGGGCTGAGGACCTGGTTCAGAGGACCCTGCTCTCTGCCCCCTCCCTTCTCCCTCCTCCCAGGAGCCTGTGTAGCCTACTTCCTTACTAAGAGGCGTGAGTACCGCAATTCCCTGAACCCCTTTAAAGGCCTGAAGGAAAAAGAGGAGAAGAAGCTTCGAAGTCGCAGATACCGGGTAGGTTTCTAGGCCTTCCTTTCAAGATGCTAAATGCTAAACCCTACTGAGCTGCAGTGGGAAGGGCCAGAGGACCTGGCATCTGAGAATAGGGTTGAGAGCCAGGAATGTTAGCAGGTAGAGGAGGAGGGAGGGGGGCTAGGTTCTCTCAGGCACAGGTTTTACACAGCTTTCCTACCGGAACCCCTCTCCCCAAATCTAATCCTTAGTCTGTCTCTCTTCCTAATCTCTATCCTGGGCTCCTACCTTAGCTTTTTGCCAACCGATCCAGCATCATGAGGCATTTTGGACCTGAGGACCAACGCCTATGGAAGGATGTGACAGAAGAGCTGATGTCAGATGAAGAGGACAGTCTTAATGAGCCAGGTGTCTGGGTGGCCCGGCCTCCCCGTTTCCGGGCCCAGCGCCTCACGGAACTCTGCTACCACCTGGATGCCAACTCTAAGCATGGCACAAAAGCCAACCGTGTGTATGGACCTCCCTCAGACCGATTACCTTCTGCTGAGGCCCAGCTCCTTCCACCAGAACTTTACAATCCTAATTTCCAAGAAGAGGAAGATGAGGGAGGTGATGAGAATGGACCTGTCTCCCCATCTTTTGACCAACCCCACAAAACCTGTTGTCCTGACTTGAACTCCTTCATTGAAATCAAAGTGGAAAAGGATGAATGAAATCTATAACCAAGAATAACTCTGGCTTCTGCCACTCCCCATGTCCCAGAAATGGATGGCCACGGGGCTTCCCAGAATAACAAGATGTCCTCTGCAGTCTGAGAAAGCAAATCTGTCTCTCTTCTTAACACAGTCCCCAATGGAAGTGGAAGCCAGCAGCTGTGCTGGGATAAAGACTTATCTAGAAGGGGGAAAACCGCCCCCCACTGTGAATGGCAAGCCAGAAAATGCTTATTTCTAAGCATAAATAGTGCCTCGGGGAGCCTGAGCTGAAAAAAAGGAGAAGGATGGGTCTAAGAAACATGAGGCCTTCTTGACATCTGCCCCAGTCTCTGAGTTGGTTTTTTTTTCTGGTTTCACTCAAAGCTCTGGGGAAGCAGCCCTGGTTGTACCTTCTGCTTCCCCATGACTGCTGGTCTGGCTCTGCAGTGGAAGCCGCACAGAACCAGTCCAGGATAATACTGCCACCTGGTGGGCAGTCTCAGCCATGGGCTTGATGCTTCTGAGCAGAACATGGCTGTGTCTCTATTTGGGAATTGGGATACAGATATAATAGCTATTGTTTATTGAATTATGTAAGGCAGATTTTATTATTCCCATCTTACACATGAAGAAATTAAAGCTTAAAGAGTTCCCATGTGTCACTAGCAGCTGCTCTCCCACTGTGTGACCAAGCAGTATATGAGGCTTTGTAGCTATTAGTCCTGTCAACCAAACTGTATTTTGAGGACGGGGTGTGTGTGTGTGTGTGTGTGTGTGTGTGCACGCGCACACCCACATGTGCACCCCCCCCACACCCACACCCACACTTTGTGCATTACGAATGGATTGTGAAGTAAAAATGGCTTTCTGTTCAGTCAGTATGTAACAAATACTGATTGCTTACTAGGTGTCAGGTACTGTGTTGGGTGCTGTGGTTACACTGTGGATCAGGTTAGATGCCGATTAGGTTTTATTATCTAATCAGGAAGCCAGGTAGTTAAGTAGACAGTGAAATGAACTGTGATAAGGGTGGTGATGGGGGAGCAGAAGGTGTAGCGGCAGCAGACAGCAGGGTTGGCTCACCTACTCTGGTGGTGGGGAAACGCTTCTCAGAGAGTGGTGTTTAAAGTAATACCTGAAAGATGGGGAGGAGTTGGTGCAGAGGAAAGCTGGAGAGACCCAGAGACCTTGTCAAGTATCTTGAAGAGTACAGACTTTAGTTCAAAGGCCATGAGAAATCCTTCAAAGGTGGTAAGCAGGGAAATGAGATGGTCAGTTCTGTGTTTGATAAGAATCACTTGCCCTGGGGATAAGATGGATTGCAGGGAGAAAGAAAGCCTTGC
Source organism: Felis catus (assembly GCF_018350175.1). Classification (NCBI taxonomy): domain Eukaryota; kingdom Metazoa; phylum Chordata; class Mammalia; order Carnivora; family Felidae; genus Felis; species Felis catus. The sequence goes on along the minus strand of NC_058373.1, from coordinate 73,529,385 downwards.
GGGGCGGGGGCAGGGGGGATGTCCTGCAGTGGTTCAGGAGAGAAGAGATGGTGGCTAGACAGAAAGTGATGGTGAGGGGATTTGAAAGAGATTTAGGAAGCCGAACTGAAAGGACTTGGTGATTGACAGGGCTTGGACTTAAGGCTGAGGGAGGAGGACATGAGGTTGACGTTCAGGTTTCTGGCATAAGCATCTAAGTGGTTAATGGCGCCGTTTACTTGGGATGCTGGAGGGGCCAATTTCAGGAGGCAGAGAAGGTGAAGTCAGTTGAGGGGGTTGTATGCCTTTGAGACAACCACGTGGAGATGATAGTAGTCAGCTGAGTTTTTAAGTCTAAGATAGTCTGGGCTAAGGGGCACCTGGCTGACTTAATCAGTGGAGCATGGGATTCTTGATCTCAGAGTCATGAGTTCAAGCACCATGTTGGGCGTAGAGTTTACCTTAAAAAAAAAAAATGTCTGGGCTACAGATAGGGATTTGGGAGCCATCTGTGTACATAGTTCATAATTAAAGTCTTGAGAAGGGAGAACAGGGCTGGTGGAGCTCCTGGCTCCAAAAGAGTGATTACCCTGAGGTCATGAGCACTACCGGAGTATGCCCTCAGTGCATCCCTCTCCCCCTTCATTTGTCTCTGTTTCCTGTTATCCCCTGAAAATACAGGTGCTTGATCCCAACTGTGCCCACTGCTGCCACCACCAAAGGCTCCTCAACTTTTCATAAGAGATTCAGTCTCCCATCCTCACTATAAATGGGGAAAGCTTCCAAATATGAGAGGTTCTGTGGATATTCTGGTTGTAAGTAATAGGAAGGAAGAATCCAGGTTTTCCTTCTCCATATGGAGACAGGAAAGGAGGGAGAGCCTTATGGTTAATTCTGAAGATGTTGCTCACAGCAGGTTTTGGATGCAACCTGATAGCTCCCCTCTGTTACTAACGCTTTCAGTGTTCCCTGCTTCTGGTCTGATAGTGAACTCTCCTCTGGATCAGAGAAGAGCTGTAGGCCTGATAGGGAAACAGAGAGGCTGATTCTCCCGAGAGATGAGGTCAGGGAGACAATGCAGCTAGGACAAAGAAGCCAAATAGTTTGTGCCAAATTAATTTCCCCAAAGATATTAACCTCCTTTGCTTCACCATTCCCTAAGGCTACACTAAGATTATGAAAGGTGTTCAAAATGTTGAAATGAAAATAATATGCATGATTTGTTTGCATATAATTTTCATACTCATTTACTATCTAAATACAAAAGAATCATTTTCCTTCTCCATTCTACCTCCTCCACCCCTTGCGCCTGATGTGCTAGTCAGGGCAAAATCAGTTGACTGGTATTTAATTAGGTATGTTCAGTTTCAGCCCCCCCTTTCCTTCTTTCCTTGTTCTTGATCCTTCCAGTGTGGCCCATATTAGAAGCCTCTTTCCCTTTTCCACCCTGATCATTTTCACTTGCTAGCTCATCTAAAGGACATTTCTCTTCTTCTTCCTAAGTTAATACTTACTCTTTATCACCAATCTCCTGTGGGCCAACCAAGGGGGAGGCATTCGCTAGCCCTAAAACCAGTCCTTCTATCCCCATAGTCACCTGAAATAGTTGCTAAAAATCTCATTTCCCAACACCAGGGGGTGTCTCTATTCCTGTATCTGTCCCACCCTGAAGGTAGAGATTAGCCCCAACCCTTTTCCCCACTCCTTTTACGTAGCCCCTAAAGGTCCTTCTCTCCCTACCGTCGCAGAGCTTTGGGTTCAGAAAGTGGTGTCTTTTTATTGCAGATTATCGTAGGTCTCTCATTCTGTCCGGACATGCATAAATTTTTCTTTTTCTTAGTCTGTTCATCTTTCGGTCTCCGTACCACCCACGATCCCCTTTGCTCCGGCTCGCCCTTTCTTTCGCTACCTGTCTTCCACCTCTCTACATGGGTTTCATCGCCCTTCTGGGTTCTTCACATACGCGTCTCTGAGCCTCTTTGTGTATCCACCTTTCTTTTTCCCTGTCCCCCTCTTTATGGAACTCTCCCTGTCTCACTACTTCTGTGCCAGTCTCTCTCCGTCTCTCCCACAGTCCCCACAGTAGGAACAAAGTCACGATGTTTGCGCAGAACATGCCTCGCGTCGCCCCGTCCGGGACCGTCACATTCCACCGTGCCCCTCCGCGCATTCCAACTGCAAACAAAGAGTTCCCCTCCCCCTCCTCCACTTTTCCCCGTCCCAATTCCTGAGAGATGTAGCGGCGCTGCCCAAACTGCCCCACGGCCGCCTCTCGCCTCCAGTCGGCGGGTCTCCACCTCCGGGACAGTTACCACCAGCACCACCCTCCCCCTTCAGCGCACCAGAGATCCCTGCGCAGACACCCCCGTTCCTCCTGCACACAGCGCTCCGCCCCTCCCGGAAAGTAGATCCGGCCAGGCAGACAAAAGTTTGGGAGAGAAGTTCGGTCTGTGCTGAGTGTGAGAGTGAGGGGGGCGGGGGCCGAGGAGAGTGGGGCGGCAGGGCGAGTGGACGCGTGAACAGACAGACCTGCGGACGGGACAGCCGCGGCCGTAGGCCCTTCTAGCCCCGCTTAACCCCTGATGCGCGGGGGGAAGCATCCCCTCTCGCTGGGGGATGCTGCGGGATTCCCGGTGCCGGGCATCCGGGCCGCCCGCTAAACCCGTGTGCCTACCCCGTGCCCCCGGGGAACCGGAGTCCGGCCGCTGGGAAAGAGAAGCGGCCGCAGAGACGCTGCAGGGTGCCGGGCGGGGAGGGGGCTGGAGGCCCCAGGCCCGAGGGCATGGAGCGGTTAGGGGAGAAAGCCAGTCGCCTGCTGGAGAAGTTAAGACTCTCGGACTCCGGCAGCGCCAAGTTCGGCCGCAGAAAGGGTGAATCTAGCCGGTCTGGATCTGATGGGACCCCCGGGGCGGGCAAGGGGCGTCTGAGTGGGTTGGGGGGACCTAGGAAATCAGGGCCCCGTGGAGCTACTGGGGGACCTGGGGATGAGCCGTTGGAGCCAGCCCGGGAGCAGGGCCCCCTGGACGCTGAGCGGAACCCGCGCGGCTCCTTTGAGGCGCAGCGCTACGAAGCCTCCTTTCCTGGGGGGCCGCCTCCCACCCGGGCCTTGCCTCTACCTCAGTCATTGCCCCCCGACTTTCGGCTGGAGACCACGGCCCCAGCTCTAAGCCCCCGCTCCAGTTTCGCCAGTAGCTCAGCCAGCGATGCCAGCAAGCCGTCCAGTCCCCGGGGCAGCCTGCTGTTGGACGGGGCGGGGGCCGGTGGAGCCGGAGGTAGCCGACCCTGCAGCAATCGTACCAGCGGCATCAGCATGGGCTACGACCAGCGCCACGGCAGCCCCCTGCCCGCCGGGCCATGTCTGTTTGGCCCACCCCTGGCTGGGGCTCCGGCGGGCTATTCCCCTGGAGGGGTGCCGTCCGCCTACCCGGAGCTCCACGCTGCCCTGGACCGACTGTGCGCTCACCGGCCGTCGGGATTCGGCTGCCAGGAAAGCCGCCACTCGTATCCCCCGGCCCTAGGCAGCCCCGGGGCTCTAGCCGGGGCCGGAGTGGGAGCGGCAGGGCCGTTGGAGAGACGCGGGGCGCAACCCGGACGACACTCGGTGACCGGATACGGGGACTGCGCCGCGGGCGCCCGATACCAGGATGAGCTAACAGCATTGCTGCGCCTGACGGTGGGCACGGGTGGGCGAGAAGCCGGCACCCGCGGGGAACCCTCGGGGATTGAGCCGTCGGGTCTCGAGGAGCCGCCGGGTCCGTTCGTTCCAGAGGCCTCCCGGGCCCGGATGCGGGAACCAGAGGCCAGAGAAGACTACTTCGGTGAGTGAGACAAGTGGTTAGGGATGGGACGGGACCCGTCACAGCATTCGGTTACCCACTGCCCCGACGGCCCCAGTTGCCGGCGCCGGGAAGTCGGAGGCGGAGACGCGGAGCTAGAAGAGGCAAGAGGGACTTCCCCTTTCCACCAGGTCTCAAATGGACCAGGGGCTCCTTATTCATGCTACATTCAACCCCCTGATTATGATCTCGTGAGTCCCAGTTCTTCAAGCTTTAGAGCCTCGGTTTTTCGCTGTAGGAGGCCTCGTAGGGAGGGGACCAAGTGGGGAGTGAGAGCATCCCCCATCTTGCTCCCCCCTAGGCGGCGGTGCCCCTGCAGGCTTCCGCGCGCCGCGCCCCCACCCCGGCCCAAGCTCCGCCCGCAGGAATTCGGGGAATGCGCGGGTGGGGGGCGGGGCGGGCGGGCCGCGTGCGTGCCGGCTCCTGCCCGGGCGCTCCAGGTGCCCGCGGGCGGGGCTGGCCGCGCGGCACGGCGCGGCGCGGGGCAGAGGGTGGAGTGCGGTGGGGGGCGGGGGTGCTGCTTGCTAACACGCGCGCAGCCGCGGCCGCGGCCGGGCAAATGGAACCCGGAGAGAGTGTGAAGCGTTCCGGGACGGAAAAGCGGGGACCCTGCTACTGGCTCGTCCCAGTCCTGCTGGTTTGCCTGCGTGCGTGGGCATTTAAGCGGAGATCTGGTGGTGTCCGCTTCTATTTTCCCTATCTTCCGGAAGTGAGGGCAAAAGCCATGACCACCCGTACACCAGCATCCCTAGCTGGTTAACGACCCTGTGTTAACTGCCAGAAATAACCTGGCCTTCAGTTTGGGGCACAGCCTCCTCAGAATTCAGGCTGGAAGTAGCACGTTCTTTCCTGCTGCTGTTAAGGAAACCTGGTCGCTGTTTCTCTCCCCCACGCGGTCACCTTTAAGAAGTTTTAATTGATTATATGTCACAGCTACCGGGGGATATTGGGGTCTTAAAGGATCTTTTTAGCTAAGACCCACAACCACCACTTCGCTGCAGGAAGAAATGCTGATATGGTAGGAAGAGCAGAAATGGAGGGCTGTGGGCCTCTTCTCACCTTTCTCACCATCCGTGTTCCTGCGCTGGACCCCATGCTCTAGATCTCTAGATCTCTATGGTTAGAAATGCGGCCGGGGAGAGGAACCCAGCCAAGGAGGGAAGGTTGAGGAGGAGGTTGAGGTAGCAGGGCTGCAGTCTGGAAGGGCCCTGCCTGGTTCAACCCTCAGGGTTCCCATCCTGAGAGAGGAAAGCTGTAGATTAGACAATGGTTTGGTCAACGGAGACAAAGCGAGACAAAGCGACAGGATCCTTTTAGCAGTTTCCTTTGGGGACCTGTGAGAAGTGGCTGTTGAGTGGAAAGAAGTCTCTTTGGCTGAGCCATCAGAGTTAAAAGGAAGAAAGGAGCTTGGACAGAGTGCAATAAAATGGCAGGAAGAACCTAAGTGTGGATATACTGGGTTGGAGGAGGTGAGGCGGACATGCCTGAGCAGTTTGTGCCAGTCTTCCCATAATGTTCAAGGCTTCCCAAAGAAATGGTTCTGACGGGCCCCCCTGGCATGGCAATCTTGGAGCAGATGTTCACTCTTATGGGCATTTCGACCCTAGAGGTAGGGGCCTCTTCTTCCTGAGAGTCAGGTTGCCTCCTCTGACAGAATCCCCAGCCTGACTGTACCCTCCTACTCTGGCCCCTAGTTAGGGGCCCTCTTCCTTGGCTACAGCCTTGCCCAGCTGCCAGAGGGTGGGAGCAGGACAGGCCTGGGCCCATCAATCGCTGCAGCTGCTGCACGGGCTCCCAAGCCCCTGGGCAAAGACTGGGATGGGCCCCAACAGGCAAGGAGTATGGCAGTGTGCCGAGGGGGAGAGGTGGGGCGGGGTGAGGCGGGCCCGTTGGGATCTGCTCCCCAAAGACAGGCCCTAGCCCTCACTCATGGGCCTGGAATTGGGGAGTGGAGGGAGGGAAGAACACACCCAGGAAAGGTGGGTGCCAGAGCCAGGTGTATGTGTTTTAGGGGGAGGGGTGTCAGAGAAGAGCAGTTTAGCTCTATTCCTCCCAAGATCGAAGTCTGGGAGACATTAGGAATTCTGTCACCCTTCCCCCACCTTCCTATGCAACTTCCAGTCCCTGGAACACACCCTACATTCTTAGCAGCCACCTCCCCACAGGAGTCATGCTCACATGGTCCCCTCTGCACAGGGCCCTCTGCTGAGCCATATCCTTCTTTTCATCCTTGAAAGCCTGGAGGTGTGGAGCAGTAAGAAGTCATTCTGTAGCTGAATAGCAGCTCATTGTACAGATGGGGAAACTGAGGTCCCAGAGAGGCTTTCTGGACCTGGCCTACTTTCTCTAGGAGTGCACTGCTGGGACATTATGGACTGGCATATCTGACTCCTTGTCCCACACAGTGCAACAGGGGTCATATCCTAGCCTATTAGTCTTTTATTCCTGACAGAACGCAAGCATTTATTTGAAGGCCAAGGACCATATCTTTGACCTTTTCCAGTCTTCCACAGTTTTGGACACGATGTTTTTGGTAGGCACAAACTAGATGCTCAGAAAATATCTGTTGATTAATCATGTAAACAAGAATGGGTCTGCTCAGCCAAGACCTTTTTGCATCCCATTTCTCATTATCCTCTCTTCCCAGGAGGGAGCCCATCAAAGGGAGGCTGAGACCCCTGGTCCTCTGACACAATTAGGAAAGAATAGTGAGAAAAGATCCTGAATCTCTGGTTTTGAGCTGAGGGCATAGGGTGTGATGCTGACAACCTCTTCTCTCCCCTCAGGCACCTGTATCAAGTGCAACAAAGGCATCTATGGGCAGAGCAATGCCTGCCAGGCCCTGGACAGCCTCTACCACACCCAGTGCTTTGTCTGCTGCTCCTGTGGTGAGTGTATCCCCTAGGCCTTCCCGCAGGGGCTGGGGCCTCAAGCACTCCCCACATGCATCCACACTCACAAGTACCTAGGGAAAGCAGAGCTTTTGCCTCTTCACTTACTCACACAGCAGCTGTCAGGTGCCCACCATATGTCTGGGTGTCCATTGCTGCCCCGCCTTTCCTTCTCTGTGCTTTACCTGACTCTCTAGTCCCCATGTTGGGTCTGCTTTCTGGAGTGAGTCCTCCCTTCCTCCATTCAGCCTCTTTCCTCCCCTGTGTTCCTCCCTCTTTCTTCTGCCTCCTTGCTTGCCCAGCCTGGACTCCAGCCCAGCCTCAGCCTCTCCTTGGTGGGGTTTGGTCCTGGGCAGTCTGAGTTGCCTGGGGCGACAGTGAAAGACTGGAATGTGGGAAGGGTGGGGGTGGGCTGGGGGAGTTGGGAGCCATGGGGGGCGGAGAGAGGGGTTTTCTCTTGGCTGGTCAGAGTTCAGCCACCTCGCTGGAGTGCAGGCCACAGGGCCATGCCAAGCTGATGACATCACGCTCCAGGAATGCCCGCTGCTGTTAGCTCAGGAGGCCCGCCTGGGAGGGGGGGTGCTCCCAGTGGCCTTAACTCCCCGGCCCTTCCCTCACCTCCCTCATTACCCCTCCCCACTGCTTGCCCACTCTTGATTCCTTTGCTAAACCTTTAATCTCCTATCTCTGCCTGTCTGACTCCAGAACTCAGCTTTTCTCTCCCTCCACCCCAATCCCCCCCCCCCCCACCTCTGCCTGGTTCTCTTAGGTTCATCTATCTGTCTGTCCTGTTTATAGGGCCTCTCCTGGGTATGTCTCTTTCCTTCTTTCTACCCCTGCTGTGTCTCATAAGTTTCTAAGTCAGCTTTTCTAAACCACTGGACAGAGGTGGAAGTGGAGATTGTGATCAAAAGAGGGCAGAGGAAATGGCCAACTTGCCCATTCTCCATCCTGGGTCTCACTCCTACCCCCTCTCTGACAAGTTAGACACCCTGGAGCAGTTCCTAAGTATTGATCACATGCTTTGTCTGCTCACAGAAGATCCTGGATTCCCTGGGTTCCTCTAAGCTTGGGGTAGCAGTTCACTACAGCGGGAAAGGGAACTGACTTTGGTCCCAAGCAAAGCCCTTTGTCCCCAGCAGTAATGCCAATATGTCCTGACCTGCCCAGCCTGTCCCTGGAAAAAGACAGACAGGGCTGGGAGAGCAAGATGGCTGTCCACAAAGAGGCCCCCAGGTTGAAAAGTCTCAGAGGGCGAGGCCTGTGACAGTGTGACCACCTCTATGGGCATCGTCTAGCACCTTGTTCAGAGTTCCTTTACCTTGTGCCCCAGCCTGTAGTTGTCTTTGCTTTCCCTGGTGGCTCCCCATGCACTGGTGGGGAATGTACTTGTTTAGGGAGGCCAGGAAACTAGAAAACTGTTGAGGAGGCAGGAAGTGGAGAAGCAGTGAGCAGAGGAGAGGGGAAGCTGGCAGGAATGAGACCAAAGCAAATTGGAATTGCATCAGATGGGACTTTCGTGTAGGGAGGGAGGACAAACAGCAGTTAGGAGCATAGGCACTAAAGTCCAGACTTAAACACATCATGCGACATTGGAGAGGAGTGACCCTGGGGCAGGGAAACCCTGTACCTGGACCCCGGGATGGCCTCCAGTCCTTTGTCTTCTGCTTTTAGGGCGAACTTTGCGCTGCAAAGCTTTCTATAGCGTCAATGGCTCCGTGTACTGTGAGGAAGATTATCTGGTGAGTGAGAGGTCCCTTGGGCCTGGACTTGGCTCCCACAGTGGGATTCCCTTCTTGGTGGTCCATTGGGGTTCCACCCATCAGGTCATTCTCTACTTGTAACACCCTACCTTGGTCTTTTCTTTCTCTGTAGTTTTCAGGGTTTCAGGAGGCAGCTGAGAAGTGCTGTGTCTGCGGTCACTTGATTTTGGAGAAGGTAAGCAAGGTGTCTTCATCTGAGACTCTCTATGAGCCTGAGGGGCCGAGGGGTAGAGCCAGGGGATAGGTGGTACTGAGAAAGGTGGAGGGAGGAACCATATCACCACATGAATCACTTTCATCTCATTCTTCCCCAGAGCAACTGTTTACAGTGGTGTCCCTCTGCCTGTGGGGTCAAGTCTGGACCCCTAATCCTGCCATCCCAGGCTTCTGTAACCTAGTCTTTACCTAATTCTGCAGGCACAGCCAGGCCCTCCACCTGAGCAAGGGGTGTGGCATGCTGGGTCTTAATGTCCTTCCTGCTACTGACTGGGATCAGTTAGAACTGAGTTGTTCTTTTTTAATTTAGGAAGGAGGGATAGGATTAGATCAGAGGTCCTCAACTCTAGCAGCCTAGCAGATCACCTGGGAAGAAGTAAAGAAAATACCAGTGCCTGGGTCTTCATCAGAGACTGTGATGGATACTTTTGGGGTAGGACCCAGGCATTGATGGGTATTTTAAGCTCCCTGGGTGATCCTAATATGTAGCCCCGGATGAGAACCACTGGCCTGGATGCTAAGAACTTGTTCAAGGTTTCTGCCTCTGTTTTAAGAGTCCTGGCTTCCCTCAGATTACGTAGCATTGTTCTGGGAGGATAGCAGGGGGTTGGATGGGGTTGGGGGGCAGCAGGAAGGGCCATGGGTAGCTGGGTAACGGGAGAGTCAAGATCGGAGGGAGACTGATTTTCCTCCCACTCCATGAGCCAGATCCTACAGGCCATGGGAAAGTCCTATCACCCAGGCTGCTTCCGATGCATCGTTTGCAACAAGTGCCTGGATGGCATCCCCTTCACAGTGGACTTCTCCAACCAGGTGTACTGCGTCACTGACTACCACAAGTGAGTCTACCCCCTTGGGGTATGGTGTGGAACTGGGCTCAGGGATTCTCCAACCTTAATTCATCTCTGTCTCTCTTTTTCAGAAATTATGCTCCTAAGTGTGCGGCCTGCGGCCAACCCATCCTCCCCTCAGAGGTCAGTATGTTTGGGTTCTCCTGCGGGGCAGCCAGTGCCGCTGCCCCTGGGAAGGGGATGGGACATAGGGCCTGGCTTCCCGAGGGAGGCGGTGGCGCTGAGGAATGTACTCTGCGAAGATTCCCGTGTGACTCTGCTCTCAGGGTCACCACCCTGACCCTAACATCCGGGCCTGGACATGTCTGACAGCCTCACTGGGCCCAGGCTTCATCTGGTCTCTCCCAGTCCAGAGGAGGAGACTTTCTTCGAGGTCAGGGTCACCAGATTCCAGAGGTAGGGGCTGGAAAAAAGGTGGGAAGAATCCTTAGGGCTGGTAGGAAGATGTCAGCAATGATTTATGCTGTGTGTGCGAAGCATTTGCCTGGGGAGAGAAGCCAAAAGCCAATGAGATATCAGACCCTGTTGGATCTCCTTGTCCCCAGCTTAGTTTACTTGACTTCTGCTGCCTGCCCCCTTTCCCTCCCTCTGCTTCCCTCAAAGCTGGGAGAAGTAGGTAAGGCCAGAGCTGCTGGACAGAGGGAAGACAATGAGAGGACATGCTTCCTGGAGGCAACCCTAAGAAAAGGTGGGGGGAAAGTTCTGGTAGGATCTGCAAAAACCATCTCAAAGCCACAGATGATTGCAGAGAGCTCTCTCCGGAGGCCTTTGTATGATCTTCCCATTGGTGTGGGAGGGGCCCGTAGTAGGGAAGGTAAAGTTGGGGTTGTCATGCTGTGCTCATCCCAAGCTTATCCCATGGGGGTCTGCATCATTTCAGGGCTGTGAGGACATTGTGAGGGTGATATCCATGGACCGGGATTATCACTTTGAGTGCTACCACTGTGAGGTGAGTGTTGGGAGCCAGGGCTTCTGGAGGAGAATGGGAATGGGGCTGGGGGGTGAGGCGTGTCCCTAAACTGCCTGCAGGAGAGGTCTAAGGCATGGAAACCAGGAAGGTGCTCTGGCCTATCCAGTGTGTGTGTGTGTGTGTGTGTGTGTGTGTGTGTCTCTCTCTCTCTCTCATCCTCCAGCCACCCTCTCTGGTCTTGGTTGTTTAGTCCTTTCTGAATCTGGCTTCCCCAGAGGCAAGACTAAACTAGGGACTCCTGGTAACTGCTGGAAATGGGAGTCTGACTCATTATTTCTGCTGTAGCAGCGACACCTGCTGTCCCGCTGAGGTATTTTCTCAGGTTTCTTCTCTGGGAGTCTATCCCTTCCAACCCCACCTCCTTTCTTCCAGTCATTACGAGTCTGGTGTGGAGCAAGGCAGACTCCCAAGATATCTGAGGTGCCTAGGCTGAGGTAAACTAGATGTCCTTCTTCCCTAGGACTGCCGGATGCAGCTGAGTGATGAGGAAGGCTGCTGCTGCTTCCCTCTGGATGGGCACTTGCTCTGCCACGGCTGTCACATGCAGCGGCTTAATGCCCGACAGCCCCCTGCCAACTATATCTGAACTGCAGTCACTACTGCTGCCTTCGCCACCATTGACAAATTCCTCTGGCCAGAGGGCCCCTCTGAGGCCAGCTGAGGCAAGGAACGCACTCCCAGGCCGGGAAGAAGAGCCCTCTGGGGAAGGCCCCAAGGGCCAGAGACCCAAAGATATGACATTCCAAATGGATTGTGGAGAAGGAACCTTCCAATTGCCATGGTGGGGTGACTGGCTTTCTTTCCATGTGTGTAGCCTGTGCTGTAGCGTGTATTCAGGCACACACTACAGGCGAGTTCCAGTACTTTCTAAAGGTCTGATTCTGGTCTATATCTCCAGTGTCTGATTATGCATAAGTCAAGTGATGTTCCAGCTTTGGATTATAGGAAGAGAGGACATCATGAGCACTCCTCACTCTTTTGTACCCCTCATGTGGGTCAGGTATGGGGTCAGCAGGTTCTTACTACAGTGTCTTTGTATCTGGATGAAGAGATGGACACTAGACCTTATTAATGAGTTTTTTTCTTGGCCACCTTCTCCCTATAGACTAGGAGCACTGCTCACCCCTCTGCTGGGAAGGGGGACAGCTCTCAGTGGGCCTGTTGCCTGTATTGCCTATTTCTCAGGGACTCACGTGGGCCTGGGAAGGCTAGGTGGGTGCCCATACTTGGTTCCTCTTCTCCTCAGCTGGGGAAGTAATGAGTGGGTCCTTGGGGGTGGAGGTGCCAGGTGAGACATGTAAGAAGTGTCAGGCCAACCGCGCTCCGTGCACATGCCCAGGTATAGGTGCACTGATACCCCCAGCCCAATGTAGACACACATAGGCACATTCATAGACACACTGTCTCACTCCCTTCTTCTCAGGTCACTCTTATCCAGTTCCCTAATAGTCACTCACCACTCCAGACCTGCCACCTCTCAGAGGAATCTAGGATTATAACCACTACAACTCCCAAACTCTGAGGTTCTGGGGAGCCAGAGGGGCAACACACTTTGATCTGGTTCTAGTCGTTTGGCTGAAATCGGTTTACCTAAGCTAGACTCCTTTAAAGCCAATTCGTGGGAGACTTGTATGCTTAAAGTTTACTTGTTTTGGAGGGGGGGGCAGGGAGGGTGCAAAAAAAGGTGGTTTTATTGAAAGCACGGGAATAGGACCCGTGGGCAGAAAGAGCTGCCAAAGTTTACTTAATGACCAGTTTGCCAAAAGCTCAGTCCCTTTGGGGTATTTTTATAGCCATTTAGGTGTTTCGTTGTTATGTTTTGGGTGTTTTCAAGATTTACATCTATTCATCCAACAGTACTTCTGAATTATTGTCAACAACATAAATTTATCAAATTTGCAGCACTTTGTAATGTTGAGATTGCTTCCTACCTTTATGGACATTTTCCTATGTTATCTACTTTTCAAACACTTTTCTAAAAAGTTTAAAGTTTCTAGCAATAAATATAATTGGTATGGACATTTTGTGTATCATTTTTTTGTGTTTCTTAATTCAATATTCCTTTACAAATTAGATGCCTTGGAAAATGTAATAGAGCTCAATATGATTTTGATGCTTTGGCCTAACTTCTACATTCCTGCTGTTAAAAATGCCAATATATTCTAAACAAATGAGCAGGCATGTGGCATGTTCAGTTGACTAACAATTAAAGGTTATGTGGACAACAACAATAAAAAGTGAAAGGGTAAATCTGCTAAAGTCCTTTTGAAATGCTGCAGATTTGATAAATACTTATTTTAGACTAATTGTCTGTAGGTGAATTGGTTTTCGGCAAATTAATCTGATAATCTTTAATCCTTAGTCTTCATTCCCTGTCACTTAGAGTTTCATACTAGAAATGATTACTCCTAAGAACAGAAATTCCGCGTTTAGGGGTTATTCTAAGGTGACCGTGCCAGCCAAGCTGGGGTTGCAGAGGAGAGGCCTGTGCATGAGGGTGTGGGGGAGTAAGAGCTCACATTCATACCCCTGACTGCAGAGGGGATGCACTTTTTTTGGAGGGATAAATTTTCTGATAGATTACTTGATCTACAGCTGGGATTGCTTCTTCTGAATTATTATTATTAAATAAGTGAATACAATGACGCTGACTGGGCAATTTTCTCACCAGGCTGCTCCAGGCCTGGGAAATCCAGACAAGTATGTATACCTTTACACCCATCCCTTCTTTGACTCTTGGAGGTCATGTCCACTCTGACCTTTGGTTTCTTACTCTGATTTCAGCCTCCATCTTACTGGCTGATTCCTTTCTGGGTCTGTGCTCCTCTGTGCCAGCCCCAAGGCTCCCCAGGACTCTTCTTGCCACTGGGGCTACTCCCTTCCTCCATCCTGAGAAAAGACAAGTGCTAACAGCTGATGAGGACAGGCCCAGGGAAGGCAGGCTGTGGCAGAAGATCAGCCCCAGCCACCTCACGTTGTCACTGGCAGGCTCCCAAGTATTCCCTGCATTGCAAGACCCCTTCTTCCTGTTTCCCAGGAGATAGCTCTACCTGACCCATTCTATTTAATATTTACAGCTAATAGATTCGTGGGGTGCTGCAAAGGACCCAGCAACAGGTAGACCTTGTTTGGCCAGCTTACTGCCTGGTTTTCATCAATAGCCACTAGGCCTGAGATGGGACAAGGGGGAAATGGGAGAGTCTTGGATCTTTTTGGTGTCTCTAGATGAGAGTCACAGTACAGGGGTCAGGCTTTCACAGCAGACTGGCTGTTTGCTCTGGTAAGCTCCGTTCACTACAGGACTGAATGTGGTTTGGTTTATGAAGAATATGGTTGGTGGTGGTTCTCCCTCTGCCTCACCCCTTCAAGACCTGTTTCTCCCTTCCCCCTTTCCTAGGCCAGGGAATTGGTAAGATTCCATTTGCAATCAGGCCGGAGACTGTCCTCAGTTGAGGAAGTAGAGAAAGCTATTTCTAGGCACATAAAGCCAGCTGGATAAGGTCCTTGAGATTGTACATATAACAAGAGGGATAATGAGAGAGAAAGGAGACTGATAGGATTGAGACAAAAGGATTGGAAAAACCAGTGAGCAAAAGCATTTTGTTGTTTTAGAAGGATCCAGACCCGAGCCAGGTCATTTGGAGCCCTAATGTTAGAGGGTTCCACAACAAAGACAATCTCTGTCCTCTCCATTCTCCCTCACAGTAAAGGAGAACCTAAGACGGCCTCTGCCTTGCTGCCCGTTACTGGTGTAGAGACCTTGGAATATCCACACTTGGCCCTGGTTGTGAAGGACTGAGGTTTGACCTTGGAAACAAGAGCAAACTGTCACTGGGACATATGGATTAGAGCAGTCTAATGTGTTTGGAGAGTAGTCAGAGGCAGATTCTGTCCACCTATGCTTAGAAAGGATAGCACTGCCCCTTGTGAAGGGAGCCAAGGAGCGATCCAAGCAGGGAGACACAGGTTACCAGGAACATCTGCTGAAAGGTGTAGGTTAGGCTTGTATCCTAGAGGGAGGGTTAGAGCCAAGCAGGGTGTGATTTTGGAACTCTGTGACCTCGTTTTACCAAATGAAGAAATAGAAGTGGAGGGATAACGGCACTTACCTAAGGTCATGCAGCTGGAAAATGAGGTTCCAACTTTCGAAGACTAATGAAGAGTTTATTTCCCCTCTTCCCTCCCACCCGAACCTTCATCCCCATTGCAGGGACTCCCACAGCACAAGTAAACTGTAAATTAGATCAGCCCTTCATTATGATGGATAATTAGGGAAAGTTTTAGTGGGAAAGCCAGGGAATATAAGAGACAATAATGAAAACTTGTGCTTCTTACTAACGTTTTTGTTTTTTGGTTGGTTGGTTGGTTGGTTTTTTTGCTAACTTGAACTAGCAGTAGCCAAAGTATCTTTAAAAGCACGTTAGAAGAAGCAAAAGAAATACACTGCAGGAGAGTCCCTGCCCTTGAGGAGGTCACAGTCTAGCCAGGGAGACAAATACACACATAAAATGCCTTGAGAAGATTACAAGCAACATGTCACCAAGTGCAAAGTAATGAGTGTTACAAACAAAAGACCTAATGCTGCAGGGTACAGATGACAGGGGGGAGACTTTGTTGGACTTCGATTGTAGATCAGAATGTGGCGGCCCATAGACAAATCCTGTCCCCAAATGCATTCTTTGGCCACTGGGAGTGGGAGTTATTTTTTATATTATTTTGAACCTTCACTGAGGAGAGGAAAATGCCAGATAGTAAATGTAGAAAGAATGATAGAATTGCAAAAACAGCATTTTGTGAACCCGAATAAAATAATTGATTCGGGCCAAATTATTAAGCAGAGTGAAAGCTATAAGTGAAATGATTGGTGGACAACTGGACGTAGTGTGTGTGTGTGTATATATATATATATATATATATATATATATATATATATAATATAGTGCCAAGTAACCTACCAGCTTATGGTCTTGTCATCACTCATTCCCTGGAATGGGTCTTAGTATCACCAGCCAGTTGACCGGTTCTGGTGTGAGGCAAATACATAACCCAGCCTAGTGTAGAGTCCAGCTGCTCCCCACCCACCGGAGAAGTAGGACATGTAGCTTGAGGTTTACAGGAAGTGCTGTGAGAAAGTAAAGGATGCCAGGAGGAAGCAACCCCACAAACCTAGGAGGTGAGGCAATCTGCAGGGCAATGGGTCAGCGCTCTTGAGCAAGTCCGCATGATTTTTTTTTTTTTAACTTCAAAACTGCTAGATTAGAGGGACTTAAGCTATCTCGTAACAATACAACGCATGGTCCTGGATTCCCTATTGGTTTAAGCAAATTGCTATAAAAGATATTTGGAGTCAACTGGGAAATTTTTTATATGGACGGGATTAGATGAGGTGAAAATTTACTGAGCCAGAAAGGTCAAAATCATTAACAAAAATGCCAGTCACAAAACCAGTACAGGGTAATCGTTTTTTTGTTTTCAAAGTGTCTATATGTTTAAAAAAAAAAAAAAAGATCTGAAAGGATATGCATGAAGGTGTTGACAGTGGTGATCTCTGAGTGGTGAGAGTATGTTTTTGTGTTGTTGGCCTATGTTTTCTATTTTTATACAGTGCACTTGTACTGCCTCTGTAGTAGTAAAAAGCTGTTACGAATAAAATAACTAGTTGCCAACTTTTATAATTAAGGAGATTTCACATAAAAATCCGTAGATTGTATGTGAAGAGAGGGGTTTCTAAGGTTTTTCTGAATAATCAGAAGATCTGTCACCCCTGGCCTTCCAGTCTCACAAGGCAACAATTAGTTGGAACCGAGTGATGGCTGCTCCTTTATAGGGTATATTCTCTCCTTCATTTGTCACAGTTCTTACCACTCTGTGTGCTTCACACTGCTTACTGCCTGGCTCCTGTAGACCCTCTGTTTGAATCAGTAACCCTCTAGTTGGGTGATCCTGATGGGCTCCTCCCCATCCATAGACCCTCCCATTATTAATTGTTGAAGGTACCAACAAATTAGTTTTGAAATGCTGCCCGAGAAAAGCATCTGTTCCAGAATTACCTGTACCTGGTTTGTTTGTTTGTTTGTTTGTTTGTGTTTGTGTTTGTGTTTGTTTTTGTTTTTTATAAGGCAACCCAGTCATGTGAAACCCAGATGTAATAATTAATCTACTTAGCTACCATGGTTGCATACTGTAAATTAGTTTAGTAAAATTTCTCTTTGGTAAGTGGAATTTGGAAAGTATACTAAATTGCTAACTTCCTCAAGGTTTGGTTTTTTTTGCCATTACACCTTAATCTTAGGGGGCATTTCAAAATTTACAATGTATGGTCTTCCCAACCATGAAACTCCAAATGCTCTTTGGTTGGTCTGTTTCTCCCACTGGTTCTGATACAATTTTTAAAGGAGAAAATCTCTTTCATATGCAACTCAGTGTAAGACAGTGTCATCATCAGTTTAAAATCCAGGGAAATACTTTTATCAGCCTGGCACATGTTTTCTCATTACAGCAGCACACTCAATCCTTATAACAAGAACTGCACACGTTGTGCCTCATGTCTAGCTTTTCAAAATGATACTGGTCTTCTTCTTCTGAATCAATTTCCTTTACTGTCTCATATTCCTTTGGTAAAAATTGTTTCAATCTGTCCCATTTTTGAGCCAAATTTCTCAGCTTTTCTTTGAGATCCAAAATGTCCTATCAGGCCTTATTTATATACTAGTTCACAATGGTGTCTCAGTAAAACCAGGCTCATTTCAGTTTGTATAACAAATGTTTCCATGAACAGACAGGCAACCCTTGAAGCCACAAGGGAGCTGGGTTTGAAATCCCCCTTGGAATGGTTAAGCAATTGAAAAATGGCACATTATGAACATTTGTTCCAAAATTGCCATTCGATGTCATAGGTTGATTACGTATTTTCTTTATCCACTTGTTTTCTCCTTAAATCATGTACTCACAATGGGCATGGAATTTCCTAGCTTAATCATCAATAGTTGTGTCTCTGAATACCTTCATTTTCCAGTGAACACCCTTGAAAATAATTTGAAAACCTCTTGACTGCCTGTAAATTTTATTCCTGAAACTGGTTTCATATATATTCAGGTCCATAATACAAATATATCCTTGCTACTCATATTCAGATACTTTCAAAGTACTATCGTTCATTTTTTTTTTAATTTTTCTAAACAATTGCTCAGTGAAGTGTAGTTCCACACTCCAATGGCGATTTTAATATCCTAGCTTTGAAATCTGATTATTTAAGCCCAAATTTTCCATGTGAAAACGTATTCTACTCAAAAGTTTCCGTTGGTTTGATAAATAGAATGTGTACTAAATACTCTATCTTTGCAGTGCCATTTTGTTTCCTGGCTAGAGTGTGGGAGGCAGAGTTCTTACAATGTTCTCAGCAAATCTCCATTCTTCTCTGTAATTCTAAACAATGCAGCAAAGGAATGTCCAAGTCTGAAAGGTTAAGTAAACTTTTTCTCAGGCTCCCATTTACATTTAACATCAAGTTCAAAACATACACATTAATATTTTTAAATACTAGATCAAGAGCAATGTCTCCAAGAAAGTAGAGCTAGATTGTGGGCAGGAGTTATGCCTAATTTATCTTTCTACACGCTCCCCCCCCCCCCCCCCATTCCTTGCAAGAATCTAGCTCAGGAATACTTGAGCATGTTCTTGGCTTTATCATTAAAGAACATTTAAGAAGTGAGTGATTGTATTTTGCATATGGCATAGCAGAATGTGAGATGAACAACACTGATGAAGAGACAGGCCTATAAAGGTCAAGCGTTCCATGGAACAAACAAAACTATATAAGGAATTAACATTGTGGGGTGGTGAAAATTCATTCTTTCAACAAATAAGCGCTCCATATGCCAAGCACTGAGATAGGTACCTTAGGATCATGGAGGAAGCACCTCCTTAAATACAAACCCAAACAAATGAAGGTTTTAAAGTGGGTTTCATGCCACTTCTCAACAATAAACACAGACTAAAAAAATGGACTATTGATACTAGTACATTTATGAATTGCAAAATTATGCTGAGTGAAAGAAGCCAGACAAAAAGTACATCTTTATTTTATTCCATTTATATAAAATTCTAGAAAGTGCAAACTAATCTATAGTGACAGCAGATCAGTGGTTGGGAGGGGCCAGAAAGAATTACAAAGGGGCACAAGTAAACATTTAGAGGGTGATGCATATGTTCACTCTCTTGATTGATTATGGTGATAGCACATATGTATAGTTAAGGTTGAAACTTAATGAATTGTACATGTTAAATATTGTATGTCAAAATACCTAAATAAAACTTTTTTTTTAAGTTTATTTATTTTTGAGAGAGAGAGAGAGAGAGAGCGCAAGTGGAGGAGGGACAGAGAGAGAGAAGGAGGCAGAGAATCCCAAGCAGGCTCTGCACTGTCATTGTGGAGCCTGACATGGGGCTCGAACCCACAAAACCCTGTGATCATGACCTGAGCTGAAACCAAGACTTGGATGGTTAACTGGCTGAGCCACCCAAGTGCCCCATAAATAAAACTGTTTTTGTGTGTATTTTTGTTGTTGTTGTTTTTTATTTTTATTTTTGAGAGAGACAGAGAGAGAGAAAAGAGCACACGTGAGCAGGGATGAGGAGCAGAGGGAGAATCTCAAGCAGGCTCCACACAGGGAGGAGCCCAAAGCAGGACTCAATCTCATGACCCTGGGATCATGACCTGAGCAGAAATCAAGAGTTGGATGCTCAATCGACTGAGCCACCTAGGAGCCCCTGTTTTTAGTTCTTATTTATTTATTTATTTATTTAGTAATCTCTGCACTCAACATGGGGCTCAAACTCACTCACAACCCTGAGATCGAGAGTCCTGTGCTCTTCTGACTGAGCCAGCTAGATGCCCCTGTGTGAGTGGTTTTTTGTTTGTTTGTTTGTTTGTTTGTTTGTTTTAATTTGGGAGTAAAAAAGGAGGGAGGGAGGGAGAGGGAGAGAGAAAGACAATGAATTCTAGGGACTCTCTTGCAAATCTTACTTGCTCAAGGACATCAGACAGTGTGCAATTGTAATATCTTTTTTCAGTACTTTGCTGCAGTTTTGATTGCCCAGATGGTCTATGGGCTAAATGTTGTAGTCTTATGTAGAACTGGCCTATACAGTCCTTCACTTCAGCTGGGCCAGTGTCCTCTTGAACCCAGAAAGCAGTTTGGACTCCCTGTCCCTGCCTATGCTTGCTGGGATATTCCTCCATTCTAAATGATCCGAATTTTCTCTCCTTTTAGGCCCAGTTAAGATAAGATTGATTTCATAGTCTTTACTATCCATTCCTGCAGAAAGAGTTCTGTACCTTTTTTTAAGTTTCTCTAGTATTTATAACCTTTAAACATTTTTTTAAGTTTATTTATATCGAGAGAGAGTGTGCACTCACATGAGCAGAGAAGGAGGGAGAGAGAGAATCCCAAGCAGGCTCCATGCTATCAGCACAGAGCCCGACGTGGGGCTCGATCTCACAAACTGAGATCATGATCTGAGCCGAAATCAAGAGTTGGACACTGAGCTGACTGAGCCACCCAGGCAACCCTAAGATTTTTATTTTTAAGTAATCTCTACACCCAACTCAAACTTAGAACCCTGAGATCAGGAGTCACATACTCTACTGACTGAGCCAGCTAGGTGCCCCTCGAGTATTTATAATTTGCTTTTAGTATTTATTTGCTTCTAGTATTTATTATTTGCTTTTCGTGTGCATGTCTTATCTTCTCAACTAGATTATGAATTTCAGGGCAGGGACTGGGTCATATTTATCTATGTGTCTCTCTCAAGACACTTAATATGTGCTCAATAAGTGTCAATTTTAAAATTGACTATCAAAGACACTTTGATAGTCTTTCCAAAGCACTTTTCAGCCATTATCTCATTTGATCATTACATCAACACTACGAGATTGGAGGAGCTAGAAATATGTTATTTCCTCCTTGTGACAAATAAGGAACCTGAAGCCCAAGGTCACAGACAGAGAGAGAGAGAGCTGGAACAGATAATTACATATGAAGGTTTGAGCCAATTCAAGGTTTCCCATGGCTCTCCCCCTCGTTCCCCTCTACACTATCTGAAGACAGGCCTCTTCACCCTTCACCTTTGCATTCCCCAAGTCCTTTAGAGCTGTTTAGCCAAAGCTTTGTAGTACCAGATTATAAAACTTGACAAATACGAGACATGAAATTTCAGTAGATTTCTGATCCGCTCTGAGTCACCAAAGCATGCTTGCTATTTTGTTCCAAGTGTCGTTTGTTAGGGACATTATGCCTGATATTTAATGATGCTGCACCACAGAGCTGAGGAAGCATAAATGATTTTTAAAAGCCGTAGAAAATGACAGCACTTTAATATTAAGCACGAAAGGTGGCAGCTGACAAGATGACCAGGGATATAAAATTTCTGCACTGGATCACACTATTCCTCTATGTATTGCCAGTAGAACTCTCTGGTTGGTACTAAAGAAAAATATGAAACTCTCTACCACCCTGCACACCTAACCAAGATTCCTGCCCCACCACCCCAGACTACCAGCTTCTCTGATGCAAGAGATTTGAGAAACTTGGTGTAATTTACTTAGCAACAAATATTATTTTAGAAATAATTCACTTAATGATTACATTCCAGTCAACTTTGAAAAGAGTGTGGGAATGAGTGATGTTTAAGACAGAGAGAGGTAGGGGAACCCCCTTGACAGAAGTAATGATCTTGGTTTAAAGTCTGTAGGCAGCCTCAGGTCAAGCCCAGTGAGAAAGTCAGTCATCCCCTCCCTCCCATCCAGCCTCCTGCCGGGACCCCCCATTGGCTGAAAGTAGGGCATATGGAAACCCTGAAGTATTTACAGGCAGTCCTTACTGGTTATCTGGGGGGCAAATGGAAGATATCTAGCTCATTGGTCTAGAGATGGGCCCGTGACCCAGTCTGGTCAATGAGACATATGGGAAAGTCCTCTGTGTACTTTGGGAAAGATTTTCTTCCCTGACTGTTGCAGGAAGAAGGCTCCTCCCCTTCCTGCCTGCTTGGGATGCTGTTGAATTGGATGTACTTCTTGGATTTCTGCAGCTACCCTGTAACCATAAGGAAAATGCAAAAAAAAAAACATGACCACAGAGTTACTAAGAAGCCTTGGGATCTCCAGCTCCAGATTTATTATTAAGCAAACTATACAAGTCCCTGTAGTTTAAAAAAGAAGGAGAGAAGGTGAAAGGGAGGGAGGGGGGAGAGGGAGCGAGCTAGCCTGAGAGAGCGAGGTGAATGAAGGATGAGAGATAATGAAGTTAGAGGAGCCTGGGAGGAAATTAGATTGGAAGCTGACCCAGGGGGCAGCGCCAGAGTGAAGAGACTGGCAGGCTTAGTGTGGGCGGCAGGTGTAAGGTTCAGAGGGCCATTGGGTCCGATTTAGACTCTGTGAGCTGCGGCCATGAACAAGTCACTTAACTTCTCGGCGCCTTAGTTTTCCCCTCTGTAAAATGGGTATGATAGTGACTCTCTCGTAGGATGCCCTAAGAACTGACGTAAGAACTAAATGAGGAACCCGCAAGGCAAGTAAAGCCTATTGACATAGCTCTTGACTCATTGTAGGCCCTCGATAAATGTTGGCAATCATTACCATTTTCTCTACATTTGCCCTCAACAAAGGGGAGGCCCTCAGAAAAAGGGGCAAAGAGGCCTTCCCACCCCGCGCTCCAAAAGCCGAAAAGCCGGGCTCGCAGGTGGTTGAGGACTGAGGGCGCGCGCTCGACGAGGGGCGGGGCCTACAGTTCCCGCTTCAGGCGGGGCCCCGCCCCTCCTCCCTCCCACGGGGCCGCTGTGCACTTTCGGCCTTTTTCCCCTCTCCCCCGAAGTTCCTGCTCAGTCCACCCGGGCCTAGCTTCCCCCAACCCCAGTGCAGGCCCGAGTGAGAGGTTCCGGAGCCCGGGTGCGGGCGGGATTTCGGCGTGGACGCTGCGGGCCATCCCGCCCCAGGCCGCTCCGCACTGCCTCGGGAGCTTCAGCTGCCCCATGGTGTGCAGGTTTGCCTCTGAGGGTCGGAGGGCGGCGCGGCGGGGAGGAGGAGTGCTGGGAGGGTCAGTCCGGCCAGCCCCCGGCCTCCGGCTCGGCCGCCCTCGCCCTTGGGAATCCTTGGCTGCCCAGACGGAAGGGAAGTAGGCGCCGGAGAGCCCTCTCCGCATTTTGATTCATCTCGGGCCCTGTAAGGGTCACATCTTGTGAAAATACCTGTAAAATCAATTTAACGTTCAGTGCAGCGTGTAAAGACAGCTCTAAGAATTTAAAAGACGCCTGAGTCAGAACATTTAAATGCTTGGGTCCCTGTAGCAGCGTTTTAACACGTCTGAGTGCAGAGGGTGGAGAATCGAGTCTGATTGTCG
Source organism: Felis catus (assembly GCF_018350175.1). Classification (NCBI taxonomy): domain Eukaryota; kingdom Metazoa; phylum Chordata; class Mammalia; order Carnivora; family Felidae; genus Felis; species Felis catus. The sequence continues at coordinate 73,506,484 of NC_058373.1, read as the reverse complement.
CCTTCGTTCACGCCCTGTAACATTTTAAAAGGGTAAAGAAAAGCACCCTAAGAAAACCCCAGTGGGCAATTCCCCTAGGGAGGGAAGAACAGCTGACTTTTTTGAAATTTGGATTGGTCCTCATTTCCGTCTGCGAAATTTGCCTGCAGAACTTAGATCAACAGAATTGTTAAAACACTGAGTTTAACTAGTGGCTTTTGTTAACGAGTTGTGTTATTAATTCTTGATGTCTCATCCAAGGCAGGATTTATTATCTCTTTTGCAGGCGAAGAAAGTTTGGCACCAAAAAGCATTTCCCTTAACTTCACACAGCAGCGACGGCTAAGCTGCAAATGAAGTCCTAGCATCTGGACTCCTCATCTGTGTTCCTCTCTAGACCATGTTACAAAATAAATGAGTAGTAGGGGCGCCTGGGTGGCTCAGTCATTAAGCATCCAACTCTTGATCTTGGCTCAGGTCATGATCTCGTGGGTGGTGGGATGGAGCCACTGCCCCACCAAGGGCTCTGCGGTGACAGCATGGAGCTGCTTGGGATTCCTTCTCTCCTCTCTCTGCCCTTCCCTGCTCTTGTTCCATCTCTCTCTCTCTCTCTCTCTCTCTCTCTCTCTCTCTCAAAATAAATAAGTAAACTTAATAATAAATGAGTAGTTACTTTGATGCTACTCATAAAACAAGGGAGTAAACCAAATGTTCTGTGAACATCAAATGTTAAATCCTAATAACCTTCAATGTCTTCTTTGGGAGGCTCAGCTGCCCTTTGGAGTTTAATACCTTACAGAGAGGACAGGGTGGAGCAAAAAAATGGAAGATAAGGTCAAGGGAAAAATTTTGTCTTGAGTCCAAACTGTGCCCACCTTTACTGCCCCTTTGTGTTGATGTCATCCTTTTCAGTGTACTCCATGTTCTGGCAAAACACCCCACAGCCCAGCCTTAGCTGTATTAACTACACCTTTGCATTGCTCTTTTGGCGCCGACCTCCCTCCCTGTCAGTCTTCTTGTCATGCTCTTTCCTCCAGGTGCTCTTTACTAACGCTGCTATGTGAAAACCAATGGTGGTTGTTCAATATGGAATGATTTGTCAATCCTGAAGGATGATTCTAAAGTTAATGATCAAAAACTACCAACAGGTCTTAGATGAAAGGACAAGTTAAAGAAGTACAAGAAACTATTGTGGAATTTGAAAGTGGAGTTATTTGACTAGGGAAAAAAAGCAGACATTGACTCCCCACCCTCCCTTCCTCCAACTCACTCATCACTGGCAAGTAGCAACTCCGTTTTAACTTAGACATAATGGTGAGGGGAGGGGAGCATCGTCCTGTTCAGTGAATTGGAAAATTTTCTTTCCAAAGAAGGTTCCTTTTTAGAAGGCTTGGAACAAGTGGAAACATTTATGTGCTTAGAACGCAAATTGTTTTGCCACTTAGAAGTCTGTCTATAAAACTTGCAAGAGCTTGGGACCCATGATGTGCAATATAGTCCCTCCCTGTAAGAGGCATCCCTGAAGTTCCTCCCCAGCTCATAGACAACAGAAACTTGAACCCATGGTAGTTTTCTCTGGAGCAGCAACCCAGTTTATTCACTTTGTGTTTTCTTTCACTCAGTTCCACAGATAAGAATTTCAAGAAAATCAGATGGCATCCGGGGATTTCTGCTCACCTGGAGAAGGAATGGAAATACTCCAACAAGGTAAGGGCTGCCATTTGAATGAGGTTTGATGACTTCTCCAGAGAGATCTTATCCAGGTTCTTGCTTTCTATAATAAAAAGGATTTATAAAGTTCACCAGTATGGTTTCTCACATAAAAGCCTAAGTTTCTGGGGGAAACTAGAGAATACATAAAGATTCTTAAATACTCTCTTATTGGAAAACATATTACACTGGCTCCTATCAAGTGTCTGCTCCTGCAGTGGACTAAAAACTCATGCTGCTCTGATGCTGTGTTAGCAGGCATAACCTGAATGTAAGGCTGGCCAAGAAACTCTGTGAAGGCTTCCTTCCTACCTGCATCTTGAATTTTCTCATATCTTGTACTCTAAAATCTCAGATGCTTCCATATCGTCTCGTATCTTGAATTCTTTCCGTTATCTCACACCCTTTCTATATCTTGAATCCTTCAAGAACTTGAATCTTCTACATTTTGACCATTTCCATGTTGATCCTTCAGTGCCTGAGGGGAGAAAAAGGAGATTTCTTATTCTTCAAAGGGACTTTCTGAGGGTCCAAAGAATGAAAGTTTGATTGTTTGGTAAGTAGGAGTAAAACAGAGGACCCCAGCAGAAAACGTGTGACAAAAGAGATAGAAAGGCCGAAGGGGTGCCTGGGTGGCTCAGTGGGTTGAGCGTCTGACTTCAGCTCAGGCATGATCTTGTGGTCTGTGAGCCCGAGCCCCACGTCGAGCTCTGTGCTGACCGCTCAGAGCCTGGAGCCTGCTTCGGATTCTGTGTCTCCCTCTCTCTCTGCCCCTCTGCCACTTGTGCTCTGTCTCTTTCAAAAACTAAATAAACATACATTTTTAATTTTTTTTAACGTTTATTTATTATTGAGAGATGGAGAGACACAGAGCATGGGGAGGGTTAGAGAGAGGGGGAGACACAGAATCTGAAGCAGGCTCTAGGCTCTGAGCTGTCAGCACAGAGCCCGACACGGGGCTCGAACTCACAAACTGCGAGATCATGACCGGAGCCGCAGTCGGTCGCTTAACCAACTGAACCACCCAGGAGCCCCAATAAATGTAAATTTTTAAAGAAAGCCCCTTGTACCTATGGAATAACCAGAGGATCCCAGTTTCTTGCACTTTTTCTCATACATGTGCTGCTCTGAATCCAGGTGGGTTACTCAACTCTGTTTACAATAAGAATTCCATTAAGTTTTTCACTTATCCCTAAGAATATACCTTTTCTCAGTCTTGCTTATGTGACTAGAGATCACATCCAAAGGAACTTTACATGTTTTTTTCCCCCTTCCTCAAGAATTCTAGTTATTCAGTGTGAATGAGGTATTTGGGGTACTGTGGTGATCCCTACTAAGAGGTCCCTTATTCCTGACTCTATTTGTGTAATATTTTCCAACTGTACTTCCATTTTCTAAGCTCTTAGTTTTATTATCTCATTATTATTTTTTTAAGTTTATTTGTTTTGAGAGAGAGAGAGAGAGAGAATGCACTCAGGGAAGGGGCAGAGAAAGAGGAGGAGAGAGAGAGAATCCCAAGCAGACTCCGCACAGTCAGCACAGAGCCCTATGCAGGATTCAGACTCACAAACTGTGAGATCATGACCTGAGCCAAAATCGGTCACTTAACTGACTGAGCCACCTAGGCACCCCAAATCTCTTAGTTTTATTAGAGACTCATTCCCTAATCCTTGATCAATATCTTTGTATATATTATAAATACTTGTTACTTTGAGTGTTGCCTCTAGTTTATTTGTGGGGTTTTTTTGTTTGTTTTTTTTTTAAACATTTCCTTAGGGGCGCCTGTGTGGCTCAGTCAGTTAAGTGGCCAGCTTCGGCTCAGGTCATGATCACACGGCCTGTGAGTTCAAGCCCCGTATCGGGCTCTGCATTGACAGCTGGAGCCTGCTTTGGATTCTGTGTCTCCCTCTCTCTCTGCCCCACGCCTTGCATTCTGTCTCTCTCTCTCTCTCTCTCAAAAATAAATAAACATTAACATTTTTTTAAATAAATAAAAATAAATAAATAAACATTTCATTAGATTTAAAAAACTCCCCTACCAAAAACCTTTTTGGAAGTGTTAAGCTAAGAGTTATTCTCAATTATATATAATACCATCCTTGCTTTTTTTTGTCTCTATGGGGATATCCCACGAAGTGTGCAGCAAACAGCTTCCTCCTTGTAACCTGAGTGAAAAGGACCTGTTACAAAACCCACACTTCAGCAAGCTGCTGCTGAGTCTCGCACAACACGTAGACGAGAGTGGCTTAAGCCTCACCCTGGCAAAGGAGCAGGCTCAGGTAAGAGCTCTCGGGGGAGGGATGATAGGAGGAAGGGAAAATCTTCCAAGACAGAGAAGTTCCTACCTGGGATTTTTTTGGTTTTCTAGGCATGGAAGGAAGTTCGACTGCATAAAACAACATGGTTGAGGTCTGAGATTTTACAGAGAGTCATTCAAGAGCTGCTTGTGGACTACTATGTGAAGACACAAGACACAAATTTAACTTCTGAGGACAAAAAGGTGAAGCAGGAGAGACACAGGAGGCATTGGTTACCACCTGCAGGAATGACTAGGCCAACTATGGCTTCGCCTGATTGTATGATCTAGGGGAAATAGGAGCTTTGAGTAATGGTTATCAAAAAAGAACTGGACAGGGGGCACCTGGCTGGCTTGGAGGGTAGAGCATGCCTCTCTTGATCTCAGGGTTGTGGGTTTGAGCCCCATGTTGGGTGTAGAGATTACTTAAAAATAAAACCTTAACAAAAAAAAGGAAAGAAAGAAATGGACCGTAGTTATGGGGGAAGAGGTGGGTGTGTTGTTAGGGTTTTGAAAAGGAAGACTGACAGGAGAAAGCGCTGGCAGCTGAAGGGGATAACGTGTTTGAGGACTTTAAAAATGTGTGAAGAACTGGTATATGAGGATGGAGGAGGTGGAGTGGGAGAAATTTTATAGTAACCTCTTTTTGTTTTTTATTCTCTTTCAGTTTCACGAGACCCTTGAACAGCGGCTACTTGTGACTGAACTGACGGGGCTGTTAGGGCCCAGCCGGGAGAAGGAAATGCCTCCACTGCTAGGGGTGGAGAAAGCCGACCTTCTGGAGCTCATGCCCCCCTCAGAGGTTGGGAGTGGGCAGATACGGGGACCAAAGAAGTGAAATGGCTTAATTTCTCCCATATACTTAAACGTGGTCTCGTTACACTTTATTGTTTTTTCAAAAATGATACGCGTTAATTTCATGGGGGGGAGCAAACTCTAATAAATAAGAGAGAGATATGTTACACAGAAGAGAGTAAAAGCTGAAATACTACATCTAGAAATAAATACAGTGTTTTATATATAACTTGACATAAACGGTATTATAGCCTCCATGCTTGTATAGTGAATATAATCCGTTTTCACTGAATATATTTTGGACTTTTTTTCGAGTCAATAAATAAACATAAATAAACCGATAGTTCCTAAAGCACTCCAAGCACAGTGCCAGGCACGTAGTTTGTGCTCAGCGTTCTTAGTATATCATCAATTTAAATCACTGGTAGGATTCCATTGTGTGGGGGCACCTGGCAGGCTCAGTTGGTAGAGCATGTGACTCTTGATCTCCAAGTGGTGAGTTTGAGCCCCAGGATGGGGGGGTGGAGATTACACTAAAAAACCAAAAGGATTCCATTGTATGAATGTAGCACAGTTTGCTCAACGTTAGTGATCGATACGGTTGTTTCTACATTTTGCTGTTAGAAACCACACTAATAGGATCATGCTAGTTCATAGGTGTGGTTTGCCTTTGTATGATTATTTCCCGGAGTATTAGTACTTGGGGTGGGATCAATGGGTCAAGAGGATATACACATTAAACATTGGTGCATATTGCCAGCTCCCCACTTTTTCATCATCATGGGCTCTTAACCATCATTTTATCCTTTGCAAATTTGGTAGGCTAAAAGTGAATCTCCTTGATGTCTCTTGAGGCATTTTCTTTGGTTATCACTGAGATACTTATCATCCTGTGCTCATCGGCTGGATCTTCCTAGTTCTAATGGTCTATTTGCATCTCCCTTCTCATTCCTGCGGATGTAGGATTTTGTGTGGATGAGAGCTCGGCTCCCACTGGAAGTAGAGGAGCAGCTCAAGAAGAAATGTTTCACCCTGCTGTGCTACCATGACCCCAATTCAGGTGAGTGCTGGCACTCTGTTCTGTCCACAGCTGACCTTCCAGTCTCTTGGTCTGCTCTTCTGAGAATAACTTGTTGAATTATAGATTTGCGACAGAAGCTAGGAAGCACTGGAGAGGGTTCTTTCCTTGCTGGTAGAATACAAGCAAGGAATTGTGTGAAAACCAAGTGGGAGTGTCCTCTTGCTACAGGGAAGGATGAATTCATTCTTAGGAGAATCGGAATGGAATAGGGAGGAAAGTTCAAGCTAATAGGTGTTCTCCTTATCTTATTTATTTGACTTAAGAATTAAGGGCCAAATCTGGAATTAAAGGTAAGAGCGAGGGGCACATGGCTGGCTCAGATGGCAGAGCATGTGACTCTTGATCTCTAGGTTGTGAGGCCAAGCCCCACGTTGGGTGTAGAGATTACTTAAATAAATAAAATTTTAAAATAAAAAATAAAGGTAAGAGGAAAGAGAACTTAATTATGAGAAGTGGGCCATTTTAACAGGACATCAGAAGAAAACCTGAAGAGAGAATTTGTAGAGCTAGATCAGGGATAAGGCACTGAAAAATGGCCTCAGAAGGGCAGTAGCAGTCAGGGTTTTCCTGTCTAGTCCTCTGTTTCTTTGCCCAGATTCAGACAGTGAAACCTTGAAGGCGGCAAAGGTGTGGAAACTGGCAGAGATCCTGGTGGGTGAGAAGCAGCAATGCCAGGATGCCAAGAGCCAGCAGCAGGAGCAGATGGTGCTGCTGGAGAAGAAGAGTGCCACCTACTCCCAGGTTTGTCAGGGCAGTGGGATAGCCACTCCCCCTTTTATCCTGGCCCCAGGGGCACTTTGGGGGAAGCCAAGAATTTTTTTTTCTAATGTTTATTTATTTTTGAGAGAGAGACAAAGCGTGAGCAGGGGCGGGGCAGAGAGAGAAAAAGACAGAATACAAAGCAGGCTCCAGGCTCTGAGCTGCCAGCACAGAGCCCGATGGTGGGGCTCGAACTCATGAACTGTGAGATCATGACCTGAGCCAACGTTGATGCTTAGCCGACTGAGCCACCCGGGTGCCCTGAGGAAGACAAGGGTTTCTGATCTGCCTTCTTTACTACTGACTTTGATTTTGCCCTCTTCTTCCTGCCTCCCGGGGGCTCAGGTGCTTCTCCGCTGCCTAGCCTTGCTGCAGAGGCTTCTTCAAGAGCACCGGCTTAAGACTCAGTCTGAGCTGGACCGCATCAATGCTCAGTACCTAGAGATCAAGTGCAGTGCCATGATCCTTAAGCTGAGGTGAGCTTTGACCCCTGTGGGTCCAAGGAACTCTGTCTCACACACCACCCCCTTCAATCGTCACCCTCATCTGTCTTTCCTCTCCACCATGCCTAGCACCTTGTGGGTATTAGCCTTTGGATTACCCATAAGCATTCACCATTCCTGAGTCTTATTTTTAAAGCCTTCTGAAATAGGTGCTTTCCTGTGAGATGAGATACATTGCTAAGGAACTCAGAGTGACCTTGCTTGTCCTGTCACTGCTTAGCCCACACCTTGACCATAGGCAGGTACTCTCTGTTGTGTTCATAACTTTGCTGTTGTCAGGGATCATCAGGCTGATATTTCTTTCTTCCCTTTGTCAGGATGGAGGAGCTAAAGATCTTGTCTGACACTTACACTACTGAGAAAGTGGAAGTTCATCGTCTCATTAGGTAAGAACTCCCGGGGTGCCTGGGTGGCTCGGTCGGTTAAGCATCCGACTTCCGCTCAGGTCATGATCTCATGGTTCCTGAGTTCGAGCCCCACGTCGGGCTCTGTGCTGACAGCTCAGAGCCTGGAGCCTGCTTTGGATTCTGTCTCCCTCTCTCTCTGCCCTTCCCCTGCTGACACTCTGTCTCTCTCTCTCTCTCTCTCAAAAATAAAATAAACATTAAAAAATTTTTTGAAAAAAAAAAGGTAAGAACTCTTGAGGACAGGGTGCAGTTAGAGCTGGTCCTGTGTTCTCCATACCTATTCATTTTAACGTGGTCACATTCTTGTCTACTTTCTTTTTTTTAAAAATTTATTAATTTATATTCAAGTTAGTTAACATACAGTGTAGTATTGGTTTCAGGAGTAGAATCCAGTGATTCATGACTTACATACAACACCCAGTGCTCATCCCAGTAAGTGCCCTCCTTAATGCCCATCCCCCATTTAGCCCATCCCCCCACCCACCTCCCCTCCAGCAACCCTCAGTTTGTTCTCTATATTTAAGAGTCTCTTATGGTTTGCCTCCCTTCTGTTTTTCTTATTTTTCCTTCTTTTACCCTATGTTCATCTGTTTTGTTTCTTAAATTGCACATATGAGTGAAATCATATGACATTTGTCTTTCTCTGACTTATTTTGCTTAGCATAATACACTCTAGTTCCATTCACTTTGTTGCAGATGGCAAGATTTCATTCTTTTTGATTGCTGAGTAATATTACACTGTATATAGGGGCACCTGGGTGGCTCAGTTGGTTGGGCGACCAACTTCAGCTTAGGTCATGATCTCCTTGGTCCATGGGCTCGAGCCCCATGTCGGGCTCTGTGCTGACAGCTCAGGGCCTGGAGCCTGCTTCAGATTCTGGGTCTCCCTCTCTCTCTTCTCCTACCCCCCTTGTGTTCTATCAAAAATAAATAAACATTAAAAATTTTTTTTAAAATTACACTATATATGTATACACACACACACCACATCTTCTTTATCTATTCATCTGTCGATGGACATTTGGGCTCTTTCCATACTTTGGCTATTGTTGATAGCGCTGCTGTAAACATTGGGGTGCATGTACCTGTTTCAATCAGCATTTTTGTATCTTTTGGATAATCTTGTCTACTTTCTGAGGAGCCAGATCCTTATATTGTATCTTCTGTTCCCCGGGTGTATAGGGACCGTTTGGAGGGGGCCATCTGCCTACAAGAGCAGGACATGGAGAAGTCCCGACAGGTCCTAAGCACCTATGAGGTCCTTGGGGAGGAGTTTGACAGGCTGGTAAAAGAGTACACTCAACTCAAGCAGGCAACTGAGAACAAGCGCTGGGCCCTCCAAGAGTTTAACAAGGCCTGCCGCTGAGCGCTGGCTGGTGGGGGTCTGGAGGTGGACTTCTGCTCCGGTGCTGCCTCCCCCTCCTGCCAAAAGGACCACCTCCACCTGAGGCCCACCTTCACTCCGGAAGTGTGGGGACACTTGCTTGAAGCCCTGCAGTGGTTTAGGCACCGTCCTGGTTTTTCTTCCTTGTTTACAGTGACTGAGTCTCTTCTGGGAAATGTAACAGATTTATATAATTTTATGTGCAACTGTTTGTCAGTGTCAGCCCTATAGGATATTTGATTACCTCCTGAATAAAGTGATGATGCTTCCTTTGGGCAAGGATGAAAAAAGAACATGAAAGGTGGGTAAGGAGGAGAACTCAGTGGATCCAGACAGACCGATGGATAATGCCTCTGCTAGCAGTGGGAGGCAGGAGTGCAGCCTGCCCACCTGGAGCCTTAGAGGCTTCATTCTTGGAGAGCAGACTTGGATTACATCTGGCCTTGCTCTTGAAGAACTGTAATATCCAGAGGAGTGCTCGATGCCAAGGCGGCGGGGGGGGGGGGGGGGGGGGGGGGGGGGGGAACTATTCCATCACCACAGCTCTCAGTGGGGCAGTCCTGATAAAGAAGCAGGGCACCCAGCTCTGTTACTAGAAGGGACACCCGCCCCTTGGATTCCTGGTTCCCTCTGGTGTGGTTTGAGGGTTACTTTTTCCTCTGAAAGCAGAGAGTGGGAAGAGATCACCCTGAGGGACCAAGTTTCATAGTCCACTTATTTTAGAACAAGGCAGGGCCCTGATTGGCATCACAGTCGGGGACTGAGAACAGAAGCAGAAGACCTCCACCCTTATTTAGAAGAGCCTATCTAGCTTCTCAAACTTCTTTCAAGGGAGGCTGTCTCAAGGCATTCTGCTACAATGAATAACGATGGTCTTGGATTGCTTTATAGGAAAGACTAAGGTCTTTGACATAATTTTATTTTTTTTTTAGTTTATTTATTTTGAGAGAGAGTGTGTGAGTGGGGGAGGGCCAGACAGAGGGAGAGAATCCCAGAGAGCCAGAGAGAGAGAGAATCTACACTGTCAATGTAGAGCTGGGGCTGGAACCCACAAGCCCTGATATCATGACCTGAACCAAAATCAAGAGCTGGATGCTCAACTGACTGAGCCACCCAGGTATCCTGACATAATTTTAACTTTTTTTTTTTTTTAGCTTTTTCTGTAAATGGTGCTTATTGCCATTTATCTATAAGGAAAATTAACAAATCACAAACCACTTAATGGAAAAAGTCAGAAATAATCAATATTGCTTAGTTGTATAGTGTTCTTTTCCCCAACATTTTTGGGGTAAAGTTTCAAACTTACAGAAAAATATAAAAGAATAATACAATAAGCACCAGTATAATCTCAACAACCTAGATTCAACAACTACTAACATTTTGATTTTCTCTGTTTCTTTTCTCTCCTTCCTCCCTCTCTCTCTAAATAGATTGATAAATATTTGGTTATATGGACTTTTTTTTTCTAGAACCATTTTATAGTAAATTACAGATGTGATATTTCATTTCTTAAATACTTAAGCAGGTAACTCCTAAAAATAGGGGCACTCCTCTGTATAACTAATAAAATTATTATACCTAAAAGTTAGTAACTTTGTAATAACTCTTATCCAGGTCATATTAAAATTTCCCTAATATGTTTTCCTGGTCTAGGGTCCAATAAAGGCCCAGGCATTACATTTGGATATTAGGTTTCTTTAATCAATCTCTCTCTCTCTCTTTTTTTTTTTTTTAATGTTTACTTATTTTTGAGAGCAAGAGACAGAGAGAGAGTGCAAGCAGGGGAGGGGCAGAGAGAGGGAGAATGAGAATCCCAAGCAGGCTCCACACTTACTGCAGAGCCCGATGTGGGGCTCAACCTCATTAACCAACTGAACCACCCAGGCGCCCCTTTAATCTCTTTAAAAATAGACCATTTCTCCTACCTTTTTTTTTCTTTTTAAATAGAAATTAATTTTTTGAAAAATCCAGGCTGGTTACTTTGTAGAATGTCCCATTGTCTATTTGCTGCAGTAGTTAACTTGCACCTTTCCTGTTCTGTCCAATATAGTAGCCACTAGCCACATACAGGTATTTAAATTCAAATTTAAGTTAATTAGGATGACATAAAATTTCAGTAGGTTGGTGGTTACTGTATTGGATGGTACAAATATGCAACATTTCTATCATTCTAGGAAGTTCTAGGGGCGCCAGACTGGTTCAGTCAGTGGAACAGTCAGTGGGACTCTTGATCTTGGGTTGTAGTTCAAGACCCACGTTGGAAGGCAGTTATGCTCACTACTATGCTACCAACGCTAGACACACGTTGGGAGTATAGATTACTTAATAAACGTTTAAATTTTTTTTTAATTTTTTAAATGTGGAGCTCGAACTCAAACTGAGATTGTGACCTGAACTGAAGTTAGACGCCCAACTACTGAGCCACCACAGTCCCAATAAACAAAAGTTTTTAAAAATATAAAGAAGTTATTGGGGTGCCAAGGTGGCTCAGTCGGTTAAGTGTTCGACTCTTGATTTCTGCCCAGGTCATGATCTCATGGTGTGAAATTGAGCCCTGTGTTGGGCTCTGCACTGATTGTGGAGCTGGCTTGGGATTTCCTTTCTCCTCTCTCTGCCCCTCCCCCACTCCCCACTTGTTCTCTCTGTCTCTCTCAAAAATAAATAAACATTAACAAAAAATACAAATGCTGTTTAAAAAAAAGTTCTATTGGACAGTGCTATAAGCCTATATTTCCTGTAAACTAGAAGTAGGTCTACAGCCTTTTTAGATTCAGGGTAAACATTTTTGCAAAGAAAACTTAATAGATGACATAATGTACTTCACATTATATCACCCTGGAGCCATATCAGGTTAGAGTGTGTCACTATTAATTATGCTGGGTTGGGGATGCCTGGGTGGCTCAGTCGGTTAAGCATCCGACTTCGGCTCAGGTCATGATCTCACAAGTTCGAGAGTTTGAGCCCTGCCTGGGGCTCTGTGCTGACAGCTCAGAGCCTGGAGCATGCTTCAGATTCTGTCTCCCTCTCTCTCTGCCCCTCACCCCCTCACATTCTGTCTCTTTCCCTCTCTCTCAAAAATAAACATTAAAAAAAATTTTTTTTTAAAGATTTAAATTATGCTGAGTTGGATTGCTTGGTTAAGGTGGTAACCAATGTCTCTAAAATATAGAAGTAAAATATAGAAGTACATTTTCCCTTTGTAGTTAGTATCATCTGGAGATGACATCAAAAGTCTCAAAATAGTTTTTCCTGATATTTATTATGGCATTTAGCATTTCCTTAGGTACTCATCTTAAACCATACTAGGTTTTGGTATTTGATATAATGATTAAAAAAAAATGGACTGTGTCTTAGTGTCTACAACTTATAGACAATAGTGGGCACATTAAAAACTGTCTAAGAATATGGGGCGGCTGGGTAGTTCAGTCAGTTAAGCATCCAACTTCAGCTCAGGTCATGATCTCCCAGTTTGTGGGTTTGAGCCCCGCATCAGGCTCTGTGCTGACAGCTCAGGGCCTGGAGCCTGCTTCAGATTCTGTGTCTCCCTCTCTCTCTGCCCCTCCCCCCTCTCAAAAATGAATAAACGTTTAAAAATTAATTTAAAAGACAGTCTAAGAATATAAAGTAACAGGAAGTGCAAATGAGTATGGTTGAAAAACCAAGAGAAGTGAATCCGGGATTATAAGGTAGAGCCTTAGTAGGGAAAACAGATTTGGTTCAGGATTTGTAGAGGTGAGTCTGGGATGGCATTGTGCAAAAAGTGACAGAGAAAGGGGAAGCGACGGTAAGTGAAAGCACAGGGTGAGAAATAATCGCACACCAAGGAAAGATTTCATCTTAAATGACCAAAATTTGAAAAGAATATCTCCTGGTGTCAATCAAGTTTCTGGAGAGCTGAGGTTTGAGAAGTGACTACCTGAGAAAACAAAATGGCTTCCAAGGCAGTGGTTCCCAGCCCTGGTTCCCTAAATGACAGGGAGCTGGACAGCTAGTTGTTCCTCGTGTTTCCCAAAACCTAAATAAAACTGAACATTTGCTAGCAACAGTGCTGCCCAACTATATAAAAAACATTGGCTTAAAAGCAAAACAAATGTGCTTTGTAAAAAAATTCAAGCAGAAATATATAAAAGTAAAAGGTTTAACGTGCACACGCGTGTACATACACACACAGCCCATTATGCCAATTCACTACCCCAGAATAACTAGACTGATTTGGTGAATATAATGCCAGAGCAGAGCTTTTTCTAAACATTTGCAAATGTATGCACAGAAATATTAGCTCATATCGTTGGGGGTATGGCTGTATCATGATTTCACCATTCCCTTTATGATAGATATTCAGATTGTTCCCAGTTTGCCCTATTACACAATGCTTAATTGAATATCATTGCATTTGTTTCTTGCTCAAGTGCCTTTAAAGCATTTTTGGTATAGAAAATCAATATATTAATTCTAGTAATTTCATGAAAAAATAAACTAATTACTGAGCTTATGAATGTAGTTTGGTAGGAAAAGTATCTCCAGACTGTTCCATGGAGGTGGGAGAAGGGACATGAAGGGTGTTCAGTGCTGCCCAAAGGGGACACTACAGCAATTTGTCTTGGTCCTCATTCTTTGCAGTGAGTGGAGATAGCAGGTTCGCAGGATGAGCCGTTGGCTAGTGTGGACTAGGTGGGAAGGGGATTGGAGGAGGGCCAGCAGAGGGGGTGAGTGACAGTGAGAGCTGAAGGTTAACATCTTGGACTTCAGTTGCCCTCGCTGCCCCTCACGCGTTTCAGTAAAGATTTACGTTTACTGCCTTTCCTTCATTCTTTTGCGGGCATATCTTTCTTCACTTGTCTTTTACTACATCTGATCAAGAACTAAGTCTTGCTGATTCTTCCTCAATAATAAGAAACAAAGTATATCACCTCCAGAGCTCAGGATAGGATTGTTCTTTTTTTTTTCTTTTAATAATTATTTATTTTTGAGAGAGAGAGAGAGAATGAGAACGCACAAGTGGGGGATGGGTAGACAGAAAGGGAGACACAGAATCCGAAGCAGGTTTCAGGCTCTCAACTGTCAGCACAGAGCTGAATGCAGGGCTTGAACTCACAGACCACAAGATCATGACCTGAGTGGAAGTCGGATGCTTAATCGACTGAGCCACCCAGGCGCCCCTAGGATTGTTCTCCTTAAGGAAACTCTGGGGCTCTTGGACAAACTAAACCTGTTCCTTCAAGGTTCTCTATGAAGGGTGACTATCCAGGTCTCTGGGGCAGCCACCCTGCATTTTCCCTCAGCCACCACAAAGAAGAAATACAGTGCCCCCTTAGAGCCCAGTCTGATGATCCCCAAAGGAGAAAGGAATCCCTGACATCCACCCCCCTCAGTGGGGCCCCTCACCCTGTGAACAGTCCCTCCGCATTACCCATCTTGAAGGACCTGAGCTAGGTTTTGTTAAAGGAACTGGTAGGTCAGGGTACCTGGGTGGCTCTGTCAGTTGAGCATCCGACTTCAGCTCAGGTTCTGATCTCACAAGTTCGAGAGTTTGAGCCCTGCCTGGGGCTCTGTGCTGACAGCTCAGAGCCTGGAGCCTTGGATTCTGTGTCTCTCTGTCTCTGCCTGTCTCCCACTTGTGCTCTGTCTCTTTCTCTCTCTCTCAAATAAATGTTAAAAAAAAATTATATGTTACTAAAAAAAGGAATTGGTAGGTCTTTTCATACCTTAAGACAGTGAAAACGTAAGAGGCAACTGATAATGGACAAGATTAGCAATCTCTAGAAATAATTTACCAAGAAAAGTGGTATGTCGTCGATGGGGTATCTGGGTGACTCGGTTAAGCCTTAGACTCTTGATTTCGGCTCAGATCATGATCTCACGATTTGCGAGTTTGAACCCCTCATTGGGCTAAGTGCTGACAGTGCAGAGCCTGCTTGGGATTCTCCCTCTGTCTGCCCCCCCCCCCAATAAATAAATAAACTTAAAAAAATTAAAAAAAAAACAGTAAAAATGGTATGTATTTGAGTGGCTGAGGTCTAGCCTAAGTGGCTTTCCTAGTCTCAGAAAAATACAGTGAAATTTAGAGACACTTAAGTGTACCAAGCCTGGCTGAAGAAAGAATGTATAATGAAAAGTAAACAATTAGCCCAGAGTTTAGAAAAGGGTTATCCAAAGAGCAAGGTCAGGGCTCTCCCAAGTAACGGAACCTATGATTATATGATTATATTATATTAATATGTATGTTATATTATTATATTTATTATATTATATTAATTAGATAAAAAGATTTATTTTAAGGAATTGGCTCATATGATTGTGGGGCTGGCAATTCTGAAATTTATAGCGCAGGCTGTAGGCAGGAAACTCTGGCAGAAGTGATGCTCCTGTCTTGAGGCAGAATTTCTTCTTCAGCGGGAAACCTCAGTTTTTGCTCTAAAGGCCTTAAACTGGGGCACTTGGCTCAGTCAGTTGAGCATACAACTCTTGGTTTCAGCTCAGATCATGATCCCAGGATTGTGGGATTGAGTCCCACATCAGGCTCTGTGCTGCACTTGGAGCCTGCTTGAGATTCTCTCTCTCTCTCTCTCTCTCTCTCTCTCTCTCTCTCTCTCTCTCTCTCTCTTTCTCTGTTAAAATAAATAAAATTTAAAGAAAAGTCTTCCAGGAGCACCTGGGTGGCTCAGTTGGTTAAGTGTCCGACTTCAGCTTAGGTCATGATCTCACAGTTCATGAGTTTGAGCCCCACATTGGCCTCTCTGCTGTCATCACAGAGCCCACTTTGGATCTTCTGTCCCCCTTTCTCTCTGCCCTCCTCCACTCATTCTCTCTCAATAAATAAATAAACTTTAAAAATGTCTTCCATATAATATAAACACATTTATTACAGAAAATTTGGAAAATACCACTTTTTTCCCACATATCAAAGTCATTCTGTGTATACAGTTTGTAATCTGTGTCACAGAATAGCATATCATTGAGTGGTCCTCCATGCTATTAAATTTTCTCTGGCAACATTGATTTTAATGGCTGCTTAAGATTTCATTGCATGGATGATTTATTTAACCATACCCCTATAGGGTATCCAAGTTGTTGTTTTACATTCTTTGTAATCATAAAAAAAATGCTACACTAAGCATTTCTCTTAATTAATCTTTGTCCTAGTTTGGAAAGATTGTCTAAGATAGTAGGATAGCTTTCTAGAAGGAAAATTATAGATGATATATCTTAAGGTTAAGATCGAAGGCTCTAGAGTCTGTTGACCTGAGTTTGTACCCCATTTAAACTCTTTCTTAGAGGGGCAGCTCACTTAATCTTTCTAAGACTGAAAGAATAATATTTCCTACCTCACAGCGTTCTTATAAATGTGGAATGCTTTTCATAGAACCTGACACAAAAGAAGGGCTCAGTAATTGTTAGCTGTTTTTATTATTACAAATAAAATCATTTTTAATCACAAACATGTACACACATACAACTGGTCTGTTTCTGGACTATTGGTTTAGCTCTTTTATTCTCTCTATTCTTATACCAACTGCACATTGTGTCTCTTTATTTATACATTGCTTATTTCATAAAGGGGTTTGAGGTAAAGGGCTAAAACTATAGAATAAATTCCTTCACTCTCCTCTTTTTTAAAATTTTCTTTGCTTTTCTTGTCTGATTTTTATACAGATGAACAGTGGAATCATTTTGTCAAGTAACAAAAGATTCCATTAGAATTGTGATTGAATGTTGTAAAAGTGAGAAATTAATTTTGTAAGAATTGACATCTTTATGAGATTCATTTTTTGTAAGAACACGGCTGTCTCCTTTTTTTTCTCTTTCATTGTATCAGCAAAACTTTGTAGTTTTCTTCTTTTTTTAATGTTTATTTATTTATTTAGAGAGAGAGAGTGTGTGCAAGCAGGGGAGGGGCAGAGAGAGGAGAGAGAATTCCAAGCAGTCTCCACGCTGTCAGTGCAGAGCCTGACATGGGGCTTGATCTCATGAACCTGAACTGAAATCAAGAGTTGGATGCTTAACCAACTGAGCCACTCAGGTGCCCCTATTGTTTTCTTTATATAGGTTCCTCACATTTTTCAGTAAGGTTACAACTAAGTATTTTATAGCAGTGTTATTGTTACCACTGTGAATGGGGAAAATACTAATCACGGTATTTTTTTTTTTAATTTTTTAACATTTATTTATTTTTGAGACAGAGAGAGAGCATGAACAGGGAAGGGTCAGAGAAAGAGGGAGACACAGAATCCAAAACAGGCTCCAGGCTGTGGGCTGTCAGCACAGAGCCCGACGCGGGGCTCAAACCCACGGACCACGAGATCATGACCTGAGCAGAAGTCGGACGCTTAACCGACTGAGCCACCCAGGCGCCTCCTAATCACAATATTGAAGGCTTACTATGTGCAGGAAAGTGTGTTGCTATTTTAATTAATTTAAACTGAACTAATCATCAGGGTGCCTGGGTGGCTCAGTCAGTTGAGCACTGATTCTTGATTTCGGCTCAGGTCATGATCTCATGGTTCTTGAGTTGGAGCCCTGAGTCATTGGGCTTTGTCAGCACAGAGCCTGCTTGGGATTTCTCTCTCCCTCTCTCTCTCTCTCTCTCTGCCCCTCCCCTGCTTGCTCTCTCTCAGAATAAATAAACATTTAAACTTAACTAATTCTCAATAGATAAAAACTGTTATTTACATTCCCATCTTATGGATGAGGAAACCGAGGCCAGAGATGTTTATGCTCATGTGGCTAGTAAATGGAAGAACAGAACTTTAATCTCTTTCCATCTGGCTCCATAGTCCCGTCTTTTTTTATATATATAAAGATTTTATTATTTTTTTAAATT
This sequence comes from Felis catus, assembly GCF_018350175.1. Taxonomy (NCBI): domain Eukaryota; kingdom Metazoa; phylum Chordata; class Mammalia; order Carnivora; family Felidae; genus Felis; species Felis catus. The sequence goes on along the minus strand of NC_058373.1, from coordinate 73,488,749 downwards.
TTAATGCTTATTTAGTTTTGAGAGAGAGAGAGAAGAAGCACAAGTGGTGGGGGTGGGGGGCAAAGAGGGAGACACAGAATCCAAAGCAGGCTCCAGGCTCTCAGCTGTCAGCATAGAGCCTGACGCAGGGCTTGAACCCATGAACTGTGAGATCATGACCGCTAAAGTCAGATGCTTCACTAACTGAGCCACCTAGGTACTCCCAAAATTTTATTTTTAAGTAATCTCTGTAACCACGGTCGGTCTTGAACCCACAATCCCACAAAAGTCATATGCTCCACTGACTGAGCCAGCCAGGCACCTCTTCACAGTCCATAATCTTAACTATCATGTTTTTGGGATATTTTTTATTAATTATGTCTTCTAACTGGTTATTCTCAGCATTTAAAAGGCTACAGGAGGGAGGGAGACACGGAATCCAAAGCAGGCTCCAGTCTCTGAGCTGTCAGCACAAAGCCAGACGCCGGATTTGAACTCACAGACCGCAACCGCAAGATCATGACCTGAGCTGAAGTCAGACACTTAACCAACTGAGCCACTCAGGTGCCCCCTCCCCTTTTTTTTTCAGTTCTCATCATTTTAAAATAGATTCTTACGGATTTTCTATGTATACAATTATATCATCTGCAAACAGTGATAAATTTGCTTCTCTCTTTCCAAAAGCTATAACCCCTTTTTCAAATTTCCAGCCTATTTTATTTGATTTTTCAGAATAATATTAAATAACACAGTGATGAAAGTAGACATTCTTTTTTTTACATAAACTGTTGACTTCATGTATATAAATACATGTGTTTATATATGAAGAATATTAACACGATTAGGAGTGTTTACAGAAAATGGAATTGATTTGCCACATTCTCTTTGGTGACTATTAAAAAATGATCAAATTTTTTTTGTTTGGTTTATTTTGACCTTTTATATAAATAAATTTCCTAATACCTAATCTTGTCTTAAATCCTGAGATTAAGCTCTAATTGGTTGTGGTATATAATTATTATATTAATATACTGTTGACCTTTATGTATTAATCTTAAATATTTTTTATTTTTACATTTATGTGCAGCATAAGTGAGATTTGTCTATAGGGTTTTTTTGAGGGGGTGCTATTTCTGACAGGTTTTGATATTAGGTATATTCTGGCTTCGTAAACAAATTGGGTAGTTTTCCATCTTTTTCTATGTTCCAGAACAGTTTCTACTTTCTATTCATTTTGACAGATAAACACTGTATAATAGAGATGACAAGGAAGAGAATGCAAATCGGCACAGATTATTTTGCCTCAGTAACTCCGCCACTTTTGTAGCTGTAGGACAGCCTTGATTGTACAGGCGCAATTTGGAGCAGTAGGAGGGTCAAACGGTCCATTATTTTGGTGTTGAAGAGTGTAGCTGGCTGGGCAGGCACAGAGGTGAGTGAAGGGGTCCTGGGGAGGGAGGCAAGTGCTGAGGGAGGAGCTGAGCACCAGAGATGAAAGGAGCATTTACAATGGGCTGGAGGTGTTTAAACAAGGTCACAAAAACAGGATCAGGTAGAAGAACTGGGCCTGAAGGTGAGGAATGCCAGGCAGGGTTAGGGATGGTGTGGAAGGGTGGGGGTGGGGGGGGGGGTAAGGAGAGAATTATCTGGGAGAGGATACTGTTTCCTTTCCAGAGGAGTTTCCAGTGCTTTGCCTGTTGGTCACTGGCTCCTGTTGGGAGAAAATAATATTGTATCTGCCCCACTGTCCTACCATCTCCCTACCCTCATCTCAGCAAAGGCTTGGATCTGGAGGCCTTCTGTCAGTGACTTACATGTTTCTGAGCACAAGAGTTCAGCACGGAGGGCAGGGCAGAGGGAGTCAGAACAGAAGACAGACTTTGCCAGCTCTGACTTTATGCTTAGGGCCAAGTCCTTGACAAAGTTCTCTGTATCTTTTTCACTCCTTGCCTTCTGCTTCTCTCTGGTTCATATAGATAGACCCATAGTATTTGCTGTATTTTTTTTTTAAGTCACAGGTAAGTGCTGCAGGAAAGACTGGGAACAACATGGTATGGAATTATTGTGAGCTGTTCAGCATCATGCTTGCCTTAGAGCTGAGGCCATCTTGAATGAAAAACCAAAGACATTACAGAGAATTGAAATGCAGCCCATGTGAATTTATTTTAAGGCCAAACAAATTCCAAGCCCTTTTTACACATATTCTTTTGAAAATTATTTTAATGATGGCAAAACTGACATTACTGTTTTATAGATTTTCCTCTCTCTCTCTCTCTTACTCATGGATGGGTTAGTTAACAACCAACAGCCAAGAGCAGCCACCAGCTTGACATCAGGAGGAAGATGCCAGGAGCACAGATGGTCCACAACCCAGATAATTAGCTTCCGAAGAAGAAACCACATCTCATAAGTCTTCTCTGAATGTAGAGCTTGGTTGGGCACAGCTGGGGCAGAGAACAAGCAGGCCCCCTGAAAACTCTTCTTTACCTCTTAAAATGTTGGTAGAGCACTCACCCACTTCCTGTGGACAACCACCTACTCATAAGACCTGCAGGGAAGAATTCCAAATAAATATTGTTGACACTCCACCCTAAAGGAGGGTCAGCGGAACTCTCTACTCCTTAAGTGTGGGATGCACATGGTGACTTCCTCCCAAAGAGCACAGGATGGGAGGGGGTGAGGAGAGTGTAATTTTACAGTGGAGGAACCTGATAAATACTACTCTTGCCAGGTGATAAAGGTCAACATCAACAGTCATAAATTATGTTGATAGTATGTACTATTGATATATTATGAAAATGATACTTCACCTCTGTGATCTTCCTCCCCAAACCCATAATCCCAGTCTAATCATGAGAAAACAATCAGACAAACTAAATTCCAACAGAGGGGCATCCTATAGTATGCCTGACCAGTACTTCTCAAAACTATCAAGGCCATCAAAAACAAGGAACAACTGAGAAACTTGTCACAGCCCAGAGGAGCCTAAGGAGACATGACAACTATATGTAACACAGTATTCTGGATTGGATCTTGTAACAGAAAGAGGACATTAGGTAAACACTAAGGAAATCTGAATAAACTATGGACTTTGATAATAATAATTTATCAATATTGGTCCCTGAATTATAATAAATGTACCATACATGTGAAGATCTTAATAACAAAGAGAGCTCTGGGGAGGCACATGGGAACTCACTGTACTATCTGCTCAATCATTCTGTAAATCTAAAACTGTTTTAGCAAATAAAGTGCTAGGGGTGCCTGGGTGGCTCAGCCGGTTAAGGGTCCGAATCTTGATCTCCACCCAGGTCATGATCTCATGATTGGTGAGTCAGAGCCCCAAATGGGGCTCTGTGTTGATGGTGTGGAGCCTGCTTGGAATTCTCTCCCCCTCTCTCTCTCTGCCCCTTCCCTGCTTGTGCTCTCTTTCTCAAAATAGATAAATAAACTTAAGCAAAGAAATAAAGTCTACTAGTAGTAGTTTGTAGTAGGTGTACTAGTAATGATGGGACAAAAGCACTTCCAACCACTTGAGGCTTTTTGTATGCCTTTTCTTAGTTGTTTGGCTTTTTGACTTTCGTCCTTCTGGAGCATTTATCGTTGCACCCAGAGCTCTTTAGAGCTTATCCTATCCACACCCTTTCCATGTTTCCAAGGACTTTGTCCCCAACGGTCCAGGATGATCTCATTCAGTCTCGTGGCTTTCATCACTACCTCTCTTCTGGCATTTCTAAATCTTCTCTGGTTCAGATCAGATCACTCACTGTTCATCCAACTCTCTATTACACAGCGCCCCCTAGGCGCCCAATCAATTCAGCACTTCTAAACCCGAACTTTGATTCTCCCTAAACCCGCTTCTCTCCTTTCTTGTTTCACTCACAGAGGCCAGAACCCAGACTCCTCTTTCCTGGAGCCCTGCGAAGCAGTCCCTAAGTTCTGCCAACGCCTCCTTCTTCGGGCTTTTTGCACTGTGTTCTCTTTTCCATCCCTGCTCCCAGGCCCTCAACACCTCTGGGCTCCCCGCCTTCAGGTATTCCCTTTCTCCTCCCCGTGTCTTCCCTTGCTTCATTCCTCTGCTTCTTTCCATCCCTCTAACAAGAGTGTATATATTTTCCCAGGCCTCCTCCAGGCACTTCATGACTCCTCTTCGCTGTAATCCCTTACCACGAATGTGTGAGTGTGTGTGTTTACCTTTTGTGTTGAGATATAAAATCACAAGGAATTAGTGGCTGAGTTTCCACAATCTATTTGTAAATATACGAAGGCCCATACAAAGCCCATTTTAAGAGCACCAGCCATTAACTCAATTCTCTTGCTTAGATGGACCTAAGCAAGTAGTGACACAAGAGTCATTTCTGAATTAGGTAACGGAAAAAGCTGACATAAGATGGCTGCAGAACTCAGTCAAATTAAGACCTATAAAACGAAGCTGCGAAAAGATAAAAGAGGAAACTTCTAAGAGTGTAAGGAAAGGAAGGGAGATTTAAAAGATTTTGCTTAAGGCCGTGTCGCATGCGATGCAATAAAGGAGTCTCAGTCCCGCCGAGCCAGCCAGGAGTCGAACCTGGAATCTTCTGATCCGTAGTCAGACGCGTTATCCATTGCGCCACTGGCCCTGAGACAATTACACTCGACTCAATGATGACACTTCAAGCTTATATTGCAGGGTTTCATGGGACGTGTAGTCCTTTGACGGAGTTCTATGAATGCACGAAGCATTCTGGGAGATTGAAATTCGTCGAGAACCAGACCCTGAGATTGGTGGATCTTCCGGAGCCACGCCGTAAGCCACTGTGCAGCCCGCGGATTGGCGGGAGGAGCCACTCCCCACCCCTCCGCCTCTCGCTCTGAAGCCGTGGAAGACGCTCTGGTTGTTAGGGCGACTCATCCCGCCTTCCGGGGGCTTTTTTCTGGCTTTTTGATTGGCTGCTAATACCAAGGAATCCCGGCGTGGACAGCGCGAGGGAAAAGATGGCGGCGATGGCGGTCGGAGGTGCCGGTGGGAGCCGCGTGTCCAGCGGCAGGGACCTGAATTGCGTCCCCGAAATAGCTGACACTTTGGGGGCTGTGGCCAAGCAGGGGTGAGGGCCCAGACCTCTGCAAGCGGAATGCGGGCTCCGAACTCGGGGACGAAGGGGGGACAGACTAGTCATCCCCGAGAAGCAGGGGTGAGGGGGTCGGAGTAAGATTAGGGCGGGAGAAACCATTACTCCTTGCGGGTGGGTGGAGAGCCTTAGGCTCTGGGGCGTAAGAAAAAAAAAAAAACAAACTTATTGGAGGTGTGTGGTCACTGAGCCCCAAAGTCGGGGGAGTTGTCAGGTAAACTCGAAAAGGGAACATACAGATCTCCAAGGCCCTGGAGAGCGGGATTACAGTCTGAGAGTGGGAGGGAGAGTCGGGGGGCTAGAGAGAGAAGAGGTAAATCTTAAGGGGGAAGGCATGGGCGATACTGGGGCAAATCTGGATGTGATGATCCTGGAAAACCGGTGACAGCAGAGTAGAAATCCACTTGGGGTGGATTTTTATCTTCTCTCCTTGTCTTTTCCATGCCTGTGTTTTGGGGAGAAATTGAGGCACAGTGCAGCGGAAGTGATCTGCCCCAAGGTGGGCTGAACTCAGCAGTCCCGTCGGGTGACTGATGGCAGCTGAGAGGGTTGTGCAGAATTGAGATAGCCTAATCCAGTTGCTTGGATTTCTGGGCACTGCTGCTCTCTTTACATGACGATTCTGGGTCTGTCGCGGTTGTAGGTTTGATTTCCTCTGCATGCCTGTCTTCCACCCGCGTTTCAAGAGGGAGTTCACTCAGGAACCTGCTAAGAATCGGCCGGGCCCCCAGACACGATCAGACCTACTGCTGTCAGGAAGGGGTAGGGACCATCCCATATGCCCCTTAATTATTAGAGGCAGTAACAACTTCTGCTTTAACAGTGCCCTCATTCTCCTCCTTTCCTGACTTGGATATATTGGTTAGTCCTGGGACACAGATAACTCTTGTTTTCTTGCTTACCTGCTAAAAGCTGTAGTCTATTCTGCATCAGGCTATCCCATATCTGTGATAGAAAAAGTCTTTTATCTCTCATCTCTACTCTTTATTCCCTGTTAAGAACTAGAAATTGAACAAGTAAAGTGCTGACCCTCATTTAGTCTTTGTCTTTCTTGGATGGGGGGAGTGCAGACTGGAATACGCTAATTGTGGGAAAGCTTTCTCCATGGATTCGTCCAGACTCAAAAGTGGAGAAGATCCGCAGGAACTCCGAGGCGGTAAGACTGTTTCACCAATCCAATGGATTTGTCTAGAGGTCAGGTTCATAACCACGCTGGGTACAAAGAGCATTTTTTTTTTTTTTCTCCCATAACTTAGTAAATCTAATATAATTCAATTAAAGCTAATTGGATTCCTAGCTCTTAACCTTTTCCTCTTGATCTCCATTCCAGGCCATGTTACAGGAGCTGAATTTTGGGGCATATTTGGGTCTTCCAGCTTTCCTGCTGCCCCTAAATCAGGAAGATAACACAAACTTGGCCAGGGTTTTGACCAACCACATCCACACTGGCCACCACTCCTCCATGGTATGGCTAAGGGCCTCCCTTTCTGCTGCATGTTATGATAGTCTGCTAGGTATTTTCTTGTTCCTAGCCATTGAGTAAAGAGTGCATTTGGGAGAACTGACATGTCAGTACTGCCTACCAGCATCTAAAAGTGGTAAGCAGACTGTTATAAAATATATAGAATGTATAGTTATTTCTAGAAACTTACAGTTGCAATAAAGGACAAGGCAGGTATTTACATAAGGATATACACAAGGTAAGTGTACATGTGCATATAACCACAAGTTGGGAAAAACATAAAAGGATTAACTTGTGAGCTGGATCAAGATTTTTCTTTTTTTGAAGTTTATTTTGAGAGAGCAAGCACGAGTGGGGAAGGGGCAGAGAGAGAGGGAGAGAGAATCTGAAGCAGGCTCTGTACTATCAACGCAGAGCCTGACACGGAGCTCAATCTCACAACTGTGAGCCGAAATCAAGAGTGGGATGCTTAACTGAGCCACCCAGGTGCCCTGTGGATCAAGATATTTTTAATTGAAGGAAGCTTTCTGGACCTAGTGAGTTCCAAAGAGTTCTAAATAGAGTACTTGTTCATGTGCAGTTCTGGATGCGGGTACCCTTGGTGGCCCCAGAGGACCTGAGAGATGATATAATTGAGAATGCACCAAGTACACACACAGAGGAGTACAGTGGAGAGGAGAAGACATGGATGTGGTATGTCTCCTTTTGCTGCTGTGCCAGGGCAAAGGGGAGGATAAGGGGAGGTACAGGGTGGAGCCTGTAGGGAGGTCTCCTCGAGCTGTGGTAATTGGTGAGCTATATATATTTGACTGTATTTTTCTGTATTTGACCCCGACAGGTGGCACAACTTCCGGACCTTGTGTGACTATAGCAAGAGGATTGCGGTGGGTAAGTCCACAAGGGTACTGGGATAGGTATCCCTTCTCTGACCTCCTGCGAGTAAGAATTAGGAGTTTTGGGGGCACCTGGGTGGCTCAGTTGGTTAAGCATCCGACTTCGGCTCAGGTCATGATCTCATAGTTTGTGAGATTGGGCTCTGCTATCAGCACAGAGCTCACTTCAGATCCTCTGTCTCCCTCTCTCTCTGCTTTTCCCCTGCACACACTCTCCCTCTCTCTTATATATATCTCTCTCAAAACTAAATAAATATTAAAAAAAAAAAAAGAATTAGGAGTTTTTGGAGATGCTAAGTGAAATTTGTGCATTTTTGATAACTATGTACTTCTGGTGACTTTACAGCTTGAAATACTTTTTTATTAAGTTTTGTTAAAATGAAGATTTTTTTTACTTTTTTTAATGTTTGTTTATTTATTTGAGAGAGAGAGAGAGAGAGCAAGCAGGGGAGGGGCAGAGGGAGAGAGAGAATCCTAAGCAGGCTCCTCGCTGTTAGTACAGAGCCCAATGCAGGGCTCAATCTCATGAACTATGAGATCATGACCTGATCTGAAATTAAGAGACGCTTAACTGACTGAGCCACACAGGCATCCCTGGTTTACTTTTTTTTCTTTTTTTTTCTTTTAAGCTATGTTAGTACACAGAACACTTCATTGTTATTTAGGGGGAAGACAAATGTCACTAATTGAATATCTGTGAAGCTAGATTGATAAGGGGGAGAAAATACCTTTCCCTTCTAGTTCTGAGAAACTTCCTCTTTGGTTCCCAGGAGGAGGGATTCCTTGATGATGATACACATTAGCCACCTTGGCACAGACACCTTATGGTGTGGAAAAACTAAAATTCATTTTTTATGTCCTCTTCTCCTTCTCTGCCTTCAACATAGATTTGACTTCCTTAAACCCAGAGACCTGTTGGAACCTGACCCGAGTGTCAAAATGGTTCCCAGTATGTCAGGCAATCTGGACTTTGCAGGGTCACCATGGAGATGGCATCCCTCAAAAGAGTTCCTCTTTTAGCTTGTGGAGCATCAGATTGATAATTCTGCCATTTTCATTTCAAAGTCAGGGTTGGCTTGTGAAAAGTTGTTTAACAACATGCTAAATGTGAAATGTCAACCCTTACTCTAAACTTTTCCTTGTTCAGGCACTTGGGTGGCTCAGTCGGTTAAGCGTCTGGCGTCAACTTAGGTCATGATCTCACGGTTCATGGGTTTGGGACCTACTTTGGGCTCTGTGCTGACAGCTCAGAGCCTGGAGCCCCCTTCGAGTTCTGTGTCTCCCTCTCTCTCTGCCCCTCTCCCCACTTGTGCTGTCTCTGTCTCTCAAAAATAAATAAAATATTAAAATTTCTTTAAACTTTTCCCTGTTCAGAGCATCAAATGAAGACTTCATTAGGTTTTATGAAATGGCTGACTTTGGTAGTCCATTAAAGAAAGGAGTTTGAAAGTTGGTGTATACTGTTAACATTGTCTGCCCATGTTCTGCCTGAAATACCATGATTGTTTATGAAAAGTATCTTTAATAAAGCTGGATACAGTTAAAAAAAAAAAATCAGGAGTTTCAGGGGCGCCTGGGTGGCTCAGTCGGTTAAGCAGCTGACTTCGGCTCAGGTCATGATCCTGCGGTCTGTGAGTTCGAGCCCCGCGTCGGGCTCTGTGCTGACAGCTCAGAGCCTGGAGCCTGTTTCAGATTCTGTGTCTCCCTCTCTCTGACCCTCCCCTGTTCATCCTCTGTCTCTCCCTGTCTCAAATTAAAAAAAAAAAAAAGTTTAAAAAAAAAAAAAGGAGTTTCATGTATACTAGGCTGCTGGGCAGTTTTGCTACTTTATGTCTCAGTAGGCCTTGCTCTTAAGGAGTAAACAGATGTTGCACAAAAAAGCAAGGAAAGCCTTCTTATATAGTAGTTAACTTTCTTTTCCCTCGTGTAGCTCTTGAAATTGGGGCTGACCTCCCATCTAACCATGTCATTGATCGTTGGCTTGGGGAGCCCATCAAAGCAGCCATTCTCCCCACCAGCATTTTCCTGACCAATAAGAAGGGATTTCCTGTTCTTTCTAAGATGCATCAGAGGCTGATCTTCCGGCTCCTCAAGGTGGGTGGTAGAAGGTTTCCAAAGATAGATACTCCAGCTAATCCTCTTGCCTTATTCACATGTGTGGTGCCTTTTTTTTTTCTGTGAGGCTGATTCTTTTCCTTTCTGGTTTCTGGGGAGCGATTTCATCAAAATTGGAGCTCTTGAGAACAAAGAGGCGAATGGGATGAGGAGCCCCAGAACATTTCAAAAGGAACCAAATCTCATGAGAACTTTGCAGAAGGTTTCATTTAAGATGTTACAGTGAGGATCGATGGGGCTGTTTGAGTCAGGATGATGCTTATATGGCATTAGAGGGCTTTATAAGTTTATTGAAGCTTCATGCTGTTGTGTTGATACGTGGAGATATCTGTTGAACTGGAAGACTGATCGTTTGGGCCTTATTTTACACCAGGGTTCTTTGGCCATAAGCCATAACAATATCCCAGAATCTTGGTTCGAGGACTGTACCTGATGGTCTGACTTCTCTCACAGCTGGAAGTGCAGTTCATCATCACAGGCACCAACCACCACTCAGAGAAGGAGTTCTGTTCTTACCTCCAGTACCTGGAATACTTGAGCCAGAACCGTCCTCCACCCAATGCTTACGAACTCTTTGCCAAGGGCTATGAAGACTATCTGCAGTCCCCACTCCAGGTGGGTCTGGAGTATTCTGAGAGGAGGGAGGTGTGGGAGAAGAGTCTCTGACCGTAGGTGCCCTAAAATCCTACCAGAGCTCAGGAAGCAGCGGGAAATTTTTTGGTATTCTGGTGTGTTGCCCTTGCCAGAAACTGGCTAACTTATTTTCCCTTTTTCCTCTCATTCGTCAGCCACTGATGGACAATCTGGAATCTCAGACATATGAAGTGTTTGAAAAGGACCCCATCAAATACTCTCAATATCAGCAGGTATAGTGTGGGTCTGGGTCAAGTACAGGGCCGGGATGTCCTGGGTGAAGATGGGATCATAGCCATGAGGTCTTTTCTCCTTCCTCCACCAGGCCATCTATAAATGTCTGTTAGATCGAGTGCCTGACGAAGAGAAGGATACCAATGTCCAGTGAGTGCTCTTGCCCACAATCCCAGAGATTTGCATACCTCTTCTCTATCTGCTAAGTCAGCTTGACCCTTCCTCTTTCTTAGGGTGCTAATGGTGTTGGGAGCAGGCCGGGGTCCTCTGGTAAATGCTTCTCTGAGGGCAGCCAAGCAGGCTGACCGGAGGATAAAGCTGTATGCTGTGGAGAAGAACCCAAATGCCGTGGTGACGTGAGTAGCAACCTCCTTGCTGGGAAGTTTGTCTCCAGTGCCAGTTTTTCTTACCAGTGTCCTCACTTGCATTATCTTTATTTTAGGCTAGAGAACTGGCAATTTGAAGAATGGGGAAGCCAGGTGACCGTCGTCTCATCGGACATGCGGGAATGGGTGGCTCCAGAGAAAGCAGACATCATCGTCAGTGAGCTTTTGGGCTCCTTTGCTGACAATGAACTGTCACCTGAGTGCCTGGATGGAGCCCAACACTTCTTAAAAGGTGCCTCTAGGCTGGGGTGTGCTGAGTAAGGGGAATGGATTCTCAGCTTGGAAGGCTGTGGCAGTTTGGGGGGCGGGGGCGGGTTGAGTGAGGCAGCAGCAGCCTAGGAGGAGGTGACAAGGTTTAAAGGAAGGTGGGTTGGACTTGGGTTATTGCCCTAGCAAATGAAGTAACTTCTCTGAACCTCACTGTTCACATCTGTAAAATGAGAGGAGTGGACTAGAGCAGATCCTCCTTAAGTCTGAGGTCTGTGGATTCCCTGAGCTGATGTAATATGTACCTTGGGCTTAGCTTTCATCCATATATCAAGGTTCTTTATGACCCTACAGAAGTTAAGAATCACTAGATTAGAATATCTTAGGTTCTTTCCAGTTTTAACCTGTGTCTCTGTAAGTTAACCTCAAAGTAGAATTTCTCATGAAAGGACCTAGACAAAACAGACCTAGACAGCTCCATGTTGTCACATGTGGTATGTTTTGATGTAGGAGGTTTGAACCTTCAGTTAGACGCACCATTTTCATCCCTTGGGAACTAATATGACCCTCCTACTCTCCAGATGATGGTGTGAGCATCCCTGGGGAGTATACCTCCTTTCTGGCTCCCATCTCCTCCTCCAAGCTGTATAATGAGGTCCGCGCCTGTCGGGAAAAGGACCGTGACCCTGAGGTAAAGAGCCACTGTCTTCTGGAGAGCTCTTTTCTCTTTAGTCATCTTCTTTTTCTACGTTAGCATCAACTGTTTTCTTGCACTGGAGAAGATGAAGTGATGGAGGAGCTGGGGATGTGGGAAAGCGAAAGTTGAAATGAAAATGTTATCCTTTTCTGTGTCCCTGAGGCTCAGGCTTCTTTTCCCGGGGAAGTAGGTGTGTCTTGCCTGTCTGCTCCAGCTCTTGCTTGGTCTCTCGGGACAGGCCCAGTTTGAGATGCCTTATGTGGTACGGCTGCACAACTTCCACCAGCTGTCAGCGCCCCAGCCCTGTTTTACCTTCAGCCATCCCAACAGAGGTGGGTTCCCGCCATGACTCTCCTCTGACTGGATGGGTGAGAGCTTACCTTTCTGGCTTCTTCTCTTGCTATCCTGGGTTTGCTCTGTCTAGGCTTCCCATCCTGTTTTTTGCTCTTGCTTTACCAAGTTGTCTAGAGCTTTTGGCCCCTTGTCATCCACATAACTCTTCCTTGACAGATCCTATGATTGACAACAACCGCTATTGCACCTTGGAGTTTCCTGTGGAGGTGAACACAGTGCTACATGGCTTTGCAGGCTACTTTGAAACTGTGCTTTATCAGGACATCACCCTGAGTGAGTGTCTGGGGCAGTGGATGGCAGGGCATGAGTATGTTACGTGGGCAGTTTTGTTAATGTTTCATTTAGATGCACAGGGAGCCCAAGAATCAATGAATGGGGATCTTTGATTACTTGTTTCTCTGTTCACAGAAGACACGCCCCTCAACCCAGGCAAAAAGCAGAGTCACAGAGACCTCAATGTTTTCATTATTTTTTCAAACAGGTATCCGTCCAGAAACTCACTCTCCTGGGATGTTCTCATGGTTTCCCATCCTCTTCCCTATTAAGGTAGGAATCACCTTTAATACTCCATGGGTTAAGGAGTAACTTTTGCCATTGGTGTTCTGCCCTTTCCCTGCTCTCAAGAGGATGCTTGAGTATGACCCATGTTCTGCTACTCCCACATGTTCTTGGATCCCTGTTGTAGATGTTGAGATGTCTGCGGTGCCTGTCTCCTTAGCTTCCCCACATCTCCTCTGGCTCCTCTTCTGTCTAGTCTCTACCTTGAGCAAGAGTCATCTTTTAAAAGCCCAGATCTTGTCATATCTCTGTCCTGCTTAATACTGTTCATTGACCTCCCACTGCCATCAGGGGAAAGGTTTAACCTTGTAAGATGGTGTGATCTAGTTTTAGCTTGTCTTTTCAGCTGCTCTTCCCTTAGTTACATTGCATCAGCCCCCCTTTTTTTTTTTACTTGAAGTATAATTAACAAAGCAGTGTTATATTAGTTTCAGGTGTGCAACATAATGAATCAACAATTCTGTACATTACTCAATGCTCATCATGATTCTGTGGACCTTCTTTTGGTTTCTCTAATACCCTGTCTTCTTTCCTGCCTCAGGCTTTCACACCTCCTTTGCCTGGAAAGTTCTTTGTTCATCTCTTCACTCAGCTGACTTATATTCCAGGTCCCCTTAAACATTCCACTTGTCAGATAACTTTAACTGACTGCCTGAACTAGGTTCGCCTTGCCTCCTAGGTGCTCTTGTAGCGCAATGTTCTCTGCATGTTCATAGCACTCATCACACTTCTGATGGTTTGTTTAGTGTCTGATTGTTCAGATAATTCATTCTGAAAGACTTCAAATAAACTTCATGAGGGTTGGAATGTCATGTTTTATCCTTTTCTCTGCACACTTAGCTCAGTAGTACATTGCCACATACAATTCATTAGCTCCACCCTGAACCTCCCTGTCTTTCTTCTTACAGCAGCCCATTACGGTACGCGAAGGCCAGACCATCTGTGTCCGTTTCTGGCGGTGCAGCAATTCCAAGAAGGTGTGGTATGAGTGGGCTGTGACAGCACCAGTCTGTTCTGCTATTCATAACCCCACAGGCCGCTCATACACCATCGGCCTCTAGCCCTGCCTACAAGTGTTGAGACCTTGGAAGCAGCTTCAAGTTCTGCTCCTGTAGCACAGAAAGTGCAGTACATCTGTGGGCTGTGATTCCCCTTGCCCATCAGAGTGGAGCATTTCAGTCTGCTTTCCTGCCTTACATCAAGGTGGGCAAAGGATGAGAATTAATTGCAGGGCTCGAGCCACCAATCTGTGAAGACTTCAGGCCAGGGTGGGAGGAATTAGTGCTGGATCTGAAGCTACTCCAACAGGCATTCGGCCTCAAGTGCTCCCTGGAATAGCCCTGAGAACATGTGGATTGAACAAATTTTCAGCCCTTTTCCCTGCCCATCTCTGTTCCTGTTTTGATGGTTTTGTGTGGGAGGAAATACAAATAAAGTGAAGTTATAGCCTTTTCCTGCTCCAACCCTGTTGCCCCCTGCCTCTGCTTTCCCACACTTTACTTAAACCTAGGCATATTCAGATCTGTGCCCTTATGCAAGATTCAAAGCGCCCTAAAACTGTTCCCTATTCAGGAAGCTTAATGGTCACTCTTGGACTCCTGGCTGTAGGCCTTTTCGGCCAGCTGCAAAGAGGTCTTGTACATTAGGTCCTGTGATTAGGCTTTTCTCTGGGGATGAAATTTTGCCACTATGGAGAAAGATGTAGTAGTGAGTGAAGCCAGCTTCCCTTCCACTTTTCTGAGCTGCTGCACCACCAGCTCCTTTGCTACCTCTTGGAAGGGAAGCTGGAAGCCATCCAGGCATCGCCGGCAAGAAGGCACCTGTTTTGTTTGAATAAAATCACAAGGTGAGAGTTTGAAGTCCTAAGAGTCCAATTCTCCATTTTACAGAGGAGGAATCAAACTGATAGATACGAAGTTAGTATTCAAGACTGGAACACATCCTCTGACTCTGGCTCTCTTGATGTTATAACCAGCTATGTTTTTGGCAGCACGTATGGGGCAAGTGAAGTGTGGGGATTACGGAAGCCCTTGGAATGTGAGAATGGACCTTAGTTCCTTCTCTTTCTGGTTAGAGAGGGCTGAGTATTGCACCCACGGAGTCCCAGGAGAATCTTCCAGGTTTACTCTTGGAGTGGGAGGCGTGTGAGCTGTGGGACCAGGTAATGACGATATGACAGAATGTGAAAGAAGACAAATCTGTTACAAGACTTGTGTTTCCTGGGGCCAAAGCACTAAGGGCAAGAGGAGATGGTTGGGAGGGTTGTGTAGACAGCCAGCTCAGAATGGGGATGTGGAGTTCGGCATCCCTCCTGACGTGTGCCGCAGTGTCCCCAAAGCTGTCACAGGTAAGTCCGACGCAACCCTCGGCAAATCAAGAGTAGGGAGGGACTAGCAAAGAGGTCAATTGTACCTCTTTGCCGGCTCTGCCTGCCGGCGTTGGCCTGGAGCTCGGGAGCTGGGTAGGAAGTCATTCCCGCTGGTTCTTTGCCCGCATTCTCCGCCTTCCTCGAGTCGCCTACCAATGAGAGAGCTACGGGCGGGTCGCCGTAGGACGCTTCCACTTTCCCGTGTCTGGGAGAGGTTAGCCAATCAATGGGAACTTGATGGTTGCTAAGAAACATTTGAGTTTGGCTCCACCCATGCTTAGGGTTTTGGCCAATGAAAATTTAGACTTTGGACTGTTGCCGCGAAACCAGTGAGATTAGTTCCACCGCCTAAATGTTTCGGCGCCTGCGCAGATTGGGGAAAGTTCTGGAAGACAGCGGAGGTGCCGCCATTTTGCGGGAAGAGGAGAAGCTCCGACTGCAGTGCTGCTTTTACTGCTGAGACTCTGGAAAATAGCCCTGCTTCGCGCCCCCAACACACCCAAAGGAGCGGAGGAAACCGGGGCCCCCTGCGGGGACCCGGAACTGGTGAGAAACCCCGAAACCCGGTCCCTCCGCGACGTCACCTATGCGTGACGTCGCCGCACGGCGCCTCCCCCTGACGTCACAGGCAGAAAATGGCGTCAAGAGCAGAGTCAGGCAAACTTTTAAAAACAAACAAAGAAAAATTGTTTACTTTGATTTGGAAGTGTTCGCTACCTAAATGTAGCCCGCTGGCATGGATTTAGGGATCGGCACCCTCGTGGGTATATCTCTTAATGGTGAAGGTGCTGTCTTAAGGATCCCAGTGACTGATATCTTTCCAGGTCCCCTCTGCCCTGACGTTTAGGGTCGTCCATACCGGGGCGGTCTGACAGAGCTCGCAGGTTCGGGTTTCAGCTCTTAGTGCTACCACTCCGAGAGAGGCTAGGGAACTGAGATTTCTTCCTCAGTCTTCAGTCTCTGGAAGACTCGTGTTCACTCTGTCGCCTCGGGGCTTTCCCTCTTTTTTTAACCACACATTCCGTGGCTGTACCGGAGGATAGTGAGGCTTCATAAGAGGTTTTTAGCATGGGACACTGGCCCTCGCAGAGACCATGCCAGTCGGTTGCTTACAGTAAGGACCGTTTTTTGAAGTGTAGCCTTGGCTTGTTACGCAGCATGGGGAATGTTTTTTATCTTACTGCTCCTGTTCTTAATTAAGCTGTCTTCAGTTTGGAGGTGTTTGTGTCCAGCTCTGTGACTGTGGACCCAGGAGGTGATCACCCTTTGGGACTCAGCATGTGGTGAATTTTGCCTGAACTGAGCTGACAGTGGTTTTTCACTCTCTTTTGTCCCTTAAGCAGTGGGGCCTAAGTTAAGTGCTTGTTTGGGTCTTGACTGTGCGTTGATAGAGCCCCGAGACTTGCATGATTGTGGGCCCGCCCTTAATGCAGTCTTTGGAGCTGGGATGGACTAAGGCTCTTACAGTGTCTTAATGGATGGGATTGAATGGACTTTGACCCGTAATTTGGGACATGGGAAGAGTTTGAAAACTCCCAGTGTGAAAATGCATGGTGTTTGGGACTTTACTGCTTCTAGGATATCTGAAAAGATGCACCAAACCTAGTGAGATTTCATTTCAAAATGTGCTGGTGTTGTGTGTATCTTTGCTTAAAGGGATTCATTCATTTCTGAGTACCTGAGTGAAAACTTTACTTGATAGGTGGTGGTTCGTTTGTGGACTTAAGTGAAAGTTTTTGTGCGTTTAAGTAATTCCTACTCTGTACTAGCAGTCAACAGAGAGCAATTACTGAAATCCGAAGCATTTCATTTGGGGAGGAAAAAGATTGTAAAAATATAAAGAGGAGCTGTATGACACCTAGAGAACTTGTATAGACCTGGCAGCCAAAATGACTGGAAGAAACAGAACATCAAAACCTTTAAAGAACCATTTTTCCACAATAGGCCAAATAGTATGTATTAAAATTAGCCAGGTTCCTAATATTTTGAAGTATATGCTGCCTCATACCTAGAAGACACATAATAAGGTGTGACTGAGGGGAGTAATTCTTTTGATAAACCTGTCAGAACAATCATTCTTCAGATGAGTATGTATTTAAAACTAGACATCTTGGGGTGCCTGGCTGGCTTAGTCTGTAGAGTGTGACTCTTGAACTCAGGGTTGTAAGTTTGAACACCATGTTAGACGTAGGGATTACTTAAAAATGAAATCTTAGGGACATCTGGGTGGCTCAGTCAGTTAAGCATCTGACTTCGACTCAAGTCATGACCTCACAGCTTGTGAGTTGGAGCCCCACATCAGACTCTGGTGCTAACAGCTCAGAGCCTGGAGCCTGCTTCAGATTCTGTGTCTCCTCTCTCTCTGCCCCTCCCTGGCTCGTACTGTCTCTTTCTCTCTCTCAGAAATAAATATTAAAAAATTTTTAAAAACCCCCCAAATCATAAATAAATAAATAAATAAATAAATAAATAAATAAATAAATAAATAAATCTAGACATATTAGAATGCTGTGTACTCTTCTTTTTAAAGTTCGGGGCGCCTGGGTTGCGCAGTCGGTTAAGCGTCCGACTTCAGCTCAGGTCACGATCTCACGGTCCGTCAGTTCGAGCCCCGCGTCAGGCTCTGGGCTGATGGCTCAGAGCCTGGAGCCTGTTTCCGATTCTGTGTCTCCCTCTCTCTCTGCCCCTCCCCCGTTCATGCTCTGTCTCTCTCTGTCCCAAAAATAAATAAACGTTAAAAAAAAAAATTTAAGATCTTTAAAGTTCTGGAAAACAGCATGGAGGTTCCTCAAAAAACTAAAAATAGAACTACCCAACGACCCAGCAATTGCACTACTAGGCATTTATCCACGGGATACAGGTGTGATCTTTTGAAGGGACACATGCACCGCCATGTTTATAGCACACTATCAACAGTAGCCAAAGTATGGAAAGAGCCCAAATGTCCATCGATGGATGAATGGGTAAAGAAAATGTGGTATATATATACAATGGAGTATTACTTGGCAATCAAAAAGAATGAAATCTTGCCATTTGCAACTACGTGGCTGGAGCTGGAGGGTATTGTGCAAAGTGAAATTAGTCAGAGAAAGACAAAAATCATATGACTTCACTCATATGAGGACTTTAAGAGACAAAACAGATGAACATAAAGGAAGGGAAACAAAAATAATGTAAAAACAGGGAGGGGGACAAAACAGAAGAGACTCACAAGTATGGAGAACAAACTGAGGGTTACTGGAGGGGTTGTGGGAGGGGGGATGGGCTAAATGGGTAAGGGGCACTAAGGAATCTACTCCTGAAATCATTGTTGCACTAAATGCTCATTTGGATATAAATTTTAAAAAATAAAAAATAAAATTAGAAAAATCTTTAAAGTTAAGTTATAAAATACAGGAGAGAGAGGTAATTTGATCGACTTGATAAGACATTAGACTTAGAGTCAGGGGACCTTAATCAAGAGTCAGCTCTTCCATTTGAGCTTTGTGGCTCTGGGCAGTTCATAAAACCTCAGTTTTTTTCATTGTGCATTGGGTCTGACAGCTGCCTGTGACATATATTACCTTTGGTTGTTAAACAAACGTATGATGTTACTTATAGTAAGCAGTTGAGTTCACCGGTTTTTAGACACAGCTGTTTAATCTTGATTTGAATTCCATTTTAAGTCTTAAATTTGTCTCCAAGTAATTTTTTTCTTTTTTTAACTTTTTTTTAAGTTTATGTAAAAAAATTTTTTTTAATGTTTATTTATTATTGAGAGACAGAGAGAAACAGGGCATAAGAAGGGAAGGGGCAGAGAGGGAGACACAGAATCCAAAACACGCTCCAGGCTCCGAGCTGTCAGCACAGAGCTAGTCGCAGGGCTTGAATTCATGAATCATGACATTATGACCTAGGCTGAAGTCAGATGCTCACCCAACTGAGCCACCCAGGCGCCCCAAAGTTTATTTATTTTTGAGAGAGAGGGAGAGAGAGAGAATCCCAAGCAGACTCTGCACTCTTGGCACAGATCCTGATGTGGGTCTTGAACTCACAAACCTCAAGATCATGACCTGAGTTGAAACCAAGAGTCATACGCTTAACAGACTGAGCCACCCAGGTGCCCATAGCTCCAAGTAATTTTTATTTTATTGTTTTGCTCTTTCCAAGAATCTTGTTTCTGAAACAAGCTTAGTTCAGTGCCTAGCAATATCAGGTACTGTAAATGACAAATGGAACGATTAATTTTATTTTTGCATCACTTAGTTTATATTAGTATGTTTAATTGTTAAGTCATCAAAATAGGCTGTGGGCTTTGAGGGCAACAAGGACAGCATCATTGGATAATGCATTAGCTCCTTTAAAGAGGACAAAGCTCTTGGGGATATGGAAAGTCTGGTTATGATTAGCTTCCTTGTACAGAAATTCTTCAGATTAGTTGGAGGGTTGTGTTTTTTTTGTCAGATTTACTGAGATATAATTGACCTAAAATAAAACTGTACACATTAAAGTGTACAATTTGATGTTTAAACACCCATGAAACCAACACCCCCAAAAGTTTCCTCTGCCCTTTTATAATTCTTTCTTCCTTTCCCCTGCCCACCTCGTCCATCCCTAGGCAACCACTCATCTGCTTTCTGCCAGTACAAGTTAGTTTGCATTTCCTAGAATTTTATATAAATGGAAGCATATGGTATATACTTTATCTGGTCTTATTTCTTTCACTCAGCATAATTATTTTGGAATTCATCCATATTCTATATATTGATAATTCCAGACCAGTATATTTTTTTTAATAGTTTAGCCTACTGATTTTATTTGATATCTTCTGGTTTTTGTTTTTGTTTTTTTTTAATTTGACAGGCCTGTGGTGGACAGTCTTGGGAAGGATGATTGCTAGGTGTGAAAGCTCGGGGGAGGCAGGAAGTCTTACCCTGCCTACCTAGACAGGCTTCAAAGTGGAATTAGTTAAGCCTGTCTTAATCATAATCTTTCTGAGTTACCTGAATTCTAGTTGCTGTTGTACGTGAGATACTTACTGATGAGTTGCCTAATTATTGATGTTTGAGTGGGGTATGTGGGGAGAAGAGCTTAGGGCAGATCTGCATTCTGGTGTTGTTTTGTCTTGTTCCTGATTTGTACTCTTTCACTTTTACCTTTTTATTGGAAACGTGTGTCTGTTTCTGTGATTGACGTGTAAGCCAGTTATATATACAGAATTTTGGAACTGTAGAATGGAGGCCTAGCGTCTACTATAAAATGAATAGTAATTTTGAATATCAACACTTTGTTGATATTCCGTATTGTAGTTTTGATATTCCGTATTGTAGGGTCCGTATTGTAGTTTCTTCCTACCTATTCAGTTTCCTTCTCAACCCTTGAGTTTTTCTGAGCCACAGAGCTGAACTAGTTAAGGTTTATAATGTACAAAAATAAACCTAGAGTAAGCAACAGCCAGGAAGATCCCTTTGGAATTCAAGAAACAGAACTGTATATTCTGAAGTCTGTTTCTTGGAGAAGGAAGGGAATGTGGGGTGCCAGAAGGGGAGGAAAAATACGAGTTTCTCACGTATCCATGTCTTCTCCTCAGATCTGCTACGATGGCGTCCGATGACTTTGATATAGTGATTGAAGCCATGCTAGAGGCTCCCTATAAAAAAGAAGAGGTAATACTCCCCACTTCACTCCTAGAATTGGGTTAGTAAGAAGCAGCAGTTCTAGGTCATCAGTTTCAGCATTTTGTGAATCCTTTTTTCCTGCTTGTTTATTACGTGTTGTGGCTGTTCGTAAAAGTCATAGTCTTTTAGCACACCCCACTCTCCAGCTCTCATATTCAAAGACATGCTGGCAGAGAGGCTCCCAAAGCTGGGGGTGTGGGGGAGAGGTTTGGGCAGGGCATAATGTGCTAGTAATTAGTACTTTGCTCAAAGCTCTCAGTGACACACTAGAAAGTCAGTGTATCTCAAACCTAAATAATTTCTCACTCTCCTGGGAAATAGATGTCAGTGGAACCAATGTTGGGTAGCTGAAGTTTTGACAAAATCTGTCACTGTGATCTCTTTTTGATTTTCTCTCTTCCTATTTTATTCCTTTTGTTAGGAGATTGGGTGCCCAGAAACTGACTAGATAATTGTGAGCTTTGATTTCATAATCAAATCTCTGTCCACTTTTGTTCTTTTGTTGCCCAGTGGAATGTGTGTGTTGCCACCTTGTGCCTTGTGACGTTTTTCCTGGCTAACCCTTTAGGATGATCAGCAAAGGAAAGAAGTTCAAAAAGATGGCCCCAGCAACACCAACGCCAGCAGCAATGGCAACAGTGGCAGTGGTACCAGTGGGAGCAGTGCCAGTGGGGAGGCAAGCAAGTGAGTGTGGTGTGGAGAAATGGGCTGGCAGCTGGGGGAAAGGAAGCAACCATGTCCATGAGAGAAACAGCCAGAACAGGGAGATGGTTGCTTAGAAGACTGCTGACTTTTAGTGATGGCTCCACTGGGTCCTGAGAATAAGGGTGACTTGGTTTGATGTTCTTCTAGTCTTCACATTCCTGCCTAGATTTGTGGATTTGTTCTAGCATCAGTATATTTTAATTGAATAAAACAGCAAGAGGACCCCTGATTTGGAGACAGCAGCTTTGGCCTGGCTTTGGGGGGGAAACGGCCACTCCAGATGCCTGACAACATCCAGGGCTGTGTGCAAGCTCGTGGTGCACGGTTACTCTGAACTCCTGCCAGGTCATCTTGGGCACTTTGGTCTTTTACTGCCATTCCACCCTGGCCTTTCTTTTGTTTCTTGTCCTTGGGGGGAGAGAATAAAACGTTCTCAATAAGTTATCCCCTCTTTCCCAGGAAAAAGAGGAGTCGGAGCCCTAGTAAAAGCAGGGATAGAAAGCGCAGGTAAGTAATTGTGGGGACTTTTGGATTTTTTGAGGATTGCTATAAGTGGAAAGATACCAGGGAAAGCTCTCCATCAAAGGCCAGAAGAGGTTGGTTTGTCCTTCAACAAACTCAGTAGTGCCTTCCACCTATAGTCGCAGTCGAGATCGGGACCGGCACAGGCGGAGAAGCACTCGGAGCCGAAGTCGAGAGCGGCAGCGTCGCCACCGCAGCCGGAGCTGGGACCGTCGGCACAGTAGTGAGTCACGCAGTCGGGACCGGCGGCGTGAGGATCGTGTGCGTTACAGGAGCCCGCCACTTGCCACTGGGTAACACCTCTCACCAATCTGATGGCCTTTGTGTTGTAGTCTGGGTAAAACCAGTGTGCTGTGCTTCCTGCCTGGGGATGCTTACAACCTGATGTGATGGGCAGGAGACGTTGTTATTGGAGGGGTGGTGTTGAGAATTCCCGTGAGGTGAAGTGCTGGAATCTGGTTTTCTCGTGTTAGAAGACTGAGCATTGGACTAGCGCGAATGACATTGAATGACACGATTTTCCGTTTGTTGTTCTCTGTTCCATAGGCGTAGGTATGCGCACAGTAAGAGTCCTCATTTCAGAGAGAAGAGCCCGGTCAGGTGAGTGGATAATGAGCTTTCCCAGGGATTGTGAGGTGTGAATAAAAAGCCGTTTGAGCTGGAATACAGGAACTTGTAGCGCTTGAGTGTAGCTAGAAAATAAGGACTGTGTATCGGAGCAGGTGTCTCAACAAATTGTACTTGTTCTTTAGGGAACCAATTGATAATCTGAGTCCCGAGGAGCGTGATGCCCGCACGGTTTTCTGTATGCAGTTAGCTGCCCGCATTCGGCCTCGAGACCTGGAGGACTTTTTCTCTGCTGTCGGCAAGGTAACTTTCCCTCCCTTAGTTTTCGTCCATGTGGCCTATTTTCTGTCCATCCTCCCTTATGCCCAACTCAGGATTTCCTTCTTGCCCCGGATAGGTTCGTGACGTCCGGATCATCTCAGATCGGAATTCCCGTCGTTCTAAGGGCATCGCCTACGTAGAATTCTGTGAGATCCAGTCTGTGCCACTGGCCATTGGGCTGACTGGGCAGCGGCTGCTCGGAGTGCCTATCATTGTCCAGGCCTCACAGGTGAGCAGGCTGAAAACCTGACACAAGAAGATGGGGTTGAAGGTAGGAGGTATGGGATGTGACCCGTCATTGTCTCCTTGCCTAGGCTGAGAAAAACCGACTGGCAGCCATGGCCAACAACCTGCAGAAGGGTAGTGGTGGACCAATGCGCCTCTATGTGGGCTCCCTGCACTTCAATATCACTGAGGACATGCTCCGGGGTATCTTTGAGCCCTTCGGCAAAGTGAGTAGAAAGTGATGGAGACCTCTGAAGGGAATTGGAAAAAGTGGGGAGGGTGAGTGTACCTCTTTATTCTGACCACGATTAAGGCACTGCATCCATCGAATGGGCATGTAGGTCCACACTGGGAAAGTTAGGCTCCATCTTTGTCTTCATAGTGCTCAGTAAACAGGTCAGTCAGGCACCGTGAAATCAAATAATGGGGTGCAGATTAAGTAAGGTTGGTCAGGAGAGGTGGTTTGGAAAGAGATGGCATTTGTCTCTTCTTTAAAAATTTGGGGGCCCCTGCGTGGCTCAGTCGGTTAAGAGTCTGACTCTTGATCTCTGCTCAGATCATGAACTCACAGTTCATGAGATTGAGCCCTGTGTCATTGGGCTCTGTGCTATCAGTGAGCCTGCTTGGGATTCTCTCCCCCTCTTTCTCTACCTTTTCCCCGCTTGAGTGTATGCATGCACTCTCTCTCAAAATAAATAAGCTTCAAAAAAAGAAAAGATTTGGGAGAGTTGAAATCGATTGGCTGGAAGGTTAGAGGTAGTGTGAACAGTCAGATAGGAAAGCTCAGGTTAGCCCAAAGATTGTTAATAATTTCCGCCTCTTCTACAGATTGATAATATTGTCCTGATGAAGGATTCAGATACAGGCCGTTCTAAAGGTTATGGTTTCATTACGGTAAGTTTCTGGTCTTGAAGTTTTGAATTTCAGCGTGGGTTTGTCCACTTGTCTGATTCTGCAGCTCAGCCTCCTCCTCCTCCTTTAGGAACTGTCTAAATGACTCATAAGCCCTGGTGCCTGAAGCTTGGACTAGCCTTCCTCCCCTTGAGATGAGTGCATTGCTTGAGATCTTGGCTTTGCTCCCACACTCTGTCAGTGGCCCTGGCATGGGGGTGTCCAGGAGTTCAACCAGCTTCCCTGGTGCTGCAACTTGCTTTTTGGGTAATAGTAATGATTTCAGGCAGCAGCTAAAAGGTTGGGGGCATGAGGGAGGTTAGATGTGGGCTTTTGTAGACATGCTTCATGGAATTGGTGTTTTCATGATAGTGGGAATAGAGATTTATATTTTTTTCTGGCACTATCCCATTTGAAGGAGTTTCTCCACTGAGAAATATCTTTATGTTTAAAGACGGCTATAGGGAGAATAGTGGGGCTGTGTCTTACCTTTTCCTGACACTGTCACAAAATTACTTCCAGTTCCCATAACTGGTTCTTCCAGCCCTGTGTGACTCCAGGCTGAAGACTGGCTGCCAGCCACAGAGTCTCACAGAAGCTGATATTTCCTGGGTTTAGTCCAGGAAGCATACACCCCCCACAGTTGCCTGCAGGGCAGAGGAGAGTTAGGTTGTGTTCTGCACAGGTGAGGTATTGCTCACCTCAGAAGTATCCAGTAAAGGCAAGCCACCTACACCACCTGCCTAGGAATTGTCAGTACCAACGTGCCAGGCCCTAGGGCAGGTGCCACCAGAATAAACAAAGCCAGCTCTGGTATTCATGGTGGCAAGTACCTCTTCTAACACCTTGTGTGACTCAGTTGCAGAAAAGTGTTGGTGAGGCCTTTTTGCCCTTGCGCTGCTGCCTTTTTGATCAACACGCATGACACTTAAATAGCAGACTGGAATCTTTTCTACACTAGGCAGCTCTGGTGACACTGATGAAAAGGACTGGGGAGTGGAGCCCTCTGATCGACAGCACTGGTGTAGGCGTAGGGGTGGGGTGCAGTCTTGCTCTCCACGCCAGGGTACGCTCCCCACTGCGACTGAACTCTGGAGTTCCAGATTCCTTTTTCTTGAGTGAGAATTGAAACTGACTAGTCCAAAGGGCTGAGATAAAATAAAAGTCCAGGAGTTTGGGCCCCTTAGCCTGTCTTACTTCCATTTTATCTGGTCGTTTGTGAAACAGTCTGTCAGGGTAGGCACTCTATGGGTAATAGATTTTTTTTTTTTTTTTTTGTATTGTTAGGTTTTTAGTGTAGCTGGAAGATTGAAGTGATTGCCATTTAGTCAGTTGGAAAAGGTCCTTTTTACCCCATTTTGGGAGGATGGGGACCTTAGGTCACATTCCCTGTGACAGAAAAGTTTATGCCACGGTGAGCATGCAGTTTTCCTGGGATAGCGAGACTAGGGAATAGTAGTGGGGTTTTGAGAGCATGTCTGTGTCCGGGAAGTGACTGATACGGCCTGGGTTTCTTGTAGTTCTCAGACTCCGAGTGTGCTCGGCGAGCCCTGGAACAGCTGAATGGCTTTGAGCTTGCTGGTCGACCTATGAGAGTTGGTCATGTGACCGAGCGACTGGATGGTGGCACAGACATCACTTTTCCGGATGGGGACCAGGAGCTGGATCTGGGATCAGCAGGTGGACGTTTGCAGCTCATGGCCAAATTGGCAGAAGGTGGAGAGAGTTTCTCTGCAGAGTGAAGAACACGGGGTTGAATTTTAGATCGGAGGTTGGGACTTAACCCCACCTTTTCTTTCCCTTTTAGGCTCTGGAATGCAGCTGCCTACTACCACAGCTGCTGCTGCTGCTGCCGCCCAGGCTGCTGCTGCCTTGCAACTGAATGGGACAGTTCCCTTGGGGGCCCTGAACCCCGCAGCTCTGACTGGTAGACTTAAACTTGGGAAAGGGAGGAATTGGGTTGGGGCCTGGAAAGAAGGAATGCTATGTACTCACCAACTCATTGTGCCTCTCTTTTTGCAGCTCTGAGTCCAGCCCTGAACCTCGCCTCCCAAGCAATCGCCTCCCAGTGCTTCCAGCTTTCCAGCCTCTTTACCCCTCAGACCATGTGAGTCTCAGGGTCTGGTATTCATGGTGGCAACTGCCATGTCTTTGGTTATTTTCTTTCCTTTGGTTTCCCATTTACCTCTTCTCCTTGCCGTAGGTAAATCAGTGGCTCCGTACACTGCCTCCCTGTGCCTCTGGGTACCACTCCCTTTTCCACGTCTACCCTTCCATGGCCCCTTCTCTCCATTTTGTGGACCAAGCTATCCTGAGGGCGTGGATGTTGACTCTGTGGGAATTGGGGCCACCTTTAGACTCCAAGAAGAGCTCCTGCCCAGGGCCCCATCGTGAATGGACTCTGCTGAGCAAAGCCAGTAGTCGAAGAGGACAGAATCTGCACCTATATTGAACACCTGTTTTTCCGTGTGTGTCATCTCCCGGGATGACCTTCATTGCTCTCTCCGACCAGCTCTTAGTGATTCCTCGATTCCTCCCCCGTTGGGAAGGCCGTAGGGCATTAACTGAGGGAACTAACCTCTCTACTTTTCCTGTACTTTTACCCTACAATCTGTTGAGGAAAACCCTTGAAGACCTCTAGTCCAAGAGGACTTTGCAGTTTGGAAGGTGAACCTTGAAAGTGCTGGCTTGCTGCTGCACAGGCCCTGGAAGATGGCATGGACTGAACATTGTGAAGCCTTCCTTGGGTCTCAGCTTGAGGCCGGAACTGCTACTGTGGGCTCAGCCTCTTACTGGGAAGTATGGGAATAATCTGTCCTGCCAGGCATTTTGGATGTCTTAGGGGCATTCAGGAGTTGAGTGAAAGGTGGGGTACTTCTCTACTAGGTTCCATCTTCCTCTGTATAGTTTTCCTTCCTCCCAGGTCTTTCCTGTGGCCCAGGGTGGGAGGATGGAGAGAGGAGGCTGCTATTCTCTACCACTTCCCATGTGCCTCTACCATGGGCTCAACCCCAGCTGTTAAAGCTGCTCCTGTCCCCTACCTGGGCACATGTGAGCCCTTCTCACTGGATTTTATACCCTTGTGTCTGTGTACATAAAATTGTGTGTGTGTGTGTGTGTGTGTGTGTGTGTGTGTGTGTGTGTACACGTATACACATACACATACGTATAAACTTTGTATAAAAGGCAAGCTCCACTGTTGTGGCGGCTGCTGCCCATGTGTGTGTGGTCTCAGTCAGTTGGTGTATCTGTCTGATGTTAATAACTTTTCATGAGCCAAAACCGTGAATGGTTCTAGGATATAAAACATTTGTAATGCCTTTCTGTTTTTTCCCTTTAATTTTGTTTTATCTAACGTTCTTTAGAAATTAAAATGGACAAAAGGCACACGCCTGGATGGAGTTCCCAGTCTGTATCTGCATTACACCTTTAGCCCCATTGTCTCCTCTGTTTGTCTTCATCTTAACTATTTCCAAACCTACCTTGCCCACTGGACACACTTCCCAAGGCTGTCTCTGCGTCTAAGGGACAGATCTTGTCTTTCCACCAGATGGCAGTGTGACAGTAGCACATTCTGCTCCTCAAGTGGCTAGAGGTGTTTGAGATCTTGAGCAGCTTAAGTACCAGGGAAGCGTAAGCTCACCAGTTTTACCATTAGCCTCTGTGCCCGCTTTTGGCCCTTTTTGTAATGGAAATCCCAGTCTGGTATCCAAAGGGGCTTGGGGGTCTTACATCAGGGCTCCCAGGCCTTAAATCTGCTATTCCTTGGTCAGTCCCCTCAAGTCTTGGTTTCCATATATGGCTCTGCTTGAGATAACACAGGCTAGGACCAGTGAATTTCAGAAAGCTGAGTATCCCAGGAATCGCCCTGAGGAAGGGGATGCACATTTCTTTTCTCTGCTGGCTTTGTAAGATACGTGACAAGGGGCCTGCCAGAACCTGGCTCACCAGTTAGGGACCAGCCTAGAGAAGAAGGTCTGAGGTTCAGGGGCAGAGCTCTGTGGGACTCCCCCATTCTCTTCTGGTCTCTATGGCAACAGAATGTTAAGACTGTATTGTCATGCTAAAAATATGGATAATTGCTGTTAGGTTTTAATTTGTCAGCTCTCAGACTTCTAACCAGAGTGAACAGTTTTTGGTGATAATTAGTTTCTGAGGTTGCTTTTCACACTGAAGTATTAAGTACTTGGTGCCTGCTTGTGGTATAAAAGGCCACTGGGACCCAGGACTAGGTCTTGATTCCTCCTGTCCCAAGTACTGACCAGGACCGACCCTGCTTACCTGCTGAGATCAGCCAAGATGGGGTGTGTTCAGGGTGGTATGGCTGTATAGGCTGGTGCAGCCTCATTTGCTGCTACGGTTGCCTTTGCCACCACCTCCACCCTTTCCTGTTCTAATTTGCTCTCTTGGCCCAGGGGATAGGACAGAGGATACATTGTTTTTAGGTAGCAGCTGGCTGTGGCCCAGTCCCCCTGTAGTTATTGATTTGGCTGCTAATGCATCCTGAAAAGTACAGTGTGGACCATTTTTGTTAGTCATCCTGAGGCTATGGACTGGGCCGCCTCATGGCAGTTTTGAACTCTTCCAAACCATAAATACCCACAGGCTTTGCCTCCCTGCCCTCCTCAGATGGGTGTCTATCTCTGCTTGGTTTTCTTATATTACCATCCTTGCCTCCTTTGGTCTTTCTGCACTTTGGTTCCTGCCACCCTTCTTAGTTCCTCATACAGCCTCTTGTTGGGAGAGAGAGCGTGGTGGAAGTGAGGAAACATCTAAGACAGCTACTCTAGTCTTAATCCATATAAGGTGACAGCATCTAGTGGGTGACAGCTGGAGTCACTGCATGTGACTCAGTGCCTTCTTGTTACTCATGCCTGCATTGGAGGTGGTTGGAGTAGAGAGGAGGGGGCAGCAAACAGCCTCTGTGCCCAGCCTAAGGTAAAAGAAACCTTCAACCTCTCTTGTCTGGGCATGGCACCTGGGGCGAAGGTAGAGGAGAGACTGACCCGGATCCTCTACTAGCATAGAATTTCCCAACTGTCCTCAGTTCTAAACAGATGTTCACCTGACATTTGGCTTCTAGGCCGTGCTTCTGCCTTTTCTAAGGCAGTGATGTTTTTTCCTCCCTGTTCTCTAAACTTCTGTGTTCTTGAAATTGGGTTTCTGCCTACTTCCTTCTTAGGTTCCAACAGCCCCCGATGTGACCTACCAGAGGAAGCAGGTGTTTACCCTTTGAACCTTTAGTCCTGGTGCTTATGCAGAAGGAAAATAAGTTTACACCTTGAAGGGAGATGGTCAACCGCAGCCTCTCCTTTCTCTGTTAAGGAAGGGGTCTGGTGAGAATCCGGAAGTAATATTTAGACAGGGAGAAAAGGCTGTCCTGGCTTCGGAAAGTAGGAGGGGGTATAATGACCGTTAACATCAGTGCAGGGTTGTCCCGTCGTTGTGGGTTAGGCATTGTTCTAATCACTTTGTATGTATAGAGTTGCTTCAACCTCACAGTGACCTCTGAGGCAGACTCTTTTATCATCTTTGTGAACAAGGAAGAGGCTACCCAAAGGGTAAGTAACCTGCCCTGCGATTACAAGTGAGTTTGGGATTCCAATCCAGTCAGTCTAGCTTCACATTCCTGGATCCTAATCTCAGCCTGCCTCTTGTGGAAGCCAAGGCCTTGGAGTCACTTTTCCTATCTCTGTACCCAGAGTTCTCAGTATGTCCTGAACTTTTCCTCTTCCACGTCTGCTCATCTTGTTCTCTTTTTGCTCCTCTCCTGCTGGTTAAAATCCTGTCCATTAAGACTCTGAAGCTTTGCTAGTTGGTTTCCCTTTTCAGTATTCTTTGTCCCATTAGAAGTCTCATTCTGTCTTTATTTACAGTTCTGTGTAAACTCTACTAGTAGATGGTGATAGCCCAATGAGACAAGGCATCGACATGTCTTTTTCACTATTGCTTTCCTTCACACATATTAGATGTCTTGAATTAATTTCCCCTCTGTTCAAGTCAGAGCTAAGCTTTCCAATGTCCATCCTGGCCTCCTCCTCCATTCATTCCTCACCCTCCAAGAGAGAAAGCAGCTTTACTCTTTTTGGTGTTACCATGGTAGCCTGTGATGCTTTCTGTCAAAAATGCTGCTTCCCATCCAACACAGACTGATGTTTCCATGGCAACCAGGTGAAGTCAATAGTCATGAGCTGGATCCAGGAAAGAAATTCTGGTCTCAGAACTGTGTCTGAACCTTCTGGCTTCAAACATTCCTTCTCTTCTCTCCCAACTCTTACATTTATATCCAGAACTGATGTGCTCAGTGTGCTCTTGGTTGAGAGAGCTCTGAGAGGTGAAGCAGACCAACCAGTTTAGATCATACGGGAAGGTGGAGGCAAGGAAAGAGCTGATCATAGCTCACTTTTAAAAGTTGGATGAGTTCTGTTAGCTTTCCCAGATGATCTCCTCTCAAGAGCCCTTAAGGAGTTGGCTGCAGTTACTGGAGAGCCATTAAGCAGTTATTTTTTAGGGCAATGGTAGATGGATGAGGGCCCTGAAGACTGGAAAGGAGCCAGTCAGTGCTAGATTGCAGAAAGGAGAAGCAATGACCTTGGAAATCAGAGACTTGTCAAACTCTAGCCAATGTCCCAGAAAGGAAGGGAGCTTCAGTCAGCTTTCAGGCATCATGAAGCCTACTTGTTTAGAATGGGTGGTGCTGAAAATTAGCCTTTTCTGAACTGGGTTGGGCCCAACCAAGTCAGGAGACCTCCATCCTGTAGCAGAATGGTCACCCTCTGGGGCAATACCACATGGTTCAGATAGCTCTTCTGTCACAAACCAGCTGAATAAACTTGGATGTTCATCACTTCTCTAACCTCGACTCCCCTTCTGTAAAAGGGAAGTGATGACAATAGTACCTGTCTCAGGGACATTGTGAGGATTCAATGAAATGATTGTGTTGAGGGCTTAGAACTTGATATCTTGTCATTACTACTTGTCATAGCTACTGCCATCACTATCCCCATTCCTCTGGATGCCTACACACTTGACTCTACCTGACCTCATCTTCCAACCTCAGAGAATGCTTAATATATGCAGGGAGAGAAGTGAAGGTGAGGCAATGGTGGAAGTAAGTCTCAATTTCACAATTTAGTTCCTGGACTAAAGTCCCAAGCTCCCTAGGTCCTGGGTCACAAGCAGCTTAGTTTTCAGAAACACCAGTCCCACTGGCTCAATCTCTTTTTATGCCTGAAACTATAAATCAGAGTGAGACGGCTTTGAAAAATCAATGTGATTCTCTCCCTCCCCACCCCCTCAGGTACCTTCAGGGTACCTAGTGCCCTTTGCTTTGTCTGGCCGGGGAAAATCCTAGTGGTGTCTGCTACAGCCCTTTGCTTAGCCTCCCTCCTGACCTTCCGCAGGTGCTCCTGTAGCACCTGCCATCACTGGTCTCCAGAACTCTGACAATTTCCTTTCAGATAAATGTTTTAAATCAGCACAGGTACTCTGCCTAAAGACATTATAACCTGAACAAACAATGGAACACTAGGCAGTATAATACCATCACTGAGGCTTTGGTTGCCAATCACCCCCCTCCTTCCCCATCCTCTTCAAAACAACACAACTCACAGGGGGTTACCTGTGAGTCCTATGGGAGGCAAGTTGGACTTTGTGGACTGCAACTTAAATACTTTTTTATGTATCTTTTTAAGCAATCTCTACACCCAGGGTGGGACTCAAACCCACAACCTCAAGATCAAGAGTTGTACGTTCCACTGACCAAGCCAGCCAGGCACACCTTAAATTTGTATCTCCAGGGTGCTGCTCTGCTTGAGAGGTTAGCAAGCTGTCTGGATGCCTGAATAAGGGACCTGGACACAGGTTGTAAAAAGCATTACTTCCACAGCTCATTTGGATAATGTTTGACAAATTACAAAGATACTAGGATTTGTATTTAGTCCTTATGACTATCCTACAAGGTAGGTAATGTTATCTTCATTTTACAGTTGGGAGAGCTGAGGCTCAGAAAGGCAAAGATGTTGAGAGTGGTGTCCTCCATCCAGAAAATCCTGGGACTAAGTGCTAATTAAAATGTTTGCAAGGCCCACATTGAGTCTGTATTTGCATCTTGAGTCTGCAAGGTGACCAAGCCATGGAGCATGGCATCAAGCTACATACAGATGAGGGGCACCTGGCTGGCCCAAAGATGGGTTGGGCTGGTGGAGTGTGCGACCCTTAATCTCAGGGTTATGAGTTCTAGCCCCACATTAGAGGTAGAGATTACCTAAAAAAAAAAAAAAAAAAAAAAAAAAAAAAGATTAAAAGGGACCTTGAGCATATCCATCAGAGAGCCACCAAGATGATAAAGTACTAAGCAGCAAGATGCTGCTTATTGGTTTTGGGGTCCCTTGACAACTTGGCTGTACCATCCACCCAAATTTGGCTGCCTTCTTACAGGAAGGGTATTTACCTCACATGGCGGGCTGCCCACCATGTCTGTGTCTCCTGTGCATTTGCTCATGTAGTTTCACCACAGGGAGTTTTTTCTTCTTTCCCCCATCTATCCACAGCTTACATATATCCTTGAAGGCCCAGCTCCTAAAATCTGTCTTTAAATTCTGTTTCTTCCATTCAGAATTCTTAGAGCTCAGGAAATAGCCCTCAGATAGTCAGAATGTGGTACAGTTTGCTGTTGTTGGCCCTGGTAGTGCTATTACCACCTTGTCCCATCTCTCCAGCTCATTTGTAAGCTCCCTGAGGGCAGGGATAGTGTCACCTGTATTTGTTTTTCCCATAAGGTCCAGCACAGTGACTGGCCTATGGCAGTACTTGAGGGGAACAACAAGTATTTGTGGATGAAAGTCTAGGAAAAATTGACTTAGACTGATGTGGATAGAATTATGCTAGATGAATAAAAAGATGTATATGTATGGGTGGACTTTCTGGGAATGAGGGTTTAACCCAGAAGACTTGTGAAATGCTCTTCCACGACTGGCAGCCTTTTAGAAGACGAAAGGGGCGCCTGGGTGGCTTGGTCAGTTAAGCGTCCTACTTCGGCTCAGGTCATGATCTCGTGGTTCGTGGGTTCAACCCCATGTCAGGCTCTGTGTTCACAGCTTGGAACCTGGAGCCTGCTTCAGATTCTGTGTCTCCTTCTCTCTCTGCCCCTCCCCTGCTCATGCTATGTCTCTGTCTCAAAAATAAAACATTAAAAAACAGTTTAGGAGAGGAGAGACCCTGCCCAGTCTCTCTAGAGAGGGTTAGATGCAGCAGGGCACAAAGGCCCAACTCTGAGCAGAGGCCCAGAGCAGAGAGATGCTTTCCAAGATGCAGGGCAGGCCTCACCTCTGGCCCCTCAGAGCAGAGCACACAGAGCTCATGCTCTCAGCCAGTGAGGAGGCCTTGTGGGCCAGAAATCGCGGGGGTCGCAGGGGCCAGCTGGTAAAGGAGCAGAGACAAGATTGCAGTGGTTAAGAGGAGCATGAGGGCAGAGAAGACCTTACCTGGCACAAGCAGCTCAGGCCCCAGGGTCCTTTGCTGGTCTCTCACAGCGGCCCAGACCAGCAGCCTGGCACTATGCCTTGATCAGAGGGAGGTAGAAGAATGGCCTGGCTCTCGCAGAAGACCCCACTTTCCAAGTCTGACGGGAGCGTGGCTTCAGCTTCCGTCTGTTCTGAGCTCGTCCCTGTAGGCGTCTGGAGGGAACGCACAGATGGGTTGGGCTGATGGGACTGGCTGAGTTAGGGGGAGGGAAGCCTGTGGCGCGTGCAGTCCCCCTCCTGGGGGAGGCCCTGCCGCCACCACCATCATCTTCAATATGCATATTTTCAGCTTCAGCCACGTGAAAGGCACTGGACCTTTTTCCCCATCTGCCCCTTTGGCCACATTTGACCATTGGTGGTAGTCTTCCTTTAAAAGCCCTCCTCCGGGGCGCCTGGGTGGCGCAGTCGGTTAAGCGTCCGACTTCAGCCAGGTCACGATCTCGCGGTCCGTGAGTTCGAGCCCGGCATCAGGCTCTGGGCTGATGGCTCAGAGCCTGGAGCCTGCTTCCGATTCTGTGTCTCCCTCTCTCTCTGCCCCTCCCCCGTTCATGCTCTGTCTCTCTCTGTCCCAAAAATAAATAAAAAACGTTGAAAAAAATATTTTTTTAAAAAAATAAAAGCCCTCCTCCTAGGGCACCTGGGTGGTTCAGTGGGTTAAGTGTCTGACTTTGACTTGGGTCATGATCTGTCAGTCTCGTGAGTGAGTTCGAACCCTGCTCAGGCTCTGTGCTGACAGCTTAGAGCCTGGAGCCTGCTTCAGATTCTGTGTACCCCCCCCCCTCCTCTGCCTCTTCCCTGCTCACACTCTGTCTTGCTCTGTCTCTCAAAAATAAAGAAATGTTTAAAAAACACCAAAAATCTCCTCTTGGGGTGCCTGGCTGGCTCAGTTGGTAAAGTATGCTACTGTTGCTCTCAGGGTTGTGAGTCTGACCCCCCGGCGCTAGGCATAGAGTTTACTTTAAAAAAAAAAAAAAAAAAAAAAAAAAAAAAAGGCCTCCTTCCTTGGCACTGGCCACTACCTGCACAATTCTAGTCCTTCCACGGCCTGCCTCTGTGGTGGCTACATCTCCACCTTCTTCGTCTGCTTTGGTCCTTCTTTCTCTAGAACATCAAGGCTGTGTTTTGTTTTACATTATTTTATTTAGTTTTTGAACAGGTGATATATGCCATAGTTAAACATTCAAAAGGAACAAAAAGGGCACACGATGAAAAGTACACTTCCTACACCTGTCTTGCCCCCACCCAACTGCCCTCCCCGGCAGCAATCAGTAACATCCTGGTTTGTCATTTGTTGGGTCACAGACCCCTTTGGCAATCTATGAAATCTATGCACACTATTCTCAAGTGCATGACTGCATAGGCACATGAATTGTCCCACTTCACAAGAATCACAGCCCCTAAAGCCCATGTGTGATTTGAGGCAAGGATCCCAGCCAGTATTGTATCCTCTCCTTTGTACCTCCCTTAGCATGATTTGTGGGGTCTGGAGCAAAATTAAAATGCAGGGCTCCTTGCTCAAAGATTTTCAAGGCCGCAATAGCAACACATTCTACTGAGCACGGGGTGCCGTGTGACTGCTGCTCATCCTTACCTGTGGCTCCTCTGCTGCCATCTTTTTTTTAAGTAAAACGTTTTTAAAATTTTTTAAATAATGTTTTTATTTTAATTATTTTTGAGAGAGAGAGAGAGCATGAGCAGGGGAAGGGCAGAGAGAGACAGAGGAAGACACAGAATCTGAAGCAGGTTCCAGGCTCTGAGCTGTCAGCACAGAGCCCGACGCAGGGCTGGAACCAGTGAACCACAGGATCATGACCTGAGTGGAAGGAAGTGGGACACTTAACCGACCGAGCCACCCAGGCGCCCCTCTACTACCATCTTTATGGGAATTATTCTCATTTCTGTATCTCTTGCCCTAACTTGTTCTGAATTTCAGACCCAGATCTTTGGAGAGCTGCCGAAACCCCATATGGATATTCTAGCATCGCAAACTCAAGAGTTTCCAAAATGGATCCATTTACCCATGTCCTCCTCTGCCCTCTAACTCCCAGTTCCTCACCCACCACCTAAGACTCCCACCTGTACCCAGTCATCGCAGTCCTGACTCACACCTGTAGTGCCTCTCCTTTCCCACTGCCTTCTCCCTATGGTCAGTACTTCATTACCTTCCAATATGTAAAGTTAATTGCCCGCTAAACTCAGCTTCTCGGCCTTATCTTTGCTGCCCCAGTCCATGCACCTCTCCCAGCCTCCTCTGCCCAAGGACCATCCTGCTCATGTCACTTCCATACCCAAAGACCTGTGGTGACTCACTGCCTGCAGGCTTGGGCACAAACTCCTTTGCCTGCCATTTAAGGTACTTAAAAGTAGGGTTCCAAACCTTCTACTCCGTGCTCATCTCTTACCCCCTCCCCTTAATGTCCCTGAGGTTTCAACCCAGCCATCTGTCTTTTAATGGGCTCAGTGTGTTTTTACACATTTTACATTTTGAAGTGCCTCTGTTCACGGTCCCTAGAGTTTCCTGGCCTATTCCCCCATAGCCATGTAACTTCTCTGGCCTTTTCACCACAACCACTGCCCATGGCCCCGGCCATTGTGTCGCTTACATTTCTTCTAGTGACCTTCTTCTTCTTCCCCTCATCCTTACTGAAGCGGGAACCTCCGATGCAAAGCTGGATAAAATTAAGTATCAAGCAGACATGAGTGGGATCCCTGCTCTGTTGCTTACTGACCTCAAGCAAGTTACTTAAACTGTTTCTTCTACAGTATAAGAAGTAGTAACACCTTATATGGTCCTTAAAGAATTAACAAAGAAAAATTAATAAAGTCCTTAGGATAATGTCATTATTCATATTACCATCTCATAACCACTGATGCTGAACTGGTCCCCTTGGCTCCTTCCCACCAGCTACAAGGACTCGGGAGACATCTCATCCCTCCTCCATCAAGCTCTGGGAACCTGAGTGGGGTGGAGTGGAGGCCTGGCCCTCAGGTACTCAGGGAGCTATACTGCATGTCTGGGGTGAGGGGAGAGCTGCTGCCTCTGCTCTCTTTGTTCAAACTCGTGGCTCAGCAGAAGACGTGGGCGTCCCCAGGGGGAGACACTGACAGCTTCAGTTCTCACACGGGCTTTGCAGGTGACAGTTAGGAGGGTGGAGGCCTGCCAGGGGAGGTGCAGGCCGACCCCATCATGCCCCAGCTGATGGGCCTCTCTGGTGGATGTGGGCCCCACCTTAAACCAGCCCAGGACAAGGCTCTGTATAGCTCTAGGTGCTAAATGTAGCCTCCAGCTTACTCTGCAGAATAAGGTCGTGTAAGGAGATGAGGTCTAGAGTCTATGGACCTGGTCCCATTGTGTCATTAAGTCACTAAATTACGTCTAGTATTTCCTTGCTCCTCTCCAGGGTTGTCTGCTCATCTACAAAGTGACAAGTTGGACCCAGCGATCTCTAAGGGCCTGTGGCTCCTTGTTACGGACTACAACCAAGACTGAGTCAGTTCTGAAGCCTCTGTAGAGGTAGGTTTAGGTTCTTTGCTCCTCTGGGCCTAAGTTTTGTCTCTAACAGTTTCCATCTACATGTATCCCTTCTGCAGGGCTTTTGAGAACAGAGTCAAAATGAGCAAATGTAGTAGAAAAGTTCTTTATTGAAAAGGGAAGGGTGGCTCTTTTGCTGGGGCCTCCTGGGCCCAGGGTGCTGCCTGCTCAGCTCTTAACAATGGCATCTGAAGGCAAGAGTTTGTCCAAACCTTACCTTTAATAACCTTAAAGGGGAAGTGCCGTGATGTAGTGGTAAATCACAGAATCGATTCTGAAAAATGGCACTTCCAGGCCTTTGCCTTTAAGAACTTCTTAAAGGCAAAGTGGACAAGTGCAGCAGATAAGAGCCAGCACGTTTTGGGAAAAGTCTCAAAGAAGCGTCTCCAGTGTTTTTACCTTTAAGGATGTCTTAAAGATGAGGCGTGTTCGCGCAGAGAACTGTAAAGAGGTCTACCAAGCACCTTTCCAGTTCTCACTTTTAGGGTCTCTTTACAGGAGAGGTGGTCAAGCGCGACTTAATAAAAGTCAAAGTAGCTCACGGAACTATATCCCCTCCTGCCCGCCAGAAGCCGCCTTGCCCGCCGACCGCAGCGCGCCCGCCCGCAGGTCTGCGTCCTCGCCTTCTAGGCGCTCTTGGGCGGGGAGGTAGCCAGGGCACGCGTGGTGGCAGGGCTGGGGGCGACGCCCACCAGGGGCTGGGGGCAGGGGGCCCGCCCCCCGCGGCCACACCCGCGCGCCCTCGGACTTTTTGGTTTACTAGACGGTCTTCACAAAGGAAGCCGGACGGGGGCGGGGCGGGGTGAAGGGGTGAGCTGAGGGCGCGGTGACCATGGCGACCGCGGTGGCCATGACGACCGCGGCTCAGAGCACGGAGAGGTCGTGACACGACCTGGAGCGCTGCTTGAAGAACTTGGCGTTGCGCGGCACCAGGTTGGCAAGGAAGCGCTTGGCCTTCTTGGTGAGGCTCTCGCGGCGCGCGGGAGGCGCGGGGCCGTCGGGGCTGCCCCACTCGGGCCGCGGGCCCCCGGCACGGCTCCGGCCCCGCCGCAGCCGGATCTGGCGCACCGCGCCCTCGAAGAGCTCCCGCGTGTTGTGGTGCAGCGCCGCCGACGTCTCGATGTGCTTGCAGCTCAGTGTCCCTGCCAGGTGGCGGCCCTCTGCAGGAAGGGACAGGTTGAGGAGCCCGCGGGCTACACAGGGCCCGGGGCGGGGCCAGGCAAGGGTGGGCCTGGGGAGATGCCCGCTGTGCAGTACAAAGGGGTCCTGACAGGTGAATCTCTTGCGACTGAGAACAGGCAGGGATCAGGTGGAGGGTCTTGGTGGTGCCGAGGGAAGGAGATAAAGGGGCCTTGGCGAAGAGGTGAGGAGTGAAGAGAAGGGGTTCTCCGGTGCTAGACATGGGTATTGGGAGTCTGCCCTTAGCCTGTCCTGGAAGGGTAGAAGGGCCTTGTGGAGAAGAGGTCACTTGGAATCTCCCCTGAGATTGCAAGTGTTAATTAGGTCCAGGATACTCACCCTCCAGTGAGACCTCCCTCGAGCGGGCTAGGTCGCTCTTGTTTCCAACAAGGATGACAGGGAGGTCGTGGTGGGGCCTCTCAGCCCGGAGCCGAAGTAGGGTCTCTGGAACTTTGGAGAAGCTTCGTCGGTCGGTGACTGAGAAGACGATGAGAAAGGCATCCCCGGTCTGAAGGCAGTGGTCCCGCAGCCAGCCCCCTGCATCCCCCTGCATGTGGGCAGAGAGTGGTGGGATGTCAGGGCTGGAGGCACAGGAGAACCTGTTCCCCACCTACATCTCAAGGATGAGGAATCTGGATGTGAGGGAGAAGCCACCTGCTTAGGACAGCAGAGCTAGTTAATGGCATAATCTCCATCCCTAGAGTGTGTTGTGGAGGAGAAAGTAGTTTGTAATGTGAGCGCCGCATGGGAGAATTGGGGAGATAGGGTCCTAGGCTAGGGTAGCCCATCCTACTTTCATATGCTTAAGCTCTTAACTTAAAAATGAATGCTCTTCAGCTGTATGTAATCTGGCCTCTCATTTCTATGTGGTAACCATTTTTGTCCAAATATTCATAAATCCTCACTTATTTCCCTTCTCTGATATTCCAGAGCCCTGAGCTCTTGTCCTGTCAGGTAAGACTCTTCCAGGCTGAAACACCTATGGATGGGGTCAATTTCAGGGTGTGTAGCCTGGCTTGCAGCTTCAGGGTTTGTCAAATTCAGATCCTAACTTTCCTCAGGGTCAGAAGATCCTGGAAAGACAGTGGCTCTCAGTGCCATGGTATGCACAATTGATGTGGGCCTTTGCTCTCTGGATGACACATATGAAAGGTCATATGTCCAGTACATATTAAAACCAGGGCCTACAGAGCCACCTGCCTTCAGCCAGACTTTGCCCCTCCCCAGCTCTCCTAGGTTTCATTGCCTGCTTACAGCCCTGTCTTAGTTCTTACCTGTTCCCAGATGTCATAAACAATTAGAGTCACTTCCTCCTTATCCACCATGATGCGTCTTTCATAGGTATCCTCTGTTGGGAAATAAGGATAGGGAATAGAGCCCATCAGGAGGCTCCCCAACACTCATGAGACCTGGTAACCAGGGACGCCTCAGATCCCAGCACCAGGGACCCCCTCCAGGGAGGTTGCCACAGAAAGCATTGAAGTAACTTCTCTTAGGTTTTGGCCTCTGGGGGCTGCTCATGCCTCTTGCATCCCTGACTAGGGGTCCGCAGGTGCCTTTGACCCTTTCAGGGTTTCCCCTCCAAATACCTGGGTTCTCTGGCTCATGAGCACTATCTCCCTGGAGACCGCCGAAAGTGCCTGCTAGGGTGCTCTTGCCCACGCCGCTCTCCCCTACCAGCATGACCTTGAAGATGCCATCTTGTTCGGTGAGGGCTGCCTCCCCCGAGCCCAAGGAGTCAGAGGAGCCAGAGGATGAGGCTTGAGGTGGCCAGTCAAGTTCATCTATAGCTTGGGCACGCCGCAGCTGGTGCTTGTAGGGAACAGGCATACTGCCTCTTCGTCTGGGTGCCCCTGGGGCCGGTGGTGGCCCACCCCGGTCCAACCCTGCCAACAGCTTCTCTGGCTTCTTCAGCAGTGTGGCATCTGTTTCTGAGGTGGGGGGTAGGCAAAGAGAAAGAAGCTATGAGTGAAGGTATGCCTGGCCATCTGCAGAGGGCTCAATCCTGGCTGCTCTGGCTTCAGAGGCCCAGCTGATGACCATGCCCCAGAAGGAGCTGAGAATCTTTGGTCTGACTTCTTACACTGAATTCCCTCAGAAGCCTGAACTGGTGGGGCTCTGAGGAGCTGAGCTGAAGGCTTAGCCAGTGTGGTTCCAGCCACAACCTGTTTAAAACATGCCCCATGCAGGGGAGGCACCTGTGCGCAGGCTCGCACACCCACTCACTCTTCACACTGACACACCGGCACACCCCCAGACTAGGCCTCTGGCCCTGAGGGCTGCCCCTGTTTCCACCAAGAGGCCCTGCCTTCCACTGCTTCCGCACTGGTTGTCCCCACACTGGGGAGGGGCACAGGGGATGAGAAGCTGAAGCTGCTGCCCAGGTTCTGGGGGGTGGGTACTGGTAGAGTCAAAAACTTTGTGGGGAGCCTATGCCCAGGGAAGGGCCTTTGCTCATTACGATGTGTGCATTGGGTCCCCCTCCACGGTGTGTGAGAATTGCCGCCTCTTCGCTTCTTCAAATGGCCCTCTAAGTGAGCACTCCTGGTGCATGGCTGTGTGTGAGAACCCTTCTGCATCTCTGACCTTCCCGTGAGTTCCAGAGAATCTTGTGTTCATGGTGAGGTAGAGGGAGGGAGGGAGAGAGCGAGAGAGCGGGAGCATGAGCAAGAGGGAGAGTGACAATGCATGGGTCAGGGTAACTGGAGGAAGAACGACAGACACAACAAAGGGGGATGGAGAGAGGCTGGAAATAGCCCAGGATCAATACTTGGCTGGCAGCCAGGGCCTCCTCGAGCCAGTGAAACCCTTACAACAGGTCCCCAGGGTAGCCCCCAGCCTGTGATTCCCAGGCTTGTGGGCTGCCCCTTTCCTTTCCCCCATCCCTCCTGCCCATCCCAGCCTCATGGGAATGAGGCTGACCTAGGGGCTAAGCACCAGTTTCCCCAGCGAAGCCCCGGAGTGATGGGGGGTGGGGGTGTTTAGGCAGCACTCCGCAGCCCCCAGCCCAGCCCAGCCTCAGTCCCGGTGTGAGCGGGAGGCTTCTCCACTTCCCGAGTTGCTGTTTGGGTTCAAGCTCCGTCGGCCGCCAGTTCTGACCTCCCCACCAGAGCTTCAGCTCCCACCCCCCGTGGTTTCTGCTGGAAACCTGCCCAGCTCAGCCCTCACCTGGTATGGGCGTCCCGGGGGGGGAGGCCTGGTGGCTGCCGGAGGGGCAG
The DNA here is from genome assembly GCF_018350175.1 of Felis catus. Taxonomy (NCBI): domain Eukaryota; kingdom Metazoa; phylum Chordata; class Mammalia; order Carnivora; family Felidae; genus Felis; species Felis catus. The sequence goes on along the minus strand of NC_058373.1, from coordinate 73,447,414 downwards.
AGTGCTGTGGTTTCTGTGTCTGTGTCCATGTCCGTGTCGAGGTCCGTGTGCATCCGTGTGCGTGTGCAGCCCAGCCGCTTGCAGTCCCCGCTCCCTCACTCAGCAGCACTGTCAGCTTTTCCCTTAAATACCACCCCCATTCCCCCCCCCAACACCTGGGGAAGTTGTCCCGCCCCCTGATGAGGTCACACATGCTAATGAGCAGTGATGTCAGCGGGATTCCCTCCTTTCTGCCCCCCCCACCTTCCTTTGTGTGGCTTCCCTCTGGGAGCACACACACTGCGGAGTCTGGCTAAGACCTGAACAGACTGGAGTCAGAGGAGCAAAAGAGACAGGCGTTCAGAGAAGTGGGCTGAGGGGTCAGTGGGTAAGGGAGTGGAGGATGGCCAGAGGCAAGGACCCAGGGACTGGGAGTCCAGGAACCAGGACTGTGCGTCATTTGTGTACTCTCAGCCTCCCAGCCCAGTGTCCAGCTCAGAGTGGCTGCTCAGTGGCTAAATGGAGGGCCTGGAGGCAGAAACCAAAAGACACCGGTCACCCTGGCACCAAGCTTCCCCATCACCCTCTCCTTTCCCATACCACCCCTTCTGGGTTAAGACACACCAGAGTAGCCACTTCCCAGCTGGGCCCCTAGGCAGATGGGGGCTCTAAGGAAGGGGAGATGGCTGCCTTGTTTGGGCAGCTTCATTCTGTCACTACGTTTAGGTGGATGCGAACCATGTGGGCTCCCCTTCTCTCCCTCCCTGCCAGGCCCACCAACCTGGTGTTAGTACATAGGTTGAGCTTAGCCCTCTAGAAGTTCCCAGTCCCAAGTGCCAGCCCCCTCTCCACACTCTCCAGGGCACCACCAGGCCTCCTGGGCTACACGATGATGTCTGCGTCTTCGTGGGAAGCCAGCATGGCACCTCTCCTTTACTGCTCCTTTTCTGCCAGCTTCCTCTTCCCTGTCTGAGTGCCAGATCCTTTTTCGTGTGGAAAGGCCCTTTCCCTTCAGATCAGCTCTTATCTTTCTTCCCGACGCTGCAAGCACCCAAACATACCTTCTGATTTTCTGGCTCCTCCTCACCCCATGTTTGCCAGGTGCTGTGTGAAGCAGCTTCCTGCATTATCTCCTGTCATTCTCATGACCTGAAGGCTTAGAGTGGTAGGGGGGTAGCCTGTCCCCAAATCAATCATCAGCTGGAAAATGGGGACACCAGGATTCCCACCCTGGTTCTTCCAACGCCAAAGACTGTTTTTCATCTGCCTTGCTGCCTTCTTTGTCTTAAATATTCCAACTGTCTTCTATTATTTGGAACAGTCTGTATTGTAATCTTCAGGGGACTCCTCCAATGGAAGAGACAAATAGTAATCATGGACTAATGTGCAGTAACACTTCACTGACCGGAGATGAACTACGGGGCAACGTTTGGGGTCTAGGGGGAGCAGAAGGGACCCCTGAGCAACTACAGTACTTACATACTTATTGGATAGACTCTCCAGGCTTCAATCACAGCTTCCCTTGTCCTTATTTACAATTTCAGTATGTGTCTATGTGTTCCTATACTCATTACAGGAAATTACAGAACATTAGAGTAGCAAGTGACCCCTGATCACCCAGTAGCAAGGGCAACAACACCACAAAACACTTTAAAGGTGTCATAAGCATTTAAAAAGTCATCTAAGAGCATTTTGGCAAAAAGGCGAACAGCTTCCCTGACACTGTTACAGCTTCTGAAAACATTGTTACAGAGAAGCCATTGGTTTCTATGAATGATCCTCAGCCATCTGGAAAAATTTGTGTTCTATTGCAGATGTGCTGAAGACTGTTTAGAATGATTTCCTTCCAAAATGAGTTTTAAAAGTTTTATATTGTAAAGGGGTGAGCTTCATATATCTGGAAAACCCACTTAGGTGGTTGGATTAATTTCTATGATACCATATAAGAGTGAGACGGGGGCTGCAGACCCCAGGAAGGATTATTGACCATGACCATTGACTGTGCTTTGGGTCACAGGAGCCAGCTGGGTTTCATCTTGAGCCACTATCTCTCTTATCCCACTAGTAAGAAGTGGAGGAGGGAATAACCTGAGAAATGTTGGCTCTCCTCCACGGGAGAGTCTGTGGAATAGTGGGGCAAGAGTGAAATTTGGAACTGAACCAATCCAGGTTTAAATCTGCCTCTGTGTAGAGACTGGGCTAGTCTCCTAATTCCTCTGAAACTGCTTCCAAACCTGTGAATTGGGATTATGATGCCCATGGCACAGCCTTGTTTTGAGGGCTCACTACACATGAAAAAGGATCTGGCACTCAGCAGGTTGCCCAACTATCTGGTGCTCCTACAACCTCAGGCAGTGTGGCTAGGGGTCCCTCTCCCCTCCCAGCAGGGCCTGGAGCTTGGTTCAGTCCCAGATTCTTAAGGACTCAATGCTGGTATGTGCTGTTATCTCAGATTCCCAGCCTGATCTCCATCTCATGCTGAGACACCTCCCTCCTCTCCACTGAGAGCCTTGACAGGAGTCCCATGCCCCAATACTGGGCACTTTGGATAGTGTTGTCTCTGTCCTGATAGGATGTGAGGTGGCTTTGTTTCTTTTCCCATAGGGCTTGGTGCAAATAAACTTGGGTGACTGCTCCCCAGTTCCCCACCCTCTCCTGGGTGGGACCTTCTGAGTTTCCCATGTTGCCTGTACAAGGCTAAGTCCCCTCTTCCCACCAACCTGGGGCTTCTCTGTGGCTGACAAAAGTAGCATTACCCTTTGCACCTTCTAGAGCATACACCCAGCACCTAGAGAAACTTCTTTCAGGCTCAGGACACACAGCCCTTCCCAGTGAACTCTACCCTCAGGTCTTCCCTCTGGCTTCCTGAAGCATTCCACCCTGAGGAGCATTCTTTTAACATGTCTTTGTCCACAAATTACAAATAACACCAGGAGGTCAAAGACCTGGAGCAGGACAAGTGATGAGGCTGTCAGCTGAAGGAGAGGAGCAAGGGAGAGGGTGCAGACCAGGAGATGGGGAGGTGTGGAAGGAAAATCAGCATTCCCTGCTTCCCTGGGCCTTTCACTAGGGGAACCCAGGGACTGTTAGCACTAGGGAAGGAAGACCCAAAGGGAGAAGGGTATGCAAGGATGGGGATCTCTGAAGTCCCTTCCCCAATCTCTGGAGAGGGTCTGGAGTCAAAGGAATCTGGGTCTTTCCCAAGATCCCTCAATCCAGTGAATATACCATATTCACTCTCTGCCACTTCCCTAGGCTCTTGCTCACTGAGAGGAGGAAACATGCGGTTGGTGCTGGGTGTGTGGATGTGGGCTCAGACACAGACAGGTTGTAATTAACAGGGCCCTTCCGCCAGAGGCTGGGGCTAGACCAGGCCGGCCAGGAAGGGTGAGGGCGAGCCTGAGGAGAGTCTGCTTCTGTTCCGGAATGCCTCAGCTCCATGCCACCCCCATAGACGCTTTCTGTATCCCTTGTCCCAGTTTTCATTTCAAACTCTGGGATGGCTTCTGTCACCTCACTTACCAGAGGCTGGGCTCCAACATTTCTCCAGGTTATTCCCTCCTCCATCACCCACTCTAGCTCTTCAGCTCTGGCCACTGCTTACACTCCTGCCTCTTTTCTTAGGAGGTCTGGGGTCCAGCCTGCAGCCCTAGCCCTCACATCTGCTTAGTTTTCTGATCCTGTGGATTCTCACTGTTCCTAGAATCCACAACTCTATTCCACCTATGGACCACATTCTTCAGAGTCTAGTTTGGGCCCTCTTCTAGGCAGACCTTTTTGGATTTGGTCAAAGTGATGCCAGCATCTTCACACCCCAGATGTTTATGATTTTTTTCTCTCAACTTATTTTTGCCTGCTTTGAGGCATCCTGGCCAAGAGTTCCCCTATCTTGCACAGGACAGACTGTAACTGCTTGGTGGGGGTGGAGGGTAGAGGCCAGGAGTTAAGGCTCCTGCGTTCCCCTAGGGACATTCTGCTTCTATGATCTGTGCTCTGGGAGTACTCCATGAATGGGAACATTCCCCCTACAGTGCCCAGCTGGCTCACTAGACTTCTGGCCTGGTGGTGAGTAAAGAGGCTTGGTGCTGACCGCTGGTGTCAGTCACCGTAGGGCTGAGCCCCAGGTAATAGGTGGAGGTGGTGGAGAGGGTCAGTCCTTAGGGTTCCTAGAGTGGTGTAAAAACCAAGGGTATGTGGTTAGAAGAAGTAGGAAGAGGGCAGCGTTCCGAGGGCAGAGCAGAGACCTTCACAGGGAGGGGCAAGGCGAGGGGAGCGTAAGCTGAGATGGGTAGAGACAGGGCTCAGGTTATAGCTCATTTACAAAAATCTTAAATTTCTGGTTCTTTTATTTTCAACCTTGACTTGCTGGGCAATGACCTAGCTATGGGACAAAAGCAGTTTTTGTGCTCTTTTTATGAGCCAGGCCCTGCAGGAAGGATCACAGTCGGCAAAACCTCAGACCCTGCCCAAATCCTTCCCTTGGGTGCTGGAGATCTCCAGCCAATTGACATTCTGGTGCTGAAAGGCCACTTTGGGGTAGGGGTTTGGTAAGGATGGAGTGTCCGGGCCTGTGACCCTTTAAGAAATTTACTTTTTAAAAACAGCCACCTGAGTGGTGGTGTGGGAAGACAGTGGTGGTAGAGAAACGGTGGTCTCTGGGCATGTGCGGAGGGAGCTCTGTGTGAGCCCTCTCCCTTCCTGAGGGATACCTAATTTTACAGCAGCTACACAGGGTCACAGGAGGCCTGCCAAGTCCCCTCAGACAGAGGGTCAGGGAGGGAAGTAGCGAAAGGGAAGCTGAGTTGCCCTCTAAAGGGTTGTCACTGCGACCAAAGCCCCCAAGGGAGCTAGGTCACCTCAGGCAAGCAGTGGCTCATCCTCTGCTTCGACTACCCAGACCCCTGGCTCAGCCAGTGGCACCAGAAGCACATCGTCCTCATCCTCTGGGGACAGGACTGTTGTGTGGGGTTCAGGTGGGGTCCGGGTTGGTCCTGGGGGCCGAAGGCTGGGCAGAAGGCGGCCTCGCAGGGCCTGCACCACTCCAGACAGCAGTGATGACTCTGGGGACGTGGAGGGCGGTGGCCCTGGGGCCTCAGAGATGGTAGGGAGGGCTGGAGATGTGCTGGTAGATGGGAGGGGAGCCTTGACGGGCAGTGGGGGTGCCTGTTCCCCATCCTGCCCACCTTCCGCCCCGCCCTCACGGGCCGGACCTGTGTTGCCATCTAGGGACTCAAGGGGAGCAGCAGAGGGTGTGACCTGGGATCTGGTCTCTGGGTTCCGGGCTGGGGGGTTGGTTCGAGGAAGCAGGCCCCAGCGGCGTAGACGGCGCACCAGGCGGCGCATAGAGCGGCCCCTCTGGCGGCGGCGGGCACCTGAGGCACCCCCTGGAGTCATATCCTGGCGCAAGATCTGTAGCAGAGAACGCAGGTTGCCCAGCACTGAGTTCTGCAAGGAAAGGAGGCAGACATCAGAGTCAGGGAGGTGGGGAGGGCCAGGAGCCTCAAAGAAGAATGGTACAGGCGCAGGGCCACGGAGGCTGGGAAGCAGGAAGTACTGGGCCGGGAGGTCACTTACATCATTAGGGTTCTCCGTAGGGAAGTCCTCTACTGGTGGGATGGCACCCTGGGCAATGAGCTGCCCATAGGAGGGTGGGGCCTGCTGCTGCACAATCTCAGCCTCCATCCGGGACAGGGGCGCGAAGATGCTGGAAGGAATGAGGGCAGCTCAGTCACAGGTGGTGCCGGCCAGAGCAGCCTGTCCTAGCCTGGACACGTCTTTTCCCTCCACACCCAGGCCAAGACCACTGAGCTATGTATGCCCTGGCTTTCCCAAGAGCCATGCGAGGTTCCCCTCCTTCTTGGAGACTGCCTTCAGGATCTAGACCTGTCCTTTCCTCAGAGGAGCACCCCCATCCCCAAGCTGGACAACTCTAGGAGCCAACCCAGAAGCAGGTCACCAGAGCCTGTCCCCAGTGTGGGCACCCTCAGGGTCTTCCCCTCAGCCCCCCGCCCGTGCAGCTGGCTGCACCCTCACTGACCTGTACTCCTGGGTGCGAATGGCATAGAGCTTGCAGGTGCAGCCCAGGGCAATGACCAGTAGCAAGCCGCACACCAGGCTGCCAATGACTGCAGCTGTAATGACCTTGCGGGGCAGGGCATAGGAACAGTCCCACTCATCGCTGCCGTCGGCACAGTCTGGCTGCCCGTCGCACACCCATGTCTCATACACGCACTTCTCGTCCCGGCAGCGGAAGTTGCCAGGCTGGCAGTGCCGGCAGCGTCTCTCGTCTGCTCCATCAGCACAGAAAGTCTGGTAGTTGCAGCGGTCAGCGGGCAGGTAGCAGGCTGTGGTGCTGGTTGTGCCAGCAGGCCCACAGGGGAAGTGTCCAGGTGGGCAGCCGGGGCAGTTTTCCTCATCCGTGCCGTCGGCACAGTCCCATGAGCCATCGCAGCGCTGGGCCTCACTGTAGCAGCGCTCACCGAGGCCCTCACTAGCCCCCAGGCCAGTGCCTAAGCCGCAGGGCCGATCCCAAGGCAAGCAGTAGCCTCGCACATGGTAGGTAGCGTTGAAGCCCCGACCATGGCTCCAAGCAACTGTGTGGTAGGCCACGATGGCCTGGCCAGACAGCGTCTCCACGGTGACAGACTTGCCATTGCTGAAGTGGGTGAGGCTGCGCAGTAGCCGAGGGGTCTTGGGAGGCCCAGGGCCATCATACACATGTACTGCATCTCCATAGCCCAGGTCCAGGGCCGTGAAGCGCACTGCCAGGCGCCGGCCATCATGGGGGTCCAACAGCCAGAGGCAGGACTGGGGGTGGGAGCCTGAGGCCAGGTGTGAGTATCCAGGGGAAGAGAAGACCCCGTAAAAGTCTTCCAAGGTATGATTGCAGGGTGGGGTGGGGACAGGGGCTGGGGTCAGGTCAGGGAAAGGGTCTGAGCTGCAACCTGCCTCATCAGAGCCATCGCCACAGGCATCGATCCTGTCGCAGCGCTGGGCCAAGGGCACACAGCGGTGGTTCAGGCACTGGAACTCCTCCTCCAGGCACATCAGCCAATCTGCAGAGACATCATGGAGAAGACACCATGAAGCACCAGAGTTGGTAGGATCCTCCCCTCCTCCCTGGGGCTTCTATTATCTGTTCTTCTAGTCCCATGGACAGCGTACAGCATACCTTGGCTGTAGGAGAGCAGGAAGCCCTGGCCCACAGGTGCTCTGGTCCCAGCATAGCTGTAGGTGATGGTGACATTGCCCCCAGGCAGCTGCAGAGGGCTGGCTGGTGCCTCACACAGGGAGATCTGTGGCTGGAGAGGGGAGCTCAGGATTAAGCGCTCTGAGCCACAGGCCAGGCGCAGTTTTTGGAACCTAGATGGGCGGAAGAAGGCAGGATGTGAGATATTCATGACCACCACTGGTTTCTTCCTCTCCCAGTGCCGTCAGGCCCCTTGTACCCCAAGAAGCACAAACCCCTGCTCATCCATAATCCAAACAGCCAAATGAACTCAGCCAAATTCCTTTGTAGTCAATGGCAATAGTCCTAACAGAGGCCCGTGGCAGCATGGCATTCTGATCCCTCAGGCTCTCCCCAGACTGCCCTCTCCCTTCACCTACTCCTTTCAGGATAAATTCATGGAGAGTGAACTCTGTGAAGCAAGTAGCCAGGTACTTAACATGGGTCCCAATCTTATGGCTCAAGGTCAGAGGAGACTGAGGAGAGACCTGTACCGTTTAAAACATCTCGAGAGGCTGAGGTAGGTTCTAAGCTAATTAGGAATAGCTTTTGAAGCCCAGGCAAGGATGTGCAATGGACTGAAGGACTCCTCAGGGCAGCCATATTGGAGCCCAAGGACTGTTTCTAGAGTGACTGCTGTCCTTCAGAGATGACTAGAATCCAAGCTAGATGTCTGCCCCAGCTCACCTCCAATTTACTCTGGCCCACAATAAGCCAGGTTTTTAGGGAAGACTAGGCCAAATCAAATCCTACTCTTTCCCCTGTTGACAGGAATGGAAATTCCATGAAGAAGTGATTCCTGAAGGCTTTCCCATGGTGGAGGGGGTTAGGGGAGGGAGGGTAATAGGGTCTTGTCCCGTTTCTCACCTGACTGTCACAGTCTGCTCCTTGCTGCCCAGGATGAGCCACGTGCAGTTGGCAGGTGAGCTGCGGCTGTCCCGCAGGGGCCTCTGTAAGGTACCCTGCACTTCCAAGAGCACTGCCGGGGGGTCCTCACAGGCTGGAGAGTGAGGAAGGTAGGGACACTGGTTGAGAGCCCATTACTGTCATGGCCCCTGCCCCCAGGCTTGAGGCTTCTAAGGGTCTGAGCTCTTCAAGAAGGAGCAGAGAAACTGCCCTTCTCCAACCACACATACACACACTTTAAAATCAGTCTTCAGCTGGCCCCCTTCCTTCCCACACTCATTATAGCTTCACCTTAAGTATCAACACCAGAAACAATCTGAGGTTGGCTTTGTGCCAGCCGCTGGACCAGGAGGAGCAGGAAATACTGTCTCTACTATCAGGGAGACTACATTGCAGCTAGGGAGACCAAGCATGGATATTTGGAAAAGCAAAATAGTACGTAACTACCAGGTGAGAGCTCACACTGGATGTTTCCCCGTTTGTAAAATAAGGGTGGATGATCTCCACTCTAAAACTACCGTAGGTGCCAGAGGAATTTAGGGAAGAGAGAATCCTTCTCAAGGGTCTTCTCTCACTACCAAACCCTTGGGGCCCCAGGGGCATCCTTTACGCACCAGGATTTGGGAAAATGATCCGGTCTGGATAGGCCACAGCGCCTCCTAGAGGAAGAGCAGGAAAGGACAGGAGAGTTAATCGCCCTTAGTTTTCTTCACCTGAGTAACTCAAGGAGGAAAGGAGCCATCTGGGATTTCCGGGTAGTTTATGGGAAAGGGGCAGTGGAGCAGGGGAGGATGCAGTGTGTGACCTCGAAGGAAGCCACAGCAGCACGGCCGATGGGGTAGGCACGCCGATCTAGGGAAGCCTGAAGGAGGATGAGGGCTGAGGGGAGTGGCTCGAAGCTTCCCGGAGGTTGGGGAGGGAGCTTCGGATGCGGCGGCAGGCGCTGGGGGGCACCGCCAGGCAGGGAAGGTGGGGGACGGCAAAAGAGAGCGCCCGGACTCTGACAGCCCCAGGGGCGGGGTGTCGGGTTAGCAGTCTTGTTTCGGTTTCTCACCTAGGAGGAGGAGGAGGAGAGTGGTGGGCAGCATCCTGAGTCGTCCGGGGGTGCAGGAAGAGTCCCGGAGCTTCAGTCGTCTATCCAGTAGGAAGGCGGCGCCGCTCCGAGCGTCCAGGCTCCCCACTGCCGCTTCCCCGAGGGGGCTGCATGGCCCGGGCTCCCCCACGGGTGCTCTGGATGCCAGGGCTGGGGGCGGGGAGGCGGCGGCCGTCCGGGAGCAGGGGCGGTGCCTCTCGCCAACTTCGGAGTTGTTTTCCCCCCCGCCGCCGCCGCCGCCGCGCTCTCTGCCGCGCTCTATCCCGAGGCCGGCTTCGAAGCCCCGGGAATCGGTTCGAGGCCCGGCGCTGGAGCGCGCCCTCGCCCAGAGCCCGTCCGCAGGCCGCGAGAGCCCCTGTCCAGGCCCGGCCGCCACCTGCCGGGGCTTGAAGCCACTTCCTCTTCGAGCCAAACTTTGCCGACGGTCAGCCCCCAGGGCCGGCCCGGGCGCGGCTCAACTTCTCCTGCGCGTCCAGCCGGCGGAACGCGGCGGGGGAGCGGGGGAGGGGGATAGGAGGCTCGGCCCAGCTCCCCGGCCCTCGCCCGGGCGGTACCCCGGCCAGCCCAGGGGTTGGAAGAGCCGGGCGGAGGGAGAGGGCGGGTGACGAGCCTGGCCCCACCCCTGCCAATCAGCGCTCTCGCCCCGCCCACCCTCTCTCCTTAACCCCTTTCCGGCCCTGCCGGGACCCGTCAGACCCGCCCTCGGCTAGGCTGTCCGCCTCCACTTTGAACTCGGCTTTGTTCGGTCTCTTCCGTGACTCGTTTGTTAACAGGACTCGTTGGCCAGAGGACAACTGCTTATTCCGTAACTGTCTTGTCTTTCCTTTGGACCCTTAAACTCTCAGTACTTTTCTTGTCCCAGTGTCTGAGATCAGGCAGCACTTTTTGTCGTGAGCCTCTATTACAGCAATTACCGCACGGTGTTATAACTATTTGTTTACTCCTCTTTCCCGCCCCCGCCCCGCCCCTTCTCTAGAAACTGAAACTTCCTGTAGGTTGGGGCCTAGAATGTTTACCTTTGCACCCACGGGGTTTCTCTCCTACTAAGACACAGTAAGAACCCAATATATGGTAAATAAACGAATAAATGTGCCTTCGCCACTTGCTGGCTCTGTGACCTTGAGAAAATCACTTAACCTCTCTGCTTCTCATTTGTGAAGCCGAGTTAATAGTGCAACTCCCTTTTAAAGTTGTCATGAACATTTAGGGCGTTAATGCACGATGAGCATCTAGGAAGTGCTCTGTAGTTCAGAACAATTATGATTAGTCACAGAAGATATTTCTTATTTATGTGGGCTGTTATTCCTGTGGCACTGATAGGTAATATTAATAAACAACAACAATAGCAAATACTTTTTGAGCTTTTTTCACACTTCAGGCACAGATCTAAGCACTTTTCATGTATTTGCTCTTTTAATCCTCACAATCTTGGGAAGTAGAAACTATGATTACTCCCATTTTACAGATAAGGAAACTCAAGCACAGGTTAAGTATTTTGCCCGAGATCACGGATCTAGTAAATGATGAAACAAGGCCTTGAGCCTAGGCAATTTGGCTCTGGAGAGAGCGTACATTTGGATCCTTACTACTCTCTGCTCTCTACAAATGGTACAAAACAGTTTTCTGTCCATGACATTTGTTGTTGGCATCAGTTTTGATATTTTCAAAACTGGAACCACAGCAGGGTTGGCCATAAAAAGGCCCTTCTTCCACTTGGACCTTGGTCCCTTGGTCTCTCTGCTGTGCCCTCTGCTGTACTCCCTCTGTGTGCAGCCTTTGGGATTAATGAGGAGTGAAATAGAAGCCTGAGTGTGAAAAAAGGATGTTGAGCAAAGGTAAGGAAGGCAAAGAGGTGGGAAAAATTAAAAATATTTAAGTTCTAAAAGTGATCTTGGAGGTTTTAGTTAATTGCTGGCTTTGTTTTCTATGCTTGGCAGATGCCTTGAACTTCAAGGAGCATATTGCCTACTTGGAAAGAGAGGTCAGATACACAAATGAAAGAATCCAGACAGCCATGGGGAGTATCCATGTATATGTACACACACACACACACACACACACACACACACAATGGAGTATTACTTGGCAATCAAAAAGAATGAAATCTTGCCATTTGCAACTACGTGGATGGAATTAGAGGGTATTATGCTAAGTGAAATTAGAGAAAGACAAATATCATATGACTTCACTCATATGAGCACTTTAAGATACAAAACAGATGAATATAAGGGAAAGGAAGCAAAAATAATATAAAAACAGGGAGGGAGGCAAAACATAAGAGACTCTTAAATGTGGAGAACAAAAAGAGGGTTACTGGATTGGTAAGGGGCATTAGGGAATCTACTCCTGAAATCATTGTTGCACTACATGCTAACTTGGATGTAAATTAAAAAAAAAATTTTTTTAAAATGAGTTTATACTCAATTAGTCCAGTGAATTTAAGTGTCCAGGTCCATATAAGTCACATCCTAGGGGCACCTGGGTGGCTCAGTCAGTTGAGCATCTGACTTTGGCTCAGGTCATGATCTCGTGGTTCATGAGCTCGAGCCTCGCATTGGGCTCTGTGCTGACAGCTCGGAGCCTAGAGCCTGCTTCCAATTCTGTCTCCCTCTCTCTCTCTCTGCCCCTTCCCTGCTCATGCTCTGTCTCTCTCTCTCTCTCTCAAAAATAAATAAACATTAAAAAAATTTTATTTAAATCACATCCTAGAGCATTAAGTACATTTAGGAATGGGCCTATGATGTTCTTAGAAATCTTTGAGGAATTATGAAAGGTAGTGGAAGTAGTGCAGAACAGGCAGATGTTTGGTTTTCAAAATGGTAATATCCAACTTTTATAGAGTACTCACCTCTAGGAGGCACTGCTCTAAGCATTTCACATGTATTATCTCATTTAATCCTCACCACACCTCTAGGAAGTAGGTGTTATTTTTGTCCTCCTTTTATAATTGGGGAAACTGGGTCATAGGTAGGTTAGATAACTTGCTCAAGATGAAACTGCTAGCACATGCAGGAGCCAAGTTGCTATGGTATGAATGTTTGTGTCCCCTGTCCCCTAAATTCATATGTTGATTTCATAACCCCCAAAGATGATAATATTAAAAGGTGGGCCTTTGGGCGATGTTAAGCCCATGAGATGGCGCCCTCAATGGCACTAGTGCCTTATAAAAGAGGCCCCAGAGAGATCCCTCCCTGTCTACTATGAGAGGACACAGAAAATGTGGTGGTGAACAAAAAAGAGGGCCCTCACCAGAAGGTGACCATGCTGGTACCTTGATCTTGGGCTTCTCAGCTGCTAGAACTATGAACAGTAAATCTGCCCAATTGATGGTATTTTCTTGTAGCAGATGGGCTAAGACAGTTGATACCAGAAGTTGGGGTGCTGTTAGAACAAATACCTAAAAATGTAGAAGTGGCTTTAGAACTGGGGCAGAGGCCGAGATGCATGCTAGAAAAAGCAACATTGTTGCGAACAGACTGTTAAGATGGTTCTTGGGAAGGCTCAGCAGGAGAGAGTTGTATAGATCTCAATCTCTTTAGATTACCTAAATGGTAAGGAGCAGAATATGGATAGAAATATGGAGGGTAAAAGTCACCCTGACTAGGTCCCAGACAGAGATGAGGGACATGTTAATTGGAAACTGGAGGAAAAAAGAGATCCTTGATATAAAGTGACAAAGAGCTTGGCTGAATTGTGTTTGTATCCTGGTGGTTGGTGGAAAGTAAAACTTGAGAGTGATATTTGGGGCTCAAATGTGGGGCACAGGCTCACAACCCCAAGATCAAGAGTCGCATGCTCTGCGGATTGAGCCAGCCAGGTGACCCAGCTGGCTGAAGAAATTTCTATGCAAAGTGTTGAGGAAGCAGCCTGGTTTCCCTTGAATACTTATAGTAAAATGCAAGCAAAGAGAAATTATTTAAAGGTGGAATTGGTTTGTTTTGTTTTGTTTTTAATTTTAAACATTTATTTATTTTTGAGAGACAGACACAAAGCATGAGTGGGGGAGGGGCAGAGAGAGAGGGAGACAGACTCTGAAGTAGGCTCCAGGCTTTGAACTGTCAGCACAGAGCCTGATGCTGGGCTCAAATCCACGAATTGTGGGATCATGACCTGAGCTGAAGTCGGACACTTAATCAGCTGAGCCACCCAGGCACCCCTAAAGGTGGTATTGTTAATCAAAAAGGATGCAGAACCAAAAATTTGGAAAATTCTTATCACGATCTAATATTCTATATATCTTACTCATTTATCATGTTTATTGCCTGTTCCTCCCACAAGAATGTAAGTGCCATGGGCAGGGATCTATTTGTCTCCTGGTGTATCCCTAGTGCCAAAAATAATATCTGGCACAAAGTAGGTATTCAATAAATGTTTACTGAATGAATAAATCAATGATTGCCAGTCATAGGCATCATATAGTTGATGTCTTTTAATTCGCTCAACTACCCTTACAGTTTTTAGCCCCATTTTACCTTATTTTTATTATTTTTATTTTTTAGCCACATTAAAAAAAATTTTAATATTTTTATTTATTTTTGAGAGAGAGAGAGAGGGAGTGTGCACAAACGGAGTGGGGGCAGAGAGAGGGAAGCACCGAATCAGAAGCAGGGTCCAGGCTATGAGCTGTCAGCACACAGCTTGATGCGGGGCTCGAATCCTTGAACTGCGAGATTATGACCTGAACCGAAGTTGGCTTTTAACCCACTGAGTCACCCAGGTGCCCCTTTTTTAGCCCCATTTTAAAGATGAGGAAATTGAAGCTCAAGAACATTACATAACTTGGGGCCACCCACCCAACTAGTGAGTTGTGAAGACTGGATTCAAACTTGGGTTGTGTAACTCCAGAGCCCTTGTTACTGCCTCTCTATGTGCTGGAAGCTGTTTTAAAAGACTAATACAATGGGGGTGGCTGGCTGGCTCAGTAGGTGGAGGACGCAGCTCTTGACCTCCAGGTTGTGAGTTCAAGCCCCACGATGAGTGTAGACATTACCTTAAAATAAAATCTTAAAAAAAAAAAAAAAGAAAGATTGATATAATGAATCAATCTATAGGAGGGTGTTAGGAATAATGAGGAGTCTCTAAGCCATGTCAAATGATAAGCTGTTTAAGGCACTAGAAAGGCTTTTTGCCTAAAGAAAAGCTTAACTTGAGTGAGGGTTTGAATATATGAGAACTAGATCCAAATATGTGAAGAGCTATAGCATGGAACAAGAATTTGTTTGTTCTGAACACTCGGAAGGGCAGAGGCAGGAATTAACAGAGCAAATAAAGTCAGTCTATTCCCTGCTTTTGAGGTACAGAAGCTGATGCTACAGGTAGGGTTGGTGCTGAGGGACAGATGTCCTGGGACTTCAGGGTTCCTTGGCAATGCTGTGACTCATGAATTTCAGGATGGCATAACTTCCCAGAAAACGAGGCCAAAGAAGCTTCTAGAAACAAATTATGTTCGATGCTAACATGAAGCCAAGACAGTGAAAACACAGAAAAGGCCTGGGCTGTGAAGAAAGAGGTCAGGAGGGCCCTTTAAATTTTTTTTTTCAATGTTTTTTATTTATTTTTGAGACAGAGAGAGACAGAGCATGAACGGGGAAGGGGCAGAGAGAGAGGGAGACACGGAATCGGAAACAGGCTCCAGGCTCCGAGCCATCAGCCCAGAGCCCCACGCGGGGCTCGAACTCCCGGACCGCGAGATCGTGACCTGGCTGAAGTGGGACGCTTAACTGACTGCACCACCCAGGCGCCCCTGGGAGGGCCCTTTAAAGAGAAGTTTCAGCACTCAGTTTAGCAGCACATATGCTACAACTGGAACCATACAGAGAATATTACATGGCTCCTGTGTAAAGATGACACACGGATTCATGCAGCATTCTGTATTTTTATTGTACACATAAAACTAATAGAACAATGTATGTTCATTAAACTTCAATTTTTTTTAATGCTCATTTTGTTTTTTAAAGTTTTTTTTTATTTTGAGAGTAAGAGAGAGAGTGTGAGCAAGCAGGGGAGGGGCAGAGAGAGGGAGAGAGAGAATCCAAAGCAGGCTCTGCACTGTCCACACAGGGCTCAAATTCATGAACTGAACCATGAGATCATGACCTGAGCTGAAGTCAGATGCTTAACCGACTAAGCTACCCAGGCGCCCCTAAACTTCAATTTTTTTTTTCTTTTAAAGGAGAAGTTGCACTAAATGCCTGGGTTGGGCCACCTTCCCAGTTGGGTTAAAAAGAAATGACAGGTGAGGTGCCTGACTGGCTTAGTCAGAAGAACATGCCACTCTTGATCTTGGAGGTCATGAGATCGAACCCCATGTTGGGTAGAGATTACTTAAATGAATCATAAAAAAAAAACTTTAAAAAGGGGCTCCTAGGTGGCTCAGTCGGTTAAGCGTCCAACTCTCTATTTAGGCTCAGGTCATGATCTCAAGGTTCATGAGTTTGAGCCCCAAGTCCACACTGACACTTCAGAGCCTGCTTGGGATTTGGGATTCTCTCTCTCTGCCCCTCCCCCATGCTCACTCTCTCAAAATAAATATATAAACTTTAAAAAAAAAAACTAAAAAAAAAAAATGACTGGTGAAGGAATGCAGACAGCTGTTGAAAAACCTTGGCTTGACAGAAAAGGGGGATATGAAGGAAATCATTTAAGACTGCAGCAGTATCCAGGAGAGAGCTTTTCAAGATGTGGAAACTTCTGTGTCTGAAGGGAGTGGGGATTAAAGATCCTTCCATATGGTTATAGGAGCAAGTTTCCTTGTGCTTTGGAAAGAATGAGATGCTAGTTTGGAGACACATCTGAGAGGTTTGAGAGGAACCTCAATCATGTCCATTTTGGGGATGTCTGGTATATTACAAAATTAAATACTAAGATAAATGGTTTAAAAAAAAAGATAAATGGTTTAAAAAAAAGATAGATGGTTTTAGGAGTACCTGGGTAGCTCAGTCGGTTGAGCATCTGACTTCAGCTCAGATCATAATCTCGCGGGTGAATTTGAGCCCCACATTAGGCTCACTGCTGTCAACCTGTCAGCACAGAGCCTGCTTTGGATCCCCTGTCCCCCTCTCTCTGCCTCTCCCTCACTTGCACTCTCTTAAAAATAAATGTTAAAAAAAGACAGATGGTTTTGAAAATACTTAGTATATTTTATTTTTTTATTAAGATTTTATTTTTTAAGTAATCTCTACACCCAACATGGGGCTTGAACTTACAACCCTCAGATCAAGAGTCCAGTCTCTAGTGACTGAGCTAGGCAGCTGCCCCAATATTTAATGTATTTTAAATATTTCTATTTAACAATTTTTTTTTTTTAGTTTATTTACTTTGAGAGAGAGTAAGAGACACAAAGCACAAACTGGGCACAGAGAGAGGAAAAGAGAGAGAATCCCAAGCAGGCCCAGTACTGCCAGCATGGAGCCTACCTGAGTCATGTCAGATGCCTAACCAACTGAGCCACCCAGGTACCCCAACAAATGAAAACTCTTAGCACAAACAAAGCAATAATACAGTGATAGTCACCAAATGCCTACAGGCATTCATATATTTATATTTTATTTTATTTAAGGCATTAAAAAATGTTATTTGGTTATTTAGAAAGAGAGAAAGCAAGAATCCCAAGCAGGCTCTGCTCTGTCAGTGCAGAGCCCATCTGGGGGGGGGGGGGGCAGGGGTGGGGGAGGCATCTCATCAACCCTGGGATCATGACCTCAGCAGAAATCAAGAGTCGGAAGCTTAACCCACTGAACCACCCATGTGTCCCCAAGACATATTTTTTACGTTCAAAATTGAAGAGCCTTATAAATGTGAGACTGGGATTAAAGGCTCCTCCTCCTGACCTTGGGATGAGGTTAGGAGGATGGGTGCAGGTTAGAGGCACCCCAAGAGGCGTGTGGGCATGATTACCAAAGGGCCCAGAGAAGTGACACAGAAATGCCCACTCTTGGATAAAGGAGTCACGGAGGCCGGCTTGCCTTGGCCCAAAGGAGTTGGGTCAAAGCATTCTGAGGTCTGAGCCTGGGAGACAGGCATAGGTGTTTGAGGCATCCACTGGAGGGCAGCGTGCCAACTCGGAGAAGCTCCTAGAGGGCACCGAAGTGCCCCCTTACTTCCTCCTGCACCCTTTTCACTCCACTCCCTCTTCCTTCCCGGAGTTATTCGAGGGCTGCCCCCCCCCCCTCCCGCCCAGGGACAGCTGAGGGAAACTCTGACTTCTTCCTCTCTGCAGCTGCAAGACTAAGGCCTGTCATCCTGTTGCACCCATAGTCCCACCCCTTTAAGTCCAGGTGGCCTGGGTGGAAACATGGAAAGTGTAAAGGGGGAAGGAACGGGCTGGCAGTATCCTTGGCCCTTGTCGGGGGGTGTGGGGCTGGGGGATGGTAGCTAGGCCCCCGCGTGTCTCAGGCGTGGTTTGCAGTGCCAACACCCAGCACAAGGGGGCGCTATCGCCCCACAAACCCTACCTGGCAGGTCTCTGCAGTGGAGGGGGTGTGGCCAACCGGAGAATGGGATGGGTGTTTTTCTGGGCCCCTTGTCCAGCTTTCCTCCACTCAGAATTTATAAGCAGTTTTGTGCAGGCAAGTAGTAGTGGGCTCTGGAGCACAGGCCGGTAGAGACTCTGGGGCACAATTGGCATGGAGCTTAGAGAGCGGTAGGGAAGAGAGACTTTGTGTGGACCCTTCAGGTCAGGGTCCCGATGCAGGCTGGACTGAGGATACAGTCCCAGGAATTGGTATTTCCAGGGGCTTCTGGTGGCTCAGTCGGAAAAGCATGCAACTCTGGATCTTAGGGTCTTGAATTCAAGCCTCAAGGCTCTTGAATTCACCCACTCATGTTGGGTGTAGGGATTACTTAAATAAATAAAATTAAAAGAAAAAAAAAAAAGAATCGTATTTCCAGAAGAGCTGGGTTAACCCAGCCCAATACTGACCACCCCCAGATTGAAGTCAGGCTGTGAGGGACTCATGAGGAAGCCGTAGAGACAAAGTAATTGTTTTGGAGTTATGAATCCATTACCTTGATGTATTTTTCTTTCTTTCTTTTTTTTTTTAACTTTCCAAAGAATGAGGAGAAATATATGGTAAAGTTCATAAAATGTAGTAAACTTAAACCTACAAAACAAACAAACAAACCAACAAACAAACCTACAGCTCAATGACTTTGTAAGTTGTGTAACATAATACTTGTATAGATGTGTCTAGAGTGCTTACAGATTCACAGCTAGAGCCATTTACTTGTGTATAGGCACAACTTTCGTTGGCAATTTAAGCCAACAAACTTTTATTAGGGGGTCCTGGGTGCCTAGCACCCTCCTACTCCTTTGTAAGGAAGTGAGGACCGAGCATGTTTGTCAGGTGGCTGTGATGGGGTCGGTATTATTATGAATCATAGTCATTCCCTGACCGAACTATCCCATCAGTGTCTTGGAGGGCGACGGCAGGCTGTGTGATCTACTTGGAGTGGCCATATTTTTGGAATCCAAAGTGGGATGAACTGTCTGCCATGTCTGAATATACTAACTCACAGAACTTCGGGAAGATATTATTGGATCCAGGATATACGGTCAGGGCGGCCACGCTCCTAGCACAGAGCCAGACACTGAGTGGCCAAGGAGAGCATTTTTGGGAATTGGTTTTGCTCTCTGGCCTGGTGCTACATGTCTCTGGAAGCTGAGCAAAGGGTGACGTCTTTGACCACAGGCTGGATCAAAATGAGCTGGAGCTTGTCGCGTGTGTGTGAATCCGCTAGGCCTTCGGAGGCATCAGTCTTTTCCCCTCCTTTGTGGTCATCCTGGCCTTGCCCCACCCAGAGCCTATCCTGCCCTAAATCGGGGAAGTGGCCCTATCGGGAAGTGAAGTGTGTGAGCAGGATGTGACCCAATGGTGAGGCAGCTCCCAGACCTGGTCTGGTCCCTGAGTCAATGAGCTACTTCAGGCACTCAAAGGAAGTCCTTCCGCCAATTCACTGTAGTGTAGACACCTCTTCTGTACCCTCTACTGCCCCTCCCCATCCAGGTGTGGGTCTTTGGGGGGCAGGAAGCTGGCCTCCTCCTCCTCTAAGCCACAAAGGATACATTGGAGAAATAAGGCACTCTGGGGGAAGGGGGGAGCTGCTTCGGCATAGAGGCAGTGGAAGTTGCTCCCTTGGGATATGGTGACAGCTCTACCCTCAGGTGCCCGATCCTGCTGTAGAGCCCCTGGGTCCACAACTGGTGAGGGACAGAGGAGGACAGAGGGGGCTGGGGCTGGCTGGGGAAGGCTGGCCTGGAAGGCACTCAGCCTTCGGCCGTGGGCCAGGGTGGAAAGTATGTGTGTGAGCTCATTTGGAAGGTGGCTTCTGGCCAGTCAGGCCTGCCTCCTTTCCAGGCCCCCATTGCCCAGCCCCCTTGAAGGCTGCCTCTGGGTCTCTCCGGTCTCCCAAAACTGTCTGAAGGAGTGAAGCAGAAACCCCCAGTTTAGGTGTACAGGAATTGTCTCCTAAAGGAGGTGAATTCAGATTTGGGGGGTGGGTAAGAAAGGGGTACAGGGACTGCAGGACGATGGAGCAGCCTTGACTGGGGTTTCCCTGGGGACTCGGGGAATGGGAACTGTCCTCCCAGAGCCCTTGCCACGGCCGCTCACCACCACCATCCCTCCCCTAGCTGCTGCCATGCATCCCGCTCAGTCCCTCTGGCTTCTGAGTCCTTCCTGCTTCTTCCTTCCTTCCCTCAGAGTACCTGTTCCTGTCCCCCAAGAGGGAGGTGGTTACAGGCAAAGTGGATTCCTGAGGAAGAGCCCTATTCCCCATGCCAATGCTGCCATCCAGAAGAATAGGCACGCACACACATGCTGTCAGATCTCCAGAACGCACACTACCACACAGACACCCAGCCACATGGGGTCCACCCTGGAAGGGACACCCAGAGAATGGTCAGAATCTACCTGTACAGACAAAAAAAAAAAAAAAAAAAAAGAATCAGAAAGACCTGGGTTTTAACTTTGGACTAATGAGCTGTGACCTTGAGGAAGTCTTCTCCGGGCCTCAGTTTCCAAACCTATAAAATGGGGGCAACATTAGTGCCTGTGTCATTGGGTGTTACGAGGACCTCAGCAATATTGGTGTTTTACCACCTCCCTTTAGCTGGAAAGGGAAGTAGGAGTCCAGAGGGGAAAGAGGACGGGGAAGTCTGTCAGAAGGGGGAGAAGGGGCCCCAGGGGAGGGACAGTGAAGGTCCAGCAGAGCTGACCCAGGGTTGTGTGTGGGGCATCACTCTGCTCAGTCCTCTCTCCCCTAGAAGGCCCAGCTCCTCTTCGGTCTTCCCCTTCTCATGTCAGTGACCCAGCGCCTGGCTGGCAGCCTTGGAGGTGTGGGCCCAGCTGGTGGTGGGGAGCCCTGGAGAAGGGAGTCTGTGGCTCCCCCCTCAAACGTGTGGGGTGCAGTGGTGGGCAGAGCGCTGTCTCTCCTCAGCGCTTGCCCCGGTCCAGTCTCCTCTGAGGCCGCTTCCCTGGGTTCTGCCCAAACCTCCTCACAGATTCCCCTTGGCTCTCGCCTGGCTGCTCTAGCTCACATGTGCTGCTTTCGAATAAAGGAACTTGGAACCTTAGAAACTGGGTCAGGCCCAACGGACAAAGCGGGGTAGGGCCAGCGAAAGCAGTGTTGTCAGGTCTCTCAGGAGCCACAGGGCCCTCTGCTCTCCCTTCACCCTGCCTGACCCTGTGTGATCAGCAAGGCCCCTCCCGGGGTCTCTGGGTGGCCTCATGGGCTGGATCCCTCAGGCCCGGGGCACGTCAGAAGCACGGGACCTTGCCGGCCTCCACCCCACAATTCTCTCTGCTTATGAAGCCTCTTCCACCTCTTCCCCCTTTGTCTCTGGTCCTCTGTTCCCATCTCTCCCCCTTGGCTTCAGAGAGCATCTTGTGATTCCAGAATCAGGGCCAAACAATTTCCTCGTGATGGGGAAACCGCACTCCAGCCGTGGCAGCCCTAGGCTCCCCCTCCTCTTCCCTCTGGCAGTCCCCCCTCCCCAGGCTCCTCTACTGGCTCCAGCTGTGTTTTGCAGAACTCCCACTGGATAACATCTGTAATTGCCTCCAGATGCGGGCCACAAAAACACAAAGGGGCCATGAGCTCATCTTTGAGCTCCTTGCGACATGCACAGGCCCCCCGCCCCCCAGAGAACCCCTGGCTTTCTCGTGCCAGCTTCTCAGGGTCCCCATCCCCTCCTGTGAGGGTGGCAGGGTGGTGGTGTCCAAATCTGCTGAGACACACAGGCCGTGCCAAACAGCTGTTGGCAGGAGAAGTGTAGGAGGCCAGTCATAGGGTCAGGGTTCCTGGCTGGCAGAGAGGTGGGGTACCCCTTCTGCCAAAGCAATCACACCAACCAGCCCTGAAGAGCAGCTGGATGGAACCGCTGGTCTAGGTGGGGCCAGTGCTCTTGGAGGAAGGCTGTGGAGGGGGCCTGGGCTGGAGCCCGGGGAGGGCCGGGCTAAGGCAGGAAGGGAAGGGGAGGAAGAAAGAGGGCTGCTCCCCTTCAGCTGAGCTGACTCAGCAACTGAGCTATTCCTCCCCCCAGGCTGGTTTCGGAGGAAGGGAAGGGTGGGTGGACAGCCTGGGAACCCAGTCTGGGGCAGCAGTTTCGAAGAAACAAAGCCTTGTTATTCTTCCCTTCCAACCTGACCATCCTGCCTCTCCTGGGCAAGTGGGGTGAAACTCCTGTTTTGCCAGAGATAGGCTGCTCCTAGTAGGCCATGGGTTGCCTCTCTGTTCCTTCTGCTCCTGAGGCAGAGCCCCAGGCCTAGAAGAGGCTTAGATGCTGAGGGCTGGGGTAAAGGGCCGAGTGTCAACGATCCTGGGAGTCCCCAGCAGCAAAAAGACAGGTCTGGGGAAATGGAGGGTCTGCGGCCAGATCACGTGACAGGGTAGTGCAATTTAGGAAGATTTTCCGAGTGGCCTCAGCTTGACCACTTCCTCTTGCCCTTTGCAGCTCTGGGCCTCTAAAGTAACCTCTTGGCTAGGTTGGGAGAGAGCAGCTGGGCTCTGTGGACCACTTCTCTGCCCCGGTGGAGTATGTCCTACTTCCCAGCTACGGCCCTGAGTCCATGTTGTCCACCAAGAATAAACATAGTCCTTTATGAAAAATATTAAAACCCCACATCACAGAAAACACCGGTCAGGAGTGCCTTTTCCATTCATTTCTCTTTCTGAGAGAATGCAGCCACACAAAGAATGTGAAACACCATTTATTCTTTGTGGAAAGGTTGAACAAGGTCAAAAATGTCCTTAGAGGGCACTGACCCAGCCCCGCCCTGCAGGTTCCTGGGGTCGGATGCCTCTGCCCCCCCCACCCCCACCCTTCCCATGCCCCTTGTTAACAAAAAGGAACGATTTGAAGGGAATTCATATATAATAATTATAATAAAAATATACATTAAACAAAACAAAAAACCCAAACAAGACAAATTTAGCCGAACTGCCAGCACCGTTCATCCCACGCTCCCCCCACCCCCCATAACCTCCCACCCCTGACGTCCCTCTCCTCTCACTGCCCCCACAGGGTCTCACTCTCCCAAGTCCCCGGTACCATGACCACCTGTGGTGGCCAAAGGAGACTTCAAATGGGTGGACTGGGTGGGGGAGAGAAGGCAGGACACCGGCAGGATGGGCTGAGGGGCAGGGGCATCAGGAAGTGAGGGGCTAACCTGACTGAGACTCACCCAGGCACCTGCCGTCTCACTGAGGCCAGCTGAGGCTGCTGGCTGAGCGTTGCCAGCCCCTGGTCAGTCACCTTCCTAACTAGGTGGCCGCCCTCATTAAGGTCCCAAGTCGCCAGTCCCTGGATATGTGTTGTCTCTGCTGCTTTCTCTGGGCTCCCCACCCTTCCCATACGTGTACTCTGGTTGGAGGAAGGGCACCAAAGTGGAGGAGGTGTATGAGTAGATGTGCCTCTCTCGGGCCCTTCCTGAGAGCTCCAATAAAACATGCCCTTCCCTGGGTACCACAGTCCACCTTGCCGTGTCCCTGCTGGCCTGGCCTGCCCGGCCCCTGGCCATCCACTCCCACTGCACCTCCCTGTTAGCCTTTTGGTCCTGTCTTGTCCCCTCTGACTGCTCTGTTCCTTGGTCCCTACCCCAGCTGCCTGCATTTGAGCAAGATTCTTTCTCTGTGGCCTTCAGGTTGACCCCCAGGGCTCCAGACAGTCTCTGTCCTTGGCCCCACACCACCCCGGTAGCTGCACCCCCTGGTCTCCGCTCCTCTAACCTTGACATCCCCGGCTGAAGCTAACATTTGTGGAGGTAGGGCCGTCAAGGGTTTCTACAGCCCCTTAATGGCTCAGGCTCCTTCTGGGGAAGTTCTTGGGGCCAGGCGCAGCAGAGGCAGATCTTTGCAGAGAGGACTGACTCTGAGCTTTCCTCCCAAGGTCTTAGGGTAGCTGTGCAGCCCCCACCCACTCCTACTCTCTCAGGGTCTCCCCCCACAGCAAAATTATATTCCTTTTAGCCAGAAAGAGTGGTAGGAAGCTGCCAACGGGGTGCGCCTGGGGGCTCGTGGGGCTGGAATGCCCAGAGCCTCATGAGGTCAGAGTTCAGAGGTTGAAGGTACATCAGGGGATAGAAAAGGAGCAGATGCCCCCATTTGACCTTTGCCAGCGAGGTCCGAGGGTTCTGCCTTCAAGTGCAGAGCCAAGACATTCAGATGGGGCTGGACACACACCAAGCAACAGAGGCCCCCTGGGGGTGGGGGGGGGCAGGGGCTGGAAGGGGCGGCCCCTGATCAGCCCCCAGGGGACCCATCTAGGGAAGAAGCAATGCCAGGGTTGAGGTTGAGAGAGGCAGCCGTGGGACAGAAAAGAAGGGAAGTGGGGGGCAGGGTAGGGAGGGGGCTCGGGACAGGTGGGAGCAGCCCACCCACCACCACCTGCTGCCACTGGCCTTCAGGGGCAAAGTCCTCGTGGTAGGAGTGGGCGGGCGGCAGTGGGGGTCAGACCTTGTCCAGCAGGGAACGCTGGCAATAGAGCAGTCGTTTAGGGGTCCCATGGCGTCTGAAGAAGAAGACGGCGAGGCCCACGGCCAGCACCAGGAGCAGCAGCAGCACAGGCAGCACCACGGCGGCCGCGCTCACTGCCCCGCCACCCTCTTCGTCCACCTCGATGATGATCACCTCTGTCTCCTCCTCAGTTCCCTCATCTGGCCGGCCCCCCGATGAGGGGCAGCCCATCCAGTCCCGCAGGGCTGACTTGGGGTAGCCTGGCTCTACCTTCAGCTTCTGGTTGTTGAATTTCCAGTATTTGTTCCCCTTGTAGAAGTAAGTGAAGACTGCAGGGGTCAGCAAGAAGGTGGCAAGGAGAACAAGGGATGGAGGCAGCATCCAGAAGACCCACAGAGAGAAGAACAGAAGGAAAATCTGTGAGTGGAGTGACCCGGTTGAGCCAATCCCCAACCCCTTCCGAACATCGGGTTCCTCAGCTGCAAAAGGGGGTAAATTCTAGTGGCAGGCTGGCAGCATGGTGGTGATTAGGTATCCGATGTGCACAAAGCACTTTGCTCAGAGCCTGGCACACAGCAAGGGTTCTGCTGTTCTCATCATCACTGCTTTCTACGTGATACTGTCCATCTTTCCTCCTGTTCTTCCTTAACCCCCTGTCCTCATACCCCGCCCCCCCCACAGAGACCCTCCCCCGCTTGCCGCTCACCTTCATCGCTGCCCATGAATGACCCTCTGGGAGACTCAGGGATTCCTTCCCAGACCTTGATGTTTTTGGGGTACTCGCTGTCCACTGCCCTGAGCTCTTCGTTGAAACGGTAGTACCTGGAGGAGAGGAGAGGAGGGGAAGCGGTCGGGCTCTGGGCATGTCCTTGGAGGGTAGCAGGGCCCAGGACTGAATTCACCAGCGAGCAAAGGGTGGCTATGGACAGGGTGCAGGACAGGAGTTTTGAGTAATGAGGGCCTGTGGCCGAAAGTGGCGGAAGGTGGGGGTGGATGGGAGGTCCCAGGCTGCAAGGAGCCACCAGTAGCCTTTAATGATAGTGCCTGGCAGCTGGGGTGGAGGCACGGCGCTGGGGGCAGGAGGCGCCAAATGACCAGGTCTGAAATGGTGACCCGGTCACTTCCCACTCACTCAGCACCTAATGGAGGCTGTCTGTTGCTAGGCAATAGCAGAGGCTCAGCCAGCAACTTCTCCAGGGAAACATCCCGGGGGTAAAGTGGGTCCTCCTGTAGGACTGAGAGAATCTGGTGGTGGTATCTGAGGAGAGAGGCCTCGGGTCAAGAGGATGGGGTCTCACTTGTTTCCCCGGAAGAAGTAGGTCTTTCCATTGGGCATCCAGAAGAGAGCAGCATCAATTTTGTCAGTAGGCAGTCCTCGGCCCAGCTCCTTGATGTGCTTGGGGTAGCCAGGTTCCAGGGAAGCTTCGTCAAACACCCAGTGCTTGTCTCCTGGGGAGGAGAGAGAAGGGCACGATCAGGGTTCCACTTGGGCTCTTGCGGCTCTGGAGAAGTCGAGTGGAATCCACTCTTTCAGGGAGACTCTCCCCACACCCAGAGCACTAAGGTAGAATGCCTGGTTACCTTTGAAGAAGACAAACTTGCCATCCTTCCTCTCGTAGGCAGTGTTAATGGATGCGGGCAGGCCCCGCCAGAACTGGCCGATGGGCATGGGGTATCCATCCATCACCTGGTTATTCCTCACCCTCCAGAACCAGCGCTCCTGGAAGGCGTCAAGGTGGGGACAGGGCGTTATGTCTTGTAGCTAGTCCTCTGGCTCAGTCCCCAAAGCTTCCCACTGCCTCAGCTCTAGTTCTTAGTCTTCCGGCTGCTGTTTCCACCCAGCCTGCTGGGCATAGAGCCCCCTTGCCTCCCAAACCAGCCCACTTCTTCCTCTCACCTTGAAGACAAACATCTCCCCTCGGAGCACGGCCACGGTGTCAAAGTTCCCGTCGCAGATGTTGGGCCCATAGGTGGGGTTTTTGGGCTTGTCAGGGACAGAGGGCCTGGAGGTAGTCCTGGGTTGAGGGGGCATCTTGGTGGGAAACCCTGACTCACTTCCTGGTGTAGAGAACATGAAAGGCACTTTAGACTTTGTGACGGGGGAGAGGAAAGAACAGATATATGGGCAGACGATACCCTTGCAAAGATGTGGGTGGACCTTTAGAGGAGGCTGAAGCAATCAGCTGGGGCAGGACAGAAAAGGTGGGATCAAAGGTGAGAGAGGAATAAAATATATAGAAGAAATAGGGGTGGCTGGGTGGCTCAGTCGGTTAAGCAGCTGACTTCGCTCAGGTCATGATCTCGTGGTTTGTGAGTTCGAGCCCCGTGTCGGGCTTTGTGCTGACAGCTTGGAGCCTGGAGCCTGCTTCAGATTCTGTGTCTCCCTCTCTCTCTGTCCCTCCCCCGCTCATGCTCTGTCTCTCTTTCTCAAAACTAAATAGACACTGAAAACAATTTAAAAAATATATAGAAAAAATAACGTAAAAACAAGTGGGAGTGTAGGGTGGGTGGAGGCAGGGCCTGGCGGGGACGGGAGGAGACTGTAGGACATGGGAAGGAGAAAGGGTGCACGGGCCAGAGAGACCAGGAGGGAGAAGGAGCACATGTAGGCATACATTACTCACCATACAGTTGCTGGATGCCCCGGCGGTCGTCATCGGGCAGCACGAAGTTCTCTGTGTCCATCCACTGGTAAAAGGGTGCCATGATGGCCGAGGGATCGTTGGAATGTTCAAGGCCCAGGGCGTGGCCCAGTTCGTGCACAGCCACCAGAAAGATGTCATTCCCTGGAGGGATGGGGATGATTATGAGGGCAGCCTGGGCCCCTTCCCTCAGACTCTCTGCTTTCCCACCAGAGGCTTCATTTTCATACCCGAGGCTGGGCCTGTTATGTTTCCCACCCAAAAAGCCACCAAGCCAGTCAGCGATCTGTTCTGGTTGGAGGTGAGAGAGTGCTCTGGGGCCAGATATCAATACCAGGAAGATGTGTATTAAGGGGAGCTGAGGTCCTATCTGGGCCCCAGTTTCTCCCAGGAGTTGGAGGTGCCATTTGCCTAGAAAAGTGGGAAGTCTTTGGGAAGTCAATGATTGGGTGAGAGAAAGGACCAGATGTAAATAGCTCAAAATAAGATCCCTGCTCTCACTGGAAGTCAGACTAGGAGATGTTTGTAGCCCAGAGACTGTGGGGTTTGAGGTTTTGGGAGGAGGCGGGAGACCCCCCATGAAAACGATCACCGACTCTCCCCAGAATAAATGAGTCCCAGGGCTACCTCGCTCACCATTCAGATCCTCATTCCTGACAGTCCAGGGCTCGGCAGAGTCAAAGTGGGTGTCCCCTCCAATGTTGGGGCCTGGGAAATAGGCATGTGCCAGGAAGCCACCCTCGCCATCGAAAGGTGTGCTGTCACCATGGAAGCCCTCAGCGAAGAAGATCATGATGTCGGCCTGCTTCTCATGGCCCTCTCGGATATAGGCATAGGGTACCTCTCGAAAACGAAGTGGTGTGGCACTCTCCCACACGCGGAATGCCTTGCGAATGGCCTCGAATGTGGCATGCTCTCCCACCTTGGGGGTGTAATTCTGGATGCTGAGGTCCAGCCGCACGGGGAGAGGATGGGAGTGTGTTAGGATAACAACGGATAAAATTCTCCCTCCTTGCACTTTCCCAGGTTTGCGTGAACCGCCCAGCCACCTCTGCTGACCTGGCTCTTCCTGCTGCCTCACGATGCCTCAGCCCCAAGAACTGAGGGCTCAAGGGACCCCCAGGCTTTGGTTTTCTGGCCCTGGGATGTACCCCCCGCCCCCTAGGCTGCACCTTTCTCCAGGATTAAAGCCCCTTTCCTCCCCACTCCCGAGGACGCTTCACAGGAACAGAGGTGAGTAGGACAGGAGTCCTCAGTCTGTAAGTACAGTTGACAGGAAGGGCAACCCTGATGGGAGAAAGGCAACTTGCCTGTTGGACTCACCAAAAAGTGATCTCATTATGCTGCCATTTGAGGCCCTGGATGGCATAGCGTTTCCTTCGAACATTGGCCTTGATCTCAGCTCCAAACTTATCGGGGACACCACAGCGGGGGCGCCTCATGGCCCTGGGGTGTGAGATTGCAGTCAGGATAGTGTATGAAAGAGAAAGGTCTTCAGAGTGGGGGTGTGCCTGGCCTCAGGGTCAGTGTGGGAAAGGGCCAAGGTTATGAGGTCAGGGTGGATAAGAGAGAGTCTAAAAAAAAAAAAAAAAGTGGGAGTGTAGGCTGGGCGGAGGCAGGGTCAGGTGGGGATGTGGGGGGAGACTGTAGGGCATGGGGGAGGAGAAGGGATGCACGGGCCAGAGACCAGGGGAGAGAAGGAGCACATGTAGGCATACGTAACTCAGAGTCAGCGTGCGGGGTTGAGGTAGGGGGCAGGAGTCAGGTAGCAACCTCTCTGTGCTCTGTGGGTGCTGGGCAGAATTCCTGCCGGGGCCTAGCACTTACTTCATGGTGTCTGCATCAGCCTTGCCCGTCACTCGCAGACCGTAGAACCTCTGCATGGCAGCGATAGCAGCTGAGAGGGACTGGGGTGAGCGCTGTGTGTGCGTTCGCAGATCCCCCGGGGGCAGGTAGCCATACTGCTGCAGCCAGGCCTGTAGGGAAAGAAACGTGGCTTAGAGCATCCCCACTTGGCCCAAGGGGAGACTCTACCCCCTCACGGTGTCTGGCATGCACCCTTGGCTTAGGAGGAAAGGGCAACGAGCTCCCAGCCTGGCTCTGGCAGTGGGGCTGGAGGAATTCCCAGGCTGGACCTGAACTCTGGCCCAGGCCCCAGTAGGACTTGCCTTCTTGGGGCTGTGGGCTCAAACAGGGTACGGAGCCACAGCTCTGGACTTTGGCTGTGAACTCTCTTGAGAATGGGAACCCAGATGGCTCGTCTTCTCAGAGCTGAGATTCCTCCAGCACTTTCCTCCTCCGTGTCAGTGTTCTTGTAAATATAGCATGTCCTACCTGAGAATGGGTTGTGCCCCTCATGGGTGGAGGTGGGGAGGCCGAGGGGGCTCTATTTTGGTCCTGGCATGAGACCCTCTTGGGACAGGGATGCCATGCTTCCAGGACCCTCACAGCTGAGATCTTTTTGGAAAGGTGAGCAGAAAAGGAGCTAGGGCTGAGGCTGGCTGCTGAGAGGGGGAAGCCGGGACGTTTGGAGGTGTCGGGGGTGTGATCCAGCCACTGAGCCAGGATCCTGCCACTGTTCCCATCCGAGCATCTGACCTAGGGCATGGGACCTAAAGGCCCTTATTTAAGGTTCTCAGTACGGGCAGTGGGAGATGGGGGAGGTGGTAGAGACTCGGTGACTGTATTTTACTTAAGGTATGTTGTGAATTGTTCATAATATAAAAGCTGGCATGCTGCCTTAAAATAAAGTTAGGTTTTTGGTGTTTGACTGAAAGGTATGCAAACTACAAAGCCCTGCTGACGGGGGTGGGGGGGGGGGGGTGGAGTCAGCCTTTATTGTAAGAACAATGGAGTATTTTCCTAAAGCCTGAAAAGTAAAATGAGCCAAGGTGTATATGGAATATGAAAATGCTGGGATTCTCTAGGGGAGATACTACTCTGGTCCCTGTTCCAGCTTTGCCTTCTTAAGGAGTCCAGAGGGGGCCTGCACGTTGCCTGGGATGGAATCTGGGAGTGCAGAGGGGTGGAGGCTGCTGTTGGGCACCACATCCCTTATCCCAGGTTGTCAGGATGGATCTTCATGTGGCCCTTCACCTCTGGGCCCGGCCCGGGAAGTGGAGCAGTGCTCCTGCATTGGGGCTGGGGGTGATTCAGGAGCAGCTGACTGGAGACATGTGCCCGCAGGGGCAAGAATTGCAACAGGGTTCTGGGAAGTGATCCCCCAAGGCTGATGGGAGTTAGGGCCCAAGATGTAAACAACCCAGCCTTTCCCCAGCCAACAGGCCTGGCCTGAATAACCTTAGCACCACCCGGCTCTGAGAGCCCCTCCTCAAGGGTAGAGGAGGGAGCAAAGTTTAACCTCTGCTCTACCACAGGGGAGCAGAGCAGGGTGCTCCAGAACCCGGCTACTCTCCCCACAAGCTGTAGGCTTGCTTGCCCTGACCTGCGCTGGCTGATGCCACAGCTAGTGCCCGTGGGAGGTTGCAATGGCCTGTGCCCAAGTATGCAGGAAACTCCCTTTGCCCTTGGCCTCACCTGTAGGGTACACACACCCCAGGCTTATGACCCCGGGTGGGGGAGCCACTACTTCAGCTTTGGAGAAGCATGGGAGTGGCCTACTCCTGGAGCTGGCAGTCAGGAGGACTGAAGTCAGGCCCCTCAACCCTCAGGGAGCAAAGCTGAGGGGAATTCTGCTAGGGCAGAATGACAGAATAGAGGGTGGCAGAGAGGTGGAGAGAATCCTCATCTAGGAGCGGTGGGATCAACCCTCTCCCCCGTGAGTCTTTCAAGAAAGTAGGCAGGTCTAAATATTCACACCCACAAAGTGCCCCCCGCCCCCCCACCATGCACAAGAGAGAAAAATGGAGACTTAAGCAAGAAAGGGACTTCCCTGGAGTCAAAGAGAGCCACAAAGCCTGGAAAGGAAGTGCCCCCATCCCTCTCCTCCCAGGCCTAGGCTCTGAGCAAAGCAAGAACCACAGAGAAGACTAGGAGGTGAGGTTGGAACCACAGAAGAGAGGACTCTTGTGTCTGCGGCTGGGTGGGGGAAGGGCCAAGTGCCAGACAGGCCACGAGGAGGAGAGGGCTGTCCTGGAGCTGGTGCAGGACTCTGGAGGCCTGGTGGGAGGGACCAGGCTGGCTGAGGCCTGGCCACCCGAGCTCGCCCTCTAGATTGGCCTGGAGAGGGAGCAACTATGTTAGGTCAAAAAACTCAGTTGGCTGGCTTTGTCTTGAAAACTGAGTGGTCTGAGTATTCCCCTAGGGGAAAACTCAACAGAACCCCTCCCACCTCTGGCCTAGGAGTCCTGCAGAAGGTGGGTAGGTGGGTGGGTGGATGAGGGGAACTCTGGCTCTCCAGCAGGCCCTGGATCAGAGCCTCTGGGCCTGTTCCTCCCTCCGTGGCCCAGAAGCAAATGGTGGTTCTGGCACTGGGACTGCCCATGACCCACTTAAAACAGAGCCAGGGCTGCCGCCCCTCCCCTAGGGGGGCCTAGTGGGGCAGGGGAGGGAAGGCAGGGCAGGCAAAGTTGGCAGGGGACAGCCCCTAGATGTCCAGACTCCTTTTGTTAGGGGCTCTCCTTGCAGACCTCCGATGAAGACTCCAGGCCTGGACAGAGGATGCCTCCTCCAGCAGGACCCTGTCAGGCTGGGCCCCACAGCAGATTCGCACTCTCCTTGGCCACCCCCTCCCCAGGGCCACGCTTTTCTTTTTAGCCTCGGATCCCTTCGGGACAGAGAGAGTGTGTTCTTTCTGGAGATGTTTCCTCCGGGGGTGGGTCCAGGGCCAGGACCAGGAGGGAGGAAGCCAAGTCCAGATCCCCTCCCCCTTCTGGGGCCCTTCCCGGCCCCTCCCGACCGCACCCAGGCCCTGCCGGGCTGAGTGGGTTGGGATGGCCCAAAATAAGAAGCTGATCAAATTCGTCTCCCACCTTCACCCCAAAATAAGAGAGAGAGAGAGAGAAAGAAAGAGGAAAAACCTCCCCAGACAACTCCCACGCGGCTTCCTCCCGGGCCGGTGGGCCAGCGTCTGGGAAAGAGTGGGGGGGGGGGGGGTCGCCGGAGGCGGTAGAGACCCTGCGGGGTGCCCTGGGCCTGGCCCTCTCACCCTACTCCCCGGTGCGTTGCCCTCAGTCTCCCTGCAATTAACACAGAAAAGCAATTAACAAAAGCAACAAAAAGAGCCTAAAGGCGTCGCTGGAGGCGGGTGGTGTGAGTGGGGGTAGAGGCAGGAGGCGGCTGCTCGGCCGGCCGAGCCCCTGGCTCACAAGGAGAGCTTTGTGTGTACGGAAACGCGGCCAGGGCGCCAGCTCCGCGACCCTCGACGCCAGGGCTCCGGGCCGGGGACACAGAGGGGTCCGCTCGGGGAGGCGGGGTGGGTCGGGGGCCGGGGCCGCCAGGCCGTCCAGCCCCGACCCCACCTGGCGGCGCCTGCATCCACGGAGGGCCGGGACCGCCCGGGAGGCGCTCAGCGTGGGGGGCCCGGAGCCGCGGCGCCGTCCACCCGAGCCTCCCTGGCAGCCCCAGCGCCGGCGGGCGCGGGCGGGAGAGCGCTGGAGGGTTGGAAAGTTGAAGAAACAACGATCTCGCGCACAGGACAAGGAACCAGGGCAGCGCTGGGTCTGAGCCGAGTTCAAGTATTTACCAGGCTCCCTCCTGGTTCCGGAGCTGAACTCACAGCCCGGCAGAACCGGGAGGGTTGGGGTGGGCCCCGCTGTAAAGCTCTTCCCAGGAAAGGACTGGGGAAGAAAGTTGGCGGCGGGTCGGGGGTTGGTTGGGGGGAAGCAGAAGTTGGATCGACTTGGAAGTTTGGAGATGAGCAGGGAAAGGAAGGGAGGGGGTTCCTGCGGGCCGGAGGGCCAGAGACCTCCGGCGCCCTGCTCTCCAAGCGGGGGAGACCTGGGAGACCCCCGGCTCGCCTCCCCGGCGGGCGCGACTCCCGGCAGGACTGGAGGAGCTCACTTACTTCGGGGCTGAAGCTGCTTTGGGCCGAGCTGAGGGAGGCGAGCGCGGTGGCGAGCGTGAGCAGCGGGAGTAGCAGACCGCCGGCGGGCCGTGGGGCAGGAGACATGGTCCGCGACTGTCCCGGCCGCCAGCCGTGAGGGCTCCGCAGTGGGGCCCAAGCCCTGGGGTTGTGCCGCCACTCCCTTGGGGCGCCTTTGTCTTCGGTGGGCGCTGAGTTTGGATTCCTAGACCGTTGTCCGCTTGGAGATGAGGGGATTGCTCTTGAAAGCGCCTGTTTGCTCGTCCCCTCTTTTCTGTTTTTTGATCTTTCTTCTGCTTAGTCTGCGAACTGGATCCGCGAGCCCTCTCTCACTCTCTCCTCTGGTCCCTCCCTTCTCCCACAGCCTCTCCGCCCCCGCCCCAATGCCCTCCTTTCCCGGTGCGGACGTGGTTGTTTCAGCCTGAATCCAATTACAGCCAAGAGCCGGGTAAAAAAAAAAAAAAAAAAAAAAAAAACCCTAAGTTGCCTTTCTGTGGTGGAGGCTGCCATCTGCAGGGGTTGAGGCCACAGCTAAGGACAGGGGTCTGGGGGGGGGACCCAGCGGACGGGATGTGGGAGACTTTCTCCCCCTAAGCATATTTTGGGTGGCTTGAGTCCTCTGGTGTTCAGCATTTGTCTCACCTCAGAGTGGGAAGTACTGGGAAGCCCAGTGGTTGGCGCAAACGAGTTCAGAGTCTAGGATGACGGTGGTGAAGGTCTTCCATGTCCAGGACACCTGGGTTGGGGGTTTGTCCGCTGAGACCTGTGGCTCAACCAAATTGAAACTTTTGCCCCTGGATCTCGACAACCACCTCCATCCCTCTCCTGCTGCAAACATGCAACCGTTATACAATCCACCCACCCACCAACAAATTGCACAACCACATTGGGTCTGGGGGTTCTTATGGAAAGACAAACGCACTCCCTTAATTATCATCGTTTGCAATCTGGCTGCTCCTTTAATTAGAGCAGGCTGGGGAGGAAAGAGGTACAAGGCCATGGAATGTGGGGAAAGGCAAATCAAATTTAGGGAAACTGTTAGACCAGAGATTGGGAATTAGGACTTTGGGGGTTTAGCTCCCCCTCTACACTGGAAAAAGGCAGTTCAGGGACTGACTAAACTGATAACAAAATGTGGAGGGATGCAGGAGAAGGGAAGGGCACGCTGAAGTGGATAGTGGGGGAGAGAGACAGATAAGAGGTTGAGTTAGATCTGGAAAAGCAGCACAACAGAAGCAGGAAAAGTGTGGGAGACAGAAAACTCGACCATCAGCGAAATCTAAGATCCCAGAATTGCATTGGTCAGCGAGAGAGGAAGGAGGTTGTGGGGGGAAGAAGGGAGGGAAAGAAAGCAAGGAATAAAGGAGGCTGGACAGAAATTAGGTCAGGTAGGAAGCTCCAGAAATTCTAGAGATCCAGGAACTGTTACAAGTTTGTGGCGGGATAACGGAAGAAAAGCCCAGTGCTCTGTATTGTAACTGGAGCAAAGGTCCTTTTCCCCCAGAATCCGTGATCAATTAAATGAAAGCTTTCCCTGGGTCCCGGACAGCTAACAGGTTTGTGGGAGATATATGATGGGTATTAGATACCTATGCCATGGTGACTGTTTGGGGGCTGAGCACCTACCTCCAGGGCTCCCCTACACAAAGTGCGGTTGGGAGGTACAGGCCTCTCTCTAACCAACCTCTGGAATTTTGCCAGAACCAAAGAAACCTCAGAATCCAACTCTTTAGCAGAACATGCGACACCCAAGTCTGGTTCTTCCCATGTCAGTGTTCCCAGTGGGGGTATCCTCTTGGGCCATGTATCTGAAGCTTAGGAAAACTGACACCAGTCGCTTGCCAAGAAATGGACCTCAGCCGGAAAGCCTTTTTTATCAAAGCATTTATTAAATGAGTAACTGCACACAGCCTGAGCTGTGTATGGGCTGTTAAAGGCTTGAGTGCCTAGCTAACACCAGGAAAACTGCTGCCCCTTTTTCGTAGCAGTTCGCAGAGCAGCTACTGTTCATAGTTGGGCCAGTCCTATGGCTCGTGAAGGAGGGAAGCATCCCAGAGCGAGGTTCCACTGAACTGGAACGGAGCCAGTGATGAGGGCACTAAGCCAACTCTTCCAGGCAGTGATCTTACAGGCTGTTCTTTCTGGTGTCCAAGCTCTTGTGCCGGGAAGACAGATGGGGAACGTGAAGGCTCTCTTCTGACCAGGATGAGGCATATAGGTGATAGAGAAGAAAGCCAGAGAGAGGCTGGGAAAGGGAGACAGGTACTGCTTTTTATTGACTTGGTAGTGGGTTCTGCAGTAGAGCCCCTTTGGGTTTAAGAGCGTTTTTCTGTTTCCCTTCTTCTTCCTGCAACTTCTGCTGCCTGAGCTGCCATGCCTGTAAGCCAGCATCCATTTCCTGTGACAGCAGTACAACTCGTCTCTGAAACAGACAGGAAAACAGGGTGGATAACATCTGGGGCTTGGGCTCTGCACATATATCCTTTCACTCACAGATCAAAGGCAAAAGTTTCAGCTGGAAAATGACACTGTTGAGTGGGGAGGGGGACCAGGTCCTGGGTTGGGAAGTAGGAGGAAGGAGAATGTGTAGCAGAATGTCTACCACTGGTTCCCACCCTCGGAGTGCTCACTCCATTCCCCCCTCCTCAAAGCACTGTAAAAACCTTGAGCTGTTAAAACCTCGGTATAGGGGGTACGAGTTAGCTTATGTGTCAGTACAGCTCAAGACAAATTAAAATGTAAAGTTTTTTCCCTCCAAGTACACACAGGTTGCCCTGGCTTGGGCTCTAGCCACTCACTGCAAACTTCTCCCTTTGGGCTGTTCTTCGAAGCTGGCCTTTCATTGGAGGCGCAGGGCGGCCATCTGCAGAAAAAAAGACAAGTATTAGAGATGGCTGACAGCACCGTGTGAAGGCACTGTGACAGGGACAAGGGAAGAACCAGTCTCTAGTTCCTTTCTTCCACTTTCACACCTGTGATGGCTTAGTTCTCCAGAACCCATCCCTCAGTGTCAAGGGTAAGATATGCCAAGAATAAGCTCTGAGGCACACTCCTACTCGATTTCACTTACCCCTCATTGTCCTGGAATTCAAGGTCCTTTGAAGTGCTGAATCTCCTTTTAGCTTTAGAAACCCCCCCACTCAAGCAATCTGATCACCGTTCCACTCTCCGTGAATCTTTGCTGAATCCCATCTCACTCCATAATGAAATACCTTCTTTTCCTTTCCTTTCAGCCCAGTTCTCATCCTTAGGCCCCCCACCCCTCCAAGCCCTATCTGTCCCAGAAACCATTCTCTAACCTTTTCAACTCTGTCAAATCTCTTTATGAAAGAAGTGCATATTGGTTCTTTATTATTCATCTATTTGCCTTGGGACATTTATTGTACTATTGCTTTTTTTTGTTTGTTTGTTGTTGTTGTGTTTTGTTTTGGCCTTATGTGGCACTTCAGATCCTCTTGGAAAGGGGTAGAGCACTGAACTATTACTAATTTTTAAAGATGTCATGCCGTTTTCCCAGCCAGACTTTCATGGATTGCATCCCTAGATTTCACTGTAGTGCAGGGTAGGCACACAACCACATAATCAAAATTCTATAAATATCTGCTGACTTGGTGAAAAGATGCAATATCTGACCTGAAGTAGTTAATAATGGAGCTGAAGAAAAAGGGCACTTACTTTCTACAGAGTAAGAAGCAAACAGTGAAAAGTCTGCCCAAAAGTTTTGTGGAAACTGAGAGATACAATTAAGTAACATGTCCAAGACTACAAGTTAGCAAGTAAAGAAACCTGAATTAACACTCAATTCCAGAGTCTTTCCAATATTCCATACTACTTCTGGGAGGTGCTAGGCTTCCTACAGTAAATAACGAACAGAAAAACCTTCACCATCCTCTTCAGGATCACACTTCTATAGAATCCAATAGGGTATTAGTATTCAGGTCTCTGTGCTGTTGAACGGTGCCTGGCTCCCGCTCAGTTCTAGTCCTAGCTTTGCTATTACCTAGCTGTTTGATCACGGGAACTCTGAGGCCTCAGTTTTCCCACCTGTAACTGGAGTCCCATATAGGGAATGGGGAATGGCTTCAACTTTTCTAACATCCCTCCCTTCTAGGTCTAATATCTATTTTTTCCTTCTTCCTTTCCTTTCCTTTCCTTTCCTTTCCTTTTCCTTCCTTCCTTCCTTCCTTTTTTTTCAAGGGAAGACATTTTTCTGAAGGGAGCCCGCCATCCTCAGTCCTCACCCTTCTACCCCTCTCTTCTGAGATGTTCATTTAGGCAGCCTTTCAAAGAGTTCTCCCTGCATCTGGTACCAAATTCTCAACAATGTACTCACCAGGTAGAATGGTGGGTCTTTCTACCTTTTTAAAAATCGTCGCCCTTGAGAAACGTAAAGATCTTGTCACTCCCTCCCCCCGGGGCGCCCCAAGTTAGAATTATCTTCTCACCCCACAAGATCCTGTCTAGCTGCACTTTCTATAGGCATAATTTAAAATACAAAGTAACCAGGCTGCTTCTCCCCAACTCCAAATATAAAGTTCAATACTATGTTCACTCACACACATCCCCGCCTTAACCCCCTTCTCCCTCCCACCCTCAGTCCAGGGACGTTCCATCTCGGCGAAACTCTCTTAGGGACAGTTAACTGTTAGATCAGCGCTCACCCGCGTAAGACCAGTCTGGGAGCTCCGTAAGGGGCCCGTAGCCAGAGGGGTTAGCAGCCAGGCCCTGCCTGGGTGGAGAAAAACATTCCGGTGAGGATTCAGCCCACCTTCTGGCACCCCAGGACCCCCTTAAACCAGTAACTCACTGGAGTCGCCACTGACTGCCCGCCCGAGCCGCCACGCTACTGTGCAGCTTCCGGACACCTGCTGGGAAAACAGGGCAGAGTT
Organism: Felis catus; assembly: GCF_018350175.1. Classification (NCBI taxonomy): domain Eukaryota; kingdom Metazoa; phylum Chordata; class Mammalia; order Carnivora; family Felidae; genus Felis; species Felis catus. Next base: position 73,409,742 of record NC_058373.1, on the reverse strand, counting down.
GGGAGAGAGGCCGTGCACTCAACTCAGGGGTCCTAGCCCTGCCCCCGCGGGCCCCTGAGCCCACCGACTCCACACCCACTTACTCAAAAGCAGGGTACCTAAAGCAGCCATGCTGAAGTCGCGGAGCCGGAAGTGGGCGTGGCCCCGGTGTCACGCGCTACGCCGCATGGGAAGTCGGAAGCCGCCATCTTGAATCTGGTTCTCAATCACGGGCCCCGCCATCTTGGGCCATTGTACGGAAGAGAGGGACAAAACTGCGGCCCTAGTATTTAGGCGACAGTGGTTGGTCTGCGTATGAATCGTCAGTACTGGTTACATCCTCAGTGGAAGTCGTGTCCTAGACTGAATCGTTCTGAGCTGCTCCAGCGATCTCTGCGCAGCGGTGTCTAGTCCTTTGAAATTTATGCCATTATCTTAGGAGTTCCCTTATTCTGTCTTCTGCATCACTGTAACATGTTTTTCCTCAGCCTAGGTGTCAAATCTAGAATGAATCGGAAAATTTGGGTCTCCGTCCTTATTTATTCAACACAATTGAAGAGCTTATGTGGCAAGCATTGTACTAAGTGCTGGGGATTCTGCAAAACAGACGTCATCACTATTCTGATAGCGTCCCCAGTCTAGCGAGAGAAGACAATGATGATCACCCACATTACTGTAACAGTACCGTTGAGATTCTAGCAGGTGCACAGGGATGCAAGAGCACCTAGTTCTGGGGATCCCAAACAGATCAGGTTCTGGCCACTTGCCACTGACAAAAATCCAAAGGCAGACAGACAGTGGTGAAACCAGAAAGGGATTTAGTTCAGTGAGACCAACACCAGGAAGACAGAGGTCAAGTGTCTGAAAGCGCTGAAAATACTTCCAGGTTTATACAAGGAAAATGAGGGGCAAAGGTGGGCGAGTACCTGCAGGGGGGCAGTGAAGGTCAAATCTATCAGTGTTTTGCTTAGAGTCAATCATGGGTGGTGTTTTGTGTCTCAGGACAGTGCTTATTGCTTGGGTTGTTTCATTCTCCTCAGAGGTTGCTATGCCCTCAGGGTCTTCCACCTGAGCCAAGAGACTGGCTGGAAAGAACCCAACCAAAGGGGCGCCTGGGTGGCTCAGTCGGTTAAGCATCCCACTTCAGTTTAGGTCATGATCTCCCAGCTCGTGGATTTGAGGTCTACGTTGGGCTCTGTGCTGACAGCTCAGAGCCTGGAGCCTGCTTTGAATTCCGTGTTTCCTTCTCTGCTCCTTTCCTGCTCCTGCTCTGTCTCTCTTCCTCTCAAAAATGAATAAACATTAAAAAAAAAAAAGTTTGAGGTCAAAATGGAGGCAGCAGAAGTCAGAAGTCCTCCAAGATGAGTGTTGGCAAGTACCCATTTGTAGCTATAATGGGAAGTTGATCTGGAGAAAGCTGAAGGCTTTCTTGGGGAATAGGTCTTGGAGCTAAGATCCGATTTCAGTTTTACAAGGGCTACCACCACATATTGTCTAATATAATCCTTGCAGCAACAAGGCAGGTACAGAAGTACCCTCTTAACCATGGTTTCACTTTCTGCAGTTTCAGTTATCCACATTCAGTTGCCCTATAGAAGCAGATGCTCCTGACAAATTGTGAGGTCAATAGTAGCCTAACGCTAAGTTACAGTGTCCATATTTCACCTCACTTTATCTTATCACCTACAAAAGAAAGATGAATATGGTACAATAAGACATTTTGAGAGAGATCACATTCACATAACTTTTATCACAATATATTGTTATGATTTTTATTGTTATTAATCTCTTACTGTGCCTGATTTTAAATTAAACTTTATCATACGTATGTCTATATGGGAAAAAAACCCCCATAATATATACAGGGTTTGGTACTACCATGGTTATAAGTATCCACTGGGGTTCTTGGAACGTATCCCCTGTGGATCAGGTAGGACTACTGTATTGGTACATAGAAAACACAGATCTGTGGCTCCTTCCCTCTTTTGAATAATTTATTTGTCTTGGGGAACTCATTTATCTTAATTTTTTCATAAAAAGCTTAGGGGCACCTGGGTGGTTCAGTTGGTTGAGCGTGTGACTCTTGATTTTGGCTCAGCTCATGATCTCATGGTTCCTGAGTATGAGCCCTGAGTTGGACTCCATGCTGATGGTGTAGAGCCTGCTTGGGATTCCCTCTCTCCCTCCCCCTCCCCCCTCCCAAAATTAAATAACCTTAAAAAAAAAAAAACTTAAGTGTCCAACTTGATTCAAGTCATGATCTCATGGTTCATGAGTTCGAGCCCCACGTCGGCTCTGGGCTGACAGCTCAGAGCCTGGAGCCTGCTTTGGATTCTGTGTCTCCCTCTCTCTCTCTCTGCCCTTCCCCTGCTTTTGCTCTGTCTCTCTCTCTCTCTCTCTCTCTGTCTCTCTCTCAAAAATAAATAAACATTAAAAAATTAAAAAAAAAAAACCCTTAATATATGACATCTTAAAACACTGAAGTAAGTACAGATGCTTTATAAATGGTGAAGCTCCTACACAAGTGCCCATTACCGTGTGCTAAGCTAGACACTTAATGCGTGCTGACTGGGGGAAACTGAGGGAGTGGTGCAATGGCCTATCTGGAAGTTTATCATTTCCTTCTGCAAGACTGGGAAGTTTTTCCACAGGAGGTGGCTCTGAGCTGTGCTTTGAAAGAGGGGAAGGGTGGATCCTGGTTTAAGAAGTAAAAGCAGCTGTTTCAATAACAATAAGAGTGGTATAGCTAGGGCTGAACCAAAAAAAGGATGGGAACAAAAGAACCTTGACTATAAGCCAACAAATGGATCACCAAATACTAGGCAAGGGCAATAAGACAGTAAGGAACTATTACCATCTTGCATTCATACACTTCATTTTCACCTATCAAAACACTTCTATATAAATGATTTCACATGATTTTCATAATACATCTGTAAAGTAGATAAGACAGTCCAGGAAGCAATCGTACAGATTGCTTGTAGTTTTCAGAGATCAGGAAATGGAATCAAAACGTGGCTGTGGATTTATAGTTTGACAGTTGCAATAGTGACTGGATGCCACTTTCCCAAGCCTGGCTCCGTATACCTTTGGCTGTTTCTGAGATAGACAGCTGAGGTAGACAGCACTGGAATCCCATTACATAGTTCCCAGTTGGCAAATCAAATAGTAGAAGCCAGGGGCTGGGAAAACAACCTTCGTGTCAACAGTCAAGATTGACAGGAAAGATGACAAGCTGGCTACCACCATCACTATACAAAATAGTTGAACCAGCAATATTCCTCTCTTTCAGTAGCTCACACACTTGGGGGACACCATCGGTTTGCAAAATTATTATTATTATCATTATTATTATTATTATTATTTAAATATTTTATTTATTTATTTATTTATTTATTTATTTATTTATTTATTTACAAATGTTTATTTATTTTTGAGAAAGAGGTAGAACACATATTGAGTGGGGCGTGGGCAGAGAAAACAGGGGAACAGAGGATCCAAAGCAGGCTCTGCACTGACCTCAGTGAGCAGCTGATTGCGGGGCTTAAAGTCAAGAACCTAGAAATAAAACAAAAGCAAAGAAACCCCCAACAAAACAACAACACCCCCCCCTCCAGAAAAAAAACCCTCGAGATCATGACCTGAGCTGAAGTCAGATGCTTAGCCGACTGAGCCACCCAGACGCCCTTGAAGATTTTATTTTAAAGTAATCTCTACCCCAACGTGGGGCTCAAATTCACAACCCTGACATTAAGAGTCACACACTCTACTGACTGAGCCAGCCAGGTGCTCTGAATTTGCAAAATTATAAAAAAGGGCACACACATGAAGGTGAACAAATAATGTGAACAATATAAATTCTGTGTGCAGAAATGAACACGTGCAATGCTTGAATATCTATGGGAGTCAAGGAGCCAGAGCTGGAGAACTTTGGGGGACAGGATGGGAAGTTTAATTGGGAAAACTGAGAAATGTGGGAGGGGAAATGTCTTTGGAAGGAAGACGAGTTCAGCTTTTGACGTGGTTAGTATGCTGTGGACAATCCGTGGGTTGTAAATAGCAGGAAATATGGTTTAGGATTTTGAGAGAGAGAGAGAGAAAGAACACTAGTGCTGACAGCTAACATCAGCAGCCTTCTCAGGGACCTCATAGAACACTGTGGCAGGGGAAGGGGTCTGGCAATTGGACAGCTCTCCTTAATGACTTCATTAGACTCATGAACCACAGGAAAGTGGCTTTGTCATTCCAAACTAGATGTTCTTCAACCTCTGGACTTCATCTGGCAAAGGCTGGAATTAAGAGCAATGGGAAGCATCAGGAATCTGAGCTTCATGTCTTTCCTCTCTTAAACTCCTTGCTTCTCAAGGAATACAGCCTGTATTTTGGTTTTAATATTTTGCCACCCACTCATGTTTTTGTCCAGTATGTTTATTCAAATATCCTTCTGTGTGTTCCGTACACAGTAGCTTTTGTACAAATGCACTATTCTAAGAAATTAGGTGCTTTTAATTTTATTTATTAAAAAAATTTTTTTAATGTTTATTTACTTTTGAGAGAGAGAGAGAGAGACGCACACACAGTGCAAGTGGGGGAGGGACAGAGAGAGAAGGAGACGCAGAATCCGAAGCAGGCTCTAGGCTCTGAGCTGTCAGCACAGAGCCCGACGTGAGGCTAGAACCCAGGAACTGCAAGATCATGACCTGAAGAAGTCGGATGCTTAACCAACTGAGCCACCCAGGTGCCCCACATGCTTTTTATTTTTATTAAACTAAAATTTTTTTTTAGATTATTTATTTTGAGAGAGTTTGTGAGCTTGAGCAAGGGAAGGGTAGAGAGAGAAGGAGAGAAAGAATCCCAGGCAGGCTCTGAGTTGTCAGCACGGAGTCCTATGTGGGGCTCTAACCCATGAACCCCACGAGATTATGACCTGAGCCAAAGTCGGACATTTAACTGACTGAGACACCCAGGCACCCCAATTTTTTTTTGAATTAAGTAATCTCTATGCCCAACATGGGACTCAAACTCAGGACCCCGAGATCAAGAGTCACTGACTAAGCCAGCCAGGTGCCCCTGGGAAGCTAGGTGCTTTTTAAATCATCGAGATGAATAATGATGATGTTGGAGAAAATATCAGTGAAACTGACTCAGGGTGACCAATTCCATTTCATTTAGTAACTCGTTCTCCTTTTTACACGCCTATGACCAAACTGAAGTTTGAAGAGCAAACTATTTGGGAAGTATCTTATTTTACCTTCCTTCATTATCTTCCTCTTTAGGACCACTCAACAACAATCACTGTCAACCCATGCAAGAAATGTGGCAACTAAAGGCCACCCCTACACAATATGTTGCTTTGCATATTATTTCCTTAACACACAATTTATTGTAACACATTCCTTTTCTTTCCCCATGGCTGCTAAATCAATTCGGGCTAAATTTTGTGTTAAATCATCTAGCTTCAAGATGGGTAAATTATGACCTTGGGCTACTTTTTTTCTTGCAGCTGGGAAATCTCTCAGCTGTGTGTCATTTCACCAGAGTGGTCTTTTAAAAAGAAGTCACAGAGCCTGATGCAGGGCTCGAAATCACCAACTGTGAGGCCATGACCGGAGCCGAAGTCTGACGCTTAACTGATTGAACCACCCAGGCGCCCCACACCAGACTGGTCTTGAAGGTGGGTAGCTCTTGGTGAATTTCTGCAGAGTGGCAATGCTGGCTTTAAAAATGCCACAGTTGGACTGTCCAAAAGGTGTACAAACAATCGTATTATTTACAAGTCATCTTTTAGCCTTAACACATGGTAAAGCGTTTCCAGATCCCTTTCCTTGAATCAGCTCAGCAACACCCTTTGTTGTTGGGTCCACACTGCCACTAAGACTTCAGATGAAAGATGCTTTGGGCACTCCAGCCTCTCCGACACCCGAGAACGGGATATTTTTGGTTAAGTGCTGCCTCCTGGCGGCAGCTCTACTGCCCGACACCTTCCCCTCCTGGTGGAGACCACTTCCTTTAACTGGGGATCTCGAAGCTGATGCAACAGCTTCCCCGAGGGGGCGGGGAGTTGAGACGCCCATCCGAAAGACCCCTCCCCTGGCTCCCGGCGGGCGCCGCTCCTTTCCTCCTCCCCCACGGGACTTTGCAGTCCAGAGTCCCTCCGGAGTTTCAGCTTTGCATCTCCGGGCCGGAGGCGGGGTTGCCAGGGTTTGGGGCTCTGGCCCGACCCCCGTCGGGCAGCCAGCGCGAGCAGGATTGGGAGGGTGGGAAGAGGAAGCTGAGCGTCCCTGGGGCGGAGGACGCACCCAAGGGTATCCGCAGACACTTCCCTGTCCCAGGGGTAGCGCAGCTGTGCGTGAGCGAAGAGAGGGCAGGGGAGCGGGTTGCAGGCCACCTCGGCTCTCGGACCCTGGCGCCCTTCCCTCCACCCACCACGCTCCCCTCCTCCAGCGCTTCCTGAAGCCCGGGGAGGGGCGGAGGCTGCTTGGCCAGGGGGAAGGAAGGGAAGGGGACGCCGGGTGGGGTGGGTTGCTGGTCCCTCAAGGCAGACCCCGGTTTGGCCTCCGTATCCAGACCTGGACGTCGGGGGCGACCAAGCTTTTAAGAGGAGCATTGAGGGTGGGCGGCGGCTGGGTCGGGGTTTGGGAAGGCGAGGTCTCGGGGCTGCGGATACGGAACACCCAGGGGCCAAGGGAAAGAGGGTACTAAAGGGAGCCGGCAGGGGAAGGCGAGGCGGGGCTGGGGGCTGGGGAGTGTGGGAGAAAGGGGCAAAGGTGAGGTCGGCCTGCTGGCTGGGCGGGGGCGGAGGAGTGTGGGGCCAGGGTCATGGGGGAGGGGAGAACTGCGGGAGGGCGTCCCCTACGGGGTTTGCGGTTCCACTCTTGAACTCGCCTGCGTTCTCCTGAACCTGAGCCTCGCCTCCCTCTGCCTAGTCGTCGCTGAGCGGCCGTCGCATCTTGCTCTCGCAGCGCGCAGACCGGTCACCTGAGCCTGGACGTGGGACCAAACGGCCGAGAGTTTTTCGGATCCGGGAAAGCGCGTTAGATGCGGGGTCTTTTGTTTTCCCATTAATGAAACAAGTTCAATCCGAACCATTCTAGGCCTCTCAGTAAAACAAAATGATACCCTCCCACTCCTTCAACCCATTACTGTCAAAAGGAATAAATACTTCCAGATACGACTTGCTTGGTTTAGGAGCCAGAGCAACAGACGCATATAAGTGGGTCAGAAGGGCAAGTTCAAGGACGTTCCCAGAGCCCAGGCTGCTGGGAAATCAGTCTAGGAGGAACAGCATTGTTTATTCATTCCTGTATTCTTCCAGCAATTATTCTCGACATGTGCTCTGCCCTGGGGATACAGGGTGAAGAACGCCCCGGTGGTGCTTGCTTCTAGTGAGGGAGGCGCCCACAAACAGACGAACTCTGGGGGTGGAACTCTGGGGGTGGTCGTGCCCTTGAAGAAAGTCCAGCATGGTGAAGGGGTGAAGACCGACAGAGGGAGGAAGTTGCTCCATCACAGACTCCTCAGGGAAGGCCTCTGGTAGTATGGTGTCTAAGCATAGACCTGAATGGAGTGAGCGAAGGGATGACCGATATCACGGGGTGGGGGGTGGGGGGGAGGGCTGAATGTCGCAGGCAGAGGGAACAGCAATTGCGAAAGCTCCGAGAGGGGAGCATGTCTGTTGTGTGGCAACAGCAAGGAGGCCGCTGTGGCTTGAGTGGAGTGACAGTGCATGGGCCAGTGCCATCAGGGGCAGCGCTAGGGCTGTCTTCCTAGGACTTCCCTCATTTGCAACTTGGGCCTGACCCCAGACTGGAATTAAGGGGCAGGCCAGCTGGGCAGCGGCCTGGGTAGAAAAGGGCACTAAATTATCCTTGGGGTAATTCCGACATTTGGTGCCAGTGAACTCTGATTTCTGTCTGGGTCTCTTGGTGAACCGTAAATTGGCTCCCATACACTGACAGAATCCTTGACGACTGCTTACCTGGACTGTTTGTCTCCAGAATAATTTTGCAACGTGCAGGTACAGGCAGAAGTTGCAGGGTGTGGCCCCCGAGACCGGCCAGCCAGCGTTGTCTAAAGGCAGCAGTCACAGCTGGAATTCTGCAAATGTGCCCTCCAGTGTGAAGTGCCCTTCCCTGAGAGAGCATTATGCTATTGTCTACAGTTTAAATGGTTTAATATGCCCACCGAGAAACTGCTTCAGAGAGTTGCGTGTGATGAATTAATATAATAAGCTCTAATTCTGAATGGAAAGAATGAGGCTTACCGTTTTTATCCCAACAAAATTGGTATTCCTCCACCCCTGCTAAGTAAAACATTCAACAGATACTTAAATGAGCCGGGTCTGAAGGGGTGCCAACTCACTGGCTTGCTCAGGGTGCCAGGGCTGGCTCTTACCCGGCAACACGTGCACCCATTGAACCAACTGGGGACCTGAACTGTGAGTGGGTGCGTTTGCAGTTGGGCATTTGGCTGTACCCCCACAAGTAGTCTTGCTTGGCGTGTCTTGCCTTACATAGGGGCTGAGTTCTAGTGCCCTAATGACGGATCCTATGCCCTCTGCAGGACCAAGGATAGGTCATATATGAGCGGGAGATGACTAGGACATGGAATCAGGAACAGGGGAATGGTTAAGGGCACCAGGAGGGGACTGCCAGTCACTGGGAGAACTTAAGTGCTCAGTAAACATAGGGCAACGAGGAAGTTCAGGGGCTGAGGTGGGGAAGAGGAGGAGCTGAGATTGAGTAGAGAAGGTGCCTAGAGGCCAGCAGGCGTCGAAGTCCTCTGGGTCTGACCGGGCAGTCCCAGCTCCAGCCCGTCCCCTGGCCCCTCCCCGCTGCCGGCCAGAGTCACACATGTGTTTTCCTGTTTTCCATTTCGGTCCCCGTCACCCTCTGCCTTTTCAGCTCCTCGGAGTCAGCAGCTGCTGCAGCTCCAGCCTTAGCTGGCTTCCCTTCCTAGCACCTTCCCCTCCCCCGCCCCCACCCCCTGCTTGCGGGTAGCCCCTCCTCCTCGCACCTGCCCAAAGGTCACGGGACAGGTAAGAGGTGGGAGAGGAGGGACTATGGGCCAGAGGGGAAGTGCCGGAGGAGGATGGAGTGAGCGTCCTGCAAATTGGCCAACCGGAGACCCAAGAGCCCGTTGTCTCCTGGCCCCGGTCCTCTCTAGGCAGAGCCCTCTTTCTGCCCAGAGACTTCAGCCCTACGCTAATGGGAGCCCTGGCCGCAGGAGTAAACAATTTCTTAATTGTTTCACTTTTTTTTTTTTTTTTAAAGGGACTATCGTAGCCTCACTGGAATATAGAAAAACAAATGGAGCACTGGGGAGGGAGGAGCTGAGCTTCCAGCTTGGGGTGATGGGGGAATCTGGCTGCACCACAGTGTATGTGTTTTCTCTTTCTGTTGTTAGAGGGGGAAACACAGACCAGTTGGAGCTAGGAAGGCAGGACATGGGGTCTCTAGGGGAGAAAGTGTCTTCTTCATTTAGCTCTTGAGCTTGACAGAACAGCCAAGACCCTGAACTGTGTTCTCGTTCCTGGAAGAAGTATGCTTTGGCTTTGTCATTCACAGGTAGGGTTTGGGTCCAGGACTCCACTGGCTGCTGTGCTAGGCATGGCATGCTGTGGGCCCTGTGCCCACTTTCCTTGAAACCCTGAATCTGAATCTTCACCCATAGGCTATGAGTGTTGTCCTGTAACCTCCACTGGGTACTCAGGGATGAATGCACCTCAGGCAGGAAGAAGACAGGGTGCTGTGTGTCAGGAAGGCCGGTATCTCCTGGGGTGCCAGACTCTACAAGTTTCTCCTGTAAAGCCTGGCGTGGGAGAGCCCTTTGGGAGAGGTCCTGCTGGTCCCAGGCTGCCTGAACGGTGGAAGCATTACCCGAGAGCCAGGCTCTCAGGGAGGAATGTGAGCTGCCAAAGACGGTGCCTTCCTGCCCACGGCTGCGATGCTAAGCAGTGGTTAAGAGGGGGCATCTTTTCTCTGAAGGGCATTCTCCCCTGTCCAGTTTGCACAGACTAAGGAGTAAGATAGGGAAGATTCCACTGGCGGCACTTCCTAGTGAGACCGCTAGGGTGTGCTGTCCTGCTGGAGTGTGGGTTTCACCCCCCTCCTCTGGGTATCTGTCTCAAGATTCCAAGATAAAGGACTTCGCTTTTCACATACCCCCAGCCCGGGACTAAACCCTGCACACTGCTTCGCTACTTTCTGCCACAGTTTCCCCTTCCTTTGTCCCACCTTCCTCATCTCTCCTTCATCCCTTTCCTTTATGTTCCATTAGGACATATGCCCACCCCTTGGTGCCAGGAAATTTGGTCTTAAAAGGGCAGGCGGCACGATGTGTTTTTATGTGTCAGGCAGTGGCCATCCTAGCAATAGCATCGCCGCCAAGAAGACTTGTAGTCGCCCCTCATCCCTGCAAAGGGGTGAGAAAGGGGAGGAGCAGGCTGGGAAGGAGGTAGCCTAGGCATCAGGCTGAAGGATGGCAGAGGCTTTCCGTTTAATCTAATCACACCCTCCCCCAGGTAATTCATTAGGGAGCCATCGGAAGCCTTTTCCTGTCTGAGGGGAAGGCCGGTTGGAACTGGTGGGAGGTAGGGGAGATAGCACAGAGCATGGGCTCTGCTGGTGAGCCCACCTGCCTCCTTCACTGGTTTGGCACCCCGACATGTGACTTAGTGCCTCTTGGGGCTGCAGGCAAGCTTGGATGAGATCAAGCATTGGAGTGCTTAGCAGTATGTCTGGCACCTGATAAGTGTTCCATAGATGACAGCTATCATTAACATGAGTGTTGAGGGGGCTGCTGGGAGAAAAGGACACTCTCCTCTGGAGGGATTTTAGGTATTTGTGAGGATGGCTTAGGAGAAGCTTGATCTCTGGGAAGGTCGAGCTCACCAGAATGCAAAGATGTAGGGTAGAGATAAGCCACCCTCCCCCACACCCTGGGGATTTTTAGATCTTCCTTCTTAGGTTAACCAAAGAGGGTTAGAAAGGGTGTGGGAAGGGACCGGCAGATTCAGGATGGATAGGATGTATTTCTGTTGGTAAAAGAAAACCCGATTACCAGACCGAAGTAGATGGACTGTGAAGCTAGAATATGTGATTTCCCAAAACAATGCTCAACTTCTTTGCTCTTGGCCTGTCTATGCAAGATAGTTCAATGAAATCTCAGTTCCCCATATTTTTAGGAAATTGGACTAAACTTGTAAGTGGGGAAGTTGTTTATAGGAATTATTATTATTTTTTTAAGGATGAGAGGGCACATGAATGGGGAGGGGATGCAGCCAGAGGTTTGAGTCTCATTTTCTTCTTAATTTTTTTAAAGTTTACTTATTTGCAGAGAGAGAGAGAGAGAGAGAGAGAGAGAATGAGCAAGCAGGGGAGCGGCAGAAAGAGAGAATCCAAAGCAGGCTCTGCACTGCTGTCAGCATAGAGCCAGATGCAGGGCTCGAACCCATGAACATGAGATCATGACCTGAGCTGAAATCAAGAGTCAGACGCTTAACCGAATGCACCCCAGAGCTTCATTTCTTGACCTTGTTGCCTTGGAAGTAGATTGAGGCTCAGCTTTGAGGTCGTGGCTCAAATTTGGGGGCAGCCATCCTTTGCTCTGAGGGGAAGTGTGCAGAGTTCTTCTCTTACGAGGCCCGTCACGAGGCATGGGGACTGCACTTACACTTCCTCTAATGTCAGCACCGGCAACAAGCCTTTGTGGCACCCTGTGAAATCTCCCTGCCTTGCCTTTCTTGTTTGGGGCGAGGGGGGAGTGGGGCTAGGGTGGGGCCTGGAGGACAGAGGCTTGTGCATTCCTTCTCAGGCCACCGCCCCGTCCTCAGCTAATTTCCTCAGGGCCAACTTCCCTGGGGCTAAAGAAACTGCACCCAGTGGACTGTCATTTCTTCTGGGCCCTCAGTCCTGGAGCAGCGCTGACAAAGGAGATTCCTGAGAGAGCGCCTTCTTATCACAGAAAGTGCTGAGCCAAGAGCTCCAGGCTGCCCCTTTTGCAGATGTGAAAGGCCAGTGAACCTTAGACCCAGACAGTTGCTTAACACTCCTCTCCCCCTCCCTCATTCCCTCCTCCCGTCTTGACCTCTCCATTTGATTTAAATCCATAAGCATTTGCCTGGCCTTTCCTCTGACTGCCGGCTGAAAAGGAGGAGTGGTCAGGCCATAGTGCCTGGAGGCTGTGGCTCCCCAGGACTGCCACAGCGGGAATCTGCTGGAACCCAGGTTCAGGGAGTGAGTGTGCTTCCCGCCCTCCCCTCAGCAACCTCCTCCCCTCGCCCACCCCCTGTGCTGCTTTGCACTGTCCAATCACTTCCTCTCCCCAGTGCCCCAGGCCCTAGCACCTCTCCACTTGGTCCGCCAGCCTCTCCTCTCTTCCTCTCCGCTGTCTCCCACTCTGCAGTGCTCTCGGGCACCTGCTGCCGCTTTAGCTACTTGCCTCAGCTCTGGGTCTTTGGGTCTCAACTCTCCAGCTGCAATTCCTGGGCGGGGGAGCGATCATCAGCTGCCTCCCATCATCCCTAGGTTGTATCACCCTTTTCCCATTCATACCTTTTTGGGTGATGCACCTATGCTGACGTGGGGGATTGGACAGCAGGAGGCTGGAACACTAGGGGCTGCGAGAGAGAGAGAGATGTCCGGGAAGGAAAAGAGGACAATAATCTGTCTTCTTTCAGAGAGGAGTGGGGCTGCTTGGGCTCTGCTAGGACTGCAGACTTCACCTCAGGGTGGTTAAGAGATGCTCCCTGCGCAAGGGGATGGTTGTAGGTTTCCGGCAAGAGGTCCATGAAGCCTTTAGGTTTGCCAGAGTCAGTGTCCTTGGGGAGGAGAGAAGTTTGTGAGGGGAACCCACAGAGAGGCTGCTTGCAAGGTTGGTTCCTAATGTTGCAGCTCAGCACAGGTAACAGGTGAGACTGGAATTGGAAGGGAGACAGGCTTTTTTGGGGCAAGGCTGAAAAAAACACAGGCTCAAATCAGGAAGGTTATACCTGGGTACTGCCAAATTGCCTTGTATCCCAGCAGAGTCCGATAGAACCAGGATTTAATTTTCTATTTTGGAAATCTGGGGGGCAGCACCCTCCTAATGAGGAGAAATGCTGCTTTCTCTCTAGAGAATGAGTGCCTTCTCTTAAAAATTTCACTTGGGGTTGTTTCAAGGAGCCAGCTGGAGAAGTAGAGGTTAATGGGAGATGGGAGGCCAGAGTGAGCTCTCTGAGATGGTGGGCCGGATGTGGTCCCTGTTGACCACCATAGGCAAGAGTTTTAGGTAATTGCCAGCCACCTGAGTTATATCTTCATCTTTCTTCCTTAGAGGGCGATGCCAAGAAGCTGGTGACGGCTTTCTTCTCCTTCCACCATGGCTGACGGCATTAAATATGAAGTGGCCTCCCAGCAAGAGGGGGATGCCTCCCCTTTGGGCGATGAAGCCAGCTCAGGGTCTGAGCAGGTAAAGCTGAAGAAGGAGATCTCGCTGCTTAATGGCGTGTGCCTGATTGTGGGGAACATGATCGGCTCGGGCATCTTTGTCTCCCCCAAGGGCGTGCTCATGTACAGTGCCTCTTTTGGCCTCTCCCTGGTCATCTGGGCTGTTGGGGGCCTCTTCTCCGTCTTTGGGGCCCTTTGTTATGCGGAATTGGGCACCACCATTAAGAAATCTGGAGCCAGCTATGCCTACATCCTCGAGGCCTTCGGGGGATTCCTTGCCTTCATCCGACTGTGGACCTCGCTCCTCATCATCGAGCCCACCAGCCAGGCCATTATTGCCATCACCTTTGCCAACTACATGGTGCAGCCCATCTTCCCGAGCTGCTTTGCCCCCTATGCGGCTGGGCGCCTGCTGGCTGCTGCCTGTATCTGTAAGTGGGGCCAGGGCAGGAGGTGTGGGCTGGAGCGCCAGGGCAGAGGCTGGGATGTGAGTCCAGTAAGCCAGTGAGAAAGGAGCTGGAAGCGAATGCCTCCACAAACACTCTTGTTTTTATTTTATTATTAAAAAAAAAAAAAGATTCTATTTTTAAGTAATCTCTACACCCAACGAGGGGCTTGAATTTACAACTCCTAGATCAAGAGTTGTATGCTCTGGGGCAAGTGGGTGGCTCAGTCGGTTAAGTGCTTGGGCTCAGGTCATGATCTCGGGGCCTGTGGGTTCGAGCCCCACATCGGGCCCTGTGCTGACAGCTCGGAGGCTGGAGCCTGCTTCGGATTCTGTGACTCCCTCTCTCTCTGCCCCTCCCCCACTCATGCTCTGTCTCTCTCCATCTCTCAAAAATGAGTAAACGTTAGAAAAAAAAAAAAGAGTTGTATGCTCTGCCGACTGAGCCAGCCAGGTGCCCCCTCTTGTTGTCTTTAAATTAGTGTGGGCTTCATGTGAAAATTCAAATGGTAGCAACGTGTAAAAACAAGCAACAATAAAGAGAACACTTCACCTCTTTCCCACTTTCCCAGGGTAGCCCCACTAGCAGTTCGTATGCCCTTCCTGACTTTTTCTTGTTACTTTAAGAAGTGTAGTTTAAAAAAATGTAGTTTTCTTCTGTTTTTATTTTTTGTAAAGTTTATTTATTTTGGGAGAGGTAGTTGTTTTGTTTTTAAAATATTGGATCATGGTACACATATAATTCCAGTTTGTGCTTTGTTCCCAGAATTTACCAGTGACATTTTCTACTAAGAGATCTATTTAAAAAAAAAAAATTATTTATGTTATTCCATGTTAATGTGAAGGATGTATTGTTTATTTAACAAATCAGTCCTCTTAGTGGCCATTTAAGCGGGTTCTAATTTGTTAGTCACACAGGTAATGCGCCAATGAATATCTTATTGTTTATACGAGTTTTTCTGTGGGCCAGATTCTTAAAACCGTCATTTCAATCTACCCTGACTTTTGCTCTGTCTCATAAGTAATGTATTTAAACCTATACATTCAGCAAAGCCACTTTGGAGGTCCCGAGAAGCTGATCGTCTATAGCCCCATCCCCCAGGGGCCTCTGTTCTGGAAAAATGGCCTCCTCGCCTGAAACCTTGGAGACCCTTCCCACACCCCAAATGTGGAGAAGCTTGGAAATTCTGTCATTTTAAGGGGCACCTCCCCCAGCAGCGGTGGCTGCGCAGTGTGGGCATTTTGTACCAGGTGTAGTTGCTTCCTGGATCAATCCTCTCCAGTCGGCTTTGTGTCCTCTTTTCTCGAGGTTTCTCCACTGCCCCATCTTATTCCTCAGCTTTCTCTCCAGCCTGCCCCCTTTGACTGTTGTGCGGGGTCCTGGGTGTCTCCATGGGGTCCCCTTGTGCTTTGTGCGTCCGTGCTTGTGGCTTGGACTCCTCTTCGTGTATGGGGATGTTTGTCAGGCATGGCAACAATCAGGGAGGGGAGGAGGGCACTGTCTCTTGTTACAAGAAGGAGGCTTTCCCTTGAGGTCTCAGATGTGATCTGTAATGTCTCTTGCGTCATTTACAGTTGACTTACTGGGGAAACTAATTTTAGGATCTGTCAGTCTTGAGGCACTCTCCAGTGTGGGCATACTGTTATGTATCTTGTGTGGTGTAGGGATTATTCCAAGCAAAATTTCCAAGATGGCTGCATCCCTTGAAGTACTAGAATCCAATAATTTTAACCATCTCTGTTGAAATCTCTTTAAAACCAATGATATGTCTGCCTGCCTTCATAACTTGACATTTCTTTTGGTGACTCAGAGTCACCATTACACATCTCAATTCTTATATGACTATGAGGCCTCAGGCCGCTGGGGCGGGGACGAGTGTTGACTTCTTCAGGAGCTTCCAGGATGCTGGCCTGACTTTAGTTCAGCAGTTTCATTCTTTATGAGTTCCATCTGTGTCATGTCTGACAGCTGTTGTTCCTTGACTCTGGCATTGTGCCTACCTCCATCAGCCACCCCTTTTTAAAAAATGTTTATTTATTTTTGAGACAGAGACAGAGTGTGAGTGAGGGAAGGGCAGAGAGGCAGACACAGATTCTGAAACAGGCTGCAGGCTCTGAGCTGTCAGCACAGAACCCGATGTGGGGCCCGAACCCATGAACCTTGAGATCGTGACCCGAGCTGAAGTCGGACGCTCAACTGACTGAGCCGCCCAGGCGTCAGTCACCCCTTTTTAATTTGCTGTGTCTAATTGGGGACAGAGATGTCCTCAGACCCTACAGTTGGGTGCACATACACATGCAGGTACACCCTTGTAAGGATATGGGCAGAGTAGCCACAGTTATGATTTGTCCGCAGAGCTCCCCAGTTAATCAAAAGATACAGTTTTGTGCATGGATTTATGGCATATATATAACATAATTCTGATGGAGTGACAGATACACCAGATCTGTGTTTGAGCCTGCGTGACCCTAGGCAGGGTGCAGTAACTGTTTTACTTCTGGGCTACTGTGTGGATGAAGTGAGATTTGGTGGAAACCATAAATCATGACTCAGGTGTAATGTATTGGTGATTATTATGTTTGAAATTATTCTCTTTTGGCTGCTTCCAGGACTTTGTTCTGTCTTTAATTACTTCAGAGGGACCTAGAGATCTGGAAGAAGGTTCAAAAGGGCAACCAAGATTGTAATTAAGAATTTAGGGACATATGATTCATGAGTTTCTTCCTTCAACCATTGTCTAACGAGCACCCAATACATGAACATTCTGTCCATACACTACCTATGCAGTAATATCTTGTTTATCTTAATATCTTGTTTATCTAGCCATAGCCATTCAGGAGAAAGGTAGAGCAAAAGGCCTAGAAGCAGCCAAGAAAGAAATTTTAAACACAATAATCATTAATATGTTACACTTGAGTCATGATTTATGGTTTTCACAGCCTCACTTCATCTGCAGAGTGGCCTGGAAGTAAACCATCCCTGCACTTGCCCAATGTCCCGCCACTACTGAGCCCTCCCTCAGGCACAGGTCTGGTGCCCTTGTCAGTCCACCAAAGTTGTCAAATATATGCCAACAATGTATGCGCAAAGTGAGGACTGAGGCTGAATCTTTGAACTTAGCGAGAATAGGGATTTAATACAGAACTTTCATTCATTCACGGAACATTTAGAGCATTCTCTGCACTAGATATTCCAATGAATGCTGGGAAGCAAAGAAGAATAAAGTCTGGACTTTGCCATCCAAGAACTCCTAGTCAAGGAGAGAGACAGATAGGTTAACCAATAATTGTCATGCAATGTAGGAAATGTGGTGATAAAGACACTGTAGGAGAAAGCAGGACAATTTTCATTTGGGGAAGAGGGCTTATAGGAGGATGTCACAGAGACCATGATGTCTGAACTGAATTTTGGAAAGATCCGGAGCTGTCTCCTAGGACACTTCTCACTGAGGGAACTGCTGTGTGACAAGATGTGGAGGTGCAGACAGGCATGGAATGTTCAGAGAATTCCAGGTGGTTGGTATGGCTGGAATGCAGGGTGGGAGAGGGTGAGAAGGCAGAGACTGGAAACGTAGCCCAAGGCCAGCTCCCAGACTGGTTTATACATTGCCTACACAGGTTAGACTTTATCTGGAAAGTGGGAAGTTGTTGATTGTAAGTGGGGAAGTGAAATTAGATTAGCTTGGAAGAAGAACACTGGTGGCCAGGTGGAGTGTTTTTGGCAAGTGTGAGAATCAGAAGGTAGGGACAGCGGTTTAGGGAGTGGACACCTGAGTCCACTTGAAGGCTAGTGAGCAAGGCCTTTGGACCAGAGATGAGGGGGTAGATAGAAAAGTAGTAATAAGGCAGGGTTTCTAGGACTTATGGATGGGTGTGTGTGGTGGTGGGGGGCAGTTCTCAGAGGTGATGCTAAGAATTCAAGCTTGGACAGGGGGGCGGTGATGGGGTTTCCATCTGAAATAGGGAAGGTGAGCTGAGGGATGAGTAGAGGGGCATCTGGAGCTTCTGCTAGGCTGCTTATGTGGCCTTTCCATGAGCAGCGCCCTCCTTGGGTCATCATGACCTAGAGTCAGTCACTGTCCCATCAACTGAGTCATACTTAAAACAGAGACTGATGTGTAAATGATGATGGCAGCCTAGGAATGTACAATGATGAGCATACATCATTAGCATAATTTCTAATGATCAGAAGGTGTGTGTTCACTGTCAAGGCTTCTTAATGCCATAGTCCCTAGGAAACCCATCGAGGAATCAGGGATTGCTCTCAGGGCATGGAATCAGAGCCAAGGGAGAAAGTTTTGACTACTGGAGACAAATTTACTGAACGTGATGGGTTTTATAAAATACAGAGCTGAAAGGTAGAGCAGGAAACTCACGGTGTGGTGGAGGAGGCAGGAAGTAGTCAATTACACACTTCATATGGGTAAGTGCTGGGAGCGGGTGGGGTGGGCCCTACTCAGGAGATGTCTGTACTCAACGCTGAAGGATGAAATGGCGTCAAGGGGTGGCTGAAGCGCCCACTGGCCGTGGCCTACAAGGCATGCTCCATCTGACTTCTCTCAGACCTCTCTCCCCCTCACTCTCTCTGTGGAGCTATACCGGCTTTCTTGCTTTTCTTCCAGTTTGCCTGGCCTGTTCCTGCTTTGGGAGTTTTGTACTTTATCATTCCTTCTGCTGAGAAGGCTCTTTCCTCAGATGTCCTCAGAGCTCATCCCCTCAGTCCACTCGGGTCTTTGTACAGACGTTACTTCGCCACAGACTTCTCCCGTCTCTCATGGTCACTCTCAGTTTCCCATCCTGTTTTGTTTTTCTTGATAGCACCTGTCACCACCTGACATTAATTATTTACTTGTCTGTTGTCTATCTTTCCCTCTAGAGTGTAAACACCATGAAAGTAAGCACTTTGTTTTGCTCATGGCTGAATATCCAGCATCGAGAACAGTGCCTGGCATCTGCTAGGTACTCAATAAATATGTTGAATGAAGAAGGGGCAAGGACATTCTAGGCACAGGGAAGGGCAATGTAAAGCACAAAGGTGAGAAAAAGAATGGAGTGTGGGGTGCGCGGGGACCATTGTGGGATGTGAGGGGACAAAAGGAGGCAAGCGGCTAGAACACGACACTCATGTTCTAGGGAGTTAAGATTTTATTCCACAAGTTAGGAAGCTCTTGTGGCAATCCAGGCAGGAAATGACAAAAGCCCAAATGAGGGCAGTGGCAGCGGGGCTGTGGCTTACTTAGGAGATGACGTCTCCAGGAAAGGATAGATAGGAGAGCAATTTAGAAGGTATAATCAGTATAACCAGTAATACTTATTGGGATGTCTGGTGTAAGAGAGAGAGGTAGGTGATGAGGAAAACACCCACCAGCTTGTAAATGTTGTATCCCAGGGGCTAAGCCTGTCTTAGGATCCACTGTATCCCCAGCAAAGAAACCAAGAGAGGAGCTTGATAACTATTCCTTGGATGAAAAGCTGAGGTTTCTGGTTTGGGCAGTTGGTAGGTGGTGGCATCGTTTACCGGGATGGGGAGGATGGAATCATGTTGAATTTGAAATTTGTAGGATAGGAGGTGGATGTGCCCATTTGGAGCTCAGTAAAGAGATGGGGCTGGAGATAGGCAAGTGCTTCGTAAATACTTGTTGAATGTTTATTTTCCCAGCACTGATCATTGTCTTCCTGGAGCTCTCAGTGTGTGGGTGAGCAAATGCGTGTGCGTGAGCATGCTGGGGGCTGGCAGGGTGGGCAACCCAACGCAAGGTTACAATGGATTATAATGAGTGTTGTGATTTCTTAGGCACAGGGAGCCATGCGAGCAGACCTAGGCTAGCCTAGGAGTGTAGAAACTCTGTAAGGAAGTTTAAGCTGACACCTGAATGAGGAATTAACCAAAAGAGGGCGGAGTCGCATCTCAGGCAGCAAGAACAAGAGGTATGAAAACTCTGAAGACAAGAAAGAAGGACGTTTTTGAGACTCCTTTCAGTAAAGGAGCTCAGGGTGGGCTGCAATACTGAGGTTAAGGTAGGAAATGTTGACAGCTGGCCTGCAGAGGTGGGTGGAAATTGTAGGATAGTTTGTTCAGGACTTTATTAGTTGTAGTTGTTATTGTTCTATAATAAATCATCTAGTGACATAGAATAATAGTCATTTTATTTATTTATTTATTTATTTATTTATTTATTTATTTATTTATTTATGTTTATTTATTTATGTTTGTTTATTTATTTAGGTTTATTTATTTATTTTGAGAGAGAGAGAAAAAGCTGGGGAAGGTCAGAGAGAGAGGGAGAGAGAATCCCAAGCAGACTCTGTGCTGTCAGCATGGAGCCCGATGCAGGGCTCAAACCTACAAACTGTGAGATCATGACCTGAGATGAAACCAAGAGTCAGACGCTTAACTGAATGAACCACCCAGGCTCCCCTATTTATTTATTTTAAAGTAATCTCTACACCCAATGTGGGGCTTGAACTTATGACCCCGAGATTAAGAGTTGCATGTTCTGACTGAGCCAGCCAGGTGCCCCATAGCTGTTTTCTTTTATGGTTTCTGTAGCTCAGGAATTTTGGAAGGGGTAACTGGGGCAGTGCTGGCTCAGGGTCTCGTGTGGTGGTAGTCCGATGGTGGCAGGAGCTAGAACGAGGGGATGCTGAATAAGATGGGGGCTAGCTGGGCATCTTTTTCTCTTCGTGTTGTGTTAGATGTGTCTTTCCAAGTGGTCCCTCCATATGGACTATGTTGAGTCTCCTCACATAATGGCGGCCCCAGAGCAATCAAACTGTTTACTTGGCAGCTGAAGGCTTCCAGAACGGAGTATGTCAGCAAGCAGAGTGGAAGCTGTGCCTTTTATAACCTAGCCTCTGAGGTCACAGGGTGTCTTTCCTGCTGAACTCTATAGGTAGAAACATTCACAGAAGAATATCTCTTCTTAAAAGAAGGGGCACAGACCCTATCTCTTGATGGGCAGAGTGTTACAGTCACATTGTATGAAAAGCATGTGGGTTGGGAAATGATGTTGAGACATCTTTGGAAAATACAATCTGTTGTACAAACCATATTAAGGAGTTTGGTGGGCTTTCTCCTATGGTAATAAAAAAAACCTCTGAGAGTAAAGCAGAGAGTGACTTGTGTTGTTTGTGATTAAATTGTAGAATTTGTGATTTTTAGAAAGATTACTCTGACTTCAGTTTGCAGAACTAAAAGCAGGGAGACCACTTAGGAAGCTGTTGCCATGATCCCAGTGAGGGAGGATAGTGGCTTGGATTAGAGTCATGGGATGAGAGATGAGGAGACTGGTTAAGACTTAGACACTGATTAGATGGATATGGGTGGAGGTTGAGGATGATAAGATGACCACGTTTCTGTCTCCGGCAACTGGGTGGATGGTGATGCCAGTTACTTACAGGGAGTCAGACTGAAGGAGCAGTAGGTTAAGAGAAATTGATCAGTTTTGGATAGGTTGAATTTGTGTCTGCTGACGTCCAGTAGGTGGTTGTATATTCATATGCATATGAAATTACGGTGGTTGGGCTGGTGATATACTTTCATGAATCCTCGGTGTAGAGGTGGTCATTGAAATCACAGTAGCAGATGAGATGATCTTGACCGGATGTAGCAAGAGAGGAGGAAAGGGGTGAGGTTAGCATCTCAGGAATGCCAACACTGAAGGATAAATACTCCGCAACAAGGAGAAGAAGCGTCCAGAGAGATAAGAGGGAAATGGGAGTTGGTGAGTAAAAGAGAGCAATTTGAGAAGGAGTTGGTGGCCAACGGTGTCCAATCTGCTAAGAGGCCAAGCTAGATAAGGAGGGCGGTTGCTTGGATATATCAACAGGAAGTCACCGTGACTCTGGAGAGGGAAATTTCAGGGCAGTGAGGGTAGAGTCAGATTTCAGAGAGATTGTTTATTCATCCAGTGAAACCTGAGTATCTACTATATGCCTACTTCTGGGCGAGGCCTAGGGATCCAGAAGTGACTGTTACTCAGTCTGTCCTCATTTGGCTCCGACTTGATGATAGAGACACATCAATAAACTATTCTATTGCAGTGTGGTTACTGTGGGGAAAAGCAGAGGCAGCACACCCAAGGGGGATGGGTTTACACTCAAAAGTAGCCTTTGTTGAGGAACTGTTAAGTAAGATAAGGAATGGAATGCCATTTGGAATTGACAAATAACAGGTCAGGAAAACTGTCCCTCTTCAGTGGAGTGGTAGAGTGGATATTAGTCAAGGGAAAGGAAGGGAATGTAGATATACTTTCCAGAAGACTGATTCTGTAGACAAGAAGTGTGGTTCTTGGAGGGACCGAGGTTGAGGGAGGGGTTTATGGGGAAGACTTCAGTCCTCCTTAGGCTGGTTTGGGGGTATATTTCTGGAAAAGTTGGATGAAGAATCCATACCCGACAGTCACGTCTTCTCCATGGTTGGGTAGAGTGCTTGGGTCAGCATCTCTCTCCCTTGAACTCATCCCTTTGGGAGGCAGGAATGTGTGGTGGTTAAGAGCATGGAATCAGGTCAAATTATTAGTCTCAGGTTCCTCATCTGTATAATGGAGTCTCTATCTCCTAGAGGCTTGATCTATATTTTTACCATACTTTAATCCTGTTCTGTTCAAACAGTGACCATTTCAGGAGAGCAAATAATTTCTGCTCCTGTCATGGTGGCTTACTGTCCCTCTATAGATATAGTTTTCCTTTAGAACTGCTGATGAACTGCAATGCTAGATAGGCTACTATTGCGAATAGACCTTGAAATCATTTACTGATTATTGCTTAAGTAAGTTTTTTCTATGCGTGGGTGACTTCACTTATTGCTGATTTCATTGCCTGGGTAATCACGTGCTTTCCTCTCTGCCAGGAGTTTGTCCTCCCATCCCCCAACCCCAGCATGAGCCTCCCTGTGCTCAGTCCAGGTAACGGTGGTCCTGGTGCCCACCTGCACCCCCTTCGCTGCCCTAGACTGGATGGGTTGCCTCACAGTGACTTTCACAGCACCCAGTTTTTATTCTTTTTTAAACTGTCTTTTCTTTAAAAAAAAGTTTTTTTTTTTAAAATGTCCACTCAGTTTTGAGAGACAGAGAGCGAGCAGGGGAGGAGCAGAGAGAGAGAGGGAGACACAGAATCCAAAGCAGGCTCCAGGCTGTGAGCTGTCAGCACAGAGCCCGACGCGGAGCTTGAACTCACAGACCGTGAGATCATGACCTGAGCTGAAGTCAGTCGTTTAACCAACTGAGCCACCCAGGCTCAGGGTTTTTCTGTTTTTTAAGTTTATTTACTTTTAGGGAGAGAGAACTCACACAAAAGTGTGTGAGCAAGGGGTGGGGCAGAGAAGAGAGAGGGAGAGAGAGATTCCCAAGCTGGCTCCAAGCTCAGTGTGGAGCCCTATGAGGGGCTCAATCCCATGAACTGTGAGATCATGACCTGAGCCGAAATCAACTCAGACATTAACCTACTGAGCCACCCAGGCGCCCCATCACCCAGTTCTTATAATTGTCCATGTTCACTTTTCTGTAAAGGCTGAGGACTGGGTCTGTACAAGGCCTGGAGCACAGTCAGTGCTCAGTACATACTTGTTCTCTGGCTGGCTGAATGAATGAATGAATGAATGAATAAAGGAATAAATGAATTAGGAGTTCTGAAAACACCTTGCTGTCCCGCCAGGGTACTATAAATTGTTACTTTTCCTAACCAGAGAAGTGTGCAGATGGCCCCTCCTAGAGCTGATTATTCTGGCTTCTCAGAGTTCTTAGAGGACTGCCCCAGTTTTCTGCAGCCAGAAGCCCCATCACCCCAGGGGGAGATCATCCCGCTCACAGTCCCACATCCTTGCATACAATAGGGACAGCATGGCGTGCTGCGGTGTATACAAGTTTTGGAGCTGGACACTGCCTGAGTGGCCTCAGTTTTCTCAATTATGAGATAAAGACTGGGGTGCCTGGCTGGTTCAGTCAGAAGAGCATGTGACTCTTGATCTTGGGGTCGTGGGTTCAACTCCCATCTGTGGTGTAGAGATTCCTTGAATAAATAAAACTTAAAAAAAGATAAAGATAATACACCTACTCTGTCACATTAAGTTAGATGATATCTATGAGAATGCAAGGGACCTAACACTTAACTGTTAGTCACAAATGGTGTGTCCTACTGCAAATTCTATTCAGTCATATGCATCTTATTAATTTCTAAAAATTTACTTTCCATTCCACCTTTGGATGACTTAAAAGCGGTTTTAGTGTTCCAGGGATCAGAAAGGAGAGCTGAGGGGCGCCTGGGTGGCTCAGTCGGTTGAGCATCTGACTTTGGCTCAGGTCATGATCTCGCGGTTCGTGAGTTTGGGCCCTGCATCAGGCTCTGTGCTGACAGCTCGGAGCCTGGAGCCTGCTTCTGATTCTGTGTCCCCTCACTCTCTGACCCTCCCCCCGCTCACGCTGTGTGTGTGTGTCTCTCTCTCTCAAAAATAAAATAAACATTGAAAAAGTTTATTTTTAAAGAAAGGAGAGCTGAGACCCTTCTTCCTCTTTGCCAGACAGGGGAACTTTTCCCTAGGCAGAGTCAGAGCGAGGTGTCCCCAAGTGCAGCCCCACCTGACCGTTCTTTCTTGAAAGCCAGCCTGCTTCGGCCACTGTTAGCCGTGTTGGACGCTTCTGCTCCTGCCTTGTCCTGTCTGTGCTTGCCTGCCCTGTGATCTACGATCTTTGGTCTAGTTTTTTTTTGTTTTTGTTTTGTTTTTGCCTTTCATGAACAGGAGCTCTTACTTCCTGTGTCTTCACAGGAGGTCTGCCCACACTGTGCCAGTCAGCCAGCAGCACATACTCAGGCCCCTCTGGGAACAGACCGCTGGTCTTCGGGGATCAGGTGTGTCCCCGATGCTTGACCCTAGTGACTTGCATGTAGTAGGTGCTTCAATAAATGGCAGCTGGATGCACGAACAGGAGATGTGGCTCTAGATTTGGCTTGGCGGAGAAGGGCATTGTGTGCCTTTGGCGCTCAGGGTTGGGTGAGGGCTGGGCCCACTGTGCGCTAGGCACGAGGGAGGGCAGAGAGCTCACCCCGGGTCTCCTGGAGCCGCTTGTGGGCTGTAGAGGACTTTGGATCTCTGCGTGTTTGTCTGAGAGCTTGGGCCATGTGTCCTTGTGCAGCTTCTTCTGATACCCGACCACTGACTTCACGTACTTGTGGCTAATGAAGCGGAATAGGCAGATGCTGGGCCCGCAACTGATTTCTGCCCTTCACGCTTTCTACTTGGCAGCTAGGTACTTTCTCAGAGGAGTTTTCTCAAGAGCCACTTTAGGTTGGAGGTGAGGAAGCTTCCACTTCACGTCCCACATTCACACACTGCATAGGCTGGAGTCAGAGCCTTGGGTTCTTTCTGGGGTGGGGCCGACATGAACTTCGGCACAAACCTTCCTCTGCAGGCAGAGGATAGAGCTCTGTATTGGTTGGATGCTCAAGGCTCTTCAGGGGTTCACCCTTGGTCTTCTCTTTCTTCTGTTCTTTCCCTCTGACTCAGGAGAGGCTGAGGGGATAGGCTAAAGTAGGCTTGGGAAGGAGCTGGGGAGAGTGGGCCCCCACCCTGGCTGTACATTGGAATCACCTTGGGCTTTAGAAAAATGCTAATGGCCCCTTCCTCTCCCACTTTGTTTCCCCAACCAAATAAATCTGAGCCACTGGTTAGAAGAATGGGAATTGGCTTGGAGAACGAGAACTGGGGAAGTAGAAAAGTTGCTGCTGAGAACTGATAGAGGCCTTGGGCGGAAAGGTTCTCAGTTGTCACTGTCCCTTAGAATTGCCTGGGAAGCCTCAAAAACACGCTGGTGCCTGGGCTCCACCCCAGTGTTTCTGACTTCATTGGCCTAGGTGGGGCCCGAGCGCTGACTTTGTTAAAGCTTGTAAAGCGATGCCAGTGTGCAGCCAGGATAAAGGAGCACCGAGTTAAGGGAAGGGTTTGGGCTTGTTCTGATCAAGGCTGTTCTGTAGGTGATTATTTCGTCTAGTGATTACCTAAGGCAGCACACCCAGAGCAGGCAGATCATGACTCCTCTGGGAAACCCCATCTTAGACTTCCTGCATCCAGAACTTCTGGGTTGGAGCCCTGAAACCCTAGGTAACATGCCTCAGGTGATTCTGATGCTCGCTCAAGCTTGGGGTCCCGTTTCTGAGGACCCAAACTGTACCTAGCTGAACAAACCAGTAAGGATCGGACCAATAAGGACTAGCTGGCTTTGAGAAGAGAGCAGATAGTGTGGTTTAATATGAGGGCCTCCTGGTACAGACCTCCTGCTTGCTCCCTCAGAGTGGTGCAGAGCCGCGGTGACCAAAATGCTGCCTGGGTTCCAGGGGGCATAGTAGGAAGACTCTGATCCAGTGATCTGTAGGGTTTATGCTCCGTGTGTTGTCTTGCCTGCTGTTCTTACCCATGATGTCTGAGTAATCAAAATGGTCCTGTAGCCTGAAAGGTAAAAGAACCTGAGGACCATCTGCTGTCTGAGACCTATTACAGCACCTAGGAAGGGTGGAAGAAACAATACGTCAAGGAAGCCAGGAAGAAAATTTATTTATCTTTAAGCTTATTTATTTGGACAGAGAAAGAGAGAGAGTGTGCATATTGAGAGGCAGAGAGAGAGGTGGGGAGGGAGAATCCCAAGCAGACTCGGGGCTTGATCTCACGAACCGTGAGATCATGACTTGAGCCAAAATCAAGAGTTGGACGCTTAACACACTGAGCCACCCAGGTGCCCTGAAAACATGATATTTAAGGTATAGAGAGTATCCCTGACAACACACAGAAATACAGCAGGTAAAAAGAGGAGAGACTTGAACTTTCTGGGCTTAGGTAACACAACTGAGGTTTTTTCAGAAACCTTACATCTGGTCCTTGTGAGGAAAGGGCAGTGGTAAAGTATTCTGGAAACATCTGGGTATTAGCAGGCCTGAGCAAACCAGTGAAGAGTCTCGGCTGCTCCCCAGGGGGTGTGACTCTGGCTGCAGGTAGACCAGCCTAATGCAGAGACATGTGGTTTTTCTGGAGCAACCTACCACAAAGAGCTTGCTTGAATCACTTGAACCCACAGGTGGCTATCCTTTTGCCATCCCGTGGGATGAATGATGTTACCAGTCAGAGGATACCTGAGGTGTGTCACTGGTGATTCTGAACGTCAAGATAGTGAACTGAGTGGCAGGTGGCATTTTCATCTCTGTTAATTGAAGGCTGTGCATGTGCAAGAGGAAAGAGAACCTAGAGCAGAGTACCTGACTGTAAATGCTAAGATGCCAGGAGGATAAACTCTGGTAAGGGATAGAGCAGATTTCATAGAGATTGGGAGAGATGTGTTTAGTGTGGCTTTAACCTGACATTGTAAAGGAAAGGAGAAAAATGCACAGATGAAGGTACAAATCTGGGTATTTAAAAAAAATGTTTCTTTATTTTGAGAGCGAGAGTGCATGTGTGCAAGTTGGTGGGGGCGGGGCAGAGAGAGAGAGGAAGAGAGAATCCCAAGTAGGCTCCACGCTCAGTGTGGAGCCCAACTCGGGGTTCAATCTCATGAACCATGAGGTCATGACCTGAGCCAAAATCAAGAGTCGGACACTTAACCTACTGAGCTGCCCAGGTACCCCTAAATCTGGGTATTTTAGAGGCTGTGAGGAATCATGTAGAAGGATAAAAGTGGAAAGTTGCTGAGTAGTGCATTTGGAGAAATAGGATAGAAGGTTGGGAATGATGCTTTTGGACTCATAAATGTTAAATAAGGCTAATAAACATTTGCTTTTCGCTAAAATCCGTTTTATTCCATTAGAAGCCGTACCTCTATAAATTTTTTTTTTTAAAAAGGTTTATCATAAAACACGTCAAACATCCAAAACTAGAGCAAATAATATGATGAACTCCCAGGGTTCAAGCAGCAGCATGAATGATTAATCACCATTGTTTTATCTATACTCCAACCACCCTCTTCACCCCACTAGATTATTTCAAGCCAATCGAAGACATCATACCATTTAACTTGCAAAGGTGTCATTGTGAATCTCCATAAGGATGTTGTTGTTGTTGTTTTATCATTATTATTAATTTAACATAACCAGGGCAAATGTGGAGTCCTAGTGTGAAAGTGACTATACCTACTCAGAGTTTGTACCTCTCAGAAAAAGAAATGGTGCATTTCCTCAGAAATACACTCTAAAGTTTGGCAAAGAGATGATGGAAAAGTTCAGGGAAAAGAATTTATACTCTAATAGATAGGGATTGAAAAAAAAAAAAAGACAAGAAGCTTCTCCAAAATGAAATTTTCACCTATTTTATCAGAATTATCTTATTTAGGGCACGCCTGGGTGGTTCAGTCAGTTGAGTATCCAACTCTTGATTTCGGCTCAGGTCATGATGCCAGCATGGTGGGATCGAGCCCTGCATTAGGCTCCATGCTGAGTTTGTAGCCTGCTTCAGATTCTCCCTCTCCCTCTCTCTCTGCCTCTCCTCCCTGCTTGAGCTCTCTCTCTTTCTAAAATAAAATTTTAAAAATTCTCTTATTTAGGAAGAGGAGAATCATGTGAACAAACCAATGTGATTAAACATACTGCTTTTTGATAAGCTGAGATTTTTAGAAACAAGATACATAAGAGATGGGGAGAGGTGGCATAACAAAGATTAAATGCAGGAGTGGCCCAGAGCTGTAAGAAAAGCATCCGAAGGTTGGTGCCCAGCATCAACTAAGATCTGAAGAAGACACTGCAGATGATAAAAAGCTCTAGAAGCAACATATAGAGTGAAAACAGCAAGGGCAGTTAGTTCTGCAATAACAGATGGTAGAGAGAAAGGAGAAGGCCCAGTCCTGTTTTCCTTCTAACTGTATGTAGCAGAACGATTGCTAACCTAGAAAAGGTTCAGTAAAAAACAGATCTAGGCTAACAAAAAAGCAAGACCAAGAGAATTGAGGAGATAGTAATAAAGCATACTGTTGCTTTATTTTAATTTTATTTTTATGTATTTAAAGTTCATTTATTTTTAATGGGGGTGGGGGAGAAGGGCAGAGAGAGAGAGGGAGAGAGAGAATCCCAAGCAGGCTCCATGCTGTCAGCACACGGCTCGATGCAGGGCTTGAACTCATGAATTGTGAGATGATGACCTGAGCCGAAACCAAGAGTCGGCTGCTAACTGATTGAGCCCCCCAGGTGCCCCAGTTCAACTTTAATTTTTTAATTTTTTTTAACGTTTTATTTATTTTTGAGACAGGGAGAGACAGAGCATGAACGGGGGAGGGTCAGAGAGAGGGAGACACAGAATCTGAAACAGGCTCCAGGCTCTGAGCTGTCAGCACAGAGCCCGACGCAGGGCTCGAACTCACGGACCGTGAGATCATGACCCGAGCCGAAGTCGGCCGCCCAACTGACTAAGCCACCCAGGCGCCCCTCAACTTTAATTTTTTTATTCAAGTGTAATATAAAAGGAACGGTGCACATGTCGTAAGTGTACAGCTTGATGACTTTTCACACATTTTCACATATGTAACCACCATCCACATCAAAAAACCAGCCCTCTGAACTCCTCTTGTGTTCTCAGTCACTCCCCTTGTCCCCCATGCACACATGAAGGGAAATTACTATTATTCTTAGTAGCATAGATTCATTTTGGCCATTTAATATAAGTGGATATAAAGGATATCCACTCTTTTTTTTTTTTTTTAGTGTTTATTTATTTTTTTTTTAGTGTTTATTTTTGAAAGAGAGGGGTGGGGAGGTGGAGAAGCAGAGAGAGAGTGATACAGAGAATCTGAAGCAGGCTCCATGCCGTCAGCACAGAGCCTGATGAGGGGGCTCAAACTCACGAACTGTGAGATCATGACCAGAGCCAAAGTCAAGTTGGATGGACGCTTAACCAACTGAGCCACCCAGGCACCCCAGGATATGTATTCTTTTTGTGTCTTTGTTCACTTAATATGTTTGTGAAGTTTATATTTTTATAGTTGTAGATGGATCATATTATTTAATATTCTACGTATTCTAAGTATTAGTCACTCTACTGTTGATTGGCATTTGGATTGTTTATAATTATTATTTTTTACAATTATTATTATTATTGTTTTTAAGTAAACCTTATGCCCAACATGGGTCTTGAACTCACAACCTTGAGATCAAGAGTCACATGCTCAGGGGCACCTGGCTGGCTAAGCTGGTAGGGCATGCGACTGTCTCCTTTATTTTTTTTTAATGCTTGTTTATGTTGAGACAGGGAGAGAGAGAGAGAGAGAGAGAGAGAGAGAGAGAGAGAGAAACAGCGTGAGCAAGGGAGGGGCAGAGAGAGAGAGAGAGAGAGAGAGAGAGAGAGAGAAACAGCGTGAGCAAGGGAGGGGCAGAGAGAGAGAGAGAGAGAGAGAGAGAGAGAGAGAATCCCCCCAAGCAGGCTGCATAATCCATGGAGAGCCCCATTCGGGGGTTGATTCCATGACTGTGAGATCATGACTTGAACGGAAATCAAGAGTTGGATGCTTAACTGAGCCACCCAGGCACCCCTGAGCATGTGAGTCTTGATCTTGGGGTTGTGAGTTTGAGCCCCACATTGGGTGTAGAAATTATATTAAAAAAAAAAAAAAAAGGCAAAGAGGACCTGGGTGGCTCAGTGGGTTAAGCATCCAACTCTTGATTTTGGCTCAGGTCATGATCTCACAGTTTGTGAGATTGAGCCCCACATCAGGCTCTGGGCTGACAGCATGGATCCTGCTTGGGATTCTCTCTTTCCCTCTCTCTGCCCCTCCCTCACTTGCTTGAATGCACATGTGTGCTCTCTCTCAAAGTAAATAAAAAACATTAAAAACAATCTTACCAAAAAAAAAAAAAAAAAAAAAAAAAGAAAGAAAGAAAAAAAAGAGTTGCATACTCTACTGACTGAGCCAGCCAGGAGCCCCAGGTTATTTCTAATTTTTGACTATTACGTGGTATAGCTATGAAAATTCTATAAATGCGTGCTAATTTCATTGAATCATTTGATTGTGTCATTAGATTGCAAGGGCAGAGACACGTTTATACAGATTTCAGAGAAGTTCTTGGCAAATTCTCACAATATTCTTGTTGACAAGGTAGAAAAAGGTGGACTAGATAAAAGAATACTTTGGTGGATTCTTGGTTGATGTTGTAGAATAATGAGAGCATACAGGAAGGTCTCTAATGATAGACTACAGGGCTCTGCCTGTCTAGTCAACATTTTCATCAAGACTTCAGGGAGGACCCAGAAGGTATGCTAATCAAATTTGCAGATTTCACAAATGGAAGGCATTTGAACTACTTAATAAAATTAGGAGGGAAAATCCATTTCTAGTAGATGGGAATGATACCTAAAAATTTACAGAGGAAAGTTCCTGGGAATAATTGTTAAGGTCTCCTATTTAGGATTAAAAAAAAAAAAAAAAAATCCCTTTTTTAGGCCCTGAAAGGGGGATAGGGAAAAGCTCATTAGTTTGAGGTGGAGTTGTAGTTGACAGTGAATTCAAACTGAAACCCCATAGTCTGCAAAAATGTCTGGAGTGTTCTGTGTGGTCTCATGTTTCCAGGGACATACTGACAAAGTGAAGTAAATGGAGAGGAGGGAACTCGATGGTGAGTGAGTGATCTGGAAGTGACATTTGTCACACAAGAGGTTGAAGAAACTGGGTTTTTAGCTTCAATGGGGGGAAGTATCAAAAGGGACAGGGTGTTAATGTTTGATAAGAAGGGCCATTATGTAAATGAGGCCATTTATCTGTATTCTGTGTAGTTCCAGAGGAGAGGTCTAGGACTACTGGGTAGAAGTTATGAGGAAGAAGTTTTTGGCTTAGTGGAGGGAAGAGCTATTGATCTCTTTAAAAATGGAATGAGTTGTCTAATAAATAAAGTATTGAGGTTTTATAGTCTCTGGGAATTTGAAGCAGAAAATACACTGAATAGTGGCCAGAGTTTCATGTGTTACATTCTATGTGTTTAAAACTAACGGTGCTGGGAGAATTGTGGGTTTAATGTTCTTTTTTCAGGGACTGTTTAGTGTGGGCATCTAAAGTAAATCTGGGCATCTGATCTGAGTTGGGCCTACAAGCTTTGTTGTTCTGTATCAATCTATGTGGGTGTTTTCCTGGCTTTTAGTTCTACAGCTGACGCTGGGCCTTAGTGCTAGAACTAGCCTTCTGCTCCAGGAGAGTCCATGCAGTTGGGTTTGATGACCGACCGACCGTTCAGGGGCATCTCTTTAGATGATGATAGGAGTGGCTTCTCCTTCCTCCAGAGCAGGTCAAAGCAGGAAAGGAGCTGCACCTGAGTCACGGGTCCAAGGTGATTTCCAGCCATCTTCTTGTGGACTTAGCCCAGTGTTGGGTGGAGATGGAATTACACCTAGAGGTAGGAGGGTAGGGCATTTCTGTCCTTGAGGTTGGCTTGCAGTTGCCTCCATATTACTATAAGCCTGTGTCCCCTCCTTTTCCTGCCTCTGAAGCAGGAGGTTGGGCTCCACTTTAAGAACAGTGCACTAGGCTGGGCTTTGGGGTCTCCGGTCAGCTGTATCCGCTGTGGGCGAGGACAAACAGCCCAGTCAGCAGTGCTGCCTGCCATACCCATTTCCTGCTCCCATGGCCAAGAGGCCCTGGAGGAAGCTGGGCTCTGGGGAAGGTGAGGGCCAGCTCTCCTCAGGCAGTTCCCTGCTCCGTTTCCTTCCATAGGATTCCCTTCTTCATTCACAACGCGTCCCGGTGCTCAGGACGCAGTAGATCAGGGCAAGATGGTGGGTCGGTGGCTGAGAAAGAAGGCTCAGGTGTGGGGGAAGGGAGAAAAACTGGTGGGTAAAAGGAGGGATACAAATGGATGGATATGGAATTCAAGTAGAGAAGCAGTAGGGATTAAAATGCAAACAATCCATGTATTTTCATTTCAGAATTTGTTGTGGTAAAGGATGATGAGTTGTCTTTTCCCTGCCCACATGCCTGGACAGAGCTGAGAACAGATGCTGTGGCACAAGGCTGCAGACAGACTCTGAACCTGAATTAATCCCTGAAGCTAGGCCGGGTTGGTGGTGTGACTGTGGTTACCCTGAGGGCTATCTATCAGTTTCTGTGATCCCATTCCCTTGTGAATATTGTAGCATCTGTTGTCCCTGGCCTTTCTTTTTATATTTTATTTTATTTAATTTTTACTTTTTTTTTAATTAAAAAAATTTTTTTTAATGTTTATTTATTTTTGAGACAGAGACAGGGTGTGAGTGGGGGAGGGTCAGAGAGAGAAGGAGACACAGAATCTGAAGCAGGCTCCAGGCTCTGAGCTGTCAGCACAGTGCCCGACGTGGGGCTCGAACTCACGGACCGTGAGATCATGACCTGAGCCGAAGTCGGACACTTAACCGACTGAGCCACCCAGGCACCCCTTATTTTTACTTTTTTAAGTAAACTCTGCACCCACCTTGGGACTCGAACTCATGACCCCAAGATCTAGAGTCATATGCTCTACCAACTGGTAGGCGGCCAGGTGCTCCCCTTCCCCCACTTCTGCCCTTTTTTGGTCTCTGGCTGCTGTGTTATTTGTGAAGCAGCAGCAGAGCCTGAGGGTAAGGTGTAGGGGTCACAGGGTGAACAGAAGGGGCGTGAGGGCTGTTGAATGGCTGGAAACTGAAGCTCAGTGGGGAGTGAAGGATGGGTAATTGACTGGGGAGGATCAACAGAGCTGAGACATTTGTGGAGGGTGAGATAAAGGCACTTTGGTCATTTTGTAGGGTGCTTGGGAGCCAGTATGCATGTCTTTAATTATTAACCGAGCACTGAGGAGTTACCGGTGTATTTTTGCCCAGCCCTGTGATAAGCTTTGGTTGTTTATTGTCTTGTTTATTAGGCAGAAAGGCAAGTGTTTGTATAGGACTAGAATGCCCCTTCTACTGAAGAGCAGAAAAGAACTTGGGCAGCGAGAATAGGGGTATAAAGGAGGGGGGATGGGGGAGAGAGAGACAGAAGATGAGCTGTTCTTTGAGGTTGGTCTTTCCTGCTTCTCAGGATGAAGATGCTTCTGGGGCAGTGTGGTGAGGCCAGGACACAAGAAAACAGGGGGATTAGGGACATTGAGGGACATGCCACCACCAGAGCTGAGACAGGGAGTTATTTCTTCCGTGTCGGTAGGCTGAAGCAGGCAAGCCCAGCACTGGACCTCACTTTCTGCAGTTTAAGGCAGAGTGATTCTGATCTTACCCTGGGATCTCTTGGAAGGAACTGTTAAGCCCCTCCTGGTGCTGCAGTTGCTGAGCTGGGAAGGCAGAAGCAGCAAGGTGATTCTCTGCCAGGGTGGGGAAGGCGTGCTGCAAGTGCCTGCCTGCCTGCTTAAGAGGCTGGTGGGGGATTGAGAACATTCAGCTGAGTTTCAGAATCATTTCTTTTGACTTTCTTCCCTGTCACATCCTGGGGCTATCGGTCAACTTCACAGCATGTGTGGGCTTTCCTTCTTGAATGTCATCTTCTGAAGTAGTAAACTGAAACTTTTTTGGGGGTAACAGATTTCTCTGAAATTCTGACATAAAGCTAAGGACGCTTTTCTTAGAAAAATGCATATATTTTTGGTGTACATACATAACCATTTACAAGGAATTTCAAGCATTGTGGAAGCTGTAGGTTAAGAACTCTCTAGGGGTGATCCATGGACTTTTCCAAAGCTCATCCAGGTAAAGGGATTGCCTCTACCCCCGAGGTAGAAGGACTTGAGGAAATGTTTGTGGGTTTTTTTTTTTTTTTTGAATGTTTATTTACATTTTGAGAGTGCAAGTGAGGGAGAGGGGCAGAGGGAGAAAGAGACAGGGAATCTTAAGTAGCAGGCTCCACGCATAGTAAAGTCTGAAATGGGGCTTGATCCCATGACCTTGGGATCAGATAACCTAAGCTGAAATCAAGAGTCAGATGCTCACCCAACAGATCCACCCAGGTGCCCCTGTTTATTTTTGAGAGAGAGAGAGAGAGAGAGAGAGAGAGAGAATCCCAAGCAGGTTTCTGTGCTGTCAGAGTAGAGCCCGATGTGGGGTTTGATCCCATGAACTGTGAGATCATGACCTGTGTGGCTCACTCTTTTGCAATGTCCAGTCAGGAAAAATGCTGTCCCCACTCTATAGGAACCTCAGCTCCAAGAATCTTTCCAAGTACAAAAACAAGTGGCTGAGCTGGCAGGCAGCAGCAGGAAGTCTGGCCCCCATTCTAATCCCTGGCCACATGTTCTGACCTGCTGGGCCAGGCATTGGATAAGTCACAACAGGATCTACCAAGGTTAACAATACCAGAGCGCTGAGTCCTGGAGCCCGTATCAGGAGGTAAAGGGGTGGAAAGCTGGGACAGACCATGACTTTTCGGAGCCAGTAGCGGAAAAACATCACTAATCCTGTACAGCTACCAGTTGCCTCCCACTGCTGTGAGCACTTTTGTATGTAAGCAAATCCAGTTACTTTGTTTTTCCTCTCTTAGTGTAAGTGCTAAGGGTGTGTGTGGTGCTGCCTACACAGATGCTCAGCAGGTGCCTTTGAATGCTAATGGTGAGGACATTCTGGGCAGAGGTGAATACACAGCAGGTCAGAACCCAAACACTTCTTTGGCCAAAGGCTCTGTTTTGATGACTGCTACTGGAAATATTGCTTGAAAGTCTAAGGCTCTCTGGGTGGTAGGGACAGTCCCCAATCAATATTGTTATTATTTTTTCAGGTCTCTTAACCTTCATTAACTGTGCCTATGTCAAGTGGGGAACACTGGTACAAGATATCTTCACCTATGCTAAAGTCTTGGCATTGATCGCCGTCATCATTGCAGGCATTGTTAGACTCGGCCAGGGTAAGACATAATAGTGACTAAGTTTTGTGCAGTTCTTTGAGCCACACTTCTTTAAGTGCCTTTTGTGCATTCTCATTTGCTAGGTACTACTAGTTCCATTTTATTTATTTATTTTTTATTTTTAATGTTTTTATTTTTGAGACAGAGAGAGACAGAGAAAGAGAGGCAGAGACACAGAATTCAGAGCTCTTTCTCTGCAGAGGCAGAGAAAGAGAGGGAGACACAGAATCTGAAGCAGGTTCCAGGCTCCAAGCTGTCAGCACAGAGCCTGACGCGGGGCTCGAACTCATGGAGTGTGATATCATGACCTGAGCTGAAGTCGGACGCTCAACCGACTGAGCCACCCAGGCGCCCCTACTAGTTCCATTTTATAGATAGGGGAAACTGAGGCTGCAGAATTAAGTATCTTGCCTGAGTCCCTAGCTAGTAAGTTAGTGGAGATTTGTACTGAGATGACCCCAAAGCTGGTCTTGCCAGCTGTTGCAGACTGTTAAGTCCAATGCTGTGGCTGTGATTGTTCTGCCCGTGGAAGTGGGTAAGGGCAGAAATGAAACCCTTGTACCCACTCCTCTCCAGTTTCCAGGTAGGAACACATAGTCTACTACTCTATTGACCTGGGCCTTCTAAGCCCTATCCTTCCTCCATTCTGTACCAGCTGTCTATGGGGTTAGAAAAGGGGTGGGATCGGGTAGCTTACAGAATAGGACAGAACCACATTACTTATGTTCTATAGCCCTTCAGTTCTGTCATGGTTTCTTACCCTAGAAAACCACCATGGTCCTTCCTGTCAAGATCCCCATGCTGTTTGTTCCCTGCATTCCAGCCCATCATTGTAGAGATCTCTCTTCTGTCCCTGTTCTTTTACCACTGCCCTTGCTGCCAACCGTGTTCTAAGCCACTCACTAGCTATTACTGTCCTATTCTTTTATTCCTTTATTGGATCACCTTAAAGTTGAGGGCGAACCACTAATCCTTTTGTCTTTCCATGTTCTCTGGATTCCAGGAGCCTCCACTCACTTTGAGAATTCTTTTGAGGGTTCATCATTTGCAGTGGGGGACATTGCCCTGGCATTGTATTCGGCTCTGTTCTCCTACTCAGGCTGGGACACCCTCAACTATGTTACTGAAGAGATCAAGAATCCCGAGAGGTAGGTATCTCACCATCAATTTTCCACAGCAGTAAGGATATGCTATCATTTATTGAGTTGTGCCCGACAGCATACAACCACTGAGACTGATTTTATTGGTTCCACTTTAATAGATGGGAGGTCTAAAGCCCAAATACCTAGTCCGTAACAGCAGGCCTTTTCACGTGTGCTCATTCATTCCTATATTAATTAAAGCAGGTTCTACCGTGTGTTCATCCATGCTTTCATATGGCTTTTCCTTGATACTCCTCCACCTTTATCCTCACATAGATAACTTTAGGTCCCAAATACCCCCAAACGGTCCTATTTCTTTTTTGATCCTTTGCTTTCTCAAATTTATACTGACATAGTGGTATCATATCAGCATTGAATGATATTGCTTCATCATTTTTATTCTAAAGTAGTCTGTAGTCATGCAGTGACAAGAGCACTGGACAGGGAGTCAAAGAGCCTGGAGCCTGTCTTTCCACTGATTTGATGACCTTGAGGGAGTCCCCTGCCAACTCTGCCTGCTTCCTTATGTATAAATTGAGGGGGTTGAATTATATGATCTCCAGAGCCCTTCCTGGATCAAAAATTCAATTATTCTTGGAACTAAGAGTATGAGGGAATGGAGTTTCTGTAAATTTTTAAATCAAAATAATAAACTTTTCTTGGCACACATCCAGTGTTGCAATTCCGGGAGCAGATAACAGAAGCAGGACTGAGCCTGGGTGGTGCTTCCACCTACTGGACAGAAGCTGAATGACTTGAGAATATCCCCCCTCCCCCTCACTGTGAAGAATGCTTATAAAGGTCATTGCTTTATTGGTCCAGAGGACCTTGTCCTTGTGTCTTTCTCTTGGCCACTGGTTAGGATGGCACATAAGCTTCTCAAGTTGAGTAAGGGCATGGACATAGTTCCCAGCTTGCTTATGTAGATACATAGTGTTCTTCCCAACAAGAGTCTTACTCTCTGGAGATGTTAGATTTCACAATTTGCCTCCATAATTTCCTCTTAGATTTCTCCACTTTAATACAAATTTCCCAACGTTGACAATCTTGAGAGTGAATCCTGACGTCAAGAGGCTTTGGATGTGAAAACCAAAAAGCCCGTTTCCTGTGCTATTATTCTGTGACATAGTTCTGTTAATTCTTTTTCTGCTCAGCCTTTTCTCTAAATGTGATATTCTTTTCCCTTGATGCCCTTTAAGCTCTGAACTCTGAAGAATGAAGTCACGATTGTAGGTAACTTCAAAGGCAAAAGCAGTGGGGCAATGCACAGGAGGCACCACCCCTGGATTGGTGTGGGAGTGTAAGGAATAAAGGAGATGAGGATGTGACCGTGGGACTAATGCATGCATTATTCTATTTGGTCATAGGAACCTACCTCTCTCCATTGGCATTTCCATGCCCATTGTCACCATCATCTACATCTTGACCAATGTGGCTTATTACACTGTGCTAGACATGAGGGACATCCTGGCCAGTGATGCTGTTGCTGTGGTAAAGGATTTTCACTAGCAGAAGGCTGAGGGTGTACTTGTGGGAAAGTGGGTGGTCCTTGAAAGGAATATGCTTAGGGGCGCCTGGCTCAGTTGACGGAGTGTGTGACTCATGATCTCAGGGTTATGGGTTATGAGCCCCATAGGAGGTATAGGGATTACTTAATTTTTTTTTTTTTTTTTTTTTGAGATAGAGTACGAGTGGAGGAGGGCCAGAGAGAGGGAGACACAGAATCTGAAGCAGGCTCCAGGCTCCGAGCTATCAGCAAAGAGCCCAATGCAGGGCTCAAACTCACAAACCGTGAGATCATGACATGTGCCGAAGTCGGATGTTTAACCGACTGAGCCACCCAGGCGCCCCTACCTACTTAAAATTAAATCTTAAAAAAAAAAAAAAGTATGCTTACCATACTGGGCTTACAAAGTCCTGTCACCCTGGTTGTGAATGAAGAGTTAAACAAGGTAGGGGCTATCTGGGGCACGCTTGTCCATGCCTTTCATCCTGTTTAGGTCCTGCTAATGACACTTTTCTGTTCCTTTCCCTTAGACTTTTGCAGACCAGATTTTTGGAATTTTCAATTGGACAATTCCATTGGCGGTTGCATTATCCTGCTTTGGTGGCCTCAATGCCTCCATTGTGGCTGCTTCTAGGTAAGAGTGGTGTCTTTTACAGGGTGTGGGGGAGGGGGGGTATCGTGAAGAGCTATGGCAGGGAAGAGTAGGACTTATAGGACCCGGAGTGTAGTCACTGCTCCCCAAGTGATAATGATATTAACCCCTTTGTTCTTGTTTCCATCAGCAGCCTCCAGTTCTCACTAATCTCTATAACTGAACTCCATTCCATATTATTCAAACTCTTTTGAAGGAGGGGATGGCAGAAGAAGGGCTATGTGGTATGCGAACCAGCCATACCCAGTGTCCCACAAGTTTCTCAGCCTCTTTCATCTTACCCCAAATAGGCTTTTCTTTGTGGGCTCAAGAGAAGGCCATCTCCCGGATGCCATCTGCATGATTCATGTTGAGCGGTTCACACCAGTACCTGCTCTGCTCTTCAATGTAAGTGACCTCAAATGGGGCTGAAAGCCAGACTATGGGGGCAATGTTAACAGTACACACAACTGTTCTGGCTTCCTCAAAGCTCTAGAGTCTAACAGAAAAACTGCCTTCCATAAAAAATGGTAACCTCCTCTGGTCTAGGATAAGGCATAAAGCATGCTGAATATATTGAGATGAAATGACTGCCAAGATTAGTAAGTGCTGTAGTGTTTAAAGGAAGAAATGATCTTCCATGGGGGCAGAAGGTGCATGAGGAAAGACTTCTTGGACAAAGTGCATCTGAAGTGGATTTTTATGTTAGGTAGCAAAAGGTGGAGATGGGCTTTAGGTTAAGAGAAACTGTATAGGCGGGGGTGGGGGGGGGGCATGTGGCTGGCACAGGTAGTGAAGCATGCAACTCTTGATCTTGGGGTTGTGAGTTCAAGTCCCACACTGGGTGTAGGGATTAAAAAAAAAGGCATTAAAAAAACCCCTTGAGTGACAAATGCTGTGAGGAGGAGCTGACTTCTGCTTGTGCCTGCAGGGTATCATGGCATTGATCTACTTGTGTGTGGAGGACATCTTTCAGCTCATTAACTACTACAGCTTCAGCTACTGGTTCTTCGTGGGGCTCTCTATCGTCGGTCAGCTTTATCTGCGCTGGAAGGAGCCTAATCGGCCTCGTCCCCTCAAGGTAATTCACCTCCATCTTACCTTTGCTCCAGGAGATTCTTTCAAGACAGAACCCTCTGCCTAGGATTTGGTGGTGGTAGTGGGTGGAGATGAAGGGGATGGAAGGGCTCAGTGCTGTAATCTTCACAGGAGAAACGGCTACTGTAGCTGTCTAACGTCCATTGTTTTGTCTTGTGCCCTTCAGCTCAGTCTTTTCTTTCCCATTGTCTTCTGCCTCTGCACCATCTTCCTGGTGGCCGTACCGCTTTACAGTGATACCATCAACTCCCTCATCGGCATTGGCATTGCTCTCTCGGGCTTGCCCTTTTATTTCCTCATCATCAGAGTGCCAGAACACAAGCGACCTCACTGCCTCCGAAGGATTGTGGGTAAGCCTTTGGGTCTTTTTTTAAAGTAGGCTCCACACCCAGTGTGGAGTCCAACGTGGGGGCTTGAACTCCCAACTCTGAAATCAAGACTGGAGCCTAAATCAGGAAATTGGATGCTTAACCAACTGGGCCATCCATCCACCCCTCCCCACCGCCCCAAGCCTCTGGATCTTCGAGTTGGCTTAGCTATTGTGTACGGCCTTTCCACAAATCTCATCCCCCTAAATCACCTTTGCCGTTGGCTCTTCCTGTTAACACTAAGGCTTAAATGAATTGTCCTCCAGGCCAGCCATGTTCAGTGCCACTTGAATTGAGCTCAGTTGACCTCTTCTCACTTTTGACTCGCACTTCTCTTTGTAGCATCCACTACATGGTACCTCCAGGTCCTATGTATGTCAGTTGCTGCAGAGATGGATTTGGAAGATGGAAAAGAGATACCCAAGCAACGAGATCCCAAGTCTAACTAAACACCATCTGGAATTCTAAGATGCGGAAAGCGGGGGCCTCTTGTCTCTTGCTGGCTGGAGCCAAGGAAGAGAAAAGGAAAGTACACTTCTTTGTTGAAGCTGCTCAGACCAGGCTTCTGGAAAGGTGCCTCCAATTTTTGAACTTGCTTTTTGAGAGATGAAAAGTAATTTATTTGTTTTGCTACACACTGTTCCAGATTTTTTTAAAAAAAGAGACAATATAGCAGACTGTGGTGGGGAGCATGTCAGGTGTGGGCTTGGTTGTACTAGTAGCATATTCCCGTGTGTCAAGATGTTCACTCACTTCTGGGTGTGCCTACCCACTCCTTTCCTTTAAAGGGCCAATAATGCTCCAAACTTCCTGTCTCCTTTAGAGAGAGAGACATGAAACTGTCGCAGGTGCTAGACAATAAACGTTATGTTCTAAACTTTGAGTGGCTTCATTTTAGATAGGTGTCTGCTTTTAGTGTTCCTCCTAGCCTAATGAAAACTGTCCCAGTCTTCTGCTTGTCTCTCAAGTCAGCTGTTGGAGGCTGATGAAACCAGTCTCCATGCGAGAGAGCACACCTAAGTTGCTCTAGCAAAATTTTAGGTTGTTAGATATCAACTCCTGTCCTTCGTACTGATCACTAAGAAATTGAGCACATCTACTTGAATATTTTATATGATCCAAGATAAATAAATGGATGGAAAAATCCATGTATGAGGTAGGAGTTTAAGATCATAATGCCAGTTGACAACACTGAGGCACTTCCTAAGAGCATGGGCAGGAGCAATTACCAATCAATCTATCCTACAGTTCATTTCCTTGTTTAATAAGTGTCAGAAAGCAGCATGGAGTACAGAGGTTTACTAATTCTGTGGATGGCAAGATCATTCGGCTCTTTTACACTTAGGGGTAAGAGT
Source organism: Felis catus (assembly GCF_018350175.1). Classification (NCBI taxonomy): domain Eukaryota; kingdom Metazoa; phylum Chordata; class Mammalia; order Carnivora; family Felidae; genus Felis; species Felis catus. The sequence goes on along the minus strand of NC_058373.1, from coordinate 73,368,008 downwards.
CTGTAGTGGAATCCACTTTCACAATGAAGATGTGTACAACACCTCAGAGTTTCTAAGGCCTGGGGCAATGACTCAGCGTCAAATCTTGTTCTGAGGCTGAGCCTTTGAAGAGAGAGCTCCTACCAGTGTGAGCAGAGATGGAATTCAGCTGAGTGTGTCACGCCAGGGCTGCTTTGACTTTGGGTTGGCACTGCTGCTACTCGGGGTGCTGGGAGGCTGATTCTTTCCAGGCTGTAGCAGAGGGTTGTGGGTGAAGGTCTGTCGTAAGGGACCTAGGGCAAGAGAAAACAAATCTCAATGAACAAAGGAAAGGAAGAAACAAATCACAGAATTTAGCCTGAAAGGGCTATTTACCCCTGGCTGCTAGCTCTAAGTGATTCTGCATGCGTCGTTCGCGCTCTTGTAGCTGATGAGCCAGTTCAGCGTTCTTCCACCCTGTGTAAAGAGGAAGGCAGTTGGGCCTCTACCCATTTTTTGACTACTTTCCCCCAATCCTGTTATACTGAGGGCACACCCTTACCTTTTTTGAAGCTTTTTAAGAAGCCTTCCTGTGGAAGTAATTTGTCAGAGTCATGCACCACACGCTGGGGGATTTTAAGTATAGTCCGTACGGCTGGAATCCGGAGGCAAGACACCTGGCCCAGGGAAAACACATTGGAGGAGAGCCAATACATGAACACAGCCTGGATGAAAAGAAAGAGACAATACTCAGAAACTGTCATCTGTTACTAGCTCGATGGGAGATGGCAAGGCTAGGTGGAAGGGCTTGGAGCCAGTTCCTCAGCCATTACCTACCGTGGGGAAATGGATAGTTATGGGCAAGACTGCTAGGGGCATCACTCTGATTATATTTCTCATCCACTGAAGATCAGAACTTTGTACACCAGTCTCAGCGCCTAACTGCCAAAAAAATAAAAAAGGAGCAAATGCACATCAATTTTAAAGAATCTGGCACAGATTTCAACCCATCAATTCTACTTCTCCAAGGGGCAAAGAATGACCATTCTGCATAACTACTTTACCCCTACTCCCCACTTTGCAGACCTGGCACTTGGCCAGCCTGGGCTTACCTCAAGGACACCCCACATTGTAGCAGTTACTACCAGTGGTAATATGTAGGTGGGGTCAGACAGTGTGAGATCCTGGAACCATAGGAGGCCACCTGTCTGCAGGCTGGGCACAGGAAGGTTGGCCATTTCTCTCAAGGCAATGAAGAAGGAGATGAAGATTGGGGCCTAGTACAAAGGATAAACAGTGTCAGGACCCTTTAGCAAAGGAGACATTCTCATTACTCCATTACTGAAAACTGTTATCACCACCACTGCTTTTTCGGGGTCTAAGGCATGGGAAACACAGAGGAGGCTATCTGACTGGTATGGGATAAAATCAGAAGGAAAATGTTTTTGCTTACCTGAGTCAGAGGTAGAATAAGAGGTCTAAAGAGTTTAATATCATGCTTTTTCTGGTAAAATGTCATTTCCGAGGAGGCCTTGTAAACTGTGAACAAGGGGAAATTAATGGTTGGGCTAACAGTTACATCAGTGGAGGTCACTATCCTTACTATCTGGCCCATGAAATTTCTACCTGACCCTTGCTAGTCACTGCAAACATTAGGCCCAAGAAGCAGGTACATCTTTACAACTTGCCCACCTCTAGTAACTCCCGATTTTGGTCATTCCCTTCCCTCAGCAGAATGTCAGCAAAGTGCAAATGTGGTCCGCTCCTACGTGCATTCTGCAGTTGACTCACACTCAGCATGGTCTCCTGCCAACTTGGCCTCTCTGATTCGAGTGGAAAACTTCTGGATCTCTGGCAAGTGGTTGTGGATCTTGGCTGCTTCTCGTTGGCCCTTCACGATGAGAGGAAACACCAGGCATCGGGCAAGGACTGTACCTGGAAAACATACACTAGGACTGAAGTGAAATTAAAGCAGTTCTGCAGCTAGAAGGCTGAAGGTCTTTAGGTCCTCACTGAAAGACTTTCTTATTCCAGTCTTTTCAACACTGCGACTCTTGCTGGAGGAGCCCAAAACAAAGGGCAGGGGTGACTTAGTTCCTTCAAGGCTTAGTCTTCTGCTTTGATATCACAATGTCTAGCATTAACTTCTGTAAGCAAATGGCCAGGAATACCGTTTATTTCCTTGAACAAAAGGAAGGTGACAGAAGATACTTCTCTAGATCAGTGGTTTCCAAACTCTTCTATTATCAATGGAACCCCCCGCCCCCAACTCTTAGGTGTAGCCCCAATACACGTAACAGATAAAATTGAGCTGCTCTGGATGAGGGGGTAGTCTGGCTACAGAACTGTTCAAGGTCTGGCCTTTTCTTTCCTCAGAGGCACCATTATAGAACTCTGGGGCTCCCAGGAATAAAGTTTGAAAACCACTATCTTAGAAGTCCCTAAGGTAGGAAGTAATTTGGTGGCCTACTGCTTTAGCTCCTATTTCTTTTCTTATATTTCCTATTTCTTGATAATTCCAACAAATACTTTATCTGTAGACAAGCAAGAGGGTCTGGGCTGAAAAAAGAGGGTGGTGGTAGTGGTAGTTGGGGGGGATATGGGCTTAGGCTTTATCAACATTATGATGGCTGATGTGGAGTGGAAAGAGAAGGGAAGCTAAGGATGAAACCGAGAATACTAGCCCTGAAGGAGGAGACCGAGAACTGGGCAAGGGCAATGGAAATGGAAAAATGTGGTCAGAAAGACTGGAAGAAAATCAGGAAAGATGATCACAAAAGCCATGGGATAGATTTCAAGGTCTAAAGTGTCTAATACAGGACCCTGGTCCCAAGAGGTCAAAATGGAGGAGGAGGAAAGATCATGAGCTTACATTCTCTCAAGGATATACCAAAATCTGTAACTACATATATAACTGTCTCTGAGAAAGAACTTCAGAGTAGAACAGATCTTATACAACTAAGGATATAAAGAAAAAGCCATTCTGAGCTGGATAGGAGGCAGAGACATGGTCTAGTCTGGAACCACGAGTGGGAGGGACTTCATAACCATAAAGGCTCTCCCTGTGAAATGAGGGTTCCAAGCCCCATATTAGGTTCCCAGGACTGGGGGACCTGCACTGGGAAGACAAGCCCCGTACAACATCTGGTTTTGATAACCAGCAAGGCTTATGTCTGGGAGAGCTGGAGTGCAATAGGAAACAGACTCTGCTTTTATTTTTTATTTAACAAAAATTTTTTTCCTTAATGTTTATTTATTTTTGAGACAGAGACGAGCGTGAGCAGGGGAGGGGCAGAGAGAGAGGGAGACATAGAATCTGAAGCAGGCTCCAGGCTCTGAGCTGTCAGCACAGAGCCTGACGCAGGGCTCGAACCCACGGACTGTGAGATCATGACCTGAGCTGAAGTCGGTCGCTTAACTGACTCAGCCACCCAGGCGCCCCCAGACTCTGCTTTTAAAGGGTACAGCACAATCTCACTTGCTGAAGGTTCAGTGCAGAGGCAGCAGTTAGAAAAATGGGCTACACATGGAAGAGATCCACAGACTAATTTTAGGGCATGTGCTGGCAGGGCAGGGATCTGTTGGAACATTCTCTGGGGATGGAAGAGCTGGTGGGCACCATTTCTGACATTCTCCATCTACTGTGCTAGCACCAGCTTGCTCAGCCCAACTCATGCACTGGCCAGGAGCCCCTCTTAAGTGGCTCCCTGCCCTCCCCCTCCCACCCAGCAGGTGGCCTCAGTCTGCACCAGAGCCACCCCCCCCAAGAGGTCCCTGCCCTGCCTGCTAGAGCACCTGCAACAGCTGGGCTTGGTAGCCAGCTATGCTGGGGCCAAACCCTCACACCAGCCCACCCAACAGTAGTAGTAGCTGGGCCTCTCAGACAGGATGGGGGGCAGCTCTACTTACCAGCACACCTGAAGAAGCTGTGGCTGAGCCTTGTAGACAGCTGTGTCAGGGGACAGCTCTGCAAACCATTGAGTCTGCACCAACAGAGACCCAGCCACAGGAGAAGGGTACACACCACTCACACAAGGAACCTCTAGGGCACCTGGCTCAGGTGGCCGGGGAGTTTGCACTACTGGACCTCACAGGACACCTTCTGCAAAAACTCATTCCTTCACAACCAGGAGACAGAAGTGATCTAACTAATATAAACACAGAGTTTAGGCAAAACGAAGAGCCAGAAAAGTATGTTCTAAACAAAAGAACAAGACAAAACCTCAGAAAAAGAACTAAACAAAGAAGAGATAAGCAATCTACCAGATACAAGGTTCTAAGTCATAAACGTACTCACTGAACTCCAAAGAATGGATGAACAGAATTTCAACAGAAACTATAAAATAGGGGCCAATGAGAGCTGAATACAATAAAATAAAAAGTACATTAGAGGGAATCAATAGCAGATTAGGTGATGCAGAAGAATGAATCAGATATCTAGAAGATAGTGGAAATCACCCAATGGGAACAGCAAAAAGAAAAAAGAAAAATACTGAGGATGATTTAAGGAACCTCAGGGATATCAACTGTACTAACATTGGCATCATAGGGATCTCAGAAGAAAGAGAGAAAGGGACAGAAAACCTATTTGAAGAGATAATGGGTGAAAAATTCCCTAACCTGTTAAAGGAAACAGACATCCAACTCCAGAAAGCAGAGACAATCCCAAAAAAAGAAGAACCCAAAAAGATGCACACTAAGACTAATTAATAAAAATTCCAACAGTTAAAGAATCTTAAAAGCAGCAAGAGGAAAACAACTACATACAAAAGAGCCCCCATAAGACTATTAGTTGATTTTTCAGCAAAAACTTTACAAGCCAGAAGGAGCACAATATATTCAAAGTGCCAAAAGGAAAAACTTACAACTGAGAATAGCCTACCCAGCAAAGTTATCATTCAGATTGAGGGAGAGATAAGGAGTTTCCCAGAGAAGCAAAAGCTAAAGAATTCATCAGCACCAACTAGCCTTATAAGAAATATTAAACAGAATTCTCAAAACAGAAAAGGCTATAATTAGAAATAAGACAATTATGAAAAAAAATCTCACTGGCAAAGGTAAACATATAATAAAGGGAGCAGATAACTGACTACAGACTTTAGTATGAAGGTTAAAAGACAAAAGTAATAAAATCACCTAGACCTACAATAATTAGTCAAGAGATACACAAAATATTAAATTCTAAGATAAGTCAAAAACAATGTAGGAATTTTCAAGTCATTTTTTGTACCACCTACCCATTCAAAGTATCATATAATTATTTCATAGGCTTTCTGAATAAAAGCTTTTAAAGCTTCAAAACAAAACAGACATCAAAATAAACTCCAAAAAACCCAAACACAAAAACCAAAACCTACAAAATGTGAGAAGGGGGACTAAAAATGTAGTGCTTTTAGAATGCACTTGAACTTAAAGCAACCATCAACTTAAAATAGACTGTTATACACATACAATGTTACATATGAACCTCATGGTAACCACACAGCAAATACCTATAATATACACACAAAAATAAAGAGAAAGGTATACAAACATGACACTAAGGAAAGTCACCAAATTACAAGGGAAGAGAAAGACAGGAACAGAGAAGAACTACAAAAACAAGCAGAAATTAAAAAAAATGGTAAGAAGTAAGGGCACCTGGCAGGCTCAGTTGGTAGAGCACGTGACTCCTGATTTTTAGGGGGCTGTGAATTTGAGCCCCACATTGGGTGTAGAGATTACTTAAAAAAAATGATAAAAAGTATATCTTTCAGTAATTACCTTGAGGGTAAATGAACTACATGTTCCAATCAAGACACAGGTGGCTGAATGGATTAAAAAAACAAGACTCTTCTATATGCTGCCTGTAAGAGACTCACATGTGATTCCTAAGAAGACAGACTGAAAGTGATGGAAAAAGATATTCCATGGAAATGAAAAGAAAATTGGGGTAGCAATACTTGTATCAGACAAAACTGAGTGACAAAAAAGGGCATTACATAATGATAAAAGGATCAATCCAAAGAGAATATAACACTTGGAAATATTTATGCACCCAACACAGGGGCAGCTAAATAAGTAACGGAAATGTTAACAGACAAAAAGGAAGAAATTGACACTTATACAATAAAGGTAGGGGACTTTAACATCCCTTTTACATCAATGGATAGACTGTCCAGACAGAAAATCTATAAGGAAACAGTTGCTTTAAACAACACATAAGACCAGAGACTTAATAGATATATACAAAGCATTCCATTCCGAAACAGCAGAATACAGGGGTACCTGGCTGGCTCAATCAGAAAAGCATGTGACTCCTTAGGAATGCAAGCTTGTACAGCCACTCTGAAAAACAGTATGGAGGTTCCACAAAAAATTAAAAATAGAACTACCCTACGACCCAGCAATTGCACTACTAGGTATTTATCCAAGGGATACAGGTGTGTTGTTTCGAAGGGGCACATGCATCCCAATGTTTATAGCAGCACTATCAACAATAGCCAAGGTATGGAAAGGGCGCAAATGTCCATTGATGGAGGAATGGATAAAGAAGATGTGGTTGTGTGTGTGCGTGCATGCGCACACACACACACACACGCACACATATACACACACAATGGAGTATTACTTGGCAATGAAAAAGAATGAAATCTTGCCATTTGCAACTACGTGGATGGAACGAGAGGGTATTATGCTAAGCGAAATTAGAGAAAGACAAATATATGACTTCACCCATGAAGACTTTAAGATACAAAACAGATGAACATAAGGGAAAGGAAGCAAAAATAATATAAAAATGGGGGGGGGGGACAAAAACATGGACTCTTAAACATGGAGAACAGACAGGGTTACTGGAGGGGTTACGGGAGGGTGGATGGGCTAAATGGGTAAGGGGCATTATGGAATCTACTCCTGAAATCACTGTTGCACTATATGCTAACTAACTTGGGTGTAAATTAAAAAAATAAATAAAAATTAAGAAAAAAAAAAAAAGAAAGAATGGCAAAAAAAAAAAAGAGCATTAACTCTTGATCTTGAGTTTGAACCTCATGTTGGGTGTAGAGATTACTAAAAATAAATAATAAACCTTAAAAAAATATTAAAACAACAACACAACACTCCCCAGTCAGAACACACATTCTTTTCAACTGCACATGGGACATCCTCCAGGATATATGTTAAGCCACAAACCAAGTCTTAATGAACTGAAAATTAAAATCATATCAAGCATCTTTTCTAACAACAATTGTATGACACTAAAAATCAATTACAAGAGGAAAAATGGAAAAGCCAAACATGTGGAGGCTAAACTACATGCTACTAAACAACCAGTGGGTCAAGGAGGACCTTGAGATAAATGAAGATGGAAACACAATAGTCCAAAATCTATAAGATGCAGCAAAAGCAGTTGAAAAAGGGCAGCTTAGATAGTAAAGACTTACCTTAGGAAACAAGAAAAATCTAAAACAATCTAACCTTACAGCTAAATGAACTAGAAAAAGAACAAAGCCCATGGGCGCCTGCATAGCTCAATTGGTTAAGTGTCTGACTTCAGCTCAGGTCATGGTCTTGCGGTTTGTGAGTTCAAGCCCCGTGTTGGGCTCTGTGTTGACAGCTCAGAGCCTGGAGCCTGTTTTGGATTCTGTGTTTCCCATCTCTCTCTGTCCCTCTCCTGCTCCTGCTCTGTGTCTTTATCTCTCAAAAATAAATAAACATTAAAAAAAAAAAAAATAAGAACAAAGCCCAGAATTAGTAGAGGGAAGGAAATAATAAAGATTACAGCAGAAACAAATGAAATAGATTAAAAAAGCAATACAGAAGATCAACAAATCTAAGGGATGGTCTTTTTTTTTTTTTAATATTTTATTTTTATTTTTGAGAGACAAAGCATGAGTGGGAAAGGGCAGAGAGGGGGACACAGGATCCAAAGCAGGCTCCAGGCTCTGAGCTGTCAGCACAGAGCCCGATGCAGGGCTAGAACTCACAAACTGCGCATCATGACCTGAGCTGACATCAGATGCTCAACCGATTGAGCCACCCAGGTGCCCCAAGAGGTGGTCTTTTAAAAAGAGAAACAAAATTGGGGCGCCTGGGTGGCTCAGTTAGTTAAACGCCCAACTTTGGCTCAGGTCATGATCTCGTGATTTGTGAGTTCGAGCCCCACTCCAGTCTCTGTGCTGACAGCTGAGCCTGGAGCCTGATTCAGATTCTGTGTCTCCCCCTCTGCCCCTCCCTCGCTTGCACTCACTCTCCCTCTCTCTTAAAAATAAATACACATTAAAAAAAGAAAAAAAAAGATAAAACAAAATTGATAAACTTTAGCCAGACTCATCAAGGAAAAAAAAAGAGAGGGCCCAAATAAAATCAGAAATGAAACAGAACAACCCATACCACAGAAACACAAAGGATTATAAGACGCTATTATAAAAAATATATGCCAACAAATGGGACAACCCAGAAGAAACATACAATCTTCTGAGACTAAATCAAGAAGAAATAGAAACTCTGGACAGACTGATTACTAGTAATGAAATTGAATTGTGAATCAAATTACCAACAAACAAAAGTCCCCAGATCAGACAGCTTCACAGTTGAATTCTACCAAACATTAAAGAAGAGTTTATACCAATCTTTCTCAAACTATTCCAAAAAACTGAAGAGGAAGAAAAAAGCTTTCAAACTCATTCTATAAGGCCAGTATTACCCTGATACCAAAGACATCACAAAAAAAAAGAAAACTGCAGGTCAATATCCTCGATGAACATATATGTAAAAATCCTCAACAAAATATTAGCAAACCGAATGCAACAATACATTAAAAGGATCACACAATATGATCAAGTGAGATTTATTCCAGGAATGCAAGGATGGTTAAATATATGCCAACCCATCGATGTTGACACACATTAACAAAAAGAATAAAAATCATCTCAAAAGATACAGAATAGGCATTTCATGATAATTTCAAAATCCATTTATGATTAAAAACTCTTGGGGCACCTGGGTTGCTCAGTTGGTTAAGCATCCGACTTTGTTTGGCTCAGGTCATGATCTCATGGCTCATAAGTTTGAGCCTTATGTCAGGCTCTGTGCTAACAGCTCAGAGCCTGGAGCCTGCTTCAGATTCTGTCTCCCTCTCTCTCTCTCTACCCCTCTTTCACTCATGCTGTCTCAAAAACAAATAAACATTAAAAAAAATTTTTTTTAAATGTTTTAAAAAAGTCTCAAAAAAGTAGGTATAGAGGGATATACCTCAACATGATAAAGGTCATCTATGACAAATCCTCAGCTAACATACTGAATAGTGAAAAGCTGAAAGCTTTTCCTCTAAGATCAGGAACAAGACAAGGATGCCCATTCTCATTGCTTTTAACAATATGAGGTGCACCTTGGAGATGTTGCAGTTTTGGTTCTAGACTACCAGTAAAGTAGTTACCACAATAAAGAGAGTCAAATGCATTTACTCGTTTCTCAGTGCATATAAAAGTTATGTTTACACTATGCTGTAGTTTATTAAGTGCAATAGTATTATGTCTAAAAAAATAATATACATACCTTAAAAGTACTTTATTGGGGCACCTGAGTGGCTTAGTTGGTTAAGCATCCAACTTCAATTCAGGTCATGAGCTCATGGTTTGTGAGTTTGAGCCCCATGTCGGGCTCACTGCTGTTAGTGCAGAGCCCACTTTGGATCCTCTTTCCCCCACTTCTCTCTGCCCCTCTCCCACTTGCACTCTCTTGCTCTTAAAAATAAACATTAAAAAAAAAAAAAAAAAGGTACTTTATTGCTAAAAAAAAGTACCTCTGAGCTTTCAGCAAGTTATCTTTTGGCTCCTGGAGGGTCTTGCCTTGATACTGATGGATGGCTGCTGACCAGGTGGTTGCTGAAAGCTGGAGGTGGCCGTGGCAATTTCTTAAAAAAGATGGCAGTGAGGTCTGCTGCACCAATTGACTCTTCCTTTTATGAATTTCTCTGTAGAATGCAATGCTGTTTGATAGCATTTTATCCACATTAGAACTTTCAAAATTGGAGTCAATCCCTGCTACTGCTTTATCACCTAAGTCTGTGTAATATTCCAAATCCTTTATCATTTAACAGTCTTCATAGTATCTGCACCAGGAATAAATCCATCTCAAGAAACCACTTTCTTTGCTCTTCATAAGAAGCAACTCCTTATCTATTCAAGTTTTATCATGCGACTGCAGCAATTCAGTCACATCTTGAGGCTCCCTTTTAGTTTTCTTGCTATTTCTATCTTATCTGCAGTTACTTCCTCCATTGAAGTCTTGACCCCCTCAAAGTCATCCATGAGGACTGGAATTGGAACTTATATCATACTCTTATTAATGTTGGTATTTTGACCTTTTCTCATGAATCGTGAATGTTTTTTATGGCATCTAGGATGGTGAATCCTTTCCAAAAGGTTATCAATTTACTTTGCCCAGATCTATCAGAGGAACCACAATCTATGGCAGCTTTAGCTTTACAAAATGTATTTCTTAAAAATTATGACTTAAAATTACTCCTTAATCCATGGGCTGCAGAATGGACGTTGTATTAGCAGGCATGATAACATCAGTCTTGTATACCTCCATCAGAGCTCTTAGGTGACCAAGTCCATTGTCAATGAGCAATATTTTGAAACGAATCTTTTTTTCCTAAGGACTAGGTCTCAATGGTAGGCTTAAAATATTCAGTCCATGTTGTAAACTGATGTGCTGTCACCCAGGCTTTGTTCTATTTATAGAGCACAGGCAGGGTAGATTTAGCATAATTCTTCAGGGCCTTGCAATTTTCAAAATGGGAAATGAGCACTGGCTTCGACTTAAAAGATTAAAACAATTTTTTAAATGTTTATTTTTGAAAAAGAGAGAGGGGTGCCTGGGTGGCTCAGTCGGTTTAGCATCCGACTTGGGCTCAGGTCATGATCTCATGGTCTGTGAGTTCCAGCCATGCGTCAGGCTCTGTGCCGACAGCTCAGAGCTTGGAGCCTGCTTCGGATTCTGTGTCTCTGTCTCTGCTCCTCCCCAGCTTGGACTCTCTCTCTCTCAAAAATAAATAAGAGATTTAAAAATATACATAATGAAAAAAAAAAGAGAAAAGAGTGTGAGTGGGGGAGGGGCAGAGAGAGAGGGAGGACACAGAATCTGAAGCAGGCTCCAGCCTCCAAGCTGTCAGCACAGAGCTGACGCAGGGCTCAAACCATGAGATCATCACCTGAGCCCAAGTCGGAAGCCTAACTGACTGAGCCACCCAGCCACCAAAGGGTGTCTTGCCTCCCAGTTGGGAAATCGAACCAGGTCTCCTACATGACAGGTGGGGATACTCACCACTATACTAACAAGGACAGCTCAACTTAAAGCCATCAGTTGTATTAGTTCCTAACAAGAGTCTGCCTGTCCTTTGAAGATAGACATTGACTTCCCTCTAGCTGTGAAAGTCCTAGATGACATCTTCTTCCAATATAAGGCTTCTCATCCATGTTGAGAATCTGTTGGTTAGTGTGATGACTTTTGCCTTCCTCACTAAATTTAATCATTTCTAGCTTTTATGGTGAGACATGTGACTATTCCTTTCACTTGAACAATGAGAGGTCACGGTAGGGTTATTAACCCTAATTTCAGGCCTAATTTCAATATTGTTGTGCCCTGGGAAGGCCTGAAGAAAGGGAGAGAGATGGGGGAATGGCTGGTTGGTAGAATAGTCAGAACACACACATTTATTGATTACATGCTCTGTCATATATGGGTACAGTTTGTGACACTCCAAAACAATTACAATGGTGGGGCGCCTGCATGGCTCAGTCGGTTAAGCGTCCGACTTCAGCTCAGGTCACGATCTCGCGGTCCGTGAGTTTGAACCCTGCGTCGGGCTCTGGGCTGATGGCTCAGAGCCTGGAGCCTGCTTCCGATTCTGTGTCTCCCTCTCTCTCTGCCCCTCCCCCGTTCATGCTCTGTCTCTGTCTCAAAAATAAATAAACGTTAAAAAAAAAAAAATTAAAAAAAAAATTACAATGGTAGCATCACAAAACACTGTAACAAATATAATAAAAAAGTTTTAAGTGAGAATTACCAAAATGTGACACAGAGACAGGAAATGAGCAAATGCTGTTGTAAAAATGGCACTGATAAGACTTGCAAGATGCAGGGTTGCCACAAACCTTCAATATGTAAAAAATGCATTATCCACAAAGTACAATTAAGTAAGTTATACCTGTACTGGAAGTCCTACCACAGCAATAGATGAGAAAAAGAAATAAAAGCCATCCAAACTGGAAAAGAAGCAAAACCATTAGTATTTGCAGATGACACATTACTATATACAGAAAACCCTAAAGACTTTATCCAAAAATGATCGGAATAAATGAATTCAGTAAATCTGCAGGATACAAAATTAATACTGAGGAACAAATTTAACCAAGGAGGTGAAACACTTGTACTCTGAAAACTATAAGACACTGATTATAGAAACTGAAGGCAATACAAATAATGGAAAGATATACTGTGTTTATGGACTGAATTAATACTATTAAAATGTCCATACTACCGGGCTTCCTAAGGTGGCAATGTAGGAAGACACTGAACTCACCTCCTACATGGACACACCAAATCTACACCTATTTACAAAGCAATTCCTCCTGAAGAACCGAGGGCTGACTGAACAGCTTCTGCACAATGGAAGATAGATCACATAGAGAAAGGCAAGAGAGATGGACACACACTAATGAAGGGAACCTCCATGCCCCAGCACTGTGAACCGCAGTGGGGAGGGACTGCATTGAGGGATCACAAGCAGTTTCTTCTACCCTGGGCGCACAAAAAAAGCAGCAGTATGAAAGAGCAACTGGCTGGCTCAGTCAGTAGAGCATGAGACTCTTGATCTCAGGGTGGTGAGTTTGAGCCCTACACTGGGGGTAAATTACAATCGATTAATCAATCAGCAACTAAATTACAAAGCAACTGGTTTTAGAACCCTGCCAAACAGTGGAGAGCTGCTGGAACTCTCTCTAGCACTGAGGGGCTGGAGAATGTCAGAGTTTACATTGTCCTTCCACCTTGATAGCACTGATGGGAGGCAGGGTCTAGGTGCCATAGCTGGCCTGCTGCCGCACGAGCCCCAGGACACTAACCCATACCAACCCTGGATAAACTAGGTTACAGAAAAAATAAAAGCTGTGGTTTAAAAAGGTTCCAGTTGTAGAACTCCACCAAATGACAGGGCAGCTGCTGGATCTCTTCAGGTCAGTGGGGCTTGCGAGTGCCACAATTTATGTTCCCCTTCCACCTTGATCACATGGACGGGAGCCAGGTCTGAGTACCCTAGCCAGCCTACCTTTTCAGTGAGCCCCAGGATCTTAGCCCATAACAGTCCAAGCCATCCCACCAAAGCAGCCCTTGTGTGGCACATGCTAGTTAGTGCTTACTATAATTCCAGTTGTCTGGCCAAGGTGCCATAGGCACAAAGTAGCCTGAAACATCCCACACCTGCAACACTTCAGCTTCAGAGGACTTCCTAGGGCATCCCTGGTGCAGAGTGCTCTGGGACCTCCCAGCACATGCTTGCTTTGCCTCCACCCATCCTGCCAGGGTGCTCCCTGTGTGGAACTCCCCAAGACACCTTCCCTCCCCCAGCCTAAATCCACTTTAGCTTCAGCTGTCCTGCTGGGACACCCTCTGTGTGAAGAACTTTAAGAAGATTGAGATCATCTTTTCTGACCACAAGAGTATGAAACTAAACCCCAAAACCCTCACAAACACGTGGGGGCTAAAACATGCTACTGAACAACCAATGAAATCAAAGAGGATATGAAAAATACCTTGAGATTAGTGAAAATGAAAACATAATGGTTCAAAATCTTTGGAACAAATATCTTTAGAAGCAAAAGTAGTTCTAAGAGGGAAACTTACAGCGATACAAGAAAAAAGAAAAATTTCATATGATCTAACCTTACACCTAAGTGAACCAGATAAAAAGAGACCAAAATTAGAAGGAAGGAAATAATAAAGATCAGAGCAGAAATAAATGAAATGGAGACGGAATAAAAATGATAGAAAAGATCAGTGAGGGGCGCCTGGGTGGCTCAGTCGGTTAAGCGTCTGACTTCGGCTCAGGTCATGATCTTGTGGTTCATGAGTTCAAGCCCCACACTGGGCTCTGTGCTGACAGCTCAGAGCCTGAAGCCTGCTTCAGATTCTGTCTCCGTCTCTCTCTGCCCCTTCCCCACTCATGCTCTGTTTCTTTATCAAATATAAATAAAACATTAAAAAAAAAAAAAAAAGATCAGTGAAATCAAGAATTGGTTCCTTGAAAAGATAAACCAAATTAATAAACCTTTAGCCAGACTCATCACAAAGAGGATCTAAATAAATAAAATCAGAAATGAAAGAGAATACTACTACACACACACACACACACACACACACACACACACACACACACACACACTGGAGTATTACTTGGCAATGAAAAAGAATGAAATCTTGCCATTTGCAACTACATGGATGGAACTAGAGGGTATCATGGTGAGTGAAATTAGAGAAAGACAAATATATGACTCCATTCATATGAGGACTTTGAGAGACAAAACAGATGAACATAAGGGAAGGGAAGCAAAAATAATATATAAAAACAGGGAGGGGGACAAAACATAAGAGACTCTTTAATATGAAGAACAAACAGGGGGCTACTGAAGGGGTTGAGGGAGGGGAATGGGCTAAATGGGTAAGGGGCATTAAGGAATCTACTCCTGAAATCATTGTTGCACTATATACTAATTTGGATGTAAATTAAAAAAATTAAAAAAAAAAAAAAGAAAGAGAATAATACCACAGAAACACAAAGGATTGTAAGACATTACTATAAATAATTACATGCCAACATTATATGGGACAACCTGGAAGAAATAAATTCCTAGAAACATACAATCTTCTAATACTGAATCAGGAAGAAATAGAAAATCTGAACAGACTGATTACTAGTAATGAAATTGGCAATCAAGCTCCCAAAAAACAAAAGTCCAAGACTAGAGAACTTCATAGGTGAATTTTACCAAACATTTAAAGAAGAGCTAATCTTATCCTTCTTAACCTATCCTTCTTAAACTATTCAAAAAACTGAAGACGAAGGGAAGCGTTCCAAACTCATTCTATAAGGCCAGTATTACCCTGATACCAAAACCAAAGACACTACAAAAAAAAAAAAACAACAAAAACTACCTGGCCGATATCTGTGATGAACACAGATGCAAAAAAACCTCAACAAAATATTACTGAATCGCATTCAAGAATACATTAAAAAAAAAAAAGTTTATTTACTCATTTATGAAAGACAGCCAGTGAGTAGGGGAGGGGCAGGAGAGGGAGACAGAGCATCCCAAGCAGGCCTCAAACTCACAAAATGTGAGATTATGACCTGAGCCGAAATCAAGAGTCAGATATTTCCCCAACTGAGCCACCCAGGCACCCCAAGAACTTTTGCTTTAAGATCAGGAACATGCCAAGTATGTCCCCTCTTGCCACTTGTATTCAACACAGCACTGGACATTCTAGCCACAGCAATCAGATAAAAAAAAAGAAATAAAAGGCATCTAAATCAGTAAGGAAGAAGTAAAACTGTCACTATTTTCAAATGACATACATAGAAAAACCTTAGAACTCCACTAAAAAAAATGATTACAATATATGAAAATTAATAAATGAAAATAAAGCTGCAAGATACAAAATTAACATACAAAAATGTCTTGCATTTCTACAGACTAATTATGAAGTAGCAGAAAGAGAAATTAAGAAACAACTCCATTTAAAACTGCACCAAAAGGAATAAAATATCTAGGGATAAATTTAACTAAGCAAGTGAAAGACCTGTCTGAAAACTGTAGAAGACTGATGAAAGAAACTGAAGACAACACAAATAACTGAAAAGATACACCATGCTCATGGATTGGAAGAAAACTGCTAAAATGTCCATACACCCAAAGCAATCTACAGATTCAATGCAATCCCTATCAAATAAAATACCAATTACATTTTTCACACAACTAGAAGAATTCTAAAATTTGTATGGAACCACATAAGACCTTAAATAGCCAAAACAATCATAAGAACAAAAATGAAAGTATCACAATCCCAGATTTCAAGATCTATTACAAAGTTATAAAACAGTAGGTACTGGCACAAAAACAGACACATAAACTAATGCGAACACAATAGAATCCAGAAATAAACCTACATTTACATGGTCAATTAATCTTTGACAAAGGTGGCAAAAATATACAATGGAGAAGAGACAGCCTCTTTAATAAACGGTGTTGTTAAAATTGGACAGCCACATGCAAAAGAATGAAACTGGAATCACTTTCTGACACCATATACAAAAATAAACGAAACTAGATTAAAGACTTCAATGTGAGACCAGAAGCCATAAAATTCCTAGAAGAAAATATAGGCAGTAAATTTCTGGACATCAGCTTTAGCAATATTTTTCTGGGTATGCCTTCCCAGGCAAGAGAAATAAAAGCAAAATAAACTATTGAAACTACACCAAAACAAAAAGTTTTTGCACAGTGAATGAAACCATCAACAAACCAAAAAGGTAAACTACTGAATGGGAGAAGATATTCGCAAATGATATAATCAATAAGGGGTTAATATCCAAAATAAAGAACTTCTACAACTCAATATCCAAAAAACAGTACAATTAAAAAATGGGTAGAGGCCCTGAATAGGCATTTCTACAAACACATGCAGATGGCCAACAGACAAATGAAAACGTGCTAGGGGTGTCTGAGTGGCTCAGTGGGTTAGGCATCTGACTCTTGATTTCGGCTCAGGTCATGAAATCAAGATTCGTGAGTTTGAGCCCCTTGTCGGGCTCTACCCTGACAGTGCAGAGCCTGCTTGGGATTCTGTCTCCCTCTCTCTCTCTGCCATTCCCCTGCTTGCTCTTTTTCTCTCTCCCTCTCAAAAATAAATAAGTATTAAAAAAACAACAACAAAAAAGAGACAGAGGGGTGCCTAGGTGGCTCAGTTGATTGAGTGGCGACTTGGTTTCAGCTCAGGTCATGATCTCATGGGTTTATAAGTTTGAGCCCTGTATTGGGCTCTATGCTGATAGTGCAGAGCCCGCTTGGGAGTCTCTCTCTGCCCCTCCCCCCTCTCAAAAATAAAATATACAAACATAAAAAAAAAAAGAAAACATGCTAAACATCACTAATCATCAGGGAAATGCAAATCAGAGCCAAAATGAGTTATCACCTCAACATCTGTCAGCATGGCTAGAATAAAAAAGAAGTAAATGTTGATAAGGATGTGGAGAAAAGAAACTCATCGTGCGCTGCTGGTGAGAATGTAAAATAGTACAGCCACTGTGGAAAACAGCATGGCAGTTCCTTAAAAAACTAATAATAGAAATACCATATGATCTAATCATCCCACTGCTGGGGATTTACCCAAAGAAAATGAAAACAGTACTTCAAAAATATATATATACCCCTAAGTTCATTGCAGCATTATTTACAACAGCCAAGATATGGAAGCAACTGTCCATTCATAGGTGAATGGCTAAAAAAGGTGTAGTGTATACACACACAGCAGAATATTATGCAGCCATAAAAAAGAATGAGATCTTGCCATTTGTGACATGGATGGACCTACAGGGTATTATGCTATGTATAGTCAGAAGGAGAAAGACAAATACAGTATAATTTCACTTATATGTGGAATCTAGAAAACCAAACAGACCCGTAGATATAGAGAACAATCTGGATGTCAAAAGGGAGGGGGTTGGCAGAGATGGGTAGAATAGGAGATGAAAAGGCACAAACTTGGGGCACCTGGGTGGCTCAGTCGGTTAAGTGTCCAACTCTTTTTTTTTTTTTTTTTAAAGTTTATTTATTTTGAGAGAGACAGAGCACAAGTTGGGGACAAGCAAAAGAGAGGGGGACAGAGGATCCAAAGCGGGCTCCTCACTGATAGCAGAAAGCCTGATGCAGGGTTCAAACCCATGAACCAGCAGATCATGACCTGAACCGAAGTCAGATACTTAACCGACTGAGACACCCAGGTGCCCCTAAGCATCTTGCGTTTGCCTCAGGTCATGATCTCATGGCTTCTGAGTTTGAGTCCCACAATAGGCTCTGTGCTGACAGCGAGGAGCTTGCTTGTGTTCCCCCCCTCTCGCCCCCCACTTGCTCTCAAAATAAGTAAATTAATTAATTAAATGGTACAAACTTCCAGGGGTGCTAGGTTGGCTCAGCTGGTAGAGCATGCGACTCTTGATCTCGGGGTTGTTGAGTTTGAGCCCTGAGATCAAGAGCTGCATGCTATACCGACTGAGCCAGGTATTGCTTAAATAAATAAAAAACAAAGGTACAAACTGCCAGTTATAAATAAAGAAGACATAGGTATGCAATGTACAGCACAGGGAATATAGTTAATAACACTGTTAACAACTTTATATGGTGACATCGTGGTCACTTCATAAGGTATAAATGTTGAAACACTATGTTGTACACCTGAAACTAACATAATATTGTGTACCAACTACACTCCAATAGAATAAACTGGGGGAGAAAGTCTAACACAGAAAGGCTGAATATGAAAAGAAATATGGGCTTAGCTGATGTCACAGACAGTTAAAATGAGGTGTTATTAATAAGTCAGATTGTTAAGTGTCAAAGAGTGGAAAGAAGTCCACTGCATGCAGGATAGTCTTTTAAAATAACAGCTATGAAAGGAGAAAGAACAAAGGATGAAGGGACTTTTTCCTCAAGAAATACATGGTATGTTTGAACATGTTTATATTTTCAGAATAGGGCAGTAAAAAGACACAAGAGACAGGATGATCTCTGGCGCACGGTGTAGGAAGAAACAGAATTTATAGTCTTCGCCTACAGGAGGAACAATGTGGGCATCTTCCACTTTGGGGGGTTTTAAGTGCCTGGCCTGACCTTCTATTCACCTAAACCAGGGCAGCTTCATCACTGTTAACAAGGTCTCCTTAATCTAACCCCATGCTCACATTCAAATATCTACATTTCTTGAATCTCAGATGATCTAGTGATTTGATAATACCTGTTAGGGAAAGATAAGTAGAGTGTATCTAAGTATCAAGGATCTCTCTCACCTGAGTCATCTCCTTTTCTGACCCCTAAACTTCTGCAACTACAGTTGACCTTTGAACAACAGGGGTTTGAACCGCATGGGCCCCCTCATACAGGGATTTTTTTTTTTTTATAGCACTGTAAATGTATTTTCTCTACCTTACTTTATTGTAAGAATATAATATAGAATACATATAACACACAAAATATGTATTAGTTGTTTATGTTATCAGTAAGGCTTCTAACAGTTGGCTTTTAGCAGTTAAGTTTTGAGAAGTGAAAAGTTATACATGGATTTTCAACTGTTGAGTGGGGCAGGCACCCCTAACCCCCAGGTTATTCAAGGGTCAGCTGTAATCCCTCCCATCCACGTATAGAACTGCTATCTTTAAAGTTCTACTTCTAAGTTCCCATTTCCTCTACCCTTGACCAGGATGTATTCCCCTTACATGCAGCAATGGCCCCCCACCAAGGTAGGCCCAGGTTAACATGCATAAATTCCAGTAAGTTCTGAATTAGTCCCACTGGGGTGTATGACCCCAGCCCCAGTTCAGCGAAGCTCTGTTCTGCAGCAGTTTGGATTACATCTGCAGTCTCTCCAGAAGCCACCTCCGTTATGGCTGTGGGTGGGGGAGTTGCAGGAATGACAGGAGGGGCCTGAACCTGTGCAAAAGGAAGCCATGTGTAATACTCAGTAGGGGGGACATAAGAAATCACAGGTCCCCTAAAATAATAACTAATATCAAATCAGGTTGTTCTATTGACTTTCTATTTCTCATTCTCCCAGGTTAGTCTACAGTGTACATGGAATTCAAAGCTTAAAAAGGACATTTTACTTTCTCCTCTAGGCAGGAAGATAAGTTACTTAGAGTAAGATTTCATGTCTTCTCTTCCTATTAGGAAGTTATTTCTTCTATCATTGTTTTCCAAACTTCAGTCATTTGAGCATCACTGGCATGATTTTGCAGATACTGAAACTATCAAAATTTTTACTTAAAACAATTTAGTTTTTAAGACCAAAATATTTACTTGGTCTCACCATCAGAAATATTAATAGCCATGAAGTCCTTGATTTGCAAGTTATAACTTTTCTAATACACACGCACACCTGGAATCACATCTAAACCATCAGTGGCTTGCCACCATTATGGCAAACAATGCCTTGTACAGCACTTAAATCTCTCCGGCTGTACTGTCAGTCATTTCCCCACTGACTTGAAAATCTATCCCAGGCAGAGATACTACCATTTTAGGGAGCTGTGTGGAGTGTGGCCAAGAACTCTTTGCCACATTCCCTCTCCATGTAGTTAAAACAAAATAGAAACAAATCAACCAACAAACCCCACTCCTAACGTCGCAGGGACTAATCGCCTCTTACCTGGGCTTCTGAGAACAAGATCACAGAGGTACTGAGGCCCCGTGGGCCAGGGGCCGCGAGGAGGACATAGTGCGGGCGCTCGCAGCACCGGCCGGCTGGGAAGAGGTGCCCCGCGGTCAGCGGTTTTCGGGGCCAATGTGAGGGCCCTGCGACGCTGTGGAACTGAGAGGGTAGAAGGAGGATGGGGCCCTCTTATCGGAGCAGATGTCGTTCATCATGCTCATTTGCCACGAAGCAGGCAGCCCGCCACCACAGGTGAGGGCACTGCTACTCTCCGCGCGCAGATGGCTGGCCCGAAGGCATGCAACTTGTTGAGTCCTGGTTCTCGGTTACCACAGACCCACCCGGGAGCACAGAGGTCGAGGTTAAGGTTTCCGTGGCAGGGGTGACAACGGGACCCGTGAATAATTAACTATACGCGGCCGCTGAGGCCGCACGGCCGGGGCCGCAACCCTCCCGCGTCCTGAGGCGAGCCGAGGTCAAGAGAGACAGGTCCTGGTGGGCAGGTCATGCTGTCCCTGGCACAAGCTGTCTCGGGCTCGGGCCACAGGGACAGGGTAGCATTCGGGCGCTCAGCCCTGGGGCATCCTTACCTGACGCTGTGGCCGTAACAGGCGAAGAAGCTCCCGGCGTCCGCACATCAATCCCATCGCCATTTTGCCGGGAAGAAGCCTTGCGCTCGCGCCTGCGCACTCAGAACTTTAGCCTCGCGGGAAGAGGCCATTTTGGAAATGGGCTTGAAGCCAGAGCTATTGCCACGATCAGGTGGTAAACGGGACTGAAACCTGGCGGCCATATTTGAAGTGGGTACGAAGACGCTAAGGGTCCTTTTAACAAGATCGTGCAGGGTTTTCAGGACTTTGAAAGATTTAAATTAAGAGCCCCGGGAGAGGCGGTCTGGTAGTGACTGCAAACCTTGGGGCTTGGGCTCTTTTCCTCTGTCTCGTAAATCCGCGATTCACCTCTGATTTGTAGAGTTAAAAAATAGCTTCGAGACAGTCTTGGCTGTGCTTGGCGTAGATTTTTCCTGCCCAGTGATGTTCGACTTTTATTGCTAGATAATATTGTAATTGCAGATTAAGTGAAATGTGAGGATAGTCTGGCGTCTGACAAAAATGGAGGGAAGGCAACTTATAGGAAGGAAATATTTTCCTCCCAGATAAAAAGACAAAGCTTCAAGAGGGGACTCTACCTTTCACCTTTCCCTTCCTTAAGTGGGGTTGCGTGTGGATCATCTGATGACCATGAGGGGACAAATCTAAAAGGGGACAAATCTAAAGATGAGAAACTAACGTGTTGAAGATGATGGTATGGAAAGAGAGAAAAACCCTGAATACTTGGTGATGTCATTCAGGTACCAAGCTTGGTACCACCTGTATCTAGACTGCTGTATAAGATAATTAAAGGTCTTTATTGTCCAGGCTCTAAATCTCTGTTGCTTGGGTGTTTGCTTCTTTTTTTTTTTCCCCAACGTTTATTTATTTTTGGGACAGAGAGAGACAGAGCATGAACGGGGGAGGGGCAGAGAGAGAGGGAGACACAGAATCGGAAACAGGCTCCAAGCCATCAGCCCAGAGCCTGACGCGGGGCTTGAACTCAGGGACCGCGAGATCGTGACCTGGCTGAAGTCGGACGCTTAACCGGCTGCGCCACCCAGGCGCCCCGTTGGGTGTTTGCTTCTTAAAGCTGAAAGCATTCCTAAAGTTATATGAGGTGAACTCTCCCTAAGGAAAAAAAGTTCTGCTCAGAATGGTGGAAGTTGGTTACAGTTGAATGCTTACAACTTCTTTCAAATTACAGAGTGCTTTTTGAATAACATAGTTTGGAAAGATACAGTAGCCAGATATTATTTCAGTCACTATTATTTGGGGATGATTATGAATGCACCATACAGAAATGGTAAAAATAGGCAAAAAGAAAAAAATACAATCCAGATTTAGTAATAAGTAGGGGTTATGCCCTATCAATCACATATGTTGGGTACTATTGTAAATAAGATTTTAAAGGTTACTTTAAAAAATACAGTTAGAGGTGATGACAAATATACAACTACAGCACACTTGGGTAAATAAAAACCCAAACTGATACTTTGGTGGCCCCAAATGAACCATCTGTCACAGTATTTGCATCCTTGTATAGTCTTGTACAACCACTATGGAAAATAGTATGGAAGTTCCTCAAAAAATTAAGAACTACCATAGAATCCAGCATTTCCATGTTTGGGAATATATCTGAAGGAAACAAACACTACATCAAAGACATATCTGCACTTTTGTGTTCATAGTAAGTAGCATTAGGTATAATAACCAAGATATGGAAACCACCCAGATATCTGTGGAAGGATACATGGATAAAGAAATAGTGGTATAGGGGCACCTGGGTGGCTCAGTCGGTTGAGCGTCCAACTTTGGCTCAGGTCATGATCTTGGGGTCTGTGGGTTTGGTCCCCATGTCAGGCTCTGTGTGGACAGCTGGAAGCCTGGAGCCTGTTTCAGATTCTGTGTCTCCCTCTCTTTCTCTGCTCCTCCCTGCTCATGCTCTGTCTCTCTCTTAATAATAAATAAACATTAAAAAATTAAAAAAAAATTATGGTATAAATATACAATGGAAACTTATTCACCACAAAAAAGAAGGAAATCCTGCCATGTGTGACAACATGGGTGGATCTTGAGGGCATTATGCTAAGTGAAATAAGTCAGACAGAGAAAGACAAATACTGTATGATCTCATTTTTATGTGGAATTAAAAAAACACATCAAAACCCCTAAAAAACAAACTTATAGAAAAAGAGATCAGATTTGTGGTCACCAGAGACAGGGGTGGGGAGGTAGGGGAATTGGATGGAGATGGTCCAAAGGTACAACTTCCAGTTACAAGATAAATAAGTACTGGGGTTGTAATATACAACATGATGACTATAGTTAACACTGATGTATGGTGCATTTGGAAGTTGTTAAAAGAGTAGATCTTAGGAGTTCTCACAAGATAAAAACCATTTTTTTTCTTTTTTTTTTTGTATGAGATGATGGATGTTAACTAAACTTATTGTGGTAATTGTTTTGCAATGTAAACGTATATTAAATTATGACATTGTAAACTTACACAATATTATATGTCAATTATATGTCAATAAAGCTGGGAAAAAAGAAGGTTCTAAGGGAATATATAAAAAATTTTACTGGAATAGGGGCACCTGGGTGGCGCAGTCGGTTAAGCGTCCGACTTCAGCCAGGTCACGATCTCGCGGTCCGTGAGTTCGAGCCCCGCGTCAGGCTCTGGGCTGATGGCTCGGAGCCTGGAGCCTGTTTCCGATTCTGTGTCTCCCTCTCTCTCTGCCCCTCCCCCGTTCATGCTCTGTCTCTCTCTGTCCCAAAAATAAATAAACGTTGAAAAAAAAATTAAAAAAAAATTTTACTGGAACTGATAGGTAAATTAGGCAAGGTTGCTGCATACAAGGTCAAAAATCAATTGCATGTACAAAAATCAATTGCATTTTTATACATTAATAATGAACAACTAGAAATAAAAAATACCATTTATAAGACCATCAAAACCAAGAAACATTTATGAGTACATTTAACAAAATATATGTGTGACTTATATAGTGACAGCTACAGAACATTACTGAGAGAAAATTTAAAGGGCCTAATCAAATGGAGAGATATACCATGTTGATGGGCTGTAAGACTCAATATTGTTTAGATGTTGATTCTTCTTAAAGTGATTTACAGCAATCTCAGTCAAAATCCTAGAATTTTGTAGAAATTGACAATTAATACATTTATACGAAAAATGTAAAAGACCTGGAATAGACAAAATACTTTTTTTTTATTTTTTTTTAACTTTTATTTATTTTTGAGACAGAGAGAGACAGAGCATGAATGGGGGAGAGTCAGAGAGAGGGAAACACAGAATCTGAAACAGGCTCCAGGCTCTGAGCTGTCAGCACAGAGCCCGACGCGGGGCTCGAACTCACGGACCGCGAGATCATGACCTGAGCCGAAGTCGGCCGCTTAACTGACTGAGCCACCCAGGCGCCCCGACAAAATACTTTTTGAAAAAGAAGAACAAAGTTGGAGGACTTACAGTACAAGATTTCAAGCCTTACTATAAAGCAACAGTAATCAAGACAGTGTGGTACTGGCATAAAAATAGACCTTTTGATTAAAAGAACAGAATAATTTCCAGAAATAAGTTCACACATACATGATCAATTTATTTCAATAAAACTTCCAAGGGAATTCAAAAGGAAAAGGAAATTCTTTTCAACAAATGGAATAGCTGGGTATTCCTATAGAAAAAATTTGATCCTCTACTCTTAGCTTCTACTGTATATAAAAATTAAAATGGGTCAGAGTCCTAGGCTTCAAAGCTAAAACTATAATTTTCCTAGAAAAAAGCACAAAGGAAAACCTTGGAGTAGCCAGAGATTTCCTAGACAGGACACAAAAACACTAGTCATAAAAGAAAAATTTGATAAATAGGACTTCATCAAAGTTTAAAATGCTTGCCCTTTGGAAGGCACTATTAGAAAAATTAAAAGGCAAACATAGACTTGAAAAATAATCACAATATATATCTGACAAAAGATTTGTATCTAGGATATGTAAACGACTCTTTTTATGACTTAATTAAAATCAAAACAACCCAATGAAAACAGGCAAATGTTTTGAACAGACATTTCACAAAAGAAGATACCAGAAAGAATAGCCAAAAATCACACAGAGACACTCAAAATCATTAGTCATCAAGAAAATGCAAAATAAAACCACAATGACATACCACTACATACCTACTAGAATCGCTGAAATTAATTGATGGACAATACCAGGTGTTGATTGGATATATGAACCAAGTAAAACTTCCATAAATTGCTGGTAGGAATGCAGAATAGTACAATCAGTTGGCAGACTCCTATAAAATTAAATGTACATTTACTATATGACCAAGCAATTCCACTCCTAGTTATTTTTTCAAGAGAAATGAGAATATATGTTCACAAAAAAGACTTGTACGTGAGTATTCACAGCAGTTTTATTCACAATAACACCAAACTGGAAGCAAGTCAAATATTCATCAGTGTGTGAATA